>NW_028274807.1:140413080-141887455 GCF_037043125.1 Eumetopias jubatus
TTTTTGCTTTGGATATCAAGAAACAAAGTAAATTCTACTTTCTCCTCCAAAGCCAATATGAAACTATTAATGATGATATGTGATATGTATCTTTTGTGATGTTCTGGATGTATATAAAATATGTATGTACATAATATTTACAAAAATGAAATATTTACTATACATGTTCTGCCACTTATACTTTTTCATTCAGCAGGCTGCCCTAACAGTACACACAGATCCATGCCATTCTTTCTGCTGGCTGCATAGTATTACACAACACAGATAGATCATTATTTATTCACCTAAAGATAGACATTCATATTATTTTCAATTGTTTATTATCCCAAGAAATACTCAGTATATATACTAATCTTACTCTAGCTTAATTTTTTCCTTTCTTATATTAATTGATTTTTTCTTTTTTTGATTGAAGCATAATTAACATACTGTATTATATTAGTTTCAGGTGTTCGGTATAGTGATTTAACAATTCTATGCGATACTTAGTGCTCATCACAGTAAGTGTACTCTTAATCCCATAATTCCCTAATTCCAATTTCACATAATTCCCTAATCTATGTTTATCATATTTTAGGTATTTTTGAGTCACTTCCAATTCTTTTTGGAAGATGTCAGGTTATAAAAGTTTTGTTTTTAAATTAGCCTAAGTTGTGTCATTTCCGTAGTGCAAGTCAGAAGCCAATCTTGATCTCTAATGGGATATGCACTAAATTATAAGAATTTATTCTACTATCAAGAATTCTAATATCAAGGGAGCAGGATTTACTGGAGTTTCAGCACTGGGTTCCTGTGAGTCAGCTAGGGGAAGGGAAATGGATAAAATCATAAATTGCCACAGTACACAATAGGTTGGCCTAATAATAGCATTTATAAAGAGGCAATGAAGAGGTCCCAACCATTGCCTTGTACTTCTTTAAATCTTCCTCCAAACGACTTACTTTGAAACTTCATATGTGATGCACATCATTAAGGTTTATTGTTTCCGTCAAAGGCCCTATATTGTTTTAAGCATGTGACTGAGTTTGGCTTTATCGCAACCTTTTGATTCAGTAATCCATCCTTCTTACACCTAAGAGGGCCTGCCTGCAGAATCAGTCAGGGCTCCACCGCCACCTTGTGGTAATTACCTGAACTTTAAGTAACATAAATCTCAAAGATGTAGCCACTCCCAATTTATTAGGGGGGTGAAAAATGTCATCTGAGTCAACAAAAACAATTTTTAATTTTGTCTTAAATATGCCATTATCCTTTAGTTTGCTGCTCTCCTGATCCTACTATGGTTTTGTGTGTGTGTATGTAAGAAAATAGCTATAATAACTATTTTGCTTTGTTCATGCAGTGTCTTTCATATAGGGGTCTAAGTACTTTATAACTATCTGTAGGTCATTGATTATTATATCACTGTTTCACTGATCAAAAAAGTGATGCACAAGATCTTCCACAAATAAAGAAAATAGCTGGAAAAAAGAAAAGAATTGAGTTTATTTTGTGACATTTTAATATAGAAATATATAATATAGATACTTTTCCTTAATTAGAAATATCATGAAAACTCATACTTACTTTCCAGAAATGTTTTGTAATAGCGTACAACATTGGGATGATAGAGCTATAAGAAAATGAATAACAAACATTATGTTACTTCAAAATATAATTGGACTATAATTGAATATAATTGAAAACAACACAGAAATTATTGCATTCATATCTATCTATAAAATTAAGCATTTCAAGATATCATCTAATTGAGATTTGAGATTTTTATCATGATTCTTATTATTTGTTACCTACAAAACTAATCTGAAAATAGCAATCTCCCATATAGCCTTATCAATTAGAATTAAAAACAGCTTATACTTTATCACCTAATTTAACTAAAACAGAGAACTGTAGAACTCAAAGTAACCCGAAGAATTCATTTAGCGCTCCCCATCCCAACACTACACACACATTGCAAAGATAAGAAAACTGCAATGAAGCAATTTATGCTGAATAGGTACACCATCGCCTCTTGCCCCTCCCTACTACTTAAATATTCATATACACTGTTTATGTCTATTCACACTTGGTGTCTTTCTATGTTTTCTAAAATGGTTAGTATGAAATTGAAAGAATTTAAGTGTTACTAACTCCATTTACATTACAACAATAGTTGGCAAGGTCTCCCTTCTTGGCCAAACTTTAGTCAGGCTTCTGGGAGCTCTCCTCTTGACTAGGCTTCATGTTTGGCCTGCCTGGTTTTATCAAGAATCCTGCCAAGCCAGTTTAGCAAGAATCTCCCCACTCTTGATATCCAATCAAGTTCCTCATCACCCCATCTTTGACAGCTAATGAAATCCTTCCGAGTAATTTTCCATCTAGGCACCCCCTCACCCAGCCTCTTGGTTGTCTTCAGAGTTGAGTTCAATCTCTCTCCCCTGTTGTAATAGTTTGATTCCTGTTGCAGTTGTCTTGAATGAAGTCTTCCTTGCCATGTGTAAGAAGTATTCAGTTCTTTGGCCTAAATTTACCTCAGGATATTACACAGAAATTCTACTTTTTCAAAACTTTCCTTTCCTATAAGAATACTAAAATTTTTATAGTTGCTTACTTATAACTTAAGTTTCTAGGCAAATTGAAATTTATTCTATCTCAGAATAGTTGACATTACCTTTATAAATGGCTTGCATCTGCTTCTGGTCTCTTTTCTTGCCTTTTTGAAGGGGAGTCTGATAACTGTCCACCCAAAACCTCCCTTCCTATTCCTCCATTGCAATTGAGTTCGGGTGGAACATGGCTTCCCAGTCAGAGATTACATCTCTCAGCCTCCCTTGCAGCCCTGAGAGGGACTGTCACTAAGTTCTCACCAAGGGAATGTCAGGGGAAACATGTGTGCTCCTGTGTCTGAGTCCTAAACACTGGGAACAACCCCCCGCCACCATGCTCTACCTCTTTCACCTTGGATGTGAACGTGCCTGTGGCAGTTTCAACCAAGCGGATGAAGACAATGGCCTAGGAGGTAGCAGAGCAGTAAGGGAGAAAGAACCTACATTCCCAAATGATTGCATGGAACAGAGACTACCACCAGCTTGGTCCACTCACTCTAGGATTGTCACATGAAAGAGAAATAATTCACTGCATTATCAAGCCTCTTGTTTAGGCCAACGGATTTGGAGCGTCTTTCTTACTGCAGCTTAGTCTTACTCTTAACAAACACACTCTCCTTTCCTAGTTGCCACTTCTGTCTGCCATCATCTCCTCCTTTTAGACCTCTAAATGTGACTATCCTTTCCTTTGGTTCAGTCCCCTCGTAAGAGTGCAACTGTACAATTTTGAGTTTTCTCTAAGTCCAAACACATGCCTTTTATATGTCCCCACCCTGATACTTTCTTTTCTTAGGAAATTTCTTAGGAAATGTGCTAAAACAAGGTCTACCTCATCAACTATCAAGTGGTCAGCAGATTTTAAACAATACAGGACCAGGTAAGCAACAGAACCATATTCTAAGCCTAGCTCACTGGCCAGGACTATATCCGCATCAGGGTTCAAATGAAGATACTTGATCAGCTTGCAGCAAAAGCCATGTTCTAGCCTTGTGCTATAGTGAAACAGCATACTGCTGAAGATCAGAGTATCCTACGCAGGAGAGGACACTAACTTCTTCTTCAAGTCCACTCTATTACTATATATGAAAGTCAACTATAAAAGAAGCTATCAGTGATAGTATGTACTGCAATTTATGAATTGGGCTAGAACTATATATTTTGATGAATAAAGATCATCATATTTATTTGGTGATCTTTATGTCCCAGCACAGATGCTATGCAAATTTAACTCATGGAGAACAAAGAGCAGGGAAGCTGGTCGCTCTCCACAGGAGTTACAAATGAACAGTACCCATAATGAATGTATAAATAAGGAAAGCTGAAAAAGAAACCCATGTATTCTTGGATCACAAAATCCAATCTCACTTCTCTTCTGACATGTTTATTCTTTCTCCCCAAACAAACCTTCATAATGATAGTTAACTGGGTTGTTACATTATGTCTGAATATTCCACTCATTCCAATAAATAATAATCCATCTTGAAAATCTACTTTTAGATTTAATAAGCTGTATTTGAGGAATGTTAACAGCTTGGTTCCACTTGACAAAAGTCAGGGAACTCTTGGTCATATGCTTATGCATGTAACTAAGGAACCAAATATTCTACAACATAATGAGAAGGAAAAGGATACGCTTGCAATGAAAAAAGAAGGGTGTTTCATATATGTGGCACTCTGCTGTAAACCCAATCATTCTGCACCCCAAGCGCTGATATAAACTCCAGAAAGTCTTTCTATGGTTCAATGTCAAGCCTTCAGAAAAATATCTAACCAAAATATTATCACCTCAATATCAATTATTATAAACAGAACCAGTTCTTAAACAGCATGGACGAGAATAGCACAAGAACTCTACTTTCTTTTAATGACACTTAGTTAAGGAACATATCTTCATAAACAAGAAAAACGTTTACCTGCTCTTTAATTATGGTTAATTCAGAAACAATATTCTTTACACTGCTGTCTCGATCTTTTTTATCCTTTCCAAATGCTGGGTTGTGTAAATTGACCTCTTTCATTGCTAAAAGATTTTGACCACTACGCTTTCTAACCTAAAATAAAAACAAAAATAAAATAATAATAATAAATAATAATGATGGGGTGGGGGTAGAAAGAAGGGAAAAAAGAGATCGATTAATAAGTCACATGATTAAAACAAGTAATCTAAATAATCTACATAAGTAACAGAATTTTTAAAATTTTTGTCTGTATGTACACTAAGCTCAGCTCAAAAAACTGGTATCTCCTGGGTCAGTCTGCACTATTCGGTAGGATTTTCCTGGGTAAATATAGAAAACTCTGGTATGAATTTAGAGAAAGTCTCATGCACTGGGACAAGCCACCTTGACTATTTTTTTTGTGAGACATAACAACGGCTTTTGTCTTCAAAGATTAGTGATAAATTTCTAGAGCTGAGATAAAATAACATCAGGACAGCTATTTGATGGGCAAAAACAATCATTCTAATTTGTATCTATTTTTCAATAACGAGGGCTTTAATCCAGTTGCGTGGGTGTGTGCAAGTGGGACATCTGGTTTGCTTCGGGAATATCAGAAATATTGTTCCCCAAAGGCAAAGTCACCTTGTAAACACAGCCAAAAGCTCCACTTCCAAGATGATCCAAAATTGCATAGTTGCCTATGTATTTTGAAGGAGCTTTATTCTGATTAATGCTTTCAAGATTTTCAGCAATTTGCTTCAGTTCATCCTCCTAAACAAAAAAATAAAAAGGAAATGGGCACTATGATAATTTCCATTTCTGACCACATACCAGCCTACCCAAATATTTAAAATTCAGGGCTTACCACTAACAAATTCAACTTTGATACCAATTCTTCATAAGCACTGATATCACGAACATAATGTCCTATATCGATGAAGATCTCAAACAAGTCGGTGGGGAAAAGTCTACAGGGAAAACATACACAGACACTTCATGTAGGGCTTGGTAACTGTTGCTCATTCCTTCCCTTTGGGATCTAGCTCACTCACAGATTAATTACATTAAATAAACTCAACTTCCTTAGGTTATCAACAAAGTGGGGGCAAATAGTACTCACCAGCTTATCTCACAAAAATGAACTAGAACTACAGGTCTTAAGGGATAATGAAAAGCAACCAGAGAGGAAAGTTTTTAGAGATGTGGTGTACAACATTGTGCTTATAGTTGACAATACTGTGCTGTACACTTAAACATTTATTAAAAGGGCAGATCTCATGTTATGACACAGATTATACAAAGACCTTATTTGTAAGATATCTGGAGGTACAGGCATTAAGCATTTTGGAAAGGAATGTTTATGGGGTGTTTATGGAGTGCTGAACACTTTCATAAACGCCATTTGATTCCGTCCTCATATTAACCCTAGGAGGTAAATACTAACCCCCATTTTTAAATGTTTTATGAAAATAAAATAAAAATACAGGTAAATGAAAAAAATGGAGAGATTTATGCATCATTTGCAGGGTACTGGTTTCAAGGGCTTAGTAAAATCATCAAGTCCATAAAAATGGATGGTTTAGGGCCTTGAAATAAAAGGTTATAATAACTTTACTTTTTTTTCTTCCCTCAAATTCAAACATCATTTGTAAATAAAGTAGCAACATAAAATGCTCCAGTGCTTCAGAACAAAACACATTATATTAACTCAAGTTCTTATTTTTATTCCACCTTATATCAATAGAATTCTAGTAAGAACTTGGGCCTATGATTTTGGCCAGCCTGGCCAACCCAGGGGCATGCAGACCACACACATAGGTAACTAGTGTTTGCTTTCCAAGGAGTTGGTTTTTCTGTCACACTCACCAGCACAGCCTCCTGACCCAGGAACACCTAGCCTCCTCCCCATGAAACGAGCTCCTGCCCTATGAAGGATACCCTGAAAATACCTCTTTTTCCACTGATTCAGAGGAAATGACTAGACCAACTTTGGAATTTCTGAATGCATAAGAACAAGCACATATTTTTATGTCATCCATTTAAAATGTTAACGTCCAAAAAAAGGGAAAACTAAAACCCATAGCAGTCACAGTAATTAAGAATTGTATTGATAGAGTGATTTATTCCCTTTCTTCATCATTTAGCTCATTTTCAGTGTTAAGATATCACGAGGGTAAGTCAGTCTTATTATCTGTGAATTCCAAGAAATCTGAAAACACATGCTTTGCATACTGATTCATTCTTCTCTTATTGTTTGCATCTGAATCAGATATGTGAAAACAGTTCAATCTCATGATCACCGGTCACTTAAATTTCTCTAAGCTCATACCTTTTAAAGAGTGGTCTGTTTCTTTCCATACTGAAGAGAAACCTCAAGGCTCTGAATGCATAACACTGGAAAATAAAAGGGTGCGTGATTCTCAAAGGTAGCTCAGCAAATTAAAACACTGCCAGGATAAAATTATCATGAACTAAACATTAAAGTGACTTTATTGTGAGTGGCTGACCTCTATGGGAGCCAAAGGTTATGACTAAAGACAAAAACCATCAATACCTAGGGTAGGTCTCATATTTTTAAAAAGCATTTATGTTGTAGAATGCTAGGAGGTTAGCCTCGTTCCACTCAGTACTTGTCATTAATTCCTTTCTAGAAAGTACAAAACGAACACAGAGACCAGAAATAAAATTCCTACTCTGAGAAAACCAAATGTCCAGAGATTTTCAGGAGCTCAAGGTTTATTTTGTTTCTAGCTTGCTATGTATGCCTCAATATTTATCTGGCTTCTATGAGAAAATAAACACTCGAAATGATAACATATAAAAATAGCCACAGGCACATTGGACTCAAACTTGACAAATTGGTCTCTTGAGTAAAGAGTCTTAAGCATTTCCCAAATAGAACAATCTACAGTAACTACTCCCAAGAACGCTCAGAAAGAGGCCTGTGAGACTTTACCAAAGAAAAATAAACGTCTAAATGTCTGTCACTTTGCAGTGCCAAGAAAAAAAACAGAGAGCCCCCAGCCTGCAGTCGGTCCTGTACACAGGCCACCATGGGGGTGATCGGCGTCTGCTGCACTGGGATCTGGAATCATTCCATAAAATTAGTGGTCTGAATACCGAAGGGTCCCAAATAAAATTGCCCAGGGAAGCAGGCAGATGACACAACGACATGACGGAGCCTGGTGGAGGGTGGTAGAGGCAGTGAGAAAGTGCAGGATGCAAACGTCCCTCAAAAACCATTTCAATGTGAATTTTTAGAAACCCTCTACTGCCTTAACAAAATGCATCTGCAAGGTGGATCTGACTTCTTCTGTTGTCCAGCATCACATCATGCCTCTGTGGTGCACCAAAGAAATTAAGTTCCGCACCTGTATGTTGTCATGGGTAGCTCTCTAAAACCTCTGCCTGCCAGCCCACGGATACCACCAAAACTTCTCTGCTCGTCTTCTCTCTCGTTCGGGGTGACAGCCCTTCGATTGGATTGGAGGTAAACATGGTTTCTTACTTCCTCTCTAAATGACTTGGGGGAAAAGAATGAGCTGCAAGTCCTGCAAAGGCTTACTTTCAATCTGATTTTATCTTTCCAGTATCTTCAGGGACACTGGCCCCCTGATGCCCACTCTTTAAAACAGCATGCAGGAGCCTGCAATAATGTGCACCCCTCTTGCCTGCAAGGCCTCATCTCCCTCCCCCGACCACACACCCCAGGCTCCGCCGGGTGCGCCGGGCGGCCGAAGCACACTCTAAGTTGCCTGGCTCTCGCACTTTGCACTTGGTGTTCCCTCTGTGTGGAATGCTCTTCCACCCTGTAGCAGATGCCGTGGCTGCCCCACTCACACCCCTTTAGCAACTTGGTGAGTCTCTTCTCATCCACCAAGATCTATTTTACAGGCTTTCCTTTGTAAAGATGAAATGTTACCAACTGTGGTCTATGCTTAAAGATGGAATATAATTTTCCTCTTACAGTTTTCTGATACATAAGCATTGTTTTGAAAAAAAATAGAACTTACCGATAAGCAAAGAAATACATACTTAAAATCACCTGATCCCCCCAACCCAGAGAAACCACTGTTACGCCCTTTATTTTGTTTTGACAGCATTTGTTTTCATGCCAGCCTCCTGCACCTGATATTTTTCTTCCCAGTCAGTACGGAGACTGGGAGGGAATTTATATTCTCAAAGTTTCCCCAGATTTCAGTAACTTGGTACGGAAGAACAATGGACATGCTTATTACCTGTAATAGATTAGTTTTTGCTGCATTCTTTTGTTTGTTTGGTAAAATTAATTTTGCTATTGTATATACACCATTTTCCTGGAAGAATAAAGAGCACATGTTATCTGTGACCAGTGCCAATGCTAGAGAGACACACAAAGAAGCAACTAAACAATCTCAAAAACTAGTATTTGAGAAGAAATGTTCGTAGAATTTTAGAACTCTGTGTAAGTACACAGGAGAATAGTAAATATATCAAAATGTAATACTAAAGACTACAACCACACTCAAAATTTCACCTGTCTTTAAAGATGATAAATAATAAAGCGTATCAATTTAAAGTCATTTAAATACTTTAAGAAGGAGTAGGGGATAAAAAAGGACTGAGTAAAGGGATCCAAATATCTTTGTACTTTGCACTTTAAATGTCTAACTATGAAATATAATTTCTCCCTTTACAGTTTGGTAATTAAACAATACACATAGATAAATTATTGTAGAAAAGAACAAAGAAAAAATAAAAGAAACAAGAGTAATAATAGATTTAGAAAATGAAAGTTATGCATGAAAGTCCAGAAAGTTATCCTTCTAGACTTACTCTAATACTCTAATATATACACAGCAGAATGAACAAAAAGTGCTAACTTATTGCTACTTTTCTATTATCAAATATTTGATTTACTGAACTCTACTATACATGGGCTTTTTTAACTGTGAAGAGCTTTACCTGCCTTTCTGCATTTAGTCTTTATAGCTATTCTGTGAATCAGTCTATAATTTCCCTGCTTTATTTATGACAAAACCAAATCTTAGAGAGACTAAGTCATTTTTCCAATGGCCGAACCACCAGGAAATGATAGTAGGAAATGAACCTCAAACTGGCCAAGTCCAAATGCCCTGCTTTGCCACTACCCCCTGATTTGCTGAGCTTCCCCTCGGGCCTCTAATCATTGGTGATCTGATCTCTTATGACATTTTATGTATTTATGTATTTTGAAGTTGAAGTTGGATATACTGTATGCTACTTCCACATATTGCTGTATATGTAGAGGATTGACTAATGAATTATGCTTTGTGAAAATGGTTTCTTGGCAATAAATATGTTGTTGGTGTGTGTTTCAGTCACCTCTAGCTGAATAACCTGATATACTCTTTTTTTTAATTTTTAAAAATTTTTTTTAAGATTTTATTTATTTATTTCACAGAGAGACACAGCGAGAGAGGGAACAGAAGCAGGGGGAGTGGGAGAGGGAGAAGCAGGCTTCCCGCTGAGCCAGGAGCCGGACGTGGGGCTCCATCCCAGGAGCCCGGGATCATGACCTGAGCCAAAGGCAGACACTTAACCGACTGAGCCACGCAGGCATCCCTAACCTGATATACTCTTAATTCAAATGACTACTATCCTCAACTCGTGGTATACTATATGTCCAGAATTAAAGCTATTCAAAATAGTTTTTTTTTTTTAAAAAAAGAGATAAAAATGAAAATGACTACACATGATATAGGGAAGAAACACCAGAGGTTAAACACAGGGCAGGTCTTTCCAAGCCAAGTGAGGTAAAGGAAGGACAAGACTATAAAATGGAATTCTAGGGACAATTAGTCAGAAGAGCATGTGACTCCTGCTCTCGGGGTTCTGAGTTTGAGCCCCATGTTGGGTGTAGAGATTACTTAAAAATAAAATGTTAAAAAAGCTTAAAAAATTAGGGACACCTGTGTGGCTCAGTCGGTTAAGCATCTGCCTTTGGCTCAGGTCATGATCCCAGGGTCCTGGGATCGAGTCCCACATCAGGCTCCCTGCTCTGCGGGGAGCCTGCTTCTCCCTCTGCCTGCAGCTCCCCCTGCTTGTGCTCACTCTCTCTCTCTGACAAATAAATAAAATCTTAATTTAAAAAAAGTTTAAAAATTAAAAAATAAAAGAGAATATAAAATGGAATTCTAGAACTCAAATAAGACATATTAAAATATCTTAAAATCACAACATGGGATCCCAAAAGCTGTGTTCTGGGCTACACAGTTCTCCTGAGGTGGGGTCCGTGAGTGCTGACGCGGTCTGCAGCGGGAGCCAGGAGAGCAGCGTTCTCACCTGGACCACCTGGTGGGCGTTGGTGTCGTTGAGCACGAGCTCGGTGAGGGCGGCACAGCAGGCTGGAAGGGAAACCACCAGATGATCGTGTCTGTCATCACGGACTGCACTCTACACTGTTCTGTCAATACTTGGGCTCCTCAGGGAATTCTGTGACAGAGCCACTCCTCCAAACACAGTACCTTTCCCTGTGACACAGCTCTGGGGGGAGGGAAACTGACTTGCAGTGGTGTCTAACTCTGCCCGTCAGGTAATTCATGTGCATCTACACCCCACCGCAGCCTTTTGTTGAGCACTTACTGTGTACCGGGAAGCAGCTTCATTATAATCCCCAGGGCCCAACAAGTGCCTGGCACTTGGCAGGTGCTCAGTAAATACATCTACAATGGTTGGATACATGAGTACTTTAAATATATGATCCAAAGTATCCCTTGTAATCAGAGGATGTACCATGACTACCAGTTTTACTGATGAGAAAACTGAGGTTCACAGAGACTGACAGACTAGGCCATAGAACTTAGTAAGTGAAGAGGCCAGAAGTCCAACTGCAGTCTGCTAGATGTTAAATCCCACACCCTGAGCACCACCCTTCCTGCCTCCTCACAGTCACCGTGGCAGCTTCTGGTGATGTTCTGTACGGAGCTGCTTCTTGTCCGACCAGAAATGTGCTGGATTCTACAGCACAGAGCACCTGTAAAGGGTACTACCATTTTATGGGGCCCTTGTGCTGGCCCTGCAGTGCTTCGGGCATTACATATATTCTTCCTGCCTGCCCTCCTGCTGCCCCCCCCCAGTGCCTCTCTGCCCCCGTCATGTGGCTGTGGCAGGGCGCCCAGCTCGGTTGGCAGCACCAAAGCCCCCACTCGTCCCAAAGGCCAGGTGCCCTTTTGTGAACATTGTTCAGGGTTGTGCCAACTGCCAAAAATGTGGGCATATACCCCTGCTCCTGCTTTCGTGTGGCAAGAGAGGCTCTGTCCTCTCTTTAGGTGTTCACATGGAGTAAGGAAGGTGCTCCCTTGTTCCCAGGGGAGTGGATGTGTGCATTGTAGAATCTCCCTGAAGGAGGGTGCCCCGAGATCTAGAAAACATAGGAACCACGATTCTGGCCACAAAGCAAGCTGAATTCTCTAATCCAGCTTTTCCAGTAATGAAGCTACTATTCTGCTCTCTTTATGTCTGACTTCTATGCTGATTTCTCAATGTGTTCAGAATGTGAAAGGGAGAGAAAAGTCTGTGGTACCACTAACCTGCAGGCCCGACAGGAGTCCCAGGAGGTTTCAGACACCTACATGGATTTAACTTCACAGTTTTTAAACTTACAAATTGTGCTTACTTCATATTATCATACATAACAGAGAATAACAAATTATTATCATCATCACAGAACATAATAAAACCTATGCTAAACAGTATCAAATAGCAAAACATAATAATATGATACAAATACCTGCTTGAAGAGAAAAAGTATTTTCTTGTATTTCCTGAGGGCTTAAATCTTCTGACAAATGAAGCTGCTGGATTCTGCCCGCTGCATTTGCACTAGACAGGCTGCCAATGGAAGAACGATCGGAAACAAAATTTCTGTCTCTGAAAAAGAAAAGTGAATGCACAATTTATCACTTTTCCCTCATGGTCAGTGCTTTTTGGGTCCTGTTTAAGAAATGTTTGCCTCCCGCAGGCCATGAAGTTTTCTCCTATGTTATCTTTATTGTTTCACCTTCCAATCCACCTACAGTGGATTTCTGTGTATGGTGTGAGGTGGGGGCCCTTCTTTCCTTCCTTTTTTTCTTCCTTCCTCCCTCCCTTCCTCCCTCCCTTCCTTCCTCCCTTCCTTCCTCCCTTCCTTTTTTCCTTCCCTCCCTCCCTCCCTCCATCTTCTTTCTCTGGTTACTGAACTAACTCCAGTACTAGTTATTGAAAACTCTGTCATTTCCCCACAGCTCCCCATGCCCACCTTTGTTTTTTTTGTTTTGTTTTGTTTTAAGATGTTATTTTAAGTAATCTCTACACCCAACGTGGGGGGCTAGAACCCCAAGATCAAGAGTTACATGCTCTACTGACTGAGCCAGCCAGGAGCACCCCCTCCTTCTCCCCCACCTGTTTTTGAACTCTGTTCTGCGGCTATCAATTCACCTGACTACATGTCAGTCTTCCTCATGCTGAATTTTCTTTTTCCAAGCAATTCTAGTCTTTCCTTATTTTGGTAAAGATCTCTTCTTTTATATTTTTGAATTTTTTAAAAAGATTTTATTGATTTATTTGAGAGAGAGGGCACATAAGTCAGGGGCAGGGAGGAGCAGAGGGAGAGGGAGAACAGGCCTCCTGCTGAGCAGGGAGCCCGATGTGGGACTCGATCCCAGGACCCTGAGATCATGACCTGAGCTGGAGGCAGATGCTTAACTGACTGAGCCCCCTATGTACCCCTATCTTTGAATTTTTTTATTCCTTTTGCTTTAGTCTCTCACTAGGATATCAGTTATCCACAGATTGAAAACTCATCTTCTGCAAGCCATATCCTTCACTTTCTAATGGTTCTCATTCCTTTGTCTTTTTCCTCCACGTTATGTGCAATTTCTTCAAGTGTGCCCTTCCTTGTACTAATTCCAGGTTCTGTCTGGTGCTCTGACGAATGTCTCAGTTCTGTGGATTATTCAGTCCTCGCCTTTCTTCCTAGCTCTGTAATCTCTATCCTCCCCTTTTTGTAGTCCTAGCATCTCATCCTTAATCTCAGGTCATAAATGTCATGTTCTGTTTAATATCTTTGATAAAATAAAGCACTTGTTTTCTGCTTACTCACGGTAACATCTTCCACAATAGCTTCTTCATGTCTTTTATCTGTTTTGTTCCTTCTTGTTTAATGCAGCTACTATATTTTTTTCATTTCTTTAATTTTTATGGCAATGGCTCTACCTTGATTTCTTTGTGCCTAAATATTACACAGATGGAGTCTCCTTGGCTTCCTTCCCATGTCATCTGGGCCCACTAGTGCCCTTCCTTCAGTTAGCTTTGGGAAGGTAATGGAGCTAGGTCTAGGGGTAGTCACAACTGGTGATCTTATCTGTCAACCAAGTTATGTTATGGGCCCAGCACGCTTCCGCTACGCCACTCTGCTGCTGGCTACAACCAAATTATGTTAAACTCAAATTTTAGAGATCACTCCCCCTACTCAAGTCTATAGGCCTTCAGGATCTGTTCTGGAGCTTATGATTATAGGTGAATGGGCACGAACAGATTTCCTGGAAACCACCTTGACAATAATCCCTGGTCCTACTCATGCCAGCAGACAGCCTGGCAACGTCCACCCCTTGTACCAGCTCCAGGCAGCCCAGAGGCAGGCACAAGCTCTGAAGAGATATTGTTTACCCAGCTGGGGTAATAAATTCTCCCAGAGTGCTGAGACATATTTAACACAGAGTAAGTGTTGACATATATCATTTTCCCAGGAAAGAGTTTTCTAACACTGCACCATAGAAATGGACTGGCCAACTGACTCTTTAGATGTGAAAGAATTCGTTTCTCTCAAGGATGGTTACATCTTGAGCCAAAGAGGAAAACTGGTGCCTTGTATTAAACTTAATCCTACGTGGTAAAACAGCAGGTTTTATCTCTGAAGTACTGCTTAAGTATCACAGAATTTAATGTTATCATCAAGAAAATAACTGCTCTCCAAAAGGGCAACCCATAGCTGTTGGAATAGGTGTATTGACCACTGCCATCAGCATCACCATCAGCATCCTAAAAAAGCAAGCAAAAAAAAAAATAAAAACAAAAACAAAAAACTTTTGCTAAATGTTCAAGGAGCTAGCTTATTATGCCACAGTACTAATGAAAGATTTATAATTTATACTTTAAAGTAGTTGAGATTTTTATGTGATACTCATAAAAGCAAGTAGGGGCACCTGGGTGGCTCAGTCACATAAGCGTCTACCTTCAGCTCAGGTCATGATCTCAGGGTCCTGGAATAGAGCCTGGAGTCAAGTTCCTTGCTCAACAGGAACTCTGCTTCTCCCTCTGTCCCTCCCCTTGCTCTCTCTCTCTTTCTCTCTCTCAAGTAAATAAATAAAAATAAAAATCTTAAAAAAAAGCAAGTAGATTATCAATAGCTTATATTTTTCCTTTGTTTTGGTAATGACAGAAATAATTAATAAAGCTATTGTCCATACCACTGTAGTCTGTTCTTATACTTTGAAACATTCCCTCACAGAAAATGAAGTCAATAACATACAGTTCCATAATATACCTAGAGATATAACAAGCACAAAGTCTGAATAACACTGATTTGATAATATCTGGTCAGATTAAGAATGATAAGTCACTCTGTTTTTATTAGAGCTTTATTTAGGTACTGCACATTACAAGGGTGATTCCTTTCAGGCAGACATATTCCTTTTCTTTTTTTTTTAAGATTTTATTTATTTATTTGACAGAGAGAGCAAGAGAGCACAAGCAGGGGGAACAGTAGAGGGAAAGGGAGAAGCAGGCTTGATCCCAGTACCCTGGGATCATGACCTGAGCCAAAGGCAGACGCTTAACCATCTGAGCCACCCAGGCACCCCAGACATATTCCTTTTCAACTCTGATTCAGTACCTATAGGGCTGAATTATCCTTGATAATAATTTTAGGTACTAGAACTTTCCCACTGATGGTACCAAAAGATGTCATTATCCATAGCTTCAATATATCTAATACATACTTATTGCAACATACTTCAAGAAAGTTTCAATTTGAAACTATTTTAATAACCATTCCTTCTCCATACTCAAGGCTTTGAATGTCACTAGAATTCTACTTTTTATTATTATTATGTTATGTTAATCACCATACATTACATCATTAGTTTTGGATGTAGTGTTCCATGATTCATTGTTTGTGCATAACACCCAGTGCTCCATGCAATACGTGCCCTCCTTAATACCCATCACCAGGCTAACCCATCTCCCCAGCCCCCTCCCCTCTAGAACCCTCAGTTTGTTTCTCAGAGTCCATAGTCTCTCATGGTTCGTCTCCCCCTCCGATTTCCCCCCCTTCATTCTTCCCCTCCTGCTATCTTCTTCTTCTTCTTTTTTTTTTTTTTTTAACATATAATGTATTATTTGTTTCAGAGGTACAGGTCTGTGATTCAACAGTCTTGCACAATTCACAGCGCTCACCATAGCACATACCCTACCCAATGTCTATCACCCAAGCACCCCATCCCTCCCACCCCCCGCCACTCCAGCAACCCTCAGTTTGTTTCCTGAGATAAAGAATTCCTCATATCTACTTTTAAAAGAGAGATGATAGGTGTTAACCCACCTTAGGAGCACTGCAATGAAGATTGAGAGAGGAAAGAAGAGCAACTGGACCAGGGTCAGTAACATGACAATCGTTTGATCAATAATATTTTCTCCCATTTTAACTAAGGATTATATATCTGTTCTTTAATTGCAGGTTTTGCTTTCTCTTTGTAGGTGAGTGCCATATATGCAAATGCAGACATTTTAGCAAAATAATAAATTTAAAGTAAAATTACAAGTAAAATTATTATACTTGTTGGGATTACAATATGCATAGAGTGTTGCCAAGAAAAAGGTGGTAATATAAATGTTTTCTTGTGGTTGCTGGGTCTCAAATCAAACTACGTTTGCAGACTGATGGCCTTCTCTATTCCCAGCACTATCATGGAGGCTGGTGATGCAAAGATAAATATTTCAGGGCTCCCAAGAAACTTAAAAGATGAATGCCCCTGATAATGATTTCAAGTATGTTTGTGACAAGTATAAATGATTCTCCATAACACGAAGGACCAAAGAGCAGGAGGAAGCAAGCTGATCACGTACCAAGTCTGCCATTGTATGGCAGAGTCCCCAACCTTCAGTGACTAAGGCAAAGTCAGCCACAGCCCCCTCTGACTCACCCTCGTAAAATATGAAGAAGCTGCTTGATGCCTCCCCAAATGCGAATTTCCACACTGGTCTCAGGGTCCTCACAAACCTGAACCAGAATCCAGACAACACTCCAGAGCAGCTTCAGGTGGTCAGAGTGGAGCAGACTGAGGAGGACGGGTATCCCTTCATAGAGCTTCACCTGCTCTTTCACTTGGGGTTCGGCACAAAGTAGGCGCAGTAACTCCGCAGTTAATCTGGAAGGGGATGGGAGGGTGGTGAGGATGAGAATCACAGCGTAGTGAGTTACTGACTCTGCATTTGGACTAGAGCTATCATCACTGTGGCGCTCTAACATTTTCTAAGTCACAGGTCAACATATGTTTTCTGTAAAGGGTTGGATCCCAGCACAGTGTTGCAGGCTTTTCTAGCCATACAGCTTTGGTCAGAACTACCCAACCCAGCCAACATATGTAAAAGCAGCCACTGCTGTGTTCCAATAAATCTTTATTTACAAAAACAGGCAGGGAGCCAAATTTAGACTGTGGGTCATAGTTTGCTGACCACCATTCTAAGTCACAGCCTCCCTCTAAGCCCACTGGTCTGGCTAAAAACCTACTAGCTAGCAAATAGATATCAGGTGCATACAATGGGACCTGCATTGTGCTCAAAACAAAAGAAATAAAAGCTCTATCGTAGTCTTCAGAAACTCACTATGTGGTTACAAAAACAGGACATTAAAATAAAACGCCAAAACCACTACAATGCAAGGAGATTAAATGCAACGTGCCCAGTGACTATCTGGTGTGTAAAATAAAGATAATGATAGCATAGGACACATAGGGCTCAGCAGGGCTCTGAAACATGATGATGAGGGACATTGCACAGAACCATCCACAACCCTCCAGTCTCATACTCTAAACCCTCTCCCTGGACACTGGGATCCATCCCCGTGACTCCAAATGCCCCCTCTATCCCAGTCCCGTGAGTTCAGCTGTCACTCTCAGCCTCCAGAAGTTCTAGCCACACAGCAGTTCCACAGGTACTCCTCCCACTGGGTCTCAACTCAAAGTCATTGTTCTCCTCCCCATACTGGCTCTCCCCTCTTATATCCCCAGTGTTGACTCGTGATATCACAGTCTTTTCAATTTTCCAAGCCAGAAGACGGAATCATCCAAGACACTTCCTTCTCCTTTCCCAATCCACCGCTGCCTTTTTCCTAGGCAACAGCTGAGGTTAATTCTCTTGCAAGTCATGCAGCTGCCTAACCCCACTGCTCCTCCCATTCTTGTGATCTTTGTGCTCAAGACATAAGCTTCTCCGTCACCTGCCTCTCCAATCTTCTCATGCCCACGCTGCTCCACAGTTCCTTTCCCCTGAGCCAATTTTCCACAGCATCAATCCCTCCCAAACTTTTGTGTTCTGACATTCAGAACATCTGTTCTTTGGCAAATAGTGTTCTGCATCTCCTCAAACTTTCCACACCAAACATCCCCTTCCTTGTCTCTAAATGGATCTCATTGTGTGGCTATATTCCCCATACCACACAACCCACATACTGCTATCAGAGTAATCTCCCCACAAAATAAATCTGATCATGCTTAAAGTCTTTCTTTAAGTCCACATAATGTGCATGGATAAAAAACACACTCTTAGTTGGCACAAAGAGCCCATTGTGACCTGGCTAAAATCATCTTGTTGCCCTCCCTTAAAATATGGAAATTGTGGGTTACTGTGCAGATCAAATGAATTAACACACAAAAGTGCTTAAAGCAGGGTCTAGCATATAGAGAAAGCCAGACCAAAATTTGCTATGTTTTTAACTTATCATTAACTGTCTAATCTAGTTCTCTGGCACTGTCCCTCCTGCACTCTGTTCCAGCTGTGCCCAATCACGCAGTTCCTCTAACACAGACCATTTCATGCCTCCAAACAGCACATTCTGTTTCCACTTGTTCTCTCCCTCTGCCTAGATAACTCCCTTTTCCTTCAGGAAACTTGGTGTGGCCCCTGGCTGTGACTGGGAGCTTCTGCTCTATGTTTCCAGAGTGTCCTCTGCATCCATTAACCACACCACTTACAATGCTATGGTGAAACCACTGACCTGCATGCCCGTCCCCTCTCCTATACTACACACTATCTCATTCATCTCTGGTGTTCTAACACGTGTGCAGAGGTTGTTTTCCTAGAAATGAGTTCAGGTACACAGGTCTATAAGTATAGTTTGTAAAAGAGGATAAAACTGACTTGGAAGAAAGACTCATGGAGATTTACTATGGTTAAGTGTCTGGGTTTTCATTACTTGATATTTCTGTTATCTGTTTTACCTCTTCTGAAAATCATGACTTACTTAACTAAATATCAAATGATGTAGTTGCAACTCTATTTAAAAACAACCTAATAACTAACTGGATATAGTAATTCTTTAAAGCAATATGTAGTTCAATTGAAAATGAATACATTTTAGATTCTGTTTGGAGTGATAATAACAGGTGGTCATGCTATACTATTTTATACTATACTAATTTATTTTACGTTCCTTAAGCAAAATAGGTTTTAACAATCTAATAATTTATTCAATATACAATCCGAAATTACTAAAAATAGAGCCACCTCAGAGTTTCTTTCCTTAAAAAGACAGGATGTAAAAAAAATTCAATAAACAAAAATATTAAAGATGTGATCATAAGATTTCTATAATGTGATTCTATGCCCAGATCTAGAAATGATGCAAGACCAAAGATAAATCAATACACCTCTTTGTTCTAGTTTCTCTATAAATACTTAAATAGAAAATAGAAAATAAATGTCAAGGTGACTCATGACATTCAGTTAATAATGTAAATAGCATGACATAATAAAAATAACAATTATCATTTTCATCAAATATGACATTGTCTTTTTCCCCTGTGAGCAATCCTACCTTTTGGAAAGCAAGTCATATTCATGCAAAATCATCAGCAGATTTTCTACAATGTTGAGTTCACTTATCTTCTCCCTACATTCTGGACTACAAATTGAAAACTATTAGTAACTACTAAAAACATACTTTACCATATCCATTCATTTAATACCCTCATTCTCGTATTATCTCAGGAGGAGAAACAAAAAGGAATATAGCTCCATGGGGTCGGGCTACATCAAATTCCAACATTCAACAAATGTTATATGTCATCAGTTGAAATTTGTTTAATAACAGTATGATGATAACATGATTCCCTTTCTCCAAAAAGAATAATAGGCTTTTCATTAAAAAGGTAATAATTGGCATTATTCACAATAGCCAAGACATAAAAATGACCTACATAATATAATTGATTCATCCATAAAATATTATTCATCCATAAAAAAGAAGGAATCTCTGCCATTTGTGACAACATGGGTGAACCTGAAAGGAACGGTGCTAAGGTAACTACTGTATGATATCAGATATATGTGGAATCTAAAACAAAAAACAAAAGGACTGATCACATAGAAATAGAGATTAGCATGGTTAGTGATTGGTAGGAGCAAGACAGGAGGGAAATACAGATTAAAGGGTACAAACTTTCAGTTATAAGAAGAATGAGTACTGAGGATCTAATGTGCAGCATGGAGACCACAGTTAGTATGGTATTTTATACTTGAAAGTCGATGAGAGCACATCTAAGTGTTCTTATTGCGCACACACACAAAAAAGTATGTGATATGATGAATATATTAATTATATCTTGAACTTGATAATCATTCCATACACATAATGTATATCAAATCATCATGTTGTACACTTTAAACATATGCAGTTATATGTGTCAATTATTCCATAGAAAGTTAAAAAAATAAAAACAAAAAAAGCATTGATTCGCTTCTTGGCATAAAAATATATTTAAAACACTTTTATTTAAAATAATCATGATGTCTATAAGGGAACATGTTACCCAGAATTGTTTTAAGGGTAAAAGTGTTTGAAAATGTTTTATATGTTAGAATGAATATACAGGAGAGAATTTTTTTTTAAAGGTCAGGGAGATATAGTTGTCAAAGAAATATTGTGGTTATTTTGAAAGTGCAAGTATCGGAGGGTTGGATGAAAGACTAGGTAGGTATTTCTGGTCAGGAAAAAGAGAAGAAACTGATTTTCCTTTCCAACTTAAGTTTTAAAATGATGCTTTTTCATTCAGAATCCTCTTCAATATATTAATGCTACTTCATGCTTATTTTTCAAATTATAACTAAGTAGGTAAGTAACTAGAGAAACTGATCTATTATTCGTCTCTCCCACCTGAACTACTATGGCAGTGGAACTGGAAAGATATTAAAATACACTTACCTTTCAGCTAAACTAGCCAGAGCCAGAAGGGCACCCAACAAAACATTAGTATCACGGGCACCAAGTAAATTTACTAATGTCTGAAAAATGAAGTAAAAGAAAGTTTCATTGTGTAAGTACTACAAGCTTCTTGAGTGGTATAATGTTTCTTTCAAAAATCATTGAGGCTTAACCCCAAGAGGAGTTTTTTTTTATTAAACATTCACCACACCCAGCTCTTTCAGGGGGCAGGACCCCTTCCTGCTTTGAAACTCAACACTAGATCCTTGTGGCCATTCCTTACCCAGGGCAGGAAGCAAAGGGGACCAAGATACATGGCCAAGGTTCTCCCTCTTCCCTCTATTTTCATGTGCCCAGGATGTCCCCTCTGCCTCTTCTGGCCTCTCCCCAAGGAAAGTAGGGAGACTAATACTGGGAGTAACCAGTCATTGTTTTTGAGTTCATGTTTTGAACTCATTCTGAACTAGGCATTGTGGTAGGCCCTTTCCCAGTTGTTGAACTACTTTTAACCAAAGTATTGAGAACTGTCTTTTCTCCCCCAAACTAAGCAAGATATGTCAACATTACCAAGCACTTCATTTGCCGCTCAGATTTCTAATGATGTAGAAAGAGCATGAATCAAGGCTTCCAGACATCATGCTAAATAACATGACTTAACTGTAAGTCTGTACCTTATCAGTTGCCTTTCTGAATTCCCATTAATGCAAATTCATTCCTCTTCTCTCTAGACTTTTAGAACTCAGAGTCCCCCAAAAGTGCACACCCAGACATATTTCAGGCCAGAGCTGCGAGCCGTGTAACAACCGCTTGGCCGATTTTTGGTTTCTGTTACGTCAATATTCCCCTTTATGATTTCATTCATTTTTGTATGAAGCCATCATTATCTTTATTTCTCTGATCCCCTCTTCTTGTTCTTCTCTCACTTGTTTCTCTGATCTCCTAACACAACAATGTTCCCCAAACTTCAGTCACTGACATAACATTCCCACAATTTTTGCCACATCCACTTAACTCCTTAATGCTACTCAAAAGTGTTCCTCAAATTCTAAGTGGTAATATCAGTGAAATATATGTAGTTATTGAAATGAAAAGCGTTGATTTGTATATGACCTAGAATCATCTCCTATACAATGAGCAGCACGCGTGAACACATTTTAGGCAACCCTGCTCTAATATATACTCGAAAGTGGCCTCTTGGGATATGAGAAATCAACAGATTATTGAAAACTGGCCGTAGGCAGCTACCATCTAAATAGTCTTGCTATAGATATAAATTTAGTCTGTTTCGACTAAACCAGCACCCATTCATCTTGAAATGTATACTTGATCCATATGCTTATAATACTTTACCGTCTGATTATAAGGTTTAACCATATGAAATTGCCCAATAGACATGACAATTTCTTATGGTTCAAGCATGTATATAACTCCATGTGCCATAGGGAATGCATTTATATGTATACACACACTTTATTTGTTCATTTGTAAATACACACTTAGGGGCAGTTTATATAGCCAGGGTTTCTCAAGCAACATTTAAATAAAGCAACAAACTTTGTTGTTAATAAGTGGCATAGGAAAAAGGAAAAAAAAAAAAGAGTTTCAGAAAACCTGTTTGCTATTTCTATATTTACTCCTTAGGCTGATAAAGAATATTAAAGGGTTCGCAGAGATTTACAATTCTAGGCTAGGTTAGCAGGTTTGTGAACTATAATTATAAGAAACTTGATCACGGGGCTCTGAACCCCAGCATGCGAACCACTGCCATATGGAGGTGAAGTGTTCACTCCTTCTGGGACTACTCACCTTGTGTGCTCCGCTTGTGGTGACCCATTCTCTTTGGTCTTTGACAGCAGCAAGTTTTTGAAAAATATCTATAAAGAAAGGAGATAACTCAAAGAGGGATTCAGCACTTAAAGGCAGCAGTATTCATGGAACCTCAGGTCTAAAAGTACTGATGGGCAAACAGAAAGCGCACATGGGAAGACAGATAACACAAAAGGAACAATGGAGGGAGGAAGAACAGGGTACTTTTTTTTTTTTTACTCTGAGAGTTACCTCTTAAGCTCAAATAATAATTATTATATATTTCTATTATAATAATAAAATATGGAGACAGCAAAAAGGGCAAACATCTCCTTCCGCTTAAAGTTGAATGAGTTCCTCAACATCATTACAAGTTCAAAGTGAAACCTACTCTTCAAAGATCCTCCCTATAAAGATTTCAAATATAAAAAGGAGAGGAAGGCCACTGAAGGTGATGGACCTAGCAAGGTTCCTCCGCCGAGGGGAACAGTTGTTCTCAAAGAAACTTCCTGGTGCCTAGGGCTAACCACGTACTCTCCTCTCCCTGTAACTGAGAATCAGTGTGCTGTCCTGGAAACAAATACGGGAAACCAGACCATTCAAAGAAAATGGGCCTGCATCCCACAGCAACAGGGGACCTACAGCTCATCAAACCTGGAGAGGAAGAAAGGTGGGGCTGGAAAGAGCCTCCAGAGAGAGAAGATTGAATTCCACACACACAGACCCATGTTTTCACATTCTCATCATTACATCAGGATCTTTTTTTTCTTTTTTATGTTCACAAAGTTTTAAATTTTATGAGGTAGGTATTATTATTAACAAAACTTTATAGATGAAAAGTGAATAGCCTCTGACATTTTAAGAGAAATCAAAGGAAGCAAAAAACATTTTTACCAAAATCTGCCATTATGGAAGTCCCTCTTGCATTAAAATAAACTTGTGCTCAGTGAAAATCTTCAACGTGACATTGGGCTTTGCAAGGTAAGAGTTGCGATCTAAAGTTTTCCTTCTGGGTATATTTTGCCACTGAATATAACAATTGGCATGGACTCCCAGTACTAGAACTGTGGATGGGTATACTCATAAATATTCAAAGGATCCTTTTTCCTGTTGAAAACGCCATCCTGCTCATTTGGCAAGTGGGAAAAGTTGCCATGTCCTCACGATGACACTTACACGTCATGTTGACCAGCTTGTCCACACTGTGCGGCTCCTCTCCATAGCCTAGGTACTCATTGGCCACAGTCTCCATGTACTGCAGGAGGGACCAAACCAACAAGAGTCAGAAGGAAAGATTAGTAAAAGCACACAAGCAGATAAGGGACAAGATGTGTACTTCTGAAAATGAGCTGTAGATGGCACAACAGATACACCAAATAATACTCAAGCCCTCTGGGCCAGGTTCACTCAAGTACAAAAGGTAGCTTGAGTTTCTAGATTCTTTACCTTCTCTTGCATGCCCTGATGTTGAGGGCGGGACCATGGAAAGACTGTATAACCTCTCAAAAAATGACTTGTAACTAAGTAAGTTTGTGGTGTAATTTGGTTCCAAATACAAAAAAATTATATCTAACCAGCATACACACCGATAGGTATAATCAGAATAAAATGGGTGTGGGTAGTCTGATAATCACTCACTGCAGATAACTGGTTATAATAAGAAATAGGCTCAGAGAAACACACATAAAATTCTAATATGACCAGAGAAGTTAAGGTGGGTAAAAGGATCCTTTATAATATAATTTTAGGAAAGACAGTCATTTCATTAAATGAGGTAAACCTCCAGCCAATTAAAAAAAAAAATCTTAAAAACAAAAACTAGACATGTTGCAGCAATTTCCCAAGAATGAAAATATAATAAAATATAATAGATTTAGCATTAACCTGCCATTAAACTTACTCTTCCATTAATAATACAGAATGAGTTTGCAGGGCCAAAAGTTCATTATGAAAATCATTCTTTCTCTATGTGGTAGATGAGTAGGCTGTTCCAACCCAATGCCATGCCTAGAAATTTTGCCTTATCATACCAATAAACCCAAACATTCGACTGGCTCAACCTGCTTACCTTCCCTCAGTAGTTACAAAAGCAGAAAAATAAATGAGGTTAAGATCATTCCTCACATTGTCATGTATTTGGAAATATTTTAGTGGGCATAATTCTTTTTGTGTGAAACAATTATGAACATCTTTATAACCAATATTTTCTTCCATCGTTTGGTATGTGCAATGCTGAGGCTCTGGGCCTGCCAGTCAACACCTATTTCTTTTCATGACTAACTAAAGACATGTGACCTTTTATAGAACTTTCTTGTTTCGGCAGGCTGGGTAAAATTAGCTGGAACAAAATGTCATGGGTCCCTTCCTGCTCTGTGAGTATCCTGCCTCGCACACACTTAACCACCCTGCCTGCCCCTCCCCTTGGCAGGCAACCTAAGGTAAGAAAGCCACCTGTGGTCACACACCTATGTAATCCTTGCCCAGAGCCATGGCACCAAATGGAAAGGCAAGACCAGCCACCACAGAGGAATCTTACCTGAGCTAGGTTTTCAATTCCACCCAAGCTATGGAGTATTTCCTAATAAAACAAAAACAACAGAACATACACAGAAGATGAGGGTGGAGGGAGAAGTATATTTTACATGGAAGTTCTTTATTAAATCATGAGATTGATAATTATTTCTTAAAGGTTCACATTCTAACATAAATATGCAGCTATTTAATGTTTGTTATTCATACCACATTTAAGATAAACTGTTAATAAATATAAAAGTTGGGTTGAAATTAAAAGAATGAAAATATGTTCAGACCAGCAGGCTGACTCCTCATTCTTTCTACTTCCCCTCACGTCATCATAAAATGTTAGAGCTGGAAAGAGCTGTTAAGGTATTGTTCCCTCACATTGCAGATTAGGACAACTAAGACCCAGAAAGGTAAGCCACTTTGCCTAAGTGACCAGCCTGGAGAGGAATGGAATCCAGCATCACCAACTCCCATAACCTTCCTGTAGGCCCCTGCCTAGTGTGGTCCATGGACAGCAGCATCAGCCTCATGGAGAAGCTGGTTAGAAATGCAGAATCTCCTCCTCGCCCCAAACCTGCTGAATCACATTCTAAATTTCCACAAGATTCCCAGGTAATTCACAGACAGTAAAAGTTGACTAGAATTGCTCTAGACTATAGGGCTCTTCCTTGAAATGAAGAGGCTAATGGTCTTATTAAAACCCATACTTTAAACGAAGGTAAGAATAATCACAAAATGTCTCCCGATACAGATTTTTAAATCCAATTCCCAATAAGAAGGCATTTCATGAAACTTCTGAAACTACTCTACGAGTGGTAATTAGGGAAGACAGGGGTGGGAGGCTGCTGTCATGAGAGGGACCAACTTGGAACTCTATTAATAGCAAGTGCTCTCAGATTATCCACATTGACATTTATCTTCAGGCAGACGTGTTTCAAGTGACCCTAACCTGTTTAATTAAAGCTGTACTCTCCTCAACACACACACACAAGGAAGTCCTTTGAAAAATAAATATTAGCCATCATTCCAATTCTGAGAAATGCATGGCGATGAGTACTTGAGTGTGAGGGAGAACAATCTAGTTCCACCTTGAAGCCAACTGAGTGGGCAGGCTGAAAAAAGGCTCAAGATTCTTAAGGCCTCCTGGTCAAGGTTTCCTTATTGTATGTGCAGGGAATTTGGAAACAGTAAACATACCCATGTTTAAATTAAGTATGAAGTGACACTTACAACTCAGAAAAAATATTTCTGTGACTACCTACTAATTTGAATTTTCACCATTGCTCTTCACTCTAAAAGAGCTATAATTAAAGAACAGAAGAATACTGTATATATTATTCCTGCTATGGCAGAATATTTTATACATATAAAGATAACATTTTAACGCTACTAATGTTTATTCAACAATTTTTTTTCGTTCTTATTATGTAAAAGCCCTGTGTCAGGCTCTGAAGAGGACACAAATATGCAGACGAGCGAGGCCGACCTCACTGAGCTTTGGCAAGCATAAGGTAGATATACAAACAACTGACATTTAAGACAGAATTTGGTAAGTGTGATAAGAAAGTTATACGTGAAGTGCTATGATGTCCCAGGAGGGATACATGATATCCTGCTGAGAGGACTATGGAAAATGTCATAAGGATAGTGGCCTTGGAAAAGGTTTAGAAGGATGGATAGATCGGCTGAGAAGAAAAATCAGGGAAGTTCCAAGCACAGAGAACAACAGGTCCAAAAGTGCACAGAAGTTGTGCAGAAACAACATCAACGTGTTCCATAACTCCAAGAAACACTTCCATAACTCTATGAAGGGCGTTCCTGGGAATAATGTCAGGAAAGCATGGTGGGACCACACTGTGGGAAGACTTATCTGTGAGCCTGAATCTGACCTTCATCACGTGGACCATGAGATGGTATGAAAATATTGTGTGAATAAGGGATGATTAGAATCAGCTGTGAGGGCCCCCCTCTGGTTTTTCAATGAACTAGAGAGGGAAAGAGAGCCACCCAGAAACCCAGTTGGTTGGCAGTGGCACTGGGCAGGAGAATGGAGAGGCAGAGACAAGTCTAGGAAGTAGTGTGATCAACCAAACATGAAGACATGCTGGAAGAAAAGGAACAATATTTGAGCCTGGGGACTGATGGGTAGCAAGATACTATAACAGACCCAGGGAAGGAGAGAGGAGGAGTCTAGGTTAGAGAAGACTCCACTTGGGACATACTGAGCTGCTGATGGGATGTTCACTTGAGAAAAGTAGAAGAGGCCATGAAAGACGAGGTAAGGGCAAAACATTGAAATCTGAGAGTCTCTTAAAGGAGATTTAAATTTGAAGCTTGGGAGTGAGAAGACACCAAGGGAGAGAAAAATGTTTAAATGACTGGTCACAGGGCGCCTGCGTGGCTCAGTTGGTTAGATGTCTGACTTTGGCTCAGGTCATGATCTCAGGGTCCAGCCCAGTGTGAGGCTCCCTGCTCGGCAGGGAATCTGATGTCTTTCTGCCCTTTCCCCCATTTGTGCTCTCTCTCTCTCTCTCTCAAATAAATAAATAAAATCTTTTTTAAAAAAAATAAAAAATAAATGATTGGCATGGTCATTTTTAAATTTTTACCTGGACAAGTAACATATCTATCCAATAATCACTATTAACAATTTGGGACTAAATCCCATTTCCCAAACGCTGTTCTGGGAATAGCCCTTTTATTCTGTGCAGTGGGTGGTATTAGACATTCTGTTTTAAAAATAATAATAATAATTTCATGACTAAATTCAAATTAGCTTGGGAAATGATACGTTAAACATAGTTTGACAAGTGCTTTTATCAGAGGACCCCTCAGAGCCTTTAACATGCTGCAGGGCATTCTAAGCCTCCAATGTGAGGACTGAAGTGCAGCTTTTCCCAAGCATCATTAATTGAAGCACACTTCTTTTCACAGAATGCATATTAACTCCTGTGGAACACAGGAGTTTGAGAAGCACTGTTAGAAAGTATAGGAAGGGGACAGAGGCTCTGTCACTCTCTGAGAATGTCATTGTTACGTACTCAAGAATTCACCCTTCATTTACGAAATAAACACTCTCCCCTCCCCCATGCTTCTGGGTAGACGGGAGCAAGGCCAGGAGATTGATTGCTCACAGACTCCTGGTCTTCCTTATGTTTCCTTTCTCATACCAATGTGACTGCTTTCATCTGAGAGTGTCAACTGGAGAAAACCAAGACCACAAGGTACGCACATACCTGGGCTTAACAGTTCTGGGTCCTAATCGGAAAAGCAAATATGACTGCACGCTTGAATTACAGCAGCACTTCCTGGGTGCCCTGTCAGATCTCAGCATTTTCTTCCTGGTCACAAGCCCGAGGGTCACAAGACTGGGTTCAGTAGCTCTGAGCCCAGTGACCTGGAGGAAGTCCCCAAGTCAATCTGCCCTTTAGTTCAATGTACGATATGTAATGAATGTCCTTGCTCTGACTAGTCCCTGAGGTTTTCCTTTACAAAAAAAAAAGGGGGGGGGGCGTACAATAATTTAGTATAGATAACGAGTATGTTCTCAAAAAATGGAGCACAATGCAGCACCCGAATGGGTGTTGTTAGTGCACCACTATTTTTGCCACAGCTGAAAACGTCACTGCCATTAGAGGGTCTCATCCTAGACCTAGTCAGCAACCAAACCAAGGCCAGACACACTGCAGTGAGCCCTTAATAGTGAATCACAAATGTGATTACTTTACTCTGCTGTTCAAAACTCAAGAGTGGTTCCACACTGTTCATTCCTGGGTCATGATTTTAAAGCCCCCCTATGCGCTGGCATCTTATCTTTCCAGATGGAAGAGCAATACTCTTCGATAAACTTGCTTATGCTCTATTTGTAGGGAGTGAGTCAAAGGGAAATATAAGAGATGGTTCAAAGTTTCTTACCTTGGAGTCTGGAGGAAAGGTGGTGCCACTAAAAGGATTAGGAGTTGGTTCTGAAGGTTCAAGGTGAGAGGAAGAAGAAGAGTTCCATTTTAAAGTTATTGAGTGGAATGCACTACCACAGTGCTTCTCAAACTCTTTGGTCTCTGTACTCCTTTACACTCTTAAAAATTACTGAGAACCTCAGAGAGTTTTGTTTATGTGGGTTTTATCTATTTACCATATTAGAAGTTAAATGTGAGAAATTTTTTAAAGCACAGTACACAAGCACCTGTTCCCTCAGCCCTCAGAGTGGTGACTTTGTCACATATCCTCTCACCTCTGGAGAATTCCATTGCACACATGTAAGACATTGAGTGTGGAAAGGCAAACAACATCGTGGCATTATTTTTAAGATATTTTAGGCCCGGTAGAACCCCTGAAAGGGTTTAAGAGAACTGTAAGCAGTCCCCAGGTCACACTTTGAGAACCATGGCCATCCAAAATACCCCTGGAAATTTGGGACTTACATAAAGACACAAGTTAGACTGGAGATAAGTACTTGTGAGCAAAAAACAATGCCAACCACAAGAGTTAAAGCCAAGAGGGTGGAAGATAGGGGAGAAGATGATTAAAGAAAAGAACTTTGGGAAGGTCAACATTTAGGAAGGCAGGATTAAGAAAAAGAGCAAGTAAATAATACAGAAAGGTGCAAAGTGCTAAGGAAGAGCTAGAGCCCCATGGGATGGGTGAAGGCAAACAGGAAATGTGGGAAAGGCTGTGTGCTGTTACAGGAGTTGAGGAATGCAGGTGCTGGGAAAAGGTCACTCAGCCTGACTATCTTTTTATTGTGGTTTCTAATATAATTGGAGGCAGCAGCTTTTAAGATCTTCACTGTATCATCAATAAGCAATGTGCTCCAGCTTCACAGGAATGCCTGCAGGTGGGCATTTAACTTTATCCTGTGTGGGCTTCTTACTATACTTGAAATCTCAGAACATATGTCTTTCTTTAATTATGACAAACTCTATGCATGTGTACCTTCAAAATGGCTTCTCTTTCATTCCCTCCAGTTTTTTTCTTGCTGGAATCTCCATTAAGCATACACTGAAGTCTCTGGCAGGCAAGGGCCAATCTATGAGCCACCAGTCTGCAACCTCTGGATCAAGGAATGCTGACTGAAGTATGGCTTCCAGGCAGAACCTTGTACACAAAATTCAGTGTGCAAGTTATGCAGCCCATCAGTCCTGACAGAAAGTAAGTAGGTTCAAGAGACATAGCCTGACCTTTCAAGAAATGGAGTAATGAAGGTAAGGTGAAGATCTGAAGGGATATCTGGTTCAAGGAAAGGACATTTTTATGATAATGGAAAATAGAAAGGGAGCCACTGACATAGTAAGAAAGAGAATAGGCAGAGGGGTAAGCCTTGGCAAACAGGAGGGATATTTCTTCCAAAACAAGAAGAACATAAAGTTTCGAGATAATCCCAATATTTCAAGCAACAAAGAAGAGATAATAAGAGAGCTCCCACTGGGATGGTTTTGGTTTTCTCCGTAAAACAGACTATGCTGTGATTTGGTGAGAATGACAGGGGTAGGAAGGTGTTGGGGTATGAGAGGTGGACCTGGTTTGGACCAGCCACTGTGGGTCCTGTAGCACTGACTCAACAAGAGAGGAATGCCTAGCAAGGGTGAAGACTTGCTGAGATTCACCGGCATAAATTACAGTAAATCACAGCAAAGCTTTGTGACTTCAGCCAACAATTCTTGGCAACTCAAGAAGTTAAACAATTGCCTGAGCACATGCTCTTCTTTGTGGAAAGAGAGCCGGGGGGAGAGATTCAGAGAGAATCCCCTTCTATGGAAAGGCTAGAAATCAGGGAAAGACTTCATTTAATATATGTTTAGTCACAAAATCCCATAAACAAAGAGATCACTGAATTCTTTCCTGGAGAGAGCAGGGCAATCAACCCTGTCCCAATCCGTCAAGAACTAGACTACGAAAGGCAATACTTTATTGCATGGAGCACTGGGTGTTATACGCAAACAATGAATCATGGAACACTACAACAAACAAACAAACAAACAGATAAATAAATAAATAAATAAATAAATAAATAAATAAATAAATAAAAGAAAGGCAATACTTTAGCTGGAGATCAGCAGAGCATGAGACAACTGTCATCAATTCTCTGAACAAACAGAACATCTTAGAGAACATCTATTTTATTAACTTCTATAAGTCAAAAAACTAGATCTCCTGCTAACAATCCACCTTTGTGACAGTCAAAGAGGGTGTTATTAATTATTAAGTGGGAACAATGAGCACATTCTGGGACTGATCCGGGCAAAATGGAACACATGGTCCACCCTTATTAGATATGCCCCACACAGAACTGCAAATGGCAGCTCAGAAATACATGGAACACACAGTTCTGTAAGGCTGGTCATGGGGGAAAAAGGATACATCTTCCCAGAAAACTTTGAGCAACCAGGATAGAAAGCCATTTGGAGTGTGCCCTGAGGCCCACAGTCAAAGAGCTAGCTAAATGATAATAGCACAAAGCCCCCTCAGAATACCAATGAGGAAGTGGTGATCCTTCTAAAGGAAAGATGTGGAACCACCATGAATCCCAGAAGTCTCAAATCAGAGCAGGCTCTGTAGCTGACTAGTACCAAAAACATTTTTTAAGTGCCAAGTTTGGAAAAGACGGTTACTGGGGTAATGAAAAGAGGCGCATTCTGACTCAAACAACTCATCAGTAAAATCAAATCCAAACTAAAAGGTCTTCCGAGTGGTCTGAGCTTCCTAGGAGCTTATCAGGACAGGGTGTAAAAGGAGATGCTTCTTAGGGGGAAGAAAAATCCGTGAAAATTACTGAAGCATGTATGAATACTAAGAACACTCTAGATATTTAACACTGGCAAGCAGAAACAACAATGACTAAATAAGCAATCTTGAGGCTTTGGAGCAGTGGTTCTCAAACTGTGGTCCCCTGACAAGCAGCATCAGCATTACCTGGGAACTTACTGGAAATGCAGATCTTTGGGCCCTCCCCAAACCTACTGAATCAGAAACTGTGGTGATGGGCTCTAGCCATCACGGAGACCTCCATGTGCTTCTGATGCACACAAAAGTGTGTGAGCAGCTGTTTGACAGAGGCGGCTATCTACCAGCCAGTAGTGGAAGAACTAACTTTCAAGGTCAGGGTGAAATGTCAGCTAAGCTTTTCTTTAGAGCCTCATGGTGAAAGCACTAAGTCCTGGCTGTACAACGTGTGGGCCACACACCAGTGGCATGGGCAACCTCTGGAAACTTGTTAGAAATGCAGAGTCTTGGGCCTCACTGTGTACCTGCCGAATCAGAATCTGCAATTTACAAGATTCCCAGGGGATTCCTAGCGGCGTTAAAGTTTAAGAAGCACTGAACAAGAGAAGCACTAAGCAAGTAAGAGGAGGGAAAGTTTCTTGACCTCACAACCCTCATTTGAGACAGATGGGAGGTCCCTTGCTCACCTTTAACTCAGGGTCTGAGGCTGGACGTGGGGAAGGGCATGGACCCTGGAGCAGCTGCCAAAACTGCAGGCCCTGCCTTTCCCACTGACTGCCTCTGGAGCCCCCTGAGAAGGCCCCCACTTGTCTCGGCTGACGTTGACCTAGTGAGCTGCTGAGCCTTGAAAACACACTCAAAGTTGTGGCCAAGTGTACACCTCTCTGAATTGCCTGTGGTTTAAGACATACACCAAAAGTTCCATCTACTTAATCCCACAGTTCATATAGCAGAAACATACAGATTTTTTTTTGTCTCTATGAAATCATGTCTCTCATATCTTTTTAAATAGCAAGTGAGATACCTCCTAAATTTGAAAGCTATTGAGTTGTGAGAGAGAAAATAAGCTTAACATGGCCCAGGTTTTTTTTTTATCTCATCTTCATAACAAGTAAGAATTATTTTTATTTTTTCCAACCAACCTGATAACATGGATCCCTCATTAGTAGTCTCAGACAGATTAACACTCTCAGAAAATGAATAGATGGGGCTCGATGAACCCACTCTCTGAAAGAAGAAAAGATAAAGCATGTTTGTCCATGTTTAAAAGGCCACTGTGACAGAATAACACAAGACGATGAAGGAGAATAAGGAACATACGAAGGAATAGCATTAATTCATTTCAAACTTAATCTGCAATAAGGACTGTTAGTTGGTCCCTGAACACTTAATCCACTGTAGTGCAAAATACATAAAAACTGTCATAACCATCATGAAGCAGAGGCCCCAAAATTATTTGGCTCTCAGTGCCCTTATTGGCTGAGGGCAGCACCAGACCAAAAGACACAGCTAAACGTTCCAATAATTAGGTTCGACTTAATAAGAATTTGTGCCCTGATAACTTCATATCCATTTGAAAAAAATAATACACATACATTATAAGAAAAATGCTTTTATTTTATTCTTGATCACATTTACTTATGATTGGGGTGTGTGCACCTGTAGGCTCTAAACAAATTCTCAAGCCTTGTAACCAGATTGCATACTACCATCTTCATCTCCTTTTCCAGCTGATTTTCACATCATACTTGCTATATCATGACAACCACGGAAAACCCAGTTTCAGAAAGATATGGCATCATTTAAAAGAAGGCAGCACAACCTTCATATGGAAACCATAAAGTATCTGGGTCTGACAGATACTGCATAGCTCTGTTTTCCTTGCAAATTTAAAAAGTCCCATGACACCCCTGGGGGTTCTCTGTAGCCTCCAGAGCACTTTAGTGGGCAGTTTGGAAAACACTGTGATAAAGTATTTTCTTACATCAGTTTCCCTGAAAGCGGAGCCTGAGATGAAGGTCGGTGTGCAGGTGAATGATTAAGGACATGCCCTCGAGGGAGACCACTGAGGGCGGGGAGCACCAAGGAGAAGGGGGAAGGCAAGCTTTGGCACCATCTCAAGCAACACTTGTCTCCCACTGCCCTCTAAGCTAGTCCAACAGTGGCGGTTGGTGGAGATGTTAACAAAACCCTAAAACAAAAAGTGTCTGTTACTCCATAGTCAGCCAAGAAAAACTGAGGAAGATAATGAAAGCTATTCCAGACTAGAATCCACATAATTTCTCCCACCCTCTCCCATCTTCCACAGCTAAGCTAGTTATGCATCCAGCAAGGTTAGGAGCCTTTAAAGATCTGCCCTTCCATCAAGTGGAGTCTTTGCTTAAGCTGAGGTCCCAAGCCAACCCTTGCCTGGCCTGCCTCCTATTAATCCTTAGCCTTTGGTGGTAGAATTCAGCTTCGTCTCCTCCACAGTCCTGAGAGATTCAGCTCTGCCCCCAAACCGGCACATCTCAAAATTGAGTGCACAAGACCCACCCTCCTCAAAAGCAGAATGAACATCTACGGTCACTGCCCCTGGAGGTGTCACCCCACCCCCACCCGATTCTACTCCATCCCAAATCCTATCCACTAAGACTTAGCTCATGGGAAGGTTGGTAAATATGCTTTTCCCATAGTCTTATATTCCCAGGGATGTTTGAGTGCTCCTGATAGATTAGAGGCCCTGTCAGAGGCCTTGCTCTGCAGAGAGAAGCTGAGCAAGATGTCCCCAGTGCATCCACTGGCTGAGAACTGTTCTTCCTGCCATCACCAGGACTCCTGGCAGGAACTGCCCACCGTAGCTACCAGCAAACCACGGCCCTCCTCCAGCACAGTCACCATGACAGTGACACCTTTGCTACGGAGGCAAAGCTCAGTTTCTTCTGAGAATAAAGGCAGGACTCAACCCAACCCAGGGCTGCCAGCCAGGCAGAATTAGCCAAGGCCACACTGGCAGCTGCACTATAGTTCATCTGGGCTTTCTTGCATGGGGAAAAATAATGCAAATTTGAAATACACTTTGAATTTAAAACAATCACCTATGGGAACATTTGTAAGGATGTGGCTATTCTGAGGCTCCTGTTACAGAGAGAATACCTTTAACCTTTATAAATAGGGAGATGGCACATGACTGCTTTCCCTTTCAGGTGCTGGGGTTAGCTAAAGATAGCCTGGACTGTAGTGCAAAGATACGACATCCAAAGATCTAACAGAAATAATGATCAAGTTGCAACAGCTGCTAAAAACCTAATGAGGTTTAATGCTGATTGCTTTTCATCATTTAAGAGGAAAAGCCACAGGACATATTACGAGGTGATTCATGCTACAAATATGTGTGCCCTGGTATTTTTCCTGTTAACTATATACACTCTTCATGAGGAAAGTTCATGACCTTTACAATGTTTTTCATATTAAAATAAATATGAAAAGTTTTCTTCTATTTCCTCCCTCCTCTAAAAAAGAAAAGAAAAGAAATCCAGAATAGGCTTCTTACAATTATTATTATTAAAGGAGTATAAATAAATGAGTTCCAGAAAAGTCTCAGAGTTAAAAGTTCTATTCCAAGCAAATGGCATTTTTTGTTTTGCAATTTTGGGACTGAAGCCCAAAACTATTAATATTTCTACGTGATTCTGGCCTCTGCTGTTGTAAATGTAAATAGAATTCCTGGTGTCTGAGTCCTCTGGCTTCTCCTCTCTGAGCACTGACCTCTGAAGGAGCAGTTGTTCCTTCCTTGGCTCCCAGCCCTGAACCCCCCACAAGGACGTAGCACATGGGATGGAGCTCTGGTATTCAAGAGGAATGGAGTGTTCTGTAAGACGATATAGATCTCTGTTTGCCAAGAGTTGGGGGACTAGGAAGCACACTTTAGTGCAACCAGAGAATTACAGAGAATAATAGCGACCAATCGTAAAGACGGATGCCCTCGTTCCACTGAGGCAGTCCCAAGGGGCCAAGTGGCTAGCCAAAGGCTGCACATGAGAGCAGACCTGGGGGCTGACTCCTGGGCCAGTGTTCCTGCTGTCCCTCCCATCCCCACTCCAGGTCCCCCAGGCGGGGGTGACTAGGGAGACAGTGACGCTCCAAACCGCGTCTACTGTGGGAGCAGGAATGTTGAGCACAGCAGCCGGGGGTCCTCTGAGGCAGCTCTGAAGAAGTTGTCTGTCTGCAAAGATAATGTTTCCCTGGAGGGTATGTCCCAACATAGCCACCACACAGCAGCAGATTCATGAGCGGGCAAATATTTATCCCCTCTTGTGACTGAACTTTTGCCACTTCTTTCACAGGACTATTAATACATGGCAGCGTGATCAGCTCCCACGGCCTTTGTCCATGACCACCTGCCACATTGTTTTCAACATCACATGCCACTTTCTGCTACCGATACAAAAAGGGAAGGAAAAATGGCACTGGCCACACAGCTGTTGAAAGGAGGGCAGTCAGGGTTTCACCTTCTTGCACGGTGGAAGAGACCAATATACGATGTGAGAGCTCTATGTAAAATTCAGTCACGAGGCCGTGGTGTTGCATCATAAAGCTGCAAGATCAACAAGACAGCCAAATGGTCTGAGGTTAGCTGAATCCAGGGGCTGACACACAAGCCAGAGGTTCACCCCTGACCTTATTTGTACCATGCTTTGCTCTGGTTCTTGCTCAAAATAAGCAGCATCTTCATGGTGGAGTGTAATTTAAATTTCCCTTTTCATTAACATACAAAACAACAACAACAAAACTTCCACCTTTGACTCAAAATTTAAGAGTAGAGAAAGTCAAGCCTGTTTCAAAATAAATATTATCCCAAATTCATAAAACAGAGCCCTGTGGGGTTTTTTTTTGGGGGGGGGGGGATGGTAGGAAAGTAAAATTCATATCAAAACAGACGTGGTAAAACTTAGAAAAAAAAAGAATGTGTGTGAAGAAATTAATTACAGATGAATATTCAAGGAATCTTTACTGACTTGTTCCACTATTCTTAATGGGTCTTTATTCTTCCTGTAACCCCAAATAAGCTCCCAACCAAAAGTCCATCCAATGGGTCTTTGCTGGTCCCTACCATCAGGGGGATATTGAGCAGAAAGGACTGTCTACATGCATTTCTTCTACATAGTTGATGGAAGTTTCAGAGGTAGGATACTTTCAAATATTTACTCATCACCTACTGGTAGCCAGGCACTGTTACATGCCCAGGGGTACAACAAAGGACAAAACCATGTACTTGTGTTCATGGAGCTTACCTTCTAAAGGGAGAAGATCAATAATAAACACAAACTAATAAAAATTTATATGAGATGATATATAATGCAGGACAACAAAGGTTCAAGTTTAAGGGGTCCAGGGGATACTATTTTAGGGTAGTCAGAGAAGGGTTCTCTGATAAAATTAGCATCCAAGTGACTTGAGGAATGAGTCTAGATCAGAAGAGCAAAAGAGTTAAGTATATAGTCCCTGAGCAGGAGTGTGGTTGTGCAAGGACTGGCAAGGAAGCCCGTGGGGCTGGAGCAAAGTGAGCAAAGACAAAGTAATAGGAGTTGAAGTCAGAGAGATGGCAAGAGCCAGATCTGCAGGGCTTTGTAGAATAAGCATAGGGACTTTGGACTTTTTATTCTGGAAAGCCACTAGAAGTCTCTAAGCAAAGAACTAACACGATCTAACAGGGATTTTGAAAGGATCCTTTCAGAAGTAGTGTTGAGAACAGTATAGGGAGCCAAAGATCAAAGCAGGCAGCCCAGGTAGCCTACCGCAATTGTCCAAGGAAGACATGATGGCAGCTTGGACCAGGTCGATAGATGGAGAAGAGTAAAGCTCAGGGAGGGCAAGTTAAGCGAGAAAAGTCAAAAGTCCTGTTTTGGGCATGTCAACCTTGAGATCTCCAAAGAAGAAAAAGCCCACTAAGCCATATGTAAAACAAAAGATGAATCGACAACAGTTACATACAGCTTATAAGGTACAGTCTGCCAGAGCAAAGTTGATAAAGAGATGGTGGACTTACATAAGTGCAAGTGTTTGGGGGTTTAGCCATGGAAATGTGCTTCCTAGAATGCGTCTGGAACTCACTGCCTGGCTCTCAGAAGCTCATGAACTGACAGGAACCTGTCATTTATTGATTTGGCCACGTTCAAATTGGTTCCGGTGGTTACATGTGGCCCAAGAACAAGCAAAGCATCCCTGGGAAGGTGGCGACATTTTAGTTTCATGCCTGTTGGACGATTTTTGCAAGAAGCAGTAGTAGATAGGAGAAAAGCGAGAACATGATTACTGAAGTGATACTTTTCTGGTGCAAAACTGAAAGTAAATTTTAAATATACTTTGATTAATAAAGAACCCGGGAACCAGCGAGGCATAGGAGAAAAGGGTACCAGTTAAGTCTTGCCTGAGGACCCTAGGCTTGGCCTTAACCTCTCAGCAACTGCATCTATCAAATGAGCCTGGACTGGATTTTTTTCTTCCATTCCCTCTATAATTGGATGACGTCTTTTGTATGTGTGTGGGGGTGTATATATATTTGAGGAGAATAACATTTCAGGAGAAATAAAAGTGTAAGAGCTAAACATTTGCTCCAAGTTAGGTGATGGGAAGAAGCAGAATGCTTGTTTTTGTTTGAAGATTACATGAGATCCTAGGTTCTTGAAGGTTATTTTCTTCCTTTCTACATTTAAGATTCTGAAACTTAGAGCAAAAGACAGACAAAAAGACAAGATCCTAAAGGAGTCTCAGCCAATGAGACAGCTCTTTTAAAAACTTTACTCTGGATAAACAGCATAATACAGTTTTGTATGTAGGTAATAATTTCTCAGGTAAGTGAAGAAAAAAGCATAGAATTTTAAAAAAGATTAGAAGGAAATAAAGCAAGAACTAATGCAACTATTTCTAAGAGTGGTATAAAGGGTAATTTTTCATTTTTTATCATTTTCTGTATTCTCACATTTTTTATGGTGCTCAAAATAATTTAATGCAGAGAAATTCCACTACAGGAAGACTCTCAGCCTCCATGCTCTCCAAAAAAAACCAGCGTCAATGGCTTGAGTTGGAGATAAAACACCCAAGCCCTCTTCCCTGGGAGCCCAGTGTATGGGTGAGAGGAACAGGGGCCCAGGGCCATAAGAGGGGAGGACAGTTGAGGGGCCAGAACAACCAGGAAGGCAAAGGGGTGGGGGCAGCAGGCTTAAGGTGAGGATTAGCATGAGCAGAGCCTCAGAGATGAGAGAAAATAACTCTCCAAGGAATAATGAGGGGCTTGCTCTGATCATGGTGAGCCCAATGGATGCACCAGGCAGGAGCAAGAGATGAGGCCAAGAAGGAACAAGATCTCAAAGGGCTTTGTGAACCACTAGGGAACTGGAATTTTACCCCAGTCATTAGAGGATGGCCAGACTTTACCCAAGTGACCAGACTTCCCTTCTCCTAGGTGAGGAGGAAATCTTCAAAGGCCCCTATTGGCCTGTCTGCTACCTGATGAAAGAAAATCACAGAAAGAGCATCTCTCCATCAACTTTGTATATTTCAAGAACTAAATCAAGATACTGAAGAGATCGCTCCTCTATCCTAACTTCTGGTCCGTTCCTCTTGCCACTCGTTCTTGTTAGAGAAGTGATTGCATTTTTAGACCAAAAAGGTCATGCTAAATGGATCATGCTAAATTTCAAACTGAAATTTGAAAACCTTGTATATACTTATCTCTACGAAAGTTACAGGCAAGGGAAGAGAGGATATCCTGGCAATTGTGGGATAATCGTACCAGGAAGAGACCAGTTAAGGGAACTCACTTTAAATAACACCAAATTTCATATTAAATAGCAGGGGACAAGATTTAATGAAAACATGATCTTAAAATATAAAGTATGAAACTAAGACCTATTTTATCTTACATTGAACAAAATTTAAGTTGTAATTGCAACTCTGCCCTAATAACTAGAATAAAGCAGGAATGGATTCTGCTGACATTTTGGGGCACACTTTTTCTGACCAATCGTGTAACATGAACCAATATCCTCGAATTCATTTTTGACCTTTGCAGCAAAAAGAGGTTCATTTTTGCAAATATATTAGAGTCACCAATTTGTCCTAACGGCCTCTCCTAACCTTTGTTGGTCCAAATGTGCTTTTTTGAAGTCCCACTTTGTCATCCTCCTTGTTAATACCCTCTTCTTCAATTGTCAGTGGTCTCATTCTGCCAGTGCCTCATTTGTTAGATTCCAACAGTTGAGCACCATCACTGTTAGTCTATTCAGGAAATTCTATATCTTTAGCCAGTTTTGCAAGTTCATTTCACACAAGGAGATTATGTTATATTTGCACTGTGTTATAGGATCTGCACATTGTCTGGCAATCAGAAAGGAATGGACCAACAAAGAGGGAGCTCAGAGGAACAGATACACAGAGGAGATATCTGAGTAGAGGTCAATTTTATAAGCAGTTAATTAGAGGATAGGTCAATTTTGTGACAAGTTTTACTTCCCTATACAACCTCGTAACAACCTAGTCTTGGATACCAAGCACCCTGTGTACTTCCCCGGACAGGAAGATGAAATTGAAGGGGGGTAGATTTATTTTCTAAAGTAGACTCTCCTACAGACAAATGACGTTATGGCAGAAAGGAAAGTTGGAAGATCAAAATTTGCTTCCATACTCTGCCACACATCAAAATTCATGACCATGTGTAACCAGGAGTAACCTCAGCTTCAGACATGACACTTTCACTTGCCCTTTGAGATTGACCATGAGGTGTTTGCAGCTTACAGCGTTACCTTATCTGACCCTGGATTAACAAGTCCTGTCTCATTTCAGATGCCACCTGGCGATTTCATTTCTGAGAACAAGAAAGTAATCACAGGTCAGTCTTAGGAAAAGCACTCAGAAAGGAGGTATCCAGAAGTGTGGCTTAGGGGAAGATTGCACTTGGGGAGAATGAAATAGGTCAAGAACAAGAACGGCGTCACTCGGGCATAAACTGACTGAGGACTTGGAAGGGCTCACACTCTACATATGAGACAAAATTCCCAATCAGCCATATCCTCAGGGTAAACCTGAATGGCATAGCATCCTGAATATGCCCAGTCTTGTCGACAGCCTGAACTGGACCAAAGACCAAAGTCCACAGTCCTTCAACCTCCCCGAGTGTTTAGTTGTCATAATATAAATAGTTTATATCTACCATAGTTTCCCTCGTATTGGGATAGTGGGTAATTGTTTTGCTGACCAGAGAGAGTAGATGCTGAGTCCCTAGAAGAAAGGAATCATGCATCCTATTCATCTTTGTATTTTCACCCTCTCTTCCTTCCCCACTGTTTATTCCTTCTCTTCCCGGCACACTGTAGATATTCAAAAATTTATTTATTGAATTGAATCCAAGCTTTCTGGCCAACATTAAATCTGATGTTTGCAAAGAAAAGGATAGGAAGCTATACCCGAAAAGGCCGCAATGTAATTCTTCCATAAGTCTAAATTTAGAGGGAAAAGGAGAAAAGGTAATCCTGGCTATCTTAGCAAGGTCATATGGGGTGAGAAACAATGGAAGACCTTTACACTTAAGCCATCTTTGACCCAACCCTGCTTTCAGAATAGAACTGAACGTAACAATCTGTCAGCAGCCAAAGGATGACATAAAAGGATGCCTTTGATGTTCAACATTCCTAAATTCCTTCTCGTACTATGAAAGCAAAGAGATCTATAATCATCTCTTCCTAGTTTGAAGATTTCCAGGGACTACTCATGTTGCAAGCCAGTAATTCCACCCAATCTAAGATGCCTCATTCATCACTAAGAATTTGAAAAGGTCCTGACAAGAGATCTCTTAACTTCAGAATTGTTAAGATCTTCTCAACTGTTGGATGCCAACCCTTGCCCGACTAGTTTCCCTAACAATATCTGCATCTAGTGCCCTCAGACTAGGCATACAGTGATATCTCTCACATCTTTAACATAGGAAATATTCTGCCTTCCTCAAAGTACTGACCTGATAAATGGTCTACTGGGCATCCCTTGAAGAGTCCATGATAGTCATCCTCAACACAAATTAAAGAACGTCATTTCCTAATAACATTTCAGGCACAATTATTCTGCTACTAACCATTATTCTGCTCTGTTCAGGCTCAAGAAGAACACAGTCCAGGACAACTTCATGTCCTTTGTAGTAGTGTTCATTAATTTTTCAACAATTTTTGAGTATATTGTCAAGAACTGAGCAGGGACCAAATTCCATAACCATGATAAAAATTTTAGGCTTTTTGTATTATCTAAGCCAGTCTAATAATCTTCAGCCTAAATCAAGTACAAAGGTGTAACAGATGCAGTCCCAATCCTGGACTGCTTTAAACTAAACCAATGTATCTGGCAGCTATTGTCCAGTACTTAAATACACAATGCTAAATAACCCCCTTCAAAAGATCAAATCATAAGACCACCACTTAGGCATATTTAGTAGCTGATTCATCATGCAGGACCCACCAAGATACTGTTCTACTTAAAGTCAGCTATTGCACTGAACCGAGTCACATGGTCAAAGCATTAAATTATTAATATTTCTCCTATTTTCCAGAATAGGAGTAATTTTTTCCCTATCTCACTGGGGAAGAATTCAGATATCTCAGTCTCAAGTTCCAAAGCAATGGGGAAGATTCAAGGTTCTTTATAGGCAACTTTTCAGCTGACGCTTGGGGGAGAGAGCCTGGGCCTCCAGGGAAGAGTAGAAGGCAAGGTCCCACCATGACATAATGCTAGGAGCCACCTTCATATCTAGCAGCAGTATAACCAGCTCTCACTTCAAGCAGCCCAAATGGATAGAAAATTCAGTCCTGACTACAATCTAACACTAGTCAATGGCTCACTGAAAATCCCTGATGTTTGTGAGACAGAATCTAGAGGTCTTGCTGATCCTTCTCTACAGTCCCAACCCTGCACCTGTGTTAAGACAAGGAAGAGCAATGGAGAGAACATTTGACTTGGTCCTGAGAAGAAACATCGTCACTGGGCCATGACTGGAGGTTACACATTCATCTTTTCCCCAAGGTCAAGGCTGGGGTAGCCCATTTAATCAGTCCTGGTATCAACCACAAAAATGTACCAGGAGGATGTTGGCCATGGGGTTACCCAATGTCCGTTTCATAAGGATCCTGGCAATAAACTCCTCCTGAGTATCCAAATTCAAAGTAAGAATAATAAGAAAAACAGTATAACGTGGGTTATATCATTTTACCTTATCTGTCATAAAATCTGGCTAAATGCAGTACTTAACCAGAGTAATTTTAATGAGATCGCCTGCAATGCCTATTCATTTGCCTCCTTCTAAATGATATTTGCTCTATTTTATCTTTTAAGTATGATGTGTTCAATCTCATAAACTGTTTCAAACCATATGCTAGAAATAAGATGTATAAGATATGCCATTCTTGGGTAAATTGTTGGTCTTTTCTGGGAGAATCTTACCTGCAGATGAGTCTATTTTTCACCAAGGCTGTAAAGATCTCCTGAAATAGTTTATGCTGGGGATGTCTGCTGAAGTTTCTCTCATTCTTGTAGTTTATACTGATATGGAACAAACAGAAAAGCATTTTGTAATAGAAATTTTTTAGGCTGCCTCAAATTTCTCAATGCAGGCACAGACCATCTGTATTCATGCAGATACTGAGAGGATTCTCAGGACTTAACATATTGCTAAACGCACATATCAACTGTTAAAAAAGGAACTAGAAAGTCAATTATAAATACTAATAAAGATTATAATCAAGCATATATACTTCATTTCACCATTTAACTAAATTATTCCTCATAAACACTTCATAGATAAACTTGTTCAGAGGAAGGAAAAGGGGATACGAAGAGAAAGTATGATGAAGACATATTATCTAGACACTGTGCATGAGGCAGTAAACAATTCTTCCCTTCATTTTTCCACCCACAACCCCATTGGCTGCTATAGCTAGTAACACCAGTGCTTACCATATATATTTCCTTGTAGGTAATACGGATTTATCAAACACAGCCTAAACCCCTTCAACCGTGAAAGTTTCTGTGGTTGCTGATTGTTTGCTGTGTGTGTATGTGTCTGTGTGTGTTTAACAAAGTCTGGAGGTATCCCATCTTCAGCTTCTTTCTTCTGATATTATAGCCAATTAAAGAGGTTCTAAAAATACCACAAAACATTCCACTTTAAAACTGGGAAAGGATAAGAGATAATGCACAAAATGGTGACATCGCTATAAAATATATGATATACTATTTTTGTGCATATTAAAATAGACTGGGTTTAAGATCCAGGCCAAATAAGCTGGAATTACATGAACATATCACCTCAAAGGCAAGTTCTATGGCCTTATATCATCATTTGTACTGTTCTGCCTTTGCAGTCTTTCAGATGTCATTGGACAGTGTGCCCCTACCCTAGCCAGGTGAGGTCTGTAGTGCATTCTTAGTACGTGGATACTAGTAGACTGAATATGTAAGAATTTTTAAAGAATTTAGTGTTCCTCGCTAAACAGAAACTGTGTAATGTCATGTGATTTTGTGGACTATTAAATTCATTGTCATAAAATGACAGGGAGACAAAATCTAGGCCAAATAAATAAAGGATCATTCTAGAATATTGATCTTGATATTTCATGCCATTCATTATTTACATGGCATTTAGTGCCAAATGACGCCAGCACATTGTAAACCTGAGAGAACTAGCTCCTGGAAGGGGAGTAGCCCACAAAATGTGCAACTTCTAGGAGGTCTACATGGCGACAGGAGAGAGGAACATGGATTGACGGTTTCCATGTTAAAGGTGAGGTGCAATCCCCTCAACTGCAAACCTCAGTTGCTTTGACAACCAGAGTCCTTAGCCATCACATCTGTTCACAGCCACGGCTTCTTTTATGCCTCCTCACTGCTGGCAAGGTATGGACAGACCAAAAGCTGAAGACAAAGCCTGGAATCAGCCAGGCCAGGTCAACAACCTGGAACAACTTTCTCATGGAACAAGTGCCAAAGGTATCTCAGCAAGGTGTACTGAAACACCCAGGTCGGCTCCAGCTGCAGCCATTAAGCTGTTATTTACACACTACTTCTGGGAATAATTTAAGCATGGATGAAAATGATTAAGTTAAGAATCCCCATGGTAAATTTTGAAACAGCTTTAAATTTTAGCTCCTGTGACAAAGTTTTGGGCTAATTAGAAGAGGTTGCTGTAGGCAAGGGAGATACTGGACTCTTACCTAAAATTTTCAAGTTCAACAGCTTCTGTGGACTCATGCCCCTGACCTCGGGCTCTCTGTCCACCCACCTTGATGATGTGCTCAGTCTTCGTCATGCTATTTTGGGCACTATCGAAGTTAATGGCTGGAAGCTATAGAAATAGAAGCACAGAACCCATGAGGATAATAATAAAGAAAGTAACAAAATGGGGGGAAGGGGTAGCTGGAGGCCAAATAAAGGGAATGAGTTTTTTCCTAAACCAATAATTAACATGGTAGCCAAGCCAAATATAGTTTCCCAAGATTTAAACATCTTTGACTTAAACGTTTATTCTCTCTACCTTATGCTGCTTTATTTTTCTTCATAGCTTGTAACACCACCTGCCATATCTTACAGTTATTTATGTATTTTCAGTCTCCCTTGATTATAGTGAGAAGCACTTTGAACACAGTCAGGCCTGGGCATTAGGAGTTTTGGAAGCTGCTTGGGTGATTCAAATGTACCACCAGAATAGAGAGTTTCCAGATCCAGCTAGAACTCTCTGGTAGAGTGTGAAACCCCAAACTGAGACTAAGTCATCATTCATTCTTCAACATTTGCCAATCATACACACTGCTTGTCAGGTGTTAGGAACATAAAGGTAAAGAAGATTCTCTCCTTTTTAACCAGTCTGAATATCTTGATTAGTCAATCATATTTATAAAAGTCATGAATTCACCAAAAGAGAAGTAAAAATTTGCTTAAAAAAAAAGAAAAAGAAAAAATTTGCTTAAATGAACTATAACAACTCAAGTATGCCCCCCCATTTACAATATGAACTTGTAATTATTTACATAATAAATTGTAAGTTATCAGTATTAAAACAGTTTCACTTACCAATATGTACCTATAATTGGGATAACCCTGAGGACTGTTTTTTATACTATGGTAAAGCTGAGCATAGTGCAAACAAATACTTTCTTCTTTCCAAAGTACAAATGAAGGATATTCTATAGTTAGTGAAATTATTACAGATGAGGTAAGTAGAGCATAATATAAAAAAAATAAAGGATCCACTTTTCCATTCTATACCTTATAATTATCAAATAAAGCTACTATATGTTGTACTTATCTTATTCCACCAAAATATTTTACACTAATCCATATAAAGACATCTTTTCCCTATCCAAAAAGAGTATGTCTGACTTCCCATTAGGCAGCCAGGTTATAGAAAGATGCATTATAATAAGGACATTGTTTAATGGCTAGCAAAAAAAACCCAACAATCCTTCTTCATCGTATGCCAGCACAGTTGCATTCTCAAAACATTAATAATAAACCTTTCATCCTGTTAAACCACCTTTCTATCTCAGTACAGTGGGCCAATCAATCCACAAACACCACAAGACAATGGGCCACAGGCGCTGGAGAGAGTAAGGCTCATTGGCTAAGAGAACAAACTAGGCCAGATGCCCTGGGTTTAAAACTACCAATAGGTAGCTGCATGATCTTGGAAATGTTACTAAACTCCCTGTGTATTAGTTTCCACATCATCAAAATGGAAACAATAATAGTAGTTGTGTGCAGAGTTATTATGAAAACTAAATGAGTTAGTATTTATAAAGCACTTGCTATGTACCTGGCATAGTTTCCGAGCGCTTTATAAATACTCTTTTAATCTTCATGATTATTCCCACTGTACAGATGAATTTGCTAACAAAATAAAGTGTGTCCTTACAAATTAGATAACCCCTGGATGTGATAACCCACATGATATTGGCCATGAAGTCACAGCAATGAGCAAATGTTCCTGTTACACAGGAAACATCACTATGTAGCAAACAGGAAGTGGATTTTCTGGGTCCAAGGTGTTTCAAACCCCCTGCCATTACCACAACTCCCAGAATACTGATCACAAGAGGGAAGGTGGCCAGCACAGAGAAAAAGAGCCCAGGCCATTCAGGGAAAAGGGGTGGAAAGCTCCCATGGCTTGCAGCTATTCCCTTTGCCGTCAGATCAGGCAACCAGAATTGGGAATCAACTCATGGAGACTCAGTAGATAAGATGGACTTGGCAGCTATCGTTGCAAAGACCATGAACTTACTAGAAGGAAGCTTGAAGCAATCAGCCCTCTTCAGACAAAAACAATGTGAGTTCAGAGTCCAGTTCAAAACCCAGAGCCTTTTCCCTTGCCTCCCCAACTCCTCGGGCTCTCCGTATTCTTCATCATCTACTGCAGAAGGAGGTCCAGGGAAATTGGTGTGATACCACTCACCACCTGGTATCGTCACAGTCAGGGTGTCCAAGTGAGCCACCCCTTACAGATTTCTTCATGTTAAGCCATTAGTTCTTTTAAAGCATACTACATTTGACAGATTATTCTGGGCAACCCAACATCTGAAACTTTGGACATAATAAATATACGATAACACAAATTGACATAGATAATTTTAAAGTGTGTCCTTTCCCACAAGTGATGGACTTACAGGCACTTGGATTTGAAAACCTCTTCAAAAGGCACAGGACCCAACCATCATGCATCCTTATGACCACCATCATCATAGATGATACTTACATGGTGCTCACCACATGCCAGGCAGTGTTCTAGTGCTTTGCAAGTATTAAATATATTTAATCCTCATAACAACCCTATGAGATAAATACCATTTTGTAGATGAGAAAACTAAGGCACAGAGGGGCTAAGTGACTTGCCTAAGGGCCACATAGCTAGCAAGGGGCAAAGCTCATATTCAAATCCAGGCAACCTGCCTCCCTCTCCAACATTCTCAGTCCTCCACCATCTATGTATGTATCTCTAGTGATGAGAAACAGTATCCTGAGTCATCCCTCTTGCTTTTCAGAGTTCCACTTTCACCCAAGGTTTTCTTCATACTGAGATTCTGAAAATCTCTCCCTGTGTTCTGTTCCTGTCTCCCAGTCCAGCGTCATCTCTTTGCACAATATTTGAAAGGACTAAATAGTTTCTTTCAACGTGTAGAGGGGTTAGTTCTGGGGGAATCCCCAGACTCCATGCTGTGAGAACAAACAACCCTGTGGAGAGGCCTCTCACCCACAAATAGCACTTACTTGCCAGCCCCAGTTGGTGTTGGGAGGATCACAGTACCTCGCAGCAACCCCATCAGAGACCTGAACCAGAACCATCCAGGCAAACTGCTCTGAATTTGTGACTCACAAAATGGGTGAGAGACAGTAAATGATCATTGTTGCTTTAAACCACTAAGTTTTAGACTGATTTGCTATGCAGTATTTGATAATAAATCCACCATGGACTAAAATAAGAATCCACAAGTCCATATAATATAAATAAGTACATGAATAAGCCAAACAGGGCAGGCAAATATAAAACTGTGCCCCAAGTTCTGGCTGCATTGAATTGGTCACTTGACCCAGAAACCACCATAGCGTTTGACCACTCCACACCTGGGTGTGTGTTGTAGACTGTGACTCCTGATCATGTTTCAGGGCTCAGCTCAAACAGCATCCTGGTGAGCACCTGCCCCAGCCTTCCTGGAAGAGCGGTTCACTCCCTCCCTGGTGGCATTACTACACTGACCTCTCTTATAGCACTTACCACACCTGGTACATCTAGTTTACACATCAGCCTCTTCCCTTTGAATATGGCCACCTTGAGGGCAGCATCCTATCTGTCTATCTTTGTGTTCTTAGCACCTCTCACAAAGCCTGGCACACAGTACGTACTCAAAAGTGAAATTGTTGAATGAATGCTTACTTTTTCCCCCATCTCTTTGCTAAACTGGTTCATTGTTCACCACTTCTAGATGCGTCCATCTGTTCCACACTTTTGCTGCAGACACATTATTTGTCAGAAGTGTGATGAGGCACTGGGCATACAGGAAGCTGAACAGCCATGGCATCTGCCTTTAAGGAGTTCAGGGTCCCAGGGGGCAGGGGAGGGGTAAACCAGCATGAGAATAGGCTGCAAGAAGAGTGAACAAGGGTTCGTTGCGGTAGAAAATAAAGGAGAGATAGGGTGGGCCACAGGCCAGGATGCCAAGAGTATTTCAGAGCATTTCAGACAGACTTTTATGGGTGGGAAGACAGAGGACAGCTATGTGTGCTCTAGAAAATGAGAGGTACCTGAGCAGCTTGAATAGTATGGGTGGAAAGTGAAGAGATTACAGATTGAAGCGAAGGATTTTCCTAAAAATGTGATTGTGTCACTTCTGATTGGAAATGTCAACATTCCCTATTGCTTACAGGGTCAAATACAAAATGTGTAGATGGGCCTTTAGACACTGCACAAAGTCATCTAGCTCTAGGTATGATTACTTCCAATAGAAACGTCTAGTCACCATTTTACTTAAATGCTCGTGATTTTCCTTTCTTCAGATATCTGATTATTTTACTCACTTCACTGATAATGCCTTTCCACCAATGCCATGGATGGAAAACCAGACATTTTCCAAGAACCATCTCCTTCCTGTGATTTGAGCTAAAAGTGGACTCCTTATGCCTGTCAAAATCCATATGCCCAGTGTCTGTACCATTCCTTCAGGACTCACGTCTTGCCTTGTCATGTGCTATAACTGCCTTTCCTATACCTCCATCCCTCAGAACACAGGAACTCTGCCTTATGCCTTTTCCTTCCACAGTATTTATCAAAACCTGTTATTTCAAGGTAATTAATTGGTTTATAAGGAATTCATTTGTTCTTTCTTCTACCTTTTTTTACTTATTGCAAACCAATGTCTCAGCTTCCTGTGGCTTTGAATGTAGGGGGAAAAAAAATCTGAATTCCAGCTCTTGGCAGATTACTTCAAGATTTGTGGAAACCTCTGGTAAAATCTCCAACCAACTTTGTAATTTCACTTTGCTTCAACAACCTTGGGGCAATTCCTTTCCTTGAATTATTTGTCTTTACTGTCTTTACAGGGTTATTCTAACCCTGCCCCCTCAGTGTTCTGTCCCACTGTTGGGCTGTCCCACAGAACAGCAAGCTCTAATGTGGTTAAACAAGGCACACAGAGATAGAGCGGTCAAGACAAAGAACGAAAGTAGAACATTGGAACACAAGGAAACAATACAGAAGTGGCTTGGCTCATTAGAGATTCAGATAAAGGACATTCAGTTCTTTGCAATTCTCTGCCTAAATCACAAAGTAAATTTCCTCTGCAACCGATTAATTGGCCATTTTGGTCCATTTGCAAATAACAGGCCAGATCTTGTTAGATCAGAAATTCAGGTGAGTGAGCCTTACTCCCGAATTTCCCTTTTCAAATTGACTGCTAAAAGTCTCAGAGCCAAATATGTGACCCACTTGCATATTTCGATGGGCATCTCTGTGTGCCTCACTCTACTTTGTCCCCAGCCCTTTTTCTTCTTTCTTCTTTGGTCCTGGTTTTAATTTATGATAAACTGTCATACTTAGTGTATCTTTGTAAAAACCTCCTTACATTCTTACTGGAACAAGCAAGATATAAATAAATGCTTGACTTATTCTTTCCAGTATCTTTCTTCTCCATACTATTTTACTAAAAGGAGAATAGGGTACTCAGAATAACATTTAGTATTTCAAAATTAAAAATGAATTAAGTTTTGATAAACAGAATTAGGAATAAATTTTGTGAACCTCAGGACCTGCATATCATTGAGGACATTTTCATTTCTTAGAACCACCTACTTTCGGAATAATTCAAGCATTACAAATATGCATTTTTATACATGTGAAAGACTTTGCAAAAAGCTATGCCATGTAAACTTGTGAGACAACAAACTGCAAATTCTAAAATTGGTTAAAGAAAGAGGAACTATTAAATTCACTTTTGTTAACCCCACTAGGTGTTAACAAGAAAGTGGTGTTGAAAGGAGACACAACAGATCTAGTGAGCTTCAAAGTTGGAAAATTAGAGGCAAAAACCACCAATGGGATCGAGCCCCGCATCAGGCTCCCCGTTCAGCGTAGAATCTGCTTGGGATCTCCCTCTCCCTCTCCCTCTCCCCCACCCCTACTCATGCTTGCACTCTTCCTCTCTCAGATAAATAAATAAATACATCTTTAAAACAACAACAACAACCACAACAACATCACCATTGGTGTTTCCTTTACTCGGGCCATGAAATTATACATGCTCATGATGTAACCCAATTCTTAAACCGTAATTCAATTTGACAAAAACTGATCCAGAACTCACCATGTCGAGGATACCAGAGGCAAAGTCAAAGTGGCTGGCATTGGGAAATACATAATCTCATCTGGAAATAAGACATGTAGACAAGCATTTCCAAAACAAGGAAGAACATAGTGTTACAACTGTGAAAGAAAGTGCTTTGGGAAGAGAAAGATTGCTTCCAGAATGCAAAATGAAGGAAAGCTTTTTTTGCGGAAGCAGTGTCACTCGATTTGGGTCTTAGAAATAGATGAGATTTTATAGGAAAGAAATTTGTGAGAAGGGCAAATTCAGGAGAAGGGAATAGTAAAAGCAAAAAGGAGAAGTCTTTGACATCATGGTTACATCTTAGGATTACACTGAGAAAGAATGGGAACCACAACCAAAACCATATGCTGAGCTACCTTGCTTACTTTCTAAGAAAGAATGGATGTGATTTGGGGTAATTGTCCATGAAGGCCTGTGAGCAGCAAGCCAGGCAGATGCTTTTAGCAGGGTAGAGACAGACAAAGAGCAAGAGTGACTGCTGACACAGTTGGATGGGAAGAAATTGCTCCTGAGGGCCATAGCATGAATAACAGAGAAGAAGGATTGGTAGGTGAAAAGATGTTTTACGACCATGTTTACTCTGAATCAAGGATTATCCAACTATTTTTTTTGAACTGGAATTTAATTTCCCAAGTCATTTAAAAGGTATCTCAGTGGCTAGAGGCATATATTGCAAAGAGGCAGTGTTTGGGTTCAGATCTGTATTCCAACCAGCAGTTGGCTGTATGATATTGAGAAAGTCACTTAATTCCCTGTGCCTCATTTTCCCAATCTATAAAAGTGAGAGATGTGGTTACTAAACAGGGTGATGCACCAGACATATAGTAAATGTTCCCTAAATATGAACTATGTTATTTGGCCTTTATGTGCCACCAAATAATTAGAATGTCATCCTTGACTATAAATAAATAGATTAAAATGTTGTAGTTCTTGGTTAGTTTGATGAAAACTAATCCAAAACTAATCCAAAATCCATCAGGATTCCCACCATTTGAGCTCTTAAACAAATTTACTTAAACAAGTACAGCTTGGTAGACTTTGGTGCCAGATCACTGAGGTTCAAGAAGCATTGCTACCATTTACCAGTTAACGGTGCCGAGTGTCTATTGTTAACATTAGCATTAGCATTGCTGTGCTGTTCCCCAAATCTTCACAGATGGCCTCGAATCTCAGGACTCTCCCAAGTCTTACAGAAGTAAAACCAAAAAGAAAGTTTAAAGATAAACTCAAGCAGAGGTACCATTCTTTTTCCATGTAATAAAAATATAAAAATGCTATCATAAAAATAGCCAAATTCACTCCTTTCCCCGCTTTTCGGTGAGATAAAATTTGCAGCAAGCGTCAAGAGCAGTCCTGTAGGAACTAGGCAGCATGAGGAGGGGTGGAGGGGAAAAAAAAGGAAACTCAGTAATCAGTGTTTGGGAAAAAATCAAATTCCCTAAAGCTCCAAAGAGTCAAACACTGGGCATTCAATAGAATAGTACACTGTTTCTAGACTGAAGGGCTTTGGTAATTAGGACACATGGCAATAAGCAGAAAATAAAGTAGGGCCCAGTGATGAGAGGAGAATGAAAAGGCTGTAGACGCTGAGTCTTGGCAGAACCTGAACCACGTATGAGAGAAACAGTAAGATGAAGAAAGACAAAACATATCTAAGAACTAAGAAAAGCAGATATATTATTGTTCATAAAAATGTTAAATCAATCCCTTTGGAAACATGTGTGTTCTCTTTCATTAATGCATGCACAATTTTTTAAAACATTACCTGTTGTTTGCTTGACTGGACGTTCAAAAGGCAACGAAGTCTTTTAAGATCTGAATAGTCCCTAGGAGAAAGAAGAACACAATGTCAATCAACTGAAGACTCCAGGCAAACTAGTCATCCCCACTGATGGCATTGTCCCTCCAAGACTATTTTATAGAAGGAAACCTATACACACTAAGTAGCATTTCCTTTAGAACTCTAGAAATGATCAAACATTTCAGGAAACACCATAACCCAGAGTAGCCATTGTCAAGGGTCTACTCTATTTCTCAAAAAGCCATTAAATCTGGTTGCTGGCCACTGTCTGAGTTACTAACTAGCAAAAACTCGGGAAGGGGTTACCTGGTGGTGATTCCTTGTTGTTTTTTATCAGTTGGTTTTTCTGTGGTCTTCACCTTTTTGTCTTGATCAGGCATTGTAAAACATCAATGCCCCAGAATTAACATTGCATGCCTTTCAAAATAAACCAGAGGGGAAAACTTTAGTTGGGTTGTGTGCACCAAAATCTTCTCAGGCAAAAGTCACTTTATAATACTTATTTAAATATACAAAAGCTAACATTCATTTATAATACAACAATAAAAAATGTTAATATGAGTAGCTTTTTGGGGCGTCTGGGTGGCTTAGTTGGTTGAACATCTGACTAGGTTTCAGCTCAGGTAATGATCTCGGGGCCTTGGGATCTGGCCCCATGTCGGGCTCTGTGATGAGTGGGGAGTCTGCTTGAGATTCTCTCTCTCCTTTTCCTTCTACCCCTTCCCCCCTTTCTAAAATAAATAAGTAAATCTTTAAAAAAATACATGAGCAGCATGTATCATTTATCATTCAAAGGCCTTCAGATACATTTAGGGCACACTTTATAGGTATAGTAGCCCATGAGCCTCTGTTTTCTGAGTCACCCTTGATTTCAAATATTCTGACCCATTGTCCCAACAAATATACTATTCTGCTTGTCAGGAAAAGTTCCCCCATTGGGGGTTTCCAAAATATATACCTATAAGCAAATACTTGGAGCCCAACTAATGCTTTGATGCCCTCTTACTTATCTTCTTGACAAGTATCCTCAACTGTATGCTGCTAATTCAAGGGGCTCCTCCCTCATCATGGGTCATCCCCCAGAAAGCCCCACCCACCTGCAAATAAGCATTACAGTGTCAAAGGTAAACACAAAATTTCACTGGATTTCTGGAATTCCTAAAGCTTTCAAACTGCCACCTGAATCCCCCAGTGGGTCAACTGCGGTCACAAGTTCTTCAGCAAGAATTGGGTCAGTCTTGCACAGCCCCTGAACTCACTCAACCATCCTGTGGAAAACAAGCCAACAGGCCCCAAATGGGGTCACTTATGCTAAGCCCCAGGTCACCAAACTTAAATACATTTTCAGCCCTCCCAGATATGAAAACTTAAACTAGCCAATCAGGAATCACCAGATCAGCATTAGTTAAATAATCTGTCTGATAAACCCATGTTACCCTCTAGGGAAAAGTAACCTTGCAATAATCTACTTTTTGGCTAGTATAACTTCCTTGTTCCTGCTCCTTTCTGCCTATAAAGCTCCTCAGAGCTCCTTCCTATCTGCTAGAATGGATGTTGTCCAATTAGTGAATCACTGAATAAAGTCAATAAGATCTTTAAAATTTACGCAGTTGAAGTTTGTTTTCAAACAATCTGGACAGTCAGGCTGGCCAGCCTGGGAATACGACCCAATAGGCATTTCAATCTTTTGGATAAGCTTTGTAGTTATCATAGTCACCCTTCCTAGGATAAATTTTAATACTATTTCTTACTCCCACTCAAAAGATAAGTAAGAGATAAGGCAGATTACTTAACCAATGAACAGAAAACAATTTATTTGTTTGCCCTTTTTTAAATTTCTGATTCAATTGTTTTAATTTCTAGAATAGAAACAAAAAGTTGAAGACACCCTTACTTGCAGTTACATAGCAAATACAAAATACACAAAGTATACTATTGGTTTAATTTGATTGGATGTAAAATTTTCCAACTGTGCTTTAATGCCACAGCTTAACTTCAGAGTTATTTTCAGGCATGAAAAAGCATGTGTTATTGTCTTATAATTGCATGCCTCACTGTATTGTGAAATCAAAGATCAAATCCAAGTGTCTCAGAGATATTTAAAGGCAAAAGGAATGTGCCAATGGGTGTTTCACTGCAACAGAATGGAGGGAAACTTTATTTTGTGAAATGTACAATGACAGTTTATCTAAGGATTTAAAAATGATTTTTCCCATATAGTCGTCATATTTATGACAAAGAGTTGAGCTGGAATTAGGAGTTGGGGACCAACCAAGTCTCTCTTCACAGATGCACACCAAGAAAAGCACAATAATAATATTTTAGGATTGTGCTTAGGACATAACACCACAGATTCATACAATCAAAAAATATTTACCGAACATTTACTATGTCCAATCTCAGAGTGAAAACTGTTAACGGTAAAACAGGCTATCACAGGCATATGATTCTCCCACAAGCAAAAAAAAAAAGAAAAAACCCACTTAATGACTTCAAACTATGTTTTGTGATGTATTCAGATAGAGATTGATTTCACTTTCACTTTTCGATAAAAGAAAGAAGGAAGGGAAGAAGGGAGGAGAAGAGGGGTAGAAGAAAGGAAGAATGGACGACAGGCAATCTGCAAATAATTTTTAAAAGCAAAAGATCTAAGTGCTTTTTATATGTGGATACTAAAATGCCTCAAAAGATCTAAAATAAATTGAAATCCAGTCAAAATTAATAGAATCTGATTTTACTTTTCCCTCAAGGACAGAGGGAAAATTCCACATGGACACATTGGCCTGCTGGCTTCGATTTCCTGTGCAAACCATAGCTACAGACTGTGTTAGAAGTAGGAAATGGAAGCCACAAGGATTAGCACATGAACATGTGTGGAAAAGCTCACAGGCTTCTTCTGCCAGAAGGAGAGCACATCTAGCCAGATCATACCCTACTAAATACCCCGTCTTATTCCCCTATTTAATCTCCATAATTTGACTGATCCGGTGTGTGAACAGGAAATAATCATCTAATAGTTTTAGATTAATGTCTACTCTGTGAGCTGGAAGAGTGAGAATAGATAACTCTCTGGAAATGTTTCACTTAATTAAACAGTAAACAAATCCACTGGAATCAGTAGAAACAGACAATTGCCTTCAGATAAAAAACAAAATCCTTTCCACTTGATGGCTGTTAAAATGGAAACTCTTCGGAAGAAAACTTTGAGAAGTTGGAAATGCTCTGAAATATTTCATCTAATCCCATTTTAAATTAACAAAAACAATCATGTTATACCAATGGTTATAATCCAAAACTGGGGGGGGGGGGGGAAGGCAGCTCATATCTTAAGTTGCCCAGACGCAGACAACTTACTGAAGAGGTGTTCTCCAGAGAAGTCAAGCAAGGGTGCTACCTAAAGCAAGAGCTCTCCAGAGGGCAGCCTCAGTGTGATTCCAAGGGGAGCTCCAGAGTATAGATTATGCCTCAGGACTGTCTAAACCTGAAGGAAGGAAGCAGACTTTCAGGTTCCTGTAGACTTAAGTCATTGGTTAAGAGTCTTTGAGGGAGGTCATAATCCCCCAGACACTCCTTTCTGGGGATAAAGGGACTCTAGGAGCTTTGGGGGGAGTCCTCCAAAAAAGAGACACAGGAACTGACTGTAAGAAGCAAAGGAGTATTGAAGCCAATACCTAGACACCCAAATAGTCCTAAGAGATGGGAGAGACTCTGGGTAGGACACCCATGTCATTCACTGTGATCACCAACCCCAGTGGAAGAGCTGTGGATGATGATGGTACAAAAATCTCCCTGGGGATACACACTGAGCACAACCTCAAATTTCCCTCCTTTGCTTGACCTTTCCAGGGCTGTTACTTCTCTGATCCTTCTACCCTCTCCCTCTCTCTCTCACTTCACTTCAGCCCTACTGGCCTTCTCCCAGGCTCATGAACATGGCAACCCCATTCCTGCCTGTAAGCCTTGGAACTTGCCACTTGCTGTTCCTCTCTCATTCCCAGGCTGGCTCCTTTGTGTCACTGAGGTCCCTTCCTTGGTGCGGGCTCCTCTGATGAACCTGCCCAAACTATATACCCCCACAGACTCATCCTTACCACATCACCCTGTTTCATCTCCTGAAGTTCATCAACATCAGAAATCTTCTTGTCCATTTATTGGTTTCCTTGCACTAGATCCTAAGGTCCATGTGAACAGAAATTGTATCTGCTTTACACACAAATACATCCCCCACACACCGAATAGCACATGGCACAGTACAGACACAGTATAAAAGCTCAAAAAATATGTGTCATAATCTACAAGGAGTGGTTAAGGTATATTTACCAATGTTCATTAATTATTTGCTTTTTAACAATTATTTTAGGATTTTAGGATTAGAACCTCCGTTAAACCCCCAAACCTGGTGCTCCTCCTCAGCACCCCAGAGCAGCTTGTACTCCCCACTTTGCAAACCTGTGCACAAAATATTATAATTGCATGATTACCCCATAAGACTAGGAAATGGACCTCCTGATTCACTTTTTTTTGGGGGGGGCTATAGCTTAAAGCTTAGTTGGCTGGTTTGGGGTTTTCTTTTTTCATTTTAATTCAATTAACATATAATGGGTTATTGGTTTCAGAGGTACAGGCCTGTGATTCATCAGTCTTATATATAATACCCAGTGTTCATGACATCACACGCCCTCCTTAATGTCCATCACCCAGTTACCCCATCTCCGACCCCCTTCCCCTCTAGCAACCCTCAGTTTTTTCCTATGATTAAGAGTCTCTTGCGGTTTGCCTCCCTCTCTGTTTTCATCTTGTTTCATTTTTTCCTCTCTTCCTCTATGATCCTCTGTCTTGTTTCTTAAATTCCACATATCAGTGAGATCATATAACTGTCTTTCTCTGATTGACTTATTTTGTTTAGCATAATACCCTCTAGTTACAAGGAAGGCAAACAATAAACATTTACGTATTAAAAAATTAATGGACTAATGGATAGAAGAACTATTTGAAAAAACTTGTGTCATTACTCTTTTAATTCAAAAATCTTTCATAAAGCTTCCTCATAAATCAAATCAACTGATGAATATTTGTCATGTTATAATAATCTTGAACGCACTCAGGAATTATCTCAATTATTCAGTCTTTAGAAGGGAACTTAGAGTTCTATATAATATAATATTCATGAACAGTGCTTTTCCAATGACCTATGAAGTTCTTTTTTTTAATTTGTAATCTATCATGGGCCAATACTTTTGGTACGTATCCTGTTCGGCAAGGTAAGTGAGCACCGATCATGTGCTTGGATATCACAGCAATGTCGAATTGTTGTAAACATTTCTAAACACTCTCAATTTTGTACTTATCTACTCATGGACCAATAACATACCAGTCTGAAGACCACCTGAATAGCCTAGAGAACTGAAGTCTCTCCTTTCAAATAGCAATATTGTTTTCACAGCAACCCTAGATGATTCCTGAGAACCACTGCCCCAAGTTCAGAGCCTGTGAGGAGGGAGTAGTTGTGAAGTCCAGGACAACCAGAAGAGGGCGAGAGTGAGCCCAGAAAAGGAGACTCATGGCCGAGAAGTTAGGGCTAAACATGGGCTTCCCCACTTAAGCTGGAGCAGTCCCACTTCACTGGGGTTCTGTGTACAGTTTCGTTTGAGAAACAAAATGCTAAAAACAAAAACAGAAAGCCACTGATTTTTCTAACATTTATTTTACAGATGAGAACAGGCCAAAGAAATTACAATACTAGGTAAACATTTATGTTCAGGTGGATTTTCCTTTGATTCTAAGTGGGAAAGCTGAAATTTAGTAATTTTTTTCTTTAAAAAAAGGGAGGGAGTGCAGAAGGGAAAGATTATATGTAAAAATCCTCATGTATATTACTTTAAGAACAGAAACTTTCAGTATCTTTCCTTTGCATATTTCAGTCATGGAACCCAAATACTATCTCAGAAGGGAGAGAAAGGATCTTTCCACGCCTCACAGGATAGCCAAATGGGTTTGGTGTTTACAGCCCTGGTCAAGTACAGACAAAATCACAGTACTGACTCATTGTTAAATTTTTTTAATCCATTTTAAAGAGACTCTCAAAAGTAATTTTTATCTTCTATTGTCGTTTGAAATGTGGGTTAATGCTAAAAGAAGTCCCCAGAGACACACACCTCATTTGCTCATGATCTCTTGGTAATTGCAGGGTAAACACCTATGACAGAGAAAGAAATCCATGCTATGGTAAAATTACCTAACTGTCTATAATTAATCTAAATTGTACAATATAAACCCACTAACTAAATAACATGGTATTTGTGATATGGTTTTCAGATTCTCTACCCAGAAATTCTTTTTTATTCCACAGTTGCCTTAACTGTTCAGAAGATCCTTAATTGGCCTCATCTTTACTGAAGATAAAACAGAAAGTCAATTGATTCATGATGGAAAATAGCTCCAAATCCCACTAATACCTTTTTTCTTAATCACTTCGGTTGCACGTTTTTAAATACCGCACTTTATTTACTACATTTACTAATGGTTAAGAAAAAAACAGCACTTAGAAAGTAAAAACAGTAAGAGAGTTTAACATGACTCCAGTTAATTACCACTTTGGCTACATCAGGTTTATTATTTTGAAAAAGCACTAAAATAAACTGTTATAAAGCTTACCACAAAAGGAAGTTCTAACTTCCTTCTACCAACAAAAGGGAGTCCTTATTTCCTTTGATGAATGACAGTTAACCTCCATATTAGATTACAAGTTACAGATCTGTCTGTGCTCGAGTACACATTAAAGAAACAGAGACTTTCAGCCCCATAACTATCTGGCAATGCAAAATGAAAAATCATTTCTCTAAGTCCTTTACTGTAGATTTTTTTTCTCAATATTCCTTTAATAGCGGTCCTTTGAAAACGAAGTGGCTAAAATAAGATATAATTTACATAGAGAATTAAAACCAGAAATCAGACAACTGTGTTAAAATGCATTAGTTAGGTGTTAATTTCTTTATCTTGATAATTGTGCCATGGTCATGTAAGATGCTAACACTGGGGGGGGGACTTGAGTGAAGGGTAGATGCGAACTCACCGTACTATTTTTGCACCTTTTATGTAAGTCCAAAATTATTTCAGAATAAACAAAATGCATTGGCCACTTGAGCAGTTTATTTAATTAAAGTGTTGTGAGAGTAGAGATAGTGTTTCCTTTTTACAAAGAATAATTGCATTTAATCTCGCAGAGATATAGTGCTTGGGTCTTTTCAAACTGGTTGCGTTTTAGAAAACTATAATCCCTGCACAGAAAATGTCAAGTCAGATTGGTCAAATGACTGGAAAATAAAACACGCATGCACGCGCGCACACACGCGCACACACACACACACACTTTGAAAGTAAAGTGATCAAAAACTCAAGGAACTCCTATAAGAAACAAGACTTGCTTATACCTGTACCTGTTACAGCTCAAAAAGGAAGTCGGCTTCTCGAAACTGTAGACTTGATTTCATCCCTTATGTTAGATTGTGATCGCTCTTCAACGGTAAATAGGTGTGGAGCTAGCAGAACAGAAACAGCTATATGAAAAAATCTTAGAGAACATCTGATATGAGGGTTTCTAACACCTTCCAGGGCCAGGAACGGAATGTAAATGAATGACAGGCATAGAGTAGATCTAGTCAGAGCTTCAGTCAAACCTGAGAAGGCATACCTCCCTAAAGGGATTTGATTAAACTCACATTAAAAATAAAGCAAAGCAAAACAAAACTCCTGCGCGGGACAAATAAAACAGATCTACAGGTCATGGGTTGAAGATCATGATTCAGTGCCCTTCATTTAGCACAAGAGGAAACTGAGACCCAGAGAGGTAAAAGAGTATCCATGGCCACACAGCACCTTTATAAGAAGAAGGAGAACAGAGCCCACTCAGTTCACCTTCGGGATCTAAATCCTAATACAAGCTCTGGGTAGATAAGAAAGGGAGGACTTGTTGACATTGGCCCTTAGCCGAGGGCAAAGGGTGATCTAATAGCAACTGATGCTTGCATAACTTCACCTCCTGGACCCTGGGGTGCTTGCAAACATCCATTCATTCATCCTGGCTCACTCATGTGAAATAGGTAGGCGGTATATTTTCATATCACCATACAGAGGAAAACAAAGACACAGTTGCTACAGAACCTCCATTGGCAGGAATATGTCACCAGCTAAGGGCAAGTATTATCATGGCCTTGCTCCTGAGTCAGTAGACTTGACACCTTCCTTGTGCAAATTGTTTATACTTTAAACAATTTTCTATCTTACATTTAAACAAGCACTTGAAGGTACAAAGAATAAAAATTTCCATTTGTATTCTGTCTCCCACTCACTCCCATAAATATTTATTGACCATCTACTGTATGTTAGACACTTCTTTAAGAGTTTGCCCTCATTTTCCTCTGGCCAGTACTAACCCAAATTGGACTGCAGGTGCTGCTCCAAAATCAACTAAAGTATGTGGCAACAGATACCATTATAAGTTTCTTCTTTTGAAGCTCTATTCCCAAACTTATATCTTTCTTGGTAAATGGAAATAGCTGCAGATATGAATATAGTTTTTATGGATTCCCTCCACTGCCACTGCATAATGATATTTGTGATATGTCTGTGTTCATGCCTTGGTGGCTGCCGACCCAAACCTACTCAAGACATATTTTGTCATATATCTGTGTTAAAACAAATGAAATCTGAGACCCATATATTAAGTAGTGATATTGAAAAGAAAAAAAAAAAGGTCCAGATGATATGAGGGGAAAATTTATATTAACCAATCAACGAAAATAACTTAAGTAGCACACCAAATTTCTTTTTTCTCATTGACCCCAAACACAGCAAGATTACATGCTATTCTCCGTTTTTCTGTGAGAAAGGTGACAATGATATTCCTTCATTCCTTCAAAAAGCAATTACTGATCCCCTCATATATGCCAAGCACTGAGGATACTGCACTGAATAAGACATGGTCAAAAATGTCTTACCCCCAAAGTTAACCATCATGGTAATAAATCACAATAACAAATGAGTCATGGTGATAATAAATAAGTATGGACTCAGACCAACCCCCTAGACCTTCTAAGGGTGAAGAGAACACCGAGTAAACACATCGATGTTCATAACAATTGGAGGCACTACAAGAAACTAGAAGTACTTTTAAGCCATAAAATTAAATTAAGTTTCATCTAGTAACACTTCGTTTTAAGTGCATTTTATTATTTACTATGCTCTGGCTGTGCACAAGACACTTCTGGGCACTGCAAAAAGAATCTATCCATATCTCAGTGTGTGTGTGATACCATAAATGCGTAGGTTAAACAACATGAAACTACAGCTATTGGGCCTTAAAAGGGGAGGGCGGCAATTTCTTATGGTACAGGCTAATACAAGGGACTAAATAAGAATACTAGAAATGTCAAAAAGCAGAGGAAATTAACTTGCAAAGGAGATTATAAATTGAAGGAATTCGGGAGAAAAGAAGATCACTGCGGGCTGAAAAGTCATGGAAAGGCTCATGAACTGATGTGAAGAAGGTCCAGAAAAATGGGTAGGGCTTGTGAAGAACTTTCCAGGAGAGTGAATGAATAAAGAGATGGGGAGACAGCAAGTAGATGAGTTGAACTGGAGCTGAGGAATGTGGAGAGAGGTGAATGATGGTACATGAATGAGTGGCAGCCTCTAAGTCTACAGCCAACTTATGGAACAAAATAGTCACAAATAGTCTCAAAGTACAGCCCTTTGGCATGAACGTCAGAAAAAATGGCACCCTTCTCTTCCTCATACCCTTAGTTGTTTGGCCACTAAATCCTGACTGTTTTTCTACTATTTTTAATATGGTCCCTATCTACTCACTTCTTTCCACCCTCATTGCCAACACCCTCGTGTCCCTCATCACTCACCTGAACTACAGCAATCCATTCCTAAGTGGTCCCTCAACTTCCGTTTACTGTCTTTGCCCAACAACATGGAATCTGTTCTCCACACAGCAACAAAAGCACCCTTTTTATGGTACAACTCTGACCAATTAAGCCTTTGTGGGCTTCCCAATTCTTTTAGGATAACAACAAAAATTAACAGGGCCTATGAGGTGTTCCATGGGATGATACCTCTGCCATCTTCAACAGTTCCCACTCATACCTGGCCCCTGAATCCTTGCTCTGGAGTGGATTCTGCTGGATACCCCGAGATCTCTACTTCTGGACTCAAGGAACAGATTGGTATGGGAAGGTCTGGAAGACTCATCTGTCATGTCTCAACTCAAGTGTCCATTCTTTAAAGTAATTTCCACTGGCCTCCTTGACGGGGCCACAGCTTCACCAGGCACTGCCTTGCAGCTCTTAATAAAGGGGCAGATTCAAGTAATAATTCAAAAAATACACATCCGTCTCCTTTAGTTACTATAAACTCATCAGGGATAGGGATGACAGCCAGTTTGCTCATCCCCAGCATCCAGCACAGCATTGTTAGTTTATAACAAAAGAAGTATTCAACAAACGATTGCTGAATGAATGAATGGGTGAATGAATGAATGAATGAATGAAAAAATCCCAAGTGAAACATGACTGGGAAGCTCCATGTATAACTAGAGTATCACTAAGTATGGAGAATAAAGATAATGGGGGAAAACTATCAGCAAATAGTAAGTTTGCCCCAGCTGACCAGGATCCAGTTGTTACAGAATGTTGGTTTGACAAAAATCTCATAAACACAAGGAAGCCACAAAGTAAGTAAGATACTCATGTTGAATATGGACTACCTCAAGTATACAGGAACAGGACAACACCATTTCCTAAAGATGAATATTCACATTTATTTCAAGTGTAGCACATACATGCACATTCTAAGAATTTGTGGTCTCCACTGATGAGCCTTGACAGGTTTGAGAATGTGAATTCTTCTGGTTATACCACTGAGAGGTAGTCCAAAGGAGCAATGGTGATGGATGAGACCTGGTTTCCACATGTGCCCGCCACATGATCTCGGATAGTCCCAGGGTCTCTCTAATTAATAGTTCCCTCATTTACCACAAAATAGAAATAACAATATCCCCATTACAAAGTGGTAGTTGGAACTAAATAAAATAAAGCAAAACCCCTTCAGCACTGTCAACAGCTATAGAAATATAAGTAATTATTATTATGATAGCTGTTTGTAAATATTGTCATGGGTAATATTACTATTACTTCAATTTGAAGAGCCTGTCACACTCATTTTTAATCATTTGTCTATATTCACTGACTTTGATTCATTGATAACAAATCATAGACAAAAAAATGAGAAAAAAAGCTTTATTTTCAAAGTCACAAATAGTCTTGATTTTAATTTTTTTAAATCTAATATTATTCCAGGTTTACTACCATAAGCATTTTGATGTATTCATTTAATCCTCAAAATGATCCTATGTGGTGGGTAGTGTATGATCTCCAACTTACAGAACAAGGAACTGAGGCACTGAGAAGCCAAGTAACTTGGCCAAGATCCCCTATCTAGTAATAAAATAATAATAAGAGCAAATGTTTACATGGTGCTTAGCCCATGCCAGTGCCATGCTCAGTGCTTTCTATACCTTAACTCATACAAGTCTCCTAACAAATCTGGAGGCAGCTGCCATTATTGCCCCCTTTCACAGATGAGTGAATTGAGGCCCACAGAGGTTAAGCAATGTGTCCCAGGTCATACAGGTGGTAAGTGGCAGAACAGGAATTTAAAGCCAAGGAGAGCCTTCCCTGTTAATCTAATGCTATACTAACACTAACTCTCATTTATTGGTGGAATTTTTCCAGCTATCTATTCGCCTAAGTGAATTTTCTAGATAAATGTTACCACTTTAATAATCAAATATTACTTCATACACACTTTGCTGAAATTAACAATTCCAAGTCTTTCCGGAACAATACACTAAATACTGTGTAACTTTTTCCTGATGGCCCAGGGTCAATATTATGGCTGCTGTGCTCTTCTCCATTCTGCCTCTAGTTTTAATTTTAACTTTCATTAGGAGGGGTTTTAGTTTCTTTTCCAGATACGAGCCAGTCCATTGTCATTTTGTCACTGTGACTTTGCTAAGGGCTGTGAAGCTAGAACCCAGGTCAATTATAATTATCCCCAAAGGAAGATTTAATAAATCCCAAGTTGATGCCAAGTCAATGGACTTGGGTGTCTGACCTTTATTATGACTACTGAAATTTCAGCTCAGATAAGGGTAAGTCTGACCTCTGGATAAGCACAAGTAATGATGAGAAGTCATCTATTTTATGCAGTGCTTATTTTCATGGGTTTTTAAAATCATCACACACGTCACCCATATCCGAGTATGTTTAATGTTCGCCTTCCTATGGAAATAGACCAAGTCTTTCAAAAATGCAAGAATCATTTCCAAATCCAAGCCATACAACCCAAGGCAGACACTTCCTATCCCCTTACCCTGCTTTATTTTTACCTGTTTACTTGTCTCTCTCCCCCAAGAAATACAAAATGCTACATTTACATGGTACTTCCCATGGGCCCACCACAGTTCTAAGAAAGTTGTCGATATGGAGTCACGTAATAAAACAACCCCATTTCACAGGAAACTGAGATGCAAAAAAAAAAATGAAGGAACTTGCCAGAGGTCCTGTATCTGGCAGTGGGGAGCTGGCAGTTGAACCCAGACAATCTGGCTTGAGAGTCTGTGTCCTATGGACCCTGCTCTGCAATCCCTGAAAACATAAGTTCTAAAGGAACAGTGACTTTGTTTTGTTCACTGCCAAACATCCAAGTGCTCAATAAAGATTTATTAACTGTCTGAATGACCTTCTAGCTCCTCTCTGCCTATCCAAGTGCTCAAACTCAGTTCACTCTGACTTCGACCCCAAAGATGGGCTGGCTCTGACTGGCAGAGTAACATTCTGGCCCCTTCTTTCACCTACTCAAGACTTTACTGGCTATAGTTTCTTTTGACCCACCTTACCCGGCATGGTGCCCTGGACCAGTCAGATGGTCAACAAATACTCATTGAAGGAAGGAGTGTCTTACCTGTTTGGGAGCTGTTGACAATAAACAAAAGTTTGTGCTCAAGTAGGATAGTGTGATCAAATAGGAGGAAGATGTCCTAGAAATTGCACTTGAATGAATTAAAAGATTGTGATTTGTACCTTCTGTGTACCTTGGAAATTTCACAATTCTCACCTTCAGTGTGTTACTTTTTCTTTTTTGTTAAGACATTGTTAGGGTAGCTTTAGGTTTACAACAAATCTGAGAGGAAGGTACAGAGGTTTCTCATCTACCTCCTGCTCCCACACCTTCTTAGTCTCCCCTATTAACAGTATCACTCACCAAAATGGTACATTTTATACCAAGGATGAACTACAATGGTACATCATGACCAGCCAAAGTCCACAGTTTACCCTAGGGTTCACTCTTGTTGTTGTACCTTCTATGAGTTTACACAAATGTAAAACGAGATGTATCCATCACTATAATATCATATGGTATTTTCACTGCCCTAAAAATCCTCTGTTCTCTGTCTATCCATTTCTCCCCAATGCCCAACCCCTGGCAACCACTGATCTTTTTACTGTCTCCAAAATTTGCCCTTTCCAGAATGTCATATTGTTGAATTCATACAACAGGTAGCCTTTTCAGATTGGCTTCTTTCACTTAGTAATGTGCATTTAAGTTTCCTCCATGTCTTTCCATAGCCTAATAGATCATTTCTTCTTAGCACTGAATACTGTTTCACTGTCTGGTTGTATCACAGTTTATCCATTCACCTTGGTTGTTTGCAAATATTGGCAATTGTGAATAAAACTGCTACACACATCCATGTGAATATTTTGATTTTTGAACATGTGAAGATTTACGAAGTATAAGGCACTGTGGACTTGATATGAATTGTGTACATTTAGTCTTTAAGACAATCATATGAGATAAGTGCTATCATCAGTGCACTGTACAGATAAAGAAGCTTATTGGAGGCTAAGTAATTTGCCATGGGCCTCTAAACTAAAATGCTGAAGCCAGGATTCAAATCCATGTATCTGACCCCAAAGCTTTTCTCTTGCAACCTATGCTATACTCTCTGTTTCCAACTTGAAACTTATGCCATGTGATAACAACTACCATCATAATAATTACGAAAGATAGACTCTGAGTTGAAATAGTTTGCAATTACCAAGGGTCTTGAGATCGAAGTAAAACCTATAAACTCAACATTCAGATTTTATAAGTGAAAGCTTCATTGGCCAGAGATTACTTCTGACTTTTCTGGAACCAAAAAGGACATCATGAAAAGCAATGACTTCTCATTTTAGAGATTCATTCACTTAACCAGTATTTGTTGAGCCCCTATTATGGGCATGGTACTGTGAGAGATACAGCAAATGCTGAGTAAGACAAACATAGCCTCTGCCTTCACAAAAAATGTGTAGAGAAGGGAACAGAAAAGTAATGGGGCAACACAACGAGAAAGACTGGGGAGTGAGAACAGGGTTAGGGAGGGTACAACAAGTGGAGTCCATTGTAGGCAGTGTGAACAGGTTCAGTTACCACACAGGGGAGAGAATGTGACATGTTCTGGGAATGAACAAGATAGAAATGCTGATGGAAGGCCTAACTAAAGAGTTTGGAGTAGGATAATGGAGAATCTTTGCAGGAAATGAAACACCCTCATATATATATATATATATATATGGTCCTGTATCTGGCAGTGGGGAGCTGGCAGTTGAACCCAGACAATCTGGTTTGAGAGTCTGTGTCCTATGGACTCTGCTCTACAATCGACTATATATATATATATATATATATATATATATATTGGTTTTTTTTTTAAAGAAAGATCAGTCAAACTCTCACGGGGAAAATGGATTAGATAGGGCCAGACTGGAACCAGGGAACCTGGATGGGTGCTGAATTTAACCAAGGGACTGGTGGAAATTGTAATATAGTGAGAATAGAGATGGTCATGTGGAAATTGGTTTGACAGCTATTAAGAAGGTATAGGCTTGATAACTGATAGAAATGAGGAAGAGGTGGTGTCAAAGATACTGCCCAGAATGTGATTTTGGTAACTGAATGGATAGGTCTGCTCAAGATAGGGAATCCAAGGGCGAGGCAGTCTGGTGGAAATGGAGGGAGATAGCTTCTAGGGTTGCACACGTGTGGAGTTTACCAGCAGTTGGATTTGGGGGTCTGGCCCTTCGTGGAGCAGCCTAGGCTGGAGGTGGACGCTTTCCAGTCATCGGCAGACATGTGATGCGTGAAGGCATGGAAGTGGACAGCCTCACCCACGTGGTGTAGAAAAGCAGAGGGCAGTCAAAGCAGCATCTCAGAAGGGAAAGGCAGAAAAGCGACGCCCGTAAAGACTGTCATGAATGAGGCTGCAGAGGTATCGGAGAAGACTGCAAGAGACACACTCACGCTCCATGTAACCAAAATAATTCCTTCATCGACCTGAAAGGGCCATCAAACATCGTTGATGGCACCTGCCCACCATCCAGCCGCACGACACCAATCCTTCTGCTAGGACAGGCTCACAGCGACTCGCCTACCCGCGACAGCCCGCACTCTCTGCCCCTGCCCCATGGCGAGTGAAGCTGACTCCCGGAGGCTTCGGGACTGCTCCACAAGGACCTGTGGGCATCTCCTTGGAGACCTTGCCTCAAACCGCGCGCCAGCGCAGAGGAACGCCCGCTTCTGCCCGACTCACCGCGCCAGAGGGAGGGTCCCTCCTTCAGGCCAATTTCTAAATCTTCCTCCTCATCGTTTCTGCTGCTGCCACCCGCGGCTCCGGATCCGGGGGCCCCTCCCGCCAACACCCCCCCTCCCCGCTCCGAGCCCACTCCCAGTCCCCTCCACCTCGGGGACACCACTGCCTGCTGCACCGTTGGTACAATCAAATCCTGCTTTGGGCCACCAACCGGCTCTGGCTGAACCAATGCCAACACCTCTTCTTCCGCTTCGCCGGGGCGCCTCGGCCAATCAGGAACAGCCATGCTGCGGCGTACCGAGCGCCATAGCGACGGGTGACACCTGCCTCGAGGTTGCCGTAGCAACCACAGAACGCGCAGGGTATAACCCCAAGTCTGCGAGCCCGAGAAGAGGGAGGTGGTACTTAGGACTGTGCTGTGGCCAGTTCACACTGACCTAGAGCTACTAGCCTGTGGACAGGTTTCCTAAACCCTGTGGATTTTTCTGGACTTGGTGTGCTCAACTTTTAGCATTTGAAATAAAACGGATGGAAAAGAGTTGCTTCATCTTAGGGTGCTTAATTTCAAGAACAGCTATGGACTAAAAATCAATTATCTACCAAAGCAAAGATTAGTTTGAAAGGATCATCGCTACATGCTACATAGCTTTCATATACTGTGAACACATTTTGTTACTCAAGCGCACTGCATACCTCAGGCAAGGACAAGAGTGTGAAAATAAAAGTGGGCAGTCTACATCTGTACGGTTCACCTAACATAAGCAAGTCTCTTCACCTTTTGTAAAGGTCTGAAGCTTCTTGAAAAATTGAATTGCACTAAAGTCTTAAAAAGATGAGTCATTATGAAGCTTTGAAAAATGAAAAATATTCATGATCGTTTTATGCCAGACACTATTCCACAACAACTGGTAGTCATTTTTCATCCTAGTTTAGCACTGACAATGCAGGTACAGCAAATTTCCCAAGCTGCCCAGTTAGTTACTGGTGCATCTAGTAAGTGGTAGAGGCAGGGAAGAACCTACAGTTTGAATGTAGAGTCCAGTCTTAACCACACTGATGCTCCAGATTTCTTCAAGTATAGGGTTACTCAATCTCATCTTAATATTACTCAAAATGACCACCAGTGTGTCAATTAGTACAGTGACTACATCTCCCAAAACTTCATTTAAAATGCATACAATGAACCTTTCCCTGATGTTTCTGCTTTGAATAATAATGAAAAGTAGGCCCAATGGGATACCAACACTTGGGGTTGGGTAATTAAAAATATATATTCTAACCTATAAGAACAAGGTACCATTTTGGAAATGTAGAAAGGGGAAATGAATGCCACTTAGGTAAATATAACAGAAATAATTTAATCTTCAGAGAACATAAAGCCAGCAGGGTTAACATTACCGATAGGAAAACAAAAGTGAATGATGCGGAGTTGAAAAAGTATTCTCTTAAAGATATTTTAAATATTTAGCGGTGAGACAAAATGATTTCAATTAACTTCTTTTCTTCATCAGGATACTGAATGTGCTTCCCATCTTTCTCTTTCTCAACAAAATGGTAAACTAATGTTTTGGCCTTTCCTGAAGAGAAGTGAAAGTTGCATAGAAGATTTAGGATGAAGACATTTGCCTCTCAAGGAGAGGAGCACTATCCTCTCTACCCGGTAAGGGTCCATATTGTTCTGTGTAATGTGATGAAGTCCATGCCCCCCAGAAGAGTCATGTTTGCCTTAAGTTTACGGCTTATGTGGTAGGGCCCAAACTTGAAAAACCTAACACCTATCCCCTTTTTGTTTTCCAGTACCCCTTTTACTACGCTGATATGATTTCATAGACACTGTAAATCACATAGTTCAAAAGCAAAACAGAATGTCTTAACTATATAAAGAACAAATAAAAGTAATTTAAACAGGTACAAAACAGGTATAAATTTTCAGGATTAACAAGAGGACAAAATCACTTCCCCAAATTTCTAAGATACCCAGGACTAAAAAAGGGTATCTAAACACCCATGCAGGCGCGCGCGCGCGCGCACACACACACACACACACACACACACACTTTCACTAGAGGAATGAGAATGATCTTGTAGATTGGCAGCAGAAGGTTGAGTATAATTTGAAGGAAAAGCAGAACTGAAATTGAGTCTCAGAAGAACCGCAGAGAAACTGAAAGAAAGGTTTTCCAGTCAGGAATGTTCTCATTCAAAGCCTAAAGGTAGAAATGTTAAGGTTAGCCATAGAAAGAATTGATACTCAAAGAGATCAAATATGCCTTAATGAGCAAGATAAAACAAAATGAGTAAGATTTCCTTTCCTCTCACCTTCTAAAACAAAACCAAGACACTCAAAGTTCTATAAATGGGAATAATAAATTGACAAAAAACTTTTCCTAAAATAAATGTAAGAAAACTTTCAGTTGAAATTTCTAAAACTCTAAGCATCTTTCTCACTCCCAAAGGTTATCGAGTTCATGCTGGGATATCAGAAGTTGTTTCTTATTATAGGGAAAATAAAATAATGGACCAGGCTACTCTTAAAAGGCTTTAATTTAGATATCTCTTAACTATTAAAAAGTCATTGTGAAACACACAATGCTCTGTTCCACCTTCTTTTCTGTCTCCTTACTGAAGCATATGAATATTAGGAAGCAGGAAACAGAAATCACCTATTTTCCTTCATCCCCCATCCCTCTGCATAAGATAAGCAGCAATTCTAATAAAGTACAAAGTAAAGACAATATCCAACAACTAATTCAGTAGACTTTTATTGCTCTTTCAACTTCAATAACATCTCTAAAAAATAATTTTCTTCTAACAATTATGAAACAAATTTGAAAGGCAGGATCGTTCACATTATAGACTTGGTAGAGACTTGTACTTCATATAAATGAAAAATACCAGTTCCACGTTTTAAATGTTTAATTTACCTTGTATTTTATTACAAAAGAAAATATTATCATTGTAATTATAAAAGTCATAAAAATTAGAACTGTACTGTGAAATTATACCAAGCTATCAAGTACTATATAAATGAACAATAAAATTCAATTTCTATTTATTCAAACATAGTAAACATTGGAAGATAACCCCCTACAAAACAAAAACCCCCCAGATTTTTAATATTAAAGCAACAAAAGAAAAGCCACAACACAAAAATCAATCAATGCACAAAATCTGATTAAAAAACCACTAGGGTTTAACAATTACTGTAAGTCAACTGTAGAAGTCAGTATGTGCTAATTAAAGTTTAAAAATCATCTTTAGATGATTCCATTTCCAACTATATGTTTTCCTATTATCGATACTTATATTACTTTCTGGTATGTTAGAAAAGAACCAACTTTACATTAAAATTGCCAAATTTTGAATTTTGAACACTATTTTTAATTTTCAATGTCCTTAAAATCTTTAAGCTTACTTTCTAAAAAATAAATAATTGTTGGACTAAACCAAAAGACTTTTCACACATTTGTATTATATATGATAACAATGATGTAATCTACATAAATAAATTTAAAACATTAAGTTATTTAATTTAAACATTTTTGAATTACAATGTTGTATCAATGGCTTACACATCCAAAATCTGAGCACTTTAGAACAGGATTCACATGTTGAGCACATTTAAAGAACTGACGTACATGATATGATCCTTGAAAAACAGCAAGCTCTGGTGTAATACCTCAGTTTCAGAAATGATTTTACATTTTACAGAACTTTGAACCTGTCTTTGTGAAAGGAAAAACTTAGAAAGCTATTATATACATACATAAACTTGAAGTATGAGGAAGAAACAGAAATGCTTTTTGGATGGAGAAAACAAAAATTAGTAATTTTGAGTGGTGAAGAAACCTGCTTTATAAATCCATGCATTAGCACATAAATTTTGTCCCACGTTTTACAAAGACTTGGCAAATATGAACATTGAAACGCCACAGCTTTTTTCAACAACTGAAGAGATTTAAGATTTTTAACATCATTCTCTCTCTCTCTCTCTCTCTCACACACACACACACACACACACAACTAGAAAGACTGTGTGCTTCACTTCAGCATATCTAATATTTTAAGAGAATATATAATCATCCTTTTATCATAAGGAAGTTCATTGTTTCCTCAAAAGCTGCTATTTTAGAGTGAAACAGCATTCAAAAGAAAGTAAATTTCAGATGGTCAACATCAGGATTTATTATAGTCTCTGTAAACAGACATCTATAAATAAATAAAATAGGGTGGAGAGAAGAATATCCTGAGGTGGCTTTGTAGCCAGGGTATTCAGTAGCACTAAGCTCCATCCTGGAAACCAAGGCATCTAAGAAAGTGCAGGGCTGTTTATATTAATTTATTTTGTAAATGGAGTATGTACAGGTTTAATTATTTTGCACCTTGAGGTAAATCAGTATATTGCAATTACTACTGCTCATTTACACCTATTTAAGGCAACATTTAAAAATTAATATTATGTAGTAAATTTTTCACTGTCTCGCAATGAACACTATCCATGATTGTAATTGTTCAAAAATAGTGGAAAAATATCATAAACATGTAGAACAAGCAGTTAATTACTTAATAAACACGAGTTACCTTTGCTCTTCAATGGAGTAGTCATATCAGATCATTTTGTTAAGTCAAGTAGTCAAAAGAAAGCAGAAACCATTAACAATTAGAAACAGTAAAAACATTTTGAGTGCAAAGTATTTTGCAAGTCATGGTTTTTCTGGCACTGGACAATTACTATACATAATTAAAAAAAAAAAATCACAGAAACACTATGATCCCAGGTAGTTTTCAGTTTAAATTTTAAAATCCCTTCCTGTAAAATAAGCACATTTGTTAACCCTAAGATGTCCAGACACAAAGAAATGATGTGAGGAAATCCCCTTGTTCAGGTACATCAGGGGAGTTTACAAAATATAGCAGCAAATACTGGGGTCTTTGGAAATGATTATGCTGCTATGGATAATAGAAATCATTTCAATGGAAGCTCATAAAGAATAATAAGCACCGTGGGTAATACTCGATTATCAATTGCCAATAGAGTCTTAACTCTTTTCCAGGCAGTACCAAATGATGCCTGCTCTATTTTCTAAAGAAAAGTAGCTACATTTCCAACTTCTCATTTGAGGCAGCAGTCTAATCCTTTAACTAGAATCTGAAAATATGGTCTCAGATGGGGAAATTGTATCAGCCACCAAGTAGTTTAGAATGGATTAAAAACACTTCAGAATTGCTAAAATATCAGCTTTTGGCATTCCTCATGATCCTTTATAAGATCAATTGTTCATACTTTTGTACTTTAATGACAAATGATTAAAGGGAGCATTGGAATTTCATTAAAATTATCATCCTAATATTCATGTTACAATTTCGGTATTTCTGTGGCTTCTCAATACTCATTTGGTTTTTGTAAATTATCCTCTTGCCAAATCACTTTCACAACCCCATTCATCCAGTCCTACAGGCTTAACAAGAATAACATTTATTTATTTCATGTAGAGCTAAGAGTATATAAAAGATGACTAAAAAGATTAGCTAGAAGTTAAAAAGATAGCTCAGAAAAGCAGAAACTAAGTAACAAATACCAACACAAATTAGAAAGAATGCCATCAATCTGAGCTATACATAAAATGTCTAAATTCCTTTTAAAATACAAATATGGCAGTGCTTTATATCAAAGATGTAAAATCTGTCAACTGCTTTCAAAGATAATAAACCATAAATGCAAGTGAGCACCAACTATTTACATTAACAATTTAAATTATTCTGTATTTGTTACCTTTTCAAATGTTTATAATATTTAAGTATCATATCAATTAAAATAAATAAAATAGTTTAAAATGAGATCACAGATAGCAATCTATTAAATATTATCTATACCATAGAAAGAATAACAACGTAAACAAGAAAGTGAAAGGTAATTCTTTAGAATAAAGTAATACTGATCATAAACCCATTAAGAGAATTGTGACTCCTGATTACTTAGTCATATTACTTGTAATAAAAAATAATCAAGAACTTGAACCTGATATAAACTTAACCACATTTTAAGTAAAAGCAAAGGCAGAAAACAGAGTGGGCATTCTGGGGCTCTTATAAAGCATTAGGATTCTACATTAATTTCTACAAAGGCAACAAAATTTAACTATTATCACTGGCATTTTACAGCTTCTAAAATCCATAAAGTTATGACTGGTATGGCGTTAAATTATAAAAATCACCTGCAATTTCACTTGTCTATCAGAATAGAAACCTAGATGTGGAAGTTTTAAGATTTAAAATAAATTTTAAAAACAAAAAGGTCAAAACTATAGTTCTTATCTAGAAAGTTTCTATTGTTCTACCTTTACAGCCAAAAACTCTCCACTGCTTGTGAAACATGATGGACATCTGCATAAATGAAACACACATACAGAGAAGCCATGACATGTTACCCTTTCTCCCACAACACTGGCATAAAGACTCCCTGTTCTTCCCATAAGGAATGAACAGAAGTGAAGTAATATGTAAAAATTTTCAGTAACTCAATAAAAATTATAAATACATGGACAAAGTACATCACCTAAAGTTGGTATGAATTACCACTGATGAACAAATAGATTTAAAGGAAAAGTAGATTGAATGCATTTCCCCACATCTTTCTGCTGCAGAATAGAAAATTTTTTTTTCAACAGAATAAATATTAAGAACCATGTACCTCATTTCTAAGAGACCATTTCATTATATACACAGTCTCCATGGTGTTCCTAACAAACTTCAGACACTACTTCAAAAAACCCAGGAGTCACGCATAAACAGCATGACATACAATATTGTTATATATAGTGACATGAAATACACACATTATATATATATATATATATATATATCTGTATAGCTATGTATATAATTCCTCTTGGTTCAATTCTATAACGAAGTTTCAGCATCCATGTATTTCTTTGTTGGTTCATCTTCAAAATTTATTTTCACACTCACAGGTTTTTCAGGGCTATTTAAGACAAAAAATGAGAATAAATGATTTTGAAATGGACAAATATTACATTCAAAAAATGGCCAACACTTAGTATCTGTAATAAGCCTTCTGAAATGACTAAAAGGACTATTTATTAACATATGACTCGCTATTATTATTTTACTGCTTTCTTTTCCTATCAGTGAATTTGATTGGAAAGATAAATATTAAAAATTCTTAGTTTTTTTTTTAATGGATATGCTTGCCACGGAAATTCATGTTTTTCTTACAAATGAAAAGGAGTTTCTTAAAATTAGTCATTGTATTTTTAAAAATAGTTGTAGCAGGTGACATTTCACTGACAAATCCATTAAAAAAGCAATCTTTGTTAATATAGATAAGCATCAAATAATTTTCTGCAAAATATAACAGATTTACAAACTTTCCCCAAATCTGGTTCACAAATACAAAATCAAAACACATATACTCTATATTTTCAAGTTAATATCAAATACAATGATTCCATGTCCATGGATTTAAGTGACTGATTTAATTGTAACATATGAATATCTGTGTTTTGAAAAAGCTGTCAAATGTAGAAGAACACACTGTGGTTTGCTGCCTTCTCCAGATAAGACTGAAGGAAGGACCTCCAAACATTTTTTCTGTTAAATGACATAACCCAAACATTGTCTTTCTTCCCCTGTGATTTGGAATTGAGGGGCAACCTGAATGAAAGGCAGAAGTATAAAAGATACTTTTATATTACCATATAATATACAATATTATTGTAAGGTCTTTACATTTATAACTATACTAATAATTTGGGCCACAAGTGCTGACAAGGTGTGAAAAATTATTAAGAATGAAAAGAGCATCAAACTAAATTCTAGCTGCATGGAATAATCAAAGTGACGAAGAGTTAAATTTAAAAAACTTAAGATCAAAGACAGAAGAAAGGAAACAGTCCAGCTTAGAGAATCAGAAATCAAGAAATGATTAAAAAAAAAAAGGAGGCCAGGGGGTATAATAGAGATTAAGTAGGAGCAAAGCTCTAAGAAGAGGTGGGGAAGAAATGAATAAAACCTAACCAATTACTATCAAAAGACAGTGGCCAGAAAGACAATAATCCATCAGAAGCAGCTAGTGACCATTTGCCCAGAGAAGTTTCGATCTGATGTCCAAGCAGAGTATACGGACACCCAACAGTGTCTGGCACAAAGTGCACACAGAGTATTTGTGGAATATGAATGCCTGAGTGCACTACAGGATAATACCTCATTTCTCCACAGACCCAAAGAATTAAAGTACTAATGGTTATCAAACTAGAATCCCTTAGATTCAGGCCTTAAAGTCAGGGTAAAAGAAAGAAAAAATGGCTTCCTAACAAGAAATCTAAGAAAGGAGTTATGAAAATTGTTACAGAATATGTGGTCCATTATAAAACCGAATGGCGTTTATATCTATGGATTAAAAATTTCTTCCAACTATCTTTGAGTAAAATGTTAAACCTCATCTGAAGACACGGCAGGCTAAAAACAAAACAAGGAAAACAATCATGTCTGTCTTTTTTCCTGGACCATCAGAAAGCATGACTGCGGTAGTGTTTACTTAAGAGCATTTATGTAACCCCTAGTAATTATCTTTCTTATATGGTTTTGATCTTTGATATACTTATTCCATACTGCCATATGTATAATATTTATTTTTATTATAAAATGGCTCAAATTCTTTTTGGAAACAGGCAATTATGAATTTAAAAAGTAACCTATCAGCACTTATATCATTATTTCCAGTATTCAGTAAAATGATGGATAGACAGATAAAAGGAAGACGGAAAGAAGAGAAAAAGGATGGCTTTGTCAAAAGAATATAACTTATGCAAACTGAGTTACATTTAATGGTTTTATGAAATAGCTATCTATCCATAAGTCAACTGAAAATTGGCTACAGTTAGAAAATGCGTAAAGAGTTACAGCTACCTCGTGCTAGATCTGGTTACTTTGGCATTCTCAGTATTCATGGAAAGTGCCTTCCACTGTGCAGTTTTGGCCATTTCATCTGATATGTTAACAACTGAGGGATCAACACTGAAGAACAAATACACTTTTTGGTTAGTATTCAGTACTTGCAAAAGCATTAATACTGTCACTCTTAACTATATAATATTTGTCTTCATCAACTTAAAATTGAGAAAACTCTTTGTCATGCACTTAAACCAAGGTCTAGCAAAATATCAGAATTTCAGAGTTCTGTTAGAAAGGTTTCATGGGGAATTACATCCTTCTGTATAATCAAAACTAGGAGTAAGATTAATTAAATTGGCAATGAAGCCCAAAGATGATCATCTTGGCTATAAGCGTATTATTGAAATAACAAATGAATACATGAAATATAAAAACTACAGCCTCTTATATGTTAATAAAAAAATAGTAATAAAAAACAGTAATAAAAAAATACAGCCTCAAGTCAATTAGAAAACTTTGATAACTGGCACAAATTTCACTTTCATTAACTAAAGATCCAAAGTATGTAAGGAAAACTTAAGATTATGATTAAAAAAACTAGTTTTTAATAATTAAAAAAATCATTAAAAAGAATTATGGAAAAGACGACACTTTAAAAATAAAGCTCTGAAAATATCTGAACAGATAACACAAAAACAGGCTTATAAATATCACTTTCAGCTGACATTCACATTTTTAGTGTCAAAGTGTTATTCTATCAAACTTATCAAAATTCAAAATCAAAAGAACAAAATATTGTCCTTTCATTGTAAGGGATAAATGTAATCATTCCCTGTCTCTATAAAATACTACAAAATTCATTTGAGACCCCAAATCCAACAATGATAATATCCATAAATAATTTTGGGCTCAAGGTTGTCAGCCACAAGTAATATGAAAGTACTATGAAATTAATAGAAATATATCTGCAAGTCCTTTTTCTTCACCAAAGAGTAATATTTCATGCATGCAAGTGACAAATACAAATGTCAAATTAGGCGTTAGGTTCACAATGTGATGGCAGCTACATGATAAATAACTAAATGGCAGTCATTTTAGAAAGCACTAGCTTTGTTCACAATTTAAATCTAAATGTCATTTAAAATATAAGACTGCAGAGAAATGTGACATGGTCACTGCAGAATCTCTAGGAAAGGTGCTTTACTGGGTCAATTTTTTTAAAGTGCACAAAATTTGAATACCCAAATTCACAAGGGCAAAGCCTACCTACTCTATGTTTCTCTGGCTGGTTGCCAACTTCAAATAACTGAAGAGAGACATTCCTGAAGCACTTTCTAGCTTCAAACGTCCCCCTCTAAGAACTTTCCCATTAGTAGAAATTAAGACCTTTTTTTAAAGACAGTACATGTTTTGTTTTTTCCCAAAATGAAACGAGATGAAAAAAAAAAAAATCTGTCTACATTAAATCAATTACTTTCATATTTTATAGAGTTTTATAGTTTCTAAATGTTTTTCTTTATTATCTCATTTGATTTTCATGGCAAGTAATCCAAAGCTACTTAAGATTTTAAATTATGACAGATAAACAGGTCAGCCAATTGCCGGCATTCTTAATGTTCAAATTTTAAGCAAAGCAGCATTAATCTTGGCCTATGTCATCGCTTAAAAAGAAAAGTAAATATACAGATAATCATTCTTTTTGTTAAACATCAGACAGTATAAGTATACATTCCACTTAAATTTATCAAGGCCCATGTATAATCATACTGAGAAAGTGATAATGCAGGACCTACAGAAACTAGGTGGCGAATAATCTCAGCAAATTGATGAGTCACTAATAACCATCATGGTAGTTCCTATACTCTTTTTATAAGTACAACAAAGTTAATATATTAATTTGTTTAATAAACATTAATACAATCCAGCAAAGCAGAGCACTATAGCTGGGTATATTAAGATGTCTATACTTGGCATTTAAAGTATATAAGAAAGATTTGAGGGAAAGTCATGAAACGTGACACAGAGTAATACCAATGATGCAAATTAATAGTAAAAAGTATAAAGGAACATTACTTGATGAATTCATTTATCAAAACTAACCAACATGTGTAAGTCTAAATAAGACCTCTGTAAAAACTATAAAGATTAATTAAAAATGAAAAAAAACCCAAGTTAATAAATACCAACAAACCTTTTCCATTAACTGGTCAGGGAAGGAATCTATATATACATTCTAAAACTGACTTTTCTACTATCAATAGCTAATCAGAAATAGGATATGGAAATAGGAATCAGATACATGCATAAATAATATAGGTTTTTAATCTTTTAAAACTACAAAAAAGTAAACAGAAGAATTTACCACTGTCTTTAGTTCTTAAATTTATAAGTAAATCACCAAAGTCATACAAAATAAGCTATATACGGAACTCAACTTTTTCATAATATGAGGACTCACTGCCAATAGTCAAGTCACACCTTTGAACTCCAGGGCCTCTAAACATAGTCATAATTTGGAAGGTTATCAGAAAATGTACTACACTGATGCAGGCCTAATAAAGGACAGAAAGGGAAAAGCTATACCGATCTTAAGCTTCATTTAAACAGAAGGAGTGATGCAAGACAAGTAACTCTTGTCTGCTTGGCATGGAAGTTGGTTTCAGGCTCTGGTCCAAGTCCAGCTTTTTCTTCACTCCTGCCTACAAACCTGCGAGGGGAAGAACCGTGAGAACTTCCCTTTCAAATTCCTGAAGACCCCCTTTAGTTGTTGGCATTATGCCAGATACCGGTTTTGTCATCTTTTTAAAAACAGAGATCACTGCTTTTTAAAAATAGAGATCACAAAGCATTACATGGCTTATTCATGTACTTGATGTGTATAAAAATATACATTTTACAAGATAGTTTTATCTCACCTATATTTTAGGGCCTTAACTGGAATCTGTAAGAGACTTCCCCCTTCAAATGGAAGGTGCACAGTGTCATCATCAGCTTGAAGCATTCGTTCAGCTTCCTTCAGAGCACATACATGAAAAAATTACTTTTCACAGAATATTTCCAGGAGGACCAATTAATATATAAAATCTTCAAGAATTAGAAACCCAAACTGACAATATATTTAAAACATATTTGCCATGACTGAAAAATTCCTTTTACTATTATAAACACATACTGGTAGCACAAGAGAAAACAACCACTTGTAAAGGCTAAATTTTAAATGGTTATAACTTTCACTCCTTTACGTTAATCATGAATACTACATTAAAATCAATTTACATAAATTTTATTATCAAATTAGTAGTATATAATAAGAGATAAAATTTTGTGAAATCTGATGGCTTGCATTACAATACAATATAAGCAAAACCTCATTTGGATAAGGCAGGGTTTCTCAATCTCAGCAATACTGACATTTAGGGCCAAACAATTCTTTGTAGTAAGGGGCAGTCCTGTACATGCAGGATGTTTGGTAGCACCCTAGACCTCTACCCACTGGATGCCCGTCCAATTCTGACAATCAAAAATTTCTCAAACACGGAAATATGAACCCTGAGGAGAAGTGTCACCCCTGGTGGAGAACAATTTACACTGGAGACATGACCCAAAATCCTGGTATCATAATTACTGGGGACATGACAGGATGGACTGGAAGAGCTATACTCTGCTTTCTTACCACTAGAAACCCCACTATTTGTAGGTGGCAATACGCCCAGCTTTTAAAAAATAATCATTTAAAAAAAATAAAACCATTGCTAAATTTCCCAGCATTCCCTGCTACTCCATGTGGCCATGAGATACAAGTGGAACTTACTGGATGGCATTTCTGGAAAGACTTCTTAAAAAACAGGATAGCAGGGGAAAGCCCATTTTGCTTTCTCACCCCACCCCCTTCCTTCCTGCCATCTCAAATGCGAACATGAGAGCTCAAGCTCAGCATTCATCTTGACCTATTAGGTGATTCTGAGAATGGAAACTGTGTGCCGAGGCCGGGAGGACAGCAGCACGGGAGCTCCAGACAACTCTGTGGGGCCATCCCACTAGATCACTTACTCTTCTCAAGATGTCTACAGGACATCTTGTGCTTAAGCCTTCTTTACTTTTGTCTTCTGTTATATACACTGAACCTTATTCTAACTTAAAAAGAAAGTAATAAACACGTAATTTTAACCTAAGTATTTTAATAAATGAATTGCATCCTCTTTGAAAATTCACCAAAAGCTCATAAACATTTACATATATGATATAGTTTTAAAGAAAACAAAAATCTTTTAAAAATTTTGGAGGCTCAATTCAAACTACTGTTCCAGTTAGTATCCTAATTAGTCATAATTGTTGTCAAAAAGTAAACATAAAATGAGTAATTTTGCCATAAATCAGCACTAAATGATCAATCCAAACTATGAAAAAAATCCCAAGGCTTAAACCCAGTTGTCCGTAAAGTTTTAATAAATGCATTTCCATAAGTATTATGCAATATAATAAGGCATAAATTATGTTGCTTTCTCTCAAAAATTAGGGGGAAAAAGTAATTGTGAGATCTCTATTTAAACACACCACAATATTTAAAATGTGTATCTTTCTTCTTATCTTTGATTTTCAAACAATATTCTTAATGGGAAAACTGAGTAGGGTACTAAAATCAATACAATCATCTATGCTACATGTTCGGTTTCTACTTTTCATTCTTACTAATAGCATTGAGCTGGTTATTTAAAAAATATCAAATTCAGAATAAAATATTCAGGTAAATCTCTGTATACAAATTAACTAATGGTACATAATACCACATATTAAGACTAGAGTTTAATAGTACTTTTTATAAAAAGATTGAAGTCCTTTTTGTCATTATGTATATGTCAGATTATTAAAATGTACACTACAATGTGCTTATGTATTTAATGTGCTTGTGTTACCTATGCTTTACCTATGTTTTAAACACTGCTAAATTCTCTCACTGTTAAAAATAAGTACTCATGTGATACATAATTTTTAAAAGGTTATTGTTGGGTCAGGGCTTTGGAGAGGCAACTTAAGTTGGTAAAATGGGTAAGAGCCGATGTTTTGAACAAGTTACCTAATAACCTCTGCCTCAGTTTCCTTATTTGTAAACTGGAAATAAAAGAAGTACCTACACTTCATAATAATAAGGTTCTTAGGAGGACTAAAGGAGCAGATTCCTGTAAAGTGACCACGAGAGTGCCTGCTACGTGGTACGAAATATTAAACAAGTGAATAGCGTAAATTACCTCTTTCTCTTTTTTCTTTTTGTCATCTTCTTTCTTTTTCTTACTTTCTGGCATGAGATCATCAAGCCAACTAAGTTCTCTCTTTGTGAAACACAGATCCATGAGTTTGCGTACAAAGACTAATGCAAGAACCTTAAAGAAGTGGGGGAGAAACTATTAAGTAACATCTAATAGTATCAAGTCATAAATAACAAAAAAGTACTTCATGTATTTTATTTAAAAATCACTTCAGGGGCCCCTGGGTGGTACAGCTAATTAATCATTGGGATTCTAGGTTTCAGCTCAGGTCATGATCTCAGGATCATGACAATGAGCCCCATCTCGGGCTCCACGCTCAGCAAGTAGACTGTTAAAGTCTCTCTCTCTCTGCCCCTCCCTAAGTGCACACACGTGCTCTCTCTCAAATAAATTTTTTAAAAAATAAAAATCACTTCATACACCATCTTATTTCAAAGGAACTGAGTCACACATTTATCTTTCAAGCTTCCTGCTCAAAGAAAACATATAAAAGAAATGGCATTTTTAACCTCTTCCTATATAAATCCCTTGCATTCTGCATAAAATTGTAAAGCAGTTTAAGCATGGTATCTTCACAGTACAAGATTATTAATTTTTATGATGACTTTAAATTACATACATTATATAGGCAGGTATTTCTTTTTTGAGAGAGTGTGGAGGCGGGGGAAGAGGGGACAGACAGAGAATCTTAAGCGAGCTCCATCCACGCCCAGCACAGAGCCCAATGCAGGGCTCGATCTCCTGACCTGAGCGCAAATCAAGAGTAGGAGGCTCAACTGACTAAGACACCCAGGCATCCCTAAATAGATATAAATTTAAAAATCTCCTAAGCAATGCATTAGAGAACCCATTTGCCAATATTAGGTTTAGATTTTCCAATCATATATATGAAAAAGATATACCATTACTTTGTTTTCTTCTAACTGCTACTAAGGTTGAAGATATTTTCAAATGTCCATTGGCCATTTGGGTTTCTTCTGTTCTTACCATTTTCTTATTACTATCTTTTGCCTGGTTTTCAATTGCTTTTGATGATTTTTATTCATGAATTCATAAGAGTTCTGTGTAGTTCAGATAGAAGCATTTTATCTGCCTTATATGTTACAAATGCTTTCTCCCAGTTCACAATCCAATTTTACTATGTTCATATAAAACATTTAATTATCATGTGGTCAAATACATCTTTCCTTTACAGTTGGGTTTCCCTATCTTCTTTGAAAAGTTACCCTTAATCACTGGACTATATAAATATTTTTCAAAATTTTCTACTACATTTTAACATTTAAATCTTCAATTCATTTATGGTTTCTTTTTGAATATGGTATTGGTTACAGAACCAACCTTAGCTCCCATACACAGTCAAATCTTCTAAGACTATATACTAAATTTTCCCACATAGATGAATTATCACCTTTAATGAAATGATCTGTTCATGGTATTCGAGTGGTAAGTTCTCATATATTCTGATGAATTCTGGACTCACTAGTCTATTTTTCTGATTTTTGTCTGTTCCCATGCCAATTCCATACTGTGTTAGCTGCACTGATTTGACAGCAATTTTTAAATATTTAGTTATCACAACAGCATGGTATCAGCACAGGAACAATCAAGTCCCTCACCCCAGACCCAACGGGGAATTCTTAATTAGCTTTGTTTTGTTATTCCTCTGGTATTTATTATATCCTTATTTTTTTCATTAATATGCAATTTACATACAGTAAAATAGAAAAATACCATATATACAGTTTGACCCTTTTGACAAACATACATATTCATGGAACCCACATCCAAACAAGATACAGAACATTTCTACCATCCATGTTGTTTATGACTCTGGCATTTATTTTTCTCTATAAGCTTTAAAATTATCCGGTTCACACTGACAACAACCTCCCCAAATACACACAAACACACACGCAAATAAAACTCATAAAATTCATACTTGGAAGTGACATCTTTACATTACTAAGTATGCAAAACAAAGAACATGATATACATTCCTCTTTGTTCAGGTCTTAATTTTATGTACTTCAACATTATTATGGATTGAATTGTATCCCCATGAAAGGATACATTGAAATCCTAACCCCCAGTACCTCAGAATATGGCTTTATTTGGAAATAGGGTTGTTGGAGATAAAATTAAGATGAGGTCATACTGGAGTAGGGTGGGTTCCTAAAACAGTATGTCCAGTATCCTTATAAAATGGTCATATAAAGACACAGTGATACACAGAAAACTACATAAGATGGCAGTTTGGAGTTATACAGTTGCAACACAATGCCAGACTTTCAGCAAACCACCAGAAGCTAGGAAGAGGCAAAAAAGGGTTCCCTTACAGAGTACAGAGGGAGCATGGCCCCATCCACACCCTGATTTCAAAATTCTAGCATCCAAAGCTATCATTATAATAAATTTCTTTTGGTGAGCCAATGAGTTTTCTTGTAACCACCCACTCTAACAGCATTCTTACTAATTCTATTAGGGACTTTTAGTCTTTTTTCATTTGAGTCATTTGAGTTAATAGGCAAACAATCACATTATCTACAAATAATGTTATCTCTTCCTTATAACAAATACTGTATTATTCTTATATCACAGTTAGAACCTTCATATCAAATTAACAACAGTAATAGTGTACTTCCCTATATTAGAACTCAGTTACAAATTTTTATTCACAAAGACTGCAATTTTATAAGTCTTTCTGTCTTTATGTTGGTAATTCTTACTTGCTGCTAAAGTATCACAGTCTATTTAATCATGATATATTACTTGTAGAAACACTGTAAATTTCTTTATTTGTTAATATCTTAAGATTTTTTGCACTTATATTAGTGAGAAGTCACCATCGTTCTTTTGTACAACTTTATTAGGCTTTGGTATTAAGATCTTGCTAGTGTTTCATGAGAAAAAATGCAGACATTTCCATCTTTTCCTTTGGTCTAGAATAATTCAAGAAGTACTAGAATTAAATGTTCTTAAAACTCAGCTGGGCCTGTGATCCAAGGGCAGATCTTTGGCCATTTTTCCAGTCTCTTGTATGCAACTGAGTTATACATATCCATAGATTTTATATTTCTCTTTGGGTTAATTCTCAGAAATGCGTGTATAGAATGGAAATAATCCATCTCCTCTAGATCAGTGGCAGGAAAACCACAGCCCTTGGATTAAATCTGGCCCTATCTGTTTTGTATGGCCTGTGACCTAAAATAGGTTTTAAAGATGCACATTTGGAATTGATTTGACAGGGAACACTAACTTTAAACCTCAGCCTCAGCCAAGTGAAATATTATCTTAAATGAAAAAGAATTCCATTCTTCTCATTAGTAGTCTTTCATTTTAATTTTTTTATTAACATAATGTATTAATACATTTGTTTCAGGGGTACAGGTCTGTGAGAGACACCTAAAGTTCATAAGGAAAATGTATACCCTTCATTACATATATTATTCAAGAAGACTTAAAAAAGTGCAACCAAATTTTTTATTTGTAAAAATCAATAGTGAATAAACTCCTTCCAAGCTTGAGTAAAGAAGAAAAGAGCAAAATATACAAGATTAAGAAAGAGAAAAAATATGTAATCACAGCTGTGAAAGACTTGGTTAAAAATTCATCAGTCTTGTACAATTCACAGTGCTCATCATAGCACATACCCTCCCCAATGTCCATCACGCAGCCACCCCATCCCTCCCACCCCCCACCACTCCAGCAACCCTCAGTTTGTTTCCTAAGATTAAGATTCTCTCATGGTTTGTCTCCCCAAGACGAAACCGGAGTAGTCTTTCATTTTAAAAAACTGTAAAATTACTTTTTAGATTTCACCAATAAGAAATTATGGAAATTTCTCTCCTGTTATAGAAGTGCCTATATATCTTGTGACAAAGCTGAAAATATTGACTATTTGACACTTTACAGAAATAAAGTTGGTCAACCTCTACTCTAGATGTACAATATTCCTATAGATTCATGTAGTATTTTCCTAAAGCCCCTCAAATCTCTTTCACAGCTGTGATTACATATTTCTTCTCTTTCTTAATCTTGTATATTTTGCTCTCTTTTTTTCTTTACTCAAGCTTGGAAGGAGTTTATTCACTATTGATTTTTACAAATAAAAAATTTGGTTGCACTTTTTTAAGTCTTCTTGAATAATATATGTAATGAAGGGTATACATTTTCCTTATGAGCTTTAGGTGTCTCTCACCGACTTGGTTAAAAATTCTCTGCTGCAATACCTACAATGTTTTTTTTAACTCAGTTTTCAACCCAGGGATTATTTCAGCATTTAATGTCTAAATACTTCAGTTTTTTTAGTGCTTTTCATTATTCATCTGTAACTTAATTTATTTGTGATCAGGAAATGTAATTACCTGCATAATTTTTATAGCTTTTTAATTTTTAATATCTTCTTTGTGGCCAAGTACATAGCCAATGTTTATATGGAATTTACAAAAGGATGAATATTCTGTTTGCAAAATGCAATATTCTGTGGTAATTCAGTGAACCATATTGTCTTATTAATATCATCTAAAATCTTTATTATTTTTTAACTTCTAGATCTGTTAATTTCTGAGAAAGATGTATTGAAACATTCTATTAAAGAACTAAGCTGTTCCAGTTGCTTTGCTTTTTTACATCTGGTTATCACCTTTGTCCCATAAATGTCCTAAACTCTAAAGTTGTTTAAAAATACAAAACAGCATTCTATAGCCCAAGGACTAAAAAACAAACAAAAATGTAGAAAATAAAAAGCGAATTCAGTTTCTAAAGTGACTGGTTTAAGAGCTATGAAAGGGCCAATTCATATTTCAAAACACTTAAGGTGCTTAAAATGGGCTATTCCCTTTCTTAAATATAAATATTACTAATACATAGTACTAAGATACACATTAGTAACATAGTATTGAAACACACAGGAGTGTTATTAACTAGTGACAAAGTCTGAAAAAGTTAAAAAAAAAAAAAAAAAAAAAAGCCTTACCATCATGGGAAAAACTACCGCAGCAGCTGAAGCTTTTATCACCCACAAAAGAACCAGACAAGTGAGCTGAATGACTGTGAAAATATGGACCTTCCACAGAGGCACGTAACGAAGGTATATCAGATCGGGCTGATGCTTAGCAGGCATTCCAAATAATTTTATACGGTCAAAAAACTATGTATTGAATGGAAAACAAAGCAAGAAGAAGTTTTCAACAAAAGTATCATTTCTGCTACTTAGGAAATTATATACAACCTTAGCGTTTTGTGATTTAAACTCTTACTTCCTTGATATGTTCTGATAGTACAGAATATTTCAATACAGAACATCTGGACCCAAGGAGAGGAGCAAAAACCAAGGCAATCATTCTAATTGAATGCAATTAATTTAAACAGAAAACGCAAATGAGAATGTCTTAATTTGCAGGATTAAAATATGTAAATAAATTTATCTGCTATAATCAACTGCACAAGGCATTTACTTTCTTTGAGCTTGTTTTGTAATATGTACAATAAGAGAGCCACAATTTCCTAGGTTCTTTCCAACTTTAACATTATCAATTCTATAAAATAGCCTGAAGTAACAATTACTAAACTTTCACCCAATGAAAAGGAAATGATGAGCAAATTCCTTGGTCTTTTTGAACTTTAGTTCCTTCATTTATAAACCAGGAGTAAGATCTCACAAAATTGTAAACGAAAGTTGTAAAAGAAAAAGTTAAAAAAAGAAAATCAAGTGAGTTAACGAGATCACTCCTTGACCAGTGGAGGGGAGATCCAGGACTACTGAAAAAAGTAAAGATGCTGTCTCTGAGAAGCCTTGTCAGCACCAGCTGTCAGCTTTCCCTGACAGGAGGTGGCCACGTGGTGCTAACAGTGCTTTCGGAGCCCAATGTTTTACATGAAGAACTTAGTAAATTTTATCATGTTGTTTTCCAGGAATTATTATCAACAACACAAACAGAGTAGGGAAATCACTGGGTTCTAACCCTGGCTCCATTGCTTACTTGGTTAAGAACCGTCCGTAAGTCCCTCTATTTCTGTTTCCCAGGTGACAAAATTAATATTTCTTCCTTGACTGCTGTTTAACAATGTTTTGAGAATCACAGAAAATAATTTGTGTACTAGGCATTATAAACTGTATTGTACCACACAAATGGCAAGTATTAACCATTCCAGTCTTCAACATGTCCCCTTCTTACTATACTAGTCTTTATCAATAGTTACAGAATCATTGGCTTCTACTAAAAATAGGTAAGGGTGATCTCCTGATCTCCTTCATGAGCTCACTGAGGGAAAAATGTGTAATAAGCAATAATCACTTGGAAAATGTGGATTTGAAGTCATCAGTTAACCTGCCTCCCAGAGTATCAGAATTGAGAATACATCACTACGATCATAAAAACAATCTTTGCAATTTTAAAATATGTTTTAAGTTTTTCTACAAAATCATTAACTACTTAAGACTTGCCTGGATTCCTTTTAATGAGGAAACTCCCATATAAAGGAAAACACCATACAGGACAGGCATTGGAATAAACTGTAAGTAAAAGGACCACAGTTAGAACCCATGCTACTAAAACAATTCCATAGCAATAAAATACACAAAAACATAGTGAGTACCTATGGAGACATAATTAAAAGATCTTTCAGTGATGAGATCTAACTTTTCTATAAATAAGAAAAAGGCTAGTAAACAAGAGCCTCCTTGAAAAACTGTCTATCTCCTACATGTTTCTTCCTGAAACGGGAGAATGTTCAGTGGTTAAGAATGTGAGTACTACAATCAGACTGCTTGGTTTAAAATGGAAGTTAACCTCTTCTTGAGCCTTAACCTCTCTATGCCATAATTTCTGTAACAGATTGCATGAAGATTAAAGGATCTCAAATACTAAAATACTCAGAAAAGCACATAGTGCCTGCCTATCAATCAAAAGCTTTAGCCAGGAATTAAAATAAAAACAATAAAAAATTTTAAAAAGCATTAGTCATTATTATTGTTATCACTACCATATAGTAACTACTATACAACAGTACCATTTACTGATATAATAATTGAACTCCACTCCCAAAGAAAGTCCTTATTACTTTGGCAGGTAGAGGGATCCCAATTGCCTACCTACCATGCCTAGGCATCCAACAGGAAAGCCATTAGCAGGCTCCATCCACCTACTCAAAAACCACAAGCAGCACTCTCACCACCAAGAAAGAGAACTGCAAAGAAAAAAGACCTAACAGCTACAGAGGAAAACCACATTCACACTCTACTGAACAAATGAGTATGTCCTTCCTAAGAAACCTAGGAGGAAAGAGTACTACAGGAAGAGAAGAAAACAAGTTAAAAATCTAATTAAGTATCCTCATGAAATTTCAGGAGAATATTTTATCCATAAAGCAACTTCAGAATGCTAGGAAAAATAAATAATCAGAATGAAAAAAGCCTCTAGAAATTTAAAGATATAATTATCAAAATAATTAATTTTGTAATAATGATTTTGATGAGACTAAGATCAATCTAAGAAAAACAGGAAATTTTCATTAAGAGTGAGAGTACAGGATAGAAACGTGAGAACATTTCCAGAAGGTAAAATATCTGTCTACCTGAAGTTGAAGAACTATGTAACAGAGAGAAGAGAAATTAAACACTGGCCGAACACTCCCATAATCAAAGGCACACGTTTGCAGAGAACAATGGCCCACAGCGAGCGCGGCAGGGTGAACCCAAGTCCCTATCCATCCATCCACCTGAACAGCCCAGTGAAACTGCACAACACCAGGAGTAAAAAGGAAGTTTTGGTAGCTTCTAGAAATGAAGAAAATGCCTCTGAAATTACAAAAACCAAATAGGTATCAGACATTTTATTCGGACCACTGGTCTATAGGAAACAATGACTTTAAGACTCAAAGAAAAATAATTTGAACACTGAAACGTACGTCTATCCATCAGTCACACGTGAGAATAATTTGAAACATGAAAGAACTCTGAAGGTTTACCACCCATGGCACCACATATGAAAAAATTACTCTAGGAATTCCTTTAGCAATGCAAAAAAAAAAAAAAAAAATGTAAGAAAAAGGGGAAATAGTATATGCAATTCTTTTTTTAAAGTAAGGGAAGGTAATAGGTGCTAAGAAAACTTACTGGGTCCTAAGGCTTGGGCAGTTACTCTTCAGGCAGCAATAGGAGCTTAGGGAAATAGGGTATATTTCTGCCTCCACTCAGACAGATCAGACTGCTTAGTCCTCAGTGAACACATGTGTACCATCATAATACTGCTTATGTGTTCCCAGAGGGTTTACATTTTTATAATTTAACTTACAGAAAAAATGGACAGTTTAATTCTAATTATAGCACAAAATGCAAATGTTGGTAACCATTACAATAAAACTAAAAACACAGTCAACCAAAGGCAAGTGATGGAAAAAAAGACTGGCTGGTGGCCACTTTAGTGTGCTAAATCCTCATAAAACATCCGACCTTACATGACACACTCCCAAGGTATTTAGTCTCAGGACCCCTTTATGTTCCTCAAAGGTATACTGAGGACATGCTCCCCAAATACTTTTGCTTTTGTGGACTCCCAGAGGTCATCCTTAGGCTAAACTTTGAGAATCACTGTCTGGTAAAGAGACTCAGTGTAAAAATAATAAAGCAAAAAATAAAATTATAAAAATATATAAAACTATAATGGTTGCAACCACCAATACAACTTAAAAAAACAAAGAAGTTAAAGAGTTTACCTCTGGAGAGTTGTTTTTGGAAAGTAAAGGAAAATAAGGAGACTAACTTTTCATCTTAGGGCTTTCTTGATGTTCTATTTGAATTTTTCTGCCTATATACAGTCAATACTTAAAAAATTTTAAAGGCAACCTTCCTTAGTAAGGGACAATATCCCCGTAAGAGTGCACCAAATCTCTCTCCTCTCTTGTCAAGTACTTCTAACAATACACTCACCACAATGCAGTGAACATCCCTTTACCTACCTGTTTCACCAACTAGACTGCCAAGTTCTGAGAAGCAGACAATAATATATCCTATTTATTATTATTTCCTCAGTCTTAACAGCAGAGTAAGTACTCAACAAATATCTGGTGAATCAGTCAGTTGCTAGAAAGTTCATAAGATGAAGGCCAAAGAACTCTAGTATTTAACTTTTTTAGTTAATACAATAACATACATACACACTCCAAGTTTTTCCTCCAATTTATAAATGTACACAACTCTTTACTTAATAGTTTTCTTTGCAATAACTAAACCACCAAGGGAAAATATGGAGTTGAGCTCTTCCACAATGAAAAGAAAATTTCAGATTAGATACTTTGCTACATTTGCTATTATTATATCTTTTAATCACTAGATTCATTAGGATATGTATAGTAAAAACCAGATGTAACTTAAAAATATTTAACATAAAGTTTAATTTCTTGCATGCTTCATTTATATTAGCTTTTTTTTTTTTAAGAGATTACTTATTTATTTGACAGACAGAGACATAGTGAGAGAGGGAACACAAGCAGGGAAGTGGGAGAGGGAGAAGCATGCTTCCCGCCGAGCAGGGAGCCCGATGTGGGGCTCGATCCCAGGACCCTGGGACCATGACCTGAGCCAAAGACAGACGCTTAACGACTGAGCCACCCAGGCACCCCGTTTTTGTTTTCTAATGAGCGCTACTACCTTTAATTCATTTACTTGATCAGAAAGAATACATTTATTTAATTAATAGCAATTAATTTCACATTTTGGTCAAATAACTATGTCAGACATATTTCACTATTACTTCCTCTAAGATTCCTATAAAATCCTCTGGGTATATTCCTCTTTTAGATCATAACTAAGCCATGGATTAACTCCTTCCAAAACTCTATAGTCTTTACTACTCTCCTTTTACAGTATTTCTAAGATGGACACATCTAACACTGAAATGCCTCCCATATTAAACACCATATACCAGAATATTATTTTCCAAGTAAATTCCAGGAAATGAAATTAATTTTAGATATTTTCATGTTTCATTTTCATACAACCAAGTATAATTTTATGACAAAAAAGATTTTAAAATACTGCAATAAAGAGATTTTACCTTTAGTACTGAAGTCATGAACACAGACAGGCCCATTAGAATAAAAATCATTAGCCCTGTAACTCGCTGTTCACGAATTCCCAAAAACTTGGGTTGTTCCCCTGGAGCAGAACATTCAGATTCAACTTTCAAGCTGTTGACATGACTTATTGACAACACTGTTGCAGCCACAAACCATGGAAGTCCCATGATAGAGCAAACTCCCAACATAACACCAACCATGAGCAAATCAAGGTGATAGCCAGCTCCTTTCTGAAAAGTGAAAAGAACATGAATATTTATAAGTCTAAACTGTTCTTTCAGGTTAAAATTCTGTATTATTTTATAAACAGAGAAGAAATTAATTTTGATCTCACATCTTTTAATGTTCCAGTCATTATGAAAATACCTCAAACTCAAAGAAATTACAAAACCTGACACAAAATTTTAAAATTACCTTCAATTTGTGCTCCTTTCTGTTTATGATTACAGCTGTAATTTGTTGATCCATAAAGATGAGAATAGTACAAAGCAGAGCTGGAATAGCAGCTATTAATAAAGTCCACCAAGGATTTTCTCCCAATGGGCTTATGATCCAGCCCCTACTTGGATCAGTAGGCTGTTAAAAAATTAAAGATAAAAAGAAAGAAGTTTCTTCCTACTGCACCAAACTTTCGCAACATAGGCTGTGTCTATTCCAAGAAATTCCAAGGGATTAGAAAGAACTAGATTAAATCTTGGAATGGATGGTGAATTATATGCACAAGAATGCTTCCCATCCCTCGACGCAGGTCCCTTGGCCATGAAGTCAATCTTTCCAACTAGAGGTGGAATCCATTTCCTCCCCTTGGACCTAGATGTCCTTATGGTTTACTTCAGCCAACAAAATAAAGCCAAAGTGACACTGTGCGACTTCTGAGTCTTGATCTCAAGGGAACTTGCAGCTTCTCTAACCTTCCTGGAACCCTGAGATTAAGCTGTTGAGTAAGCCTGGATAAGCCTTCTTGAGGATGAGATACAATGTGGTGAGAGAGAGAAGGGAGCCAGTTACCCCAGCTGCTTCAGCCATCTGATCTGAGTTCCCAGACATGGGAATGAAGACATATTGCCCCCATCAAAGCAATGGATGACCGCAGCCACATCAAAGATCCCAAACCAGCTTAGTACCAATTGCCACCGATTTATGAACAGATAAGGGGTTGCTGTTTTACAGACTTTATGTTTGGGGAGGTTTGTTATAGACAAATAGGTAAGTGAAGCAGAGTGTCATTTCAACATGCTCCTAACCTACTTCAAATAAAGTGAGGTCAATCTACCTACTAGATCAACTCCTAAACTAAACTGCTTTGAAGATTCTACAGACTAGTTATCTTGGCAGGTTCAGTACTACCTCAGAACTGGGGCCTCAGGACCTATTTTTCCAAAGCATCTACTGACAAATATCTGGCACTTTATCAGACACAAATACATTCCAATGCTGTAACGTAAAATTTGTTTTATAACAAAAAATTTTAAAAGATCCTAGGAGTTTAATATTCTTGGGAGGGCACTGGATATATTGAAATCTAAACATGTTTTCATGACCTAAACTTCACTGTAAGCCTGTTTTTTCTTCACAAAAACATTTGTCAATACAAAAGGAACATTTAATATTTTCAAATGCAGGTATTCCAATTTTCCCACACCAATACACACTAAGCTGCTTGATATTCAAAACTGTACATGAATAAAAATATTTTATCTATACACTGCACAAGTTCTTAAGTGTTCCTTGGTTTACTTCCCCAAATATATTTTATGCCCCTTGAAATCGGTTTGCTACTTGAAAGCTAGATCAATAAATGAATAACAAAAATATATTTAGGGATGAAAATAAGGAACTGGGCCCAGGATTAAGGGAAATTACATCAATATTTTGAACCAATATTAACTTAATAGTTTCATTTGGTAAAAGACTTGTTAAAAAAAAAAAAAAGACTTTCATATAGTCATCTTTTAATGGCCAATAATCTTTAGTGGCTCAATATCTATGCTTTTAAACAAAGGTATCCAAATTTTATTATATACTTCCAGCAGCAAAACAATAAAAAATTTTTTTTAATAAAATTGAGTAAACTCAATGGCTCTATACGCATTTATATGTTAGGTTACTAATGGTTTTCCATAGTAAAATTCATATAGTAAGTATAAAGCTAAATTTTTCTTATTTTTAAATAAAAATATAAGTAGACCTTCTATATAATTTTAGTGGATCATTTTCCACCCATGCACTCTACTTTGGAGACTACTGGTTTTAAAAATAATTTTTTCCCGTGAGAAATAAAACAGACTAAAATTATATTCATTTTATTCCTTATTTCTAATCCCCTTTAAACCTTCTGTTTTTAAAAGAAGTCATATAATTTGCTATAAAGATAAACATAACCAGTGACACAAATACTCAAATATAGGAAATTCCAGAAACTATTCAAAAGCTACCAATTCCTACTTAAAAGGGAAAACAATTCTTGAATGCAAAGAGCTCTTGGATGGTCAGAAAAGTATCATTTTTCTTGTGGAAGAATATATTTGATTCTCTCCTGATTCTGCTGCAAAATGAGACATAGAGCATTCCATTTACTGTCAGATACACCACCCTACTAGAAATTTAACTAGGATCTCCTTGTTACAATTTTAAATTTAAGTTTGAGTCACTTCCTTATAAAGGAATAAAGAATGTTTCTTTTGCCTGGAAAATACATCATGAACTCCAGCTACAACAGCAGGGTCAAATTTTTTAAATGACTCCCAAGTACTTACCATGAGTATTTTCATTCATTCTCCCTGATGAGACTAACTCTGATACCTTCTTGCTTACTTCCTAAATAGGTTCACTTGTCTCTTCACATCTTGTCATCTTTTATGTATGTCAGAAAAAATATGTATATGTTCCTATAACGTTGTCTAATTTTAAAATAGTTTGGTATTCCCAAGTAACAGATAACCCAAATATTTTAATCCTTACCTCAAATTTTTCAGGAACGTGAAGTTTAGGAGATGGAACTCCTACAAGGTAGTCAATTGCAACCATTATTACTATTGTGAGAAATACAGCAAAGTCACTGATTGTCGATCGCACCTATATTAAAGGGATTATGTTAAAATAAACACAGAAAAACTAGGTGTCCTTTCCATATAATGCTCATCTGTCAGATTAAAATATGGCACTAGAAAGTGTGAGTAAGGTTTCTAAAAAGAAACACATTTCACAACTAACATACCACCATCCCATTCCTCATGGTACCATTATCTTCTTAGTATTAGTTCAGAAATGTAATATACATTTTTCACTATAAATAAGTTCTTTACAACTATTTGATATCAACTATTAACCCCAAACAATGTATTACTGTTCTGAAATAAGCCAAGGTAACAAAAACTAAAAACATGAATATTATCAGGACTCCAAAATCACACCCCAGTTACCTTGGTAGGAAAATACCGCTTGGTCTTAAATTGCTTGAGGAATGAAGACAGAAAAAATGTTGTGAAAAATAAGATGACACACCAAAACAGCACATCTGGAATATAAGGTCCATGAAGACTACAAGCTGATCCTACAAATACACCATGAAAGGTTTTACATTCCTGGGGAAAAAAGGAGAAAAAAAATAGAAAAAGGAGAGAATGAAGAAGATTCTCAGGTATCTAATAAATTACCAATGAATTCCACTGACTCAAAGATGCTAGTGATTGAAGACATGCCATTATTTTGTATTTCACTCAGAAAGAGAAAACACTGCCAAGTCAACTTTAACATATCATCCATCAACTGTAAACATATCCTGAGTTCAGAGATGTTACAGTTTGAAAAATATGTGTATCTTAAGTCACTGAACTGAAATACAGTATTTTGCCAAGTTACACCACACAGTCCTTTCCTTTTAATTCCATATTCCCTTTAGTGAATGCTTCAGAGTGAATAGCAATTCCCAAATATTTTGTACGCATTCTTGCTGGTCCACAATTTTACTATCTTTCCTTTACTTCTAAACAAGTCGCTTAAAACAAAAGCATCTGACAGAAAATTACTACTGCGTTTATTTACAATGCTGAATAAAAAATGGTATAGTGCTAAATTCAAATCAGGAATAAAAACTGGTTGGCTTTTCTGACTTAACTCAAAACCATGGGATTAAAAGCAGTAAAGCAACCATTCAAATAGTGTTCTATTTAAAAAAAAAATCGTAATCAATTATATGGCATAATGCAATTATAGAAATCTGTTGACCTAATTTTCCTTTTGGGGAAAAAATACTGAAAGGCAACCAGAGATTAACAATGATACATGCCACTAATATCATTTTTCTCTTACTTAATTCTAAAGAGACTCATTTTAACAAACACAACTCAGGTTTACCAAGAGAAAAACAGTCAAAGGTTCCATTATTCTCAATTTCTAACTGCTGAGATTAGTAAAGGTACAAATTTACAACATGGGTCACAAAAATAAAAGCTGTAACTTTAAAAAACAAAAACAAAAACATTGGGCCTTTTGAATATCAAGAAAACACACACAAAAGAATTATATCTATAATATCAAGACCTCCTATTCAACTTGAAATGAGGTTTTTTTAACAGATCACTTTCATTTGAGCACCTCTATTAACTCTACCTCTTTCATAGCAAAATTGACTTTTTAAATATAAAACAGTCAAGCATTAATCTAAGTTGATTACTGATATATAAATATGCTTTAAATCAGCAGTGTCCAACAGAACTTTCTGTGCTGATGGAAATTTCTATATCTCCACAGTCCAATGTAGCAGCCAGACGAACTGGCTGAGCTCTTGAAACATGGCTAATGCAACTGAGAACTGAACTTTTAATTAATTGTATTTAACTTAAATTTAAATAGACACATGTGGCCAATGGCTACTGTACTGGACCATACAGACTTAAATTATCAGTGAGATAAAACTGCAGATGGTACCCTTCCCATGATATATCGATACCCTTCCAATTATATGATACCCTTCCAATAATATAACTATTATCTTTAGTGAGAAAACAATGCCTTGCAATCGCTTATATGATATAAAAAGCACCAGAGAAGCTGAAGAGATCTAGGTTTTAACTGATATTGCCAGAATCACTTTATGTCTTAATCCCAAAGCCCAATCTGGGAATTGCCCTAAACAGATATTCTAGGGCCAGGACAACATTTCCCAACAGAATACAAGAATATGTGATAGTACTCAGTATACAGTAGGTGCTCATTATGTGTTTTTGTCCTGTTTCCTTTCTTAGGTGCTTAAGTTACAGTAGTCTCTACAGACAAGACTACAGAGTAGACTACTAGACCACAGTTAAAGTTCAGTTTGACATCGAGGACATTAGGAAAGCACTCATGATCTCATGTTCATGGAGCAGATAACAGATACACGGAGAGCAGGACAAATAGATGTTGGCTGTTCTGTCAACTCCAGTATATGCAACCAGAGTCCTAGCAGACACTTCCTTTGAACTTATCAACCTACATGGAATTAGAAACCAGAAGTATATTCACACTTTTTAATAATTAAATCTTGGAAGTCACATTTAGTCCATTTTTATCCCCCTTACCAGGTTCATTCTTTTCAGCCTACACTTTTTACTACATGATACATAAACACGTGGTAACTCCTGTCTGCTCAACACAACACTACACTCTGAAAATACATCATAGGTCTACTCATAAAAAGCTAAAGAACTAGGTTAATATTTGCAAAATCCTTTATTTCATCATGTACTCACAGAAACAGTGAGATTCCCCCAGAAAATATCATCTGCTGTTAAATTCTTTTCCTTCCATATTTTTAGAGTTTCATTACTAGGGTTAGGAGGTTCAACACATACACATCTGAGAAACGAGAAAAGGATAAAATTTTAAGGGTCCTGCATTTCATGTTTACATTTTATTAAATCAATCACACAGTGTGGTAGTTTTTTTTGTTGTTGTTAGATCTTATTTATTTATTTGAGAGAGAGAGAGAGAGAGAGCATGTGCTGGGGGAGGCGCAAGAAGAGAGGAAGAAGCAGACTCCCCGCCGAGCAGGGAACCCAGACATGGGGTTCGATCCAGGACTGTGAGATCAGGACCTGAGCTGAAGGCAGACGCCTAACAGACTGAGCCACCCAGGCGCCCCTGTGGTAGCTTTTAATTAAACTTTTTCCCATGCTGCAATGCATGGAGACTAGAAAGTGAAAACACATCAGAAACAATGGAATGGAACAAGATTTGGCTTATGTAAATAAAACATAACTAATAAATATCAATAGAATGGTATTTTACAGAATATCTTAATGAAACCTGTTAGATATATCCCTTGGGGGGGGGGGATACTATTCCCTTTAAAAATATGACAAGATACCACCATGTTTAGCAAGGTTACTCTCCACTAAATCTTACCTACTTAACCCCCAGGGGAGCTGCTCTTGCCTCCCCACCCACACATACACAAAACAGATTCCCCAAGAAAGCAATACTCCTACTAATGCTTTGTACTCTGACGAGCCCTACCTACTCATGCTCATCCTTTGCTGATCTTAAGATTCATCTTAAAGAAATAAATGAAACATGGTTTTTCATCAGGACAGGACTAGGAAGGTCATTAAGGAGATCAGAGAGTTCAGTTTATATCCAGAACTAGCTCACCTAAAGAAAAGCTAGAAGCATACACAAAGAAATCTCTAAATGTGAATTTAAAAAATAAAAAGAAAAATAATAAAAAAATAAAAAGAAGAAACACATAGGAATATTTCCAATTAGATTATGAGCTGTTTTGAGAACAGGCAAGGGGATGGACTTTGGATTCATTCCACGCTCTATCACTTACTAGCTGTTTGACCCAAGGCAGGTTTTAACCTCCATGAGGCTGAGTTTCTTCATACACAAAAGGGGCTATGATACGAATAATTAAGTCACACATGATATGAATTATGCAACACCACTAACACAGTGCCTGCAAATGCTCACAGGATGTCAGCTGAACGAATCATGATCACATGTAATTACTCAGTTAACCACGCTGTTCTGATTGGCACACCAGCTATAAAAGCCATGCTTCATAAAGGTCAAAGGAGTAGGGAAAGAGACAAAAACCAAGAATAACAGTTAAAAAATTAACTAGTTTAAGAGCAAAGAAGATAGCACAAAACATAATTGGCATCAGAGTGTCTCTAGTCTCCTCAAATAGGTCAATGTCTCATAGAAATTTTCATATCCCTCCCTACTCTGTCCATCAAAGTTGAGTATGCAAAGAAGGAATGGAGGGAAGGAAGAGAGCACAGGGATTTGGGGTCTGGGTAGGCAGAAGGAGGGAACTGTACCCTTGTTTGTTGGTAACCACTTTCTCCATGTACGTCGATCAAATGCAGGATCACATTTACACCAAGCATGACTGCTCAAGACAGCAAATACAGGCCCTATCTACCTAGATACATTTATTTTTAATAACCTATTTGACTTTATTGAATATATTTGCCAACCTTCTTAACTATTATAATTACTTTTCAAATCTTATTTTATTCTAGAGTCTTTTTCAATTCATGATTTTCTTATCACAAAGAAAATACTGCACCAAACAGCATATGAGTGTACTGAAATTATATTTTAAAAATTTCAAATAAAAATTATCAGACTTCAAAAATGTTAATGAAAGTGCAAAACATGAAAAACGTAAGAAATAGGAGCACCTGGGAGGCTCAGTTGGTTAAGCATCTGCCTTCGGTTCAGGTCATGATCCCAGGGTCCTGGGATCGAGCCCTGGCGCATCAGGCTCCCTGCTCAGCAGGGAGTCTGTTTCTCCCTCTCCTTCCAGCTTGTGCTCTCTCTCTCTCAAATAAATAAATAAAATCTTAAGTGTCTGTATGTATATATAGGCAATCCCAGTTATATACACACATATATAAAGAAAAAGAAAAATATAAGAAACATTACATCCTACATTCAGGATTTGGCTAAAGAATACAAGATCTAATATAATTGTCTGTTTCAAACAGATGGTGGTTAGTTACCAAACAATTGAATTTAAATTGATTCAAACAGAAGACCAAAAATACATACACTTGAATAAGCTGTTTCAGGGAATAAAAATGACTGAATTTGTTCAACTGTATTTATGTTCACTGAGTGCTCTGGTAAAATCTCATCTGTAACAAATAAGTCAACCTCCATACGGCTAGCTGGGTAGTTACAGCAAGATATACAATGAGCATCACAATGCAAAAAAAAATTCATTTTTTTGGCTCAGACATCTCTGCAAAAATACATTTTACTACTGGGGAAAACAGAAAAACTTACGAGTAGTGGGTCAGTTCATCTAAATTGTTGTGCATATTAAACGCATATATTTCTCCTAAATGAAAGAGCTTCTCCAAAGCCTCGTAGATGAATATGATGCAAATTAGAGCCGCAAAAGCCTCCTCTGTGAATCGAGTAATATAACACACAAGGCTGCTCGCATCTGTTGCAACCAAAACAATGCACAAGAAAGCAGTCCACAGACCAATACTGGTTCTTAAAGACAGATAGGAAAGCTGATAATCTCTGTTTAGGAAAAAAACGTGGACATGATAAATATACACACATGGCAATGTATATCTTTAGTTAAAATTTCATAACAGGCAATAAAAAGAGTATAAAAACATAAGATTCCTAAAAAGAGCAAATTACAGGATAACAATAATGACTAAAGAAAGCACTCTGTATGTTTCTGCTGTAACTGAAGCTAACAGAATATAATGGTTATATTTTACTTATATAAAAGATTTACAGTGAAAGTCTACCAGGCAATATATATTTCAAAAATAAAGACCTCACTCTGAAATCAGTTCTGAGGAGTAAATGACAGATGTACATTCTATAGATCAACTGGATGTGACTCTCTGAAGACCGAGAAGCTCTATGTCAACATAGTAACCATCCCCCTGTCCCCTTCACTGCCACCACCAATGCCATCCCTACCACCAGTGTCACCGCAGAAAGTGACTTCATTTTTTAAATTCAATGTCACGTAAGAAATTACTTTAAGACCACAGGGTCCAGAACTTCACTGCATTCTCTCTTAGTCTATGTAGCTAGCATGCCACACTGTAATCAGAATCAGCTTGTTCAGTGAGGAAAGAATCAGAACAAGATGAGATAGATGCATCAAATATTTAATAGGATCAAGTTGTTTCAGGCTAAAATATTCAACTACATTTGTCTCACAAAAGGAATAGTACTGACCATGTCAAATCCCAAGTCTACCAGCTACAGTACCATGCTCTGATTCCCACTGCGAACAACCCTGCCAGTGGAGACGGACACCTCAACAGACAGCTACGGTTCCTTCTGGTAAACAGGCCTGACTGATAAAGTCAGACTGAACCTCCAAGATCCACCTCTTTTTTAAATTCCTTTATAAGACCAACATACCTACTAATCAACAATTAGATTAACACCTTCTTAGTGGGTTGCAATTTGCTAGAACAAAGGATTCTTATTGCCCAAGTGATTTGTTGACCAGGACTCAAGTCCACCGATTTTATACTCAAGGTAACTGGGGTAGGAATGATGGCAGGGACCAGAGTAGGGTCAACCACACAGTAGCCCCAAAATACTGAAAATACATATATATTGATCAGATCTTCCTTTTCAGCTACTAAATACATAATGCACTTTTAACTAAGTTAATAAACAATATAATTATACACATATGTAAACACATGTGATAGGTAAATAACAATTACGTACCTGCAGAATTTAAATAAAATTTTTTCAAACACTAAAACTGGACCTGTGCTCCCCAATATTGTTAGAGGTTGCCCAGCAAACAACGAATAGGCAATCCCAGTTAATGATGCTCCAAAAAGAGACTCTATTGCACTCTGTTTAAGGAAAAAGAAATGAATAGAAGTAATACATCATAAACATATCTCTAACCTACTAAAATACATTTAAGACATCTGGAAAATAAAAATACTAATCAAGTAGTTAAAAATATAAAGCAGACACAACTTTTAAGTCAAATTTAAATTTTAAATATGGAAAATTACAAATACATTTTAAATACATAGGGAAAATTGCTTTGTTTTCATATTAAAAGTAAACTTCTATAATCAACCTTTATTCAAAACACAGCATTGTGGGAGGCCAGGAAGGAGGAGTAAATGGAAGAGAGACACAGAGATTTTAACTCTATCTATAGTATTTCATTTCTTAAGCTTGTGGGGAGTACAAAGATGATGTTTTTGTTATGTCTCAAATAGTTCACTTAAAAAAAAATAGTAAATACTCCATATGGTGTGCACAAAAAAACTTTTTCAAATAAATAAATCAGAAATTAACAAGTGATGCTGGGGCACCTGGGTGGCCCAAATGGTTAAGCGTCTGCCTTCAGCCCAGGTCATGATCCCAGGGGCCTGGGATCGAGTCCCACATCAGGCTCCTGGCTCAGTGGGGAGCCTGCTTCTCCCTCTCCCTCTCTCCCTGCTCATGCTCTCTCTCTCTCTCTCTCTCTTTTTGTCTCAAATGAATAAATAAAATCTTTAAAAAAAAATTAACAAGTGATGCTAACGTTCTCAAAATGATTTCTAAAGAGCAATTTTCCACACATTTTAAAGAAATTAATCTTATATGATGGGCTTAACCAACAGATTATCAAAAATAAAATGCTTTTATCCTAAAACAGATGGAAAATCTGTTTAAAAAACTCACAGCAACCATTAAATGAAGAAGTACCTTACTATTAAAGCTTGGTAAAAAACATAAAATAAGGAAATGAAAGACTCAGGAAAGTTTAAAACAAAACTAGTATGTCGATTCTATAGCACTGTGAATATTACCTCCTAACTGATTAGGTTATTAGACGGTAAGGGGTACAGGCTATGCCACTAGACAGAGGGGCGGGATCAGAAAGAGAAGAGCAGTTTACCATCTACAAACATCAAGGTCAACTGGAAGGCACTATCAAGAGAGGAAAAGCCCATCATTGGTAAAGGCAAGGAAAAGAAGCTTGTGAGAAACACCCCTCCTGGACCTGGGAGGCAGCACAGCAGCAGGCAAGAGCGGGCTTCAGAACCAGATTTGAGCAGGAGACCTGTTACTACTAGACGTTAAGCCATAGCCGTATCTCAGACTTTTCAAGCCCAACCTTTCTCATTTTTAAATAGGAGTGACCATAGCCAAGAGAACTTAATGAAGCCATGTTTGTGAAAATACCTAGCAAGCCTACAGGCTGCCATACCGAATGCACTCAATAAATGGCAGTAAATCTCATCATCAGCAATAACAGAATCTTCCAAAATCAAAATCACAAAAATAATAGTATGCAGTAAAAACATTACTCAACTATTACTATAAAAATAGGATCAAACTCACATATCTTTGGCAAAACAAAGTGTCCATATTAACTGCTAAGCCATTATAAAATCCTTAACTCAATTAGAATATGTATAATTTAGGAATGAATTTAAGCAGAAAAAAATGTCTAAATAGTATCCAGAGATAGAAAGCAAAAAATTCAGAAGAGAAGCAAGGAGATGGCAAATAAAAAATGCTAACGGGGGGGGGGGGGAATAGGCACAAAATTAGTTTCCCTTCCCAACATGTTGAAAAGGCAGAACCTGCCACATGAAGACCTTCCCTTCACCACTCCGCCACTCCTCTCCCAACCCCTTATTGGCACATTTCCTGGTTCCTGCACCCAGATCTATTCTTTTTCTAATTTCTCAACTGTTTTTATGTTCATCCCCAAACTGAATGGTCTCTCTCCCTAAAGAAATCACAGCCCCACCACCCTGCTTTCCCCTCACCACATTCAGAAGTTTCCACTGCACCCATGAGAAGCCCTACCAGTATCTTCCCCGCACTACACCTCTCCACTGCATGGCACTCACCACGCCATGCTCCTCATTCCTCTTTCTCAAAGCCTCTATTTTGGTTTTTGCAAGATTACATCATCCTGAATCCTCTTTTGAAGTTCTGACATTCCCGCGGCTAATCTGCGGAGCTATCTTCCTCTTCATTCTCATTCTTCCTCTAGTCCACAAACCAAAAAGTAACTTCCTACTTTTTCCCTTTCCAGTCACTATAAATTCTCTCCCTTGTTAACTTCATCTATTCCTAACCTTTATTTTTCCTCCTTACCACTCTACAAACTCTGGAACTTAAGGTTCCAATAAAGCACCTGAAAACAAATGCATCATCTCCGTATCACTTTCCTCTGTGATACTGCTATGTCTCTCTATTCCTGGTCCTTCGGCTGCTACAGCTCTTCCTGATCTCACTCACGTGTGGCACAGCACCCCGTGATGTATTACCTACGCAGACACTAGCTTATCTTTTTCCCTTCAGTTAGGATCCATCTCACACCTGTCTATGTTCCTCCGATGCCTTAAAGCACTAAGACACACACGTGGTATTAAATAGTGGGATAAGAAGGGCAGACAGCACAGGACAGCCCAAAAGCAAGCAGCAGCATCTCCGTGATGCTAACAGGTAAGACACGTCTCCAGGAGGACCAGCAGAGTTACATGTACAGTTTGAGACAGCACAGCACATAAAAGCAACTTACTAAATATAGATTCCCTGATACAATGATTGCAGAATAAGGTAAAAGAATCTAAGTAATCAAAAATAAATTGAGTTTCAAAGGAAATTTCAGTTGTCAAGTTTGTCTCATGTTCAGCTCACAAAGTATTTTAATTCAATAATTATCATTACTTAGCTTTTGGCTATTTTTTTAATCTTCTATTTGTAAAAAATGTATTTCCTCCCAAGAGTAAATACAATTAAATAAAATACACTCGAGAATTACAGATCATCTCATTTACATGTCATTAAAATGTATATAAACAAAAAGTCTTTCAAGATTTTACAAAGCACTGAATACTCTGTTATCATGCCTCCCACAATCCCTTATACAGTATTACCAAGAACAAAAAAATCATAAGAACTTTCATTTTAGTCATATCAAAATATGGATTCAGTTTTCAGTTATACTTAAAATGTTATCTACCTTCACACAAATTTAATAACAGCAAAATAAACAACACTAAAAATCCACCATTTGTCTACAACTTCCAAAGTCTAGTTGTCAAGTCAGGGCCTACCCACCAGGGGTGATGAGTTAATATTAATCACATGGCTCTAACTAATCCTATGTTGCCTTACAGGGTATCAAGTAGCCCCCGTTGATAAATTCCCCCACCCATGACCCACCCAGCATCAGTTCAATTTGTCTCCCACCACCAACCCTTCCCCACTCCCCACAACAGAGACAATACAAGCCTTTTACTCAATTTATAAAACCATTCATCCAGCAAGCCAGGATAAACTTTTTTTTCTTTGCTTTTTCGTTTTTTTCTTTTTTCTTTTTTTTTTTTTTTTTTTTTTACCTCAACTGTGCATCTTCTCCTGCTCAAATGGCTCCCCCATGTTTTCCATTGCAATTACCTTTGGGGGAAGTCTGCTTTGGGACAGGTTAATCATGCTGTGGGTAGACTCTTCAAATGAAAGTATGAATAGTGAGACAAATGCATACAGACACTTGCCTCTGAAGAGCTAAGAGCCTGGCCACTACCAATCTTTGTACTCACTATTCTGCCTTCTGTAGCTTCTCCAAGCAGCCCTCCAAAAGTGATTACAGGAGACATACAGGCACAGTATAGGAAAAGAATCGAGGCCAGGCACTGTAGACTTAATGCATCCTTGAAGTCACTCAAGAAAAAAGGTGTTTTCCTTTTGATGTCAAGTATCAAACCACCAAAAAGCCTAAATAGGTGAGATGAAACTCGTCAAACTGTACACTAGAGGATTCTAGCTAGTTCAAACTAAAACTATGGGCTACATAAAACTGCTGGTGCCTAGTGTTTCGTCAACAAAAATTAATATCCTATTTAAATCATGATATAAATTATAGAAGATACACTCATTTAGTCTAATCCACTGATAGAGGAAAGGCAGATCTCATTAAGTTAAAAGACACAAACATCTATATTTTATGGACTATATATTGAGAAGACTGCAGGCAAATGATTTTATATGAGTAAATGTAATTTCAGACACAAATGTACAAGAAAATATACAATGAAAATCAGTAAGATCTAACACTCCATTCATGAAAATGTGCATAAGCAATTCTATCTAATTATTATCTACATTATAAATCTTAAAGGCAAGTGTCAGAAATATCAGGAAGGAAATTATAAATCATAAGTCCCCAAATACCCTTTAATATGAATATACTATGTTGTGCTTAGACTCAGTCAGTAGTGAATTAAATAATTTTAATGACTTTTAAAATTAGTACTTCAATCACATAAATATTTCTTGTCCGGGAGAAAAGCCTAAAAACTACTTCAGTGCATTTAATTTGCTGAATATGTACTCAAGCTTATGGGCATTATTAATAAAACTAAGAGGCTTTAATTAGGAAGTTCAAAATCTGTATTTGCACATCAAAGCCTTACCATTTCAATGTTCGTTTTTTCTTTTTTTGGGGTTTTTGGGTTTTTTTTAGTCAGACTCTTGGATACATCTAATATAAGCTCTGTGAAGGGTAGGGACTTTTTCTTGTTCACTGCCTTTATCACCAGTGTCTAGAACACTGCCTAGGACATAGTAGGTACTCAGTAAATGCTAGTGACAAATCAGTAATTCAAAAAGGTTTTGTGACTCATAAAACATACAATCACTCCATAGAAAATACACCAAAAAATTAATCTTATGCTTTAAAATGCTTTGGATGTTTCAAGGTTTACCATTCTACCTTTTTTTAAAGTTAATACTGAAATAAATACTAAACACACATTGACAAGTGTTAAGTTACTCTATAAATAATCTGACAGCAAGGGAAATCAACTTGCAGTAAAAAAGGATAACCTAGAAAATGAAACGGCTTCATCAAATCAATAACTGATCAATAGTTTATAGGAGGCTCTGGTGAGACCATGAGATCAATGGGAGCCTGACTTGGTATTTCTCAGTCACTAACTCTATCTCAGTCTGAAGTCTGAAGAAATAACAGTAACAGCTAGTATTAGACCACCACCTTTCACACCAGGGCAGTCTTATTCTCTATGATAGTCACAGAGACTATAATAGAATGAATAAAATGTGAGTTTAAGTTTCTCTAAATTTTATCTTCAGTATGCCAGTTGTTAATTTTTCTTCTATATAGTATTCTTTAGGCATGTCATCAATACCCCTAATAATGTGTGTGTATAAAATGACTTGATTTGCTAAACAAATATTTAAGATTAAAAATCTCTTCTGTTCACAGCAACCACCAGTGGATAACAGAGTCAATATTCACATGCTTTGCTACAGTATGGAAATACCTAACATTTCTCTACTTCTACAAAATATTTTAAGACAATGTTTGCACCCAGCAATATTTCTATATTACAAATATTAACATCTTCAACAGTTTTTCTAACCAGGTTTCTAGAGCTCATTACCATGGTTTAATTATGCTTCACTGTCTAATTTTACATTATCTCAGGATACAATGCTCATTTAAGAGTTTTATGCCTAGGCACACACACAAAAAATATCAGTTACAATTCCTCTCTGTTCCCATAATTCTCTACCTTCCTATGGGGAATTTTAATAGCACTCCACAACTTCTTCAAGACCTTTCTCTATAGGTAATGCAAATTACCCTATATACTATGTAACTGCTCGATATTCTTAATGTATGATCCATATATTTTCACTTTAAATTAAAGCCTGATACACAAAATCCAAGTATATACTAGTAAAATTATTTTAAAATGCATAATTTTCCTTAACATCATACACTTACAAAATAATGCACTTTTTTAAATATGAAAAAAACACTGTGTTAAGATTAACTTCCATATATTTCCCAAAAAAAGAATTTTTATGCCTTCATCAAATCAACCCCTACTCCCCCCAAAAGACTCCCACAATGAATCAGTATTTATACCCACCGTCCAGTCCTCTGTAGCTCAGGCCCAGCATGATGATTGGCCTCTTTAGGAGTATCACTAGAGCTGGGGGCAGATCCATTGGGAAATACAGGAATCTTTCTCTTTTCCTGCATTTCACAAAAAGCACATTTTCAGAATTCTGTTTTAAAAAAGCTAAGATGGTACCCTTGAATTAGAGGGAACAGGAGACCTTATATTGATTACATATCTAATCAGTGTTCCTAGAAAAAATGATTCCTGATATAAACTTCCACTTGAAATAAACTGCACTTTAGAATAGTGTCTAATATTTGTCTCTATTAGTATTTTAAGCTTATGATTGGCTTTTTGTATTTTGTATTCTAATATCAAATATACTGTAAAACACATTCACACACCATTTCAAATTATGAATCAGCAATAGGAAAATAAATATCCAATAAAACATCTCTCCAACCAGAATATTTAAAATATTGCTCATGCTAACTAATGAAAAGTATACCTTACATTAATAAAAAAGTAAATGCCATTTTTCTTTTACCAAACTACTTCCCTGAAGACATAAGCAGTACAAGAGCTATTAAACACATTTTCATAAAAATAAATTTCCCATTAAACGTTATTACTAATTCAAGATTCTCATGATAAAAAGGATGCCCCCGCCCCCCTCACTTGAAGATAAAGGAGCTTTTAATTTGTTACATCTAGAGGTCAAAGGTTGTGTGTGACAAAGGGAGCAAGAGGAAAGGAGACTGAAAGAGAAAGACAGGAGAGAGAGAAAGGTGGGGGAGGGGTGTTCATCCTGGGTCAAAAGCTCTGGGTGACCTACAAACTTACACTACTTGCTTTATATATTCAATATTTATAGAGTAGCAAAATGTATCTATAATTTTAAGATTACCATTTGAAAATGTCAAAATTAAAACTAACTTATATCTTAGCTCAAAGGGGAAAGAGAAGAAAATTACAGAATTCCTAAAAAACAAAAATAATGGAAAATACTATATATCACATCCATGGGATACAGCAAAAGCATCATTCAAGAAAATTAAGCTCTTATATTAAGAAAAACAAAAGGATAAAAATAAATGAATTAAATATCTAACTCAGGAAATGTGAAAACAAAATTCCTGAAGTGAATAGAGTGAAATAAACAGCTAAAAGCAAAAAGTGAGTCACATAACAAAATACTTTTTTTAAAAAAAAAAGGAAAACTGAAATAAGTTGTAAAAGCTGCTCTATTTGAAAAAATATGATAAACCATTAGCTAATACTCAGCAAAATATATGACAAGGAGGCAACTTCAAACCGAGAGAAATTTTCTACATACACACACACAGACTATACTATACAATGCTATGCAAATAAACGAAAAAACTTTGATGAAATGGATAATACACAAATAATACATAATTTAAAAATGATACCAGAAAAACAGGAAATAGGTAATTTTCTAGGAAAACTTAATATTGACCCCAGAACAAAGAGAAAGCTTACACAAGCCAATCACCACACAAGAAATAAGCACATTGCTGAAGCCCACCATACAACCAAAGACTCAGGTTCAGAACATTTTACAAAGAAATTCTTCCAAACTTTTCAAACCAAATCATTCCAAGCCATTTAAAGTTTTACAAGCACAAGGAGAGGAAAATTTACAAATCTGCTTTTATGAAACAAATATAACAAAGATGTCAAAGCATGAAAACATCACGAAACACTACACTCCAATCTACTTACAGTGATGCGAACAACTCAGATAAAATATTCGACAGAGACAACCAGCACTCTGAAGCTGAATCTGGGCTTATTCTATCCACACAGAGTGTTTTCATATTATATAATCCATTAGTATGGTTCACCACAATAATCAATATATAAAATTCATACAATTATCTCCAGAGATGCTAAAAAATTTGAAAAAACTTAACATCCACTTATCTTAAAAATTTCAATGAAACAAAAATTAGGATACTTTCTTAGCATGATAAAAATGTGTATTTTGACCGCCAATGTCAGTGACTTAATGAGAGAAACTTTAAGGACATGGACTACAATTCAGAACAAATTAAGAAATGCCCATTTAGGGGCACGCCTGGATGGTTCAGTCAAGCAAGCTCTGAGTTTCAGCTCAGGTTATGGTCTCAGTGTCATGAGACTGAGCAGAGTCTGCTTGAGATTCTCTCCCTCTCCTGCCCCACCCCACTCTGCTCACATGCACACACGAGTGTTCTCTCTCTAAAATAAATAAAAAAAATTTAAAGTCAACTACCACTTCACACTACTAGAGTTTTAGTCAGTACAACTGGACAACAGAAAATGTATTAGAGCTGGAATGAGAAAAGGAGGGACAAAAATATCTGACTGCAGAGATTATGACCAAAAAACTATTACATGCAATGAAAGAACTAAGAAAGGGAGGAGGATAAAAAAGAAATATACAGCAACAAACAGCCTTCATATTTAAAAGTAACAAACTGATGATATAATGGAACAAAACCCTCATTTACAATAAAGGCAATAAAGACAAAATGCTTATGAATACACTCACCAAGAAGTGTGTAAAGCGTAGATAAGGAGAACTTTATTGCATTCCTTAAGAACACAAGAACTGACTTGAAATAGGAAAACAAGTGGGGGGAAACATACCATGTTCTTGAATGATTCAATGTTATAAAGATGTCAGTTCTCTCTCAGTTCATTTACAAATTTCATTGCCATCACAATTTTTGAAAAATCAGGTTTTATTTCTGGAAATTGAAAGCTGATTTTAAAGCTTACATAGAAAAATAAACATGAAAAGACAGCCAAGAAAATTCAGAAAAGCAAGAGTAATGGACGGATCAAGAGGGAATCTAGACCTACTGGATATTAAAATGTTAAAAGCCTCAGAAATTAAAGTGTGGAATTGGTCCATAAATAGACCAATGGAAAAGAAATTCCAGAAACAGACCTGAATGCAAATGGAAATTTAGAAAATGTAAGGCAGTAACACTTAACTTTTTAATAAATTGGAACAAAAAGGCAGCAATTTATAAAGTTGGATGCATACTCCACATAATACATCATAATAAACTCCAAAGGATCAACAAATGATTTCAATGTTAAGAAAAGGTAGGGTTTTTTTGGCGGGGGGGTCCTGGGGGGGGATGAACTAAAGATAACCAGGAATATTCAACTTCACTAATTACATAAGTGTAAATTAAAACCACTTTATAATACCTGACATAGGATAACGATACCTATCAGACTGACAAGTATCTGGAAGTCTGACAACACACTGTTAGTGAAGCTGTAGGGAAAGAGGCATTCGTTACTGTGGGAGTCCAGAACAGTGCAACCCAGTAAGAAGAGATTCTGGTAATATCTACTAAAAGTTCCCAGGTGAGCCAACAATCCAATTTCTAGGAATCTACCCTACAAATACACCTGCATAAGACTAAATTGGCATATCAATATTGTGATATGCTTTGTTAAAGCAAAACACTGAGCCCAGGAATAGCACAAACTACAGGATATCCATAAATGACACATAACAAAGCTGTGAGAAAACAAGAAATATTTCTGGTATCTTATGATCAAATCTCCAGGATATACTGTTATATGAAAAAAGCAAGGTGCAGAACAGTACATATGGTATATTAACTTTGGTAAGAAAGAGGAAGAGACAGGACTATATTCATTATTTCCTTGTACTGAATAAAAATTAGAAGGATAAACAAAAAACTAACAAATGGTCCTCTCATAGGAGGTGGGTATAGGGGTAAGAAGGTAAATGGAATAGGGTAGGAGTACACCTTCTCTGAGTGTACCTTTTTATATATAGTTGAATCATAAAAATGTTTAACCTATTCAAAAATATTTTAACTAAGAAAAAGTAATTCACAGAATTGTGTGGATTCTTACCTGAGAAGGAACACTTTTTGGTGGCTCTATGCGTATAGAAGGATCCCACTCTCCTGGAGGTAGGACAGTTACTTGATCTAAAAATTCATCAATTCCAGATAAGAGGTCATTTCTGTCTTTTGCTTTATAGGCTACATCATGAAAAATCTACAAAAAAAAAAAAAAATTGAGTAAAAGGATTTTAAAGCTGAAAGAAAATTCTACACATAGTAAATCCACTTTAGATATGATCAATAAGTCCAACACCTAAATTACAAATCTCTGCTCCAAAGACAGACAGCAGTCCTGTCAATATGCTCAGTGAAAAGGTTAAAAAACGGAAGAGAAATTATGGAGAAAAAAAACAGAAGGGGTAAAGACGAAATCCTGAGGAAAACCCAAAGAAATGATACCCTGAAATCCAGGATGGAGAAAATTTCAAAATTTCAAGAAAGTGGTCAATAATTTCAAATAAGGGGGGTGGAGGGGAGAAAAAGACCAAAAAGCATCCACTGATCCCGAAAGAAAGGTCTTAAAGATCTTACTAAAGGCAAATGGTTGAAGAGGTAATAAGATAAAACAGTACAGACAGCAAGGACAATTTTGTAAGCTTCACTATGAAAAAAAAGAAAACTATAATAAATGTTTCACAATCAGTGTCCGCTTGAAAAGGATTTGAAATTCCACTTCTAAGGGATTTTATATATTATATACTTCATAATCAGTATCTACCTCACGGGGTATTTTAATTACCTCATCTGTCATGAGAGTAGCTATTGATCTTCCAATTTCATGGTACTGTGGTGCCTTGCCTGCTGGACCCAATAACAGAAACAGAAACCTAAAGAAACATTAAAATACACAGACTTAAATATAAACAACATATACAAAAAGACCTAGGCAATCATAAAGAAATCATTCAAATGTAAACACAGAAACAACGTGCAGGCCTCTTTTCCACCCCCACACCAATCGGGGAGAAAAAGATGACACTCTACTCATAGTAAAGCAGACCACAAAACTAAGTAAGCAAAGCATTCATAATTAACTTTCTACCAAGTTATTGCTCCCCATCTTCTTTAGGGTAAAAAAGTAAAGAACTGAGTGTTTTACATTAAAAGTTCCCATTTTCTTTACCCTTCTGAATCTGAATAAACCTTTTATCTAATCTGTATTGACGAAAAAGTAAATTAGTAAATAAAGGAAATACCAATCCCATTAAATACTTGTAAGTAAGGTTTGCCTAATAAAATAGTTCAGAGTATACACAAAAAAATTCACAATCCCTCAAACTACGGCCTAGATAAAGACTCTACTGTGGTAAATAAGTCACTATGGAAGGAAAAAGAATATAACTCTACAAATTTAACATCAAACCTCATCTTATTTTTTTAATTTATTTATAAATGACTAAATAGAAAGTATTTAACTTCATACTTAGTTATATCCTCATTAACACTACAGTACACCCAAATCGGAAGTATTCATCTTCTTGTTTTATGAGAATTTAAGTGTGAATCTGTGGAATTATTTTTCTCACTTATGTTAATACTACACCATTAATGTAACCCAGGAAAGCATACTAAAAATAGGCACATATGCTCCAATCAAGTTGCAATTAATTCTTCATCTTCACTATTATAAAAATGACTTTTTTAGTATTCTTAAAATTCTTATTTACAATTCAGTTTATACAGTCAACAGCTAACAAACTGTAATTATCCTTTATAACACAACTTGCTAATTCTTATGGATATTACCCCATTTATTTTTTTATTTATGTATACTGAACAGAAAATTTTGGTCAGGTCAGAACAAAGTATTCTGCCTAATTCAGAGGCATTTTATTACATTTAATCAACCCTATGAAGTAATCATATCTTCATTTTATAAATGAAGCTTGGAAAATTTAAGTGAGGCTGGACACCCCCAGAAAAAGTGGCCCAGCAAAGATTCAACTCCATTCTGACTCCACAGAACATAAGAGATCTAAAAATGATGAGCTGTCTTTTAAACCAAAGCTCCTAAAACACCAAACCTCTTATAAAGGTATAAATGCTAAGTATTTTTTAAAAGGATGCTTTCTTTTTGTTTTTAATCCAGAAAGAAAGATAATTCTTATGCTCTACTAGTCAAAGCATTCAGTGCACTGACAATATTAACAATTAAAATACACTTTTAATACATGAAGCAAAAATGCTCCTTTTAATCAATACACAAAAATTTTTAAATTCTGGGCATGCTGAGAATGTTAATCAGAACGAAGTCTTTACCTTGTAGGAACAGGGACCTCAGTCAGCCCTGAGAGGAGAACTGCAGGAGCCAGTCTCACAAATGCAATTATAGGTCTTTCCAAAAAGTCTACCTCTCCCACCAAAACATTGGATGCCTCGGCTCCCGAAGGAATTTTTCTCATGAAATTCATATCAACCTATTGACAAATAAACAATAATTAAAATCAAATTTAGATAGTATTTGTTAAGTTTATTTAGAGGGAAACAGGAAAGAAAAACTGCTTTTAAGACTACTATTTGCTAATCAAAACCGGTGATCTCATGGATGTATAAAAACACCAAAATTCTCACACATATAAAGAATGGAGTAGACAAATACAAAAAAAAGCAAGCAAAACACATCTATCAAACAATGCTCCCAACTATTTTTTCTTTACTATTTCAGAGATCTAAATTATCAAACATACAAACTAGAGAAAATTTTCAGTGATTATAGCACTATTCATTAAAAACTATTAAGGACAAAAATATATTCACAAACTAACAATGGTTCATGAAATTATACACAGTGCTAAAAATCATTCATTTCATGATTATTTTTGTTTAATCTTAGAAATGAATTAGCCCCTTTATATTTTACATATATTTTTATAAGTCCTTTTTAATTTCAAGAGCTCTGTGTATTCCCTGGTATTCTCATTAGGTGGCAAAAAATTGTTTTTATTTTTATTTAAAACCAAAGTAAACAGCCATCATTGGTAGAGATGTAAGATAGTGCTATAAAATCAAATTTAGTAGTCTGTGTATAATTACAAAGAAAAAGTTTTAAACATAATATCAAAGTATGGGAACTTCATTTATATGCAGTTTCACACAAGTCACTAAACAACCACTTACAGGGCTATCTATTAAAAATAAAACCAGCACTTACAGCGGGCCTCTTGAGTCCCACACCCAGTGTGCCACAACTACAGTGCCAGGAGGCAGACTCCTGCCCAACAGGAGACAAGGAGGTGTACACAAGGATAGGCCAAGTAAAAAAAAGTAAAACTGTGACAGAGGAACAAAAATAAACGGCATCTGCCATGTCTAGAGGAGATCTATAATGTAAATTATATTTATCCATTTAACAAGAATAAGCTGCAGTATGGTTACTGAACACTTTTCACTCATCTGAAGTAACAGAAGTCCCAGTAAAAACATGGTAAAGTTAGAATAGAAGAATTAAAAATACTTTTATAATTTTAGAGCAAGCTCAAGCAAAGCTATCCTGCAAATCATTTACACTCCTTTTCTGCAAAATGTGATTTATAGATTTTATACCACAAAAGGATTAAGAAAAATGCATCTTACTTGAAATAGTCACATTTAATGAAAAGTCTTAAATTGGCTACAACAAGGTTAGAATAGAGTATCTTACAACTAATACTATCAAAAAGTTCTAACAGCCACACAGAATCAATTATTCAGAAGTAGTACTCATAAAGTATGCTTTAAATTCAATTGCAATTTGAACTTAAGAGTTTTTGCCCAGTTCTTTAGAAATTTCGAAATTTTCTATTTTTATTTCACCTAAATACTCATCTACCAAAATAAAAAATCACAGTTGAGATAGGTGAGTTGTGTCTAAATCCATGCCTTTACCTACCCATGGGGAAACACCGGTATGTTTCCCAGGGACATTCCAGAAAGTACTGACACCGTAAGACAGTAACTCTGGGATCTTATTACAGCCAAGAAAAGGCTGAATCACCAGTGCTGTAACATCATTCCCAGAATTAATCTTTCTGGTGGTAGTAGCTCCAGAACAAATGACTAATTCAAAAGGTACTGAAGTTTCATGATATCTATGGGTAGGTATAGATGGAAATACCATATTATTCACATATCTTTTGTCAAAATTCCTGAAACTAGTAAGATATATAGATATTCAAATGCTCTTAGACTATTACCTTTCTCATAACATTTGACCTTAAATTACATAACCCAAGTATCACATGCAGGTTTGTAAGTACCAATCTATTGAAAAATTACTATAATCAGTGCTAATAAAGTCACACTGCTAGTGATTTTCTCAGTAAGAATGATTATGAAAATTTACAGTGAATGATAGAATTACCTTGCTGAAGTCAACAGTACTATTTTCTCTGCTTCCTCCACCTCCATTACCTTTAATTTCTCCACTTTTACTATTGTCCAGGTTTCCCGGTGCAGACTGTGGAGAGGCCAAAATACCTGTATTTAAGAACCAAAATATTCCAAATTAGTAAGGAGAAAATTCACTTTGTAAACTGACTCTGCTCATATCCTGAAAGTGATCATTTGTTAAAAGCAAATGTGCAAGGTTAAAAAAAAAAAAAGGTGCCAAGTGTTAGTATCATACCAGCAAGACTAGAATAACATTTTAAGCAATAATGAAGCTGTATATTTTAACATTTAAAATAATATAACTGGAATTTACAAAACCAGTGGCCTTTTGCAAAAGGAAGGAAAAAAAAGTGAGTAGGTGAAGAACATAGAAGATGGAAGACCTGAGTCTGATTACACCACTACAAATACTCAGGGAATGCACTTTCAATGTATATAACACACATGCCAACTGCAGAGCTTAATGATGCCAAACTATACTTGGCATACTTACGTCAGTAACAATATTTATTTTCTGATAAACCCTAAATGCAACTCAGAAAATCCAAAAGCTCAATCAACTAAATGTAGGTTAAATTTATCATAATCTTCCATCATAATGATTTCCTCAAGAACTTCCTTTCTCTTGGGTAGTATTTATGTGCTACCATTATTCCTAAGAAGTACAACTTGAAAATATAATAGCGGGGTGCCTGGGTGGCTCAGGCATTAAGCATCTGCCTTCGGCTCAGGTCATGATTCCGGGGTCCTGGGATCGAGCCCCGCATCGGGCTCCCTGCCCGGCGGGAAGCCTGCTTCTCCCTCTCCTACCCCCCCTGCTTGTGTTCCCTCTCTCGCTGTGTCTCTGTCAAATAAATAAAAAATCTTTAAAAAAAAATAATAGCAATGTTTTTACAATAAAAAAAGTGTTTTATAATCAAACACATCTGTGTTGAAATTTGTATCCATATGACTTTAACTCATTCAACCTAAAAGACTAAGACAAACCCGTAAAATTAGCTTGTTTAGATTACAAATGATAGATACACATTCTATCATTAGTATGCTCATTTCAAGTGACATTCAGCAGCAATATTTCACAATAAAATAACCTAAAAATAACCTGTAGCCTATGACCAATTGTTATCACTACAAAGTTTGCAAAATGTTCGTCTCAATGTTTATAAAGTATGTAACACAGATTTCTACCATTAAATATCTCATTTTTTCAAAACACACAGGATATTCTAGTTCAAGAATATAGATTCCTATTGCCCCAAACACAGCACAAGAGAAAAGGTGCTAGGCTGAACTACAACAGACTTGACGTTTTAACTCTGCCACTCACAACAATCTAGCTACTCACAGAAATTCAAGGGGTGCCTGGATGGCTCAGTAGTTAAGCGTCTGCCTTTGGCCCAGGTCATGATCCCAGGGTCCTGGGACGGAGCCCTGCATCGGGCTCCCTGCTCCGTGGGAAGCCTGCTTCTCCCTCTCCCACTCCCCCTGCTTGTGTTCCCTCTCTCACTGTGTCTCATTCTGTCAAATAAATAAATACAATCTTTAAAAAAAAAAGAAAAGAAATTCAATTAAGCAGTTTGTGCCTAAATCCTATAAACTTTAAAGTTAATATTGGTAAAGTTCCTGAATTTTAAGCACATCAGATATATCTGATGCATCAGAGGGAATTTTCATTTTTCTAGAACACGGTATAACTAATAACTGAAACTAAGTCATTTGGGTTTACTGCTTAAACTCAATGACCAAAGACCTTTGTGATAGTCCGTTCTCTTGTTAAATACCTAACAGAGGACGTTACCATGATCCAAAAACCTAAGTGTAAAAAGCATATGTAAACTGTTGGGGCGGCTGGCTGCCTTGGTCGGTGGAGCGTGCAACTCCTGATCTTGGAGCTGTGGGTTCAAGCTCCACCGCACTGGGTGTTGGATTACTTAAAAATAAAATCTTAAAAAAAAAAAAAAAAAAAAAGGATACGCAAACTATTTAGCTCCACGCTCTGGAAGTGTTAAACAATTCTGAAATAAAAACTATGTGCTAAAACTTACCTCATTTCTCACCACCTTAGCCTAGCAGAGCAGTTACTATGAGCCTCTTCTTTGACCTTTGTCTCTAAACTTCCAGAATAGAGTCCTTTATTAAAATACATGCCCAAGTAGGGGGTAAAAAAAAAAAAAAAGGCTAACCAGTATTTTTCAGCGGCTTCCACTGACTTCCACGCAAGAAAATGAAGAGTATCATTAAGGTCTTCGTGTCAAGTGCAACTGACCATCAATAAATATACTTATAACTACTAAATGTACTCAATCCGCAGATGTATAATCAAAAGAATACATATGCAATTTCCTAGAACAGCCTCAGCCCCCAGATTTTGGAGAGAAGAGTAGAATGAAGACTCTGGGGGGAATATAAGGATTTAGTGGGAGTGGGAAGAAGAAATGATGTGGAAACTCAATACTGATAAAGTTAGAGTAGGATCTGAAGTCATTTGGCTAACTGGTCACCCAAACCTATTAGAACTGGCATGCAAAGTGTACGTTAAGAGTTTTTCACCATTATCTTCTCTATGTAGTCCTTCCCAATCTCAGCTAAGTTAAAGCTGTATCTCAATCAGTAAAGGCAGTCTCCCTGCTTGTACAATAAATCCTGGTGCTCAGAATTAAATGAGTAAATTCCCCAAAATTAAAACTATCACTAGCACAGATAACTCAGAAAGACTGTACTTCTTTGCTTTAAGAAAAAACAATGTCTGTATATATAAAATCAATACTGGGATTTAAAAATCCTACTTTGGTAAATCTATTATTTTGCCCTTAAAATTTTTCTCACAATAGCGTTATCTAGAGAAAGATAAATCGAAGATACCAGAATCTTCTGTCACTTTAAGTTTGAAAATAGTAGTTGGAGCAGTGGTGCACAAAGAGAACATTCGGGCAATATGGAGGGACATTTTTAGTTGCCACAACTAGGGAATGCTACTGGCAGCTAGTGAACAGAGGCCAGGGATGCTGTCAAAATCCTACAATGCACAGGCTAGCCCCTTATGACTACAGCCCCTTACAACTTTGGGTGTCCAGCCCAAAATGTCAACAGTGTCAAGGTTGAAAAACAGGGAGTCAGGAGATAGTTACAAATACTAAAACTAAGCTTAACTCTTTTACATGTAATTATTCTCCAAAACGTAACAGGAAACACCACTTTCTTTCTTTTTTACTTATGGTTATGCACAAATCATGATCCCATGACACAAAATCTACATTAGTCTCTCCAAAATGATGCTAAGGCCACTTTCCTCCTGTAACATAACATCAGACTTCAAGAAAACTCAACCGGGGAGGGAAAAAAAACCTCAATCAGGGTTTCTAAGTGCTTTAAGCACCAAAGGTAATTAAACCAGGGAATAACATATAGCTGTTCCTCTTATTTTAATTACATACCTTCTATAGATGTCTTCTTAAACAGTAATTATGGGCTTTTTCTTGTCTTTAGAAAGTCCCTCTCTTCCCTCCATTCTAGTTTCTTTTCTTTAAATCTCATAGCATACTTATGGCAGAGGAGAAAAAAAGCTTAATACTGTTCTTCAATTTTCAGTTAATTGCTACTTTTATCTCCTTAACAACATGGCCTAACAAGCTACTGTGAACCCATATGTCATCTCCTAGTTCCTATATAAAATTTATAATCCCTCATGGAAGCTGGTAAAACAAGAAATGTTCAGTATTACTGCTATGATATAAGTAAAAACAAATGCAAGGAATTAACTTTAAAATCACTTCTGTTTAAGGAAAAATAGTAAGTCTTGCTGGTTCTCTTTAATTAAGACTGTTGATTACTTCTGAGTAAATAATTTTAGGTATTTCTTTCTTTTTGTTCAGTTACCTCATTACCATACTATACATTTTCCATGAGGTACTAAAATCTACAGTGAAATATTATACTGTAGATTTTGCTGTGGAGAGATCTGAGTTCAATTCCTTGCTCTGGTCATTTATGGCATGATCTTAATAAGTCTTAGTTTTCGTCATTTGTAAAATAGGGATTAACATGAACCTCATCAAATTCTTAGGAAAATTATAAATATATTTGAAAAGTAATAACACTGCGTGAGGAACAAACTATAAAACAATGGACGCTATGGATATGGTCATAATTAATGTTACAATGATTTAGCCACTGTGTTTTCATTTTTTACTTCCAAAAGTATGTATTTTTTGGCAACTACAATGAGCCTTGATTAAATATACTTGGTATGTTTGGAGAAATTCAATACAGAGAAGTCTGTCATATAGTGGTAGGACCTTGAGGATCCTGTCAGAGGACTTAGGCTATCACTTACTAGTTGTATGATCCAAGGAGAAGTTACCTTAACTTTTCTGAGTTTCTGAAAATGGGTGTATCCACCTAATTCACACAAATTTTTATACACATTAAATAGGCTAATAGGCTAATAAAGATAAGCTGCCAATGAAGTGTTACATGTTATCAGTATTGTGAAGAAATGTAATAATACTTACATGATTAAAACCACTAGCTAGCACTTATATGTCACACTGATGCTTAGCTGTCAGTAAAATAGTCACTAAAGAATACTTCTTTATATGAATTGAGTGGAAAGATATACATGTTTAAACGTACATATAATTAATATATTATGAAGAAACAAAACTACTGTAATATACAACACTTAGAGGAATTATTAAACCTTTAATGCACTAAGAAACAATTTTTCTAATTCACAGACAAAAATATATCCTAGCCACAACTCTAGGATCTCTGGTCTTGAAAATTTTAAGGTCAATTTGGATTAAAGGTAGATATGGCATTAAACAGAGGACAAACTAAAGTCTATCCCAAATATACTTGTCTTAAAATAATGATGATTCCAGATAGCCATTAGAGAACTTTGATCTTCTCAGAGACAAAAGGAGGAAAAGAACATTCAATCCTATTTAAAATATACTATATTATTTGGACAAAAGCACCAAACAGTAGCTGAAAGACACATCACCTCATTGTAATTTATGTCCAATATGTATTCATTCATAGTATGAATGAAATGCACAAGAAGCCACTATTTTTTAAAAATCATGGAAAATTAAAATATTACTTATAAAAATTTCTGTTTTTCTGAACCATTCAAATGCCTTGACCTGTAAAATCTCAGTGAAAATTTTTGAAAGGGCTTTAAAGTCCTCTTTGTAGTCTTTTTATAACTTAAAAATGTTTAATACTTCTTTTCTACAATATACTATAAAGGGAAAAAAAAAAACCATGCAGAAGTCAAAACAAATTATAAGCATTATCTACATATGCTGCTAAAGCTCTGTGCTGAAAGGCATTCCACGTGCAAGTCATCCAGAGGCAGAAAGCACCACACATGGAGGATTTGAATAGTTGCCTGGAGTCATGTCAACATTTTCCTCATTCTTCTGCTCCTGGCCTTTCAGTGCTTCTAAGTCTTCCTCGGGCGGATGAATTACTACTGTGGGAATATCATCACTGGCAGGTGAAACCAGTAGTTCTGGGGCCTGAAGCTGACTCTGTTGGGAACTTCTGGAGGTCAGGCGACTGACGCTAGGGCTGGAAGGAGGGCTGTTTTGAGGGGTGGGTACTGGGGTTGTACACCTTGAGCCTGCAGGGCTTCCAGCTCTTGAAGAAGGAAGAAGATGACTGAGAAGAAGAGATAAAGGCGATTCTCCTCTCAATGAAAGGTTTGAGGCAGACAGACCTGTTCGCAAAGAGTGGCGGGAGGCTGAAAGGCCTTCCCCTGAGATAAAACAAATAAATGAAAAATGATAAAGTTCACTGCAGAAGGCAAATAGACACACACACATAACATCAATTTACAATGTAAACTGCAAGCTTTAAAGCCCAAAATTAATTTCAAATTCATGCTATCAGAGTTAGCATGGCAATCAGATGTTTAAATGTTAGAAAGGCAATGAAAAGCTGCTTAAATTATACTTAGTTCCCTGAAGGTGTATCCAGAAAACAAAACAGAAAATAAGAAACAATGCAAATGATAGATGATGGGGGGCAACATTCTGTTAGTAATTAGAATACCCAATAATGTGGCTTTTGAAAAAAACCAAATGCGAAGTTGATAAACAATAAACAGCAAATAAGAATGTACTATAAAGATCTAAGAAATAAAACCCTAAACAAAACTTACAAGCACTGATAGCTTATAACTAGTGTATTTTTCCTACACTGTACCAAGCCACTAGAGACAATTCTCTCTTACAAGAAAAGTCTACATTCTCTAATAATTCCTAACTTAAAATTGGTATCAACTCTTTTGATTAGTCAGTAGAGCATCAGCTACTGGTAGTGCTCTCAAGTAAAATTTTAAAACATAAGGCAAGTTATAGGAATTTTTTTAAAAAAGAAAAACAGTGTCAACTTGAAAGGATATTCTTCAGCTCTCTAAAGATATTAATAAATGTCCTAAAATATGCATCCATTTCTAATACAGCAGATAATATTAAATACATACAATCTAATTTAGCTAGATAATAAAGTATTTCTCACCAACAATGGCAATAATGAAGTAAGTCTAGCATATTTCAAAAGGTTGTGCATATTTATATTTCAAACACCTGGTATTCTAAGAAGTGTAGCTAAGTGGAATAACACTGATTTTAGGAAAAACATGAGCACTATGACAATCAATCCCATACGATCTAAGTTATCAAAGCCACATGCTCAAGAGATTCCAGAAATATTAAAAAGATGAACCTTAGTCCATAAACAACTACCATTTAGTTAAAACTAAAGCTATATGCAGAAAAACTGTTAAATTACAACTATAATACAAAAAAATAACATGCCCATGCTAAAATGGCACTTAAAAGAAAACAGCCATTGTCTTATGATTAAAAAGAAACAAATGGCAATCAGGGAATAGTCAGGAATCACTCCACATGAAGAATAAAGATTTAACAGGGTCTCTCTGAGTAAATGAATCATTTCAAGAAAATTGAGAATATACAGTACATGAAGATGAAAAAGACATAAAATTTGACATCGATGGCTTGATTTTAAATTGAACATAGGTCCATAAGAGATTTCTTTATTCTTAAGGTTACTTAAATACATAAAGGCATCATTTTAAAGAGATTAAGAAGAGTTTTAATGGCCAAATATTTAGAAGAAAATGGACTTAAGGATGTCACACTGAGCTGCAAAAGATGATTACTGTCCACTTTGGATATATTAAACCCCATCCCATCACCAATGGCTGTTCGTTTGTAGAATACTTAAAAGCCATACTATTAGTGCAGGGACAAAGAAGACGAGCAGAAAAACATTGTGGCCCATCATCCCTCCTCTTCACTCTAATCCTTGAGTAATGGTAGCAGCTAGAGGCAAGAAGGACCCTCATAAGCCAACTCCACCCCTTTGTACCTAGGTTTTGCAGAGCCACTGTCATTAGAGCTCTCTTTGAGAGCCAAAACAGAACCCCAGTGAGGCATTCTTCTGCTTTAAAAGGAGAAAAGGCAGAGCCTCCAGGTGCGCCAGCCTTAAAACAGTCACAGAGGTGAATGGCTACAAGAACACTGTATCCCCACATAAGCCACCGGGTCCCACATAATCCACTGCTAGACTGTGAAAGTGGAGAGCTGGAAAATGTGGGTCTGTGCCATTCTCAATGGTTTGGAAGACATCAGGGAGGTCATCCCTAGGTTAAGACCAAATCATCCATAAAAACCTTACACAAAGTGTTCAAAAAAAGGGCAGTCAAATCATCAAACCAACCGCAAAACACTTATTTATGCCCAGCAAATAAAGTATATCAGGAAAACAAACAAAAAAAATCACTATGAAAAATCTAATATACATAATAAAGGTTCAAATCCAAGACTTAGAATTTTAAAAAGATTAAACTTACGGATCATAATTTATGCCTCCTTAATCAATTATTCAAGTATTCTTGACAATAACAAAAAAGCAAGAAGTACTTCAGAATTGGATATAGTGGTAAATGTGCCATTATAACAGAGTGAATAAATTTTTTCATCTGAATGATTTCTACAGATTAACCGTAATGTTATAAAGAATGATATTTTAGAAATGATATTTTTAAGTACAAAAATAACATTATTATTTTTTTAAGAGAATAAAAGAAATAATAAGATGACCTACAGAATTATCTGGAAAAAATATCTTTCTGCCCCCAAATACTAACTGTAGTACACTGGAATGCTGTTAGAGTAGAAGTGTTAGCAAAATTGGATGCCACAACTTATCTCACCATTCCTTTCAAGCAAGTGAGGGTCAGAATGTTTCTTGCCTATATCTGCAAAAGATCGAACAAGGGGAATCCGACTGGTGAATCTTTTCTCATTCTGATGATGATGTCTCTTCAGAAGAGCTTCTCTGACATTCTCTCTTATAGACTCATCCAATTGGCCAGAGGCTATCATGTTGTCCAATACCATATCTAATGAAAGAACAATAACAGCCGTTTTTATTAAATAAACGAATACTTGGACGAATATAACATAAACCATAAACTGTACACGAAACCTTACTGAAAAATAAGATCTTTAAATAGTTCTCTAGAAAATATTATTCTCCTCTGATACTGAATAATGTATGCATAAAGATAAATATGTGCTGGAGGGGAGGTGGGTAAGGATGCGTTAACTGGGTGATGGGCATTAAGGAGGGTACTTGATGTAATGAGCACTGGGTATTATATGCAACTGATGAATCACTAATTATATCCCTGAAAGTAATAATACTCTATATGTTAACTAACTTGAATTTAAATGGCAGGGGGGGAGAGAAAGAGAAAAAAAAAGATAAATATGAACATTATCTAAGAAAAATAAGTTACATGGCGACCCCTAGTTTTTATAACTACTGTTATTTATAAAGATGCCACTATTCTAAAAAAAAAAAAAAAAAGATGCCACTGTTCTACACTAATAACCGTCCAATAGTTGAAAGTGCTTTCCTGATATGGACACAATAAATTCTATTAAACTCAATATTCAATAATATTGGCTTCCTAAGAATTGAAGGTATTTTATTGCCTCACTTCATATTTTTTGTCAAAACTATAGATGAATATTGGACTCCTTCATTCAATAATTAACTATTTACTGAGTACCTATTATATGTTGGGAATACAGAATTTAACTAAGTAGATCAAGTTTCCGCTCTCACTCCTCCAGAGGTAGAAAAACCAATGAGCAAATGAAAGGATAAAATATCATAAAGTAGGGCGCCTGGGTGGCTCAGCTGGTTAAACGACTGCCTTCAGCTCAGGTCATGACCCTGGAGTCCCGGGATCAAGTCCCACATCGGGCTTCCTGCTCAGCAGGGAGTCTGCTTCTCCCTCTGACCCTCTTCCCTCTCGTGCTTTCTATCTCTCATTCTCTCTCTCTCTCAAATAAATAAAATCTTTAAAAAAAAAGTCTTCTAAAAAAAAAATAAAATACCATAAAGTAATAAATTCTAGGAAGATGAAGATATCACGCTGTGAAGGGGGTATGGGGAATGGAGAGACTGATGTAATGCCATATGATACATTATTGTAGTGATTGGACTATTTTTAACCTATCAAATATATATAAATATTTTAAAACAGTGCCACTAATTTGAGATAAAAGAGTCAAGCTTTCAAACATTTGAGATTCCTCTGAGAGAAAACTGGAATCAACCTAACAGGTAAACTGTAACCTTAACACAACAACTACAGACTACCATACAAAGGGACCTTGGATTAGAAGATACTACATTTGTAAATAATTAAAATATTACATTGTGTCATGTGATAATTGCAAAGTCAGAGTAAACGTCTCCTAATACTCTTCAAGAAATCTGTATACTCACAGGGAACTGACTTTCATGTGAGATCCACACCTGCCTACACTTTCTAGACCCTTCCTTCTCTTCCCCCTCCTTAGAATACTTTTTCCCTGTACCACCTGCTCCTTCTTCTCATGTGTTCAAAGTCTATAAATAAGTAGTAAATAAGTAGTACATTTAATGTCCTTGTTGACCTTCCCCAGATACCTTGGTCCAGAAACTGAAGAAACAAAAAGCTCTTTTCTCTACATTTCCAGAAACAGACTGCGTATCTTTCTGATGGCACTAGTCACTTTCGTTTTGGTACTGTAGTTGTGCCTGTCTAGCTTAATCTTCTAGACTCTATTTATTTATTTATTTAGAGTTTATTTATTATCATTTTATTAAAGACATATTTATTATTTATTATTTATTTATTTATTTATTATTTATTTATTATTAATTTACAAAGACAAAAAGTACTCCTCATGCTGTCCTACAGAGGATGGAAGTTCAACACAGAGCAGTTAAGTCAATGGTCTAAAATCCCACCTCATTTTCCTTATTAAATTAAATTAAATATTACAAATTAAATATTAAAAAAGTCAAACTGCTATAACCTGCTATTTCATCTAGGGTGCTTGCTCTCATGTCCAGCATCACTGTTCCATTTAGGATACAACTTCTTAGTTCAAAAAGACTGTGCAAAGAGAGAGTTGCCACATAAGGTTTACTCCATCGGTCACCGCCATCTTCAACATCCTCTTCAAATTTCAGCCATCTGAAATGTATAACACATAAAAATATTTTGTAAATAATGAAGATTTCATTTGCTTATTTTAATATGATAAACATACACTTGTTCTTTTAAAGAAAACAAAGATCACCACTACCAACACAAAATTTGGCTACAATCATTTTTACAAATCAAGCTAATGGTCCACTCTACTCACAAGTTACAACCTCTACAGTTCCTCCTTCTATTCTAGCTGTCATAATAAGTCTACAAAGACACACTATGGAACTTCGTGATTTCCACTGCTAATCCTCTTTTAAACTGAAAATATGTAGCAGGACCTTGATTTTTGAAATTTATTTCTCTAATTAAAGACATTAAAATGTATAATTAACATAATTCCTTCTATGCTATGTTAAAGTGTAAGGATTACTTACTCTCAAAATGAATTTTGAGAATAAGGAGATAAACTAAAGCTGAAGCTTCCAGACAAGAGGAAATTCTCTTCTCATTATTTTAAAGTACCTGGTAACTCATAAATTCATTATTATTTACAATACAAGAAAAAAATCAAGAAAAGCCAACTAAATACTGAGACTCAGTATTATTACCTGGCAGTTTCTTTCCACTCATACTCTTCTCCATCTCTATAACACAGTTCATCCATTTCCGTAAAGAGATCATGCGGAATGTGCTCTTCATCATCATCTTCAGTACCAAGAATGAACTGAACTCTTTGGGATGGTGTGTCTTGACAAAAGAATTTAAATACACTCAAAAATTGCCGCAATTCATTCAAAGATAAATTCAGTTTGAAAGTGAGATGCTTTTGTTATAAATACATTCCATCAAAATTCTTTTATTAAAATACTATAAATCTGGAAGCAAACAAGGACCAACAATCCAGAAACAAAGAGTATCACAGAGAGATCACCCCACAGACAAAAAAGAACAATTATATGTTAAACAAGTGAGGGGTGCCTGGCTGGCTCAGTCAGTAGAGCATGTGACTCTTGATCTCAGGGTTGTAAGTTTGAGCCCCATATTGGGTGCAGAGATTACTTAAAAATAAAATCTTTAAAAAATAAATACATTTAAAAAACAAGTGAAACTAATCTTATAACTAACTGATGTAAAAACAAATAAAAATATGCAATATCTGAAAACATGGAACACTATTCTCAAAGATAGGACTTTTTTCTCACTAAAAATGTAAGAAAATGTAGGACAAAACAGAAATTTTAAAAATATGTAATTAATATGTAGCTAAATTCAAAACTGAAAAAGGAAATTCTCCCAACTTCCAAAAAACGATGAGAAAAAGCAATGCAAGGGGTATACAGAAACTGGCTTTTTGTACTATCACAGAGAAGCAAAACTCTGTCAGCTAAGGTTAGAGAGGCAGGACAAATCACTGTTATGAAACAGAATCCCCACACTCATGGCATCTGAATTTAAACTACTTACCTATACAGTATAGGGTCCCTAGAAAAATTAGTATAAATTCCAGTCAAACCACCTATCCTAGTGACCATACTTAGTTTGGTAGATAGCATTCTATAAAAACATTATGTGCCCTTTTATTTACATCAATTAGAGAAGCATAATGATCTACTCAGAATAGCAGACGATATCCTAAATTGGATGGATGCATCATACAGAACAGCAAAATAGTTCTAAATTACTTAATATCATCCAAGTCCACCAGTGATCCTTTCTGAAAAATGTACTGGCTCTTCCTTGGCTACCTACAGAACGTCTGTTAATTATGTGACCACTTACTATTGTACTAGGCCATCGTTTACTAGACCATGTACTATCTCTTAGTACAGGCTTTTAAGAGATTCCCATCACATTTAGTCTAAGCTGAAGTGTCTCCATCTACAAAATTAAAACAATACCCATCTTTGAAATAATGCAGAGAGGGATGAAGAAGAGGCGGTATACATACAATGGAATATTGTTCAGCCATAAAAAAGAATGAAATCTTGCCACTGGCAATGACATGGATGGAGCTAGATACAATGCTAAGCAAAATAAGTCAGTCAGAGAAAAATAAATACCATATGATTTCACTCATATGTGGAATTTAAGAAACAAAACAAATGAGGAAAGAGGAAAAAAAGAGCAAAAGACAAACCAAGAAACTGACAATTAACTACAGAGAACAAACTGATGGTTACCAAAAGGGAAGTGGGTAGCGGATGGGTAATAGGTGATGGGGATTGAGGAGTGCATTCGGTGTGATGAGCACCACGTGTTGTATGGAACTGCTAATCACTATATCATACACCTAAAACTAATATAACGCTGTATATTAAGTAACTGGAATTAAAATTAAAATTTAAAAAAATAAAATAAGTGCAGAGAGAATTAAATGAAAGCATATGTTAAGGGATTGGTGGAATGCTTAGCATAGAATTGCCACTTAATATATTACTATTTTCTTATGTTCATGTTGTAGCTATATGACCCACAGGATTCTTTCCTCTTCATCACAAAAGCATTCCTTTAGCATAGCACACAAGTGCCTACAAGTACACCTCATGTAACTTTGCTAGAATGCACACATTAGAACCCATGGTGTGGAGATGGCCATATAGGCCCGTGATGTCCTAAAAAGAATAATGACGCCTTATATGTCCACTAACTGCAATGTCCTAAGAGTCTTCCTCAGGCTGTACAGCTATTTCTTTTTGGCTCTCACCATTCGCATGTCTCAGGGCCACTTAAATCAGTGCTATCAATATTTATTATCAGATAACATTCTCTTTCCTCTACAATATGCCTTTTTTCTTTCTGATTTCCTCTTTCTATGGGCACTTCTGTATTTCTCTGCTTTCAAACAAAAGTCTGTCCTTTCACAGACAGTACTTCAAATCAGAGCACTTTTTTGCACAGATAACCAAGGAGTTCAACTTAGTGGATAAAATTTTCTAGCCAAAAAATGTCTTTAAAAATGGGAAAAAAATTAATCTCATCCAGGAGCCTAAAGATTCCAGATATTTGTTCATTCCACATATAAATAATGAAATATATAATAGAGAAAAAATACTATTATTTCAATTAGTATATTCCTTGGAGAAAAAATATTACTTCAATTACTATATTCTTCAAGGTTTATAATGTGTCTAAATTATAGCAGACATAAAATTTAAGAAAGAAAATATTCTACTTTTTTAACAAGCCTTTTCAGGAAAGAATTCTAAGGTGCTAACAAAGAACTACTGTTTTCTCTTACCATAAGAAGGAGACTCCCGTCCATCTTCTTTATCTGATTCTTTATCTTTTCTTCTTCGGTGGTGATGTTTGTGTCCACGATGCCTATGACGCCGACGACTCTCTTTACTAAATGGGACATGAACACCAATATAGACAGCTCGATGACCTAGCCAAAGGTTCAGAAACATTACTGATTTTCCAAAAAGGAAAGAATATACACAAAAGTATACCAAATTTTACTTTGATAAAAAAGAATTATATTTAGGCTCACGTAATTAACAATGCTATATTTCCTGTTCTTTTCTTTTATAGAACACTAAATAGAATGCTATGTCATGGGTTAATACCACTAACTGATAAAACAGGTTACTTATGTAAGCATTACTTTGGCAAGGCTAAAAAGGCATTCTGGGAAAGAAGAGTTTGGCCTTTCTGAAATCATACTACATAGTCATAAATTTATTCCATCTACATTTTGATGTCAACCCTAGTTAACAGAGATCCTTAAGAGATATGTTTTAATGATAATTAAATATCTTATAATCAATATTCATAAGCAGATATTTGTAAATATTTATTAATTACAGTTTTGGAAATCCCAAATCAGCAAGGTCCAAATTACTGAAAGCTACATTAAATGTAAATGATCCAAATACTCCAATTAAAGGGCATAAATTGTCAGACTGGTTGGGGAAAGCAATACAATTAGGTTATCATATGCTTCTGGAATATTAAAAAGCTACTGCTGATGTTGCATGATTCTCAATTTGTATTGTGACCAACGAAATGGTTATGAAAGGCATTCTCTGCTTTTGTCCACTAAATAAAACTTAATCAAGGAACTAGAAAGCTAGCAGCACTATGTCAAATACTGAGGCATGAACTTGATTTCTTAAATAGTTTAGGTAATGTTACTATCTAAGCTACGTGGAGTGAAAGGGGTGGTGGGCTACAGGTTTAACTAATTTGCAACTATGCAAAAGCCTCTGGCATGGAGCTGTTTTTTGCCCTTATGTCCTTTGAAAAGTAACACGCTGAAATATGAATAGTTAATGGCATTCTTTTCCTAACAAATTCCATAAGATGGTCAGAAAATAAATACCTCAAGAAACTCAAGATCTTCATCTTTAGATGAGATTTGAAAGTACAGTCAATCCTCATTATTTGTGAATTCTTTATTTTCAAATTTGCCAACTTGCCAAAATTCATTTGTAACCCCAAAATCAATACTCATGGCGATTCTGCAGTCATTTACAAATATCCAGGGCAGCAAAAAAATTTGAATTGCCCGAAACACAAATACCCAGTGAAGTTTGAAAAAGGTGACACTCTTGATTTCTTGCTTCAGTTACCAACATAGTAATTAATATCAATAAACTAAATACATTTAAACTAAAAGAGAACTAGACCTATAGATATACAATGAACTAAAATTATTTGCTTTAACATCTTCCAATACCTAGCACTCTGCCTAGTATACAGTAGGCACTAGATTAAAAAAAAAAAACTATAGAAATTAAATACCAATTATTTTTTTTAATTTTACCAGAAAATCCCAAAATTAAAAATCAATTATATAGCATGGGGGGGAGAGGATGATGGAAATGTTCTAGAATTAGAGTGGTGATGGTTGCACAACATAGTAAATATACCTTAAAAAAATTAACTATACACTTTAAAATGGTGAAATTTGTTAAATAAATTATATATCAATAAGAAAACTAAAAAAATTGTAACAAAACTCATGATATTACTACTTAATTTTAGTGAAACTATTTTCTTCTGAATATTACAGAAAAGTGGAAATTAAAGAGTCAAATTCTCATCACTGTGCACTGGGAATTACAAAGTACTCCAATTAGAACTAATGGGTTCTGGCACATAGCCCCAATGCACCAAAATAAAAATAAATTATAGGAGTTTCCAATTTAGAAAGAATAAACATGAATATGAAAATCCAAGCCTTATTGTTTATTTAGCTTTTAGTATCAACCTTAGTGTTCTTTCTTATGATTTTTTTCTTTCCTTTTTCTTTAACCTTTACTCTGTCAAAGAGCTATTCAGTCAAACTCTGAGATAAACATAATCTCTCCCTCAAACCCAATACTGAAATTTAGATATGTACCACGTACACAAAGCTAAAGGCTCTGGGGTAACAAAGGGAAGCAAAAAAACATACCCAATGCTGCTCTTCACGTTCTAGGTTGCACATATTTGAAAGGTAACATATGCTAAGTGATTTCAATTGATGAAATTATTGCTAAACATTTTAACTTCCCTAGCACCTGGAATTCACAGAATCTAACCATAACCAACTGAGGTTCCTTTCAGAAGCCCTAGGAAGCCTAGATTTTTAAAGACAATTTTAAAAGACAGGGCTTTCTTCCATCTCACAAAGTAAATATGGAGAACACTTATTTGCCTCTTCCCATCTCCTTTTTAAAGGCAACAGATTACTGCCCCTATATGGTACCAGCTTTTACAGAAGGCTTTACCTTAAAAATGTAGTTCTCAAGACCCCAAAAGTCTATCAAAACATTTGCCATGAACATCACCCTAACCAAGTGTTCAAGGTTAAATCACTAATAAGTCACACTGATATCACATGTCCTCAGATATGATACACTGAATAGAGCACACCACTTCCGTGGTATGCTTCCCAAATATCCATAATCTCAGTCTGTTCATATGATAACATAAGCAAACCCAAACTTAGAGACATTCTACAAAGTAACTAACCACTACCCTTCAAACATGTCAAGGTCATGAAAAACAAGGAAAGACTAAGAAACTGTCACAGAGGAGACTAAGGAGATGAGACAACTAAATGTACTATTGGATCCGAACTGTTCAACTGGATCCTGGAACATAACACGGACATCAATAGAAAACCGGTGAAATATGAACAAAATTTAGTCTAGTTAATACAACTGTACTGATGTTAATTAATTTCTTCATTTTCGTTACCTTTTGATGGTTATGTAAAATGTTAAAATTTTAAAAAGCTGCGTGAAGGATAACAGGAACACTCTGTGTACTATCTATGCAACTCTTCTGTAAATCAAAAATTATTTCAATCAGAAGAAAAAAAAAAAAGAGAAGAAACCATTTGCCAGGACTTCTTCCTAGTAGACTGATATATAATTCAACTGCTCCACAATTCTATGCTGATATCATAGCACTTGAAAAGGCTGATGTAACTCACCTATAAAATGAACATTTATATGACTAGTAATAACTGTGGCTTATTAGTCTGGCATTCTGAAACGTTAAAAACATATTACCTAGCCTGAAAGAAATGAAAAAAATAAAAGAATCAACTGACTTTTTAACTTTGGTTTTTTAATTTCCAAGGTAAGTAATGGCAACCACCAACGAAATCTGAAAAGCATAGATTCTAGGAGCACCTGGCTGGCTCAGTCAGTTAAGCATCCGACTCTTGATTTCAGCTCACGTCATGATCTCAGTGTCATGAGATTGAGCCCTACCGTCAGGCTCCACACTGAGCATGGAGTCTCCTTGAGATTCTCCCTCTCCCTCTGCCCCATGCCCCCAGCCCCCACTCATGCGCTCTCTCTCCAAAAAAAAAAAAAAAGCACAGATTCTAAAATCTTTGTTATATCAATACTTTCAACAAAGAGAAATCAAGGAATATCGTAACTGCAGATATGAGTATGGTTACATGGATGTTTGCTACATTATTCCTTAAAACTATATTTAGAAAAGTGTTAAACGTTCTTTCAAATCTATACTCTACCTCATAACAACAAAAAGTTTCCACAAATAGCAGGTAAAATTTAAAGCACACTAACAAACTTTCATTAGTAATTTATCCCGTTAAGCTAAGTTAAACTTACTTTCTAGTTCTTCTTTTTCAAACTTTGTGTTCACAGTTGAGCTGGTTTTGCCAAGATCCACAACAGCTTCTTCATCAGGACCCTAAAAAGAAATTATTCTCATTTACTCATGACATCAAATATACACTAAGAACCTACTAATAGGGGAATTATTTGAAATAGTCAAAAAGTAAGTAACAGATTGCCTTCCTCTCAAAGAAGCTAACTATAAGCTAACTAATTATAGCTAACTGCATTCTTTTTTAAAGTAGACTTATAGGTTTTTTTTAAACCACAAAAGACTATACAAAATTTCATGGTAGGAACTGAGGTGACAATTTTTAATTGGTCTTCTATGGAAGTTACTAAGTAATTAGTACATGTATTTACTACAACAGAAAGACAATCCAGATGAGCAATTAGAGAAAATTGGGGGTGAGGGAAACCCTTACTTATCAATATGGAATGCTTTTTTGGTTGTTCTTTGCTCTTAGGTCCCCTAATTAAAAGGAAACACTTAACTCAGCTATACTGGATTGTATTATGGTTCCACATAAAATGGTCAAAAATGAGTCTATAGACTAAACATGTAGTATCACTTCCACTTGTAAATTAACCAAGAGCCAATCAAAGTTATAAGAACTTTTTATTTCTACAAAGGAAAAGCCACGGCAAAATTTAACCTTTAAGGAGGTTCTAACTTTGAGTTGTCTAAGTCTACCTTCATAATTTTGTTCCCGTCTCCAGCTCAACAAAAAGAAATGTATTTTTGTAAAATACTCCATAGACTATTTTTAAAAGAATAAAATTTTAGCTTTACCTTCCCTTCCCAACTTCTAACTTAACTTTGAAAGGAATAGTAGTATGCTCAAGATTCTGTGGCACAGATATAAACAGATGAGCAAATTCCTTCCCTCAAAAGGCTTCAATTTGAGCTGTAGCCCATTCTGAGCCCTTGCCCAGCATGGGTCAGCTGTAGCTGTGCAAGGAAACCTCGCCAACCTTCACCATTGTTAGGAGGCCTTGCACTTTGTCCAATACAACTACCACAACGTGTCTCAACATGTGCACCCTGACTGGGTGGGCAAAGAAGACATCACCACTTCCAATTCCTCAGGAAAGTCTATTCCATTCTAAGACTAGAGAACAGTGTACAATGATCAGGCAACAGTTAACAAGGACTCTGCCATGTTCAACAAAGCCAGGTACTGGGGAGACATACTGGAGAAGACATTCAAGAGTTTGGAAAGATATACAGAGGTTCTGAGAAGAGCTGGCAATATTAAATAAGCCTATCTAACTTCAAGAGTGACACAGATCAGCTCGCACAGTCTACGCTGTATGTGCAGTATGCGGAAGAACCCAGGATACGGAACCTCATGCAGCAAATTAATCACACCAGAGAGGTCCTATCCTCTAATGCTGTCAAGGAATCAATGCAAAAGATTAATGCAAGGAAAAGAATGGCCCAGAAAGAGGCTAAAGATCTAGAAATGACCTGGAAGGAGCTGGGGGGTTTGATGAAGAAAGAGGTCGATAACCTGAAACCAGTGTTCTAAGCAGGCAAAAGGATGGGCAACAGGAAATGGACAATGTTCTGGCTCAGATGGAATCAAAGTACTACAAACCTTCCAAAGGAGGAAAGGAAAGAGCTTTCAAAAAAGAAAATAAATAATCTAATTCAATCTCTTTGAAGGTCGTTATGCTATAACTGGTACTTCTGCAGGCCACAGAGACAACTGGAGATAAGAGAATTAAATAATAAAATTATAATAGTAACATTAATTACATTAATACCCCACCGAATATTATTTTTCTAGAATACAGTTACATTTTTTATCTATCTAATTATAGTACTTTTCAAATTTTGCAAGACACATTTTCAGCCATTCCCATTTTATGGCTGGTCTTATTGTCCAGGATCTCCTCTAACACTTAGAATAATAAACCAGAAAGAACACAGCTTCTAACCAATTTCAATGTCTAAGCATAAACTGGAAGACTATTTAAGAAAGGACCAAATAGGAGGTTGCTTAAGATGCTCTATTAACGTTTCCTCCAACTTTTGATCTACAATATCATACGTTTGCGTATAGCTTTTTTCAATGTCTACAAAGTAGATTCGTATACAAATGTGCCTTGCTATCCAAATTCTGTGTCTAAATTCTCCAACCTTTAAATTCAGGAACTGAATCAATTTGATTACCTTTCTGTACAAATCCCCTGCTATCCAAACTCTATTTGCTTCCCAAAATTCAGAACCAGACACAATACGTTAAGACAATGCAGATCTCTTGATATCCAAATTTACTTTCTGAAGGTTAGATATCCAAATATATAATCAAATAGAGTTGAGTATCAAGAAGTTGTTGTATAAAACTTTTAAGGATTGGTGTTCAATTTAATAAAGAAAACGCAGAGAAGTCAAATGACTCGCTAAGGCTCCATATCTACAGGAGTGGGAAACAGACTGTGTATTTTCATATAATGGACAAAGAAAGACGAGTGACAACAATATGGGTGGTTCATCAAACTGCCTCACAACAATCAAACGCCAATAGTAATGAGGAAGGGCTAAAGCAGGAAACACAAAAATATACACGTAGACCCCTACACACACACACAAAAAAAAAAAACCCCACAAGAAAGTATAATTAGTAAGCATGTCATACTCTAAAACCTTTAGCTCTCCTCCAGTGATTTCAAGCACAGGTACAAGACAAGCAGTCTCCTACAAGACAATTATCCCAAGAAGTAGCATACTGTATATTCTAAAAAGATTAACTGCTCCCATTCTAAACTTTCATTAGCAGGAACGCTCGCTAAGATAGGAAGCAAAACAATATTTTTCTCTTACCCCTAACCAAAAAAAAAAACCCTTTTATTTCTACAGATATACTTACATGTTTAGATGTACTAACAACACTATTAGCTAACACTCAAAAACAGCTTAAGTTGGACATCTAAACATCTACCATACAAAAACCCTGCCAAAATGTGCAAAAAGTGGCATGCCGAAAACAAGCTGTCCACCAGCACATCCTCTCATGGCCCACCCAGCTTGCTCCCATTGAATCGTGTCCGTGAAGCTTTAAGTAAGTCACTTAACTTAAAGCCAAGTAGACTATTATTTTACTGTGACTGACTAGGTTTTCAATAAGAATGTTCGCACGTGTAACTGGCAGAACAAACTAAAGTTCCAATTTTAAGAGTACAAGAAACTTACAGGATTAGCACTGTATAAAGAAGGGGGGAGAGCATCTGCATTTCTCCCTTCTCTTAAAAACTTTTTGTAGCTTTTCAACAACTGTGAAACATGAATCAAAAAGGCAATCTGCTCTAAATGCAAACATTAAGTAGGCCGCACAAATTGGTCATCCTGACATATTACAAGTAATTCAACAAAGTCTGCAGGTTGCATATGACTATATATTGAAAAATCCCTTAGAACAAAGCCATCGATATTTCAAGGGGACAATTCATTTCCGAAACAAACATACTGTGCTTTAAATCCTATCATTTTAGGATAATGCCTCAGTCCATATTTCTAAATAGATGTTTATACTACATAAAGTACATTTGTGTTCTTTAAGTATATACAAAAAATGTGTTACATAGTAATAAATATTTGGAAGGCTAACCTTCAAACTAACACTGTCTCATGTTGATGATTAGGAAAGCAGTAACACAGAAACAATCAAAATACTGTTTTTTTTGTCGTTGTTGTTACAAACACATTTAACTTTAGTAATTTAAAAAGAATAAATTCAAATTTTAATCTGTTAATGTCAGTTATTTTTGTATTTGCATCTAGAAAAAACTTCATTTTTTAACTCCAAGAATATAGTGGAAAACTAAAAATAGTCAACAAAGAACAACCCCTGACATCAAAATGTTTTCATTCTTAACATCAGATGAGTAATGTAAGCCAATGTCTATTAAGCCTTCCTAAAATGAGATAATGCCAAGGCACTGAGAAAATTCAAATACATGGAAGAATAAAAAAGCACCCAAAGTATCTCAGTATAAGACTGACTCACTCTAATCTTAAAATTATTTGCCTTGGTTTGAATTTTCTGTTCCATTTCTACTTATAAAATAAGGTTACTAATCAGATTATAAGTGCTCCATAACAAAGAAGACAACAAAAAATTAGCCATATAAGATCACAAAGAAAGTTTAAATTCTCTGTGTATGAAATGACACATGTACAAGGTTATTTATTACAGCTTATAACAGGAAAAGACTGGACACAATCCAAAAGTCCCTTAACAGAGGAATGGCTATGCCAATGGAATACCAAGTTATGGACAAATGGAAAGCCTCATCAGGCTTCTACTTGAAATTACAAATCACAAATATCTATTTTATTATTTCTATGGGGAGACGCAATCATTCCAAGTTCCAAATCAGTACACACACACACACCAAAAAACACGTATGAATCACTTATTTTAGGGCTATCAAATAGTATATGGTTACTGAAATAAGGTCCAGTAGGTGCTCTGTCAAGATTCCGCATCTCCAGTCAGCATAAGGTTATCATTACTTGGGTTCCATTGCAGTTTTCTAGTGAAAACCAACAGGAGACAGCCAGAAAATCCCTCAGCATATGGTCAGTTTGCCTCTTCTTCCCCTAGATAATACCCTCATTCCCCATAAATTCAATAGTTCATGAAAGAAGTTTCATTCCCTTAAAGGACTAGGAATTAAGGAACTCATCCATTCTTTCAACAAATATTTACTGAGTACATACTATATGCCAAGCATTATTCAGGTACCAGGGATAGATCAGTGAATGAGAAACTGTAATACAATCAAATTTCCAGTTTAACAGTTAATTTACAGCTAAGTGGCTCCCCATGATAAAAAAAATCTGGAGGTAAATTAATTCTCTTTTCCATTCCTAATCTTAATGAATGAGACCTCACAGACTCACAGGTATCAAAAGGCTTTACTTTTTCAGTTCAATATCCAGAGTTTATACATACATCACACACACACACACACACACACACACACACACACACACAAAGCTTAAGTGACATAAGATTACACTGTTAGCTGGTCAAAGAACTGAAATTAAAAGCCAGGTCTCTATAGAGTCCCAGTTACGTGGGTTCTTTGCATCTGTTAAAACTTATAATCACATATTTATGTAACTACTACCTTGATATTCTTTACATACTTATATAACTACTTCTTTAACCTCTTTCTACTATCTTCCAGTAGAACAGTAAGTTCCAAGAAGAGGGGAATCATGGTCTGTTTTGCTCACCAATATATCCTAAGCATCAAACAGGATTCTTGGTAAGCTCTCTAATACTGGAATGTTGAGTATGTTTCAAAGGACAAGACTACTCAGCTAAAAATCTACCCTGGATTCACTTAAAGATTCCTTATGAACACAAAGCTCAAACATAAAAAGGTACTTAGTATTTTGAAAATGTAGTAAATCAGTTTATAAACAAAAAAGCCCATCATCAACACATGATAAAATCAAAATTCAATTCATAAGCAGGAATTCCCAGCAAAATCAAACTATCTGAAACAGACTTTATAACTACGTAACACATTTTACTAATTCTTCCCATAAGTCATTTTTCCATCTGAGACAGCAAAATCTGTGATGTGTATTTTCTTGGCCAAAAGACCAAAAATCAAACTTTAACATGTCAAAGGCATAATTTTAAGGAAAAAAAGAATGTTAAAAGATTATTTAACAATATATTCATAAATCTAGTCTTATATCCGTTTTGGACACTTGAGGTTTACAAAATTTGTTATAAAACAGCATGAGAAGATCCCTATCACAAATTAATTTCTTCATTACATAAAACATATGGCCATAGCCCAAAAGTAACACCTCCAATAAATTATGATTATAACCAAAGAGTTATCAAATACTTCAGTTTATATTCAAAACATACTTAACCATTAAAGACAAAGTGACTTCTTTCCTAATACTTTGGCCAAACGGAATTTTTAAAAGCTTCATTCAAGTAATATTAACTAATCAAAAAACCTAATTTTATAGAATAATAAAGATGCTACAAACATTGCTAACTTTACACAAGGATTTACTCTTTTCAGCATATGACTTCCACAGCCAAGGACACAGAGGATGATACTATTCTAAGCCAGTGCTAATAAGCCTGACATTACTTCAAGCTTCACTAGTAAACTGAAAAAGTCAAATCTGTTTGTAAATAAAACACAAGATCACACCCAGGTACATACAGGTAACTTCTTCTCCAGGCGAAATCTTTCCATGGTAATATATAAATGCCTTGTCTTTGACAATGTAATGCAATTAAGTCCCTTGAAGATTCCAGGGACAGTGAGTACATATCTGATTTAGGTCACTGTGCTTTGCACAGATGAACTCTCCTAAGTTGCTTTTATGGTACAGCCAATCACGGTCTTCTAAGTTACCTAATCTTCCAAGCTAATAACTACAACTTATACAGGGTCACAGAAAAAGAGACTGGGAGCATAATACACACATTTAGTAGTAATAGAACATACCAAAAGAGAAGTAGTAATAGAAAATACCAAAAGAGAAATGTAGCTACCAGTTTTCAACTGAAACTTTCTGTAACAGTGGTTCAAAAGAGAGCATACTCTAAGGATATATGGGAATGGCTACGTGACTGAGAAACAACAGATAGATAGATCTTAGAGAATAGTGAGAGTAGATAGAGGGAACTTAGAGAATAAACTGCCAGCAACATAGTTGGTTAAATCTAGCCCTTTCACTTAATTTCAGGAAGACCCAAAGATGTTTTCATCTGAAGAAAGTTTTGCCTTTTTATCATTACTCTAATATTTATACCAATTTATCACAACTATATTAATAACAAGATTAATAAATCACATTATGGTTTACAATTATTTTAACCAAAAGTATTCATATAGATAACAGCTAAAAGAGAAAAAAGAAAATGAGAAGCACTCCCCCAACTTTACAGACTCAAGATCTCTAAAAATTATGGAAGACTTCAAAGGGTCTTTGTTTATATAAGTTTAACATCTATATTTACTATATTGGAAGTAAAACTGAAAAAACTTTAAAACACTTAAATTCAATTTAAAATAAAATCATTACGTTAACAAATAGCATTTTAATAAAAAATAATCCTTTTCAAAAATAAAAAATTTAGTGAGAAAAAAGGCTTTTACATTTTTGCACATCTCTAACACCTGACTTAATAGAAGACAACTAGATTCTCGTATCTACTTCTTTAATCAAGGATATGATTTGGTTGAATCATATAAAAAATTCCTGATCCACACAATACTCTGTTGGAAAAGGGAGGAATGTTTTAATACTCTTTTCAGGTAACTGTGGATATTTTTTCTTTGATATTTCACCAAATTCAAAAAGCAGTCATTTTTTTTTTATTTTGTTTATTTTTTTTTAAGTAAGCTCTACACCCAAGGTAGAGATCAGGACCCTGAAATCGAGTCGCATGCTCTACCAACTGAGCCAGGCAGGCACCCCAAAAAGCAGTCATTTCTTAAAGATTAGTTTGCAAGTTAGAATCTAAAACCATTTCAAATGAATGCTTTTGTACATGTATACTGAAATCCATTGGTCTACCATGCACTTTGAATGGCTCTCTCACCCATTTGTAAAATATGTGTTCACTGGGTTCTAGAACTTTTCCAAACTTCACATTTCATTATACGATATAAAAAAAATGCATTTGTTAATATCATCAATAATCTCATCAGAGAAGTTCAAGTACTGAGAAACTGACAAAGTCAGGCTGGCAGATTACAAATTTTCCAAATTTCTTGTTTTATCATGAAAGCTAGATTTATTATCATTGGTAACAAATACTACTAGTTGTTTTTCTTGAAGTGGTAGGTTCACTTCATTTCTTTCTTAGGAAATATCTGCCAAATGTCAAGTCTGAATAACCAGTTTAGTCTGTAGTTACTTTCAAGTAAAAAAGCAGCTAGCTTCAGCTCATAATTCAAGCAATCACACCAGTGCTTTTACTCCAGACCATTACTGGTACTTCAGTATGTAACAGAAGTGTTTTCATGCATACTTCCTATTTTGTCATTCAGAATATTAAAGCAATGTGCACTCAAAGACTCAGATTTACTAAAACAGTTTTTACTTCTTCATCAAGGACATTCATAAGTGAAAATGTTTCATTTTTTAAACTGAGAACGCCTACCAGGGCTGTTTGGTGCCTCTGCCTTGTTTTGAGCTAAGGGACCACCAGTTTTACTCATCATTGTTTCTGTACCCTCAGATTCCACAACTGTGGAAAAGGCAAATAATGTCTTAGCACTATTATAAAAATAGTTTTGACCTTACAGATCCCCTGATCTCAGGGACTGGCAGAGGTCGAGGGATAGCACTTCTAGAACTACTGTAAAAAGCTGTGTGTTGAAAATACAGAATTAAGGAGTTCTGGGTGAGGGGTGCCTGGCTGGCTCAGTCAGTGGAGCATATGACTCTTGATCTCGGGGTTGTGAGTTTAAGCTCCACATTGGGCACAGAGCTTACTTAACCAAATTAATTAATTAATTAATTAAATAGTTGTGGGTGGATTATATTCTTTTTAGTTTCTCTATGATATTGTTTGTTCAACAAACACTTTTAAGAATGAAGACTAAAAAGTATCATTCTATTATTCTGGGTTTCTAGAAAATAAAAATACTTACTGACCACCTATTATGTGCTAAAACTATGCTAAACATGATGACATATACACATTATTATATAGTACATTTAACCTTCAGATATTTCATTTAATCCTCTCAACTCTAACTATAAAGCTCAAAGAAGTTAAATTACTTCTCCAAAGTCACAGATCTAGTAAGCAGTAGGTTTAGGACTCAAACCTAGTCTTTTTCAGTCCACGCTTTTTCCTCTACTCCAACGGTATATAAAGAAATTTAAGAAAAAAAAAATCCAACTATAGATGATTAAAACAAAATTCTAACTGAACACGAATGAATTAAATAAAATGCCTACCAAATTCATAAAAAATGTAATCTTAATTTAGGGTGCCTGGGCAGCTCAGTCGGTTAAGCGTCTGCCTTTGGCTCAGGTCATGATCTCAGGGTCCTGGGCTCCCTGCTCAGTGGGGGAGTCAGCTTCTCCCTCTGCCCCTCCCCGAGCTCATGTGCGCATACTCTCTCTCAAATAAATAAATAAAATCTTTTATAAAAATTTAAATATGTTAGTCAACAATTTTTAAAATTTTCAATACATCACACCCAAAATGAAAAGTGTCTGCAATCAGGTTCAACAGCAATTCCTACAATAACCTCTTGAAATTTACCTCCTGTAGAAAATCTTGGTACCTCCCCGCTAGTATTTAAGAGCTTAACATCCTGGTCAGCCATAGGTCTCCAGCAGTGGATTATAAAACCCTGAGCACAGGGATTTAGGTAGAAGGAAGGTAGGAAAAGGGGGTTGGGGGAGAGGGTGAGGAAAGGAAGGTTAAGAGGACCCAGGAGGGAAAGAAGGAATTAGGTACATACAAATTTTTAATTTCCTAAATTGCAAAACAAAATTAGCTCTTCATCAAAATACAAAAGATCCATTTCTCCAACATGTTACCTGTTGTGACAGTATCCTGGGCACTACTAAAACCAATATTCAAATTAAACTTTAAATATCAAGTTTACAGATTATATAGAAAGGTAAAGTTGTTTTATTCTACCATTCTCTTGATAAAATGAAAAGATATTAACTCAACATATAAGCTCCAGAATTTTAATCTGGATATTTCCTTAAAAGATTTTTCAGCAATCCTTACTTTTAAGGCAATCTATAGAGGTATGATCGACATGTAGAAAGTTGTATGTATGTAATACATACAACTCGATAAGTTTGAGGATACACACTCATAACCATCACCACCATCAAGGCCACAGACACATCTGTCACCTCCCAAAGTTTCCTCCCACCCCCCCTTAGTACTGAGTGTGTGTGTGTGTGTGTGTGTGTGTGTGTGTGTGTGTGTGTGTGTGTGTTAAGAATACTGGACTTACGCTGTCAAAAAACCTCTCAGTATATAATATAGTACTGTTAGCTGTAGGCACTATGCTGTGTAACACATCTCTAGAACTTAATTATTTTGTGTATCTGAAAGTCTGCACCCTTTGACCATCACCCCCCTCACTTCCTCCTACTTGCAGCCCCTGGCACCCATCCATTCCACTCTCTGCTCCTGATATAAGTGAGATCATACTGTATTTGTTATTCTGTATCTGGCTTATTTCATTTAGCCATACATTTACATGAATCAAAACAGCTTCCTTTATTCCCTTGTTCTCTCTGCCCCATTTTTAACCTTTTCTCCATTTCTGTAATGCAAATAGAAGTATGTATATTCTTACCAAAAAAGGTAGCCACATTACAACTCACTGTTATATACATAACTTGATTTGTTCCAAACAAAAAATATATCCTAAAGATTTTTCTGTTATTACTATATGGCAACTTCATTTGGAAATAAATTAAACAAACCTGTACATGGTAGAAGAAATCAAGACTTACACAAGGCTCCCCAAATAAGCACTCGTTCCATACCATGTCCACTCACCAGAAAGAACTACATTCTGTTTTTGTCTTGTAACTGTTCTTGGTAGCTAGAGTTGTCATCATAACTTCAAATAATATATCATTTTAGGCAGTATCTGCTTACTTTACAAGAAGAAAAATAAGGATTTTCTACACACTACCCCCGACACACACACACACACACCTTTTTCACTTACAATCTCCTTTCCATATCTCAGTTTTGAATTAGATTTTTATTTTTATATCAATTTATTTTATATCAATTACATTCTGTTCCATATTTATAATGAAGCCTTCTAAGTAAGCTGTGTCCTCTGGTTAATCCCAAAATCTTAAAATCCACGTTAAAAAAGCATTTGGAGTACTAGGATTACTTAAACACTACTTATCTAGTTCAGAATCAAGATTTATGATTGGACCATTAAAAATGTCACTAAGCCCCTGCTGCTCAGGAAACTCAAATATTACAGTCAAGTAAATCTCTTTCAATGTTAACTTAAGTATAATAAGAATACAAAGAACCTGCCCAAAAATGATAATTTACTAGATACCAAAAACAAACATATTAAAATGCAAAATACTGAAGATTCCACTATCTCTAAGATAATCTATTCCCAATAAAATCATGAAAAAAAGGGGGGTGGGGGGCATTTTGCCTAACAAACATTCCAATATACTAAAAAACCATGATAAACAAAACAGTATGGTACCAACACAGAAGCAATAACTAAATATTTTGTAAGACAAAATAGAGTCAAGAAACTGAAAGTAATTCATTTATTAAATGAAAAGACTTCTTTGGTTTTCCAGTTTGATGAAATAAAGTTGTCGACATCAAACCACGGGTAAAAAAAAAAAAAATTCTAGATGGATTAAAGATACTTAGAAGGGTAATATCTAAAATTTAAAATAGTACTTTGTATTATTGGAGTGGGGATATATTCTTAGTCAAGATGAGAAATCTAGAAGCCATAAAGAAAAAGACTGATACAGATTTATTTTACTCTACTTTAAACAAATATTTCTTTAAAGCAAAAAACATCATAAAGAGATAAGGTAGAACATAAGGAAATACAGGCAGAATGACAGACATGGCATTAAATACCTCTACTACAAGAAACTTATTGATTTAAAAAGGAAGTAAAAGGAATAGAAAAATGGACCAAAAATATGAACCAAGTAATTCCCTTAAGAGAAAATACAAATGACCAATAACCATATAAGATGGATACTCTCACTAGAGGTTTAGCAAATTTTACTCATCAGATTAGCAAAAAGAAAAAAAATTAATTAACATCTAAACTGATAAAGAAAGGGAGACACAGACACTCTCCTAATTCCCAGTGGGAATATAAATTTCTCAAAACTTTTTTGAGCATAAGCTAGCAAGAATCCATTTTTTTAATCTTTAAGGATATTCTTCGTGCAGCAGTATCACTCGAGTATCTACTCCAGAAATAAAAGCACCAAAATACAAAGATAAAGTCAAGCATGCTTACTATTCAAACTGGCAAAAACAGAAAACCACCTGAAAGTAAATAAAAAGGAACAGCTAATTACCATTACATATTAATAAGACACAAAGAATGAGACAGAACCTGGAGGTTCCACTCAATAGATACCAGTTAATATATTAAGAAAAAAGCAAATTGTAGAATTATGTTTAATATGATCATATTTTTGTTTTACAAAGGATAAAACATTTGTAATTATTTCTATGAACATAAAGTATAGGAGAATGATATACTGGTTGGTCTGTTTCAACAAAGATCACGCTTCTCTAAAGATGTTAAGTATCTATTAATTCAACATATAGTGTAAGTAATATCAAATATAATCATTAAAAAGTCACTGAAAGTGAAAAATTATCATTTTAGTCAATTCTTCAAAACTGTGATCAATTCCAAGGCACCTGGGTGGCTCAGTCCATTAAGCATCCAAATCTTGGTTTCAGCTCAGGGTATGACCTCCCTGTTGTGGGATTGAGCCCCACATCAGGCTTTGTGCTCAGTGAGGAGTCGGCTTCAGATTCCCTATCCCTCTCACCCTCTCACTCTCTCTCTCCCTCTCTCAATCTCTCAAATTAAAAAAAAAAAAAAAAAACTGTGATCAATTCATGTTTTAATAGATACAACTTTTTTTTTAAGAGTTTTTTTTATTTATTTGACAGAAAGAGAGAGACAGCGAGAGAGGGAACACAAGCAGGGGGAGAAGGAGAGGGAGAAGCAGGCTTCTCACAGAGCAGGGAACCCAATGTGGGGCTTGATCCCAGGACCCTGGGATCATGACCTGAGCCGAAGGCAGACGCTTATCGACTAAGCCACCCAGGTGCCCCTTAATAGATACAACTTTGATAACAAGGCAAGTAACATTTCAAAAGTACATTTCATGAGGTCAAAAATGGTTCAAAATTTTCAACACACTCCCATTTTTTTAAAATGAATTTGTAGGGGAGCCTGGGTGGCTCAGTTGGTTAAGCGTCCGCCATCTGCTCAGGTCATGATCCCAGTGTCCTGGGATCGAGTCCCGCATCGGGCTCCTTACTCAGTGGGGAACCTGCTTCTCCCTCTGTCTGCCCTTCCCCCTGCTTATGCTCTCTCTCTCTCTGTCTCTGACAAATAAATAAAATCTAAATAAATAAATAAATAAATTCAGGAAAAAATAATACTAAAAATTCTAATTGTGAATTTCAACCAGCCTAAGGGGAAAAAAATCTAGATATTTAAGTTTGGTGGAGAACTGTACAAGAATCAAAATGATTTTAAAAACACGTAATATCCACCAAAGTTCCCTTTACAGTCACCTTTTCAGTATGGCAGTCGTCTCCCGCCCCCCCCCCCCGCCCCTTATCAGCAGGGGATGCGTTCCAACACCTCCAATAGATGCCTGAAACCAGATAGTGCCAATCCCTACATACACTATGCTTTTCCTATACATATATAGCACTGATGAAGTTTAATTTATAAATTAGTTACAGTAAGAGATTAAAAACTCTAAACAATTGTAACAATATGCTGTAATAAGTTATATGAATGTAGTCTTTCTCTGAAAATCTTATTGTACTGTATTCGCCCTTCTTGGGATGATGTGAGATGATACAATGCCTATGTGATGAGATGAAGCAAGGTGCGTGACGCAGGCATTGAGATGTGTGTTAGGCTACTACTGACCTCCTGACAACAGTCAGGAGGAGCATCTGCCTCTAGACCTCCATCATGGAAAGCAAAACTGTTGATGGGCGGACTACTGTAGAGGAACACAACACACAACACGGGGGTAATTGCTAATGATGTAGATAATGCCGCAGACATAAAGCAAAGGACCCCGTAAAGTTTCTTTATCTGGCCAGAAAAACGTGGGGTGCAATTTTTTCCTAATTAAGAGAAAACATGTTTTAAATTCTTTAATTTAAAATTGCTACATTCTCTTATTTTCCTAAACTCTTAAAAAATAGAGGTGTGAGAAGAACAATCTCCTTTAACAATGATGGGCAGGAATTTAGCTTGTTTCTTTCTTACTACACATGGACATACACTGTGGTCATTACTAGCTTTTATGGTATCAGAGATAAAAGTAATGGATATTATTTATTAAAACTTTCTATATGCTTTACATACATTCTTTCATTTACTACCCTAAACATTTCTAGGGGTAGGTATTACTACCCCAAATATATAGAAGAAACTTAGGCTCTAAAAGGTTAAGTAATTTTCCCAAAGTCCCACAGTTCGCACTTAGGGAAGCTAATAAATCATGTCCATTTGCTTCCACGGATCATGGGCTTTTCGGGGGGCCACTTACAAACCTTATTTTTAATTCTCACAAGAACTCTGTAAGGTAACATAGCTGATCATTTTCCCATCCAGAGCCATCTGATTTCAAAGCCTATGCTCTTTCCACTAGGCTACATATCCTCCCCTAAGTTCAACTACATATCATTTTATTTGTTCTACCTATAATTTTAATTGCCTATATGCCTAATTTAGGGAATTGTTAAGTAAAATATTAAAGTACTCAGTCACAAAAACATTCACCTAATTATTTTAAAATACTACTTTAAATCTATTAGGAATTTGGTAACAGCCATAAAATAACCATCATCAAAAGCAAAAACTTTAACACAATAAATCAGCATCAAAATTATAATAAATTTATGGGGATATTATTTTACTTTGGTTTCCACAGAAAAATTTGAAGCAAAGAGCCAAGAAATGAAAAAAAAATCTGTAAAACAAAAACAGATCTCATGTTTCAGAGAGATGCATAGCCATTCCACACCTTTCACCATTGCTAAATATCATTGCTGAGTTCACCTTGCTTAATTTGGGCAACCAATTCAGTTTTCACCAAGTATCAGTCTTCATCAACATAAAAGATCGCCATCTGGTGGCGATCATTAGACATGCGGAATGTCTAATGATAATGAAGAGAACCACTCTAAATTCATGTTCTACGCAGGAAATTCTGGGCTTGAAAAAGCTTCCCCTGGAGCTGCTTTAAGAAATCTGAACATTAATTTCATTCAGATCAGAAGGTAAAGAACTACTGAGTAAATATTCCATTTATATATTAGAATATTTAAGAAATAATAGAGCTATATTTTTCATATGGGCATTTTATATGTACCACCGAACAATCAATGGGTTACAGTGAAACAGATTTACAATCATTTTTTTAAATTATTTCAAATACCTACAGCATTTCAGGAGTTTTGTTTTTAAACATATTTTGAGGAATATCTATAACTTCATGAGAATTAAACAGCTGAAGAATCTAGTTTACAAATACAGTTTACTATAAGGTAAAAACTGTTTCATCAGAAACTTTCCAGGGGTGCCTGGCTGGCCCAGTTGGTGGAGCATGTGACTCAGGATCTTGGGGTCATGAGTTCAAGCCCCACGCTGGGTGTTGAGATTACTTAAATAAATCTTAATTAAAAAAAAAAAAACTTTCCAGAAAAAAATACATCATCATAAAAAGTAGCAACTCTTCTGGAGAAAGTATCTTTTTCTTAAGATTAATACTTCACATTTAAATGCTAGGGACAAAGGAGATATAGTTCAATTTATATTTGCACTGAGAAAATATTTAGTTGTAATACTCCTAAATGTTAATTACAAAGAATTCTGCATTCTTGTAGTTCTCATTTGGACTACTGTTTAGAAAATGTATCTAAGAAATCAAAAAATATTCTGATTGGTCAGAATTAAAATGTAACTAAAACTGGTTTAAATACAGGAAAATTACCAAAGTTAAAATATAGATTAATATAGTAAACTCAGATATATTTAAACACAGGCTTCCAGTAGAAATACCTCCTCTCTCACTCCCCGCTCAGGCATTCAAAACCAGTATAGGGTAACTTCTCTAACCCCAAAATCTTCTCTCTTTTGAACCTTTTAACCTTTTTGCTCTATGATCCTTGATTCTATATAACAGATTCTACATATCAACTTGGGCACCACTGATATTTGGGGCTGGACACTTCATTATGTAGGGGGAGGTCCCATACATGGTATAATGTTCAGTAGCATATCTGGCCTCTACTTACTAGATGCCATAACATAGAAATCCCCTCTCCGCAGATGTGACAAACAAAAATGTCTCCAGGAATGCCAAATGTCCCTTAAGAGGCAAAAACACACCCCAACAAACAAACCCATTGAGGAATCACTGCTTTAGCTCCACTGGGAGCTACTACTTATTTCTTTAAGATCCTATAAAGCAAACCAACAAAATCTACCAGGTTCTTCCTCAGAAGTCATCATGAACACCCACATAGTAAAGCCCTCAACCTTTTATAAAAGCTGCATTTAGCAATGAACACTACAGGCAGAAATGCATCTTGAACTTGCATTTAAGATTAACAGTTTTACTGAAAGCTATCTGTTCTCAGTGTATTCCTACTGTAGTTTTGATATAATACTTTTAAGTAAATAAAGTCAGGATGAAAATCTTTTTACATACGCATACCTTTTTTTTTTAGAATTTATTTATTGACAGAGAGAGACACAGCAAGAGAGGGAACACAAGCAGGGGGAGTGGGAGAGGGAGAACAGGCTTCCCACGGAGTGGGGAGCCCGATGCGGGGCTCAATCCCAGGACCAAGCCACCCAGGAGCCTACATACCCATACTTTTAAGATACTGCAAAAGAAGCCCCTCAGGCCTTTCTTATTCGCCTAAACCTTCACATTTCAAAGTGGTTTTTGAAATACAGAGCACCTCCATAGTAACTCCTTCAGATCAACTGAATATACTAGAAAATCATCTTAACTTGTCCCTGTATGTATTTCACCACAAGGCAGTTATTTGGTTAATTTATTAAATTAAAATTCTTACTCTTAACCTTGCGTAGAAGGATTGAGACTACAGCCTATCAGCTTGACAGCAAAAATTAGGAGAGACTGAAGCAGATGCATGCAGAACCTAGGAGTGACATCAAGCAGCACCTCACAAAGCAGACACATGTAGGAAATGAGAAAGAGGAAGATGAGACAGAGCTGAACTCGGAAGCCACCTTTCCTCTTTCTGAAGCATGTGTGCAGCTTTTCCTGGATCCAGCAAAAACTCCATACACTTACAATAAAGATCTCTTTAACTATAGCAAGTTGAAATAGATTTCTGATCCCAGGCAAATCAAAAGGACCCTGCCTGGAATACTCAAAACAATTCTATTTGTTTTTACTTACCAAGGTAAAAGCTCCATTATAAACAGTCATAGTTTAAAAAATTAATATTAAAATGTTGCCAAATTTAATTATTATGCAGATAAACTGGCAGATCTTTACCAATTACAACATAGTTGTTGCAATTCTCTGATACTAGATCTTTTTTAAAGATTCAAGTAATATTTATCTTTCAAATGGCCCAAATTTGAATAAAATTAATACATCAGACAATTATCAAGTTCAAAAGCACATCATCTAACATTAAGTACTTTAAGCAACTTCAATTGCATTCAAGCAAACACTATGGTCATTTTATTTTGCATTCTCCCAATATTTTCCATATTTGTTCTCTAATAGGAGACACATTTTTATGGGACTAAAAATAAAGGTTCCTTCCAAGGCTAACTCACTTTATGCTTACAGAAGGCAGGGAAGTAAAGAAAAACTATTTGGGGTCATCAAGGGACTTGACAGATCAAAAACTGGGTTTGGTTCTATCTCTTCTCTCTCCCAATATTCACTAACATGATAGTAAAGCAATTTTTTAAAGGATAAGCTGACAAGTACAAAGAGAAAGAAGAACTATAGGGGTGCCTGGGTGGCTCAGCTGGGTAATCGTCCAGACTCTTGGTTTCCTCTCAGGTTGTGATCTCAGGATCTTAGGATCCAGCCCTACTTCAGGCTCCAAGGTTGGCCGGGAGTTTGCTGGAGATTCTCTCTCTCTCTCCCTCTGCCCCTCCCCTCTGCTCACATGTGCACACACACACACACACACTCTCTCTCTCTCTCTCTCTAAAATAAATAAATAAATCTTTCAAAAAAAGGAAGAAGAAACTACAACAAATGAGAAACATCATAAAATCTTTGGAAGACATAAAGTGCATGTTGCAATGATCAGTGCATTTGGAAAGTAAACAGCAACCTTAAAATAAGGAAGAAATAAAGTAGGACTCAGAAAGCAAAACCATGTTTAAATAACACTGCATAAAATTTTGTTAATTAAAACAGCTTCTAATTACTGACCTAATCCAGTAAATTATCTCCATAAATTACATTAGTATAAAATTAACACTAAATACTACTGAAAATAGTGCCTATATGTATATATGTATCTATATATACACACTCACATATATATATAATGCAATGTCAACAAGTTTACTTTGGCTAAAGATAAAACATAAATGAGTATAGATTCTAGAGTCAGACTGCCTGAATTAGAATCCCAGCTCTACTATTTACTATGCAAAACTGGGCAAATTACCTAATCTAACTGGATCTCAGTGTCCTCATCTGTAGAATTTGGACAATAATAGTATCACAACTGATAAATTATAAAAATTTAACAAGATAATGAAGGTAATGAGCTTAGAAAAGTTCCTGGTACAAACAATGTAACTTAATGTAACATTAAGTATTAGTACCATCCTACTACATGATCATCTTTACTGCTCATACTATATTAATTTCACATTTTATATTTAAGTGAAATTGAATTTATTATTTACATATTTATCACCATTCCCCAACTAATTTCAAGGCCCTTGGTTATTTTATTTATTTATTTATTTACTTATTTATAGAGAGAGAGAAAGGGTGAGGGGAAGCACACATGGGGGTGGGGAGGGAAAGAGGGAGAGAGAAAATCTTAAAACAGGCTCCATGCCCAGTTTGGAGCCCAGCATGGGGCTCAATCTCACAACCCTGAGATCATAACCTGAGCCACAATCAAGAGTTGCACATTTAACCAACTGAGCCACCCAGGAGCCCCAGAGATATAATTTTCTTTACACAGAATTTTATTAACTCTGTACACATAAAACAGATTCTTAGTGGTAAAAATGAAATATTCCTTGCTAGGTAAGTTTGATACAAGTCACATATGGCTTTTTTTTTTTTTTTTTTGCTTTCATTTGAAAACATGGATATTTTGAAAGCTAAAAACAAAACAAAAGAACTGTTTCCAGCATAGGTCAGACACATACTGTCACTTGCCTTTCCAACTGTGGTAACAGTTTCATACTCACTTGAGTCACCTCTTTATGAATTCTAGGAGACAGAGTAAGCAATCAATAAATGTAGCCAGGAAATAGTATTCAAACCTGAATCTAAGGAAATTGAGTACCAACTTTTATACCCAAGCCCTGTTCAATGCAAATGATTTTCCATTCATTTTATACAAATTTGCATCTTGGGTGCCTGGGTGGCTCAGTTGGTTAAGCAACTGCCTTGGGCTCAGGTCATGATCCTGGAGTCCCAGGATCGAGTCCCGCCCCGCATCGGGCTCCCTGCTGAGCAGGAAGTCTGCTTCTCCTTCTGACCCTCCCCCCTCTCATGCTCTACCTCATTCTCTCTCTCAAATAAATAAATATTTTTAAAAAATTTGCATCTTACTGAAAATATAGTATGCACTATGATAAATATCCAAGTTGCCCTTGCATTATCAAGAAATTCTTCATTTGAATATAAGATTTTAAATCTATCTTTTCACTACCTAAATCATTTGGATATCTATATATATTTCAGAAATTTGTATACCTATCCTTATACAGGGTACTTTGATTTGTTCTTTTATTCACTTAATCATCTAACAGATATTTATCAAGTGCCTACTATGTGCCAGGCACTGTGGAAGGAGTAGGGATATCATATGCCCCAACCCAGAGATGAGAAAGTCTAGTAGTTTCAAATAACTAAAAAAATTTGACTATGGTTGAAATGTAGAAAAGAGGGAAGAGCAGTTAAGACAGAAAAAGGTAGAGAAGGGGGAAAAGGCTAGACCTTTCAGGGCATAGATAGGTTTTATTTTTTTTCTTTCCTTTTTTTAAATTTAAATTCAAATAATTAACATATACTGTATTATTGGTTTCAGAGGTAGAGGTCAGTGATTCATGAGTCTTATATAATACCCAGTGTCATTACATCAATGCCCTCCTTAATGTCCATCAACCAGTTACCACATTCCCTCAACCCCCTCCCCTCCAGCAACCCTCAGTTTGTTTCCTATGATTAAGAGTCTCTTATCGCGGGGCGCCTGGGTGGCTCAGTTGGTTAAGCGACTGCCTTCGGCTCAGGTCATGATCCTGGAGTCCCGGGATCGAGTCCCACATCGGGCTCCCTGCTCAGCAGGAAGTCTGCTTCTCCCTCTGACCCTCTTCCTTCTCGTGCTCTCTATCTCTCATTCTCTCTCTCTCTCAAATAAATAAATAAAATCTTTAAAAAAAAAAAGAAAAAAAAAAAGAGTCTCTTATGGCTTGCCTCCCTCTCTGGTTTCATCTTATTTTTCCCTCCCTTCCCCTACGATCCTCTGTCTTCTTTCTTAAATTCCACATGAGTGAGATCATATGATAATTGTCTTTCTCTGATTGACTTATTTCGCTTAGCATAATACCCTCTAGTTCCATCCACTTTGTTGCAAATGGCAAGATCTCATTTTTGTTGATGGATGAGTAGTATTCCATTGCGTGGGTAGAACAGTAGTATTCCACTGTAAGTACAGTTTACTTACACACACACACACACATCTTCTTTATCCATTCATCTGTCGATGGACATCTGGGCTCTTTCCACAGTTTGGCTACTGTGGACATTGCTGCTATAAACATTGGAGTGCAGGTGCCCCTTCGGATCACTATATTTGTATGTAGGTAAGTTTTAGATTCACCCTGAGAGCAATGGACTTTAAAAGGGGGAGTATACTCATTAGTATGAAGATCCCCCTACCAAGGCAAAGGCAACAGTGTAGAAACTGGTGACAAAGACTGTCTCCTTTGACTGAACTTTAATCAGGCTTCTCTAAGCAGACCTGGGGTTTCCCTCTGTCCTTGTAGAATCCAGTATGAGTGAGAATCCTGATAAATCGTTAATGAAAATCCCTCATCCTTGGTGTCTAGCCACCTTAGATACCTTACCACCCTGTCCTGCTTTCCAGATTCTGCCAAGTTGGTCTAACAAGAATCGTCTTTCCTCTCAGTAATTTTCCGTCCACTGACCCCCATCCCTGCTTCTTGGATATAAATGCCTCTTGTCCTCATTAGAGTCAGAGCTGGGTCCAATCCCTCTCCTCCACTGTAGTGGTCCCTACACTAATATCCTGATGGTCTCCCTTAAATGAAGTCTGCTTTACCTTCTTTCGCAAGTGCCATTGAATAACTTTTTAACACTGGAAGCCAACTGGAAAGATACTGTATTATTCTAGGCAAAAGAAGATCAAAGGAAGTATGAAGAAAGGAGACCAATTCAGGACGCTGAATCCACTGGATTTGGGGTTTGGGCAGAGGGAGAGAAAAAGTCCTAACAATGCTCACATTTTCAAATTTGAGCCAAATAGATAGTGTGCCATTCACTGAGATAAGAAACACAGGAAGAAAAGGTTTGATAAGTCCCACATAAGACACCACAAGTTCCAGCTGAGCTATCCAAGTAGAAATAGCAGTGGATGAAGATCCTTCTGGTTTCCTCCAGTGCCTCTGTGAAGAAAGTAGCAATATTTACTAAGATTGAGGGGTGAGAGGATACATTCTGAAGAGAGCAAGAATGTTTGGTGTGCCCACTGGAGAGAATAGGAGAGAATCAGACAAGGAAGTATTTTCTGTTTGATGAGGAACCAGAGGGAAAGAAACACCAATGTATAGGGGTACCAATCTATAAAGCTGGATAACTTAATTTTCCAGCTGTTCTACGTATCTCCAACACAGTTAAACTGACTGAGAATTAGGAATTTACTGAAATATTTAATACCAAGAGACATGATGATAAATGTCCTCAAACAACAAGGCGAAGGCGGGAGATACGGGCCATGGATTCTAAACTGGACAGGAAAATGCAGGCAACAGACAAAAACAAAAATGGAAGGCAGGTTAAGTGACTGGAGGAGCCTCAAGATTCACAGAACAGGAATTACAGGAGTATACTGTTATCCGGATCACATTTACAACACTGTAAAACAGGATAAATATTCCTACGCTGGGTCCACTGAAGACTTCTCTAACAGTCATCAAAAGCTCCAAACATTGATGAGGCTTAAAAACCTGGTAAAGGAACTCCGTTCTAGAATGGCATAACTAATTTAGAGGACCTCTCATAAGATGACAGCCAAGCCTAAACACACTTAAACTCATCAAGAGCCTAAATCTCAATTATATGAAAATAATTTTCACTACAACCATCTTTACAGTTAAAAACTGAAGACACTTGTCAATAATTAAAGCCATTACTAAGGTGCTAAGATGATCCAGTGAAAAAAATGATCATTTTGTCCAATCCCTACAAAATAATTTAACTCTTTTAGGAATAATGAATCTAGGTAAGAAGTGGCTATAAGAGAGTAACTTCAGATACTTTAAAATATTTTTATTATAGAGGCACCTGGCTGGCTCAATCAGTAGAGCATGCAACTCTTGATCTCGGGGTCACTGAATTTGAGCCCCATGTTGGGGGTACAGTTTACTTAAAACAATATATATTTTATTATAAAAATAATACATGCTCTAGGTAAAAATTTCAAAAACTAATAATCTTCTGTTTACCCTTAAATTCCACCTCCAAGATATTCAGTATTAATTTTTATGTATTTTAATATTCAATATTAATGATATTCAATATTAAATCACCTTCCAATAAATACATACAAAAAATGGAATCATAAGGAACATACTTTGCTTTTCTCACTAATACTTAATCTGCAAATATACTTAAATTATAGCTTATCAGGAGCACCTGGCTGGCTCAGTTGGTGGTAGCACATGCAACTCTTGATCTCAGGGTTGTGAGTTCAAGCCCCATGTCAGGTGTAGAGATTAAGAAAAAAAATACAGCTTATCCAATAGAATCAGACTCATTCCTTCCTACATCAATAAACTACTGAACCAAATGCAATCTCCCTCAGATCTCTCTTCAAAAAAAAACCTAAGTCTATAAGGATTATACTATACAATAAACAATACTTGTCTTCTTTCAAACCTTCTCTATGTATTTACATACACATAAAACAGAAGAATTTCAGTTTAATACCATTAACGAGTCCATGCTTCTCATCTTGCTTCTTATAAAATCTCAAAGTAGCTAATGTACAGCAATAGAGAACTGATTCAATTGCTCAGGTATTAAGGTAAGATTTTCTCTATGGTGTGTTCCATGTAGGTCCTTTCCAAATGATCATCTCCTTAAAAATATTACAATATCTCAGATACTTGTGGGTCAGACTGACTAAACTGACTAAACTTTTTATTTACATATCACATACACATATATATATGTTTTGTTTTGGGTTTTTTTGCCCACAATCCTAAAGCCTTAAACAGTTGATGAGAGTTTAACATTGAACAGAGGAAAATCTGTTGGAAGTTCTTCTTCCTCATTATACCTCATTTATTATACATGGAACCAGAAGTTAAATTCTCCAATATAAAACCTTTTGATGTAGCATTAACTTAGACATCAAATAATAGTGTTTAATCTAGATATTTATTTGGATTTGTTAAAATTTTAAATGAAAAAACATTATATATGTATATATATATGTAAATATAATTCTCAAAAGAATGTAATCAAATGTTAACCTTACAGAAATGGATTTCCTATTGTCTTTTAACAGGAATCCCTGGCACTACAATAGACACAGTTCTCTGTTTACATCTATGTATGTATATGTAACAAAAGTTTCACAAAACAATTATTCACCCAAATGTATTGTTTGGTATTTTCTACTGTTACTTTACTTTGTTCTGTTTTGTTTTGTTTTTTAAGATTTTATTTATTTATTTCACAGAGAGAGAGACACAGCGAGAGAGGGAACACAAGCAGGGGGAGTGGGAGAGGGAGAAGCAGGCTTCCCGCTGGGCAGGGAGCCCGATGCGGGGCTCAATACCAGGACCCTGGGATCATGACCTGAGCCGAAGGCAGACGCTTAATGACTGAGCCACCCAGGCGCCCCAAGTTACTTTACTTTGTTAATGCTTGTGATAACCCAATAAAATTGTTTTTGCAAATCACTAATAAATCACAACAGTCTGGAAAACAGTGAGGAGAAGATGCAGGGAATGATATTTGGGGTAATCCCTCCTAAATTTTATTTAACAATACCCACTTTAAAAGCTGAACAAGCAGAGGCTAGTCAAGGTTTTAGCTTCATAACTATTTTGAATAATGGGGGACAAAGTGAAAAAGGGTAAAATCACAATCAACACCATGAGTAAAAAGTTCTGATTAAAGGTCCTAGACCTACACTCTAAAACACAAAGATCAACTTCATTTATGACAGACAACAAACTATAGCAAAAGTTGTTATCTCTGGAATAATTCAAGGCATTAAACACTAAAAAACCACTAACCAACAGGCCCAACCAAAATTAGTCTATCAGTCCTCATTTATTATGATGTATGTGCCATTCTCTTGAGGCAGATTGAAAAATAAAGCTGAAATGGTATCATTTGGGCTTTCTACAAAAATTTTTCTCAATGAACATGATTTACTTTTCTAACCAGATACCTCTACCTATTGTAGAGGCAGGAAGATGCAGCAACCCTCGATAATCTGAGATTCACTGCCAACAAATTAGAATCTCAAGCTGCCCCTATTTGAAGTTCACAACCATAACTAAGGAAGCACTAGCACTCTAAGTATAAAACAATCCCTAGTGGCCAATCCACTCAATATTCACCACTTAACCTTTTTAACCCAATTAGGAGATGATAGCAAAATAAATTAACATATAAAAATTGACTATAAATGCAATTATGTAAAACATGCAATTTGTACTTTTTAACTGTGATCTGAAACAATGAAATTTAATCTAAAACTTCTTTCCCTCAGAGAAAGGGGAACCATCTTACACTGTTGGTGGGAATGCAAGCTGGTGCAACCACTCTGGAAAACAGTATGGAGGTTCCTCAAAAAGTTGAAAATAGAGCTACCATACGACCCAGCAATTGCACTACTGGGTATTTACCCCAAGGATACAAATGTAGGGATCCGAAGGGGCACCTGCACTCCAATGTTTATAGCATCAACGTCCACAATAGCCAAACTATGGAAAGAGCCTAGATGTCCATCAGTAGATGAATGGATAAAGAAGATGTGGTAGATATACACAATGGAATACTACTCAGCCATCAACAAAAATGAAATCTTGCCATTTGCAACAACTGGATAGAACTAGAGGGTATTATGCTAAGCGAAAAAAGTCAGAGAAAGACAATTATCATATCTCACTGACACGTGGAATTTAAGAAACAAAACAGAGGATCATAAGGGAAGAGAGGAAAAAGTAAAACAAGATGAAACCAGAGAGGGAGACAAACCGTTAAGAGACCCTTAATCATAGGAAACAAACTGAGGGTTGCTGGAGGGGAGGCGGATTGGGATAACTGGGTGATGGATATTAAGGAGAAAACGTGATGTAATGAGCACTGGGTATTATATAAGACTGACGAATCACTGACCTCTACCTCTGAAACCAATAATACATTAGATGTTAATTGAACTTAAATTTTAAAAATGGAAAAAAATAAAAAATAAATTAAAAAAAAAAAACTTCTTTCCCTCACTCCCTTTATGACCTTATCCCCTGCCTCTCATTCATCGCGTCTCCACGTCTCCAAAATGAATTCTAATTCTGGAAGGGCCCATACTTTGCTATAAAATCATTATATTAAAATACTGGTTTGATTTTTAATCAGTAAAATTACATTTATTTATATCTGACCTCTATCAAAATTGTTTTTAAAACAGATCTGGGGGCAACGGGGTAGCTCAGTTAAGCATCTGCCTTCAGCTCAGGTCATGATCTCAGGGTTCTGGGATTAAGAACCACATCAAGCCTGGCATCGCATCAGGCTCCCATGGCATCAGGCTTCCTGCTCAGCCGGGAACCTGCTTCTCCCTCTCCCTCCTCTCCTCACCCCACCCCGTCCCCCAACCTTGTGCTCTTTCTCTCTAAAATAAATAAATATTTAAAAATAAAACAAAACAGATCTGAAGTAGCTTGAAAAATGGAAGAAAACATCAACCTCAAAAAAAAAAATGCAACTGACAATAAAGTCTTTATCTGACCTCCTTAAAACTGCATTACCTTAAAATTCCTACAATAATGACCTTTTGAAAGGTCATTTTTGTAATAGAATGTTAACTTAACTAATATAACCTATTAAAATTCAATGCTACAAATAATCTAAAAATTCCTATATATCTCTAAATTGTTTAATGATTCAATGGTTCAAATTAATATATAACCATTTATATATAATGAAAATATGTGTACATATATTCAGAAGCCTCACTTTATCCAATTAAATACATGGTAATTCTTGTTATTTCAGATTACAGAAAAAATAATATAAATGATAATTAAATTTAAGATGAAACTATAAATTCATAAAATTTCTGGTCATTGAGCCTTAGCAGAAGAACAATTAGGAACCATCTTAAACCTCCTCTGCCAAGCAGTGTGCTAAACTCCCCTAATACTGCAATACCCTGCAGACTGAATTCTGAAAGCCTAACAGTGACAAGAAGATACAGGAATATCTCATCAGAACAGAATTAAGCTATCTAGCAACCTCAGCTATCTGTAACAAGCCAAGAATCAGAAGACCATCTGAGGAGGTAAAATTGGTGTCACCTAGTGACATAACAGAAAACCCTTCTCCTCCCCTTTCCTGTTTAAATAACTACATGATTTCATTTGTTATCTATAACAAATCCATAACACATAAGAAATCCAATGTCAAAAGAAAATAATTAAAATAAGATTTAAAAAGACCACAACAGTCTAATACTAGTAATCAGTACTCTATTTTTAAAAGGAAAGACATATATTACATTTTAAATGTTTTGTCAAATGGTTAAATACGAAAATAATCTATGTTTTAAACTTCTAAACATTTCGTCCCTGATTCCTGACAGAGAACTCTTAAATCCCTTGGCATTTCTTGGAGGACAGCAGGATCTCTTGTTCTACTGAGGTGACTCCTAGTGGCTCCTGGATAGGGGCTGCTCATGGTTAGAAGCTTGGAATTCGGCCCTAACCCCACTCTCTGGAGAGGGGAGAGGGGCTGGAAATGGAGTTAATGACTGTCATGCCCACTCAATCAAGCCTCCATAAAACTCCCCAAGTACAAGGCCTGGAGAGCCTCCAGGCGGCCGCACCACGTGGGTGGAAGTGCTGGGACAGTGGCACTCTTAAGAGATCGATGGAAGCTCCACAACCCCTTGCCCCGTGCATCTCATCCATCTGGATGTTCATCTATGTCCTTTATCATATCCTTTCAGAATAAACTGGCAAACAGTAAATAAACGGTTTTTCTGAGGTCTGTGAGCTGCTCTAGCATATCAATCGAATCCAAGCAGGGACAGGGGAACCTCGCTTTCTAGCTGTCAGTCAGAAGGACAGGTAACAACCTGGACTGGCCATTGGCATCTAAAGGGGCAGCTGTGTGAGTTGGGGTATTTAACCTGGGGATCAGATGCTATCTCTAGATAGATAGTGCCAGAATTGAGTTAAATTGCAGGACACCCAGCTCGTGTCACAGAACTGCTTGGTAAGAGGAAACACCCCCTCCCACAGCTGTTGTCAGAAGTGTGGTGAGAGTAAAGAGAAGTCAACGTGGCAGTCATGTGAGAGTTAAGGAAAAATACAGGTAGAAGACTGAGTTTTTCCTAATACCTAACGTCTTACCACAGAGCTATCCAGAATATCTCAATGCCAGAGGATAGTCAAGACTCTATTTTCTATTTCTTTTCAATCAATATGTAGACTAATTCTTTTAGAATTTTAATTTTGTTATATGAGATATTTCATAAGAATAGAGGTTGGTTACTAACTACATGTTTCCACAGGCATATTCAGCATTTTATGCACAGTATAATCTTTTCCCTGATCCTGAAGAAGCCCTATAAGTATTATAATTTCAATTTTACAGATGAGAAAAATGAGATTCAAAGATGTTAGTTGCCCAAGGCCACCAGGTAGCAGATTACGTATGGGAACCCCGTGTGTGTGAACCCCAAGCACATACTTGTCAGGGGCTAAGATTAGGCTACTCCAAATTTTACCTTGTCCTGAAAATAAGGTTTTGGCCTTGTGGTTATTTAGTGAATTTCCTATTAACTGAATAAAAACAGTTCAATAAAATAAAATGAAAGACAAAATGAAGGCCAATTTTAGTCTGAAAGAATCCCTTATTCCTAACAAAAGGGAGACCAACCTGCCCAGATTTAAACAGGCCCACAACAGAACCTTATCCTGAGGATACTACTAATGGAACGTGCAAAAATGGATAAAGAAATTCCTCCTATTAAAAAAAGAAAGAAAGAAAGAAAGAAATTCCACCTGAACATATTATAAGGTCATCTGGGAACAATTATAAGCAAAACAAAAATAAATACAGAGTATTACTGAAAGGGCTCTACCAAGTCAGTGCACCGGCCAGTTACAGCACCCGTGCAAACACTGGTGCATGGACCAGGAAGTTAGGGAGGCAGAGTCCGGGAAGAAAGAGGGCCCATGGGCCTCAAAAATCACAAAATTAAACGCAAATGAACAAAAACCAATACACTTTTTATGTAAGTAATAATCCTAATGAATTAAGAGAAATAGCACGATTTCAAACCAATATATATGTAACAGCTGACATTGTATCTGGGGTTTGAGATCCCTCTTCTTGCCATTGGTCCTTTTATAATTGTATACATTAAAACTCGCAGATTTTCATAAAGCAAATATTACACAAGTATTAATGTATTTAGAACTTGTGAAGTATCTTAAGAGACATAAAATTTTCATTTTAATGTACTTAATATTCACTTGCTTGAAATCATATCACAGTTTTAAAAAATATTAAGTACTCTTACTCTGGGATCAATCCAGTGTATTTATTCAATATTACCCCTCAATAGAACCAAGGCAAAAAATATTCTCTTCTACTGGCAGTTACATCAAGCAAAGCAGGAGTCTTTTCCTTGATGATAACACCCCAGATAAAAGCTGTAAGATTTCTTAACTGATTATAAACAATTAACCATATTCAACTTCAAATCTTAGTTCATGATATTATCTTAATATTCATTCACTGAACAAATAGTCATTGAATGCTTTCTATGTGTTAAACCCCAGAATAGACCTAATTGAGGAATCAAAAGTGATCCAGAAAAATATATTAAATTCCTTGAATCTGGAGACAAAGAGGCAAATTTCTTTGAAATATTTAGTTTCCGCATTAGCAACAAATTCACAGAAGTTATAGTAATAAAAATTTTTAATATAAAAATACAGTTAATTATCTAAGACAAATAGAGCTTTCAAGTATCATACATGTAAAATTATCTAATGTGATTAATGTTAAATGGTACTGACAAACAGGGATCACTGACTACTCTCGGCTAATGAGAAATGGAACAAGAGGGAGAAGCAGTGATTTGTCATCAACCATGAGTTCAAATCTCAGCTTAGCCTCCTACGAATTGTATGACCTGGAAAATTTCAGAAAATTTCTCTGCCTAGGAGTTCACATCTGTAACAGGGATAATAAGTGATTAAAAGATGCCTAATAAAATGCATGCCTCAAAGAAAGCTTTCTCTAAAGAGTTAGTTACCTGTTCTTCACTTGCCCCAGAGCAAAAGACAAAATCATTAATCCTACATTAGCAATTCACAACAATATGAGAATCATGGCATTCCTCCTCCTTACCCAGCGCTCCCGTTAGAAGAGGTTTCATTAGTCCATGTGAGGTGCTGGGAAGTCTCAGAATACCACTGAGGTTTGCACTCAAATATAAATATGAAAATACTTTCAAGAGAAGATAAAAATGATTCTCTTTTCCAAATTATTGGCTTCTAAAAACCGGCTAAATAGAAATCATTTCTTAGTCTTATTTTTAATTAGTTTTAAATGTAGGAACTGACACTTCACATGGAGTCCATACAACGGGAAGAATCCATAGGTAGAGTGCTGTCTTCCCACAGTACTGCTACACTGCACATCTCTATGGAAAGCGGTCACACCACACTCAAGGTAAATGGTGCCTTCCAGAACGAAACCAGAAAACTGAGTGGTGCCCCTCCAACTGTGCCGCAGTAATCTCAACAATTAATCGTAATTAGTCTGGATGATTTCTTTTTTAACACTTACAATCCTCAATTGAAGGTAAGTATAAAAATCGAAAGGAAAATTCTAAGTTTAAGAATATATATAACCAAGCAGTTCTTTCCTATGCCTAAGGCACCTTCAGTTTCTTCCCACATCATGCCTTCTACTTACTCCTCCACAATCTAAATCCCTGGAGAGAAAGGAGTTGAAAGTGAGAGGAGGATCAGTACCATGCAAACTCAAAGCTGCCAAAGGATTCAGTAACAGAGCTAGGCATGTAGTATGTGCTTTTACTGATAAGCATGTATTAACAACTCTGCCATTCATATGGTGCCTTTTTAACACGAAAAATTAAGCAGCCGATATCATATTAAATTATACCAAGTCACTCATGAAATAGCTAGGTGTTAACCCATGACCTAAAGTAATATAAGAAACCATCCTTTCTATATTACTGAATAGATACTGTGTTTGCACAGTTCAAAAACCAAAACTACATAGAAAGGTATGTATTAAAGTTTTGCCCCCACTCCTGTCTCAATTCCTGTTCCCTCATACCTTTCATGGCAACCATTTTTTGTTGTTTTTTTGTTTTCCTTTCCTGTGCATTTATAAAAATACTAGTAAATACAAATATACATTCTTATTATCCCCTTAAAGGCACTGTATAGTGCCCTCTGTCGCTCACTTTGCCTTTTTTAATCTATTTATCCTAGAGATCTGTCCACATCAGCACAAAGAGATCTTCCCCACTCTTTTTTTATAGTAGTACCTCACTCTGTGGCTATACCACCATTTATTCAACCAGACCTTATCAGGTTGCTTCCAAAGTGTCTTCCTAAGTGATACATTTTTCAAATCTCTCCTGCTACTGTAACAAAGTGAATTATCACTATCACAGGATTTGCTTTCTTAGACCTGTATTAGGAGAGATTAGTGACCTACTGTTCATATTTTGTAAGAACCATCAGAAATTTCCATTTCACATGACTATATTCTCTCCCCATCAAAGTTTAATGTATTTATTATAGGATTTCTCAGAGCCTTTAATACACCATTATGCATTATGAATCTCTGAAAAATATAGTGTGTGACATTTCCCAAACTCAACTGGCAAAACCTGCTATAGACGAAATATTCCCCAAAACAAACCTTAGCAGATACCGGAGTTATAATATAATCATTACTGTCATCTATTTAAGCAAAGTGTAAGACTTCTATAAACTTCTAAGAAAGCCAGCTGAGCTAATTTTTAGACTAGGCATTCCTTCACTACTTTTTGGATTATAAACCCCTTTGAGATCTGAATGTAAAGCCATTTGACCCTCTCCCGGAAAGAATGCATACAAGCATAAAATTTTTCAGTTTCTGGGGATTCATGGACCACAGTCTCCATGGTCTTATCTATTTTGGAAGCAACTTTGAATAGGAGTGCTATATTATCTGTGGCAGCATTAATACTCCAAATGTTAGGACAGAACCCAGAGCTAATGAAAAAAACACAAGAGAATTCACCATGAAGTGTACCTTGATGCAAAGCAAACAAGGCACACTCAAAGGGATCATGTTTAACAATTAATGGTACCAAGCAAAGTAAATTCTACTAAATAATTGTGGGAACTGTCACGAGGGGTTGTAGTCTGATTTTTACACAGATGTCTCTCATTTTAAATAAATAAATTAGATTCTTACAGGATTAAAAAAGTTCGTCTTTAATTCATTTTGTACAATATGATCTTAACATCCAGGATTTTCAGAATGCAATACATTTCACATTAGACAGCAATATCTACCAGAAATATTTCTGTTGCAGATCTGAACGTGACAGTGTGAATGCCCAGAGGAGAAAAAAAAATTCTGGGAATTTAAAATGGAGAGCAAAAAATCCCCAAGCATGATTATAGTCCAGTAGGCAAAATGATTAGAAGTATTAAATTGAAAACGTGACAAATGCGGGGCTACCACATCCGACTTGGGATTGGTACCCTACAGAAAGGCAGAAGGGCATTCAGAGAGGGCCGGTGGGGACTGAAGCGCAGACCAGGCTCCTCTCATGGAGCCTGGTGCTAAAGTCTGAATATGCCTACAAGGGGCATCTGTTGTAATTCAGACAAACACAGTCCAGTAATACCCTTCTTCCCTCCATTCCCTGACACTTCCCCCCCAAAACCCCACCCACCCATGGCAAATATGAAAAAGTGCTACAATTGTAAAAAAGAAAGATGTTTTTCTAGATCACGACAACATCCCAGTAGCCAAACTATAATAGAATGGAAATTTCTAATTTAAATTCTTATCAAAAATTTGTTGGGGTGCCTGGGTGGCTCAGTCCGTTAAGCGACTGCCTTTGGCTCAGGTCATGATCCCAGGGTCCAGGGATGGAACCCCAAGAGGGGTTCCCTACTTAGTGGGGAGTCTGCTTCTCCCTCTACCCCTCTCCCCTGCCCCTGCTCCATGCGTGCACTCTCTCACAAATAAATAAATAAAATCTTTTTTTTTTTAATTTGTTTCCTTTTTTTTTTTTTTTTTTTTTTTTTTTTTAGAGAGAGAGGGAAAGAAAGAATCTTAAGCAGCCTCCACACCCAGCACGGAGCCAGATGGGGGGGCTCAATCTCACAACCCTGAGATCATGGCCTGAGCTGAAATCAAGAGTCAGATGCTTAACCGACTGAACCACCCAGGCACAGCTCAAAAATTTGTTTCTTAAGAGAACTTTTTTTTCTTAATGAAAACCTCTCCAAATACTACCATGGAACTCGATGGGAGGAGAGTCTACTACATATAAATTTGCTCTATTCCTGTCTTTGTTGAAAACATCAATTCCTAAGGTAAGATCTGTGTTAAGTATCTTCAGTATTTTCCAGAATAAAGAATGGTATCAAGCTGAAAACAATCTGTATATAAAAGAACATGCACCAAGCATAAAAGCACCAAGTGTTAATAATTAACATTTGCTATGGCAAATTATGAGAAAAAGAGATTATAAGTATCATGTTTTCTTTTCTCATGCTCTTATGAGAAACCAGTCCACAGTCCATTCTATAATATAAAGTACAGGCACGCTGCACACGTGAATCCGTTTTCAAAGGTATATCCAATTCCCAAGTTCCTAGTCAGGGATGACATATAACTCAACAGCTTCTCCAAATCTGGAAATCTGACAAAAAAGCAGTACAGTGCTGAACTCCAGAAAGAGAGGCCAATTCTATACTGTCCGACATGTAAACAAAATAAAAACCAATGACGCTAATCTACATATTCTCTACAAAAGAAAAACAATATTTAAAGTTATCTTTTCTATTTCATTATGAAAAGGCAGATTATGCTTTACGCTTCACTCGGATATTGTTGAAAAAAACTGTTTAGACTTATTAAAATCCAAACTATGGCTTAATAAAAATTAAAATATTTAAAAATATCTTCTTTGGAGTAAATATGAAAATCTGCGTATAATAGCCAAACTAGAACCTTTCTGCACTGGCAAATCAGCTCCCGATAAAAGTGCATATTTATGTCATGATCACATACATTATCTTCCTAAACCAAGCACTGAAGAAAAAAAAGTGTTTGGCCACTCTCAACTTACAGCAGTCATTAAAAATGTCTAGCCCATGAAGTGAAGAGTCACTAATTTAGGAAACCTAGCACTACTCCAGGCTGCTAAGTCCTGTGCCCTCAGGAAGACTGTTAACAGCAACACTAACAAACACTATCCTAACACCATGCCAAACATAGATTCCTTCATGGTTTATTATCATAATTACAAATAATCCTAAAAGTCTCCCCAAGTTATAAAATTCAATGAATATTACTCAACAAAATACATGAAGTAATTTACTAAACAAAAACAGAGGCAAATTTCATTGTAAGCTAAAATACTGAGACAGGTACCTGCTTTGTACAGGAACCAAAAATTCTCTTGGTTCCAAAGTGGGCTTAAAAGCAGCTGGGCGGGTTGCTGCACCCTTACATAGATAAACACTGACCTTTATTACTGATACATGCTTACTGCAAAATTGGAAATACCGTATCCATAAAAAGCAGATAACTATAGAAGAATGTATAGTCAGCAAGAGGAAGCTATAATATAAATCAAAAGCCACACTGTCTGTAACACTAACCCTCTGAATCATCTGTATGCTCCTTTTATGTAAATGGCCCATTTTGTCAGCTGCAGATTCTATCCACTTTAAGATCATATTTGTGGGTAAAATATAGTAAGAAAGAAGGGGAAGGAAAAAGGAAGAAAAACAACCCATTACAGGATGTTGACAAGTTTAACTACTAAGGCTTTAAAATATATGGGTTAGCACACCACATACCACTAAAATAAACCAGGTTCCTCTAACAACAGGTTACTTTGGCTTTCGATTTTAAACTACTCAAGTAACAGAAGACTAGTGTAACAAAACAGTCTAATTTTCATGCCTAAACTAAACTCTCCTAGAAGAAAACCTGTGTACTTCTCAGTTTCAATTACCAAATAAAACAATTCTTCAATCCAACTCAATTGTCCTACAGTTTCATTTGGACAGATGAGATTTCTGTCTCTCCCTTTATTACAACTCTATGGACTGTGACGCAGAGAAACCAACTAAAGGCAAAAAGGTAACTAAAATTCTGATACTGTGCCTGGGTACATATTATCTCCAGAGTTATCAATATCTAACCACAGATCCCAAAGAGTATGCTTACTTACAGACCCACCAAAAAACCTTCCACTTTGCCAATCACCACTGAATTCACACTACGTTGTTACTATCTTTTATTTATTGAATGACTACTTTTTAAAAAGTATTTCTAATGGACTCAGGAAAATGTTTAAACTGGCACTCACAAATGGAATTAGCAGGAATGCAAATACTATCACTGTGTTCACTATACATGCCAAAATAAACTCAATGAGATTAGGACTCTACCTTGTGTGCCCATATCCTCAGCGCCTGGCACCTGGGAGATAATTTAATACCCATAAAATGAATGAAATTGTAAAACAACAAAACTCATGAAACAGCCCAAAAATTTCAGTGGTAACAGAACCGTGTTAAGTAATGCACTACTGACAAGAATAAACACTTACCAAAACTTGGGAACCTTCTAAACAGTAATAGAATATTTAATACCAAAAAATAAGACTGACTGTTCAAGTCAATTCTAAGGGAGGCCTGCAATAAGTTTTTGTAGCAAAGCAAACAAAGTTGCATTTCTATAAAATTTAAATGACTTTCCTCCAATCCCAAAACCATGATCAATGAAAAGAACAGAATTTTAGAAGAAGAAACCTCAGAGCCTAAATTATGGAACAGATGGGCTTGTTTCAGAGCAATATAAACTGCCACCAATGTATTTAAAAATTTTGCATAATCACATACCCAAGATAGCATTTTATGAATATTAATTTTATTCTACTTTTTTGGCTATGCCAAGTAGTTGCCTGTTAAAGAAGATTTGACTGATGAATATCATAATCTTCCATTTTTATGACTTTTCCAGGGGAAAATTGATGAGAAAAAGTAACTATCAATGCAAACATTTCCTCTCTTCCCAGTTTTTAAGTTACAGTGTTCTGTACCGACTTAAACCAACAGTTTTCCTGTTCTCCCATTCTGTTTTTAGACTGTCTGCTGGGATAGCTTATTATATTTGATTTCTATTACTGATTCGTACATGTTTACTGTAGCCAAGTCTTATCTTCCCAAAGATTTAGGAGGTATACCCTTCCAAAGTGTTCCTCTGTCATGCCTTTAGTAAGTGCTTGATAGTTCTTTGTCATTCATTTGAATGTAAGTTCTATTAGAGCAGAGCTGGTTCTGTCTTGCTGGATACGACAAAATAGGTTCTAAGTGTTATTACAATGAATGAATGAATCACTGATCTGGAAGGCAATAGCATTACCATGCTTCTTTTGCTAGCTAAGTAGACAATATTTGAGAAGACACAGATTCCATCCAGCTTTATGAAAACCAGAATGTTCTTTAACTGCTCTGAATTGAAAATTTGCAAATAATAAATTTAAGGACAACACTGTATTTGATATACATAACAAAGAAAGTGCTAAAAAAAAAAAAAAACCCTCCAAAACGCAGCTTATTCAAATGTCACACAAAGAATTACTGAAGATTCCTCAGAATGAGTTTCCAGTATTCCACTACCATCACTGTGACCTGATCTTCCCCAAAACCACTGCTAAATGACTTCACGGTCTGGAGACTCCGTTTTCCTCCATGTTTTGAGAATTTGTAAGTGAACATACTGAAGTAATAATGAATGACTACTCTCCAGGGCCTTAACAATACTCTTTAAAAAGATTGGCCGAGGGTGGGGGGATGAGCCGGGAGTGGGTTAAAGAAAACTCTTGAATAAAAACACACAAAAAGCAATTTTCCTGTTAGTTGTGAAAGACTGGAAAATTTTCACTGCAACCATGGCTCCTTTGCTGGTCACAGAGTAAGAATTGGAAGTCGGAAAATTTAGAACACTTCCATGCCCTTTGAGTCAGGAACTACGAAGGGAGAAGAGAATCACAACTGTGGGGACACATGCATTCTACACGAAAGCAGGAAGTCAGTTTCTCGAGCATGGGCCGCCGGTCCAGCATCCTAAACGGGAACGCGGGCCTTCTAAAAGCCCACCCCACTCTCCTCGAATCCTGAAGCCAAAGCCACCGGGATACCGGCTTTTGCTAGACTGATGAAAGAAGGAGCAGCTCAGAGGACTCAAGACACTTTCCTCTTTCTACTTGGCCTGCGGCAGGAGGATACTCCCCTGGTTCTCGCCAAAAGAGGAGGAGGCGGACCAGGCAGAGTCAGCAGCGAAAAGCAGCCTTGGCCGCGAAGGCAGCTCGTCCACGCGGCCGGAGAACTCACCGAACAAAGCACACCGCGCGGACCTGATAGGGAGACGCGAAAGAAGGGAAAAGATTCACCCCAACTCTTCACCACTGCCTGAGGCTAGAAACAGGTGGAGCCGCGCTTGGAGGGAGAAAAAAGATGGGTTTTGGAGGGGCTAATCTGAACTCCAGCGCCAAGGCAACCGGAACGAAGACCCGGGCCGGGGAGACCACCCGGGAATAAGGGAGGCGAGCGCAGAGGGGAGAAAGGAAGAGATGGTCCCGCGGGGGTGCCGGGGTCTCGCCGGAGCCACGCCGAGGATGCGGGTGACTAGGATGCCCACGGCGCGCTGCCGGCGGCCCCCACTCGGGCCTCCTGGGCGCCGCCGCCGTCGCCCCCTCGCACCGGCGCCCTGGGCGGCCACACAAAGGGGATGGCGAGGAGCGCCGGCTGCGGGGCGGCGGAGGGGCTCCGGGCCCTGGACGAAGTGGCCGGACCGCGACGCCTGCCGCGCCCCCGCCTTTGTCTGCCTAGTTCCGCGCCCCCCCCCTCCCGCCGAGGGGCCCCGCCGCCCGCGGCGCCCTCACCCTGCTCGTTACCCGGGTGAGTAGCGGTCTCATCTGCTCGCCGGCCCCATCCGCCTCCATGGCCCGCCCGCCAACCCGCGGCGGCCGCTACGGAGCTGCCCCGCTCGGTCCGCCCGCCGCCGCCGCCGCCGCCGCCGCCGCCGCCGCCGAGACCCAGGCGCGCAAGGGAAAACGAACGTGCGTCCGTGAGCGAGGCGCGCGCGTGGAGAGAGCCGTGCGCGGGTCTGAGACGCGGGGCGGCGTGTGCGCGCGGCTGCTGCAGAGCTAGCTCTCGCGGGGGAGCGAGGCCGCGGCGTGGAACGTGGAGCGAGAACTGAGCGAGCGGGAGGTCTAGGAGGGGAAGGAGGAGTAAGCCGCGTAGGGCCCGGGGGCGGGGCCGCAGGCCGTGACGCGCGCGGCGCCCGGGTCCGCCCCAACACGCCCCCTCCCCGCCTCCCTCGTCACGCCCCCTGCCAGTTTGGCACGGCCAGCCTGCTCTGCGCGCCCGCCGGCCCTGCCGGGAGGCCATCCAAACAAGGGGAGGGAGTGAAGCGGGACGGGCATTGGTTCCAGCCAATCGACGGCTCGCAGATTTCCTCATGAACCACCCCCCGCCACCTCCTCAGGAAGCTCCGCCCCTCTGTGTAAAATCTTAACTGAAACAGAGCGTCTAGCAAGTTTTTTCGGGTGGGAAGTTCTCCTGAAGTTTTGAAGTGCGGTGGGGTTTACCACCGCCCCTACCTCCTAACCACGTTCTTTAGAGTGGCAGGAGAATAGGAGGATGCCACCCTTATCAAGGCCGCTCACGGGAACCCCAAAGGGACTAACGGGTCTTCCTGACTCCTGCCAAGTATTTTTTTCCTCTCAGATCAGTAGGTGTGAACCCCAGCTCTGGGCCTCTGAAAGAGGGAGTCCTCCTGACCAGGTATCCTTGTGTGCTTGTCCCTTTGACCGGGCACCACGGCGGCTCCCACACTCTTGAGTCCACCCTCAAATACCCACATCTGGAGGGCAGCTCTCAAATATCTACAGCTCTAACTGGGGATGATGATGGGACCTGCCACACAGGGTGATGGAAAGGTTAAGTGACTTTCTATCCGCAAACTTGCCTGACCCATAGCATGCTTACTATGGGCATTATTGTTAACAGGATTATCATGCGTATTTTTAAAAGATAACAAAGTTAGCTGATAAGAGCTACATCAGTGCTTTGGAGGGAAAATTTATGTTACAGCGGATCCGGAGCTCATGTCCTATCCATCTCCAATAGGATATTAGCAAAGCCCTTTGTCAGAAACTAAAGGATGCTGCAAGATTCATTCCTGGTTTGGGTCCTAGTCTCCTCTTGTTCTCAACTTCCCAGAGAGTTACTTTGAGGCTAGCACACATTATTCACTTACTTGTATAAGAGCAGATATGCTTTTAATAACAGCTACCATTTAAAGAGGGCTGCAATTAGAGACTGTGATGTTTTGCAAACATGCTTCATCTCTAATCCTCACAACACTATTATCCCCACTTTACAGATGAGGAAGCTGAGGCTCATAGAGATAACTGGCTTTAGGTCCTAGTTAGTATACCTGCTCTTTCTAGTGCACCATTCCAATGCCTCATTAAAGATAGTTGAACAACAATAAGAAAAAGGGAAGATAAGATGAAACAAGAATGAAAAGGAAAGAATATGGAGAAATAGGGGAGCCGGAATTAAAAAAAAAAAAAAAGCACGTTGTAAAGTTGTTGAAGGCATCCATCACTTGTACCCATACCATCACTCTCTAAGGTGAATATGGTTTATATTGAAGAATCAGTTCTGGACTCTCTTACAGTGTAGCCATGATAACTGTAATTAGTGTATACACAACACCCTCCATCCCCTTTCTCTGCCTTATTTTTCTGTACAGCACTTACCCTCTTATAACATTTTATATATGTTATGCTTTTTATTATGTTTATTGTCTGTACACATACCTTAACATAGTGATGTATGCTCCATGTATGTTCCATTCAAGCAGTGATTTTTTTTTTTTTTTGGTCTGCTTTGTTTGCTATTAAATTCCCAGTGCACCCAGAAGAGTCCTTTGTTTGCTATTAAATTCCTAGTGCACCCAGAAGAGCCCTTGTAAGCTCTACTTGGGTTAACTGAATGAAGTGGGGCACAAGGGGACATCCTTTAAGACCTAAGAGCATCTTGGGCGACACTGAGGATGTGGCCAAAAGTAGTAACAGGAACAAAGTAGGAGCCAAGACCCTTGAAGCCAGAGGTGAAAGAGCTAAGCAGTCAACTTCAAGAAGTTCTTAAAAATATACACTCAGAAGGGGCTCTTGAATGGCTTAGTCAGTTAAGCCACTGACTTTTGATTTCAACTCAGGTCATGATCTCAGGGTTGTGAGATCAAGCCCCGCTTGGCTCCATGCTGTGTGGAGTCTACTTGGGATTCTCTCTCTCTACCTTTTCCCCTCCCCCCTTTCAATAAAAAAAAAATCTTTAAACATGCATGAGTTTGAACAACAAATATATATACATATACATACGCAGGAGACCATGCTAGAAAAATGAGTTTCTCTTCATCCATCTTGCAAAAGAAAAAAATAAGCCCTTAGTTTATTTAATCCACATTTTTTGAGTGACTTTTGTATTGCCATGCACTTTTTCTACTCCTCACTTGATCCGAACTACTAAAAAAATAATGTAGTAAAGGTCTGAATTACAGAATTTATTACTCTCAATTGCCCACTTAATTCTGGCTTAGCCAGAGTTCATCCTAAGGTGATGTTGTAGTGAGTAAAGAAGATAATGTGTTAAAACGCTTTCATCAAATGTAAATGACTATGAAATGTTCCAAGGTGCTGAAAGGCAAATTATTATCTTAAGTATTATAAATATTCATCCAAAATGTAGCACAGGGAAATAATTGCTAAACAAATGTGAACGTGAACCTAAATTCATCACTAACAATGAATTTGTAGCACCTAAAATTAATGACATTTAGCTGTAGCCCAAGACACTTCCTGGGTTTCTGGAACAGTAGGTAATACTAGCAGAGACCTGGATACAACATCTTGGCAAGATCTTCATCCTGAAGAGCGAATAATCATCCCGCAACAGTTCTCTAAGTGCCAGGGCATATTTTGTAAAAACAAATAGCAGCTTCTGTGTCATTTTGAAAAGCGTGGAACCAACCTTTAGCAGAAGATCCTTTAACAATTATGAATCTCTTCATTGCCTCCTCTGGTCATAGCTGAAATTTAAATGTTCCCAATCATCCAATCCCATAAGGAAAACTAAACTCCTTGGTATAGTGTTTAAAAGAGCACCAGGGCAGTTGCAGTGAGAGGAAGACAAAAGGAAGATGACTGAAAAAAAATGTAGCTCTTTTGATAAATTTAAAAAACAAAACAAACAGACCTGTTCCCTGATTTCATGGAGTTCAAAATGGAAGACATCGATATACAGACAAATGACAACAATGCAATGAGTGCAGCTCTAATAGGGTCATGGGAAACTCAGTGAGAGAGAACAGAATGCCTTTTGCTAGAGGAGAAAGGGAATGAGGGCTGCCAGTTTGGGAAAAGGACAAAAGTGAAGGTGTTTGGAAAAGTTACAGAGAAATACAATAGATTTAAACTGAGTTATGAATGATAATGGTATTACTTGATCAAATTGCTAGGGGAGGGGAGGAAAGAGGTAACATTACAAGCAGAGGTAACAGCAAGATCAAGGGCACCGGAAAAAAAAAAATCAGAAACAGACTTATAAATACAAAGAACAAACTTGTAGTAGCCAGAGGGGATGGGAGAAACATGTGAAGGGGATTAAGAGGTACAAACTTCCAGTTATAAAATAAATAAGTCATGGGGATGAAAAGTACAGCATAGGGAATATAGTCAATAATATTGTAATAATATGGTCCATTAAAAAGACAAAATCCACCAGTAAATTTGCAGATTTAATTGGCCTTATTAAAGGACTCATGCATCTGGCAGCATCCCATCTAGCAAGTAGAAGGGAGGTCCGAGGAGTCATACAAAATGGAAGGTTTTTATAGGAAGGAGGGTGGGAAGAAAGCTAATAAGCAAAAGAAAAGAAAGGATGTTTTAGGCAAGATCATCTTCCCATCTGGGGAATGGCAGAGGGTCTTATTTTGAGGATTACCTCATCTTCCTGTAAGAAATGGAAGAGGGTCTATGTGACAGATTACCTCATTAACACTGCTCAGAAAATTCCTGACTGACCAGTTAAAACCACATTTCTGGGGAATACTGAAACTGCTAATTGGTGGACTCCTCTGAGTGGCTAAGCATCTGCCTTTGGCTCAGGTCATGATCCCAAGGTCCTGGGATGGAGTCCCACGTTGAGCTCCTTGCTCAGTGGGAGCCTGCTTCTCCCTCTGCCTGCCACTCCCCGTGCTTATTCGCGCTCTCTCTCTCTCTCTCTCTCTCTCTGACAAATAAATAAATAAATAATCTTAGAAGAAAGGAAGGAAGGAAGGAAGAGAAAGAGAAAGAAACTGCAATTGGGTTTGGTGACTTGGCCTGTTTAGTGACTTGTCCCGGCCCAAGTAACACCATGTTGGGCCTGTGGTTTTCTTTTTAACAGGTGACAAAAGGTAACTAACTACACTTAATCATAGTGAGCATTGTGAGCACTTAATTGTCAACTCACTATGTTGTACACTTGAAACTAATATAACATTGTATGTCAACTATACTTCAATAATAAATTTTTTTTTAAGAGATCAAGGTTATTGATCTGAAGAAACAGTGTAGCCCAGTGGTGAAGCATCCCTCCCCATCCAGGCAAACTTCCTGGGGCAGATTGCCTTTGTGCTTGTTCTTATGTTTTTGGGCAAGACTTTACCTTGCCAGCCTCATTTTTGAAACTGGAAATTGGAGATAATCATAGTATCCTCATGGGTTTGCAATGTCAAAGATTAACTGAAAACATTTAGCACAACACCTAACATATAAGACAATGAAAATACCATTTGATCCCATAATGATGGATACATGCCATTATATATTTGTCTAAACCCAAGGAATGTACACCACCCAGACTAAACTGTAATGTAATCTATGGACTTTGGGTGATTATGATGTGTCAATGTCGGTTCATCAGTTGTAACAAATGTATCACTCTGGTGGGCACTGCTGATAATAGGGGAGGCTGTGCTCGCATGGGGGCGGGGGGTACAGGGTAAATCTCTGTACCTTCCCCTCAATTCTGCTCTGAACCTAAACCAGCTTTAAAAAAAAAATAATAGTAGTCTTTAAAAAAAGGCTAAAAGAATAAAGCTTAAGTTAGTGCCATAGGAAACAAATAAAGCATTTTAATCTGCTTTCACTAATAAAAATGGTAGGTAAAGTATATGTTTAGGTACGTTCATTGATACATTTTTGGTAGGAAAAAACTGGCAATAATAGGCCAATAAAGGGGATTGGTTAAATATATTTTGGTACTCCAAATGATGAAATATAATTTAGCACCAAAAGAATGAGTTATATAAGTGTGCCAATAAGGAAAGTGTTTCGAGATATATTCTTAATATTGTTACAAAAAAACAAAAAGCAAAGTAAGTGGGTATACTATGAGGCTTTTTGTAAGAAAAAAAACCCAATTATATATTTATATCAATATCTATATCTGTTTCCTTCTGGAAACACATACAAAATTATTTGTATGTCTATTTCTGAATTATCTTATGCATGTGTGCAGAAGCAACTGCGATTATTGTACAAAGTACAATTATGTCAAAGACTGTAAGCACTATCATGATCAAATAACACAGCAAGTTAGGAAGGGCCCTGGAACTGAATTCTAGACTGACTAACACTCAGCTCATTGTTTCTTTAACAATGCTGATTTTTTCCAAGTCAGTTCAAAGTCATTGGTCACCATCTAGTTTGCTCAGGCATTAGGTGAAATACTATAATCTACCATTGAGTAACAGGTGGCAAGTGAGTACAGAATAGTATGCATTGGCACTTTGAGATGTGCCAGCGAACTTCTTTTAAAGATTATTACACACTTTGATTTAGGCAGTGTTCTTTAAAAGAGTCCATTTTGGTAACACCTATGTACACCTGGGTGTGGCTTATGTTTTAGTTGCTTTCCAAAGACTCTTTGGACTTGGGCTAGGAAAGCATTGAATGATTCTTGCTCATTTTTTTTTCTTCTCAGTACCACTCTAGATATAGTGAAATTTCAGTAAACACATACCCCTTTTATGAAAGCAATCCCTTCAAGCAGGTCCACTACTGAGACCACAATGAATTTTGAAAGAACTCAGCTGAACCAAAGGGGAAATCTAAAATTCCAAGGTCCCATCTTGAGAAACAAAGGTTTAAAAGATTTTTAGGGAGGCAGAGATGGAATCAAATTTCTTAAAAGGTTGCCATGCATTAATGGGTATGGGGTTTGTTTTTTTTTTAAGGATTTTATTTTTAAGTAATCTCTACACCCAACGTGGGGCTCAGACCTACATCCCCAAGATCAGAGTTGCACCCTCCACTGACAGAGCCAGCCGGTTACCCCATATCATGCACTAATGTTAAAATAAGCACTTGGGTTGATTTAGATCATCTTGAAATATTCATAATCATCCTATGTTATGACAATCTAAAACTGGCAGGAAAAAAAGAGACTAAGTTCTGCATGACATTGCACATGTCACTTAACGCCTCTAGACTTGTTCCCTGATCTGTAAAATGGGGATAATTGAGGCCACAATCCTTTATCCTCAGTTGCAAACACCATAAATCTCTGGAAAACTAAAGGATTTTCATAACTCATTTGACTGCAAAAACCTCACCTAAACTGACATGAAGCTGTTTACAGTCTTTCTCTCCTTATTGTGAATATCCATTTGTCTCATTACCCAGATAATGTGTCTGATAAACAGGTTGATGCCCCAGAGCCTGTTTAAGGGTATTTCGTAGCATACACAATTGGCATTATGTGATTTGTCTAAATTCTGAAAAATTCTGAAATCTAAAATATCTGGCCCTAAGGGTTTCCAATAAAGGACTGCATACCTACAATACTTGTTCCATTTATTTCAAATGTGTGGCAAAGGCCAAATAAGGCAATATATAATAAAATACTTGACAGAATGAGTGCTGTATCTTTTTTAACTATAGGGAGCCCCGGAGGTCCTACTTTCTGTAAGTTCTTCAGTACAGATGATCTCTCCTCCTGTGCTGAAGACAGCTTTGAACTTCTCCCTGTCTTACAGCTTCTCCTGTTCCACAATCATGCTGTCCCTCTCCTTAAAAGATCTCTCTTACAAACAGCTCTCTATGATTAGGGGTTCATTTCGCACCCAGGGCCTGTCTGTCTGGATATCTCTTGTAGTTCTGTAGCTTTGCCTTGTGAAACTCAGGCTGTTAATGAATTGCCAATAAGAGAGTGGAGAGAAATCAGATCCAGTGGAAATTTAAGCCCTCAGGGTGCTTCCAAGGGCTCTCTAAATATCCTGGGATCTTCTGTAATCTTTATTGCTTGAAGCCAGAAGCCAGTATATGGTAACTTGTGCGTGTCATGTGAAAGAGTACATCTACTTCTCTCATTCTCTGTCTCTCTCTCTCTCACACACACACACACACACACACACACACACACGTGCAACATAAGCCCTAATCTTATAAATTATGGTCCTAGTCAAATAAAATTATGGTTCCTTTCTTAAACAAACTGATTCATTTGGTGGAAAAAGCCAGTCCATCACATGTCACTGGGCACACTAACCCACATGACAACTCCACTTAAATATAATAATTGTGTCCTTGTACCCAGGGTCACTGAGGACTGAGAAGTGGTAACCTTTCCCTTTACTTGCTTTTCATAGCTGCGGTCCATTGAAACATTACACACAGTTGAAAGCTGAGACTGGGGACAGAAAGATGAAAAAGATATTTTACAAAGTATGAAGCTGTAAGCACTAGCATTTTATCTTTTCCTAAAGACGGTTAACCAGAAAAAGCACCAAGAATTTGGAAATGTTTCCACTGGAGGACTGAGAATATATCCCCTGCAAATGAGAATACTAGCATTATCATTTACCAATGACTCCCTAGCTGTATCTCCTCTTTAAATGCCAATTTACAATAATGTTTATAATCTGAATAGAGATCCTAGCCATGGTTCCACCCATAAGCTGCCCTTTGTATATGAAGATGGCATGACTCCTCATTGGTAATATATATTCTGTAAGACTTTGGTGCAATAACAGATGTAGGTTGATATGGCTCTTTCCACACCCTACCTATGGTACTCATTTGTGAAACTAGGTTGTCAGAGTTAGGAATACAAGTCTGGGATCACAGAACACAAGGAGGCTAATTGGTGTATCCATAAATCACATCCATTTCCTAGTGCTTATTGGTCCCAGTGGATCCATCTAGTCAGGGGTAATTTCTAGCGTCTCCCTCTAAAGACACCCTCCGGGCCTAAATTGGTACAATCTTCCTGAAAATCAATTTAGCAACATGTATTAACAATCTCAAAAAACAGCACTTCCTTCAACCCAGTAATATAACAAGGAATGTCTTAAAAGGTGAGTCACTGATATGGACATATATTTATTTATATACAATAGGGTTTATGTCAGTGTTATGTTATGAAATGTATGTATGAAAGTGAAAAATTAAAAACCATCTAAAATTGAAGCAATGAGAAAGTATTAAATAAATGTTTACATATCTTTATGATGGAATATAATGTACCCATCAAGTCATTCTAAATTTTAATGGAAAAATGCTCACTGTATCAAGTTTTCTTAAAAGATCTATATACAAAACTGACATAAAGTATAATCCTAATTATAATTACCTATCGAATGATCAGTTGAAAGTAATATATTAAAAATTAACAATAAAATGATTAACAGGAAATAGACGAAAATGCTGACAGTGGATAGGAATACGGGTGATTTTTATTTATTTTAAAGATTTATTTATTTATTTGAGAGAGCACGTGCCCACATACATGCACATGGTGGGGGGGGGGACCTGGGAAGGGCAGAGGGAGAGGGAAAGAATCTCAAGCAGACTCCCCGCAGAACGGGGAGCCCCATGCAGGGCTCCATCTCATGACCCTGAGTCCACCACCTGAGCTGAAATCGAGAGTGGGATGCTCAAAGGACTGAGCCACCCAGGTGCCTCAGGAAGACAGGTGATTTTTAAATTTTATTTTTGTTTAGGTTTCTACAAACTTCTACAATGAATAAAGTACTTTTATACTAAGAAAAGAAAGCTGTAAACATTATTTTTAAGACAAAATAGTCTACAATACTAATGGGAAATTTTACAGTGGTTTATAATAAGAATATTTGAAAGTTAAATACCACTTTAAACAAGCCAAACACAGTAGTAATAACTAAAACTAAATAGTGTGATTACGGTGTAAGAAAATTCAAGGGATGCCTGGGTGGCTCAGTCTGTTAAGTGTCTGCTTTCAGCTCAGGTCATGATCCCAGGGTTCTGGGATCAAGTCCCGCATCCAGCCGGTGAGGAGCCTGCTTCTCCCTCTGCCTGCTTCCCCTTCTGCCTGCCACAACCTCTGCTTATGCTCTCTCTCTCTGACAAATAAATAAAATCTTTAAAAAATAATAATATTCATAACTTGTTAAGATGGATCACTTCTTTCATTGAGGCCAAGTCGAAAACTCAATGGGTTTAAGGGCGCCTGGGTGGCCATTTGTTAAGCATCTGCCTTTGGCTGAGGTCACGATCTCAGGGTCCTGGGGTAGAGCCCATGTGGGGGCTCCCTGCTCAAGTGGGAAGTCTGCTTCTCCCTCTCCCTTTGCCCCTCCCCCTGCTCGTGCCCTCTCTCTCTCTCAAATAAATAGAATCTTAGAAAGAAAAAAGCTCAGTGCATTAAAGTAAAGCCTTCCATGAGGTCTGTAGAGTATGCTGTGGGGGTCCAAAAAGAGAAGAATGTTAAGTTTTTAGAGTAAATATTCTCAATGGCATCTTTTCTGGGTAAGAAAAAATATATACTTCAACAAAGAGAGAGAAAACAAAGGAGTTTCAGCAAGTCTCATGTCCAGGAAACTAAACCCAGGTCGGTAGAGCACCCATTGCCTAGCAACCTAATGACACTTTCATAAAGGTGGCATTTAGGTCCATAGGTCATCAGCATCAGCAAACACAAATTTGAAATGGAAGCTTTCTGCCAATTATTACAACAAATCTTTGAAGACCTGTCAAATAATCCTTCTTTAGAAGGAAAGCTTCTACTGCCTGGTTGGAAGCTAGGGTTTTTGTCTTTGTTTTAAATTCTCTTAGACCAGGGCTTCCCAGATTTGCTTGTTTCTAAGTATTACCTGGGGTACTTGTGAAGTATGTGGATTTCCCTAGAGATTCAGCAGGTCCAGGATGGGGCCAAGTATCCCCTAACTTTACCATAGGCCCTGGATAATTCTTCTGGCCAGCTAATTTGAGAAATATTGCCAAAAACTTTCATTTCCCTCCTAGCACTTATTGCTTGTTCTAATAATGTGCTGTCCTTACCTGTTCACTAACTCGTTTAAAGTCTGCATCTATCACCAAACAGTAAATTCCATGAGAGCGGAGATGATGTGCATTCATCCCTGCACCTCCAAGGACCAGTATGGTACCTGGCATTCATGATTAGGGGCTGAGTAGGTATTTCTTGAATCAGTCAATCAAGGAATCACAGTTTCTTTTTTTGTACCAAATAAGAGCCCAATTTAAGTCTGGGTAGTCCTCAAGATTGTAGGAAAATCCCTGCCCCTGGAAAGCACAAGGTAAATATAGAATGTATGATACCCTGGGCAGGGACCTTTTGTTACCTTAAGGAGAGTGTCCACGCAGAACTGGAATATTGCAAAAGAGGACATGCTGACTGCCAGGCACATTAAGACATCAAATTCATAAAGGAAACAAATATCCTCTCCATTCCTCCCTATCTGTCTAGTTAATATCTATTACTTAGGCAAGCGTATTGCATGCTGATCTGATATAGAAATTAAACAAACAAACAAACAATAACAACAACTCCCCGGCTCCTTTGAGGTCACTCCAGGGAGAGGTGATTCCCAAGCAGGTCAGGGGGTCCCACTTTCTCCTAATATTTAGGCTCACCAATTACTGTAAGGGTAAAGAAATGTTATAGAAATCTGGGGTCTGTAAACTCTCCCCTCAAAAACACTATTCTCTAGTTTTTAAAAGATTAAATTCCATCTGGCTCCTGAATATTAACTGGATGAAATAGGGTTTCTGTGTAGATACATAGAGTATACAATAGGGCTACCGTGGCAGTACAGCAAACCTTTGCATACCCAAGCATTGAACAAGGGTTTCTAAAATGCTCACTGAATCAATTTGTCAGGACAAAACTGATTCTGGTGAGTGAAATACACAGTTTTCCAGTTGTAGCCTATCTACTCCCCAACCTCCACCAGCCCCAGCTACACTTCCATGGAGATGCCCCCCACCCTGCCCTCACTTTGGGCCATCCTATCTATAGAAGCCTATTAACCCTTGTGCCCTGAGCTTCAGATTGTCTGAGGTCACTGTGGCTCCATTCTTCCCCAGCCATTCACACTCAAACCCATCAAAAAGGCCCCGATGAGGGACAGCAAATGAAGTGCCCATGGACCAGATCTAACCAGCCATCTGTTTTTGTAATTAAAGTTTTATTGGAAGACAGTCATGCCCATGCATTTATGTATGGTCTAAGGCTGAGTGTGGCATCACAACAGACTGGAGTAGTTGTGACGGGGATCATCTGACCCACAAAGCCTTAAATATCTACTGTCTGGCCTATTAGAGGAAAAGTTTGCCTATTCCTGGCCTAGATGTATAGGACCAGATAATAATAATTATTGTAATAAAAATCTTAATGTGGCATTTGCCATACGCTAGGTAGTATTCTAAGGTCTTTGCATATATTCATTTATTTAGACCTTACTACAATTTTACGAGGAAACTAAGGCACAAAGAGGTTAAGATAACACAGCTAATAAGGGCCAACCTACATAGGAGAGGTATTATAAAATAAATAGGTTATCATTAGGTTCTAAAACTGATGAACAAAATCGTGATTTAGGGGCTCTAATAAAGCAGTAAACAATTCATGGTAAAGGTTACAAGAACAATGTGATCATAGAAGCAGGTTATTACTAATAACCACATTCAGATCACTTGCAAATTCCTTTTGCATATGAAATTAGATGAAAAAGTATGTTTAAGAAAATTAAAAAATAGAAGTTACCTAAAACAATGTTTTCTTTTTTAAAAAAGTATTTCTTCTAGAACCTCTACATTGAAATCGTAATTTCTGCTTCAAGATAGTCACCTTGGGATACTCTTCATTTATTAAAAGTAATGTGGAATGGCCTTGAAGTTTACATTTGGAAATTATCTTCAGAATCAGTTTACGCACATAAGAAACCAAATGTTTTTAATTTATGGTTCCATAGTTATAAAGTTTATAATCCCAAGTAGTAGTATGATTATCATTTAGTTTTATGGTCCACTTTATTCACTAGATGTGGCCCCTAGTGACTTTTGCCTTCTTTAGAAAAGTGAATTCACTGCAAATCAACTCTAAGGATAAAGATTTTCCACAACCTTATCTAAATAGTTCACGGCCGCACACCAGAACCTGGCACATAGTAACTGCTAAAAAAATAATTGTTGAACAAATGAGTGACTTTCTCAAAAAGAAGTTCCAAAAATGTTTTACGAAATGACAACCCTGTTGGAAAATCTTTCTGGGTAATTGCTTGGAAAAACAAAACAAAACATGCATTTGGCTCATCAAATTTCTTTGATTCATCTATTCAACAAATATTCATTGAGAGCCAGGAGTGGGTACATAATAATCTGTGGGACCCAGTGCAAAATGAAATGCAAAATCCCTTGTTCAAAAAGCAGGAAACAAAAGTGTTTTCCTTTTTTCTGTGGCCTCCTTCTCAACCTGTCATTGTGTTTTTTATTTGCTACTCAGCGTTGTGTTCCTTTGGACAAGTGGGGACTTACAGAGAGTGCTGAGCCTTACACGGGCAGTATGACTCTGTGCTTGACTCCACATGTGGGCACAAGAATCTAACCAATACCTCCCAGTTCCTGCACCAAAGCGGGTGTGGTGGAGGGGAATGGGAGAGGAAGGGCAACAGTGGTCACTGGGTGGAGTAGGGAGCATCCCAGAGAGATGGGACCAGGGTTCCAAGCCCCTGGTGTATGCTCCATTGTTCCATTGGACTTGACTTACAAAACACAAGTCCAAAGACAATTAAAAAGTTCAAGGGGAGGGGCGCCTGACTGGCTTAGTCATTAAGTGTCTGCCTTCAGCTCAGGTCATGATACCAGGGTCCTGGGATCGAGCCCCGCATCGGGCTCCCTGCTCTACGGGAAGCCTGCTTCTCCCTCTCCCACTCTCCCTGCTTGTGTTCCCTCTCTCACTGTGTTTCTCTGTCAAATAAATAAAAATAAAATTTTAAAAAAAATAAAAAAAATAAAAAAAGTTCAAGGGGCTCCTGGCTGACTCAGTCAGTGGAGCGTGGGACTCTTGATCTCCCGGTTGTGGGTTTGAGCCCCACCTGGGGTGTATAGATTACCCCCAAAAAAAATCTGTACGGATGCCTGGGTGGCTCAGTCGGTTTAAGTGTTCAATTCTTGATTTTGGCTCAGGTCATGATGTCATGGTTGTACACAACCCCTCTACCCCTACACTGCCCATGGGCTCCAAGCTAGGTGTGGAGCCTGCTTAAGAGTCTCTCTCTCCCTCTCCCTCTGCCCCTCCTTCCCTTAAGCACTTGCCCATGTGCACTAGAGTGTGCATGCACACACTTTCTCCCTAAAACAAAACAGAACAAAATAAAATAAAATCTTTAAAAAAAAAGTTCAAGACAGTAACTGACAGGTACTAAAACCGAAACTCCTTCACAAGTGCCCATGAAGCTGGCCCTAGTAAGAACCCACTCTGTTCTGGGCAGTGAATATATGACGTGAACAGGATAAAGACTGCCTGTCCCATGGACCTTTCCATCTAACAAAGAGAACAGACAAGGAAAGAGGAAACTACCCTGCAGTGTCTAAGAGCATCAATGTGAATGAGTACTGGTAGCTTCAGAGACTACTAAGTGAGACCTAATGTAGAGAAAGAACAAAACCAGAGGTTGAGTGCAGACAGAGGAAACAGCACTTGGAGAGCAAGGGGTGGAGAGCATGAACCAGGCATTCCAGAACCTAAAGAGGTTGGCTAGAGTGGGAACACATGATTCAGGGCTGGGAAGTGGGGAGTGGGGGGCTTTCTGAGAACAATGGGGAGCCACTCTGGGGGATTAAGATAGAGAGGGACTTGATCAGAGCTGTCCTATGTGAAGTCACTCAAGTTGCAATGGGAAGAAGAAATGGACCATGTGGGAAGAAGAGAAATTCCAAAGGGCAGGAAGTTTGGTAGGGAGAGCAGTCAGGCAGGGTCAAAGGAGAAGAAGCAGAGGGCAGTTTGGAGATATGTGGGAGGCACTAGATATCCACAGGGGCTCACACTGGGATGAGAAAGACCTAGAATACAAAGACTGATGCATATAGAACTCATTTCAATATCCATCTGGTAGCTGGGATTCAAAGGTATCAAACAGAGCAGTAGGCTGAGCCTGCATCCAGCGTGCCGCTTTGGGAGGCCTAGACCAGATCAGCAGCAGGCTCTCACCACTCACTGTTCTAGAACTGTCACGCAGCACTGAGGCTTGACACTTGTTCTGGAGCCGATGATCAGCACTCATTCCACACCCTACGTTACAAAAGAACTTACTCTGCAAAGCAAATATAGTAACCCTGAGAAAATGTTATCTGAGCAATCCCATGAATGGGCCAGAGGTAAAATATAAAAGATGTTTCGGCTTCTTAAAAAAGCACAGGGTATGTGCCTATGCTTAATCCTTAGGCCTGTGCACATAGAACAGCATCAGGGGCTGGTGAATGTTGGGAAGACAGTATCCTAACACATTCAATTTGCCCTACAACTTTTTGAGTATATGAAGTGTCTACCATATTTTCGGGAGTCCGCAGCTTGTCCATCAGGTGCAATAAAAATGATTGATTGCTTCAAAAGTCATTTTGCAATCACAGAGCTGATTTGCCAAGCAGTCTGGCAAGGGCTGTAGGAGTACAAGAGATGGTCAGAGGAGCTTGCTGGACACACTGAAGTTTAGAAAGCACAGCTCTTAAGATCTCCTTCCTGACTTTGAGAAGGTTATCATTTGAGTTGGGAAAGCCGTAAGAAACCACTGAGGGTAGAATTTTAACAAATGATGAGTAACATAGTATGAAATGGAAGAGGTCTAAGATTTAATGAAAGAAGGGCTCTCAGCACCATTAATTTCTCACAGGATATCAGACCACTATTTCGTGTTGGGTTATAATTAATTGCTTCCTAGTCTTCCTTCTCTGTTGAATACCACTAAGTTCCATAAGGACTGAAACACGGCCTACTCATTTTCATCTCCCTCTCAGCATTCTGTGCATTATACATAAACCGCTTGAAGATTTGTTAAGTAGATGAATTACTCAACATCTTCCTCTTTGGCAATGTGATCCTGGCTGATTTTTTTTACAGATTAAATTTGGGTGGTGGGGAGGGGCGGATTTTCTCAGTTAAAACATGAGAGGATGTTCAGGGTCAGGATGTTTCTTGTTCTAGTCTTTATTGCGTGTATTAGGAGCCACAGAATTGCTCTTCAGCTCCCCGTGGGAGGAAAAGAGTAAGGCTGTCCCTGATCACACCACAGTAATCTGAGTCAAGGATATGAAACAAGCCCTTCAGGAAGTGAGCCGATTAAATGTTATTTCCTCAGATATGAGGTTAATAAACAAAATTTAGTTAAAGAATCAAACCACTTTAGATTCTTATGTCCCCTAAAGGGGTAGAAACAACTGAGGTCCTGTGATTAAAAATAAAAGAGGACCATGGCAAATTTTTCTCCATTTCCCCATCCCGCGGTCTTATCCTTCATGCTTTATGCACAATGTGATGTTAAAACCAGAAGAACTTTTTTCTTTCCCCTTTTGTCGGGGGGTAAATACCAGCTGGAGCTTTGTGAGCAGTGAGTAATACACCTGGCACAGGACCAAGGTAACTGCCACCTGAAAACTTTCCACTGTACTATTGTCCTCCAGCTCAGGAGTCTCAGGGTCCAAATGGATGAATGAAGGAAGCTGCCTTTGTGGGCTCTCACCCACAGGACATTTCCTACAGCATGGGCTGCCTGGTTATGTCAACTCTCACTTTCTCCCCTATGCCTAGCCCATGCCCAAATGTTTGATCTCGGAATGATTTCTTCTTCTTTCTCACCACACATTTGGGTTCTCTCTCCTCTGGCCGCAGCTTGGCACATCCTCGGAGATGGAACCCAACTTTAATAATCGTAACAAGAAAAATATATTTGGGACTGTCAATGTAGCAGAGGCCACACTGACAGGTTTCTGCACATAACCCTCAGGCTTTATTTGTAGGCTTCCAATTGTCAGTACTTTCCTCTTTGTCTCCAAGGCCATTTCCTTAAGCCCAGGGAGGCTGCTCTACCTGGCACAAAGCAGGCCTCAAGTTCAGGAGAATCCCACGACCAATAGCAGCTGGTGATTGATACCCCAGCTTCCTGGTCCCTCAGTCGAGATAATTCTAAAGTATATGCTTTATGTTTCACAGTGGGGATGAGCTCCTTACATACCTTTGATTAACTGCATTCACCATCCCTACATTATACTCCCGCTACCATACTATCATTTCCTGACACTCCCAAATAAACTAGTCCTTGAGTCTTTGTCTTGGGTCAGCTGCCAGGAACACCCAAACCAAGATGGTCAGCAGGTGCCTCCCAAAATTCTTATAATGGATTCCAAAGCCAAATATCCATAATTTTCAAATCAACCATGGGATGGTGAAAACTTGAAAATTCATAAGTAAGCCAAGACTGAAATTGGCTAAACTTAAGTTCCTTCACTCACAGCATCAATATTCCTCAAACTTGCTTCTTCGTGCTCTAAAAGTGTTCTTCTGAATGAATGACCTCTGTTGGCAAGTAGTTTAACAGAATGCATTTCCGATCAGTTTAATGTGCTTTGAAGGTTATGGTACAAGCCTCTGAATCATGATTCACAGGTGTTTGCTGGAACGATTTCTGATGTACCAAGTGACCTTAGCCATTTTAATCCCTATATTCAACTAGAATGTGCTGTGTTGTGAAATCTAGTCCGTATCTGGTACAACAGACATTTTAGTTTTTAGACTTATTTATTTTCCACCATTCTTTATTTTCCCTTTTCCCCAAATACTGATTTATTATTTTTCTTCTCTTCCCTTTTTACTCACATCTCTCCCTCCTGTCATTGTTCTTTTTAGGACAAAATGATGCAATTGCAGATGATATGCATAACACAGTGGATGCTACGTGCCCAACAGATCCCTCTTGGATCAAGGGACTCACTCCTCTGGCAGAGGGATATTGGTTGCTAATGGCTCACAACTCAGTTCCTCTTCAGGAACTGTCCTGAGCTGAAGGTTATACTCTTCCCTGGGGACAACCAGCATCCAAAAATACTCCGACCGTTTGTCTCAGTGTGAAACAATTCTGAAGAATCATTCCAGCTCCAAAGCTCTGTGTAGGACAACTGAGGCCTCTCTGCATTTACACTGTGGCTCACCTTCTCCTTTTGCTTTTCCTTCTGCTTTTCTTCCTCTTTGCAAGTGCTGTTCTCCAGAGCACCCCGTAATGAAACTTCTGTCCAAAAATGTAAGAATCACAAGAGTCTGTTTCCCAGGAACCTGGCCTCTGACACTTCCAAACAAAATTAGAAGATCAAAAGGGGTTAAAAATGTGTTCATTTAGTTGTATACTCTGCCTAGTATATATACATTTAGTTGTATACTCTGCCTAGTATATATATATATAGGATGGTGTCACAAAAACTTACAATGTGCAGTATACATTTGTATGTACTACTACTTGAAATGTATAGGAAAATAAAAGGCATGGATTTGGTTGAACCATAGAAAACAAATGTAATAGCACCTGACATATGAAAGGAGCTCAACAAATACTTCCTGAATCTTTGACTCAGCTCTTAGAATAAAATGATTTACACTTGTCTCATAATTCAGTGTTTCAAAGACTGTGTGTTTTTAATTTTAAATAACTCTGTTTTTAATAAAAATGTCCACATTCTTGGGGTGCCTGGCTCGTTCTGCCAGTAAAGCATGCAACTTTTTTTCTTTAAGATTTTATTTATTTATTTGTCAAAGAGAGAGCACAAGCAGGGGGAGCGGCAGGCAGAAGGGGAGCAGGCTTCCTACTGAACAAGGAGCCTGATGCGGGACTTGATCCCAGGACCCTGAGATCGTGACCTGAGCCGAAGGCAGATGCTTAACTGACTGAGCCATCCAGGTTCCCCAAGCATGTGACTCTTGATCTTGGGGTTGCGAGTTCAAGACCCATGTTGAAAGTAGAGATTACTTTTTTAAAAATTTAAAAATTAGAAAGAAATGTTTTAAATGTTCACATTTTATTCATTTATTTTTTTAAATTTTTTTATTTAAATTCAATTTAATCAGGGGTATAATTTAGTAATTCATCAGTTGCAGGTAACACCCAGCACTCATTATATCATGTGCCCTCCTTAATGTCCATCACCCAGTTACCTCATTCACCCACCCACCACCCCTCCAGCAACCCTCAGTTTATTACGTATAGTTAAGAATCTCTTATGGTTTTCCTCCCTGTCTGTTTTTATCTTATTTTATTTTTCCTTCCCTTCCTCTTTGTTCATCTGTTGTTTCTTCAATTCCACATATGAATGAGATCATATGATACTTGTCTTTCTCTGACTGACTTATTTCCCTTAGCATAATACCCTCTAGTTCCATCTATGTCATTGCAAATGGGAAGATTTCATTCTTTTGGATGGCTGAGTAATATTCCATTGTGTGTGTGTGTGTATATATATATATATATACACACACACATACATACATATATATATGTATATATATACATACATACGTATCACATCTTCTTTATCCATTCATCTGTTGATGGACATTTGGGCTTTTCTCATAGTTTGGCTATTGCTGCTATAAACATTGGGGTGCAGGTACCCCTTCGAATCACTATAAAATATTCACATTTTAATCTGTATACAGGTAAATAAAACAATTTAAATGATTTCTTGGGGCACCTGGCTGGCTCAGTCAGTAAAGCATATGACTCTTGATCTTGGGGTTGTAAGTTTGAGCCCCATGTTGGGTACAGGAATGACTTAAAAATAAAATCAAATAAATAAATAAATAAAATTATTTCTTTAACTGCAGAGTAAGGTGGCTTATGCTACCTGGCTGGCTGTTCATACTATACCTACATCTACTTTATGACAACTGAAAAGGCAGATGGAATGTAAATAATGTTCATTTTGTTGAAGAAGAACTTCAAAACTTAACATACCTAAAAATAACCCATCATTGTCCCTAATGGGCAGCCGCTTCCTCATCATCCTTGTAATGGAAATAATTCAGATATCCAAATGCTCCATGGGCTCTCCTCCATTAACCACGACGCAGCGTCTTCTCCTCACCCACCTCACATATCACCCCCATTCTCATTCTTGGGGGATTTATGAAAGTCTTTCCTGATAATTTTTTCCAAGCTCAGTCATATTTGGGGGTGGGAGTAGCAAGGGACAAGGTTTAAAGAGGAGATTTTGGGGGCGCCTGGGTGGCTCAGTCAGTTAAACGGCTGTCTTTGGCTCAGGTCATGATCTCAGGGTCCTGGGATGGAGCCCCACATCAGGCTCCCTGCTCAGCGGGGAGCCTGCTTCTCCTTCTCCCTCCGCTGCTCCCCCTACTTGTGCTCTCTCTCTGTCAAATAAATAAAAAAAAAAACTTTAAAAAAAATAAAAATAAAGGAGATTTTGCTACCAATAAATTAATTACAACAACAAAAAAATGGGGAAGTAAGCCAATGACAAACTAAAAATGAGAAACAGAAGGAAGAAAAGGTAAAAGGGTTATGTTTCTGAAATGGTATTTCCTGGACATCTGTTGAAGGCATTTGTTGGTGTTGCTTCCTTTAATTGCAGTCCTGCAATTGCTAGCCGCTCAAATCCCTTGTTAGTGCAGGTCATGCTAGCAGCTATAATAAATAGACCTCAAAATATATAATCCTCAAGCCTCATAAAAGCTTATTTCTTGCTCACCTAAACTGTTTCTGGGTGGTGGGTGGCTCTTGGACATGCTCAGGCCCCTTTATATTGTGTTCTGTTTTACTAGGTAGCTTCCCCCTGCCCCAAGGCCTTACCTTCATCAGCATCCTATCAATAAAGGAAGAAACAAAACAAGGAGGAGACATCTATATTTCCTAAAAGGCTTGGCTCAGTCATGGCATAAAAGATTTCCTGCACACATTCTGTTGGCTAGAATTCACAACCACAACAAACTACAGAGAAGCCTGGGAAATATGGTCCAACTATATGCTCAGGAGAAGGGGGCAGTTTATTTTTGCTGAACAGCTAACATACCCAGACACAGAGCCTTTGTGCAGCTTCAGGAAGATAAGCAAATACCAAGCTTCTCAAACCGTGCTGGGGGCGGATCTTAAAGGTGCCACCTGGCTGACTGCTAGAGCCAGGCAATGGAAGTCCACCCTTTAGCTCTCCTTGGAGCCCCTAATACTTAATATCTCACAGTAATTCTAATTTTTCAGTAACAGTTGTACCGATACACCAAAGTAGGCCCCACAGTAAAGCACTCTGTCTCTCCAAGACAGGATGGATGGCCTCTTAGGAATTGACTGAAGAATTAAGTCTGTTTTCCTCCCTCCCCCTTCCCCTTCTAATGAAGTGGTCACATTGTTTGGGAAGGTTTCTGAGATCATTATCTGGATGCCTCATCATTCTGACACCACTACTCTGGGCACTAGAATTTCAATCACCAAGTCCTGTGAAACTTAACCAGTTCATTTTCTTAACATTTTGTCAACAACAGAATCAAGTTTTTTCATAAAATAACAGTTACAAAATCACGTCTCTTGACCCACTACAGGAGAAAACAATGAATCTTCCGTTTCAACATTCAAGCCAGAGATCAGAATTTTATTTGAAGAAGATGACAACTTTGTGGCTAATGGTATTCTTTTTGTACTTACTCACTCTTCCAGATGAACGACAGAGAATAATTGGTCATTCTGAAGATGGCTTCACAAGAGAAGAGCTTACAACCGATATTGTATTTTTTTAGTTCAGAAAGGACATTCCTGAGGGAAAATGTGATCAGGTTTATATGAGTCAAATGAAGCTATCTGTGTAGGAGGCTTATGCTTTGTAGCGTAAATGGTTAACTCAGGCGTGTCTACACATACAAGAGCCAAATTATAATTAAGAACCTTCAGTGAACACCACCACACTAGATATTATCAGTGTTTACCAGTAGTGTCTGCTCATATTTACAAATCACTTTTTAATGTTCACGAAAGTATCTTACCTCAATTATTTATAACTACTCATATAGCATGGGTGGATAATCTTTTTTTTAATTACCATTTATATCCCCTAAAGCAAAATCAACCTTGTAATTAATTTAGAGTTAGTTTTCCTTAAGGAAATATTAAGCATCAAAATCACTTTCTTTTCAGCTAAGCAAAGAAAGCAAAAAAGTACATAATTCTGACAAAAATACTTTGGGGCACCTGGGTGGCTCAGTCGGCTAAGCATCCCATTCTTGATTTCAGCTCAGGTCATGACCTCAGGGTTGTGAGATCGAGCCCCGCTCCCGGCTCTGCACTGACCATGGAGCCTGCTTAAGATTCTCTCTCTCTCTGAAATAATAAATAAATTAATTAAATAAATTAAATAAATAAATAAATAAATAAATAAAACTTTAAAGTATATACTGTAGCCAGGTAAGAGGAAAGGGAACAAGGAAGAGGAGAAGAAGAAGAAAGAGGTAGAAGCAAGGGGTGGGAGACAGAGACAGAGGTGAGCTGGCAGAAAAAGGAAGATTTGAATGATCATGGAGGGAAACGAGGGGGAAAAGGCAAGAGGAGAGAACGAGAAAGAAAAACGGAGAAAAAAAGGAGTAGCAGAATGTTTTCTTGAAAGGGAAGGGGTGACATTTGGACAAAGTAAAGAACAGAACCTACCTATGAGAGAAGAGAACTGGGGAAAGTTCTTTCCCATATTGTAGCCATTATGATCAGAGCAACTCAAGGTTGAATGAAATCAAGTCCAAGGTAGGTCTGGCTGTGAGTGTTGGTTTCTTACTGGAGACTTTGTGAAGAGCCACATCTCTCCAATCAGAAAGATATTCTTACTTAAGTGATTTTTCATAATTCACTTTCTTCATGAATTTCAGATTCTTTAAAAAATTTTTTAATATTTTTAAATTTATTTTTAAAGTAAGATCTATACCCAACATGGAGCTTGAACTCATGACTCCAAGATCAAAAGTCACATGCTCTACTGACTGAGGCAGCCAGGCACCTCATAGATTCTTTTTTTTTATTGACATATAATTTATATACCATCAAATTACCTTTATTAAAGTATACAGTTCAAGGCTTTTCATAAATTTACAAGTTTATACAATCATCACCACTACTTAATTCAAGAATTTTTCGTCACCCCTAAAAGAAACTCATACACATTAGAACTAATTCCCCACACCCTCCCTCTGCCAGCCTCCGGAAACTAAAAATCTCCTTTGCCTCTTTATTAATTTGCATATTCTGGAAATTTCATATACATGGAATTGTATAATATGTAGCCATTTGTGTGTGTTGCCTTCATTTAGCATGTGTTTAAGGTAGCATCTATAATACTTCATTCCTTTTTACAGGGAAATAATACTCCATTGTATGGGTATATCACATCTCTTTGTCCATTTATCAGTTGATGGACATTTGAATTATTTCCATTTCTTAGCTATTATGATAATGTTGCTTTGAACATTTTTGTACATTTTTGTGTGACTATCTGTTTTCAATTTTCTCAAGTATATGCGTGGGAGTGGAATTGCTAATGTGACATAATAATGCTACAGTTAACCTTTTGAGGAATTACCAAACTGTTTTCCAAAGTGGCTGCACCATTTTATTCAAACCAGCAATCTGTGTTTCTCCACAACCTCATCAACAGTTGCTAATGTCCAACTTTTTGAGTATAATCATCCTGGTGGGTGTGAAGTAGTTCTCACTGGTGTTGATTTGCATTTCTCTAATGACTAATGAGTTGAGCATCTTTTCATGTGCTTAATGGTCATTTGTATATCTTCTTTGAAGAAATTTCTAACACAGCCTTTGTTCATTTTTTAATTAGGTTTTTTTTTTATGACTGAGTTTAAGTGTTCTTCAAATATTTTGGTTACCAGATCCTTGTCAGATATATGATTCGCAAATATTTTCTCCCATTCTGTGGGTTGTCTTTTCATTTCTTGATACATAAAAGCTTTTAATTTTTATTAAGTCCAATTTATTCATCTTTTCTTTGTTGGATTATGCTTTATGTGTCATATTTAAGAAACTGTTAACAGTCTAATCCAAGGTCATGAAGACTTACACCTATGCTTCCTCTAAGAGTTTTATAGATTTAGCTCTTACATTTAGGTCTTTGATCTACTTTGAGTTAATTTTTGTATATGATATGAGGTAGATGACCACATTCATTCTTTTGCATGTGGATACCAGTTGATCTAGCACCACTTGTTGAACTGGACTATTCTTTCCCCATTGAATTTCCTTGGCACCGTAGAGATTCATTCATTTCATCTAGGTTATCTCATCTAGGTTATCTCATTTGTTGACAATTGTTCACAGTATTCCCTCAAATCTTTTTTATTTCTGTAAGGTTGGTTATAACATAACCTCTTTCATTCTTGGTTTTAGTACTCTGAGTCCTGGGGCGCCTGGGTGGCTCAGTCGTTAAGCATCTGCCTTCGGCTCAGGTCATGATCCCAGGGTCCTGAGATCGAGCCCCGCATCAGGCTCCCTGCTCTGCAGGAAGCCTGCTTCTCCCTCTCCCACTCCCCCTGCTTGTGTTCCCTCTCTGGCTGTGTCTCTTTGTCAAATAAGTAAGTAAAATCTTAGTACTCTGAGTCCTTTCCCTTTTTCTGTGTCAGCCTAGCCAAATTTTTAAAATTTTGTTGATGTTTTTAATAAACCAAATTTTGGGTTTTTAAAATCTTCTTCATTGTTCTGCTATTCTCTATTTCATTTATTTCTGCTGTAATCTTTATCATTTTCCTTCTTCTGCTTGCTTTGGGTTTAGATTGTTCTTCTAGTTTCTTAAGGTAGAAGGGTAGGTTATTGATTTAATAGCTTTACTCTTTTTTAATATAAGCATTTAAACCTTTAAGTTTCCCTCTAAGCATACCATAAATCATGGTATGTTGTATTGTTTTCATTCATCTAAAATTACTCCCAATTGCCCATGTGGTTTCTCTTTCTACCCATTATTTATGAGCATATTAATTTCTAACACACTAATTTATAAATGGGAATTTCCAAAATTCCTTCTGTTACTGATTTCTAACTTCATTTCACTGTATTCAGGAAACATACTTTGTATAATTTCAATCCTTTCAAATGTTTTGAGACTCCTTTTATGACTTAATATATGGAACTATTCTGGAGAATATTCCAGGTTCACTTGAGAAGAACTGTGTTTTCAGCATTTGTGTCTTGAATCTGAAGTTTGTTGCTTGTAGGCAGAATATACTTGGAGCATTTTTTAAAAATCCATTCTACTGGGGCACCTGAATGGCTCAGTCAGTTAAATGTCCGACTTCTGATTTCAGCTCAGGTCATGATCTCAGGATCCTGAAAGTGAGCCCTGCATCAGCCTCTGTGCTGAGCATGGAGCCTGCTTAAGAGTCTCTCCCTCTCCTGCTGCCCCTCCCCCCACGCCTACACACACACACACACACACACACACACACACACACACTCTCTCTCTCTCTCTCTCTCTCTTTCTCTCTCTCTAAAAAAAAAAAAAAAGCCCATTCTACCAATCTCTGACTTAATAGGAGTTTACATTTAATGTAATTAATATTAAGGTAGGATTTACATTTGCCATTTTTCTATTTGTTTTCTAAATGTCTTATGTCTTTTTTCTCTTACTCTGTCACTGCCTTTTTTGTGTTAATGTCACATTTTTCCAATGCTAGTCTTGATCCCTGACAAATAAGAAATATCAACTACTCTGAGGTCACTCCAGCGACTAAATCTCATTTGAGATATTGATTGTTCTTCACTATTCTGATAAAACCAAATCATGAGAAAAATTTCATCTCATGGTTTAGAGTTTAGTCACTGCTTACTTGAAAAATTCAACATATTATCAATAACAATAAAATATTTTTGAAAAGTTTTGTGTCTTAAATCCTTTCATTATTCATTCACACACAAGAGCCAACTTTAAGCAATGATTTAGGCATGGGAAAACAGAATGAGATGGGCAAGGTCCTTGTCCTCATGAAGCTTGAGTTCTAGTGGGAAAGTCAATGAATAAGTGAATAAGTATATTCTAAAATATAGAGAGAGGTAAGGGCTAGGAAAAAATAAGGTAGGGGAAAAGATATAGAGATACATAGAGCAAGGGCTATTTTAGATTGGGGGAATCTGAGAAGTGCTCTCTGAGGAAGTAACATTTGAGCAGATACCTAAGTGAAAAGAGAGTTCAAGTCATAATGATCTGCTAGGGTAGTGTTTGAGGTGGAGAAAACAGCAAATGCAAAAATCATCAGGCAGAAGTGTGCTTGGCGTGACTGAGGAGCCACAAAGATTCGCATGTGCTGAAGAGGAATAAGCGAGGGAAGACTGGTGAAAAATGAAGCAGGTGAGGTAGCCAGTGATTATATATGCTCGATCTTATAGGCCTTATTCTAAGCCAGTAGAGAATTGTAAGCAAGAGAATGACATTGTTAGTTTTACATTTTAAAAGGATCACTCTGGCTTCTGTATGGAGAGTAAGTTGTAGGAGGGCATGTATGGAATTTGTAAGACCACTGTGGTGGACACACCTTAAGTTGACCTCTAATGAATGATGCTCTTGTATGGGAATCTCCCCTGAATGTATGCAGAAACTATGACTTATTTCCAATGAATAAAATATGGCAAATATGATGCCACTCTCTTGATTATGTTACATAAGACTTCATTTTAGCAGACTGGAATGTGAGAAATTCTCTCGATTATATTTAGGAAGCAAACCACCTATGGCCTATGGAGTGGGCCTTGTGTCAGGAACTATGAGAGACCTCTAGAACCTATAGGCAGTCGCCAGCCAAGAGCCAGTAAGAAGCCTGCCCTCAGTTCTATAACCACAAGGAACTGAATTTTGCCAACAATTTGTGTGAACCTGGAGGTGGATTCTTCCTTAGTTGAACATCGAGATGAGGAAAGCAACCAACACCTTGATTACAGACTGTTAGACCCTGAACAGAGTACCCAGTTAGGCTATTTCCAGACTCCTGACCCATGGAAACTGTGAGATTAAACTGTGTGTGGTTTTAAGCCACCCAGTTTGTGGTAATGTGTTACACAGCAACTGAAAACTAACACAACAAACTAAGATGTTTTCATAGTAGTCCAGGCAAGAGATTATGGTGACTTGGACCTGGCTAGTAGTCATGGGGATAGGGAGAAGTGGTCTGATTTGACATGTGTGTTGAACATAGAGTCTATACATTTTGCCAATAACATTTGACAATAGCTTGGATATGGCATGTGTGAGAAAGATAAATCCAAAATGACTACAAAACTGGCTCCATAACTACAAATACCCAACTTATAAACATGAATCAATTTCTATTTTGCCCATCTTATATATAAAATCTGGTCAATCCCTGTTGACATGCTGTAGCACCTCTTCCAGGAATGTACCTGACCCTTTTCTAAGCCAGGCTTGTTCTAACCATACTTCAAGATACCCATACTTCTACCCATCAGGCAAGAGAGTTGCTTAAATTTTTGTTCCCTTTCTTAGTCAGTTTGGGCTACTATAACAGAACTCCATAGACTGGGTGGCTTAACAACAGAAATTTATTTCTCACAGTTCCAGAGGCTCAGAACTCCAAGGTCAAGGCACTGGCAGATGTGATGTCTGGTTCATAGATAGTCTTCTTGCTATGTCCTCATATGGGAGAAGGAACAGGGAAGCTCTGTAGGGCCTCTTTTTTAAAAAGGCACTAATTCCATTCACGAGGACTCCACCTTCATGACCTAATCACCTCCCAAACACCCCACATCCAAATATCAAATCCCCGTTGGGGGATTAGATTTCAACATATGAATTTTGGGGGACACAAACATTCAGTCTATAGCCCTCCCCTAGAACATTGCTCAAAAATCTCTATGCTTTCTCATGAACTGTAATTTATGTTTATACCTCAGTCTCTTACATAAACTGGTATCTCATGTTTTTCATCTTTGTATTCTGAAAGCCTAGAACAGAGTCTGGGACATCTAGGAAATATTCAAAAGTTTGATGAATGAATAATTGCAGTTGTTCTGGAAACATGTGAAATCATCAGATTATATTTTATTGGATTCTGTCCTCTCATATCAACATAGTTCATCTCACTATATGATCAATTAAAGCAGAAAAGATGTGTACTCAGATACTACTTGTGTAATAAATAGATTGCAGTGTGATTATTTGACAGTATTAACTCCATTAATAATATTACTCATATTACATATACAGTGTCTGTATGCATTCATGTGCTTGGGCATGTATTTGTGTGAGAGAGGGAGAGACAGAGACGGAGAAAAAGGAATCTTTAAGTTGAAAATAATTTTTAAATCCAATCTGAAGTTCATATACCTTCTTCATTTATTTTTTTTCTACCCTTGTAAAAGGATGAAAGTAAGTTTTTGAAAAGACTTTGAGACTGATATTCCAACTACTCAAGAATGTGGAAAAGGGATAAGACAGATGCTGGGTCCCTTTAAAAAAGGAAAGGAATGTTCCAATATAAAAAATATGGTATTCATGGGCTACAGTTTGTTCAAACACACCGGGGTGAATTTCCAGGCTTCAATCCAATTGTATGATGCATTCAGAAGCCCTGTGCCTACTCATAAAAATGTCTCAGATCAAAGACTTTGAAAATTGTTTAGGAGCTTTAACTCTTCCGAGCACAGCAATGTTGGCCATTTCATTTGGGACTGGAAGTTCAATACTGAAGCTGATTGAAAGATTATAGTTTCTCTAATTCCAGAAAACACACACACACACACACACACACACACACACACACACACATTTCCTAAGAGGACAAGTAACCTGAAAAGATTGTTGGAAGAGCCTCTCTTGAGTCAATTCACGATTTGCCCTATAAGTGTTCATTTTCCTACTCTTATTATTCTGAAACACCCAAATTCTCCAATAAATCATACATACATAATTACTGTCACTTGGGAAACATTTTGGCAGCAAGACTTATGACCTGAAGCATGATGGAATTTTTGTCTCTCCAGTTAAAAATGATGCTCAAAGCAGCCCATTACTTTGGTTTGGTTAGAGTTATTCACAGATTGGAACCAAATCTGAAATGCCAACCCCAGAAGAAAGCCAGACCTGGAAACAACTGAAAGGGTTTTCCATGGACAAAATCAAGAAGAAGAACAAATCCAGGCTGCGCAAAAGGTTATTCAATCTAAACTTAGTTCTTAGACAAGGATGGAATATCAGCTGATAAAGACTGATATGTCCTTACCAGTATAGATTAAAGCTACCCAAGAGATAATACCAAATGAGAAGTCTCAACATTTGACCTATGTACCTTGTAAACATTCAAACAACTGTCAGTGCTGAAAATGGATAAGAATTGGAAGTTATTTTTGGAAACACATTTAGTACATTCATTAAACCCCTCATAGTTCTCTCAGTGACTCTGCTACAAAGAATGCCATTTAAAATATGCATGCTTGTGAAGGGGTGTGGAGGGGAATCAGTAGGTAAAGAAATATTTGTTTAGTGGTTACAAAACCATATTTCAGAGGCAGAAAACATACATAAGACTTTTCTTTTTGAGAAAATCATGTAACCTGCAAATTAAAATAAAAACAAAACAAAACATCCAGCAATGGAAATCAGTAACCCACCTTGGTTAGAACCAGTGAACTATGCTAAATTCTGCACAGAGTTTCCATAAAGACACTTATACACAGAAAGGAGATATTTTGAAAATTGTTTTCCTGGTGATCTAGACAGGAAACCAGGCCTATACATCACTAACACTTTATTTGCGTTTAATAACTGTTAAATTTCAAATCATTACCTTTTCAAATTGCCCAGCAATTTAAAAAATCTTTTTAAGATTTTATTTTTAAGTAATCTCTACACCCAGTGTGAGGCTCAAACTCACAACCCCAGGATCAAGAATCACATGCTCTACCGACTGAGCCAGCCAGGCACCCCCCAGCAATTATCATCTTGCCACATACATTGCTCTAATGAAACTCAAGTATCACGACCAACTTTTTTTGTTGTTTTAATTCTAAGTTTAAGATAGGTAGAACAGGATAATGGAAAGAACAATGGATTTGAACATAGAAGGTATAGGTTTGAATCTTACTAACTGTGGTATCAGGTCTCATTTTCACATCTGTAAAATAGGAATATCTTCTTACTTTTTGTGACATGGTGAAGGTAATGAGAATCTAATGGTGTCTATATAAAGATGGTAGATTAAACACATTCTTCCTAAAACCCAAATGCAACACCAATACAAATAATTTTATAAGGCATAAATCCACAATGGTGGAACAGGGAAAGAAACTATAGAAACAAAATTTTGGAGACAGGATAGACAAGGGGCAATCAAACTGGCAAACCCAAGAAAGCCGAATCTTAAACCAACAATGGGGAAATCTAGCTTACAATTTATTAAAAGTTTCAGGAATTGATGAAACCTTCTGAAGGTGTGTGTGTGTGTGTGTGTAGATAATATTGATAAAGGAGCACTGGTTGAAAGATGATGCAATTGGGTCTCTGTATCCCTCTCCCACTCCATGTGCTTGGGCAAGTTGCCCATCCCCTACCCTGGCAGATGTCTGGAAGTTTATTCTCTGGAAAGAGTAAAGCACAGGGTCGCTTCATTTGGGTAATATCACACACAGATGAGCAGACAGGGTCCATAACAAAACCCAAGAAGATAAAGTGAAAGAATTCACAGTATTCTAAGACATTCACCACTCACCTACCCAACTCTCTATGCCAGGAACATTGGCAATCAGACCTGGACCATCCTCTGAGCGGGAGACTGAAGGAGTCTTCCTTGGAGAAATTTGACCAACTTAATAGAAAAGACCCAAATATATTGACCTCAATGGTTCTCTAATTTAGAGCATCACACACACTGAGCTTCCAATCAGTTTTGGAGTCTTCCATTATTAAACGTGAATGGAAAAAAAAATCACTGACTACCAACATCCAAAGAAAATCTCTAATATAAAAAATACAGAAAATAACAGCACATGAGGGGCGGGAAAGCCACTCAGAGGAAACACACTATGAAGGAAGGAGAAAACTTCAAATTAATATCATTAATATCCTTAGATAAGAAAATATATTATACCCATGAAACATAAATGAGATGCTATTTAAGAAAGAAAACAAACAAAATTAAAAAAGCTTTTGGAAAATAATAACATTAGAGCAGAAATGAAAAACCCAATATAAGAGAAAAAGCAAAATTAAGAAAAACTCTCAGAAAGTGGAACTAAAATACAAAGATAGAAAATAGAAAATAAAATATAATAAAAAGAAAGGATAAGTCACGGACATCCAACAACTAATTAATAGGAGTTGTAGAAAGAGAGAATGTAAGAAATGATGAGAGGAACTTGGCAAAGAAATCATTCCAGAATATATCCCAGAAGTAAAGACCACTAATTTCCCAACTGAGAAATCCCACCAAAAGCCAGGACAATAAATGAAAACAAACTCACGCCAAGACCTATTATTGTGAAATTTCATAATAGTGAGAGCAAACAGAAGATCCCAACATCTTTCAGAATGTTAAAAATAAATAATATGAGTTGGTTTTCAGAATGGCACTGGATTTCCCCAGAATCCTAAAACCTAGAAGATAATGGATCAATGTCTTAAAAATTCTGAAATTTTATTAGTTCCAATCTAGAATTCCGTACTCAAGCAAATTATTAATCAACTATGACGCTGGAATATATACATTTCTGAATATGCAAAGCCCCAAATGATTTTACTCCCATACAACTTTGCTAAGAATGCTACTGGAGGATAGGCTCCATTTCAATGAGAGAGTAAACCAAGAGGAATACACAAGATTCACGAAGCCAGAGATCCAACACAGGAGACAGGTGAAGGTAATCTCTGAGATGATGATGAACGGAGATCCTAGAATACCAGCTCTCTCAATTCTACAGTACAATCAGTTTAGACTGGAGAATATATTAAGAAGGTCACTACTAGCAATCATTCTAAGACAAACAAACAAAAACCCAAAACAGTTGAATTTGACAGATTATCTGATACACTTGAACATGGTCTCAGAAGACGGAAGACAATTTGAAGATAAATTAATATAAGGTACATACAAAATTAAGCAAATAAAAAATGAAATAATTATCAAATCCAAAAAAAAGCAAGAGGTTACTCAAACAAAAAAATCCAATCAGCACACTCCATAGCTCTGCCATGAAAATAATACATGATTTTTTAAAAAAGATTTTATTTATTCATTTGAGAGAGAGAGAGAGAGAGCATGAGCGGGGGGGGGGGGAGGGAGAGGGAGAGGGAGAAGCAGACTCCTCGCTGATCAGGGAACCCGACATGGGGCTGTACCCCGGGATCATGACCTGAGCCGAAGGCAGAAACTTAACAAGACTGAGCCACCTAGGCACCCCCAAAATAATACATGATTAACTGAATATTGACATAACCAAAATCTACGCCTTAATTGGGATGTCAGAGAGGAAATATCTGTGTGTAGCAGACGCAGAATGCGAGAGTTAACTCCATTATCTTTTACATTAGGAAGTCAACAGATTATCTCTAAGTGTGTAAAATCAAGAAATAGCAGGGTAAGTTTGTTATCTAGACATATTGGAAAATACCAGAAGGACAGCTGAAAGGGTAAATATGGTTGCTTTTGGGGAGTGGGAATTGGGAAGGCGAAGGCATGAAAGTCAAGGATTGCTATTTTCCATAGTAAGCATATATATATATATACATTGTTTTCAAAGTTAAATGACAACTTTGATAAAAATTAACACTTGTTAAAAAAAATGATATATTTTTCCTTATTGGCCCAGCAAGCCTGTTGAAACACAAATCAATGAAGCAATTTGAGCAAAGACCTTCCGTGCATGCATGTGTAGTAAATGCATTCGCTTGGCCTAAAGAGAAGTATGAGTTAGGTCAGAATTATGAAAAAAGTTAATGAGACAGCTCCATGAAATGGATCAAGTTCTCACTCTCAGAGCTTATCTGGTGTGGTTCTCAACCTTAATTGCATACTAGATTCATCTGGGGAGTTTTAAAAAAACTCTTGATGCCCACAGCATCCTGGACCAATCAAGTCAGGATCTTCTTCAAAGTACTTTCAATGATTCCAATGTGTAGTGAAGGTAGAAAACATGACCCTAAGGCATGAGTTCATGAGAAGGCTATCTGCCATTTCCCAAAGCCATTAGAGCCCAGGATAAGGTAGAGAAACACATGCTCAATGGGGAGAGAAGTTGGGTATCCCTCCCTGTACCAGGTCCAACCTGCACTTCTTACCCAATCCCACTCTCAGTTGGCACAGTTATATGACTATGTCTTCCGGGTCATGGTAGGGAATGTACTCTCAACAGGGTGTAATCTGGGGTGCCTGGGTGGCTCAGCGAGTTAAGCATCTGCCTTTGGCTCAGGTCACGATCCCGGGGTCCTGGGATCAAGTCCTGCATCGGGCTCCCTGCCCGTCACTCCCCCTGCTTGTGCTCTAGCACGCTCTCTGGCAAATGAATAAATAAAATCTTTAAAAAAGAATTATTTTTTTTTTAAAGATTTTATTTATCTGAGAGAGAGAGCATGAGCAGGGGGGAGAGGGAGAGGGAGAGGCAGGCTCCCCGCTGAGCAGGGAGCCTGATGCAGGGCTCAATCCCGGGACCCCGAGATCATGACCTGAGCCGAAGGCAAATGCTTAACCGACTGAGCCACGAAGGCCCCCCAAAAAAAGAATTATTAAAAAAAAAACAAACAAAACAGGGTGTCATCTTCCCCTCCCTCACTCGCCAGAAGAGCTCTGGTTGGTCAAAATCTAAGACACCGATGGGGAGTGGGCCTTGAAGGCAGAGACCAGGCCCTATTCTTTCCCCTTTATCCCTAGTGTCCAGCAAAGTGGACCATTTCTTTTCTGTTTCTAGGCCCACTGGCCCTTACAGGGTGGGCTCAGGCACACTGGCCTCCTTTGTTTCCCGAGAATCCAGTGACTGGGGAACAGGACACTGACTCGGGCTACTCGGGATGCCACAAGAATACCATAGATTGGTGGCTGAAAACAACAGGCACCTACCTCCAGCATGACCTCCACGTCTGCAGGCTGGAAGTCTGAGCTCAGGGTGTCAGCAGGGGTGGGTTCTGCTGACAACTCTCTTCTGACGGAATGCTACCTTCTTGTGTCCTCACATGATCTCTTCTTGGTGCACAAATAAAAGGGAGGATGGGGGGGCAGAGAGGCAGCCACAGACAGAGACAGACTGAGAGGGAGGGCTCTCTAATCCCATCAGAAGGGCCCCACCCTTATGACCTCACCTAAATCTAATTACCTCCCAAAGGCCTCATCTCCAAATACCATCGAATTGGGAGTTAGGGCTTTAACATTTGAATGGGGGGAGGGAGGCACAAATATTTAGTTCTTAACAGATGTGTTGGGCCTCTGGCCTGTCCCTTGCCTCCAGCACAGTCTTCCAGGGGTTACCAAGCTTTTGCCTCGACTCAGCACCTGGAAGGGTATTTTTTTAAAACCCACCCAGCCATCGATCTTTGCGTGTGCTCTTCCTCAGTTCAAACACCTCAGAGAGTGAATGGGAAAATTTAACTTCTGAATACTTTACTAGAAGCACTCATTATAGATTTTATAGGGAAATGCTGAGCTGGTCCTCCACTACCCTGATGGCCTAAAGAAGCAGATGATGTTTTCCATTCTTCTCCCCAATCAAGTAGTATAAGCGTTTCAAATACAGAGCGGGGAATTACGCTGAGCACTGTAGGAAACCAAGAAGAAAGACTCCTAGCTCGCGAAGCAGGGGTGAAACTCAAAATATTTCACATCGGCAGAGGTTTAGGCAATGATTATTTACAAGTCAATATAAGAGGATTTCAATATATTAGCAGTATGCACGGTAACCCCAGTGTGGTCCAACTAAATATTAGCCTTGCCCCAAAGCGCTTATGCGTGCAATGCAGCGTGTGCATTAATGAATTCAGGAATGCACTGAGGAATGCTAAAGGTATGGAAGCAAAGCCAAGCTGGAGCCTCCGGCCCCACACCCCTCACTTTCTTTTTTCTGTTGTGAACCTTGGAGTCCTCCACCTGGGGCGATCCAGCCACCAAGGGGTGCCGTGCCTAGAGACAGGGCCCGGCATTAGTTATAAACCTGAATCAGTCTTCCCACCAGACAGGCCCTGGCTTGGGATAATAGAGAAGGGAAAAGAAAAAAAGAGGTCCTTCGTTTGGTCTGGAGACAGGGAGGGAGGGTCACCAGCAGAGTGAAGAGGAGGCTCCATTTGAGTTGCCTCAAATTACATCTGTCCACACACGCATGTGAAACGTTGCTTAAAAAATAAATGAGGTTAATTTCTCTTTACGGGTTCCCTTTCATCTCAGGGTTTCAAAGCACTTTGCCACAAAAGATCTCCATCTTCACTCCTTTTTTAATCTAAATATAAACGGAGGGCCCTAAGGGTTAAAGTTCGGTAAAGCCCTTTGAACTGTGCAAAGGAAAAGCATTAAAGAAAAAGAATTATTTTTTATCATTAGGAAGATCCGAGCAGCCAACCGGGGACCACACAGCCAGAAACCTCCCGTTCTGAAGAAAGGCCACGCCTCCGCTCGGATGACACGCTTGCTAATTAAAATCACAATTAAAACCAGCAGGGAAGATGGAGGGCCGGGACTACAACGCCCTTCCCCAGAAGCAGAAACACTCAGCCTGACTCACACACGATACATCAGATTTTCTCCAGCAGGCATTTGGAGGGAAGAAGAGAAATTCGAGTCCAGGCCACCCTCCATCTCCTGACCCAGTAAACTCCGTGTCTGGGTGGGTGACACATCCCTGACTCGCTGCCACCTCAGCGGAGTCCCAGTGCGGGACGAACCAGCTTGGCTTCCCGTGCGTGGAAATGTTTGCATCTGCATTTTTCAGCAAAGGAAAGTCTCCGAATCTCCCCAGTTCCAGCATGTGAGTCATTAGTGGGTGTTTGTGTTTGGGGTTCTGGGTTTGAGTCACCACCCTTCCTGCTGTCGGGCTCCTCCATCCAGGGGGAGCGTTGGAAAAGAGAGAAGCAGAAATGTGTGTGATGGCAAAAGCGGGCGCCCGAAAGTGGGTCGGCTGGGCCGTTTTATCAGCAGCTCCTTGTAAAGATCATTCTTCTCTCCGTAAACAAGTATCTAACATTTATAAATAACAGTGGGAAAGAGGAAGGGGGAGGAAGGAAGAGAAATAAGTCTATAAAGGATGTGATTGAGCTAAGCGGAAGTAGAGTCTAGTCAAAGTAAAAATAGGCAACTGCCTGTTTGTCAGCTAATGGAGGGATGGGGCTGCTGGTGTTGATCAAACTAGGGGTGTAGCTCTCTGGCACCAATCCTCATGGGCCTGGCAGTGTGGCCGAGGAGGGGGTGGCGTGTGTAGGTGGGGCTGCCAATATCCCCCGCCAATTCTGGAATCTGAAAGACCACCCTGACTTTGAAATTTCAGGCTATCTTCCTGATATTCCCTCCCTTCAGTGCAATGCCTGGCACCATTTATTCCTGGGAAGGACCTCAAGACCACCCAGAATTCTACAATGGGAGGGTTCTACAAGGTCCCAGTGCGTGCTGGGACCAGGTGCCAAAAACCACCAGCTTGAAAACAAGTGAGCTGACCGCCTGGGCTGCCCTAACAGCTGGTTTTTACTTCACTGACACTGACCATGGAAGATGGTTGGAGAAAATAAAGGTGATCATAGGAATATAAACACAAAACAAAGCAAAAAAAAAAAAAAAAAGAATCAGGTTTTGAGCTCCTGAACAGCTCAACCAGATCTGACCCAGGGAAGGCATCTGACCACAGGCCTTCCAGTTTCCCTTTCAGAAAGCAGAGAGACTGGGCGCCTGGGTGGCTCAGTTGGTTAAGCGACTGCCTTCGGCTCAGGTCATGGTCCTGGAGTCCCGGGACCGAGTCCCACATCGGGCTTCCTGCTCAGCAGGGAGTCTGCTTCTCCCTCTGACCCTCTTCCCTCTCATGCTTTCTATCTCATTCTCTCTCTCTCTCTCAAATAAATAAATAAAATCTTAAAAAAAAAAGAAAGACTGCAAGTGAAAAGAGGTTCAACTTTTCAACTGGTGTGAGTGTGGAAGTCAAACAGGACCTGTTGTATGCAGTTGGAGGCTGGATACTAGGTTTTATCTCAAGTATATATAATTAAAAGATATCTGGAGACTCACACACTCTTGCTACATTAGGGACTTGAAGCTCAGAAAAACAGAGCTCCTGCCCTACCAGCCTTCCAAATGTTAGTCAACCTACATAAACCCTTGGCAGAAAAGTTGACACAATGAAAATGAACACTGCTGTCATTCTAGACTGAGTCACAAAGGAAGGAAGAAGTACTATTTGATTCAAAACATTCTCATTTGGGGGAGATCTATTATAATGCACATCACCACCAACTGGAAAACAAAGGTTGTAAACTCAGGAGCTATTTTCCTGGGACCTTGACATTTTAAAATAAAAGCCTTCATTGTTTACAGAATACTTTTCGCATTAATGTCTCAGTTTCTTGTTCTTCAAGATAGTTATCTATGGATATTACAGAACTTCCTGAACTACCCATTTTCTGTGGGCACATAACATTTGAAAGATCCCTGAGGCCTGTTCCAAAACAAAGCACAGCAAAACAAATTAAAACACACTCTTGATTGTGACATTCTGTTTAAGTCATTATTCATGACACAGCTTTAAAAATTATCGCAAAAAAGTGGAGACCTGGGATTTGACTCCGGAGTTACTTACTTTTCTCGAATAATTCTCCTAACCTGCTCAGTCTTGGGTACCACTTCTTGGAAAAGTGACTTGATGTTCTCCAATCTTATGACAACCCATCATATAGCTTCCATATCCAAACTGAGCTTGCTGCCCAGCTGAGAATATCTTAAGTAGGCCCATAGGGATCATGTCTTTTCTGTTACCCTGATTCTTTAGCTGTAGATTATCAATGTAAGTTCCATACCTAACCCAACTCAGGCCAATTAGAGTGCTGCCTTGGAATTTTGTCAAACTGCAACGTGGCAGGGGCGCACCTGGGTGGCTCAGTTAAGCATCTGCCTTCGGCTCGGGTCATGATCCCAGGGTCCTGGGATCAAGGCCCCCATCGGACTCCCGGCTCCCCAGGAAGCTGCTTCTCCCTCTCCCACTCCCCCTGCTGTGTTCCCTCTCTTGCTGTGTCTCTGTCAATGAAAATCTTAAAAAAAAAAAAACTGCAACGTGGCAAAGAAGCCCATACTCCTGATGAGAGCATGAGATGTGCAATTTTTTTCAGAGGAAAAAAAAATGAGCTCACACCTAGAGAGGTGAGACAAAAAGTGCTGGCTACATTTGAGCTTTTGGTTCCATTTGTCCCTAAGATCATTCAGCTTGTCTTCAAGCATATGATATCCCAGAATCCTTAAAAAAAATGATCTCTGCTACCCTTCCCACCCCCACCCCAAGCTACTTAGGTTTCTAACCCACCAAAAAAAGAGTCCTATTAAATATAGTAATCCATTTGATTGTGAAAAATAAATAAATCTTTAACTAAAGATCCAAGGAACTCCACAGAGATATTTATGTTAGGAATCTTTCGAGTGTCTGGACAGCACACATTGTAGGATGTGCCACCCTTATAAGCTGTAAGACCAGGGGATAGCATCTCCACCCTTCTAGGAGCTAAAAGACTTGTCTGACATATAATTAGCTTTGTTTCCATGGGAATTACTGTTTCTTGCTTACTGTATATTCCTGCCCTCCCCAAACCCCCCAACAGGAGCTATACAAGGCAGGCATATTGGTTTTGTTCACTGATGTATCCAGCACCCAGAACAGGACTTTGTATACAGTAGGCTCTCAAGAAAGATTTACTAAGTGAATGAGCTAACCTTTGTCTATGTCCAGACCCTGTTAGGTAGGTTAGGTCTTCAAGGGTGCTAGGCTTAAAGACAGAAGGAATAATGAAATTGAAAAGAGGGAAGAGAGAGTCTAAGATACTTGGAACAAAAAGCAACTTTAAAGGTCAAAAGAGAATTATTTTTAAATTTAACAATTTGGAGGGGAGCCTGGGGGGTGGCTCAGACGGTTGAGCATTGGACTCTTGGTTTCTGCTCAGGTCATGATCTCAGGGTCATGAGATTGAGACCCGCATGGGACTCTGAGCTCAAAGGGGTCTGCTTGAAATTCCCTCTCCCTCTGCTCCTCCCCCACCCCCACTGCTCACGCTTGTACTCTCTCTCAAATAAATAAATAAATAAAATCTTAAAAAAAAAAATGTAACCATTTGGAAACCTTTTGCTAACCGATCAATAGATGAAGCAAATGTATCTCTCTCCATCCCAACTTTATTTCCTATTTTACTTACTGCTGGTTATACCATTATATATTCTTTCCTTCCTTTAGTAATAGGACCCCTTCAGTTTTAGTTAAGCAAATGGCAGCCCCACCAAGAACCAGCAGCTAGATAAGGTCATGTGACTAAGCTTTGACCAATGGGATGCTAGCAGAAGTGAATGGGGTTTTTTTTTTTTTCTGAATTATGCCTTTATTTTTTTTAAGATTATTTATTTGAGGGGTGGGGGAGGGGCAGAGGGCGAGGAAGAGAGAAACTCAAACAACCTCCGTGCTGAGCACAGAGCGGGGGCTCCATCTCACAACCCTGAGATCTTGACCTGAGCTGAAACCAAGAGTTGGGCACTTACACCGACTGCACCACCCAGGCACCTCTGAGTTATGCCTTTAAAAGGCATGAGTATGCTCACTCCTCAGACCTTTTTTTCTTCCCATTGACTATGATACAAGTATAATGGCAGAATATTGGGGAAGGTCAGTAAAAAGACATGATTGCTGGCTGATCCATGAGCTGGACCCAGGCACTTAGAGGCTCAGCCCCTCCCCTGTTCTTAGAATGTGGGTTCCATTTGTCTTTCCCACTCCCAGAGGCTGCTCCAAGGACACAGCCTTGAGATAGTGATATGATGAGAACACCTGCGCAGTACATGGCTGAACCCAGTTAAGGTCTCTTGATGAACTTTTTAAGATATGGTGGGAAGGCGAGGGCATCCATTCTTCTTGCTGCTGCCCACTACAAGCCTCATATATAAGTTCACTTTACTCATTAAACCTGCCACCCACCACCTTGGAGTGGCCGGCCTCCTTCGATCTCTCGCTGCCCTGCACATATGGGGGCCGGTTTCAGATCATAGCCAGAAAGCTCCTGAGAGGGTTGCAAACTGGCACAGAACCCAGACTAGCCATCTTAGACTGCCAAAGGGAAGATTTATGCCAAGGATGGCAGCATAAAAATATAGAAGTTAAGGCTTATGACAGCATGGATGTGCCATATTAACCCCTCACATCTGAATAGTTAACATGAAGGAAAAGTAACTGTCTATTTTATTTAAGACACTTCTACGTTTGTGTCTTTGTTATAATTAATCTGAGCTGGAACTTTTCCGATCTTCAATTGGCTCACACCACATTTATGTTTTTTAAGTTTTGGGTTTTTTTATTTATTTTTTAAAGATTTTATTTATCTTTTTAAGATTTTATTTATTTATTTGAGACAGAGAGAGTGAGCACATGAGCAGGGGGAGGGGCGGAGAGAGAAGACCCCTCTGAGCAGAGAGCCCACCCCTGAACAGACTGAGCCACCCAGGTGCCCCAAAGATTTTATTTTTAAGTAACCTTTACACCTGATATGGGGCTTGACTTTACAACCCTGAGATCAAGAGTTTCACCGTCTTCTGACTGAGCCAGCCAGGCACCCTGATACAGCTTTTTAGAAGAGGGAAATTAATCCAGTCCCTGAATTATGGGCAAACATTAGGAAGTAGGGACTATACAGCAGTTTGAAGGTGGGGAGGGAGGACAGGCAGAATGAACAGTAGCCTAGAGTCAGGGAAATGCATGCCTTGTTCAGTCACAGTTGATTGTTCACGTAGGAAGTGTAATGGACATATTTTTGTTTTTGTTTGTTTGACTTCCTTTGCTTTCAGGAATTGCTCCTCCATTATTTGTGATTCTGATTTTTTTTTTTTTTTGGCAATCACATGGCCCCGCCTTCCACCTGATGGGAATGGATTTGGGACTCTGTCGGTCCAATCAGGGCACTGTATGCCCCTGTCCTAGAACCCGGAACAGCACGTGACCTAAGCAGAGCCAGAGTCCGTTGGGGAGATTAATAAGGGCACAAGAGGAGAAGGGATTATTTCTCTTCTCTGTGATTGCTAGCTAGAAGACAGCTTTGCCATGGGCATAACTGCTGTTACGGAGAATAAGGCTGCCTAAGATAAGTCAACTTGGGAGGATAAAGAGCCTTGAGGAGAAGAAAGGCAGTCCTGAGGGCCGCTTGAATCCTTGGAGGCAACTGTGCCTGAAGCAAAACTCTCCTCCCACCTTGGACTTTCCAGTTACAGGAGCCAATCAATTCCTTGTGTGTTTCTGCTCTGTTGTAGTCTTGTCACCTGCAATTGAAAGAAACCTGACTAGTTCAGGACTAACCAAAGATAACATTAGAAAGTAGACACCATTGTCTTAATTAACAGTGGCGGCCCTACGTGCTCGACAAAAAAAATTTGGACTCGCTTTTGAAGACGACAAGATGAGCCGTTTAAATTAGGAGGCTGTTCAGGTGGTATACTGGGGTCCTTCAGTGGAAAGAGCACACCAGGTGATAAGTCTAGCCTTATCACTTCCTGGCAGTGTTTTCTCATCTGCAGAATGGGGGTCATTTCAAGTGCTTCGCTGGGTGGCTGAGAGAAATACCTTAAATAATATATTAAGCACCTAATACACTGGTACATTTTAAGCATAGTAACTCTTCCTATAGTGATCATGGTGGTGGTGATGGTGATGGAAGATGGAGGAGGAGGAGCAGGAGAATGGGAGAGCTGCTCCTGGACGAGGTCAGCAGGCGGGGAAATGAGTAAGGATGGTGTCGAGAGACGCTGACAAACATCAGCAGGACTATATGCAGTCTGCAGGTGCGAAGTGTGGGAAAGGCAAAAGTCAGTTATGAACCAAGGGTGAAGTATCTGTGGAACTGACAGATTCTTGAACTTTCTCTTCTGCATCCATACCATGAAAAATAGGAAAAACAACAATGAAACAATTCTCTCTGTGGCTGTAGGTGTGCTTGCATATGGGTGATAGAAGATGCTAGAGACTCCACTGGGTATTCTTCCTACCCAGTGGCCGCTACAGAATGTGCAGTGTCCTGTGCAAAATGAAAATTCAGGTTCTTTGTTCAAAAAATCAAGAAAACAGTTTTTTCCTTTCTTTAAGTTCTTTTGATCGGTGTAAGCATTTTTGTTTGTTTGTTTGTTTTAGATCTTTAATGTCACATTATCTCGGATATAGGGATACTTACAGTGCCAGGGCAAACCCTCCAGACGCCTGGGGCCCTGCCCTGCAACTTGGTTAGTGCCTGACCTTGATCCTTCCCACACTTGTGCCCAGGCCCTGTGCCTGGCAGAGGGCTGCAGTGGTCCCTGGCAGGGGTACAGGAACAGGCAGACAAAACAGGAGACAGGGAGGTGGTGGGAGGTGGGACTTTGGGTGAGTTGAGGTTCCAAAACCTAGCACATGCTCCAATGTCCCTTTGGGCTTCAGTTAGAAAATACAAATAAAAGATAAGACTATTGGGTGCCTGGGTGGCTCAGTCATTAAGCGTCTGCCTTCGGCTCAGGTCATGATCCCAGGGTCATGGGATCGAGTCCCACGTCGGGCTCCTGCTCAGCAGGCAGTCTGCTTCTCCCTTTACCCTTCCCCCCTGCTCATGATCACTCTCTCTCCCACTCTCTTTCTCAAATAAATAAAATCTTAAAAAAAAATAAAATTATCAAATATTTCTAGATGGTGACCACAGACTATTGAACTCCAAGCATGTGGTCCCCTTCTAGGATAGTTAATTTTTATATATCAACTTTACTGGCCCATGGGGTGCCCAGATATTTGGTCAAACATTATTCTGTGAGTTTCTGCGAGGGTGTTTTTGGCTGAAATTAATATTTAAATCAGTAGGCTGAGTCAAGTTGACTGCCTTCTCTAATATGGATGGAACTCATATAGTCAGTTGAATAAAACAAAAAGGCTGACCCCCTTCCAAGTAAGAGTTTTTCCTGCTTTCAGACTCATACTGAAACATCAGCTGTTTCTGGGTCTTGAGCCTGCTAGCTTGTGTACTGGAACTTACACGAATGGCCCTCCTGGTTCTCAGGCATGTGGACTCTGACTGAAACTAAGCCATCAGCTTCCCCAGGTCTGCAGCTTCCTGACTCACCCACCAGATCTTGGGATTTACCAGCCTCCATAATCACATGAGTCAATTCCTTATCTTTGGAGAATCCTGAATTTCTGGGTACAGGGCTTGTGTGACTACACTGATCATATAGCCACGAAGCTGGTGCTGTTCCTACTTTCCCCACTTGCTCCCACATCCCACACAAAGAAAGCGAGAGGGGGAAATTGACTAGTGGGGAGAAGAAATTGCCTTGGTTCTAATGAGCTATCAGTAATACCTTGTGTTATAATAAAGTACAAGTAAATTTTTAATGCCTAACAATAAAGGTACAGACTCCATAAGACAGCTTGCAAATTTCCAGTGTTCCAAGATCACATACTGAAACCAACTGAGGTAGAAAAATGTTAATTTCATAGGCTAAAATGGTAAGAATTTGGAGGTAATGACTGAACGAAGGTCCATCCTGTGTACAAGGAGCTCAGCTCTTTACCCTGTGCAAGGTCAACAGTACATTTTATGCTGTAGGGCGACAAGGCCTTATCCAACACCCTGGGGCCAGATGTCAGAATTCAGAATTATCTTGGAATTTTACAAAAGTAATACAGTGTAAGTACTGTATATTATTTACACTTGCAGCAAACTCTGGGACAGCACTCTGTGCTAAAATACATTAACATTTCTGAAGTAAAACACGTGGATATTTATGCTCGCTGGCCAAAGACTGTAAATAGCCTCCTGTCAGTCTAGGTAAGACTGCTTTCAAATGAGTTCAGGTGAGGTCAGATTTTGCTGCCAAATGAGTTACAAACACCCATTTTGGAGAACTTTCTGGATTTTGGAAATGCAGGTCAGGGTTAGTGAATTTGTAGTTCCTATTTCCATGGTTGGCCTCACCTGCCATTCACATTCACATTCCTCCTGCAATGAAGTCAGAACAAAATGTGGGGGAGAGCTTGCGGGGAAAGCATCCTGTGATACAGAGGAAAGGCCCAGAGAAAGGCTTAGGGTTTAGCCTTGCAATTGCTTTCCACACAATTTGGCCCAGCCACTGAGCGCTATGTGAGCCTAGAAAATGAATCAGAAGCAAGATGCAGGAGACAGAAATCCCCACAATCTCTACTGGAGTTGTTCCTTCATGCACTGTAGCACACCCATAGAAACTTCTTCCTAAGGCATCCTAATGGCAGCTGCTAGCCCTTGGAGCCCTGAACTGGGAAAAGTCATCCAGCTCTTTTAAAAAGCATTCATGTCTGTCAACTGAGGGGCTAGTCATATTTACACTTGGGGAAAAGGCTTTAAGAGACTGTCTACAACATCCAGTCACAGGGAGGTTATTTGGAAGCATTGTCTTCAAATACGTGGGGTGGGTAGTTATCTGTGACTATCACATACACAGGAAACTCCCCACCCCTCGTTCTCAGCATATCTCTCATCATGCCATCAATTCAGTTGGTGTTTAGCTGGAGGCCTTGTTAGCATTTTATGACACCGTCTTGGAAATTCTCAGGCCATTGTAGGAATATTGAGGTTTTCTTTGTTTTTTTTTTTTCTTTTAAGATTTTATTTATTTATTTGACAGAGAGAGAGAGACACAGCGAGAGAGGGAACACAAGCAGGGGGAGTGGGAGAGGGAGAAGCAGGCTTCCCGCTGAGCAAGGAGCCGGATGCGGGGCTCGATTCCAGGACCCTGGGATCATGACCTGAGCCGAAGGCAGACGCTTAACGACTGAGCCACCCTGGCACCACTTCTTTTTTTTTTTTTTTTTCCCAAAGATTTCATTCATTCCTTTGAAAGAGGGAGAGACAGAGCACAAGCAGGGGGAGAGGCAGAGGGAGAGGGAGAAGCAGACTCCCTGCCAAGCCGGGAGCCCGACATGGGGCTCGATCCCAGGACCTGGAGATCATGACCTGAGCCGAAGGCAGGCGCCCAACCATCTGAGCCACCCAGGCACCACTGAGGTTTTCTTTAGAGGATGTAATTCCCAAGCAATTGAATATTGCTCCTGTTAAAGGTAAAGGAAGGCTTTGCCTGCAGGGACCCTTCTGCATGGCAGTGCCGCCTCATGCATTTTGAAGTCTTACATACCCTCGAAGGACCAATGCCATCACTGCTGAAAAAACCAGGAACAGAGACTTTCCTGGTTCCTCCAGTTGAACTCTTATATCTGAGTTCTCACTGAACATTTTCAGGGTCTTGTATGTAGCATCAATTACTTTTTATCTTGCCAAATTATATCTTATCTCTAAATAAGAGTGGTTTGGGGTTTTGGGGGGGGTTTGTTTGTTTGTTTGTTTTTTCTGGAAAGCACTCATTTTTACATCTGAAACTGCTCCTAGGCCACAACCTTAAATGGAAGTAAATACTTAACAATGTTCTTAATAAATGAATAATTTTGGACTTAAATATTTATTTTCCTTGTGGCAATCTGGGTTAAAAATTCCTAGTAACCTAGTAATTTTTGCACTTTCCAGCAAATGCTCAACAAATACATTAAGTGGTATAACCAATTGTGTACTAAAGATTTCTCCCTTCATTGTTACCAATATCTTGTTATGCTGTCGTTTGTTGTTATGAATACTGTGCACTTAACTTTGTCAGTATTTGTTTCCTTATTAGTTCACTAAGAAAATAAATTCTAGGGGCACCTGGGTGGCTCAGTCAGTTAAGCATCTGCCTTCAGCTCAGGTCATGATCCCAGAGTCCTGGGATCGAGTCCTGCATCAGGCTCCCTGCTCCACAGGGAGCCTGCCTCTCCCTCTGCCTCTGCCTCCTTCTCTCTCTCTGTCTCTCATGAGTAAATAAATAACATCTTAAAAAAAAAAGAAAAGAAATTCTATCTTAAAAAAGATCTCTGGTAAGTTATTGGCAAAGCAGGATTAGAAAGATAGTGTATTATTTTTTAAAAATCATATTACTCCCTGATTACTCAATATCAGTCACTACTGATTGTGCAACAATGAAAGTAAAATTTAAAAGCAAGAGGTTCAAAAAGGAGTTAGGAAATTAGACTATGAATGGAATGTGTAAAAGAATTAGGACTAAGAAATTTTAAGACTCACAGCTGTCCTAGGAATTTAACCAATCAGTGTTCACAATAGAGTATATAAAGGAATGCATGTTATATTGGTTCACATTAAACCAGGGCTTTAAAGTGCTGAAATTCAAGCGAGAAACCTGCATAATCCTCATTGCTTAAAGAAAGAGAGAGAGAGAATCAATTTATTCATCACCAGTAACATGATCATTCGCTGTATTGACACTGCTAAGGCAGTAAATAATCTAAGATGGGTTTGTTGGAATTAGTACATTTATCTCTTAGACATGCAGAAAGCGGTATTTAACTAGCAAGGAAAGGTGCCAGATAAAATATAGAATGCACAGTTAACTTTGAATTTCAGATAAACAACAGATAATTTTTTTTAGTAGAAGTGTGTCCCAAACATTTCGTGGATATTTGAGATTGGTATCTCAGTTCTGATTTTTTGTCACCTTCTAATGTCATCATTCATTCATTCATTTACTGATTCAACACTGAATTGTTGGGAGCCTTACTCATCGATGAGTACTATGCCTAACATTCACCACACAGTGGTGAACAAAACAGAAATGACCTTTTCTCCATCGTCCCTGCAGTTTAGTAGGCTGACATAGACAAGTAAAAAGACACTCACCCTAGGGGTGCCTCACTGGCTCAGTTGGAAGAACACGTGACCCTTGATTGTGAGGTTGTGGGTTTGAGTCCCACACTGGGTAGAGACTACATAAATAAAAATAAACTTTCAAAAAAAGGCAGTCACTCTGTAATGTAATAAATGCCATGATTCACGGTTTGTTTATTGGAGGAGTAGGTAGTGCAGCCTTGGGTCGGAAAAAGACTCCCAGAAGATGTGATATCTAGATAGGGCCAAAGGCAAAAATGTTGGGGAAGTGGAGGCAGGTTCTTATCAGAGAGTACCTGCCACGAAGGCAAGGCTTGGGGGACGAGAGCTATAATGGAACACTCAAGAAACTGAAAACGCCAATATTTAGTATGGCTGAACCATGGTGGTGGGAAACGTGAAGAGGTATGTCATGGCCAGATCACCACGGGCCTTGTTTCAGCCCAACTGAATGGTCCATGCAGCAAGAAGACATAGTCATATTTACAAATTAGAAAGCTCCCACTGGCAAGAGAAGAGAGAATAGGCTGAAAGGGAGGATGCTGTGATTGAGGGCTTGGGAATGGGTGTGGAGAGAAGGAGACACATGCAAGAGCTAGTTGGGAGGTCACTCCACAACTGTCTTGTTCTTTGGATAGGGGCAATCAATATCTTTGAGCCTCTTCTTTGCCTTTGCTTTGATGTTGTATATTATATAAAAAGGCCCTGCTGCCTCGGCTTTGCCGGGCAGTTTTGCCTCAGCCATAGTTCTCTTGCCAACTCAACTGGAAAGAAATAGGGATCCCATAAAGGGATGATAAACCAGATGTGTGAAATTACTTCTATTAACATGTGTAATAGTATGTACATAATTTACCCACAGTGTGGTTTTGGTTGACCTGGAGGTATTGGAGAGCCAGCCTGGAAATGGACACTTTGCCAGGGCTGTGGAGAGAAATGACCAAGGGCCTTGCTTAACTAGCTGCCTAAGAAGGTCACCAATTATACAAACTATCCATACAGACAGCTTGTATTAGTAGAGGGATATGCTGTGGCTTTTCATGAGGATGAGCTATGCCCAAACATGAAGAAAGAAATAATGTGAAAAGGAAATAGAAAAGAGTACTCAATGATAGGCAATGGAATCAAGACCAGTGACAAGCATGGATAAATGGGAAAGAGGAAGAAGCAATGTCATCAGCTAAAACAAACAAGTAAACACAAATAAGCAAATAAGGTAATAAAGTTACCCTTTGTTGAAAGTTGATTATGCACCATGAACTATTTTAGTACAGTGTATAAGTTATTTAATTTAATTTTCACAAATATACTAAGGAATTGATCTTTGTTCCTATTTTCCAGATAAGGAAAATTGTGGCTCAGCACACTTAAGTAACTCTCCCAAGATCACACAGCATGTGAGTGCTGGACCCAATATTTACACCCCAGGTTTCTCTGCCTTAAAAGGACAATTGTGCTGCTCATAGCCTCTGGCGTGGCATGAAAGAAAAGATACTTTTCTCAGGGAGGGTCAACCTGGCATTTCTGAAGCAGCACCCTTCCGTGCTGAACAGAACAACAAGAACAGTTCATAGGCACCATTAAGTTCATGGAATGTCGGGATCTCCCTGCTGGGAGGTCCAAAAGCATCCATGCATAGAGCTGACAAGGCTAACAGAGACAGATACTAGAAGTTATTCAAGATTTAACACACCCACCTATTACTTCTTAGTTCTACTGATTTAGATGAACACGTTGATTTAGCCAAAAAGTATATACATATAAATACTGACAGTTAACTTATGAATATTTAGAGAATAGCAGCATTCATTTGCAGCCAGCACTTGGAGCTATGTTCACCAAGATCAAGTCATGTTGGACTAGTCACACTTCCACCTTATGTTTATGCTGTTCTGCTGAGCTAGACTATCACAGGAATGCCATAGAACTACTCAATCTTGATTTCATCCACGTTCTTAGAAAAATGCTTTCTAATATCATTGTGAGCCGGTGTGAAAATGGTAAGTCGAATGCTAGCTCAACTGAATAGAGGTATAACAACTGAAACAATTACATCCTGAGAGGATGATGACTTGGGTGTATTTAGTGATAATACTATAGGGCATCATACTTAGACTTGTATTTTTCAATATATTTTGGATGACTTGAAGAATGTGATCTCTCTTCTGAACTTCAGTTTCATAATAAAATAATTGCTGGGAGTCTCCATATGGATATCCAAAGCAATTCAACCGAAAATGTCCAAAACTGCCATCATTACCCTCTCTCTCAGGCTTGCCTCTCTCTAGTCGTCCCCAACTCAGTTAATAGACTGCCATGTTAGTGGCAAGTACTTGAATGCACCTTTAATTAGCTTAGGCAACAAAGGGAAAACATTGTGGCAGGAAATCCAAGAAAAGTTGTACAATCAAATTGTAGGAGGGACAGGGATGCAAATGGGCCCCATGAACAACTGGAGCCAGGTTTCTCAAATATTGTAGAACTCACTGTTTTTCTTTGCCTATGGGCTTAATCTTCTTTTGCTTCAGACCACTCCTTCTATTTGGTGGAAAATATGCCTGCTAGCTCCATATCTTGAAACCTTGTCTTACTTACTTTCTGAAGTAAGTAGAAAAGTATCTTTTCTTTCATGCCACGCCAGAGGCTATGAGCAGCACAATTGTCCTTTTAAGGCAGAGAAACCTGGGGTGTAAATATTGGGTCCAGCACTCACATGCTGTGTGATCTTGGGAGAGTTACTTAAGTGTGCTGAGCCACAATTTTCCTGAAGTAAGACCCATACCATAGATTGGGTGGCTTAAATAATAAACCACCTGTGAGAAATATCTCACCGTTCTGAAAGCTGGAAGTCCAAAAGCAAGACAATGTCTGGTGAGTATCTGCTTCCTGGCTTGTAGACAGCCACCTTCTTATTGTATGGGAGGTACGTGGCTGAGAGAAATCATTTCTCTCATGTCACTTCTTATAAGGGGCCTAATTCCATTAATGAGTGCTCCATTCTCACGACTTAATTATTTTCCAAAGGCCCACCTCCAAATACTGTCACATGGAGGATTAGGCTTCAACATAGAAATTTTGGGGGTCACAAACATTCAGCCCATGGGAAACTTCTGTCACTAAAAAGGCCAGACTGAAACTTGCTTTGGTTCCAAGTTCAAAATTCTGGACAAGGACTCTGGTTGATTTGGTCTGAATGAGTTGCCCTCCTCTGGATCCATTACCTGCTGCCAGTAGGTTGGGGTTCTATGATTGTCACAGGGGAGGTGTCCTCCTAGACCAATCAGTTAAGACAGTGGGACCAAAATTATGGAAAAAATATTATCTCCCTTAAAGTAACTTGTTAACAGTTTTGAGAAGAAAAGGTATAATATTTTCCTCAGTAAAAAGCCATAGGTGTCCACTGTCGTCATGCCAAATCCCTCCATTCGAATCACTGAGCGTTATCCTAGTCTCCTCTCCCTCTTGAACTCCGCCAGCCGATCAGCCAGCAGATCCCCAAATGTATCAAATTCGTCCCCTCCCATTTTTTCCAACTAAGTTCCACTTTCTTACTTTAGATCTTCTTCATTTCTTGCCTGAAAAATGGTGATAGTTTTCTGGTGGCACTGTCCTCTGTTTTCACCATACTTCATATAACCATCAAAACGAACTTCCTAAAACACAATTCTGGTCATACTTTCAAGATTCTCCATCACCCAATGAATAAATGTATATTCATATACATGAATGTATATGTCAAGGTGCATTCAAGTACTTGCCACTAACATGGCAGTCTATTAACTGAGTTGGGGAGGACTAGAGAGAGGCAAGCCTGAGAGAGAGGGTAATGATGGCAGTTTTGGACATTTTCGGTTGAATTGCTTTGGATATCCATATGGAGACTCCCAGCAATTATTTTATTATGAAACTGAAGTTCAGAAGAGAGATCACATTCTTCAAGTCATCCAAAATATATTGAAAAATACAAGTCTAAGTATGATGCCCTATAGTATTATCACTAAATACACCCAAGTCATCATCCTCTCAGGATGTAATTGTTTCAGTTGTTATACCTCTATTCAGTTGAGCTAGCATTCAACTTACCATTTTCACATATAATTTAAGGTCCTTCCTAACTAAACTTGGTGTCACTTCTCTAGTCTCATCACCACTGACTCCTAATTTATTCCTATTCCAGGATTTGAACTTGCTTCTTCTGGAAGTTCACCCAGATGTCTTACTCAGAAAAACAAGGAACATCTACTTAACTGTGGAGTAAGACAATTCTGAAGACCTCCTTTTTCAGCTGTTGATGGGGAACTGATCTCACACAGAACCTGAGGAGGAAGTAAATAGGGAGACACTCTAGTCCAAACTTTCTTTATTTTTACAGATGAAATACTGAGTCTGAGCAGAATAAAGTTACTTTATCTATGTGCTGGTGATCACGAGCCTCCGTCTTCTGATTCCCATTCCACTGCCCCAAATCCAGATGGAAGTGAAAACAAATCTTACAAACAGAAGAGCCAAGAAGGGAGGAAGGGAAATATAGCCACAGGGACTGAAGATCCAGAAGAGGAGGAGGAAGTGCTTTTATTTTCTGGAACCACCCCTAACCCCAAAATGTAAAAGGAAACAAGAAAAGCTTATGAAGGCTAGGGAGAAGAGGGAACAGACACTACACACAGGAAATGGAGGCATAAGAAAAGTGGGAAAGGAGAAATGACAAGCTTAAGAAATCATTTCCTCAGAATGGGGTGGGTTCAGGGCCAGGAATAACGGGCCCAGATGGTTTTAATGATCAAACTCTGCCTCTTGCCTTTCATCTGGCTGTAGCAGGAACTATCACCAGTGAAGGGCCATATCCTGTCAGTGGGCTGCCTCACAGTCTCCCACTGGTGCCTTGGAAGTATTTCACTGAAGCTGGGATACTTTCCCATTCCCCAAACCTCACATCAAGAAGCCTGCTTACCCATTCCCAGGACTGCTCCGGCATTCACGAATGTGGTGGAATATAAGGTGAGTAATTCTCTCAGTCTTGGAAGTCTCTTTTGGTCCTGTCCTTCATTTACTTTAACATATACATGTTGGAGTATGGTTTCTGGATCATCTCAATCTCCTTGATAAAGCAAAGAGTTGTTAACATTTGTGAGAAACACAGAAATACCAAGCAACCCGAGGCCAAAAAGGATAGTTTGAATCCATTTGACTCTGAGGAAAATAGTTGGTAAAATTCATCTAGAAAGAATTCTCCTCTTTTTTTTTTTTCTTGTTGCCTTTCCTCAACAAAAGTTGCACTATTAAGAGATCCCAATGTTGAGGTTACCTCCAAATACTGAAGTATTCATAAAAATTTTACCCCATAATAGCAAAGCAGAAAAGTAACTCCAGGAGTTTGGAAGTGAATCATTGGCCTTCCAGACACTGACCCAAACTCCTTTTCCAACACTTGAGTTAATACCAGTATCCTGAGACCCCAGACTGTGTTCCTCTTTTTCTTAGTTTGGAAAGAATGACTAATCCCTGTATACTATTCTTGGACTGTTATTTTGGCCAATTTAGGAAGAATGGACGAATACTAATAATATCCGACGTTTATAGCACGTTCACAGTTTACAAAGGCTTTTTCCATTTACTCCTCACGGCAGTTCCCAGATGAAGTGCCCAAGTGGTGAAGCGAGGATATAAACACAGGTCTTTTGAATCCAACCTGCAGTTTTAATTGTGCACTAGACAGGGTACATAATAACTAGCAACCTTCATATTCCAGTGGTGTGGCGCAGTAAAGTTGCCTCCTGCTCTTGTCACAGCAGCGTGGGCTGGTGGGGCTGGGGATTCTGCTTCATACAGTCACGCAGGGATTCATGCTCAGTCCACTCATGCATCACGGTTTTCCACATGTGGTCTCCAAAGCCGCTGGAGAGTGATGGGGAGGGAGAGAGCACACGCAGGAGATTTTGATGAGCCAGGCCAGGAAATGGAGCACATCACTTCTGCCCAGGTTCTTTTGTCCTGAACGTCATCTCAGCAAGGGTGGCCAAGAGGTAATTCAGCTATTCACCCAGGTCCACAAGCCTTGGGAAAGTGGATTTGAGAGCTTTGCCCTTAGAACTTCAGTTTATCAAGCCTCCGTGACGTCTGTCCTGTTGAGGAGAACTTGCTGAATAGTCTTTGGAAGTGACTGTTTTTCTTTCCAGAGTCTTTTCCTCCTTTCAACTCCCCAAATGTCTGTCTATTCCTGTTCACTTTTAGCCCTTTCCCAGAGGCTGCTTTGAGATCTATTCAGTCCTCATTTCATTTAAGCCTTCACCTGTGTATTTGTCTTTCCCCTCATGAACTCTTTAGAGACAAAAAATGTGTCTACTAGCGCAATACTGTGAGATACGTTCCCTCCAATCTCCTTCATCAACCTTCCACTTTCATACCAAAAACCTCAGTTCTGCCCTAGTACCAGATGCTATGCCTGGAGCCATAGGGAGAAGCAAAGAGGAATTAGCCATGAGGTCTTTTTTTTTCTTTTTAAAGATTTTATTTATTTATTTGCTAGAGAGAGAGAGTGAGAGTACAAGCAGGGGGAGGGGCAGAGGCAGAGGGAGAAGCAGACTCCCCGCTGAGCAGGGAGCCCCATGTGGGACTCGATGTGGGACTCGATCCCAGGACCCTGGGATCATGACCCGAGCTGAAGGCAGCCGCTTAACCGACTGAGCCACCCAGGCGTCCCAAGCCATGGGGTCTTCAGAAGCTTATGAAGAAGGCTAAGGTAAATATGCAACAAGGCATGTAAAATACAGTGCTAAGGACACAGAGGGAAGAAACTGACTTTGAATTGAAGGGAGGGGGACTGGAAGGACCTCAATGAAGAATTAATAACCATTAAAGAAGTAGCAAGCAGTTACTGAGTTGTTACGTGCCAGGGCCCACATGACAGTGCCTTATACGTATTATTTCGTGTCAATCTCATAACAACCTTACGAAATGGCACCAGTGTTGCTCCCCTTAGCCAGGCTGGAACAGACACTGGAAAACTGACAATAAGGGACATTACTAGGACAACTGGTGAAATGTCAATATGAGCTGTAGATTAAATAGGTAATAGTATTGTATGAACACTAACTTTCTTGATTTTGATCATCATTTTGTAGTTATATAGGAGAACATTTTTGTTCATAGGAAATTCACCCCGAAGGATTTAGGAATGAAGGGGCATGATATAAATTTACTCTCAAATAGTTCAGAAAAATAGTAATAATTGTGTGTGTGTGTGTGCGTGTGTGTGTGCACGAGAGAGAATTGGTGTGCGCATGCACACGTGTTGGGGGGAAGGGGTGGGAGGGGAGACAGTGATAAAGGAAATGTAGCGAAATGTTAACAGTTGGTGAAGATGGATGACAGGAGGGTTGTGCTGCTCTTGAAGTTTTCTGCCATTTTAGAATTATTTCAAAATGAGAAGGTACAAGAGAAAAGAAAGAAAACGGACAAGAGAATGATGAAGTGACTTGCCCGGCATGTACAGCTTGTGAATGACGGGGGCAATGGTCTCCTGCAGAATGCACTGGCTTTGCCACCTGGGCACCATAAAGGACACAGATCCTCTGTGCCTCGTCATTTGCTCTGGCACTGCCCACGTCCTCAGTCACACTGCAGCTGCCCAGGACCGATGAAGTGGGAAAGCCTTCCCACCTGGCCGGCCCCTGGCCCGTCCCCCTTCCCATTCCGCAGGAATCCTCCGCATCTTCCAGACTGTGTCTTCTCATCAGTCCTCTTGTTTATGGTCTGTAGCCCATCATCTCTAGAATGTAAGCACTACTTTTGTGCTTACTTATTGCCGGGATGATAGCATTGAAAACAGTGTGTGCCACATGGTGGACACTCGGTAAGTCGTTGTTAAAAAAAATAAATAAGAACTTTTGGGGGCTTGTTCTGCAAGGCACTTTGAAGAGAGGAGGTCTGGAAGCCTAGGACCCCATGGATTTCCTCGGATGTCAGCGAAGTACCTGGATGCATCACCCTGGGGTAGACATTGCGATGCACACCTCAGATCACACTTCAGGAATGAAGGTCTTATGCTCTAAGCAGCCCCTTCTGGAGACTGCCTCAGCTAAAGAGAGCCGCCCCTCCCAACATGGCATCTCTCTCCCAGATCCATCCAAACCCAATGGCTCGCTGATGTCCGGTGTAAAGGCCCTGCCCTCTCGCGCCAGTCCAGAGCTCTGCAGGATCTTCCCCTCCTGAGAACTCCCTGTGAGGTTGGCTGAGGCCCTCACTGGCCCTGCATGATGGCTCTCCCTCCCCCTCTGCCTGATTGTGCTCCGTTTCCTTCCCTTCCCATGCCCAGATGGGGACCCCAGGAGCCCTCCCCTGGGAGCCTCCTGTTAGCCTCCTACACACTAACTCCCTCTCAGAGTGTGCTTCCCACGAGACCCAGCCAGTAACACTCCCTCCTCCCCAAATCAAGATGCATCTCTGATTCAGATATTGAATTTCACAAATAGTGACCCTTCATCATTACAGGCAAAAACAGACTGTCTCCTAGAAAAAAACAATTGGCTTCATAAAGGCCAAGAGGTCATTCACCTCTGAACTCACAAAATCAATGGCATGCCATTAAGGAGAAAATATGAAGAACTTCCAAGAAGCTCTGAAAGAAAGGGGGTGTTGTCACTGGGGACTCTGGGAATTTAGTGACATGCTCAGGTAACATAGATCCTTTTAACTGGGACCTCCTGAAGACAGTTCATGCCCCTTTGTGAGGAGGATGGGAAGGCTGTGGTCTTCTCTGTACCTCGACTTCCAAAAATAATGAAGGTTAATGGAGTCCAACTTTCAGGAAGACTGGGGTAGGGAGGGGTAGAGTGGGGCGCTCACAGTTGTCTAGGTATACTTCTGGGTTGTTTCAAGATATCAGGAGAGGGTATTTAAGGTTTACGCATCTGATACAAATGAACAAAATGTAAAGACCATAAAATAAAATACATGCTTTCTTCATGTCTTTGCAACTGGGGGACGCAAGAGTCACCCCACTGAATGCATGCCCGGTGATTCCAGTCCTTCCCTACCTACCGTTGCTCCCTACAAAACAGATCTGGGCATGTACTAAACCATCTTAGATGCTGCTTCTAGGTACTTTTTGCTGATTACATAATGACCAAGCTCCTTACCACCATACTGAGTGTCTTTCAAAATCAGACCACAACCAAACACTCTGGGTTCCATTCTAATTCTTGGGACATTTTCCCTCCTCCCTGCCCCCATCTTTCAGAATCACTTCCTGTTCCTTAAAGAAGCTGGGCCCTACGTTTGTCTCAGCTCTTTATTTTTGCATTTGCTAATTCCCCCTTCCCCTTTCCTCAATTCGGCCCCAGCTTCAATGTCACCTGTCTGCCAACCTCTGCCTCTCTCCAACTCCAGCCATAATTCATTGCTTCTACCTTTGTTCTCATGCAGCACCTTGTCTGATCACTGTTCTGGCTTTTTTTCTTTCTTTTTAAGTCACAATATAAATACATATGAATACAATAGCTTGTGTTCCTATTGTAAGATATAAAAGTACCTCGGGTAGCAAGTATGAATCCCCCACCCGTGTTTTGATTCAGAAGCTGTTTGGTGGGGGTAGGAGAGGTACACAGGTGTTCATTACATTATTCTGTATACATTTTCATATTTGAATATTTCATTAAAAAATGACAGTCTTTCCTTTTCTTTGCCACTCTTCGTCGGCCAGAAGTACTATTAACAGTTTATTGTGTACTGGTTTTTCTAGACCTTTTGCTGTGTTTTCAAACATATAAATAGTCACATATACCCATGCAATTACTTTTTATTCAGATGGAATCATACTATTCCTATTGTTCTATAATTTTTTAGTTAATAGACTTATTTCGTCGAGCAGTTTCAGCTTAAAAGAAATTGAGCAGAGAGTACAGAGAGTTCCCATTTACCCCACTTCCCTGTCAGTATCTCCGTATTATCATCTTGCGTGGTTCGTGTGTTAGAATTGACAAGCTAATATTGATACATTATTAACTACCGTCCACAGTTTATATTAGGGTTCACCCTTTCTGTTGGGTTCTCTGGGTTTGCCAGAAACATCATGTCACAGATCCACCTTGATAGTATCACACAGAATAGTTTCACCTTCCTAAGAACCGGCTGTGCTCCACCTCTTCATCCCTACCCACCCCACCCTGACTCACCTCAGCTCCTGGCAGCTCCTGATCTCACTGTATTTGCTCTTTTACCTTTTCCAGAATGTCAAAGAGTTGGAATCACACAGCACAAATTCTTTCCAGACTGCCTTCTTTCACTTAGCAATATACATTTTCGGCTCTTTGGTGTCTTTTCATGGCTATAATTTACTTTTTTCATTGACATTGACTCCCCCCCCCCCCCCCCCCCCCGGCATCCTTGTGTATACAGGTACCTTTTTCTCTTTAACAGCTATGTCAGTATCTCATAGTATGATTGTAACAACTTCTGTATCCTTTTCCTCCCCAAGGGACATGTGGGTTTTTCAAGTTTTCTAATTGTGTATTTACACATCTTTGACTCCCCATAAACTTTGTATTTCTTAACCAATAAAACCAATAAAAAATGATCTTCAATAAACAGCACTGCTTCTGTCCACAAAGAAGAACTTACACGAGGAAGGGTGGTGGTAACTCAAAGCAAGAAGAGGGAAGGGTTCATAGGGTCCCATAGGTGGTGGTAGAGGAGCTTAGGGGAGGGTGGGGAGTGGCAGGCTAGTCCACACAGACTTAACAGCGGAAGCAGGATTGGAATTGAGCCTTAAAAGGGTGGATAGGGGTTAGGAGGACTGGGGGATTGTCATCCTTTTCACTTCTAAAAATCAAGAAGCAACCTCAGTGGCACACCTGGCTGGCTTAGTTGGAACAGCATGTGACCCTTGATCTTGGGGTCATGAGTTTGAGCCCCATGTTCAGTACAGTGATTACTAAGAAGCATAAATGAATAAATAAACTTAAAAAAAAAAAAAGGAGAAAAAGCAAGCTCAGTGTGCTGGTGCTGGCATCACGGCCCAGCAGCCTGGGGGCCTGGAAATATGCCCACTCTGACTGCTGCCGGCTTCTCCAGCTGCCTGGCCTCAGCCTGGGAGAGCATGCGAAGGAAAGACAGAACCACTGTTACGCACTTTTCCTAAGAACATGGATATACATGGTGTGTCTCTAGGCAGGCCCTGGCCAAAAAAGGCAAGGAGGACTGGCCTCCAGGAGTTCTCATTCCAAAAATAGTCTTGGCTTGTGGAAACCAAGTCAATGCAGAAGGACTCCCAGACTGATTGCCTCACTGCTCCTGGGCTGCATCTCATAACATTTCTGACCCTCGGACACAGAATGCGTCACGGAGCAGTCCATCTTCCCCTTCTACAACGACAGTTCCTGTATTCAGGAGCCACACCTCAGCCACCTCAATGACTCCTGTGGCACCTACCGCCCAAACTAACCCCTGCTGTCGGATGCTAACTGACAATAGTATTAGGAACTACCACTCATAATATGGGTTCCCCCAGAAGCACACCCTGAAATGAGATTCCAGTAAAATTCGTTTATTTGGGAAGTGACCCAGGGACAACTGTAGAGGAGAGGAAAGTGAGATTGGGAAGGGAAGGCCGCCAATACACCATGTGTCATGAAGCAAGTCATTTCTGTGGACAACTGGAGCCTAACCTCCCAGGGAGACTCTGGGAAAAGATGCAAAACATGTCCTGGGAATTATCCTAGAAGATGGCAAGATGGCTGAGATATTTATATGCCAACTCCTAAGAGTTGCTGGTTGAGGGCTACTCCTAGGGGTATAATAATTTGCTGCCCTTCAAGCCTGCCATACACAGGATGACAGGGTGACCTTGTACGTTTCCAGAAAAGTCCCCTCAGGCTCTGAGGGACAGATGCTGGAAGGTGGAAGTCAGCCAGACCACACTGACCTGGCAAAGTTTGAGGGCCGTGAGTGAGGGGGGCATTTGCTACACTATCTTATAGGGAAAATAGTCACAAGAGATCTGAATCCCCTCTATAAATTTGTGACAAGTGATTGTCCACTCCTGCCCCCAGGAAGCTTAGCACATCCCAGGGCAAGCAACTTCAGTGTTGGCAACCCCGAGTGCTGGAGGTGCTTCTCCACTTGTTCTAAATCTCCCCGTCTCTAAATGCCCCAGTGGGCTGCTAGTGGAGCCCTCTGCAGCTACTCAGGACATTGAAAGCACATTCCATATGTCAGCCCTTCGAATATCTGAAAACAGTCACCACAGTCCCTCTGCTTATCCATGGTCCCCTCTCTTTTAAACTTCTCCAATCCCTTCAACATAGTCCTCACCATGTAGTTTTGAACTCTTAGCCATCCCTCACACACCCGCCCAGGCAAAATTTAAGAAAAGGAAAATAAATGATCTACTGAAGACCGGGTACAAAGTTACTGTCACATGTGGCACCCCTTCAACCCACGTTTTAAAAATCCATGGGCTTATGATCCAAGTCAGGCCCATATGTCAATTAAATGAAAGAAAGCAAGGAGCTCCTCTTTGCATTGCAATGGACAATTGGAAGGGTGATATGAGCATGGATCCACCAGGAGCCACTGTGGAAAGCCTAATAATGGAAGCATTCGAGAGGGCAACTGAAATGAGGAGAGAGGGTGAGGCCAGATGACATCACTTGAGTCCCTAGATCCAGCAGAACCTAAAGCCTATAATCTCTAGACTTTTTAGTTGTGGGATCAATAAATCAATCTCAGTCTCTCCCACCCCACCCTCCATCTTTTCCCCCTCCCTCCTTTCTCAGCAAGTTTGAGTTGAGATTTATTATTTACAATGGAACAACCCGAAGAAGTCTAACAGATTTGGACTTTTCTCCTATGATACAATACAACCTACATTTTAGTATAGACACACACACACACACACACACACACACACACACACACAGACAACACACAATCATTTATTTTGGTAGAGCACTTTCTAAAGCACCTTCAGACCCCTTTGCTCTGACAAACCTCCGAGAGAAGACAAATAGGTATTAAATTGCTATAGTCATTTTTATACACAAGGAAACCGACACAGAGAGGCTAAGTGACTTATCTAAGATCACACAGCTAGCCAGTGGGTGACAGACCTGGTATAAGAACCCATATCTGCTGGGTCATAGGCCAATGTTCTTTCCACTGTATCTTGCTAGAGTCTGGGTTCTTGACCCATCTTGGTGGTCATCAAGCTGCGTGATCATCCTAAGAAGCTCCCCTCTTTGGCTTCAATTTCCCATCTTTATTGCTGGGGGCTGGCAACTGTGATTTCTTTTTTTTTTTTTTTTTAAGATTTTATTTATTTATTTGAGAGAGAGAGAGCACGAGAGGGAAGAGGGTCAGAGGGAGAAGAAGACTCCCCGCCGAGCAGGGAGCCTGCTGTGGGACTCGATCCAGGGACTCCAGGATCATGACCTGAGCCGAAGGCAGTTGCTTAACCAACTGAGCCACCCAGTCGCCCGGCAACTGTGATTTCTAAGGGTCCTCCCCAAACTTGCATTCTCGTGGTCTATGATTTTGCTTCATAACTCTGCCTGGGACAGGCTGGGTTGGCTCTAAATCAAAGACCCTGATGAGAGAACATCCCATCATCAATCAGAGACTCAGTACACACCCACTCACGCACACACCTGTTTGATGACATTAAAGTTCCAGATGGTTCTGTTCTGAGAAGAAGCAAACATCAGTAATAACCCATGAGTAACAAAATAATTGTGTAGATGCCCTGTATCCCATCTGCTCCATTCCTGTTCAGAAAAAAAAGTGCCATGTGCTATGATCTTTTTGCTTTTCAGTCCCCAAACAAAATGAAATAAAGCAAGCTTTGTGTTGCTGCATTCCCCCTGACAATGAGGGAGCGTGTTCTGCACTGGCCCCCCTGCGTCACTCCTATGGTTTTGCATTAGGGGTGGGTATGCTGACAAACCTGCCTTCCCCCTTCAGTGTGGACACAAGTTTCAGACACAGCTCCTAGGCATCCATGTGCTCTCCCAGCTGGGGCCTATGGCTTCTCAGGACCACAGACAGGGAAGTAGTATGATCACACACTGATATATTAATGAGAATTTAAAATCCACTCAGAGTACCCGCTTGTTGTGGGCGTCTCCATAGCCTTCATTTGCTTTGCAGATTCTCTTAACCATTCTTGGACTTTTCTTCTTCCTGGATACCATTTTAAAAGATTTCTAAAAGGAATAGGAGCCCAAAGGCTGTTTGCCTTGCTGTATTTTGCTGAACCCCAACACAATCCTTCTTGATGCCTTGCAACCTAGTGTCTCGTGAGAGAGTCAGGATCACTATGCCCCACAGAATGTTTCTGAGATTCCCATCTGCATGGGGAGGAGTGCAGGTTCCCCTCACAATCTTTGTTCTAGGAGCTTCATGTGAAAGGGAGACGTTTTGTCCTGACAAGTCAGCTCATGTTCTGTACTCTGTCTGTTCTTTTGGAAAATTAATATTACACAGTCATGTGATCACGCTTTAGTGGCCCAGATGTTATTTCAGAATTTAGAATTAGTTTTAGCCAGGAAGACTTCGAACCTTTGCTGGGGTGGGAGGGTGGAGTGAGTGTAGAGGAGTGTAGAGCACATTTCCAAAGTCAGAGTCCAACAAAACAACAGCAGACTCTGTTCATTATTTCAATTATAATAAGGTGTGACACAGTCCTCTGCATGAAGGAAGGGAGGCACTTGGTGTCATTCATACTATCTCGGGGGTCAGAGGTTTCCAGATTGACCAATTATTGATGTCCGAGCTGATTCAGAGAGACTTAGTGACAGACCTATATTTTGAGTAATGTGCACGTTTTATTTTTTTATTTTTATTTTGTAACATGCACATTTTAATACATCCAAAACAAAGAGTGATAAGCCTCTAAGGTAGATGTCCTGCACAAGCTGACAAAAGTCCAGCTCTATATTTTAAGCTTTGGAACCTCTAGTTCAATGCAGGGCAGTCCCTTGACATGAACGTCAGACACTTTATTCCCGGACCATTGGGGAGGTAAAGACCAAGAGTATTCATGGAATAGGTAACCCCTCAAAGCAGTGCCTCCTGTTCAAGTCTATGTAACCACAGTACCAGCTTGCTGTTCCCTGATCAGGCAGAGAGCCAGATTTGTTTGAGTCTCCTGAAATCACTCCCAGGTCTAATCCAACATTACCAGCCCTTTAAGGGTTAGCTCAAGCCCCATTATCACTTCTCCCATGAAGACATTCTCAATTACCTCTCTCCGGCCACAGCCTGCTGTTTTAAGCTGCCCTACTTCCTCCTTTGCAGCCGGAATCCAATTCAAGCTCCCCACACCCCAGCTTTGCTCTTGGTCTATAATTTGAAGCTGTTTGCTTCTTCCTCTTCTTCTTAACTTGCTTTTCTGGGACTCTGGTCCTTGTGTCTCACCCCTGTATCTAGCATCAACCTGTCCCCTGGATCTGATACTGATTTGACTTCTCTGGAAATGACCAGATGTCCTTTCCTTGGCTCTAGTATTGGTACTTTCCTTTTGGATTTTGTCTGCTAACGGAAGATCTGGGTATGTCTCCTGACTCATTTCAGTTCCTGGAATCTACCCCAGTACTAAGCCCTATGGTCAGCTAGTTTCTGGTTCTGTCCAAAGGAAACTGGACAACCATAGCAAGCAATGATTTTTTTTTTTCTCTATGACCAAATGCCTTTCCCAGGTGGGCAGTAACTCTTCTGAGGAAGAGCACAGGTCATAGAACAGGCGAGGCCTATACCCATACCCATAGGCTTTGGAGTTAGATGTACCTGAGTTTTAATTCCACCTTCTGTTGACTTAATTTACTTACTATACAAACTTGGGCAGGTAATAAGCCTCTTTGAGTCTCAGTTTCTTCATTTCTACTTAAGTGGGAAGAGTAACAATAGTACCTACTTCACAGGATTGATGTGAGGATTAAATGAGGGGTAGGGTGGAACTTCGAGAAACACTAACTAAATCTCTTTGGACTACTACAAACTCTTATACATGGTCCCAGGGTGCTGTGTGTGTGTGGTGTGTGCATGATGAAGAATCTTCAGAGCCTTGAGGATCAGTGTATCAGCACATCACCAGGCAGACACTCAATAAATGAAAACTTAAAAAAGACAACCAATAGAGGATTGAGAATCAACAGACAAATGACCAATCCTTCCAAGTCATAAAAATAGGTGGTAACGAAGGGCCATTGCTTATGATTACTTTATAGATTTTCCAGGGTTTAAACCTGCTGGGTACAAGACTTGGATTTCCAGAGGGGAAGTTGATATATATATATATATACATCTCAAGTATAATGATATTTGACTGGAAGGGCCTAGTTTCTAGATAGATCTATGGACATATTGATGAGGCCCAAGTTTTCTAGATGCTATTTGTTTCTGAACCCTGGGACATGCCATCTTTAGTATAATCATCCTTCAAAATCCAGATTTTTCCTGAGGTTTGAGCAGAAGCTCCCGACTGAGAGATCCAAACTACTTAAAATTTGTGTGCTGCACCAGTACTGGTCAGCAAACTAAAGCCTATGGGCCAAATCCAGCCCACTGATAGGGTTTATAAATAAAATTTCATTAGAACACAGCCATGCCATTAATTTATACATTGTCTATGGCTGCTTTCTCAATACAATGGCAGAGCTGAGTAGTTGTGACAGAGACCAAATAGCCTGCAAAGCCTGAAACACTCACTATCTGGCCTTAGAAAATATTTGCTGACCCCTGCTCTATATCATACATGTTAAGAGCTCAAAATGTCAACATATGGGCGCCTGGGTGGCTCAGTTGGTTGGTCGACTGCCTTCGGCTCAGGTCATGATCCTGGAGTCCCGGGATCGAGTCCCGCGTCGGGCTCCCTGCTCGGCGGGGAGTCTGCTTCTCCCTCTGACCCTCCCCCCTCTCGTGCTCTCTCTCTCATTCTCTCTCTCTCTCTCAAATAAATAAATAAAATCTTTTAAAAAAATGTCAACATATAATGACATGTTCTCTTATATGTCTCACCACTGTCAAGTTTTATCTCCGTTACAAAAAGTACAATCTTGAAGGCAAAGACCACTCATCCTTGTCTTTTGTACCTCCTATAGAAACTTCTTAACATTGCCACTCAAGGCCTCCCCGTCCAGCACCAACTGCTCCTGCAGCCTCAAACCCCTTCAGTTTCCTACACTTTCCTACCTTTTCTTGTCTAGGCAAGTCAGTCAATCGTCCTACCTTTCCCTGAGTCTCTCTCTCTACCCAGCTGATTTCTCAAGGACTATCTCAAGCTTCTTATCTCTCACTACATCTGTCTTTCCCGATACTCCAGTCAGAAGGCATCTCTCCTTTGTTTGAACTCTGTCAATGAGCTTTGCCTATTTCCTGAGGGACATAGAGACTGCTTCATTCTCTAGATATTGAGTCTCCCCAAACAAGTAGTCAGAGCCTGGAGGGCAGGTGCTGGGTCTTGCGGTGTTGTCTGTGGTCTCCTCCCTTCCTTACTTCACAAACTATCAATTGTCTTCTTAGTAGAGGTTGTTGTGGAGGGCAGTAGGTCCTGGCTGACCATCATTTAAATTTGGACTTGTCTTCTTTTGTAAAATAGTGCCTATAAGAATCAGTTTGCATATTGTTGCTTTGCATGAGGGGGAGGGTCATACCAAGAGGAAATTTAGTGCATGAAGGTGAAAAGGGTGGCATGATGTTTGCTACCAAAGCTGGGCCCCAGGGATTCATTCATTTGGGCTCTGGGTAGATAAGAAGCAGTTGCAAAAGCAGAAGGAGCAGAATCTTGAGAGGTTTTGTAGCTCACGGGGCATCAACCATACCGCTTTGGGGCCAGGTGATGGTGTGGCATAGAGTTCGGGGTCTTTCTCCTCATTTCTATATAAAAGGAAGGACTAAAAGAAATATAGCTTTCCTTCCTTCCTTCCTTCCTTCCTTCCTTCCTTCCTTCCTTCCTTCCTTCCTTCCTTCTTCCTTCCTTCCTTTTTTTCTTTCTTTCTTTCTTTCCCCCTCAAGGTCTTCGGGGGGAGTTTGAGAGTTCCACCAGTTATCCCAAAGCTAGGGAGCATCCTAGCCTAGGGTTCAGATTTTCACCAAAGCCTTGTTTAAAAATATAGATTTTTATTATTATTCAGATATGATGAGGCCAACAGATCAGGAGACAATTACCATTGGAAAGATGATTTGTTACTCATAGTTCCCTAGAGGAGGGGCCATGGCACATCTCACAGGGCCACCAGGGAAGTACTAGGGTTAGTTATGAGGAAGAGGAAGCGGGAGCAGGAAGGAGGGAAAGAGCCTTTATTGTGGTTTCCATGGAAAGAAATGGTGAGGCAGGGCCAGCAGATTTAAGACTGGCTAGTTGGAATAATTTTAGCTAGTTCTGGGGTACAGGGCTATCTCTTGTTGTCTGGTACCTAGCCCTGGGGTGATTGGGGTAGTGGATAGTGACCCTGAGTGTAAGAGCCCAGGAAGGGAGGTGGGGGGGTATGGGCTCTGAATTGGTTGATTTACATATGTACACTTATAGATTTGCATAAGGCATGCTTACAGGTGAGTCTTTTACTGTCTTCAGGAATGGGCTAGCCCTGGGAAGGGCAGTCTTTCCACAGTCAGCAAGGCCCCAAGATGTCCAAGTATCAGAAATACAAGGTTAATATAAGTCTCAACAATCACTGTTATGGTTAAGGACTGTGTTAGTTTGCTATAACAAAAGGCTTCAACAACAGAAATTAGTTTCTCACAGTCCTGAGGGCTGGAAGTCCAAGATCAAGGTGCTGGCAGGGTTGACTTTATTCTGACAACTCCCCCTTGACTTGCAGATGGCCGCCTTCTCACCATGTCCTCTCAGAGTCTTTCCTCTCATGGTGCATCCCTGGTGTCTCCTTATGTGTCCCATTTTCCTCTTATAAGGACATCAGTCAGATTGGATTAGGGCTGACACTAATGACCTCGTTTTAAATTAATCACCTCTTTAAATACCCTATCTCCAAATACAGTCACATTCTGAGGCTTTGGGCCTTAGAGCTTCAACATATGAATTGTGGAGGCTTCAACAATTCTACCCATAACAGGTACATTGCTCAAGTAGCCTGTGGGATTGCTGGAGCTGAAGAACATCAGAGAAGTTTCAGTGAGGAGACCTCTGAGGACCACGTGAGAATAAGGGCATGGACTTAGTAGAGGGTGGGGAGACACAGGTGAGGGCTATGAGCCAGGGAAATTAGGGGAGTATGTAAATATTATTTAGACCTATGAGCTTTGGGAGTCTTAACAAATTTGGAGTACAGAGACAGTAGCTCCCGTTAAAGATTATCAATATATCCATATTGAAACAAAATTCCATCAATACCAAAAGCCAATGTCCACAACCCCAGGAGATCCTCTTTAAAGAGCACGGCAATCACACTTACCTGTAAGAACAGTTCATGACCTGACAATACAGAATCTGGGTCCTCTCTCTGACAACAAAATTTCACTCAAATCTTGCAGAGAAAAATAGTGTCAACAGACTTGAGTGTTTGAAAGAAAGTACACAATGTCCAGTTTTTAAAAGTTTATTGGAGAAAAAATTGGTCATTTATTTCCTTCTTCTAGTCCCTTCTCGGAGGAGTCTGGTACAGGCTAGCTTCCTCCCTTCTCCAATGTTCACACACACACACACACACACACTCACACACCTTTTCTCCTCACACCCTCAACACAGATTTCTTCCCTCAGTAATACCATGCAGGGCTCTGCAGAAATCTTTTCATTCCCTCTGCTCTTTGTTTGAGATGCTGGTTGGAAATAGCTGGCAAAAGCAAGGGTACTTGCCTCTCTATTCTTCTGTATGTCCCCTCTTTCTCACAGGAAGTATCAAAGAGTTATTACTAGTAGATTCACCTCACCTCAAAAAAAAAAAAAAAAAAGAAGAGCATGGATCAGGCCAGGAACTCTGACCCCAGCTCTTAAGGAGGCAGGGGTCCAGATTTGTCAATTACCACGTGTTTTCAGGAGTATCAAAATTAACCAACCTGCAGGCCTGGTGGAGACAGATTTAGACAACAGGATCTGAAAGGCTTTGTATCAAAGTTGTTGGTTGCAGTCCAGCAAAAAGAGAGGATATCCTTGATTGAAGGGTATCAGGAGGTGGTTCACAGGGTGGACCAGAAGCAGGGCTAAGGTGACAGGGTGGACAAACAAACCTTGGAGAACAGGTAGGAACTGAGGGGCTTCAGAAATTGTCATGGGAATGATTTTGGCTGGGGTCCTCCCTCTCTGGCTGAATTCCAACCCACAGCTGGACATAACTACAAAAATGGCCACCACTGGATACTGTTGAAACTGTGCAGTAAACATCAGCAGTCCCTATGCTTTTGCATTATACTCTGCAGACTCAAAGTTCCAAGAGGAATCACCTGATCCACTGGCAAAATCTAGGCCCCTCGCATGAATTCTTACTGAGGGTGGCAAGAGAAATGGAGGTTACTGCCCTCTCCCTCACCTTCTCGTTGTAGGAAAATGAGGGGAACTGTGTCCCATAGTAATAGGCATATTGGTGGATTCCTCCAAAATAAGAAGGGAGATTGAATGTTGGAAGTAAAAAAAAAAATCGATAAATGTGCACCACAGCTATGACTGCAGCCATGAACACTGGAAAGCTATGTCAATAAAAAGAACATTGTATCTACAATTTTGTCTGTGTATCAGCTCCCTGGTTGGTGAGGCAGGAATTGCTACACATCCACTGAAAATCTGTGCTCTTTTTTTTTTTTTTGGCACAGGGAATAATTTATTAGATAGAAAATGAAAAGCACAAATAATAAAGGGGAAATATCATAAATTGGAATTCATAAAAATTAAGACCTGTTTATCATATCAAAAATACTAAGAGAAAGCAAATGCAAAGCACAGTGTGAGAACATATTTATATTTTTATATCTTTTCTATATCTAAGATATACAAAAGACCCCTAAAAATCAATAATAAAAAGATGACTATTTATCCAGAAAAAAAATAGGTAAAAGACTTGAATAGTATTTTTAAGGATGTCCAATTGGCCCATAATCATTTAAAAAGGAGCATAGCCTCAATAGTCATCAGGGGAAACCACAATAAAATTCCACAATATACCACCAGAATGGCTAAAATTAAAAACCTTGCACCATTAAGCATTGTGAGTATGTAGAGCCACTGGGCTTTCAAACACTGCAGGCGGTAGTGTACATTTATATGACCGCTTGTAAAACTCTTCACTAGTATCTACTAAAGCTAAACATGATATACTTTATAACCCAGCAATTCACTTCTAAGAACATACCTAACAAAATACAACCCTGTGGGCATCAAGAGACATGTATAAGAAAGTTTGTAGCATTCCCAAACTAGAAACAAATGTCCATAACAGTAGAATGGATAAATACTGTTATGTTGTTATGTTTGTACAAAGGGATATTATTCAAACTTTCGCTATTCACAACAAATGAATGCATCTCAAACTTAACATTTAGCAAAAGAAGTCAGGCAATCTGTGCTCTTCTTTTCATAGTATAGAATTCTCAAAGGGAAGTGACTTCTGATCTAGGGACTATATTTCCATGCATTCTTTGCAATGAGGTACAATCGAGTGACCAGGTTATAGCGAATAGAATGTGTAAGTAATAGATGCCACTTCCAGGCTTGGCTTGTAAAAATTCTCCATTAGTGATTCTCCATGCTCTTTCCTGTTCTTTTGTGTTAAAGATGACAGAACCTCTGACACATTGGCCCCTAAATGACTGCAAGGTGGAAGTCCTCTTTGCTAACTTGTTCATAACCTGTACCATAAATAGCAAACATTTTTTGTTTGGGCTTGGCTCGTTATACATTATTAGGTGCTAGTACACTCAACTTGTTTCTTTGTTTATTCTAAGTGAGACAAAGAATGAACACAGTCTTTAGAATGAGACAGATCTGAGTTCAAATCCATGCTTCACTACTAATTTCCTAGGATCCCTTTCTTAGTCTCTCTATTTTTTTTATAAAATTTTTTATAAAATGAGATTAATAGTATCTATCACAAAAGGTAGATGTAAAGATTAAATGGAATGATGAATGCAAAAATAACTAGAGTGATGATTGGTACACAATAGGTACTTAGCAGGTGGTAGACTATGAGCAGAGGACAGCGCATACGGCGGGAAGAGGTGTTTAAATGGGAAATTAGGAGACTGGTCTCATTCCAGGACTGCTCCTCCCTGTGTAACCTTGGGGAAGTCGCTTTACCTCTTTGAACCTTACTTTGCTTATCTGTACAGCAATGGTGTTGGATGACACCTGGGGTTTTCTCACTGTTCGCTGTGAAAACTCTTGGCTTCACAAAATTCCTTAGGGACCCCTCTGGGTAGAGCTGAATAGAGCCAGGCAGACTCTGGTCCCTGCCTCCCTTCCAAAGAGAGAAGTTCTGATTCGGTTGTTTGACATTGGATTTCCAGAAGCGAGTTTGTTTGAAGACAATTATCACTGCTCTTGTGAAGAAATTAAATATCAGTATCAGTGTACTCCAAGGTCTTCAAAATCCTTCCCTACTCCCATACTCTAGGATCCCGGGAGGGTCTGAGCAATGATGGCTTAGTCCACCGTATTGCCTTGGGAGAGGATTTGTCCTTCTTCCCTGATCTGACCAGTTTGCCAGAAGCCAAGGGTGACTTTCAAGACTGCCCAGGCGTAAAAGTAATCAGGTGGGTGGAAACATGACTATGAATAAGAACTAAATATGCAACCAACAGGTACAGTCCCTGGCACTGGGACATAAGGGAAAGGCAGGTGCACACTGGTCCAGTTGGAAAATGCTGAAATCAAGCACAAGAGTGGGCATTCCCTTTCTGACCAGTAAGCTGAGGATAAGAAAGCAGGCAGGCTTAAGACTCACAGAGCTCCACCGAGGAGAAAGTTGCTGACTCTTGGTCAGGACCTTCAGCATTCTAATACGGCTTTCTTTTCCAATACACTGTAAGAAGTGTGGCCGATAACACACACATGCCACAGAAAGGGAGTTTGCCCAAAGGCTAGATTATTTTGCTAGTATTATGACTTTTCGGTCACTCAGTCCACAAGGATTTATTATATTCAATGTGCTGGATGCTGTTTTAGCTGCTGGGGCTAGAGACAGATCCCTATATTCTATGTTCTAGCCTGGGGAGACAACATAAATTAATAATCAAATAATAGTATACATCAGGTGGTGATAACAGTTAAATAAAGGGGACAGAAAATAAAGGGGAGGTGTTATTTTAGAGAGGTTCTTTTTTTTTTTTAAGGATCTTATTTATTCATTTGAGAGAGAGAGAGAGTGCTCACAAGCAGAGGGGAGAGAGAGAGGGAGAAGCAGAAGGAGAAGCAGAGGGAGAAGCAGACTCCCCACTGAGCAGGGAGCCCAAGGGGGGCTCGATTCCAGGACCTGGTGATCATGACCTAAGTGGAAGGCAGACGCTTAACTGACTGAGCCACTCAGGCACCCCTAGAGAGGTTCTTTTGATGAGAGGTTGACAGTGGGGCAGAGACATGAAGGGAGCAGGCTCTCCGGGGGCCAGGGGTGCAGGCAGGGGGATGAGTAGCTACGAAGACGCTAAAGGCAGGGCGGCTAGGGGAGCAGAGTGCTGCCGGGGAAGTAAACACGGGCAGTGGCAGGAGCAGAGCCGTGAGGTGGGAGGCAGCAGGGGGTTACGTCACTTAGAGCCACACGGTCCTCAGTTAAGGATTTGGAATTTATTCTGAAGCCGTTGAAAGATTGTGAGCAGAGGAGTGACTTCATTCTTAAAAGGGTGACCCTGGGTGATGTATCAGCTGTCTAGAGGCAAAGGTGGAATGAGAATGAGCAGTTGGGAGTCATGTAATAATTTAGGCAGGAGATAGTGCTGATGAAAATATGGCAGCAGCAGAGGAGGTGCTAAGCAGTGGGATTCCAGATCCTTCTGGATCCATGCGGAAGACAGAACAACTAGTCAACCCGCCAACAAGGACGTCGCCATTCTTTTGTTATTACTACGTTTTCTTCTGCGATTTGGAGAATCTTCTTCACCCCTTCCTCCACCCACTAGAGAATATTTCTTCTTGAGCAAAGAGAGAGGAAAGAAAGCAAAGCAAAGGGGCAGAAAACAGGATTAGATATGAGTAAGAAAACGAAAAGTAGATATAAAAACAACAGAAGAACAAAAATAGAAGAGGCAGGAACACCAAGAAGGAAAAAAGCAAGAAAAAAAAAGAGATGTGCTCCATCATTCTAGCTTTTTCTTCTCCTTTATCCTCTGTTGATAGCAGAAAAGCAAAAGAAACCTTAATTCCTCTATAGGCAAAGCCCTTGGAAAACACTGGTAACTGTTTCGTTTTCAGCGACCATGTGCACAATGCCAGGTTGAAGAAGCAGAAATAAAATTTCAGTCAAGAAAAATGAAAACCGGTGCTGGAGGGTGAGCTGCATGTTCAGAGATCTCCCATCATCACTTCTGATAAAGCCCCAGCCCTCTGCAGAGTAACAGGTGCTGGTCTACAATACCATTTTCCCTGTCATCTTCCAGAAAAGAAAAACCTCATTTCCAAAGAGAGAGAAATTCCCCATCTCCCCTAGGTCCCTTTCAAAAAGGCAGAGTTGGCTTTATGAAGTGTTTCATGAAGTCACAGTACCCTTGGGGGTAACCAGAAACCATTGTTTTCACAAGGGGGAGAAAAAAAGCAACCGGAAGTTACATTCTACTGGAGAATATAATCATATCCCCTTGCCAGCGTGAGTGAGAACATTCCCTGACCATTGTAGCCTTTTGATACTGTCACTGAAGGAAATGTTGGCCATAAATCCTGATGAAAGATTACAGGAGCCATTTCCACCTTGGAGCACTGCAATGTGTTTAAGTGTTTAACATAATCTTAAAATGCAATAACAACCTTCCTCTAATTTAATCTTCAGTCTTCAGCTGTCAACACAGATGCAATAAGCTGGTAAACGGCAAAAGGAAAAAATAAAGAAGTGGTTGTGCAGGAACCAAAGATACTTTGATTTCCCTCAAAGCCAGGCTTAACAGTTTCAAAGAGGCACACAGCAGGCTGCTTGTATGAAATTTTGCCGGAAGGAATTAAGCTGAAAAGGAGTATTTTCCCTTTAGAAATTGCAAAGTTCCAACTGGGACTTCTTATATAATAGATCCACTTCTCTGCGATCTATTTATGAAACTTGCTTCAATAAATGAAAACCCAAAATAAAGGCAGGGCGAATCCAACACAGTCAACTTCGACTGCTTTCCAGTGTTTTCTGTATTCTCTCCCTCTTCGTTTCTTATTCTCTCCATACCCTTCCCTTTTCTTGTCCTACCAAACCCCACATTCCCGGAGGCATTTTCAGGTTGATCCATAAAGGATGGTCACCACATCTGTGGTTCCAGGCCTGCTCTCACCTTCCACCCAAACTCAATGAACAAAAGTTCTTTTCTAGCCTGGAATTTTTAATTAAGTTTTGTTGTCCTCACCTCTTCAGAAGCACGGGATGTTAATGGCTCATGGTCTACTAGGAAAAGCTTTTACTGGGCTGTGGAGTGGGTTTTTGAAGGAAGACCAATAGCCTCCATCAAGTTCTAAAGATACATAGACAGTGGGGCCTTCTCCACCATCAAACTAAAGTATTTTCTCCTTCTCTCTCTCTCTCTCACCTCCCAACACACACGCGCGCGCGCGCGCACACACACACACACACACACACACACACACACACACAGTCTCCTAGGAGAAAGCCTTTGGGTTTTATCAGTAATTCTGACTTTGGAAACTAAGCAACTATCATTTTGGCAGGGTATACCTAGGAGTTGAAGGTCGATAGCAGCTGGCTGCCTCTTACAAATTAAGTGTTCTAGTAGTTTCTCATTTTTATCTCCTCTAGCTGAGTACATTAAATATAAGAACAAGGCCCAGTAACCATGGACTTTGAATCATCACTTCCTAGATAGTCCACTCTCATATCTCAGAAACCAGTTGGTGATAGCTAGACAGGTAAGGAATTCATGGGAAGGAAGCCCATAAATCACTGACCAATGATGTCAGAAGGAAGGGCTTCTGGGTGGCATGTCAGAGCATTAGAAGAATAGAGCCATATAATTACACTACAAATTAAATGATATTTTATCACATTAATTCATATGATGAGTAATACTAGACTCCCATAGGTTTTGTAATTTTTTAAAAGATTTTTTATTTTTAAGTAATCTCTACAACCAACATGGGGCTCAAACTTGCAACCCCGAGATCAAGAGTCGCATGCTCCACAGACTGAGCCATCCAGGTGCCCTGGTTTTGTAATTTTTAAAAATCATATCCTTCCTCATCCTCCTCCCTAACTGCCTGAACTATTTTTCTTCCCTAAAGAATCCCTCAGGGACAAGAAGATGTAAGGAACCCCCAGAGAAGTAGAAATCTCAAATGACAAAAAGATGGCATTATTGAAAATGAATATTTCACTTGAAAAGATACTTGTGTGAGATTATTTTGATAAGATTATCATTTAAATGTGGTTCCTTCACAATTTGAAAATAACACAAGCTTGCTTCAAAGTGAGGACACATCTCTTCACTGAAAAAAGCTAGCTTACTTTTGGGACCAGCCAGTAAATATTACATGGTCTTTTTTTTTTTTTTTTCAGAAAAAAATGTGGTTTCCATTTTTCTTTAGCAGCATTATTTATTATTCACTCAGATGTCAAATATGTATTGCTCATGTGCTTAGTTGAAATGTATTAGACAAAAGCTAATATGGTCAATAATGCAAAAGTTATATATATATATATATATATATATATATATATATATATATATATATATATAATTTGGCACAACCCAAAGAAAAGCCTAGAATAGCTTTATAATAAAGAATAACCCAAAGTAGCTAAAATAGCTACTGCTTTTGAACCACAAAGATACTGGGGGAATATATAAATGTTTCTACCAGTTCAAGTATTTCCATGATACTTCTGACAGATATTGCTCATTAAGTAATCTAACATTTTCTCACCTCTTTTCCTTGTGGCTTTCTTGTCACTAGACACTTGCTTTCTCAGCTTCCCTTGCTGTTGGAGAGGCACAGGTCTTTGGTCAAGGTCTGGCCAACAAAGCATAATGACAAATTTGCTGGGGAGATCATAGCAAAGTTTTTTTTTCCAACAAAAGGCTAGATGATGTTAGCATGATCCCTTCGCTTTTTCTTCTTCCTTGAATGTGGATGTGATGCCTTCACATACAGCAGCCGTCTTGTCCCTATAGAATGATGTACATGAGTGAGGAAGGAAATGAACTGAAGATGGCAGTGCTAAAGAAAGAAAGAGAGATCCTGGATATTATTCAGCCATCCCGCCAACTATTTGCTTTTCAGAATGCACCCAAAAGCATTCTTAACTGACATAAAGTCTACAAGACCTGGACATACACTGAAACAAAACATAAACTCAAGAGCTCCAGGGTGAATACAAGTAATGGCAAGATGGAAAGTGACAGATAAGAGAAAAGGGAAAGTAGGGAAACATTGTTTAACTTGCCTGGTATGACAGGAACTCAAAAGAGCCTGAGGGAACCTCATAGCACTTTGGTTTGATGTTCTTTTAAGAGTTAAAATAAGATTGGGAACAGAGTCTTCAAACTACTGCACCTTGCCAATGGGAACAATATGAGAAATTAGCTAAGTAGTTTAAAAGCAGAACCAAGAGGTGCCTGGGTGGCACAGTCCTGGGTGGCGCAGTCCTGGGTGGCACAGTCAGTTAAGCATTTGACTCTTGGTTTTGGCTCAGGTCATGATCTCAGGGTCCTGGGATCGAGCCCCCAGTCAGGCTCTTGCTCAGCATGGAGTCTGCTTGAGATTCTCTTTCAAAAAAAAAAAAAACAACTTTAAAAAAATTTAAAATAAAAGCAGAACCAAAAACAAGCCTGATCAGCCCACTATTCAGAAAGTTGCTTAGAGGAGAATGGGATGGGGGGTTGAAGAGAGAGCAGAAAACGAGGGAGGATAAGAAGAAGAAAGAAGTGATCATCTTTGTCCCATCACAGGACCCAGAGAGAAGCCTGCTATTAGATGAATATCAGTGCCTCACCTATATCTGCTAGGATTCCTTTACCATTTTTGTACCTACTACATTTTTTTTGTGCACACAGACTCCCAGGGTGCTTTCACTCATAACAGTCAGAACCTGGGTCTCTTTGTCAGAGGACTGTCTTCAGTTCCAGACCTCCCTTTGCTTGTGTGCACAGATGGCCCTGAAATCCTAGGATCTTGTGCACTCCTGAGAGAGTCTTTAACCACTGATGGGCACAAGAGTATAAATACTTCAATTCCCTCCCCTCTGTTTAAGACAACTACCCCTCCAGAGTTCTCCTGCAGCTTTGAAGCAGTCCTTGGTGAGACCATGCTTGATACTGATGTACTGACCAGCTTCCTTCTATTCCCCATCGAACCTCCCCACTGCCTTATTATTTCATTCCAGGAATTCTTCCTAATAAAGCACTTTAATGTAAATATCGGTCCCCAGGTCTGCATCTGGTGAACCCCTCCTAAAACGTCTTTTCTATGGGATATAAATAAAATGGCTCACCCGAGGACCGCAGAACATAAAAGCAAAAGAAATTAGGTAGACAGTGAGTCAAAAAGAAAATGGGAAGTTTTGCCAAAAGTCAAAAATATGAGCCATAAATCTTTGGGCTGCCCACACTGGCCTGATTGTCAAGTGAGGCAGCAGTATTTTCCACAAAAGTACAAAATAAATTTGATATCCTTGCTAAACATTAAGCCATTTGTAACACTTGAACATCAAAATCTAATATTGCTTATAGCTAGTAAGGGGGGTCAGCAAAGAAGGAAGAGCAGAATGACTACCGTAGCACAGACAGAAAGTGTTCCTGAGCCTGGCCCTCTCCCTTTCATGGAGACACGAGAGGAGATGCAGAGCTCTCTCATTTATGCATGATTTTTTCCAACCCAGGTGAGTGATTAGCTACAAGGTTGAACTAAACAGCCATATGTTATTTTTCTTGTTAAGGCGCTAGTCTCTAGTGACTTCAGGCTCCAACCTCACAAGAAAATCAGATCATGGCTCAGACGATCTGGAGATTCATGTCTTTGTGCCTGACTCTGCTTGCCGCATGGTGGGTAATTTTAGCTAGAAGATACCAGGTCGGCATCACGGAACCAACTTGATTTCAACAATGAACAGATCGGTTTCTGAGGCTCTGGGAAGACTGGATTTCACGTAAAGACTAAAACTTTCTTTCCTTCTTCATTTTTTTTTTAAAGATTTATTTATTATTTATTTTGAGAGAGTGAGAATGAGAGAGAGAGTACATGAGAGCGGGGAGGGTCAGAGGGAGAAGCAGACTCCCTGCTGAGCAGGGAGCCCGATGCGGGACTCGATCCCGGGACTCCAGGATCATGACTTGAGCCAAAGGCAGTCGCTTAACCAACTGAGCCACCCAGGCGCCCTCCTTCTTCATTTTTAATTAAATAAAGAATCTGAGAACCAACAGGCCAAGAGAAATAGGAAACCATTGTATACAACATGAATATCAATGGGTCTAACAGGTTCATTCTTAATTCACTACTCTAGAAAGAAAATATTCTGCCTTCTTGACAAAAATGAACAACTTCTAGATTTTAACCACAGAGTGAGGAATAACACTTTTAGTAACTCAAAATGCTAATTGACCATGTAGGTATCACCTGAATTGCAGAGACATTCCCAAATTCAATGCTACTCCCATTACTAAAATAGGAACCACATTTAGCATAAACAAACAAACAAAAAGACAGGTGGAATGATTCAACAGAAAAGAGATGAACTTGGACCTTTCTGTAAGGCTTTATCAAATGTACTTTTAGTCTAAATGATGACACTTTGTGATTAGTCCACAGGTTGAGTTGATTTTAAAATGGATTATATTAAGGAGATAAGACCAAGTTGAGTAAGGTCAAAAGTTTACTTTTAATGGCCATAGTAAGTCACTTTACCTTCTGGGCTTTTATTTTTTTGTTGAAGTATAAGTGCATAGATCTTACTTTTGCAGTTTGGTAAGTTCTGACAAATGTATATATATCCATGTAACTATCACCAAGATCATAACTGAGAAAATTTTTGGTGCAACAACTTTCCTCATGCCCCCTTTCCAGTCCACCTCCTGCCTTCTAGAGTAACCACTCTCGATTTCTATCACCGATTTTCAGTCTTCATGTAAATTATACCGACCAATATGTGCTCTTTTGTGTCTGTCTGCTTTTCTTCAGCATAATGTGATTGTGATTCATATTCATTGCTGTATGTAATGCTAATTTGTTCCTTTTTGTTGCTTAGCAGTACTATTCAGTTGTAAAATGTGCTACAATGGATTTACCTATTCACTTGTTAATGGACATTTGGGTTGTTTCCACTATTTGGTTATCATGCATTGGGCTGCTACGGACATGCTCATACAGGTTTGTTTGTGGATATGTTTTCAATTTTCTTTTTTTTTTTTTAAAGATTTTTATTTATTTATTTGAGAGAGAGAGAATGAGAGACAGAGAGCACGAGAGGGAAGAGGGTCAGAGGGAGAAGCAGACTCCCTGCTGAGCAGGGAGCCCGATGCGGGACTCGATCCCAGGACTCCAGGATCATGACCTGAGCCGAAGGCAGTCGCTTAACCAACTGAGCCACCCAGGCGCCCCTATTTTCAATTTTCTTGAGTGATATCTAGAAGTAGAATTTTTCATTGTAGGATAGGATTGGCCTTAACTTTATAAGAAACTTCCAACAGTTTTCCCAAGTGGTTGTACCATCTTTCACTCCTCCCAGCAACATAGGAAGGTTCCAATTGCTCCACACCCTTGTCAAGATTTGATAATGAGGGTCTTTCTAATTTTAGCTATAGAATGGATACTATAGATAGAAATCATTTTGCAATAACAAAATAGACTCAGATCTTAATTACATCCTCCCCAATTTGCAATGATTTCTTACCACCTTCGTAGTTTATCCTGATATTACCTGCTTTGCACTAATCATTTCATCTCTTGGCCACCAAGCGTAAGTTACTGCTTTGAAGGGCTGTGGAATGAGCTATTCCAAAACAGATGAAATTTTTTGAACATTCCTGTTATTTTGTATCATGTCTACCTCTTTATTCCTTCATTTGTTTTATTGAACACAAATTCTCATATTAACACCTCTTCTCAAAATGAGAAATTCCTTAATGAAAGAAGCTAATTGTTAAGTGGTATAGGTAGATAGAGCATAAATTTCAACACCCACCCCCATTTCTTCAAAAATTATGGTGAAAGAGAAAGTGGTTTCAAGAACACATTCTCACTGTGTTCTTCATATATGCAATCATAATTTTCTTAAATTCAAGCCATATAGATTGGATCATGTTAGATAGACATAGTTTCAAATCAAATCCCAGGTTTTTGAGGCACCTGGGTGGCTCAGTTAGTTGAGCATCTGACTCTTGATTTCAGCTCAGGTCATGATCTCAGGGTTATGGGACCAAGCCCCATGTAGCCCTTTGTGCTGGGTACGAAATCTGCTTAAGATTCCCTCTCCTTCTGCCCCTCCTCCAGCTCGTGTGTGCTCTCTCTCTCTCTCTTTTCCATAAATAAATAAATAAATAAATAAATAAATAAATAAATAAATAAAATCTTTAAAAAAAATAAATCCTAGGTTTTTAATTCTTCATCAGCTAACCAGGTTGATTATTACGGTTGACTGGTTGATTGGTATGATCAATTTGTAGGGTCACTGGAACTTCATGTGGTGAAGGAGTCTCCCACTTGGTTACAGTGTGTTGAGAGGCAGTATAGCAGGTGGTTAAAATTACACACCTAGATGTAGACAACCCAACTCCAAATTTTGGCTCCATCCTTACCAGTTGGGTGGGCTTAGACAAGTTGTTTAAACTCTCTCTTCCTTAACTTACCCACATATAAAGTAGGGATAATAATAATATCCATACCCTAGAGATTATGAGGAATAAAAGAGTTAAGATGTAATAAATGTTCAGAATTGTGTTAAGCACATCTTAAAAGTTACATGAATGCACTATTATTATTCATTTGGAAAGTACTTATTAAGTGCGAGTGAATCAAATACAAAGATTATGGGGTCACATTTAGATTCTATAAAGTACAGCAGTTGATTAGTGATGTCTGCCATGATGTATGTATTGCGAGTGTATGTGGAGGGGATGATTGAAATGCCGTACACATGCCAAATATTGGGTACCTTGATTGAGGCATCAGAATTGTACTTTGTTTTTGATAAAATCACATATATGATGTGGAAGTATGCTTAATCTCATATGAAGCTAGAGGTTGTCCACTCATGGCCTGTGAGCCAAATCTAGGCATGGGCTGCAAGTAGTGGCTAACCCAATGATTGGCACAAAGTAGATGGTCAGTAAAGATTCCCCAAATGAACTGAATAAGTAAGTAAGTGAATAAACATTTCTATACTGTCTTCCTTTTACTACCTAATCATTCTCCCTTTCTATGGACTGGAAATTTGTGTTAGCTTCTAGATATACCTTATTCAGCAAATCGCAAGGCCTAGTACAGTGTGGTATATGCAAAGAGTGGGTATTCAATAAACTGAGTTCTTGTAACCAACAATAGATTTAGTAATAGACAATAGATTAGCAATAATCGATTAGGCAATTGTTGGTAAAATTTAGATATGGGCAGACCTGGGTTTATGCTTCAGCTCTGCAACTTTACTAGCTGTGTAAATACAGGTAAGTTGGCTGACATCTCAGTTTTCTTAATCAGTAAAACAGAAATAATAATTCTTCCCATAGAAGATGTTATAAGGCTTGAATGAGCTAGTATATGTAAAGCATAGAGGTACTCCATAAATGTTAGTTCCATCTTTCTTTATACTCTATATTTGTTGGAAACTAAAACTAGTGAAAGAGTAGTAAATTGAACATCTTCGTTGTCTCTCTCCTATTGGGTAGCAGCTATGGCCTTTGTCATAGAAGGCAACTGACTTCACCTCCAGGTCCAGATGGGGCTCGTGTTTGGTTAATCCAATCTCACCCCTTTTGCTAGACTGACTGGTTCTTTTTTGTTGTTGTTGTACAATTATTTTAATAAAGTAAGATAGTAAGTGAAAAGTATAAAAAGCAAAGCTGGCTCCTCTCCCTTAGTGAAGTATCAAGGGTTTGTTCATAGCCCAAAATTAGTGATGCAGTAAGTGAACAACCTATAAATGGGCCAAGGCCGATTGTGGACTGAGGCTAGAAACCAGGCTCTACTACAAATCAGGCTAAAGTTACCACTGCCCAAAATCACTGCTGTGCAAGAATGAACACTGAGGGAGCAGAACCTTCCGGTAAACCTGGGCACTTGTAAAAACACGACTTAAGTCATACTAAAAATAGTGTAGCAGTAGTGGACCTCCAACTAAGTAATCAACAAGATAATACACAAACTCGAAAGCATGAAGCTGTTTAGAGCGTTAATAAACTGAGCATATTGCACCAGACAGGCGAGCACTTCTGTTTCTCCGAAAACTTGAATTGCATTTCCCCGCACGGGTAGGATTCGTTGCCTGTGAGTGCACAGAGAGCCGATCCCCTCTGTTCCATGCTGACCGTCAGCCCTGCGGGGAGTTCCGGCTCTCGCGACTGGGAGCAGAACTTGGCAGCCCGCTGCACGGCTGCCAGGCGGGCAGTCAGTTGTCTCCGGCGGGCATCTGCGTGCTCCGCAGCCCTTGGCGTCGGCTGGTTCACGCCCTTCGCCCCTGGGGCCGCAAACTGCAGGGACATGCCTGTGGCCCGGGCGTTGCCCCTCTCCACGTGGAGCTTCGGACTCAAACCCACACTCCGCTCACACACCAGCCTCGACCGCGATCCCCGCACCGGAGAGTCCCCTCCTTGTCCGGGACCCATTGCGGCTCCTCCGTGCCCAAGGGGCGGCCAAGGGCACTGTTCTCCGGCGCCCTGCGCAGGCTGCTGGGGCAGCACCCCAGCTTCTTGGCATTGCATTCGGCAAGCGGCCTCCTTGGAGGGCATGACGCCTCGTCTAGTGATTGGTTCTTGGTTCAGACGGCGATCAGCGCATGGCATTTCTCCACTGCAGGAAATGATTCAGGAATGGGCGTGAGTCCAAATTATGGACAATAATGCATGAGAAGAGGCTTTTCTGGGAGCTTTTGGGAAATAAATGTGCTTGCTGTCATGAAAGAGTTCCTAGAAACTGCTTTTCTCGCCCTGAATACAAAAAAAAAAAAAAAAAAAAGGATAATGAAGGACTGGCGGCAGCCATAAAATAGCACTGATACACACCAGCGCTTCATGGAAATAAACTGAGACCTTGATGTCACTGCTCAGCCAGAGAAAAAACAGCCTGGACACCTCAATTATCTCTGGACTCCGCTCAAGTGAGTCCTGATATTACCTGCATTTTTTAAGGCACTTTGATCTCAAACCTAATAATTCTGTGATCTTATGTAGGAACCAATATGGAAACTAAGGTCACATTCCATCCCTAGAACTGGTCCTGGGCCAGACTGTAAAGCCACTTAAGTTTGCCTCTGGGGTCATCCAAGCATCTCCCACCTTTCTGCTGGTTTTCTATTGAAACTCTGCTTCTTTCCTCACTCTGTCACCCCTCCAATTCTGCTCCCATTTTCTAACCCTGTTTTCCTCTCTCCTCTCTCATTGGAAGCAAAGTAAAAAAAAAAAAAAAAAAAGTAATAAAAAAACAAAGTACAAAGAGCACCATCTCAACATACCTTCAGCTGGGAAAAAAAAAGATGGGGAATCCTGATTCACACTACAGTATAAGTGACTGATATATTTCCATGTAACAGGAGTAAAATTACAACAAAGTCCAATGACCCTGATAATGGTGGCGTTGCTAACATTGTCTATGGCAAATCGATAGGCAATGCTGTCCTTGAAGCCTTTCACATCATGTTGTAAAAGCAGCCATCATTTATACCTCCACAGCTAATGTGTCTACCACTCTACCTCGTTTACTTTTTATTTTAGGCCTGCTTTAAGGCAGCATCTGGAAGAAAGCCATGGCATCTCCATCCTATTGAGATCGTAGGAGCTAAAAATAACAAAGGAAGTGAGCAATTGGAAAGCATCCCATCATTAAATATTCAGGAACCAGAGCATATCTGATTGTGTCACCTTATAAATTCTCTGCCCTTCAGAAGTCTACAGGATTAGAACTGGGTATGCCAGCAGGGTGAGATAAACACAGACAACTGTGTCCCTTACTCCTTACACTTGGACTGACCCACTTCTCCTACACTAGAATTTTAACTTCTTCACCCTCCAAAACGTCCCCCATTCTCACATCTTGACCACAGAACCAGAACCTACTCTCCTTCTCTCTTTGTTTAGACAGTCTAGTTCCACGGTCAACTAGATTGTTAAATGTTTACTTTCTAGGGATGGACATTTGTCCTATAAAAATGTACAAAATTCCAAATCCTTGAAGCAGTACTAATTACCTTCCAGGGATATGAATTACTCAGTGAAGACCCCATCCTAAAGACATTTGGGACCTGGTCCTATCCATTTCTCTAAACTGGGCTTTGACTACATCCTTCTCAATTCTATTCCCCCATTTGGTCAGATTTCCAAATTCCACCATGTAAAGCCCCAAGGGGCTTGATTCCACATCAATTATGTTTCCAAAAGACTTCAGATCTCATCACATCTTCTTTGGCATCTAGAGAAGAATCCTTTTTTACCTCTCTCCTGTGCTTTGCATAAGCTATGCAACTGAGACCACGTGTCTCTGAGCCTATGTGATTGGGCCATCTTCTTGGTCGGGAAACTTTGCTTACAGTTAACTGAAGTCTCCCTCAAGCCTGAGGTCCACTTTGACCGTCCTCCCTCAAGCTTTTATTACCACATGGACTGTGAGCAGCCCCTGGGAATTGTGATTTATCATAGCCTTATGATGAAAGCAGCAGAACCAGCTGCAGGATGCTGCAGAATCTATTTGATAATGGAAAATCCAGATCCGGGCAGATGGATGTTGTATTTGGAGGAAATGCCATCACATGACCAAAGTTCCTGCTCTGAGGAGAGAACATACAGATGTTCACATACCAAAGAAGTCATGGTGCTTCCCAGTGGATAAAGCAGCACTTTATTATTTCCCGTCCTTCACAACCCTAAAGCCATAGGGAAGCTCAGGCAATCAAAAGGAAATGAGGCTCATGAGCAAGGACGGAAGCTTTATCTGTATCCTAAGCGATATGTTTCCTTTCTTCATATGTTTGGCAACCATGGAGCAGAAGGAGAATGGTATTTATTTAGTTCTCATTAATAATGACCTTTACCTTTAGATGAGGCAAATATATTATTGTAATCTTAATGTGATTTCAACAGAACATTTCATACCTCCTAAAAGATTCTGATTCTGCTGTTTAAACATACTTGAATTAAAAAAATAGCATTTCTACCTGTCTTCCTTCCTTTTATCCTTCCTCCCTTCCTCCTTTCCTTCCTCCCTTCCTCCTTTCCTTCCTCCCTTCCTTCCTTACTTCCCTCCCTCCCTCCTTCCCTCTTTCCCTCCTTCCCTCCTTCCTTCCATCCCCAGCCAAGATTCATTAGGTGGCACAGAAAGACCTGGGGTTATTCTCCAAAGATAAAGTTCAACTGCACAAGCATTTGTTGGGTTCCTACTCCGAACAGAGGCAGGTCCTGTACACACATAAGAACGAACTAAAAATCGGGACGCCTGGGTGGCTCAGTTGGTTAAGTGTCTGCCTTCAACTCAGGTCATGATCCCCAGGGTCTGGGGATGGAGCCCTGCATTGGGCTCCCTGCTCAGAGGGGAGCCTGTTTCTCCCTCTGCCTCCCACTCCCCCTGCTTGTGCTCTCTCTCTCTCTCTGGCAAATGAATAAATAAAATCTTAAAAAAAAAATGAACTAAATAGAAATATGCCCTTAAGAAGCTTCATGTAGTTAAAGGACAAAAACAAATGGATCACAAATGACTGTAGCATAAAGGAGAGCAATAAAAATATGACCACAATGGTATGGGCACTCAAAGAGGGGAGAGCATCATGTAAAGCATTAGACCTCGAAGAATGAAGGGATTTTAGACCAACAGAGGGTGTGGAGCAGAGTTAGACACCCAGGTTTTGAATCGAACCATCCTTTGAATGGTCATGAACATTGAATTTGACTGTTCATAGGTCTTGGCAAACATTTGGGTATCAGCTTCAAACCTGAGAGGTCAATTTTCCTCGTGTTTCATAAGGAAGAAACTTATGAAATATATATATTTAAAGTAATCTCTAAGCCCAACATGGGGCTCAAACTCAAGACCCTGAGATCAAGGGCCACATGCTCTACTGACTGAGCCAGCCAGGTGTCCCAAAACTGGGACATGATTTTTAAGGGAAGGTTTTAAGGGGAATCCAGACATTCTTCAGACCCTCTCAGAAACCTGGCTTGGGGCCATGACAGCACAGTAATTTGGCTGGCCCATTTGTAAAGTCCAACTCTAGAGACTCAATGAGAAAAGACAGCGTAAAGAGATACCGATCACGATGGTGTGATGGGTGAAACTTACTTGCTACTTGGCCTGAACTTTGAAAAAAGATACAAGAGCAGCCTTTTGTGGCTATGGATATGAATATCTTGGTCAGAATTACTAAAACTTTTCTGACTAGAATGATCATATTTTTAAAAATGAAAAAGTCTCATCCCTAGATCCTAGGAAACCTGGATTTTTTTTCCATCACCAGTGCTCTCTGACACGTCAAAACGGGGCACTCTCAATTCCCCTCACTTCGTTTTTTTCCTGTTATTTTATGCATCATAAGGTTGAAACAAAGTTACTAAAGGGAAGTGCTGAAGATGTGCAGATGGGTCACAGACAGCCTCTTTCTCCCTACTGTCAGTTTCTTCTTCCCCTGCATCCCACTTGCGAGAAAGGAAGGCTCAAGCTCCAGACACAATGGCGATGGGGACAACCCCAGTTGTCCAAAACGTGAAACGGTGTGGACATCTAAAAGATGATAGTAGTGAGAGATTGCCAGAAGGAACAGAAATTGGACAATCTCGGAAATAGCAGTAAAACAGAAACCAAGAAAGGAGACCAGCAGAGAGGTTGGCGGGTGTGAGCCCAGAGAGCGCACCATGGGGCGTCCCTTCCCTGTTACTGTCCTCTGGATGGTGGTCGTCAACCCGGGGCAGTTTTGTTTCCCAGAGGACGAGTAGCGCAGTTTGGAGATATTTTTGCTTATCACAACTTGGAGGGGTGGATACTGTTGCCAGTAGCAGTGCGAAACATCTTACACTACCCAGGACAGCCCTTCACGAAAAGAAATGTCCAGAATGCCAAGCTTAGGAAACCCTGCCCGAGAGCGGAGGTAACGACCAGGATCACTGCTTTATCATATTTATTGTTGTTTTTCCGCTTATAAGAAAGTAATCAGCCACATGTAAAAATAATACCTATTTAATCTGGAACATTTTATCAATACATTAAATGCTGTTTTGTCATCATCCCATCCATTATGCCACGGAAGTTCATAGTCTGTTCATTCACCCCCGCGGCCAGAGGTTATGAACTCACATGTCAACTGCTTCTCGGCCGCTGCGTGACACCAAAGCACATGATAAAGTCCATACTTTCTGTAATCGCTTAAACCAACAGGAAATACTTTGACATTATTTTTGTAGGAAAAAAAAAATTGTGGTCAAACTCTTTCCAGGAAAGAGTAATTTAACATGTTGAAGGGAAAGCAATGTCTCTTGAAATGTTCAAACAAATGGAGTTTGTTTCAGATGCCAAGCTGGGGTCTCGGGAGCCTGCACCTGGTGCCCAAGCCCAGCACCCACGGCAGGGGGCGGATGGCGCTGTCACCAGCAGCAAGATCCGGAGTGCCATGAGGAGAAAATTGCAGGAATCAGGAGCCGATAGAGAGGAAAAGCGTCCTGATTACATTATGGTGGTGGAGGCTGAGACAAGTCAGGATGACAAAGGACCTCCTCCGTGAAGGAACAATTTGGTTCGCTTCAGTGTGTTTCCAGATGTCTGCAGCCCAGACCGACGCATCGGCATCAGCTCTGAAAATCTTTAGGAGGTCGGGCTTATACTGCAACCAGGGCAAAGGGCACAGATGTACTTGAGAGATGGCCCGTCTAGATTTAAATCCTTATTTTCCACTTACTAGCTATGTGATGGGAGCAAATCACTTAACCTCCGGTGCCTCATCTGTTAAATGGATTTTGTTGTTGTTGTTGTAAGGCTTGCAGGAGACATCGCGGGCATGCTGCTAGACCTCCCAGCAGCCGTTTAGCATTTTCTGCATCCCTTTTCTGGCTTTTCTCTACCTTTGCTTTCACCTGCCCATTAACACCTGCAAATCTCTCTGGTGGACTTCCTCAGCCTCCTGGAGCTGCTCATGTGCAGGAGCATGGAACTGGAATGCCTCGGGGTTCTCTTTACCCCGGTCTTAGTCTCACTATGCAAGAAAGCTCAGCAATCAAGTCCTGAGGCGTAATTTACACTGCTGTGCTCCCATGTGGGATCAGGCCTGCAGGATTGTGCCAGAAATGGTACCTACCCTTCTTTTTCGTCCTGCTGCCCCTACTCCTTTATGGGTTAAGGGAGCAGCGCTCTTAATACATCCTTGCACTTGAATCTTGCCTCAGGAAACTTAAATGAGTTAATACACGTAAATCACTTAGACCAACGCTGGTGCATAATAAGAGCTTCATAAACGATAGCAGATATTCCACTTCCGATTCTTCGTATTAAATGCTGACTTTGTGCCAAGACTGTGTCACTAACACTCATTTTGTCATGTTATCCTGCCCCCCGATCTGTCTTTCCTTCATGAGGGAAGGAAAAGCCAGAAAAATAAGCCAAGCTTGAGCTGGCAGGAGACAAAAGAGGACCCGATACCAGAGTCAGAATTCAATACCCAAAGAATTGCAGAATAGATTTTGGGGTAAGCGGGCAGCAGCAAGTCTCAGATATTGGTGGAGCTCACAGCCTGCAGGTGGAAATGGGATGGGGTGTGAGTGAATCACTGTATGGGCTGGTAAATCCTGGTAACAACCTGTCCAGTTGCAGTGATTTTCTGACAGCTGGGAAAATGGGGTCCCAAGAGGCAAAGGTACTTGCAGAGGGCGGCACAGCTAAGCGGACCACATCTGCTATGCCGTGCCCCCTTCCTGGCCGTGGACTCCTGGCTTCCCCTGAGCAAGTCATAGGTGAAGGCAGGACGCTGCTCATGTCCTTAAACAGAAATGAAAGACACTCATGAAGGAAGCACAAGGGTAGAGTACACTCTCCGAAGCAGGGACCATCCATCAGTCTCCGGCTCTCTGGCCTGCCCAGAGGCCACTCTCCAGAAGATGTGTGGCAACTATGTAGGATCTGATATGATTTTTTTGCTTTTCCCCCCGGCTTCAGTGATGAAGGGTAGCAGAATACGCCACCCTTTGAAGTATTGGTTATTTTGAACTGTAGGCACTTGAAAAATAGCAAATGCAGGGAGAGGCTTTCTCTGAACTCCCCTCATCTGCCTGAGACACGTTCCCTGAGAGGAACCCAGTTGGCATAGATCCCCTCCGCGGCAGTGTCATCCCCAGGGAGGGCTGAGTCCTGTTGCAGAGGAAGAGACTAGATGTTGATGTTGACCCCACACTGTCAGAAACTGTCCTGTCTCCCATCTGTTCTCAGGGCCCATTCATCTTTTCTAAAAGTCATTGACTCTCCCCTGAAAGGCCTATGTCCCCCTCCCCTTCCCTACTAAGCTGCTTTTAATCTGAGTTTTAATTAAGCCACCCGGGGAGTTACTCAGTTTTCCTGGGGATGTCCAAATGTATACATAAGGCACACATGTTAATAAACTGTGGATTGTTTTTCTCTTGTTAATCCGTCTTTTATTATAGGGGTATCCACTAAGAGCTCAGAAACATAGAGGGAAAATTATCTTTCCTCCATTACAATGGCATGTCTTCACAACTAGATGCCCTGTTCTCTGAGGGGAGAGACTCTATTTTATGCTTTTTTGAAACCCCCTATAGTATTTAACACTGGGCCTTCTACACGGTGGGTCCTCAACAGTATTCAGCTGATTCATGTTTCACTGTATGGGTTTATCCTATAAAAAGAGAACTGTAAAAAAGCTAAAAAGCCAATGTGAATTGTCAGTGTTTAATTACAGTGTGATAATCACAAAAGACACTTCACCAGCCCCATCTCTAGTTCCCATCTCCTTGACTCCTCTATGTCCTACTTAGTATTTCAGAGTGGTTGTGTGTGGGCTTTCTTTTTTGTTTTGTTCTGTTTTTAGCAGAGAATTGACATCTTTATTAAACTGAGTTATTTAGTCCATAAACGTAGTCTGTCCCTCCACTTATTTAGGTTTTAATTACTTTACATCCACAATGTTTTGTGGTTTTCATTGCAGAGGTCTTTTAAATCTTTTATTAGATTACTAGGTGTTTGATACTTTTTTATCATTTTATTTTATTTTTCACCATGATAAGTGTACTCTTTGATCGCCATCCCCTATTTCCCCCATCCCCCCAACCACCTCCCCTCTGGTAACCATCAGTTTGTTCTCTATAGTTAAGAGTCTGTTTCTTGGTTTGTCTCTCTTTTTTCCTCCTTTGCTCGTTTGTTTTGTTTCTTAAATTCCATATATAAGTGAGATTGTATGATACTTGTCTTTCTCTGACTGATTTATTTTGCTCAGCATTATACTCTCTAGATCCATCCATGTTGTTGCAAATGGCAGGATTTCATTCTTTTTTTATGGCTGAATGATACTCCATTGTATATATGTGCACCACATCTTCTTTATCCATTCATCTATTGATGGACACTTGGGCTGCTTCCATAGTTTGGCTATTGTAAATAATGCTGCAATAAACATAGGGGCGCATGTATCCCTTTGAATTAGTGTTTTTGTATTTTTTGGGTAAATGCCCAGTAGTGTGATTGCTGGATCATAAGGTAGTTCTATTTTTAACTTTGTGAGGACCCTCCATGCTCTTTTCCACAGTGGCTGTATCAGTCTGCATTCCCACCAACAGTGCACTAGGGTTCCTTTTTCTCCACATCCTCTCCAACGCTTGTTGTGTCTTGTGTTGTTCATTGTAGCCATTCTGACAGGTGTGAGGTGATATCTTATTATAGTTTTGATTTACATTTCCCTGATGATGAGTGATGTGGAGCTTCTTTTCATGTGTCTGTTGGCCATCTGGATGTCTTCTTTGGAGAAATGTCTGTGCGTGTCTTCTGCCCATTTTTTAATTGGATTATTTGGGGGGGTGAGTTGTATCAGTTCTTTAAATATTTTGGATACTAACTCTATTTTTTGGATGCTAACTCTGTTTTCTATTCTTCCTCTCTCCTCAGTGTTTGCATGATTGTGTACTGAGACAACAAAAACAGCTTGCATCTGCCCATCTCCCCTCTTTCTTTTCCTCCCTCCCAATAACCTAAGTGCGTAGGCAGAATGATATTTCTGCCTGGGGATGAATAAGTGGAACATGATGTGCTGGAGAAAACACTGAAGTGGCAATTGCTATTGACTGAATGTTTGCACCCTCCTCCCGCATTCATATGTTGACACCTAGTCCTCAGCGTGATGGTATTAGGAAGTGGGGCCTTTGGGGGGTGATTAAGTCATAGAGGTGGGGCCCTCTATGGGATGGATTATAAATGGGATGAGTGCTCTTGTAAAAGAGACCCCAGAGGGCTCCCGGCTTCTTCCATGTGAGAACACAGTGAATAAACTGCTGTCTATGAACCAGGAAGCCGGTCCTCCCCAGAGCCCAACCATGCCGGCATCAGATTTTTCCAGACTCCAGAACAGTGAGAAATCAATTTCTGTTGTTTATAGGCCACCCAGTGTATGGTATTTTCTGAGCACAACCTGAATGGGCTAAGACAGCGACCAATGTTTCCTGTGCTTTGCTGTGCCTCTACCCAGCTGTGAGGTCCTGTGCAGGTCACTGATACAATTCTGGGACTCAGTGAAATGAAGGGATCGCGCTAGATCTTCACTACCCAATAAGTACTACTAGCCACATAGGGCTATTTACATTTAAATTAATTACAATCACAGATCCCTGGGTGGCTCAGTTTGTTGGGTGTCTGCATTCGGCTCAGGTCATGAACCCAGGGTCCTGGGTTTGAGTTCTGAGTTGAGCTCCTTGCTCAGTGGGGAGCTTGCTTCTCCCTCTGTCTGCCTCTCCCCCTGCTTATGTTCTCTCTCTCTCTGACAAATAAATTTTAAAAAATTAATTACAATTAAATAAGATGGAGAATTCATTTCTTGCTCACACCAGCCACATTGGAAGGGCTCAAGAGTCTCCCGGGTCTAGTGGCTACCACACTAGACAGTACAGATACATAACATCCCCATCCTTGCCAACAGTTCTAGATGGCACCAGACTAATGGGCTCGCAGCTCTTTCCTAGCTCCAGGACCCAAAGACTCCACGCCTAGGGTAAGGAAACAAGTTCACCATAGCCCGAAAATGTGAGTAAATGAATTCAATCTCTGCATGATTTAACATGACTGTGGAAAGAGAAGTAAAGTGGTTATGTATTATTAAGAGGTCTGGACACACTGAAAACAAAACAAAACAACAAAACAAAAACTGTGAGGTACTGCTGATTTGAAGAGTTTTATTCTGGCTGGAATGACCTTGAAAGCACAAACATTCAGAACCAACATGGCACTGTCAATATCCTGGCTGGGCACTGATGAGATAGAATGTTTCATGGCTACGTTGGATGGTGTTCAGCTGCTTTTCCTTTTTTTTTTTTTTAAGATTTTATTTATTTATTTGACACAGAGAGAGCACAAGCAGGGGGAGCTGCAGGCAGAGGGAGAAGCAGGCTCCCCATGGAGCAGGAAGCCCGACGTGGGACTCGATCCCAGGACCCTGGGATCATGACCTGAGCCGAAGGCAGATGCTTAACCAACTGAGACACCCAGGCGCCCTTGGCTGCTTTTCCCAGATCTTACCTCTACACACCTGGGGCCAGTTGATCGGTGTGTCCCCGGCTGGCTGTTGCTAGAGACAGGAGCGACTCCTCTGAGGCAGCGCCCAGTCATGCCGTCCAAGACCAGCCATCACTCAGGCCAGAAAAATCCACTCGGATTCTGAAGTCACATGTGCCCTGTGTTGACTAGAGCAGGGCTTCTTAGACGAGTGGTGACGTGGTCCTGCCATGGTCATCTGTGAGGAGAGTTGGCCGTGTGTTACTACTAATAAAGTAAGAATGGTTGCATGCTGTTTACATTATTGTTATGTTATTATTACTTACTAAGAATAGCAGTTGATATTTATTGTTTGTGGTATTGATTATGATGTCCCAGGGATTGTGCACAAAAGCCTACAACTCATAGCTCATCCATTCCTCAAAACAACCCTAGGAGTGAATGTGGGTGTATGTTACCACCGCCCTGCTCTGAGGAAGAGGTACGGGTCCATCAGATGTGCCCACACGTGTCCTAATCCTCCTGGTGTGCATGACCCCAACCTCCATCAATCATAGGGGAGCTCAGGAGTGTTCTGGTTCATGTGGAATACGTCACAGCAGCACTGCCTACACTGGGGCCAGATAAGCTTCACTTCTGCTGCATGATGATTGGGCAGTAGCCTCCTTGCTGGCTCTGAGGCTGGGCTGTCTTTCCTGGATGGCTCGTGCAGCTACTCAGCACAGGCAGTACATCTCGCTGGAATGGGGGCTGGAGGCTCCGTGGCACTAAGGACCCACACAGCCTCTTGGTGCTAGCAGCAGAGGATGCTCGTGCTGTCTGGAGCACCCCGGATGACTCTGAATCTCTACATGGACCCTTTAGATCTGGTTCCTCTATCCCAGGCCCCACCGATCTATTCCTCTAGGCCAGAGCAGTGGTGAAACATACCCACATAGAGTTTAATTTCATAAGGTTGTTTTGAGAAATGAATGAGATATGAGATACATCTCATTTTGCACCACGCTTGGCGTGTAGTAAACATTCAATACATAGCCCCTGTTACTTCATCCTTGTCATTGTTGATAATAGTTATAATAATAGTAATAATGACATTGATGATACAAATGCTGGTATTTTATTGTTAGTAACTCACTCTTTGTAATTCAAGAATCTGATCTTGTCTCTCTGTGAGTGTTATGGAAAAGTTGAGATAAAGATTTGCTCTGACCAGTCATACCTTCTTCCATGCCTTGACCTCACCCACACCCAAAACATATATTTCCAATTACATTTTACAGATGTGGAAACTGAGGCTCAGAGATTTTAAGAAAGTTGTCCAAATAGATACCTCTACTAACAGTACTCTCACTTTTTGCATTTCCATAATGCATTCTTGAATGGGAAAGAAAAAGATGAGGGTGACATCTGAGCACATAATGTGAAGACAGTTCACGACAGTGTGTTGAGCATGAGGATTTCATTAGTGTTGTGTGTCACAGCTGAAAAACAAGTTTTCTGAAAATGTAATGTGTCACTATCAAGAATGGCTCACAGAAAGTGATGATGTGGGGTGCTGCTGCTGGCTGAGGTTGAAAAAAACTCAACCAACCAGCCAGCCATGTAGTCAAGAAAGACAATGACATAAGATCAACGTGGCCCATCTCTGGAATCCAGTTGTTTGCTTTGCTCTAAATCAACCCAGCTTCAAAAGCCACAACCAGACAGAGTTCTTTTAATGGCTAGAGGAATGTGGAGTTAGGATCTGTGACGATTACCTGAAAAATGCCCCCGCAGGCTGGAAGGTCAGTCTGGACTTTGGGCTTCCATGATCCTTTAAGGAAGAACCTTGGGTCAACTCCAGAATTATTTCTGGGGCATAGGCCTAGTCCCGGGGCTTATTCTTCATTCTGTCATTTTCATTATGCTGTTTGCATTGCTTTTATTAATGGACTGGCCAAGGGCTACTTCACTTGTCACTAAGGCCAGGGTAATAAAGTTCAGCTTTCATGTTCATAAAGTGTACATTCCTTGTAAGGACAGAAAAAAGCTGTAGGGTGTGGCTTCCTAAGAGTTAGTAGAAAGTGGAACTTAACAGCTCAGACTCCTGGGTCAGCAGAGCAGGGTACAAGTTCAGTCCCCCTGCCTCTTGGCTGTGTGATATTGAATGAGTCATTCAATTTCTTTAAGCTTCAGTTTTCCCATTTGTCAAATTAGAGTAACAAGAGTGTCCATCTTGCAGGGTGGCTGGGAGGAGTCAATGAGCAAATGTTCTTAAGGTGCTTGGCACAGTGCCCGACATAAGGTAAAGCAGGGTTTACATTGGCAGTCCTCAAACGTCCAAATAGCCAGTCGTCAACACACTTAACAACTGGAATGGGGAGGGCATGGATTCATCAGAATGGATGCTGTGATAGCCAGCATTCATGCCAGCTGGTTGATACTTACACTGTTTCTGTTATTAAGTATTTTGTATATCATTCGTGGTATTAATCATTCAATTTATGTTAACTCTGGTTATTATTATTGCTGTTCCCACGAGGAGGGGAATCAGAAATTCACAGGGCAGAGTGCCCTGCACAGTCTGTACCCACACATTGTGTGTTGTATTCCTGAGCCTCCTATTCACGCCCCCTCAATCTTGTTGCCAGGAGGAAAGGGCTTCACCATAGCAAACAGCGTTCATGTGCCATCCATCAGGCGAGGAGCTGTTCAGTGTTTCAGCTGCACTGAAGCAGACGAGAAGAATCCCTCGCTTTCATAGCTGAATGCTTCCAAGCATGTACAACCTTACTAAAAAAATGATCGTGTATCTTCATCAGATAGAGGCAGTTTTTCCTACCCTTTTCATGCTCAGTGGAAAATGATGAGATCAAGAACAGAGAAGACAGAATGAGCATGTGAAGAGACAGAGATGAAAATGATGGATACTCCTATTTATTAGAACAAAAGTAGACATAAGGAACAGTGCCACTTTGTGTTCGGATAATGAATTCATTCATGGAAGTCTTACAATGGTCTGGCATGGGGGATAAGATTATTTCCTTCGTCATCTGCACCAAAAATTGTAGTCTCTAAAATACACATGTCTTTTGATTTTCCTCCACATGGTTACTTGGGTTGTCTGATTTATTGGAGTATTGAAACAATTACCTTTGGAGCTATGTCATTCTTAAACATGAGCTCTCTGAAGGACTCCAAAAGTAGGTACAAACACAGGTGCCATAAAATAAGGTAAAAATGCATTAGACGTATATGAAATCTTATTTTCCCTAAGGACACTAACAAGGCTCTTTTTATACTTTCTCTGTGAGATTGGGAAGAGTAGAAATACTTATGCCCAGAGGAAATTTCACAGTGAAGGACAGGGAATCAGAGCATTAAAAATAGCTAGGTGTTTCAGTCAGTTAAGCATCTGACTCTTGATCTCAGCTCAGGTCTTGATTTCAGGGTAGGATGGGTTCAAGCTCTGCATTGGAGACTACTTAAAAAAAAAGAAAAAGAAAAAAAAGTTTAGTTATAGTAGGATTTTCAAGTTCCTGATGTCAGATTTTTATATTTGAACTGGATAATCCATTATTATGTTTGAATTTATAGCCATTTGCCCTGGAATTGAGTTAAACTCGCCATTGACAGTCTATTAATAGAAAGCTGTTCGTCTTAAGAAACAAAGAGGATAAACCAGGTTTTAAGGCAGATATAAACTGTAGTAGACAGACCTTCATGTGGCTCCATGTTTATACCCCGTGCAATCATCTCTCCTTGAGTTTGGGAGAAATGTATGACTTGCTTCCAGCCAATAGGGCTATGACAAAGTTGATGTGAAGTCGCTTCTGTGATTATGCCTTGATATGTATATTGTCAGGCTTGCCAGCATGCATCAGGGACTGTCTCTCTATTGCTGGCTTTACTAAGTCCCCAGGATGGAGAGAGCTATGTGGAAAAGCAGTGGGGGTGGCCTCTAGGAGCTGAGTACAGCACTGCCTGACAGGGAGGAAACAGGGACCTCAGGCCTACAAATGAACTCGGCCAACAACTTGAGGGAGCTTGGCAGGGGATCTTTTCCCACTCAGGCCTCTTAAGAGCTCACTGCCCTGGCTGACACATGAATTGCAGTGTGGGAAAGACCCTGAAAAAGAGAACCCAGTCAAACTAGGCCCAAACATCTAAGATTATAATATGTGTGATGTTAAGCCACTAAGTTTATGATAATTTGTTACATAACAATAGAAGACTAATAAATAAACTTTCTTTTTTCTTTCTTTCTTTCTTTTTTTTTAAATACATAAACTTTCATCAGTCTGCAAGTATTGATGATCTCCTCTGTGAATGGCATGTAGCAAAATGGCATGGTGGTTATGAAAGAAATATATGACCCGTTTCCTGCTCAGAATCTAGATGGAGGCAGAGAATTCTGGGTAGATGGAGGGAGCACCATGGTTTATGAATTACCCTGAATCTCTCAGATAAACAGAGCAGTTAGACTACCAAAACCAAACACAGAGAAGCAACATCTACAATAAAACTGCATGGCAAGTATCCTCACAAGACCCAAGCACGTGTGGACGAGGACAAACTACCCAAGTGGGATAAGGAACTGCATGGGGTAAAGCAGAGGTAAGGCAGCTGGGCTTCAGACAGCCCCTAAATCACAAACGTGCGCTCATGGGATGCCTCGGTGGCTCAGTCGGTTAAGTGTCTGCCTTTGGCTCAGGTCATGATCTCCGGGTCCTGGGATGGAGTCCCACATCGGGCTCCCTGCTCAGCGGGGAGCCTGCTTCTCCCCCTGCTTGTGTGCTCTCTCTCTGACAAATAAATAAATAAAATCTTAAAAATCTTAAAAACAAACAAACATGCACTCACAAGGAAGCACAGTGGGTCAGTGTGAGAACAGCGGCTCCAACTGGAAGGCAGTCCTGCAAGATCCATTGTGGGTGTGCCCGCAGGGAGATGGTGAAGCAAGAGATCTTGACAGCGCTGGGAGCCACTTGGGGCCCTGAAAACCCTCAAAACTAACAGACAGGAGCTCCATTCCAAGGCAAATCCCTGTAGTTAGGCGAAACTGCTGGACATTGAATCCAAGCTGAGCAGGTCTAGGACACTGGAGGCAAAGGGAAAAATAAGGTCCCAATATTAGTAGGGAAGGAAGCAGCCCAGATATGAATCGGTCTCAGAAAGTTTGAGGACACACACACACAGTTTCTTATCACTGTGAAAACAACAGGACGGTTCTAGAGCCCTGAAATTAGGAAAGCTGTTCTGGCCATCCCTCTTTTTCTAAACACAAAGGACATTTATTTCACTTAAAAAGTTACAAACAGAAAAAAGTCATGGTAGAATCCTATAGAAAATTACTAAAAGAAAAAAGAGAGTAAGGAGCAGAATAATATCCTCATAGACTATGAAATCATGCCAGGAACACATGGCCACAAAATAGGTGAAAACTGATATTTGAAAAATGAGCTAAAGTAGGGTGCCTGGATGGCTCAGTCGGTAGGGTGTCCAACTCTTGATTTCATCTCAGGTCATGAGCTCAGGGTTGTGAGCTCAAACCCCACACTGGCCTCTGCACTGGGTGTGAAGCCTGCTTAAGATTCTCTCTCTCCCCCTTTCCATCTGCTCCTGCCCCCCTCTAAAAAAAAAAAGAAAAAGAATGGCGACTTAACATAGGAAAGAATTAGAAATATGAGGAAAAAAAATCATTCTGTAAATAAAGACTAAAACGCAACAGAGAAATAGGCCCCATAGATAACACCTACAAAGAAAGGCGAAGGAAAAAAAGCAAAGTAAATAAACAAAGAGATTTCTATTTCTGGCTCTGATGGGAGAAACTGGAACTACACTAACCCCTCCACCATAAACAATCATAAAACAGGACAAAATATAAGAAGCAGATGTTTTCTGGCATTAGATAAGAAGCCATGTAAGCCTGAGAGTCCTGAAAAACAGGGAGGTTCACCAAGCAAGTCCTATGGTTGTCTGAGCTCTGCTGAGGGAAAACGTCCTGATCACGGTACAACAAGGTAGAGTCCAAGAAGAATGAGGTGTCCCCACCTCACTGAGGTGACAGAGATCACATCTAAGGTCACCTAAAGAGACTAGATTATATGCTGGACTAAAAAGTAAGTGTATTAGATTTCAAAAGAATGAAACACTATAGAGTATATAAAGCTCTCTGTCAACAACAGAATTAAATTAGAATCAATAATTAAGATCTCTAGAAAATCCCCCAATGTACATAAATTAGAGATTTCTAAACAATTCTTGCATCAAAGAAAAAGTGACAAGGGAATATTAGAAAATATTTTCAACTGAATGATAATTAAAAACAATATCTCAAGATTTGTAGGATGTAGCTAAAGCAGTTCCTAGAGACTGAAGTTTTAAATGCCGATATTACCAAGGAAGAAAGTTTAAAATCAATTAATTAAATTTCCATCTTGGTAAACTAGGAAAAAAATTTAATTAAACATGTAGAAAGAGAAAAGAAGGAAGGTTGCTCTTTATAAGTCTACAGCACTTGATAGTTCTTCTTTTTCTCACCAATGTTTAGTAGTTTTTGATGCAAAGGTTTTTTTTTTTAGCCACATGGCCTTGTATTAGGGATTTTTTTTTTTTTTTTAGCCACATAGCTTTGTATTAGGGATTTTTTTTTTTTTTTTAGAGAGAGAGAAAAAGAGAGGGGCCACCCATGCACGCACATGCGAACAGATGGAGAGGGAGAGAATCTTAAGCAGACTCTGTACTAAGTGGAGAGCCCTACCCGGGGTCTCACAACTCTGGGATCATGACCTGAGGTGAAATCATGACCTGAGGCGAAATCAAGAGTCAGATGCTTAACCAACTGAGCCACCCAAGGGCCCCTTCAAAGCAAAGGTTTAAGCAAAGAACAGAAATCAGTGAAAGAAAACAAACACAAGGGTGCTGGGTGGCTCAGCTGGTTAAACGTCTGCCTTTGGGTAAGGTCATGGTCCCAGGGTCCTGGGATCAGGTCCCGCATCAGTCTCCCTGCTCAGTGGGGAGTCTGCTTCTCCCCCCAGCTCACGGTCTCTCTCTCTCTCTCAGATAAATAAATAAAATTTTTAAAAGAAAAAAAGAAAACAAAAGACAAAAATTTTAAAACCTTAAAGTTGGTTTTTGAAAAGATTAATCAAATTGATAAGCCCCTAGTGAGAAAAAAAGAGAAAACAAAAATTTTCAATATCAGGAATGAAAGAGGGAATTATCTTTTAGCTCCTACAAACATCAAAAGGATAAGAAGGGAATATTAGCAAAAACTTTACATCAAGAAATTTAATAACTTAATTGAAATAGACAAGTTTCTTGAAAAGCTCAACTTACAAAAACTGAACAAGAAGAAAAATGGAAATTTGAATAGCCCTATATGTGTTAATTGAACACAACATTTTAAAATCTTCTCACAAAGAATGCTCCAAAACCCAATGATTTCATGGGTAAATTCTATCAAACATTTATGGAAGAAAAATAGCAAGATAAAAAAATTCATTTAGAAGATAGAAATTAATGCATCTATCTCATTTTTAGACCAATGTAACTCTTATCAAAATCTGACAAAGACATTATAAGAAAATTACTGACGCCCTAATAACTATATGTGTAAAAATGCTAAAAAAAATATTAGAAAGTAGAGGTGCCTGGGTGGCTCAGTCGGTTAAGCATCTGCCTTCAGCTCATGTCGTGATCCCAGGGTCCTGGGATGGAGTTCCGTTATGGGGCTCCTTGCTCAGTGGGGAAGGTGGGGGGGAGCCTGCTTCTCCCTCTGCCTGCCACTCCCCCTGCTTGTGTGCTCACTCTCTCTGTCTGACAAATAAATAAATAAAATCGTTTTAAAAAATTAGCAAGTAAAATCCAGCAATATGTAAAAAGGATATTATATCATGATCAAGTGGGATTTATCCCAAAATTGCAAGGTTGAGTTGACATCTAAGCATCAATCAATGTAATTTATGAAATTAATAGAATAAAGGAGAAAAATCATATAACCATTTTAGAGATGAATAAAAACTATTGAAGGGGCACCTGGGTGGCTCAGTCAATTAAGTGTCTGCCTTTGGTTCAGGTCATGATCCCAAGGTCCTGTGGTCAAGCCCTGCATCCGGCTCCCTGCTTAGTGGGGAGTCTCTCTCCCTTTACTCCTGAGCTCTCTCTCTCTGCCTCTCAAATAAATAAATAAAAATCTTTAAAAAAAAACAAACTTGAAAAAATACTCATTTATGACAAAATCTGTCAACAAATTAAAAATTGAAGACAAATACCTAAATCCAATAATTGGATTATTTACAAAACCTATAGCTAACAATATACTTAATGATGAAAGAATAAATGTTTTCCTTCTAAGATTGGAAGCAAGGCAAAAGCTATCCATTCTTACCATTTCTAGTCAACATAGAATGGAAGGTTCTAGCCAGAAACATAAGGCAAGAAATAAAAAATTTGAGGTGCCTATCTGGCTCAGTCGGTAGAGCGTTTGACTCTTGATCTCAGGGTCCTGAGCTCAAGCTCCAACTTGGGTGTGGAGCCTACTTGAAAGAAAGAAAGGAAGAAAGGAAGGAAGGAAGGAAGGAAGGAAGGAAGGAAGGAAGGAAGGAAGGAAGGAAGGAAGGAAGGAAGGAAGAAAGGAAGAAAGAAAGAAAGAAAGAAAGAAAGGAAGGAAGGAAGGAAGGAAGGAAGGAAGGAAGGAAGGAAGGAAGAAAAGGAAGGAAGGAAGGAAGGAAGAAAGAAAGAAAGAAAGAAAAGAAAGGAGACTTGGAAAAGAAGAAATAAAATTCTCTATGCACAGACAAAATGACTGTTGACATAGAAAATCCTAAGCAAGCTATAAAAAAAAAATACAAGAATTAATATGTGAATTTATCAATGTTTTAGGATACAAGGTCAATTGGATATGTATGTGCTAGCAACAAATAATTAGAAAATGAACTTTAGGGGAGCCTGGGTGGCTCAGATGGTTAAGTGTCTGCCTTTGGCTCAGGTCACGATCCCAGCGTCCTGGGATCACCTGCTTGGCGGAGGTGTTATTCGGAATGATTGCAACACCCACTGTAAAACCTCAGTTATCAGTGTAAAGATGTGTAAAGACAAATCAATGAAACGAAATAGAAATTCCTATGGTTGATTGATTTTTGATAAAAGGATTAATGCAATTCAATGGCAGAAAAGATAGTCTCTTTAATAAATGCTGCTGGAATAACTGGATATCCATAAGGAAAAAATTACCGTCTCTCTGTACATCACACCATACACACAAATTTATTCAAAATGAATCCTACATCAAAGCATGAGAATGAACCTATACAAATTCTAGAAGAAAACATAAGATAAAAATCTATGTGAACTTGAGATAGGGAAAATGTTTTTAGAGAGAACACAAAAGCATTATGTATAAAAGAAAAAAATAATAAATTTACATTCATTGAAATTGAAACTTTCTTTTCCAAAGTGTCATTAAGAAAACAAAAATGAAAAAATAAGCCACAGACCGGGAGAAAATATTCACAATACCTATATCTGACAAATGATTTGTGTTCAGAATATATAAAGAACTTTCACAACTCAGTAAGAGACAAGCACCCAACTAAAAAATGGTTAAGTCAAAACAATTGTAATTTTAAAAATAGATTTCTTTTTTCCAGGTGTTTGTTGTCTGATTTTTATTCTAATGTAGTAAGAAATTGGTCAGTTTTCTTAATGACATTTTGTTTTCTTAATGACACTTTGGAAAAGAAAGTTTCAATTTCAATGAATGTAAATTTATTATTTTTTTCTTTTATACATAATGCTTTTGTGTTCTCTCTAAAATCCCCCCAGTGATTTGAGTTCTGGCTTTAATTTTATTGGTGAGAGAGGCTCTGACCAATTTTTAAGCATATTTGAAATGTGAAACCTAGACATTAAGAGCAATACGGACAGTAAATCTAATGATTTACATAAATTAACTTTTTTCTATTCCCTGTAACTCCTAGTACTGGCACATTATTAAAAAATGAACAAATTAGTTCATCAATTTTTAAAAAAGCATCACAGACCTTAACAGACACATCACATATGGACACAAACATATATTTGGCCAAATAGCCCATGTTAAAGTGTTCACAAAAGAGATGAAAATTAAAACCACAGTGAAATTTTCTTCATGCTGAGTATAATAGCTAGCTAAAATGAAAGCTTCTGATAATATCAAATGTTGGCCGAGATATGGAGCAACTGAATGATTCATAAATTTTTTTATTGGAAGTGTTAGATTACACTACTTTGGAAAGCATTTCAACAGTTTCTTAGGAAGTTAAACTTTATACATTTACCAAATGATTCAGCAATTGTATTTCTAGGTATTTATCAAAGAGAAAAAAAATATATGTTCAGTAATAGATTTGTATGCATAGCTTTATTCCTCATAGTCCCACACTGGAAACAAATCAGACATAACCATCATAACCATCAATGCGTGAATAGACAACCAAATTACAGTACAGATATACCTTGGAGAACTACTTGGCAGTAAAAATAAATGCATTATTGATATACACAACATCAAGGATGAATCTCAAAAATATGCAGAACAAGAGAATGTATTCAAAAGAGTACATCCTGCCTGCCTGCATTTATATGAACTTCTGTAAGAGTCAAAACCAATGTATAGTGCTATAAATCAGATCAGTGATTGCCTGAGAGAAAGAGGGAAGACAGCAACAAAGGAATTTTTTAGAATGATGGAAATTTTGTACATCTTGATTGGAGTGATACTTGCATAGATGTAAACTTTGTCAAAAGTCTTCAGCTGTATATTTAAAATGTGTGAATTTTATTGTACATTAATTACACCTCAATAAAATTGACCTAAAAGAAATGTATATTTCCTAGGTCTGTCCATTGAAAAGGTCTAGTGATTAACTCATTGCCAATGGATACCCTAGCACTCTGACTGTGATGCCTTGGAAAAATGGCGAATTCTAACCAGAAACATGTACATTTCCATATACAAAACGAGCCTACTGCATTTTGTCATGCCATAAAGCAAGGTAGTTCTAAAGACTACTAGGGTTGTTTTAAAAAAACAAACGTCATACGAAAGCTCCGGTCAAAGATGTAGCAAATTAAGCATCAATAATAAGTTAAAACCCTCAGATATGTTTAAATCCACAAGTTCATTACAATACTTAAAGAACATCAACTCAACTAACTGGATTCCTTTGGAGCTGCTAGAGAACTACTTCATTATTTTTTAAACTGGCAAATAAAAAATCAAATGTTTATCCTACCTTTACTAAGCAAAAAAATGACCAAGTAGTTGATATGAGAAGTTACTCTTTATTGAAAAGTTGCAGCTAATAAATAAAGAATGAGTGATAGAGGCGCCTGCTTGACTCAGTCAGCTGAGCGTCTGACTCTTGGTTTCCTATCAGGTCATGATCCCAGGGTCCTGAGATGGAGCCCCATTGGGCTCTGCACTCAGTGGTGAGGTAAGTTTGCTTCTCTCCTTCTCCCTCTATCCCTCCCCGCCCCCCACCCCGCTTGCGCTCACTCTCTCTCTCTCAAATAAATAAATAAATCTTAAAAAAAAAGAAGAATGAGTAATAGAGTTAAAATACTACCATCTGAATTACTAGACGATTAATGATCATTAAGGGTTGATAACATCACAAAAAAAGAGAAAACCAGACATTACATACCTCCCAGGAGAAATGCACAGTACCACCTATGGTGTAGTTTTGCCAAAGTAACAATAATTGAGACTAAACCTGATTAAGTCTCCTCAACTGACTACACATTTATGGGAAATACAAGGCATAGAGAAATGTGTTTAATAACACCACAGGGATGCAGTAACAAAATTCAGACTGTGGGAAAGTTCAAGTCAAACAACTCAAGTTACTTCTACAGAAAATTGCAAGGAGAAAAAAATAAAAGGGGGATGTTAGAAGAATCTATAGGTTAAGAGATGAAACAAATCAAACAATCACAATGTATGGGCATTACTTTGATCCAGAGTGAAATAAACAAAATGTAAAAACAGTATACAAAATAAAAATGTGAACACTGGATGTTTGGTTATATTAAGGGATTATTGTTAATTTTTTTCAAGTTTAGAAATGTTGTGTTGGGGGAGCATTGAGATATTACAGATGAAGTGATATAATGTCTGGAATTTGCCTTAAAATAATCAGGGTCGGGGGGACTGGGTGTGGTAATAGGTGAAATAAGTTTGGGCATATATTGATTATTGTTGAAGATGTGTTATAGTATGTCTGATTTATTAAGCCAGTGTCTCTATGTTTTGTATATGTTTAAGAATTTCCATCACAAAAAGTGGAAAATAAAAACAATCTATTTGAAGGTGGAAGAAAAAGATTGACACATCTGAAACAGTCAGCAAATCATGCCAAACAGTTAGATGTTAAGACCTATATACGGGCTCAAAAGACCAAATTTTATTCCCCAAACTATATTTCAACCAGGGGGTGAGTGAGTGGTCTTAAATTCTAACCCTTGTACGTCTCTGTCATGGGTATAGAGATTTTATTCTGAACAGCAAGTATTAATGGGGAACAATATATCAACCTGGAACCACTTCAATCAATACTAGCTTGAAATTTACAGATATCAACTGGTGAAGCTATTTTAAAATGCAGAAATTTAATAAAGACGTAACAATTATTCCTCTCAGTTGTAAATGTTGGCGGTTTATTATAAAGAAGCTAGTTTAAAACAAGATCATTTTTTTAAAAGCAACTCAGTGGTTATATTGAGGAAATTGCAAATGTAAGCGAGCAGTCCTACTATTATGTGAATAGCTACCTGTAGCTTGGGATATATTTTCTAGCAATAGCCCCATAAAGGATCTCAAAAAGGTCTTATTTGGAAATAAAGACTTAGCTGGAAGTAAAGATGGTATCATCTGGACACGGAAATTAATGACTCAAAATGTAGCCCGAGTGATGACTAAGAACTTCAGTTGCAATGAAGTTTTAAATAAAACTGTCTCATGAAATGTGAGATAAGACCAAAAGGGAATATTTCCAAATCAAGATACGATTTTACATAAAAAGCTATTTTAAAAACTTCTGTGTATTTCAATGAATACTTTAAACGGTTGAGTAGACATTTGACTATTTCATCTACATCACCAAAAGCTTATGAACTTAAATTGGCCAAATCTCTTTTTCCTCTGGTGGGGGCAGTTTCCCATTGGGAAAATGAGTGCTTGCTTCCCATCTGGGGTTGCCTGTTATTCTGGTATGTACAGTAAATTCACTGTGCTGTTGGTTAGAACCTAGATCAATGCAGGTGGTGGCAGTCAGGGAAGGTTCATGACAAATGACGGGATTAAAATGGGTAGGTTCTAGACTAGTAGCTTGGAGAGCTTTCCAGATGTGGAAGAAGAGATGAATAAAGACACATTACCAAAAGAACATTTGATGTGGGGCTCTCACCCAAATAATACTTGGGAAAGGACCAGGTTGGCTAGCATGGAGGGTCCACGCAGAAGAAATTTAGTAATAAGCTGTCCATGTGGAGTGAGACTCAGACAGTTTCGGAAGACCTTGACAGCCAGCCACAGGGCTTTGGATAAATTCAGAGAGAATGACCATCTTATTACAGTCAGAACTACAATGTGACTTCCACGGGCCCTCGGCACTGTTGTCTTTGTGGGTCCCTTCTTTCATAAAAAATATAAAAACATATATTTTATGACTACATTAGTATGAAGATTAATGTAGTCCAGACTGAATTTATTATTACATTCATATTATTATAGTTATTTTTTCTTCTTATTTTAAAAGAAATTAAAATTAAAACATTTTCACAGTCCCCTAAAGGTTATCATGGGCCTTAGGCATTGTGCCTGTTGTGTTTGGTAGATAAATTGGCCCTAATTAATGTTTGTTAATGTATGTTTTATATATGTTATGGAGATTTATGGTTAAATAATTGTTATGGCCATTTTTTATATGTGGACCAACCATTTTCTGTATATGGAAAGGTAGGTCTCACCTGGATCACAAAATACTTCCATGATGGCAAAGTTGGCTCAGGAAGGATGAGATCATTTGTTGTGTCTACCATTTGGCCATGACCATGAAATGTGACCTGGCTCCCCCCGCCCCCGCCCAAATGGAAAGCAGAACTTAGTGGGAGAATGCAGTGTGTCTGAAAGGTTTTTATCTGGGCCTAGTCACTGGGGAAACAGCTCCCAAGACACTAGAAATAAGATGATTCACATCATAATGGACGTCGGAGTTGAAAAGTAAAGTCAGATGTCTTCTAAGTAAATTATATTGGGCTTTGGGGTTGGAGTGTATTGCCTTAAGATCAGATACTTGAATCTGATTCCCATAACGTACTTTAGAATTTCGATCACTACTTCTTTTTTGTGCTAAGTGAAACCAAAAAATAATGGACGGGGAGCTTTGGGCCCCTCTCAGGTAAGGGTTTTAAAGTGGCAGCAAAGCACCCTTTAGCACTGGTTGTGATACTGCAGCAGAGATCACAACTAGAAAAAGACTGCACAATGAGGAGATTAGGAGGAGCTTGCATGTTTACCTGCTTAGTGGAGCTGTTCCAGAAGCGTCAACTAGTCAATACTTCCCCCGAAGCTGTTGGGAGTGCTCTGCATCGCTTTCTGTTTCAGGGACGTTGGTTGATCCGTTTTTTGAAACCACTGGGGTTGTACTGAAGAAACATTTCTCTGCCAATGAGATACAGGAGGGCCGGGGAGAGAGATGCTTACCTTCAGGGCCAGTAAGGTTCGAGGTTAGAGGGTAGAGGGTAGGGTGGTTAGAATTTAGGGTAGGATAGGGAGGAAAGCATAGGCTAGGGCCTTGCTACTCAAAGTGTGGCCTCTGGACCAACAGGATCTGCACTAGAATATATATTTTAACAAAATCCCCAGAAGATTTGTCAGTATAATTGGAATTTGGGGAGCACTGCACTAGGATGTTAGCTGAGAGAATGAGGGAAGGGTAGATTTGAAAAGCCTAAGAAGGTAACAACAAGCAGGCTTTGGAATCTTGATATTTTTAGAGATAGGGATGACTCAAATATGACTCCAAGAATACAAATTTAGTAGACTAAAGAAAACAAGTAATTTCCCAACACTCATTTACCTACAGATAATTGACAGTCTAATTAAAAATTGTATCCATTAATTAAAACACTGTCAGATCACATGTTTTGTTTGCCTAGTTTGATGTACCCATTAGCATTATTTTTATGCATTTGAGAATAATTAAGTTGTCTTTTCCTGCTTGCTAAGTCAAATGTTGGTTGTGTTTACTCATATCCACTTCCCTCTTCATTATTTAATCTGGATTATCTTTCTAATGTAACCTTGGACGTTGTTCATTGATAGGGCCATTGCAAGCGAGATGCCAGCTTCCTCAGTGTGTAACCTATTCAGTTACCATTGGACAACAGGAGTGTTACTCGTGTACTCCATGAGCCCCTAGGATGTTACTTAATATAGAGGACCAGTGGGGTGCCTGGGTGGCTCAGTTGGTTAAGTGTTTGCCTTCAGCTCAGGTCATGATCCTGGGGTCCTGGGATCGAGCCCCGCATCAGGCTCTCTGCTCAGTGGGGAGCCTGCTTCTCCTTCTCCCTCTGCTGCTCCCCCTGCTTGTGCTCTCTCTCTCTCTCTCTCTGTCAAATAAATAAATAAAATCTTAAAAGAATATATAGAGGACCAGTAAGAATGGTCTGGCACCCTGGGGCTATGATAGGGATAGACTAGCCATCATGGGTGACTTATTGATAGTACAGGAATTCTAAATTGAGTGACTCTGGATTCCTCTGTTGGGCAAAAGAATAAAGAAAGGAAGGGAAAGGCATTGAATCTATAAGGGGAAAGACCACCCTCCTGGTACTCATCTGCCAAGCAGATATCCAGAGGCTGACAGTTTCAGTGACTCATCCAGATGTTTTGACTCCATGATACTAGCGTCATGGATATTTGCAAATATCCTATGATTGAATAACTCTTCCATTTTCATCCCATCATTTTCTTTCGCCAGGTAGACACTCTTCTACTCTTGCCCTGTCTCCTCCAGATACAGGGGGAGAAAGCACCAGTGAACACAATCCACCCATCATCACCTGGCTACTTACAAATTAGAAATCCTAATTTGGACCAAGGAAAACTGTTCTCTGAATCTTTTTCTCCCTGGACAAATGGAGAGAATACAGTTCCTTTCTGTCTGCTAAAGCCAGGGGATGATGAAAACTACACACAATGCTTTTCATAGTATGTGTGATCTAGTCTTCAAGAAAAAGAAGTAACTCAGATGAATTTCGGTGCCCAGGATGCTGAGAAGTTCTGGCTCGTCTCTCAGGAAACAATTGCGAAGTGAGTTCAGTGGCCTACAGCTTACTTTACAAGCCTGGCTAACTGTGCTTCCCAGCCATTCTTGTTTCCCATCTCAGGTTCCAAATGTGTAGCCTGAAGGCCAGATCTGGCCTGCGGACATGTTTAGTTTGGACTACCCAGTGTTCTTACAGAATTTCAGCCAAAGTTTAAAAATAAGGAAATCACACATCCCTTGTATGACAACGACCAGCTGGAACTGGCTAGTGAGTACCCCAGGGTGCCATGGTCCCCACCATTCCCAATCATTTCCCTGATGTTGAGGCTGAGAGCCTATGAAATAATATAAAATAAATATAGAAATATAGAGATAAAGATATAGATATATTGGTCTCCGACTCTGTTTCCTGGCACAGAGCTCCTAAAACCTTTGCAATTTCCTAAGTCAGAGAGAACTAGGAGCATCTTTTATTCTAATATTTGGCCCTTGACCCCAGTTCCTGACACAGAGCTCCTAAATCTGTTAGCACTTCCTGGGTGATAATGTTTTTTGTTCCGGTGAGGTGACCCTCGGTGGGCTCTGGGTTGGGGGCTGGTCACCGAAATGACCAAGCCATGATTAGAAGCTTGGAACTTTCAGCCCTGCCCCCAGTCTCCAGGGAGAGGAGAAGGCTCAAAAAAAGGGGTTAATGATCCATTATGTCTACATAGTGAACCCCCTATAAAAATGCCAAAGTATGGGATTTGAAGAGCTTCCTGGTTGGTAAACACATCTACACACTTGTAGGGTGATGCACCCCAACTGCATGAGGACAGAAGCTCGCATGCTTGGGACCCTTCCAGACCTCACCTTATGTCTCCCTTCATGTGGCTTTTCATCTGTATCCTTTATCATACCTTATATAGTAGAATAAATGGTAAATGTGTTTCCCTGAGTTTTGTGAGCTGTTTTGCAAACAATCAAATCCAAGGGGAGGCTCATGGGAACCTCTGATTTGTAGCCAAGTTTAACAGAAGTTGTAGGTCACCTGAGGACCTACCACCTGGTGATTAGCGTCTGAAGCAGGAGGCAGTCTCATGGGACTGAGCCCTTCACCCATCTGGTCCGCCTTTTCCGGTTAGTGTCAGAATTGAATTGACTTGTAGCACACGCAGCTGGTTTCATAGACAATTACTTGGCATTTGGGGGGGGGGGATCCACACCTCTAGTGTCAGAAGCATGAGTGTGGCAGTAGCATGAGAGTAAAGGAGAAACACAAGAAGTGAATTTTCTTGTTCAGTGCGGGTTCTCATTTCTTGATGTTTGTACTTGCTGTTATTTTTCTTGAAGTAGAGAAATATTTCTCTGGGCCCATGTCTTTATTAAGAGTGAAGTAGCAAAAAGATAGAATAATGATTCAAGGGAAAGGGGAGTGTACAAATTTCTTTTTGGACTTCTGGAACATTCCTGCACATTCCATATGCAAACTATGTGTATGTTGAAAGATAACTTAGGACCCTGGTTACGGCCTGGACCCTGTGGTCAATTGAATGAATGGCTTCTTCCTCTCCCAGATCTGGAAAGGAGTGCATAACTTGCCAGTGACAAAACTTAACTGAGTTTGCAAAACCACATGACATAGCTCATGAGATGTTCCAACAGACACGTGCCTTGGATTGGAGAAGCAGGAGCTGCTGTTCAGTGGTGTGACATAGGAAGTATCATAGCATTTTCCTTTTTGCCTTTCTTGGGGGGAAAACCTGTTTTCAGCTCAGACTCCAATCAGGAAATAACTCCTCATGTCAAAGGCAGCCAAATAACGATCTCTCCTGCCCTCCCACAGACCTGTAGCCAGGACACTAAATGAGATTGCTGTCTGAAGGAGGTTACTTATAACAGAAGACCATAGCCTGAGTGGTTTATGAACAACAGAAATATATTTCTCACAGTTCTGGTGCTGGGAGTTTGATACCAGGGTGACAGCATAGTCAGGTACTGGTCAGAGCACTCTTCCAGGTTGTAGATTGCTGACTTCTCCTTGTATCTTCACACCACGGAGAGCAGGGTAAGGAAGCAAGCTCCTCCCGACTCCTACAGGGACACTAATCTCATCATGAAACCTTCACCCTTGTGACTTCATCTAATCCTAATTACCTCCCAAAGGCCCCACCTCCTAATACCATCATCTGGGTGGGGGTGGGTGGGGGGTAGGATTTCAACATAGGAAGTTCGCAGGAACATCCCCCCCCGCCGTAGTCCTAACACGGACCCCCCGCCCAGGTTGGGGAGCAGACCTGCCGCGCCTTGTCAACAGACAAAAGACAAATCTACCTAGGGTAATGAGTGGAAGAGCAGCCCAAACTTCCAGAGCACGTTGGCAGGTTCCCACCTGTGAAGAAAGCAAGACAAAGATAAGAATATAATTCAAACGTTAAATAAATGCATAACCAGACCTGAGTGTTGGAATATTGCAGAGCGAGCAGACAGAAGACAATTAGCGGGACCTTGAAGAAGCTAAATCCAGACCATAGCACAAGAGAGGTGATTCTCTCAGCTAAGACCCCTCATCTACCCACTAACACTCAACAGTAATTCTTTAGCGGAAAGAACCAGAAATGGCTACAGATTGCTCTTGATGGGGTGTCTAGAGGAGCAGAAACTATATTCTTTTTTGTTATTTTGAGAGGGAGTGGGGACAGGGCAGTGAAAATGACCAGCTTTTTAAAATTAATTAATTAATTAATTTTTTAAAGATTTTATTTATTTGACAGAGAGAGACACAGTGAGAGAGGGAACACAAGCAGGGGGAGTGGGAGGGGGAGAAGCAGGCTTCCCGTGGAGCAGGGAGCCCGATGCGGGGCTCGATCCCTGGACCCTGGGATCATGACCTGAGCTGAAGGCAGACGCTTGATGACTGAGCCATGCAGGTGCCCCTAAAAACGGCCAGCTTTTAATGTTCAGGGGAGTCTCTTTTCAGGAATCCTTAGGAGCAAAGGAAGGTGAGAGGTGTTCATTGCTCTGGATCCTCCCCTGTTACAGAGCTGTCCTCCAAGGGAGATGTAGGAAAATTTTGTAGGCAACAAGAGGGATTAAGAAGCCCCAGCTCTTATTCTTTTGAGATTGAGCACATTGAGAATATCTCTTCAGTTGAGGTAGGTCCACTGACAGCTGCCATCAGGAAAAGCCTTAGAAAGGAGCTCACCAGGAGGGAATACAATGTCGGGGCTGGTAACCAGTGTTCCGAGCAAAGAGAAGTGGGAGAGGCTGTGGGGAAGGGTTAGCAGTGCATGGGCAGACAGCTGAAGGCAAATACACACCTCAGGAATTATGTGAAGCACATAAAGAACTGTAATCTTGAATCAGTCCGGAGTCAGGGCACTATGGGCCCAGGCATCACTGGACCAGTAAGAGTCTCACTGTCCTAAGGGGAAAAGGGTCCCTGAGCCTGTGTAGGATCAGACTCAACAGCCATCCCTGCCGCCAAGGCCCCAGTAGTATGAGACCCTGTGGTACTTTGCAGCTTTCTCCCCCACTTTGGTTTGAATAAACCCCCGAGGTTCTTAGACAATTCAAGGAGTGGTGAGTTGGTTCTTGAGAGAGATGCTGTGTTTCTTGATAATATAAGTAGGGTTGAATCCACTTGAGCTGATCAATTGGGCCACAAGAGTTACCTGGTCTAGGTAAAACATAAAGGCCAAATGCATATGGTTTTCACCCCATCACATAGATTATCTTCCTTTTTTTTTTTTCCTTTTGTAGATTTTTATTTATTTATTTGAGAGAGAGAGAGAGAGAGCAAGCATGAGTTGGGGGAGGGGTAGTGAGAGAAGCAGACTCCCTGCCAAGCAGGGAGCCCGATGTGGGGCTCGATCCCAGGACCCTGAGATCATGACTGGAGCCGAAGGCAGACACTTAATGGACTGAGCCACCCAGGTGCCCCATAGATTCAATCTTTCTTTACAAAACCTCTGGCTGCTTTCATGTGACCCCAAGTCAAAGGAAAAGAGATACCTGGACAAGGAGGACCCTATTGAACACTTGCACATGTGATTCTGTGGGTGAGGTAGATGATTAGCCTTGCCTTGCTAATTTCTGCCTTAATGAGGTTTACTGCCATCTGGATATACAGCATGGTTCACTTGCTCAGGTGTCTAGGGGGCTGAAGATGAGTGTCAATGGGAAAAATCTGTTCGCCTTCCATATGGTCACTTGACTGCTAGAGAGTAGCCACAATAACCTGCAGCAGGTACATTGCTTACACCTACTCAAGGCAAGCCCTGAGCAAGGCTGATGGGGTGGGGGGAGTGTGCCAGCACCCCTGGGGATGGGCTTCAAGGCACAGAAGCCAACGCAGGAGTGGGGACTGGCTCCTCTCAACCTCCCCCGCCTTAAACTGTGGGAGCACCAGGCTTGGGAAACACAGCCGCCGGTCAGATGCACCTGGGGACGTTTCAGCATGTTCCAAGGTATACGAATCAAGTTAGCACATATCAGCACAGCTTGAAATGGCAGATAATAAGCATTAATCTCCCTAATAAATTCATTAGTCAGCTGTACGGTCTTGAAAGAGGTTTGTACACTCAGATCATAAATTAAGCTCTGGATAGACATTAACCTTCTCTGCTTTGCTCTACAAATCTCCCAGTAGCTCTAATGGGATCAAAAGTTTCTTGAGCCTTCTATAGATCCAGCTTTCCTCTGCCTAATTACACTGATACAGAGCTTCACAGAACATTTTTGTGGTAGAGTTAAAAAAAAAAAAAGTAATGCCTAATCTAACTTCTGTGGGCATATTTATTGAAGAAAAAGAGTGACAATGTACACAGTCATTTGAAATCCTGTGTTTCTGGGAACAGATATTCCCTAGGCCATCTTTGTAGGAAGCTTGGAAGAGCTATCCATTACCCACGTGGCGCTTCCTTCAGGGTGGGCTCCCTTCATGTCTGGGGCAGCAGCCTCTTGGTCCATAAGGCCAGTCATCTGGCCAGTTGTCTTTCTCTCTGACTGTTCCAATTCATATTTCCAGGATGTAGTGCAATATCTCCCTTACAGGGTATTTTTTTTTAAGAGGATATTTTTTAAAGTAAACTCTACCCTCAATGTGGGGCTCAAACTCATGACCCTGAGATCAAGAGTAGTGTGCTCTACCAATTGGGCCAGCCAGGTACGCCATAGGGTTTTTTTTTTTTTTTACGATTTTATTTATTTATTTATTTAAGAATGAGAGAGAGAGAGCACATGCAAGCATGCAGGGGGAAGGGCAGAGGGAGAAGGAGAGAGAAGCTCAAGCTGACTCTGTGCTGAGCATGGGGCCTGACTTGGGACTTGATTCCACTACCCTGAGATCATGACCTGAGTTGAAATCGAGAGTCTGGCACTTAACTGACTGAACCCCCCAGGTATCCCCCCATAGGATATTTTTAAGCTTAATTATACATTATGTAGCCAACACTTTGCATTCCCTGGATATGGAGCACTATGGACTAGCAAAGCTTAGAGAGATACTAGGAACTCCTGACAAAATGGCTTTTCTGCCATTATTCTGCCAATTAGTCCTCTCCCTCAATTCCTAGTTTTATTTTTCCTTCCCTTCTGCCTTGTACTGCTTGCTCAACTGAGAAAATCCTACTTTGCTCCCCATTCTCTCACCTCTTCACTCTGAATCATGGCACACACGTTCAGAACACTCACGTCTCCTGATTCTCCCTCAACTCAACCCCTAACCCCTATCCTTCCAAACTCTGCCATTAACCTCTGCTATTTACTGAAACCTTTCCAGACGGTCCCCTGTACTTTCTCATTCCTTCTTCTACTTCACTCATTATTTAGCATCTGGAGATACAGGTCCTCTGCATAACAGCAGTTGGTTCTAAAATATTTCAGAATTTATATCTTCCAGGCAGCTGATATCCACCATCAAGGGGCAAATGAGAGTCATGGCAACATGCTGAGTGTCTTTGTGACAGGCATGATTCTAGGTGCCTGGGGATCTGGAGGTAAATAAAACAAAAAATATCCTTACCTCCTAAAGCTCACATCTTGGTGGCACAACCTATTGGCTTATTTAACTGTTGACTGTTACCAAACCTTGGGGATTTTTACTGAAGTTCCTTGAGAGTAAACATAGCAGGACTTTGTACTTATAAACATACATTCAAAAAAAATCAAGGTAAAGGAGTGCCTGGGTGGCTCAGTTGGTTAAGCATCTAACTCTTGATTTTGGCCCAGGTCATGGTCTCAGGGTCGTGAGATCGGGCTCCATGCTGGGGGTGTAGCCTGCTTAAGATTCTCTCTCTCACTTTCCCTCTGCCTCTCCCCCTTTCCCTTTCTAAAAAAAAAATAAAATAAAAACAGAAAGTTTTTTTTTTTTTCCACTGTGTTTTGATATATCCCTGATGAGAACATAAGTACCGGTATTCTATTGAGAATGTGACTGTCAACAAAAGGAGGATCAACAAATGTTTAGATCATTTATGGTATCCTGCTGATAGATTTACCCTTACAATGAATTTTATTTTAAGTAATCTCTATGCCCAATGTGGGGCTCAAACTCACGACCCTGAGGTCATGCTCTACCAACTGAGCCAGACAGGTGCCCCTTCTAAAGAATTTGTAATAGAAGCTAAGATCCCTTGCATTTGGAAAACTCTCTTATTTTACACATATAAATACACTTATCTATGCACTCCTTATTGTTTTTTTTTAAATTTTCTGTTTTTTTCCATATTATGAATGCAAAATATAAGTTTTTAAGGGCAGACGACAGAAGAGAGCGTGGATGTATTTTCAGTCCTTTGGTTTGCTAGTTGCATCAACTCAGAGGTGATAGTCAAATATTTAAGAACACCTATAGTCAGGCCCTGATCATTAAGAACAAGTATGGCCTTTTTGACGTGTATCAGCTGAACATAAGTCCCTGAGTGACTCCTGAGAAACAGTCTCCTCTCAACTAAAGGGAACAAATGAAATTGAATACACACATATTAGTAGTCTGCAAACATGAGCCCCAACGTGTTTTTTTATTGTTTATTTGTTTACTTTTGGTCAATCCAGCATTGCTGAGAATTAGAAAGAGCATGCATTCTCCAGTTGCAAGGCCTCCCCCTCTGTATTGTGTTTTCATCATTTACATAACCAGCCATCATACCTACCTGGCCCGTGATGGCCTCTGAGTTTGCAGGCCCTGAATTTGAAGCTTTCCTAGGTCCCCCATTCAGCTCTGACATTTCTGGTTCTAGTTCTTTCTCATTGCCTGCTTAGCATTGTGCTGTTTAAACAGGACATAGCAAGTGCCATAGGAGACAAGAGTTAAATATATTACTTTTAGATGCCTCTAAAGCTCCATCCTCTATCCCCCCAGTGATTTGAGTTCTGGCTTTAATTTTATTGGTGAGAGAGGCTCTGACCAATTTTTAAGCATATTTGAAATGTGAAACCTAGACATTAAGAGCAATACGGACAGAAAAACTTCTCCCCTTTCCTCATCCACCCAGAGAACTTTCACTTTCTTGGGATTGGTTAGCTAGGGCTGTTTCTGGTTGGTTGCATCATGTGCCAGTCTAGGACAGAAGGCAGGATTCAGCCGCATGGTGGGATCTTAATGAATTACTGGTCTGGTGTGACTCACTTCTTAGGGGAGGGTCTTGGGGGCTGGCAGTAAAAACAGCAATGGGAAATTGTTCAGTTTCATATCATTTAGAACCCTGTTGTCATGAGCTGAGATACCATACTGAGGCAGCCAAGGTTATCCTTAAATTTAAAAAACCTTTTTCAAAGTGTGTTCCCAGAGCCACCTGAACAGTACATTAAAATGTAGATTCCACTCAACATCACTTGGCATCAGGGAAATGCAAATCAAAACCACAATGAGATAACACCTCACACCTGTCAGAATGGCTAAAATGAATAACTCAGGAAACGACAGATGTTGGCAAGGATATGGAGAAAAGGGAACCCTCTCACACTGTTGGGAATGCAAGCTGGTGCATCCACTCTGAAAAGCAGTATGGAGGTTCCTCAAAAAGTTGAAAATAGAGCTACCCTATCTACCCAAAGGATACAAACATAGTGACTTGAAGGGGCGCCTGCACCCCGTATTTATAGCGGCAATGTCCACAGTAGCCAAACTATGGAAAGAGCCCAGATGTCCACTGACAGAAGAATGGACAAAGAAGATGTGGTATATATATACACACATAATGGAATACTACTCAACCATCAAAAAGAATGAAATCTTGCCATTTGCAATAACATGGATGGAATTAGAGGCATATTCACTTATGCCAAGTGAAATAAGTCAATGGGAGAAAGAAAAATACCATATGATTTCACTCGTTTATGGAATTGAAGAAACAAAACAGATGCACAAAGGGGAAGGGAAGGAAAAATAAAATAAGGTAAAAGAGACAAGGAGGCAAACAATAAGAGACTCTTAACTCTAAGAAACAAACTGAGGGTCGCTGGAGGAGAGGTGGGTAGGGGGATGGGGTAACTTGGTGATGGGCATTAAGGAGGGCACTTGACGTAATGAGCACTGGGTGTTATACACAACCAATGAATCACTAAATTCTACCTCTGAAACTAATAAAAATAATACACTATATGTTCACTAAATTGAATTTAAATAAAAAATTCAATATATAGATATTATATATATAAATAATGCAGATTCGTATCAAAACTCTGCCACAAAACCCTGTGACCGACCTCAGAGTTTGCCTGCAGCTATGATGGATGGTTCCGTGCATTGATCTCTCCTGAGGGATTTTTAAGGCTTCAGAGGAGTATGTAAGTGACATGGAATTCATGCCCAGCAAGACAACCCTCAACCAAGAAGGGGAAGGAATCGGAGTACCTACCCCAGCTTCTCCAACTTCAGTAGGGCAATTCTAAGGCATGCTCTTCTTCATGGTGCTTTGAAGGGTCCCTATCGAGACTGAGCCCTGGCTACCCATGCCAACAACCAGCTCATTAATGCAGTTTCCCTGCCTCACTTTCCTGCATGCTTGTTTGTGTCTCTGGAACCGTCAGTCCAATAAATTGCCTACATCTACATCTTTGTCTTAGGGGATCCCTTTGAGGAACTCAGACTGAAGAGCCTCACTGGACAAGAGGTGGTCGAGTAATAGTGGGCAAGAGACTTTGGAGCCAGCATGGCTGGGTGCACAACTGGGTGCACATCCAGGCTCCACCACCAACTAGTTAATAAGTAGTTAACTAGATATCAGTCATTCTGAGAATCAGGCTCCTCATCTATAAAATAGGAATGACAATAGTAGCTGCCACATACAGTTGTTGTGAGGATTAAAAGAGTTCATACAAGTAAAGTGCTTATAAGAGTGCTTGGCACACGCTAAATGTATAATAAATGCTTGCTATTATTATTATCTAATAAATCAAAGTTTCTTGGGTGGGGCCCAGAAATATGCTTTTTAAATAAGCTCATCAAATGATTCTCATGCACAGTAAAATTTGAGAACCGCTGAACTAGAGACACACCCCTCGGCGTTCCTGTTCACAAAAAGAACATTACATAGGAAGCCTACTCTAGTCCAGTAGATAAGCCACGGAACATCTTTTGCAGGAGAAGCCTTGAGAAACAAAGGCTTTCTCTCAGAGCTCTGGAGAAAACCGGGACAGGTGATTCCATGCTTACGGGCTCACATTTGTCCCTTTTTCATCCACGGTTTTAGCCATATTCCCATTGACCATTAGGTAAAATAAATCCTAAAATGTGTTAGTCCTCTCAAACCATAGAAAGTGGTACCCAAAGGATGGTCAGGCTGGCATCACCGGCATCACCTGGGAGCTTATTAGAAATGCAATTCTTGGGGAGCCTGGGGGGCTCAGTCGGTTAAGTGTCTGACTCCTGGTTCCAGCTCAGGTCTTGATCTCAGGCGTTTGAGTTCAAGCCCCCGCTTGGGGTCCATGATCGGCCGGGAGTCTGCTGGAGACTCTTTCTCTCTCCTCTTCCACGGGATTCTCTTGCAGGCTGAAGGTGGAAATCAGCGACCAAAATTGAGGAAATTCTTGAAAACCTCTCTCCTTTTGTTGCCAGCAAGATACAAAAGGCTGAATTTTGGGGGAAGTGTTTCTTTCAATCAGACACCAGCAAATGCGTTTTTTTTTTTTTTTAATGAAATCTCTACTCTGCTTAGTACTTTAATCCTTCTTAGTAATAATTGTGACTAAGGGGGTCCAAAGGTAAAACATCCAAAGGTTATGCAGTTAGCCTTACAGGAACACTCCTGAAGTTTGCAATACTAGGAATATTAGAAAAATATGATTGTTTATTCATAATAAGTCCTAAATATTTCTTGCATCTAGCTGGGCAAGGCATCTCTCAGATGACATTCTAGTGTTTGGGCCCTCTGACCCAGAAAGAATACACAACAACAACAAAATGGAATAAATGGAGTAAGTGAGGAAACTTTTTGTTATCCTTCAAGAGAAAAATTACCTTACAAAAGCAGAAAAAGAGTGAAATGAATGTTTGCTTTATTTACATGGATTCTCCTTCTTGTGCTCACTGGGACTTAACCAACTGTAGGTTCATTTCACCTCTTTTTATCTATCTCTGACTTTTTGGCCCATTTTCTGACTGATAACTAAAAGAATTTGGTGGTGGTGGGAACTGATTTTTTCAGGTTATTTCTGGAACACTTGAGAAGATCTCTACTATTTGAGTATTATCTCGTTTAATCCCCACATTGTCCCTGTGATACAGCATTACTCTCACTTTACAGATGAAGAAACTGAGGCACAAAAGTTAAATGATTTTCTGAGGTCACATATTATGAGGAGGATTAAATCCAGGCAGCCCGAGTCTTCAGCTGCCACTACTAAATAGGGAAACATAAGCTAGCGACTATTAACAATTTCTTTCAATAGCAGAATTAGAACATTTATAAAATACTAGGATAGAGGACTGAAATTATAAAATACTAGGATAGATAGATCTGAAATTTCAGAGCAATTTTAGATTTATAGAAAATTTGCAAAAATACAGGAAGTCCCAGATATCCTTCACTCATCTTCTTTCAATGTTAACATCTAACCACAACATATTTAACAAAAATAAGAAATTAACACTGTTAACTTGGCTACAGACTTTATTCCAATTTTACCAGTTTTACACTGAATGTCTTTTTCTATTTCAAGATCTAATCCAGAATACCATGTTGCATTCAGCTGTCCTGCCTCCCCAGACCCCTCCAATTCATGAGAGTTTCTCAATATTTCCCTGATGTGTATAATTTTAACAGTTTTGAAGAGAACTGGGCAGGTGTTTTGAAGAATGCCCCTCACTTTGGGTTTGTCCGACAAGTTTTCTCATGACAAGACTGGAGAACTGGGTCTGGGTGAAGAAAACCAGAGAGATGAAGTGCCCTTCTCATCTCATTATATTAGGGAGGGTATGATAGCAATGTGACCTGTCACTGGTGATCTTAAACTTGACCACCTGGTTCAGGGTGTGTGTACTATCTTCTGCTTTCCATGCTCTATTGTTGGAAGTGAATCATGGTTAAGTACAGCCCATACTCAAGGAAAGAGGAATTAACTTTCACTTTCTGGAGTGGGGAGTCTCTACATTTATTAACTGGAATTCTTCTGCATAGAAGATCTGTCCCTTCTCCCTTATTTATTTATTCATTCAATCATTTTTATATCAATATGTACCAGGAATATTAAGTTTATTCTTCGTCTTATAATCCAATATTATCATTATTTATTTTCTTGCTCAAATTACTCCAGCTTTGGCCATTGGGAGCAGTTGCAGGTTGGTTCCTAGGTCCTGGTGACATGCTCAATTCCTTTTTGTGTATGGGGGTTGGGGGGTGAGAATTTGTTCATTTCTGAAACTATAAGATGTTCCAAGCTCATTTTCCCTGTCCCAGCCCTTTCTCTAAGCAACCTTGGTTCTTACTCTGACAGTAGTACTCTGACAGCAGTACTTCTTCATTCAATCCCAGTATACACTGTTAACCCACAGCCCTGCAAGAAACAAATTTATCAACTGGAGTAAGGTGCTTATGCAGAATTCTTTTTGTCTTTAGGCTTACAGTACAGGAACTGACTAAAAGCACCCCGTGTTTATAGTGGCAATGTCCACAGTAGCCAAACTATGGAAAGAGCCCAGATGTCCACTGACAGAAGAATGGACAAAGAAGATGTGGTATATATATATATATATATATATATATATATATATATATATATATACATACACAATGGAATACTACTCAACCATCAAAAAGAATGAAATCTTGCCATTTGCAATGACATGGATGGAATTAGAGGGAATTATGCCAAGTGAAATAAGTCAATGGGAGAAAGAAAAATACCATACGATTTCACTCGTTTATGGAATTGAAGAAACAAAACAGATGCACTATATGCCATTTTCAGACGTACCATTTTCAGAAGCTACCATTGCTCACCTCCTCCCCCCCCTCCTTTGGTGAGGTTATAGCTTAGATTTGTGAAATAATTAAGTTCATTTATCACACAGTTAGTGTTCCATTCTGGGATGTGAGAGATTTTCATAGTCCATTTGCACAAGGTTTTATTGAATATTAGGACTCCTGGAAGCCATATAATGCTTTGAATGTTTTCAGTGTAATTTAGTCTATGTACATATGTAAGGCTCTGTATATCTATTTTTCCAATGGAGAAAAGTATCCGGAAATACAGGAAAACAAAGACAAAATAACATAAGTCATCAGGGAGTCTGTTGCCTAGAAATAACCATTGTCAAGATTTTAGGATACTTCTAGACTCTTTTAGATAATAAATAAAAAATGGCATTATGCAATTCATATTGTTTTGAATCTGCTTTTTTTCCTTTGGTATATCATGAACGTAAGAGAGTATTTTGATATTTAAAAACACAAATTAAAAAAAAGCTTTTCTCCCACTTTCCCTAGGAATTTCAGATTTGTAATTAGAGATGCCAGCAAATGCTAACATATCCCTACCAATAAACAACTGGGACTTCTCCTGACAACAGGAGCTGATTAATACAATGTGTGCAAACATTAATTGATGGTGTGAATTAAGAATCGAATCCTTGTTTTAAAGATGTTATACACACAGTGCAATCAAGAAAAGCATTTAACCAGATTTGTTCATGAATTTCATTGTGTGCTGTTGAATAGCTAATTTATAATTGCATTTGTCTGTAAAATAATCTATTAATAAAATTGGAAGTAAAATTGGGCATAGATTCATTATCTCAGTCAGTTGTGGATGCTCACTAAAGAACATTTTCCTTGCAAATGAGGTGCAGACCTCATTATCATGCTCAGCAGAATGGGGAGCACATCTCTGTCCTTTATTCTTCCCATGCTGAGTAATGTTCCAGCAACTCAACTAATTCATTAAAGTTAGTGGAAAACTTGAGCGCATGCTTAATCTTCTTTGGTGTTAATTAGTGTTGTCGTTGGCTTAAGAAATGTTTCATAATTTACTGAATTGAAAAATCAATTGCTTATCAGCTTTGTAGAGGTAACTGCATTTTCTGTTAGTAGCTCTTAGCCTTTGTGGAGAAAAAGCTGGGCCCTTGGGTCATCATTGCTTTTCAGAACCTTTGCTTTCCCACTGCTGTTTGTACTCATTAAAAGTCAGAGTAAAATACCCAGATATCCAGGGACTGTTGTTAAGATTAGATTCAGAGAGGCGCCTGGGTGGCTCAGTAGGTTAAGCGTCTGCCTTCGGGTCAGGTCATGATCCCGGGGTCCTGGGATTGAGCCCCACATTGGGTTCCCTGCTCGGCGGGGAGTCTGCTTCTCCTCTCCTGCTCCCCCTGCTCCCCTTGTTTGAGCTTCTCTCTCTCTCTCTCAAATAAATAAAATCTTAAGGAAAAAAAAAAGATTAGATTCAGAGAAATCTAAAAAATCCACAACTAAATGGGAGAGGAGTGAAAAACCTAAAGAGAAGTATTTATTCAACCAACCAAGCAACCGTCATTGATTTAGGACTGACAGCATGCTAGGCTCTGCAAATATACGGTTAAAGATTTGGGGTGTCTTGGCTGCACCACTTCCAGCTGTGAGGAGGAGGGGGAGGAAGGGAAGGAGGAGGAGGAGGAGGAGTTGGAGGAGGTGACCCTGCATGCACTCCAACCCTGGGGAGCTGAGGACCCGACGCTGGGGGCCCAGGCCAGCATGGGCAGCCACAGCAAGGCTGAGAGTGAGGCAGGCCTTGCTGACAAGGTGACCTCCACCCTTCCCAGAACCAGCCCCAAACCCTGGCAGGGGCTTATTATGCCTGCCCCTGAGGTCCTGGTGGAGGGGCCAAGTGTCAACTGTCCAGGAGGTGATCATCTGCCCCCTTGTCTCCCAGAAGATCATCAAAATGTTCCTTCAGACAAAACCCAAGATAGATTAAGAGCCACCAATTCTCGCTGGCAATGGTGAGGGAGGACGGAGCCTCATTGTCTGGACTGCCAACCCCCAAGAGCCTCGGCAACTGCCTCTAGACCTAGAGACAGCCTTCTGCTCCATGTTCAAACTAGAAGTTCTCTTCAGCCTCGTCCAGAAGAAAACTGAGCTGCAGGTCACTGACCACGTGCTGTCTCCAATTATCTGTCCTGCCAGGCGCTCGTCTCCCTGTAGGAATATGAAGAAAACATTCTGCTGGCTGTTTCTCCTTCAACATCCTTCGTATCCACAATGACTCTTATGAGAAGAAGACGAGCTGGAAGGACCTGTTTGCCTTCATGCTCAGTCTGGATACCAAGGTACCAGTTACACGGAGGAAGTGGTGCTAACTGGGCCAGTCCTTTGAGCTGCACAACTGCGTGGTCAAGCTATTGGCTCACACACAGCAGTGCCCCTGCCAGACCTACCTACAGCCTGCTGGAGGAGGAGGATGCACTCTCTGAACATCCCTGTACGTCTTCACCGCCTTGTACAATAAAATCTTGGCCTAGAGTTCTGGTTCTCAAACTGGGCTCTCCGTGGGACCCTTGGGAGCATGGTTCCAGGAGGCCTCCAGGGCACTCGGAGAACTCCAGAAGGAAATCCAAGATTCCAGGCAGCATTCCAGGGACTCTGGGCACCCATTCCCCATGTTGCCCAGCCCACACTTCATTCCCAGTTTGTCAGTTATAATTTTCATTCTTCCCTGTGTGATTTTTGTCATCACAGTAAAAATCTAAGTCTCCCCAATCCAGGTCCACAATAACAACAACAACAACAATAACAGATATGCTCTAGGGTTGACAAGAGCATGGGAAAGTGAGCACCCTCACATAACACCGATGGAAAAGTAAAGCAATATATTTTTTCATAGGGGCACCTCGGTGCCTCAGTCATCCAGCGTCTGCCTTCGGCTCAGGTCATGATCCCAGGGTCCTGGGATCGAGCCCCACATCGGGCTCCCTGCTTGGTGGGAAGCCTGCCTCTCCCTCTCCCACTCCCCCTGCTTGTGTTCCCTCTCTCACTGTGTCTCTCTCTGTCAAATAAATAAATAAAATCTTAAAAAAATATATATACATATATATTTTTTCATGAAGGGTGGTGAAAATTTGACAGTATCTATTGACACTTAAAGTGTAAATATTCTGGGGGTGCCTGGGTGGCTCAGTCGGTTGAGCATCTGCTTTTGGCTCAGGTCATGATCTCAGGGTCCTGGGATCGAGCCCCACGTTGGCCTCCCTCCTCAGCAGGGAAGCCTCCTTCTCCCGTCCCTCTGCCTGCCCCCCCATCCCCACTTATGTGTGCTCTCTCTCTCTGCCAAATAAATAAATAAAATCTTTTTTAAAAAGTGTATATATTCTATTATCCAACAAGTCCAAATCTAGGAATATATCCTATGAAATACAGTTGATCCTTATTTTCAATGAATTCTGTATTTGCAAATTTGCCTACTCACTGCCATGAATTTGTAACCCCCAAACCCTTACTCATGGCGCTTTCACAGTCATCCATGGACATAGAGCAGCAAAAACTTTGAGTTAAGAATTGATTGTCTGTGTACCTACAGATGTAAAAAAAATCCATGTTCATTCAGTTCTTTCAGCAAACATGTTGAAAACAGCAGCATAGGCATTTGGAATTCATCTCTGAGGCAAACACAAAAAGAACTTGCCCTTGCAGAGCTTACATTCTAGCAGAAGAAAGGTCACTGCAGAAGAGTTTGAGAAAACAGAAAGGTTAGGAAAAAACCTCAATGTCCCATAAGAGGGACTGACAGCTGATAGCCCCAGCAATCCCCCTCCTAGGTACATCTCAATAGAAATGAGGTGTATATCCAAAAAAGGCATGTGCAAGAGAGCGCTTAGCAGCTTTGTTTGTAATAAAAGGCTGGTCAAATTATGATACATACATACAAGGGAACATACCCCAGACATTGAAAATGATTGGTTTAAATTCACTGACATAGAGCAAGCTCAGGAGTCATTGCTGACTGAAAAAGTCAGATTCAAAACAGCATGTACTTTAGGCTCAAGTTTGTGAAATGTATAGCTATATTCACACACACACACACACACACACACACACACACACGCACACACACGCACGCACACGCACACACACGCACGCACACACACGCACGCACACACGCACGCACACACACACGCACACACACACGCACACACACACGCACAAATGCACCCATTTGTAGAGAGCTATTTGGAAGATTTTTGCAAGGGCTTCCTCTTGGTAATGGAATTTCAGAAAATGTATACTTTGTTATTTTATCTTCCTGTACTGTTTCAATTTTTTTAAAGATTTTATTTATTTGAGAGAGAGAGAGAGAGAGAGTGAGCATGGTGGGGGGCAGGGGGAGAGGGAGAAGCAGATGCCTGCGGGACTCCATCCCAATACTCATATCCATCCCAGGACCCTGAGATCATGACCTGAGCCGAAGGCAGATGCTTAACCAACTGAGCCACCCAGGTGCCCCTCAATTTCTTTTTTTAATGTTGTATATGTGAATACAAAGTAGTGCCATTTCCAATTGCAAATCTGCAGTGGTCATGCTTTCAAGGACTTACATGCTTTACCAGCTCACCTTTTCTAGGAGTTTCTCAGAGGCTAATACATTTGTTTGTTATTCAGGGTGTCCTGACTTTCCTGGTCTATTGCCTGATGGTAGAGAACAGGAACCCACATATGTCCAGGAACCTTCCACAAATGTCACTTCTCACCCCTTCCACTGAAATCCTAGGTGAAACTCCCATCAAGCCATGGTCTCTTTCAGGAGCAAAATTAGGTGTCTATAACAGCCACTTCCCCATGCTCCCCACTCCCCTACCAAAGGAGTAACTGAATTTTTTTTTTTTATTGGAAAATAGATATGAGAGAGATTGTGTTCTCCAGCTCCCTAGCCAGGAAACCCAAGCCCCGGATGTGAATAGCTGTGTTGGGGGAGGTGTGACGCTTCACTCAGCATTCCAGTCCCAGATAAGAGAGAATGGCCTCTGATATACCTGTGAAAATTCAGTGGGGGCAAGGGATGGAATCGGTCCCAGAGCTGTTTGTGACCATCTTTTTAGCTGTTTAGCTGTCTCATTTTTTTTTTTAAACTTTTTTTTTTTTTTAAAGATTTTATTTATTTATTTGACAGAGAGAGACAGTGAGAGCAGGAACACAAGCAGGGGGAGTGGGAGAGGGAGAAGCAGGCTTCCCGCTGAGCGGGGAGCCCGATGTGGGACTCGATCCCAGGACCCTGGGATCATGACCTGAGCCGAAGGCAGACGCTTAACGACTGAGCCACCCAGGCGCCCTTTAGCTGTCTCATTAAAGAACCTTTGTTCTTGTGTGTGTGTGTGTGTGCGTGTTTAGTGCTACTCAACTCAAATACATTTCCAGTCATAAAAGGGGGGTTTTGTTTGAGAAAAATGGATCATGGCTCACAGCATAAATTCACGCTCCGAAATAGCTAGGAAGCAAATGGACAGAACACTCATACCCATCTGGGCTGATCGCATGCTTAAGATGTCTGCTTAGTTATTTAGTCAAGATTGACATGTCAGGGGCGCCCGGGTGTCTCAGTCAAGCGTTTCACTCTTGATCTCAGCTCAGGTCTTGATTTCAGAGTCCTGAGTTCAAGCCCCGTGTTGGGCTCCACCTTGGGTGTGGAACCGACTTAAAAAAAATTAATTAAGATTGACATGTCACATGTCAGCCTGTTATCCGAGGTCCACATTCTGAGACATGATCCGTGCTGTTTTTGAAGCAAAGGTAGAGGCCCTGAGGGGGCATACTGCACCTCACATGGTCTGTGGGGCATCGACATTCACAACTGTAAGGTCTCCATACCCCACTTTCTTTGTCTCAGATAAATGCCCTCTTTAGCCTCACCAGTTCCCTATGTGAGGTGCAGAGCTTATCATCAGGTCTCAACACTAAATCTCTGGGGATTCTTGAGAGCCGGTTCTCAAACTTTGTTGCATGCTGTAATCAGCCGGGACATTTTAAGAAATAATGGAGCCTGCATCCCTCCTCGAGATAAGCTGATTAAACTGGTCTAGGTGCAGTCTGAGCATCTGGATTTTTTAAAACTCCCCAGGTGACTATAATATGAGCCATGTCTGAGAACAACTATCCTGGAGGGCAACTTCTGGGACCACATTGTATGTGGGCGTCACATTGACTTCTCAGAGGTACTTCTCATCCAATCTAATGATAATCCCTTATTCAGAGAGACCACAGAAATAATGAAAGATGCAGCTTCTCATAACCATGCTGTTTACACACAGAGGCAGAGAGACCGTACAGTTCGAATAACACATGAAGCTGAACATCAGCAGCTAAACTGCTCCTCACCCTCTAATCAGGTAATTCCAAGGATGCACATGACAGGGAATAATATGACGTTATGCCATATTCCAAACAACTGAAACAAAAATGCTTTAGGGAGCCATGGAACTCATCCATGACTTGTAAAAAATAGCAGTTGGCCCCAATTATGGTGCAAAATAATCAGAGGGAATGACTTCCAAGATATGTTCTCTATGCTTCATACATTGTTATAAACACAATCTTTTATTTCTCACAACTGGTGCCTCTTAATATAGTGGAGATGCATTGAGCACCTCAATGTAGGGTGGAATGCGAGCTGAGAAGCATTCCTATATGGAAAAGGAAGACCTTGCTTTCATCACATCAGGCAAGCTCCCTGCCCCCACCTCCTGCTACCCCTTCAATCTGTCCCTCCAAGCAGCCAAAGGATCCTCAAGACAGTAGCTATATGCTTTAATTAAGAGATACCACCTTATATCTGAAACTGTGCTTGCCACAATGCCAAAGACTCATCTACAGATTTCCAAGTGTAGTCACCTATCTAAAGCAGGGAGCCATTTTGTTTATTTTTCAAAAGCGGTTTCCTCAGGGCAAGGAAAGCAAGACTTTTATTCCTCCCCCCATCACCCCCACCCCAGGTTGGCCCATCCCTCACCAATTCAAGCTGAAGCAACAATCAGCTCGGCTACAGTTTAATCTCATTTCAAACACTCCACCCAATATGTCATTAATCCTCAGTGTTGCCTAAATCAGCAATAAGGTACAAAGGTTTTCTGAAACTGGCAGTTTTAGACCGGATACCATCATAAACCCAGAGGCTTAAATATAGTTCAAGGGTTTGAAGGAAAGAAAAAAATCTCAAATGGACCTCTTTTGAACTCAGGGGTTGCAGTGGAAACAAACATGATTTTAATGGGATTTTGGCTCCAAGAAGAAACCCTTGAACAGATCCCCCTTGTTCTGCTTACTGATCCCTTGTCTCCCTTTACCTTTTCCTCCCACATTGTCCTTGACAAGGAAACAGTACTTGAAGTTCTTCTCTCTCTTTTTTTTTAAAGTTTTATTTATTTGATAGAGACAGCAAGAGAGGGAACACAAGCAGGGGGAATGGGAGAGGGAGAGGCAGGCTTCCCGCGGAGCAGGGAGCCCGATGCGGGGCTCGATCGCAGGACACTGGGATCATGACCTGAGCCGAAGGCAGATGCTTATTGACTGAGTCACCCAGGCTCAGTACTTGAACTTAATTTCTTGAATTGGACTCTTAGACTATCTTCCAGGTGTGGTTCATTTAGCCTGTAAGTCTCTCTGGAGATCACTTATTATCATTAGAACTTTTTCTCAGAATTGATGGGGAAGCGCCGTTTGACCTTGCAAGGTCATGAAGCACTCAGTTTAAAAGAACGATAAATAATGTTAAAACTTCAAGCAAGGGGCGCCTGGGTGGTTCAGTCGGTTGAGCGGCTGCCTTCGGCTCGGGTCATGATCCCAGGATCCTGGGATTGAGCCCTGCGTCGGGCTCCCTGCTCGGCGGGGAGTCTGCTTCTCCCTCTCCCTCTGTCTGCCGCTCTGCCTGCTTGTGCTCTCTCTCTCTCTCTCTCTCTCTCTCTGTTAAAAAATAAATAAATAAAAATCTTAAAAAAAAAAAAAAACTTCAAGCAAAATTTCCCCGATCCTCATTACCTCTCTAGGTGTTTAACACTGCTCTTGCTACTTTCTATTGAACAGCTTCAGAGCTTGAGGCCCTTGGCCTTAACGTCTGTTCTCCTTTGGTCAAGCAGCGAGAGTGTCCATTTCTGGCCCAGTCTTTGTTCCCCTGCCTTCTCGACTGACTTCAGGCAGGAACGGGAAAGGGGCTTCTTTGAGGGGAAAGGACACCAAGATCGTTCACAACCAGATCTAAAGAGTGAAAGGATCTGACCCACAAAGGGTAGGAGCTATTTCCAGAATACGAGGCAAGGGGGAGAGTAGGGAGTGAGGGATACAAGACGGCCTTTTGCTGTGATCCATTAAGGAAACACTGGCTGCTGGAGCTAGGAACAGATGAGGACTAATCGCGCCTGACCACCCTGCTGTCTGGCTCCCACCTCCAGCCCAGGAATTTATTTTTCCCCTCACAGCAGCTGGATAAACACTGTATCATATCTAAATGAGTTGGAAGAAACTGGATCCTGAGCTTTTCAAAAGCCACATCCAAGGTTAACATCTTAATCTTCCAGAAGCTGAATGTGTGTTGGAGCTCCCCATCCATCAGAAATATTGAGGGCCTGGGGTGCCAGGGTGGCTAAACTGTTAAGCGTCTGACTCTTGATTTCAGTTCAGGTCTTGATCTCAGGGTCATGAGTTCAAGCCCTGGGTTGGGTTTCACGTTGGGTATGGAGTCTACTAGAAAGAAAGAAAGGAAGGAAGAGAGAAAGAAGAGAAAGAAAGAAAGAAAGAAAGAAAGAAAGAAAGAAAGAAAGAAAGAAAGAAAGAAAGAAAGAAAGAAAGAAAGAAAGAAAGAAAGGAAGGAAGGAAGGAAGGAAGGAAGGAAGGAAGGAAGAGAGAAAGAGAGAAAGAGAGAAAGAGAGAAAGAGAGAAAGAAAGGAAGAAAGGAAGAAAGGAAGGAAGGAAGGAAGAAAGAAAGGAAGGAAGGAAGGAAAGAAGAAGGAAGGAAGGAAGGAAGGAAGAAGGAAGGAAGGAAGGAAGAAAGAAAGAAAGAAAGAGAAAGAAAGAAAGGAAGAAAGGAAGGAAGGAAGAAAGGAAGGAAGGAAGGAAGGAAGGAAGGAAGGAAGGAAGGAAGGAAGGAAGGAAAGAAAGAAAGAAAGAAAGAAAGAAAGAAAGAAAGAAAGAAAGAAAGAAAGAGAAAGAAAGAAAGGAAGGAAGGAAGGAAGGAAGGAAGGAAGGAAGGAAAGAAAGAAAGAAGGAAAGAAAGAAAGAAAGAAGGAAAGAAAGAAATATTGGGGGCCTGACAGGGATGGGGCTAGCTTTCCAACTTTTTCCGTAAAATGATTTCAAGGCACAAATCCAAAATTCTCTGCCCCATCACTCAGCATCTTGCTGCCTGGCCAACACGTCACATATCAGACTTCCCTGGTTCTAAATGATTATCACTATTTTCCATCCCCCCGGATGGGAGGTGAAGTGCCGAGGACCAGTGTTTTACAGAACACTGTTTGGGCAGTTGTGCTGTGCATGGCCCTGAGCTAGATACAGTCAGTGCATCACCACTGCATTCAGGAGCTTGGTTGATGACCTTTGGGCTGCCAGCCAAGGTACAATGTCACTGGGTGCCTGGAACCCTCATTTGGCTTCTTAGGGTTAACCCAAAATGCAGAACTGTATAGAAAGTTAGGCCTGGGGCCATCTTTGAGCACAACCAGCCTGCCTTCACTTGGATCGTTGAGTAAACAAGCCCAGAGCGATTAAGTGACTGGGTGGACCAGTTTCACAAAGCTGTTGACAGTGTCAGGCCACAACCCCAGATTTCCTGACCTCTGGGCCAGAGAGCTATATTACTCTTGGTTTTCTTCACGAGACACTCAGGTTGTCACTAATGAATAGTATGCCTCTGTGTGGCAATGCTGTTCTTGCTCCCTGGATGCCCCCTTGCTCTTTTTCATCTCATTATTTCCTACTCTTCCTTCAAAATTCAGCTCAAGTCTTCTCTGGCCCCAAGTATGAGAGAGGGGACCCTCCACGTGGCCCGCTGTGTTCCCTACATACACAACACCCACAGTGTTGCACCGGAACCCCCCACTAACCTGTAAATTCCTTGAGGGTAAAGATTATGACTGCTTTGGGCGCCTGGGTGGCTCAGTTGGTTAAGTGACTGCCTTCGGCTCAGGTCATGATCCTGGAGTCCCGGGATCGAGTCCCACATCAGGCTCCCTGCTCAGCAGGGAGTCTGCTTCTCCCTCCGACCCTCTTCCCTCTCGTGCTCTCTATCTCTCATTCTCTCTCTCAAATAAATAAATAAAATCTTTAAAAAAAAAGATTATGACTGCTTTGATTTATACAAAAACAATGCCCAACACAATGTTTGACACATGTTGGTGGCTCATTCCTGTCTGGTGAAGGACAATATGAGCAACAATATCATCAAACACCACCAGGTACAGTGGTGATAAGCTTTACTTTATGGGCTCTCTGGAATTCTTTAGTCCACACTGATGGCAATGACAATTAGTTATTTAAAAGATAAATAAAAACACACGAGTGTGTTAAGCAAGGTCCTGGTGTGGTAAAAGCCCATTTTCCAGATGAGGACTGGGAAGGGGAAGTCCACAGAAGAGCTGAGATCATATAACAACTTAGTAGCCAGACTTGAACATCAAGTGCCCAATAAGGAACCCATGCTCTTGTCACTAGATTTGCTGCCTCATTTTCACTTAGACAAGAAAGCCTTTCTCAGCAGGGTCTTCCATCCTCTGCCCCTTAGGAAGACAGAAGAGTGTGGGTTTCCCTGGTCCTGTACCCAATGTCTCCCATTATCTCGTCTGGCCAAGGTTAAAGTGTAACCAAACAGCTAAGACTTCTTAGGTTCTTATCACTGGAAACATCAGCTTTGGAGGCAGAAATGGGCCCAAAGACTTCTTAGATGTGAGACCTGTGAGTCATGGTGTACCTATTATAACTACGTCAAGTATTGCAGGAAAGGAAGAATGGCTTCCCTTCCTGGCTCAGATTGGAGGAAATTGTTGGCTTCTTGCAGTCCTCCACCTTTTCACTCGATGAGGTTAACTCAATCAGGCACCTGGAAAAGAAATGTTGTCTAGATCAGGACTGAAGTGTCATAAGGTTTTTGCTGTAAATAATAAGCATTCTTTACAACCTGTCAATTATAGAGCAGTTAACACTAATCATAGTTATTATTATTCATTACTGGTATCTATTTCTATGTCAGACTTAGGGTGGAGATGGAGAATGAGGCTTGGAAAGAATAGTAGTGAGAGGCTCTTAGGTTGGATGCACACCCTCTGCTTCTCATCAATTCTGCAGCCTAAAGTCTGGGAGGCCACTAAGTGCCACAGCCCCCTGCTGGCCACAAGCTACAGTGACATCACTGAACTTGGCCTTGAAGACCCAATCCAGAGGAGCACTGGGGGCGGTGGAATGGGGCAGGGGCATCACTTATAAAGCTCACCCTACTTATTACAGCCAGAGCCTGAAATGGACACAGCCAGGTGCTCCTAGAGCCTCTAAAACCCCAAATGTTGATGGAAAGTATGTACCTGCTTGTACACTGTTGAATGCTTCCTTGGAGAATCAGGACGGCTGTACGAAGCAGCTTAAAAGCTTCATAAACATTTATGAAGTCCTAACACCCTACTTTCTCTTTTTTTTTTCAAAATGAAACATCCTGTTTTATTAACAAGCAAAATATGATAAAAATCTAACTCACGTGGTAATAACTTGTGTAGGAACATCAACCATCTTAAGGATATGTGGGTGCTGGGAAATGAGTAGAAAAAATCCTAGGCATCGTGGTCAAATACAAGAAACTTTGTGAATCTCTAACCCAGAGTTAAGTCATTCTAAAAAGCTTCATTATATGGCTTTCTAGCCCCAGCTAGATCCGAAGAAGGGAATCAACAAAGAAAATGTGAGTACTATTGGAGGTAAGCAGACTGCCACAGGAAAAAAAAATGGAGCAATGACAAAAACCTCTAAGAACCCAGCTCCATGACTAGAGGACGGCTGAGTGTGTTATCAAATGCCCAACACACCTCTGTAACCCTTGAGTGGGAGTGGACTTGGATTTTGTAGGATCTGAAGCTTATATAATTTAAGGGACCTTTTTTTCTTTCTTTCTTTCTTTCTTTCTTTCTTTCTTTCTTTCTTTCTTTCTTTCTTTCTTTCTTTCTTTCTTTCTTTCTTACTTGGATTTTGTAGGATCTGAAGCTTATATAATTTAAGGGACTTTTTTTTCTTTCTTTCTTTCTTTCTTTCTTTCTTTCTTTCTTTCTCTCTTTCTTTCAGATTTATTTATTTCAGGGGGTTGGGGAGAGAGAGAGAGCAGGGAGGAGGGGCAGAAGGAGAGGGAGAGAGAGTCCCAAGCAGACTCTGAGCTAAGCCAGAGCCTGACGTGGGGCTCGAACTCATAACTCCAAGATCATGACCTGAGCTGAAACCAAGAGGCAGTCACTTAACCAACTGAGCCACCCAGGTGCCCCTAGGGGACATTTTTTTTTAAGATTTTATTTATTTGTCAGAGAGAGAGAGGGGAGAGAGAGAACAGAAGCACGGGGAGCAGCAGACAGAGGGAGAAGCAGACTCCCTGCTGAGCAGGGAGCCCGATGTGGGGCTCAATCCCAGGACCCTGGGATCATGACCTGAGCCGAAGGCAGGCTCTTAACCGACTGAGCCACCCAGGCGTCCCCTAAGGGACTTTCTTTAAGAAAAAGAACACCAGTATGTAATGCACAATTAGATATAAAAGTGAATATTTATTTCCATTGGGAAAAACACACACATACCGAATTACCAGAGTTCTGAAGAGTTACATCTCCTTTTACTGAGATTTCTCAGCAATTTAACAGAAGTGTTTACACGCAAATAAGTCCTTTGCAACCTTGCTTCCTTCCCCACCTCAAACATGCTCAGCTAGAGCCCGCACTCATGGGCCTGTGATAATGCTGGGTCCTGGCACTTAAATTTCATTACTTTTCTTCTACAGAGGGAACATCGGTTCCCTGCTGCTCAAATGCCCCTGAAACGCACAGAAGAGGTAAATCCATATGCAGTTTACCCTGTTAAAAAAGGCTGAGAAGTACACACTTTTTAAAAAAGAAGAGTCTTCGTCTTTTATTTATTTTTTATTTTTATTTTATTTGTTTAAGTAAGCTCTACGCCCAACATGGGGCTTCAATTCAAGACTCCAAGATCAAAAGTCACATGCTCTTCCAACTGAGCCAGCAAGGTACCCCTAGGAGGTACACATTTTAATATTTCCCTTAGAAAGTGTAGGATTTTTTTCCTTTAAATTTTTTTCACTTAGAAAATTACCACACAATAAAATTGACTATTGGCAGTGTGTACAGTTCTGAGAATTTTTTTAAAAGATTTTATTTATTTATTTGAGAGAGAGAATGAGATAGAGCATGAGAGGGGAGAGGGTCAGAGGGAGAAGCAGACTCCCCGCTGATTGGGGAGCCCGATGCGGGACTCGATCCCGGGACTCCAGGATCATGAGCTGAGCCGAAGGCAGTCGCTTAACCAACTGAGCCACCCAGGCGCCCGAGTTCTGAGAACTTTAACACATGTAATTAATTCATGTAATCACCACCACCATCAGGATGCAGGACTGATAGAGCTATCACCTGAAAGAAAAAACAGCAACAACAACAAAATCTCCTTTGTACAAAGGTGTAAAAACTTAAAAACAATATTGAAAGAACTAATTCTCATTAGCTGTGACACTTATTACGATGAAATACTTCATTTCTCCCAAATGATGGCCTGAGGAGGTGCTGCTATAACAAGAATCTGTATCACATTAGACAAATTGCTAGTGCACTTCAGGAACATTGTCTGGACTAGATTCTTTTTTCCCTGTGGTCAAAGCTTAACATGTCCTTTCTGACCAAAACTTTCCAAACTGTTTCTTTTTTTTTTTATTACTAACTTCTTTCTAAAGTTATTATCTTAAAAATCTTAAAAATTACTGTGTTCTCCAACAAAATCAAACCAGGAACTCCAAGCTTTGGCCACAGAGAGAGAATGCCCAGATGGGGACAAATGTGAATGAACCATGCAATGGGGACTAGGCCCTCCTTTGCCAACATACTTTTGGTGTTGTCTCACTTCGATTCCACCTTGCTCATCATGGTGGCCTCAAGGTACCCTGATCCCTCTGTGTCAGTCTGACCCAAAAACCCCATTCTCATGGACTCCCTAATTAAATTAAAAAGGGTATAATCAACACCACCAAAAAAAAAAAAAAAAAAAAATCCCACAGGAAAAAAATGTGTAGGTAAAAAACAAAAAACAAGAAAAACCATGAGCCATACAATGAGCAGGTTTCTGCTCCCCTGGCTGGTGGACTTTATTCTAGTTCTCCAGCTTAGGTTACTGCACAACCCCCAGCCCCAAAGAATCCTGCCCACACCAGGACAGCCATAATATAGCAGGGGGTTCAGAATTTGGGCTCTGAAGGGAAATTGCTCAGGTTCAAATCCACACTCTACTGCTTGCTGGTTCTTAGACAAGACTTAACTTCTCTGTGCCTCTGCTTTCCCACCTATATTAATAGGATGCACTCCCTGGTGTTATTGTGGAGAATACATGGTATCATACTCGATAACCATTTTGGATGGAACCTGGCACACAGTTAATGTTTGAGAAATGGTAGCTTTGCTTTATACCTGGGGACATTGACCTCAGTTGAGGTTCTGAGGGGTGTGTGTGCTCCTCAGATGACTGACAATAGAGATAATCCTACTTTTTAAGTGCATACCCCCACCATGCTACCCCATCCCATCTATCTATAGGAGGTAGGTTTCTCTCTGTTTTAATAGTACTGTAGCCACAAAACAAATGTACCGTCCAAACTGGTTTTGTAGAGCTATACAAAGAGGATTGTTCTCCCACAGATTTCTAAGCCTATTGTCCTTTTTTGATAGGGATTTACCCAACTGCTTATTATCAGTTTCCTTAATCCCTTGCAGCAGGAAAACAGGTTCCTCTTGAACTTCACCACATAGCATGTTTCCCAACTCGTGGACTGAAAAGAACATGGAAATTTTCTCTAGTCAATGATGGATAGCCAGAGATATTTAGCAACCACCTACCTGAGAACTGAGAATTAGGAAGTGAGCCCCCAAATATCTCTCTCTGGAGCCCACAAAACAGATGTCACAAAATCCTCAGCTCTAGAGGAGTCCAAGATGGTGGAGGAGTAGGAGACCTTTGTTTCATCTGGTCCCAGGAATTCAGCTAGAGAGCTATCAAATCATTCTGAACACCTGCGAACTCAGCCAGAGATGGAAGAAGAGAATAGCTGCAACTCTACAAATAGAAAAGCAACCACTTTCTGCAAGGTAGGAGGTGTGGAGAAGTGAATCCGAGGTGATATATGGGAAGAGAAATGGCAGGGGAGGAGGGAGACTCCATCAGCTGGCACTGGAAAGTGATACAGCGGCAGAGTACAAAATCATGAGCTTCTCAAAGTCTTCTCCACTGAGGGATGTCCTGGCCTGAACGGTGCTGAAGTGGCTAAGTGGGGGCAGAACCCTAGGTGGGACAGTGTGGTCTCAGAATCCTCGGGGTCACAGGAAGAACCGGAGGTGCCCAAGTGCTGCAGAGCTCCCAGGCATTGGACCCGGGAAGCCGACTGCAAACAGTGAGCCCAGGAGTGGGCTCTCAGCTCAGAGTTGCCATAAACCGTGAACCACGGTATGGTCAGGCAACTGCTGTCCAAGCAGGGGCCAACAAGTGGCAGAACCCGTGACATCCCCCCGCTCTCTCCCCCAGGAAGAGCAGTGCCAGAGCACACCGCAAGAATTTGCAGGGTTTGGAGACTCCAAATTAGGTCATGTGCCAGAGATAGAAATGCTCAGTCACAGTCCAGGTGAGCATGGAGTCAGGCTGGAGACCAGGGAGACAGGAGTGATTGACTGTTTTTCCCTGAAGGTGCACGGAGGAGAGGGGCCCCTAGTTCTTGGCTCCTCCAGGGCCAGAGACTGGGAGGCTGCAATTTTCATTCTCGTCCTCTAAAGCTGTGCAGAAAGCCTTCAGGGAACAAAAACCACATAGAGCAAACCAGAGCAGATTACTTAGCCTGGCCCCTGGCAAGGGCAGTGCAATTCGCCTGGGGCAAAAACACTTGAGAATCAACGCAAAAGGCCCCTCCCCCAGAAGATCCGCAAGAACATCTAGCCAAGACCAAGTTTACCAATCAATGAGAACTGCAAAACTCCAGCGCTAGCAGAATACAGTACATAGAATTAATGGTTTTTTTCCCCAGGATTCTTTAGTCTTTCAACTTTAATTCTTTTTTAATTTTTTTTCTCTTTCCTTTTTCAACTAATTTCTTATTTTATCAACTCTTTTTTAAAATCTTTTTTAATTTTTATTTTTACAGTTACATTCTATCTTCATTGTATTTAATTTTATTTTTGTATATGTATGTATAACTTTTTCTTTGTTTACAATTTTGGGATGCAGTTTCTTCTAACAGACCAAAATACACCCAAAATCTAGTGCATGGCTCTGTTCTATTCATCTATCTGATCATATTCTCTCTCTCTCTTTTTTCTTCTTCCATTTTTGGGGGTTTTTTTGTTTTGTTTTGTTTTGTTAAAGTCTTTTTAAATTTTCATCTTTACAGTTACATTCTATCTTTTCAATGTATTTAATTTTATTTTCGTATATATATAAGTTTTTCTTTCTTTACAATTTTAGAATCTAGTTTTCTAACAAACAGACCAAAACACACACAGGATCCAGTGTATTGCTCTATTCTGTTCACCTGTCTGATTATATTCTCTCTTTTTTAAGTTTTTTTTTTAAATGTTTAAAACATTTTTATTTTATTTTTTTTTTTTTGGTTTCGGGTCTCTTCTGATTTGTTTAGAGTATATTTCTCTAGGGCCATTGTTGCCATTTTAGTATTTTGTTCTCTTGTTCATCTTTTCTTCTCTGGACAGAATGACAAGACAGAAAAACTCACCTCAAAAAAGAGAACAAGAAGCAGCTAGGGACCTAATCAGTATGGACAGAAGAATTAATACCTATTAATACCTATTCTTCTGAAACTGTTTCAAAAAATAGAAAATGGAAGGAAAACTTCCGAACTCTTTCAATGAGGCCAGCATTACCTTGATCCCAAAACCAAAGACCTCACCAAAATGGAGAATTACAGACCAATATCCCTGATGAACAGGGATGCAAAAATTCTCACCAAAATCCTAGCCAATAGGATCCAACAGTACATTAAAAGGATAATTCACCACGACCAAGTGGGATTTACTCCTGGGCTGCAAGGGTGGCTCAACATCTGCAAATCAATCAGTGTGATACACTACATAAATAAAAGAAAGGACAAGAAACATATGACCCTTTCAATTGACACAGAAAAAACATTTGACAAAGTACAGCATCCTTTCTTGATTAAAACTCTCCACAGTGTAGGGACAGTGGGAACATACCTCAATATCATAAAAGCCATCTATGAAAAGCCCACAGCAAATATCATTCTCAATGGTGAAAAATTGAGAGAATTTCCCCTTAGGTCAGGAACACGCCAGGGATATCCACTATTACCACTGCTGTTCAATATAGTACTAGAAGTCCTAGCCTCAGCAATCAGACAACAAAAAGAAATAAAGGCATCTGAATCAGCAAAGAAGTCAAACTCTCACTCTTCACAGACGACATAATACTCTATGTGGAAAATGCAAAAGACTCAACCCCAAAATTGCTAGAACTCATACAGGAATTCAGCAAAGTGGCATAAAATCAATGCACAGAAATCAGTTGCATTTCTATACACTAACAATGACACAGAAGAAAGAGAAATTAGAGTTGATCCCATTTACAATTGTCCCCAAGACCATGAGATGCCTAGGAATAAACCTAACCAAAGAAGCAAAGAATCTGTACTCAGAAAACTACAGAACACTCATGAAAGAAATTGAAGAAGGCACAAAGAAATGGAAAAACATTCCATGCTCATGGACTGGAAGAACAAATATTGTTGAAATATCTATGCTACCTAGAGCAATCTACACGTTCAATGCAATCCTTATCAAAATACCATCAGTTTTTTTTCACAGAGCTGGAACAAATAGTCATAAAATGTGTATGGAGCCAGAAAAGACCAGGAATAGCCAAATGAATGTTGAAAAAGAAAACCAAAACTGGCGGCATCACGATTCCAGACTTCCAGCTCTATTACAAAGCTGTCATCATCAAGACAGTATGGTACTAGCACAAAAACAGACACATAGATCAATGGAACAGAATAGAGAGCCCAGAAATGGACCCTCAACTCTATGGTCAACTAATATTCAACAAAGCAGAAAAGAAGGTCAAATGGAAAAAAAGACAGTCTCTTCAACAAACGATGCTGGGAAAATTGGACAGCCACATGAGGAAGAATGAAACTGGACCATTTCCTTATACCACACACAAAAATAGACTCAAAATGGATGAAAGAACCAAATGTGAGACAGGAATCCGTCAAAATCCTAGAGGGGAACACAGGCAGCAACCTCTATGACCTCAGTCACAGCAACTTCTTACTAGATACATCTCCAAAGGCAAGGGAAACAAAGGCAAAAATGAACTACTGGGACTTCATCAAAATAAAAAGCTTTTGCACAGTGAAGGAAACAGTTGACAAAACCAAAAGACAACCAAAAGAATGGGGAAGATATTTGCAAATGAAATATCAGATAAACAGCTAGTATCCAAAATCTAAAAGAACTTATCAAACTCAACACTCAAAGAACAAATCATCCAATCAAGAAATGGACAGAAGACATGAACAGACATTTCTGCGAAGAAGACATACAACTGGCCAACAGACACATGAAAAAGTGCTCAGCATCACTTGGCATCAGGGAAATACAAATCAAAACTACAATGAGATACCACCGCACACCCGTCAGAATGGCTAAAATTAACAAGTGAGAAAACAGCAGATGTTGGCAAGGATATGGAGAAAGGGGAACCCTCCTACACTGTTGGTGGGAATGCAAACTGGTGCAGCCACTCTGGAAAACAGTATGGAAGTTCCTCAAAAAGTTGAAAATAGAGCTACCCTATGACCCAGCAAGTGCATTACTGGGTATTTACCCCAAAGATACAGATGTAGTGATCTGAAGGGGTACATGCACCCCAATGTTTATAGCAACAATGTCCACAATAGCCAAACCACAGAGAGAGCCCAGATGTCCATTGACAGATGAATGGATAAAGAAGATGTGGTATATATATATACAATGGAATACTACTCAGCCATCAACAAAAATGAAATCTTGCCATTTGCAACAACGTGGAAGGAATTAGAGGGTATTATGCTAAGCGAAATAAGTCAATCAGAGAAAGAAATTATCATATGATCTCACTGATATGTGGAATTTAAGAAACAAAACAGAGGATCATAGGGGAAGAGAGGAAAACATAGGACAAGACAAAACCAGAGAGGGAGACAAACCATAAGAGACCCTTAATCATGGGAAACAAACTGGGGGTTGCTGGAGGGGAGGTAGGTGGGGGAATGAAGTACCTGGGTGATAGACTTTAAGGCACGTGATGTAATGAGCACTGGGTATTATATAAGACTGATGAATCACTGACCTCTACCTCTGAAACCAATAATACATTATATGTTAATTAATTGAATTGAAATTAAAAAAAAAAAAATCCTGAGCTCTAGATGAATCCACTGTCCCCTACAGGCAAAGGGAAGATTGGAAAGGACAAGGCTGTTATTAGTCCTTTCCTTAAAATAAAAAGGTCTGACATCCATAAAGGAGAGGACTACCAGGAAACAAAACAAAACAAAACAAAATATGGGGCACTTGGCTGGCTCAGTTTGTAGAACATGCAACTCTTGATGTCAGAGTTGGGAGTTTGTGCCCATGCTGGGCATGGAGCCTACTTAAAAATAAATGAATGAATGCATGAATGAATGAATGAAACAAAAGTCTGTTTTTTTTTCCTCTGGTGCCATAAAACCTTCATGTACTCAGGAAACAATTTTTGACAATTTCCTTATGTCACAGGATGGGATTGTGGGTCATGTGTGATGTTTCCCCCCATTTTCCCAGAATTGTGAATAAGGGTCATCACTGAAAACAAAAGTCACCAGGGAGCGCAGAGTCTCACGTCAGAGAACCCGCAGAAGCTGGGTCCAACTGCATCCTTCCAAGACTTACCAGAGGGGGCCATCTTAGCAGAACCATCTCCTCCCTCCAACGCACCCCTGTCCACACAAGAGGGACCTGAGGAGAGAGGAGGGGTCACCTTTTGAGGTGGACCGGTAGGAAGCATTTGCAAAATGAAACTATTTTGCCTTTCCTCCTTCTGCTTCCACACCCCCAAACCCAAGTACAGGGGAACTTAAGAGAATCACTTGGGATGGTTGAGGCTGACTGGCAGGCATTTTATTCTTTGTGTTGCCACCACACTCGCCATCCTGCACCACACCCCACTTTCCCTGCTCCCAGGAGGTAAGAAAGAGGCACATGCACACCCAAATGCCCAAGGGATGGAAGGTGAGCTCTATGGCTACAGCCTTGCCTGAGACTACCGCAGCATGTGCAAGGGGTGCCCCCACATCTGACCAAAGCTGCCACGAGCCGGGGGTCTGCCAGATAAAGTGGCTAGATTTCCAGAGGGACCACTCACACATTGGAGGGCTACTTAGAGGCACCCCCTGTCAGCAGGGCCCACTGGAGCTCAGAGAGAAGAGTGAGGGCAAAGGCTTACAATCCCCCCACCCCCTACTTCACTCCTAGCTAATAGACCCCCAAGTCTAGTCTATGCGGGATGGTTGAGAAGGAGGAGAAATCATGTGACTCAGAAATGAGATAGAAGTTTTCAATGAACAAGACTGAATTTTAAGACCAAAATGGGTTGTTTTATAAATGAAAGTAAAAGGCTATAGTGTTAGGTGGGAGACTTAATCCAGCCCAGTCAGTTGAAATTATGGGGAAAACATGTCATGATTCGGATTCTTCAATATACCGGGTACTCATACCATTTTTGCTCCGTCCCCAGTCACTGACAAGATAGATGGTAATTTCTAATAAAATTACAGTTTCAAAAAAAGGCCAAAGAGGGGAATATATATATATATATATATATATGTGTATATATATATATATATATATATATATATATATATATGAATGTTGTAACAAGGCGTGCTGGCTGAGAAGAATAGCACTGGGAACCTCATGTGTTGCTCAGAGCTTCCAGCAGCCATATGACATTCACTGTCCATTAGTAGGGAACAACAACAAAAAAATAAGCCATGGTTCACGAAGAGAAATAAATAAACATTTCCTGGGCCCCAAGTTCTCAGAATTTATCATCAGACTCTCGCTTATTGTAAGGAAGTTTCCCTACAGCCGTTTTTACAGGAAATGCAAAGACATTTCCCATGTGACTCTGGTGCAAAGCCCAGTAAACAGCAGTCCTGAGAACAATGCTGGAGGAACTAGTCCTTCCCAGGATCCTCCAACCCAAGACTGAATACAACGCACCTGTGGCTTGTTTCTGGCTCAACAGGAGCTCATAAGCACCAAGCAAGCTTCCTCTCATTAATCCCCAAAGCATTTCTAAGGCAGGAGAACAGGACACCAAGGGTAGGCTCCTGCTGTTTTAAGAACCATTTAACAAGGCGACTTGGGTTCCAGTACCATGGAATTGAAAAACTGAGAACAATGATTTTTTAGGCTTGGTGTGTGGAGCGGGTAAGAGAAAGCTGTATTGAGAGGTCAAGACTTGAGTGGGGTGTTGAGTGAGAAGTTTGTTAAATGCCCATGCCTCCCCACTTCCAAGGAAACAAAATCCCTACAGAAAAGCAAGCTCTAAAAACTCACAACAGCAGTATGAAATGAAGAGGCAAGGGGCACAGCACACACTTAATGTGGAAATGCTCTGGAATATCCCTCTGCTGCCTCCCATCAGCCATGGCCAGGCTGGGAGTGGAGGCCTGAAGTGAGAAACAGATCTGCCTCCATTTATGATGGGGTTACCCACCGAAAAACCCATTGCAAATTGAAAATATCCTAAGTCGAAATGCATTTAGTACACCTAACCTACCAAACGTCATAGCTTAGCCCTGCTGATCTTCAGTGTGAGCAGAACACTTCCATTAGCCTACGGTCGGGCAAAATCATCTCACACAAAGCCCCCTCGACAATGAAGTGTGGGCTCTCTTGTGTAATTTGGTGAACACTCAACTGAAAGTGACAAAGAGAATGGCTATATGGGTACAGACTGTCAGTATCCCTACTGGTTGTTTACCCCTGGATTCGCATGGCCGACTAGGAGCAGGGGCTGCCCCCGCTCAGCATCACTGGAGAGGATCTTAGGGCATAGCACCAGCCCAGGAGGACATCCAAGTTCAAAACTCGAAGTTTCTATGGACTGCATATCACTTTCACAACATCATAAAACAGAAAAACCATAAGTTGCGAGTCAGGGACCGTCTGTAGTTGCACTCGCTGGCACTATATTTTGTGGGTGGTTACTATGGCAACCTGCCTCTCTGCTCAAATGCTGAGTCTTTCAGTATCACATCCTTATGTTCTATGGGCCCAGAGGAAAAGTACTAGAAAGAAGGTGTAATGAGGGGGAGGGGTGAGGACTGATGAAGGATGTGAGGCAAATAGACTGTTGGAGGATCGGGACAGATTTGCCTGCTCTATTGGAGTTCTCAAGAGAGAGGCAGAAGATAGGTTGGCTTTAGATGTGGCTCCTACTCTATATCCTGCAACAAATCCATTCATTCATTCATGTATACACTTGCTCCTTCTTACGTTAAATTTCATGGAGCACCAACCACATTCCAGGTACTCTACTGGACATTGGAGATATAAAGACAAATAATATACAGTCCCCACACTGAGAGAGCTCATAGTCCACATGGGAGATTCTCTCTCTCTCTCTCTCTCTCTCAGCCATAATATAGTGTTAGTACAAAAATATATATAAAATGCCATGGAACTGAAAAACTGAGAGCAATGATTTCTTAGGGCTGGTGTGAGGAGCTGGTAAGAGAAAGCTGTATTGAGAGGTTAATACTTGAGTGGGGTCTTGAGTGAGACGTTTGTTAAATGCACTGAAAAGGGGGAATATTGTCCGGGCAGGGCACAACACAAGCACGTGCTGTGTGTTCCACATGTGATGGACCCCAATACTAGCAATAATGACAGTATTTACAGCAGCCCAGCTTCTGTTCTATGTGCTTTATGTGCATTCTCTCACTTACTCCTCACAGTGACTCTAGAGACTAAGTCATGCTATGCCATTTTACAGGTGAAGTAACTGAAACACAGAGAGGTCAAATAATTTGCCCGAGATCATGCTGGTATTAACACTGGGTGACAGAGCCATGCCTCTGGCTCCAAAGTCCGTGCTCCTAACCTTGGTGTGATTATGCTCATCCCACCGCTCTGGAAAGGCCAGATCACAGGACACATGGGAAAGGGGGAGAAATAAGACCTGAGACTGTTGAGAAGCAAAGCTTAGGGCTCGGTCATGACATCCTCAAGTACCACTTCAAAAAGCTTGAAATTGGGGGCTTGGGGTTATGAGAAGCCATCATGGGTTTTTAAGCTGGAAAGGGTCATAATGAGAATGATATTATGACAGCGATTTGGGAATCCATGTGTAGAATAGAATGGAGGAGAAACAGACTGAAGATTTCAATGGTGAGGAGGAAGAGAGAGGGAGGAGAGCATGTGTCGTTCCAAACAGGCAAGACCTGTGTCATCTGGTTCATCACAGTGCCTGGTATACAATAGGCATCCAATAAATGTTGGTTAAATGAATGTTTCAAAGTTGTCTTCGTTGGCTTCCCCTGGAAGCAGACCCTGAAATATGGATGCCAGGGCAAGTAGTTTAGGAGGTGCAGGGAGCACCAGTATGAAGTGGGAATTGGGGTAGGGAAGGAAGGAAGGCAGCCAATGGGGAGTACATTTACCGAGGCAGCTACAATAGAGGGCAACTGGAGCTTGACCCTGTGGGGCAACTTTGGAAGTCAGTACAACACAGACACTTCAGTCATCCCGTGAGAAGAGTGAGGGTGTTGGGGTATTTACACACCAACTCCATCGGTTTGTAGTTGAGGGTTGCTCTTGGGGAATGTTAATTTCCTGGCACCAGAACACAGGGGTGTGTGGTTGGGGAAGGGAAGTCAGGCACAGAGGTGCACTGGAAATCACTGGGGCATGCTGACCATCAGGTGCATGCATACGAAGGGGGATGGGTAGGGTCTGCTATAAAGTCAATCTTGCGTCAGCATTGAAAGAGAGTAGAAGCTGAATTGTGAGATATCGTTTCTCCTAAGAGACCTTTCCCCTCGAGTTTCTTCTGGTTTACCCTCACCAGGACATAGACATGTTTTCCTTTCTCCAAAAGGGATTGTGTTCGTAGTTGTGGGAAACTAGTGTTTTAGACCCTTGAACTTTATTACTTGGGTAAGTGCCAGAAAACTTCACTACACAGTACGGGTAGCTTCTGTAGAAGATTATGTCATTCAAAGTTGAAAGCTGGAAACCCCACCAAGCAATATTTCTATCAGAGCTTCAGTAAGTAGAAGAGAAGGAAGAGGAGGAAAGGGAGGAGGTGGAGAGGAGGGGAGAGGGGAGAAAAAAGACTTCTGCTAAAACTAGCAAGCCCCAAACCCAACTCTTGTATCTGTTTGCACAAAACTTAGAATAGCACATAAAGTTTCTAAACCAAGGGAACCAGAAACTAACCTGAGATTTTTGTTCCCCCAGCCAACCTTGAAGCATTTATCTGAGAAACCACACTCCTCCCCATTCCCACCCTTCTCCCTCACCTTGGTAGCCCCCTCACCTTCCCACCCCACCAAGATCTGGTCTACCTAAGTTTTTCTTTTCCATCCGACCGCATCCGATGAAGGTAGGTGTCTATCTATTCTTCAGTTTGAACAGATAAAAACTAGTAATTCCCAAACTTGTAACACCACTGTGTCTGCTCCAGCAGGGAATCGAAGGACACAGACCCACAGGGTCTGTTCTGTTGTGCAAAAACCCCATGGCTGTTTGTTTCAAAGCATGCCCCTAGGGCTACGTCAGAAGCTGATGCCATGGCTCTGGGGCTAGATTGTTAAATTGAAATAATGTATTGAGTACCTCAGAATAAATGATATTGTCAATGCACTTTTCAGACTTTAGGACTATTTTGCAAGTCAGTACAACACAGACACTTGAGTCATCCTGTGAGAAGAGTATCCAACTCATCAATGGCAGAAAACAGGTGACAAGCCTGCTGGGAGGAGACAGGTGGGCACTTCAGAGACATACAGAGGGAGAACTGTGTTCTTAGTACTGCTCCTCTGGTCAGCAAATGAAAATCTGCCTAATAGTCTCATAAAAATATAAAAAAATTATAGCCAACATCAAAACAAACATAAATGGACTTATTTCATAAGTCAATATCAAATTTAAACCTGTCAAGACAGAGACAATTTAAAATCGTGTGTAGACCCCAGTGCCAGTATACCTTTGCCCACCTTTGACATGCTTTCCAGTCACTTTCCAGACATTGCCTCATTTACTCTTTCACCCTCGGGAAAGAGGACAGTTCTGGCAAGTTACGAATATTTCCTGTCCTGGGGTGGGATGGGATGGGAAAGTATGGCTGAAGTTGGAAATTTTGAAAAGCACAGCAGGATTATCAAAACACCAAGAATCACCCCCACTCAGGTAAAGGCAAGAACAAAGACACAGGTGTCATTTGAGGACAGACGGTGAGAGACAGCCTTTTACAGAGCAGAGTATCAAACCAAGCTCATTAGGCCTGGCAAGGCTCATTAAAGAGAGCTTTAGACAGGGCACTGACTCACGGGAGGCGGCTCAAGTGTGGTCCACAGTGGCATGTCCTCCCTGAGGCTGCAACTGCCAACAAGATGGTGGTGGAAGGTGGGGGAGCTATCTGTCAGTGTCTTCAGGGACCTCTGGCGTGAAGCCATGGTGCTCTGCCAGGTGCGCACAGAGAGTGTGGTTCTGCTCCACAGCCAGGCGCAGTGACTGCACAAGACAACCTGTAGAAACAGGCACGTGATGACCATCAATTCCCGGATAAGTAAGGGCTCTACCACTCACATTTATTTATAGTTTGGTTCTACTAATTAGCAAATAATGAAAGAAACAGAGGCGATGGTACAAGACGAGTGTATAAAAATCAGACTGCCTGGGTGTAACTCCCGGCTATGTCACTATGACCACTCTCATCTTGGGCAAGTAACCACTCTGGGCCTCAGTTTCCTTATCTGTGCAATCTGGACTTTACAGGAATCTTGTGACGATTAAATAAGATGGCAGATGCAAAGAATTTAGTATAATACCTCTCAGTAAATGGGAACTGTTATCATGAATGGTAAAAAGTCATACCTAGGTAAGAGCAAAACTCATGTGGAAAATTACAATCTCTATATAAGGGATGTGTGTGGGGGGGGGAGGGTATTGGCTGTAGCTGACGGTTATTATATCAGCCCAAAGTAGGCAAATATGGTTACTGTGAGCATATTAAGCTCTGAGCTTCCTAGAATCTAAGGGAAAAGAGAATCATTAAGGCCAAATTACTCTCATTATGTTATTAAATACAAAATTGATACATCATTCATTCTCCATAAATTTGTGTGGAATGCCGAGTAACACTAACCCTTCTCCCGCCCCAGCCTGCTTCTCTCCCTTCGCTTCTCCTGAGAGAACTACCTTAATTAACCTTTAGGAGAGTCGCCGCCTCAAGCCCTGCTTCTAGGGGACCTGACCTAAGGTACTCCTGTGACTAAGGGACCCAGATTTACTCTAGAGCCATCTCATCAATTCTGGTCAGGCCTTGATAATTTTTTGCCACAATTTCTTTGTGATCCCTCCTGAATGGGTATTAGATGAGTATGTGTAGGAATGCTTAGCATCATTATTTATTTATGATCGTGCAGATTCAGATGAGAGATCTGAATTTTAAAATTTTATTTTCTCAGGATAAATTGTATTTGCCTCATGTGTGTCTTCAGTAAACTCCATGAAGGCGGGAATACGCTCATCTACTTTCCCCCGTTTTATTGTGTGTGTTCACACAAAGAAAAGCTTGACTATCTGAATGTTAAGGACTACAGTTAGATGGCAGATTTGGTGGCAGAAGCAGATACAAAACTTTCCCAAGAATGATTGTGGAGAGATGTATCTCCAGTTGCCTCTCTGGCTCTCCCTCCCTTTGTGATGACCGCCACAACCAATATGGGTTGGTGTGTCCCGTCTGACTGCTTAAGACTGGAGGGAAGGCTCTTGTTGGGGGAATAACAAAGCTCTAACTAGCTGAAGTGAGAGATGAAATTGAGAGTCACTTTCAGAAGAAGATAATTAGGTAACACCACCAGAGACACCGTCATTACACTAAGAACCACAAATGTTATGGGGCTCTTGAAGGAGACTGAGCTTTTAGCATTTGAAAAATTAATTACACACTGGAGACATTTTGCTCACTAAATGATATCTATATGCCCTGAAAGGCAAATTTTATGGTCCCAAAATGAGTATGTGATTTCATATTCCCCCCTTCTTTGTTCTTCACATCTTTATTGAAGGTTCTTATACATCGCTAGCAGGACTAAAAACTAGTAGTGTATTTTGGAAAATTCTATCAAAATTACATGATTTGATATGCATATTGATCCCAGAAATTTTGGTTCTAAGAATGTATCCAGCAGGTGACTTAACATATGCACATTATAATAGAAAAAGACAGGAAATGACCCAAATGTTTGACAGTGAGTAACTAGTTAAATATATCTACATAAAGAAATGGAGCTTCAAAAAAAAAAGACGAAAAGCCTTCAAGGAATTGATACAGATAGTTTTTTAAGACTGTTCAATTTTTCGGGCGCCTGGGTGGCTCAGTCGGTTAAGCGACTGCCTTCGGCTCAGGTCATGATCCTGGAGTCCCCGGATCGAGTCCCACATCGGATCCCTGCTCGGCGGGGAGTCTGCTTCTCCCTCTGACCCTCCCCCCTCTCATGTGCTCTCTCTCTCTCTCATTCTCTCAAATAAATAAATAAAATCTTAAAAAAAAAAAAAGACTATTCAATTTTTCAAAAGCAAGGTATAGAACAGTATGTAGACCCAGCTACCATTTGCATGGGGAAAAAAAAGGAGTGCCTGGCTAGCTTAGTCGGTAGGGCATGTGATTCTTGATCTTGAGGTTGTAAGTTCAACCCCTTGTGGGGTTCAAGCCCCATGTTGGGTGTAGAGCTTACTTAAACAAAATAAACAAATAAATATATAGGAAAGAAAAAGAACAAGAAACGTCTATCTTATTTGCATGCACGTGCATCAAAAATCTTTGTAAATAAGAAACTAATAGCAGTCATTTCCTTATTTCAGATTAGGAAGAAAATTGGGCAGATGGGCACAGTGGTAGGCAATCCCTTTTATATGCTTGATTTTTGAGCTATGTTTAATATATTTCTATTTCAAGACAAATAAATAAATGTAATTTAAGATAATCTTTTAAAATGGGTATTATGTGCAGAGGGCTTTGATCACTACACAGCCCTGCTTTCTAGGAGTTTCTAACCCAGTTGATGAGCTAGAAGGCAACCAGTAGGGCGCCTGGGTGGCTCAGTCGGTAAGTGACTGCCTTCAGCTCAGGTCATGATCTCAGGGTCCTGGGATCAAGCCCCACATCGGGCTCCCTGCTCCACGGGAAGCCTGCTTCTCCCTCTCCCACTCCCCCTGCCTGTGTTCCCTCTCTTGCTGTCTCTCTCTCTCTCTGTCAAATAAATAAACAAAATCTTAAAAAAAAAAAAAGAAGGCAACCAGTAACCATAATGTAATCACTGATATACCACATTACTCTAAATCTAAAACACCATTAATTTTAAGTCACAGGCAAGATGGCGGAGGAGTAGGAGACCTAGATTTCGTCTGGTCTCAGGAATTCAGCTGAATAGGGATCAAACCATTCTGAACACCTATGAACTCAATAGGAGATCGAAGAGGAGAGTAGCAACAACTCTCTGAACAGAGAAGCGACCACTTACTGGAAGGTAGGACGTGCGGAGAAGTGAATCCGAGGCGATATTCGGGAGGATAGACGGCGGGGGAGGGGGCCTCCGCCGGCCGCTTCTGGCAAGTGCTAGAGCCGCGGGGCACAAAATCGGAACTTTTAGAAGTCGGCTCCGCTGAGGGACGTCGCTACAGTGGCTAAGCGGGGGGTGGAATCCTCCCGGGACAGTGGGGTCTCAGGACCCTCGGGGTCACAGAAAGACCAGGGGTGCCTGAGTGCGGCAGAGCTCCCAGGTATCAGAGCAGGGAAGCCGGCTGCAGAGACGGAGCCGAGGCGCGGGCTCTCAGCTCGGGGTTGCCATAAACTGTGATCCGCGGCCCAGTCGGGCCACTGCTCCTCCAGCAGGGACCCAACAGGCGGCAGATCCGGGGAGACTCCCCTTCCTTCCCGGGGAGGAGCGGCGCGGGAACGCACCGCAGGGATCTGCTGGGTTTGGAGACTCCACACGGGGTCGGGTGCCAGAGATAGAAACGCTCGGTCACAGGCCGGGTGCGCATGGAGTGCGGCCGGAGACCGGGGACACGGGAGTGACTGACTGCTTTTCTCTGGGGGCGCACTGAGGAGCGGGGCCCCGAATTCTCAGCTCCTCCGGGTGGAGATTGGGAGGCCACCATTTTTGCCCTGGTCCTCCAAGGCTGTACGGAGAGCTTGCAGGGAACAAAAGCTCCTGAGATCAAACCCGAGCAGCTTGCTTAGCCCGGACGGACAAGGGCGGGGCAATTCAGCCTCCGGCAAAGACATTTGGAAACCACAGCAACAGGCCGCTCCCCCAGAAGATCAGCATGAACAGCCAGCAAGCCAAGACCAAGTTTACCAATCAAGGAGAACGGGAGAACTCCAGCGCTAGGGGAATACTGCACATAGAATTCATGGCTTTTTTTTACTATGATTCATTAGTTCATCAAAGTTAATTTTTTTAACTGTTTTTTTTATTTTTCTTTTTCCCTTTCTCAACTAAAATCTTATCAATCTCTTTTTTTAAAAAAAAACATTTTTTATTTTTCATTTTTAGAGTCATATTTTATCCCTTCATAGTAGTTACCCTTATTTTTGGCATATATATATAAGTTGTTCTCTCTTTAAAATTTTGAGATACAGTTTCTTCAAACAGGTCAAAATATACCCTAAATCACTAGTGTATAGCTCTGTTCTAGTCTCCTGCCTGATCACATTCTCTCCCTTTTTCCTTTTTTTTTTCTTTTCTTAAATCTTCTTCTTTCTTTTTTCAAACAACTTCTTATCTTATCAAGTCCTTTTATAAAATCTTTTATAATTTTCATCTTTACAGTCATCTTCCATCCCTTCATTGTATCAACCCTTATTTTGTACATATATGTCTTTCTTCCTTTAAAATTTTAGGAGGCACTTTTTTCTAACAGACCAAAATACGCCCAAAATCTAGTGTGTGGCACTGATCTATGCACTAGCCTGATCATATTTGATCATATTCTGCTTTTTTTGTATTGTTCTGTTTTTGTTTTTATCTTTTTTCTTTTTTTTCTTCTTTTTTCTTTCTTTTTTTATAAATATCTTTTTTTTTTAAAGATTTTATTTATTTATTTGAGAGAGAGAGAATGAGAGATAGAGAGCATGAGAGGGAATAGGGTCAGAGGGAGAAGCAGACTCCCTGCTGAGCAGGGACCCCGATGCAGGGCTCGATCCCGGGACTCCAGGATCATGACCTGAGCCAAAGGCAGCCGCCTAACCAACTGAGCCACCCAGGTGCCCCTCTTTTTTCTTTCTTTCCCTTTCTTTTCCCCTGGTTTCAGGTCTTTTCTGATTTGTATACAGTATATTTGCTGGGGACGTTGTAAACCTGTTAGCATTTTGTTCTCTCATTCATATATTCTCCTCTGGACAAAATGACAAGATGAAAAAAATCGCCTCAGCAAAAAGAACAAGAGGTAGTACCGTCAGCCAGGGACCTACTCAATACGGACATTAGTACGATGTCGGACCTAGAGTTCAGAATCATGACTGTAAAGATACTAGCTGGGCTTGAAAAAAGCGTGGAAGTTATTAGAGAAACCCTTTCTGGAGAAATAAAAGAACTAAAATCTAACCAAGTCGAAATCAAAAAGGCTATTGATGAGGTGCAATCAAAAACGGGGACACTAACTGCTAGGATAAATGAGGCAGAAGAGAGAATCAGTGATATAGAAGACCAAATGATGGAAAATAAAGAGGCTGAGAAAAAGAGAAACAACTACAAGATCACGAGGGCAGAATTCGAGAGATAAGTGATACGATAAGATGAAACAACATTAGAATAATTGGGATCCCAGAAGAAGAAGAAAGAGAGAGAGGGGCAGAAGGTATATTGGAGCAAATAATAGCAGAGAACTTCCCTAATGTGAGGAAGGAAACAGGCATCAAAATCCAGGAGGCACAGAGAACCCCTCTCAAAATCAATAATAATAGGTCCACACCCCGACATCTAATAGTAAAACTTACGAGTCTCAGAGACAAAGAGAAAATCCTGAAAGCAGCTTGGGAGAAGAAATATGTAACCTACAATGGTAAAAATATTAGATTGGCAACAGACCTATCCACAGAGACTTGGCAGGCCAGAAAGGACTGGCAAGATATCTTCAGAGCACTAAACGAGAAAAATATGCAGCCAAGAATACTATATCCAGCTAGGCTGTCATTGAAAATAGAAGGAGAGATAAAAAGCTTCCAGCACAAACAAAAACTAAAGGAATTTGCAAACACGAAACCAGCCCTCCAAGAAATATTGAAAGGGGTCCTCTAAGCAAAGAGAAAGCCTAAAAGCAGCAAAGATCAGAAAGGAACACAGACAACATACAGTCACAGTCACCTTACAGGCAATACAATGGCACTAAATTCATACCTTTCAATAGTTACCCTGAATGTAAATGGGCTAAATGCCCCAATCAAAAGACACAGGCTAACAGATTGGATTAAAAAACAAGACCCATCAATATGCTGTCTGCAAGAGACTCATTTTAGACCCAAAGACACCCCCAGATTGAAAGTGAGGGGGTGGAAAACCATTTACCATGCTAATGGACACCAAAAGAAAGCTGGGGTGGCAATCCTTATATCAGACAAACTAGATTTTAAAACAAAGACTGTAATAAGAGATGAGGAAGGACACTATATCCTACTTAAATGGTCTATCCAACAAGAAGATCTAACAATTGTAAATCTATGCCCCGAATATGGGAGCAGCCATTTATATAAGGCAATTAATAACAAAAGCAAAGAAACACATTGACAACAATACAATAATAGTGGGGGACTTTAACACCCCCCTGACTGAAATGGACAGATCATCTAAGCAAAAGATCAACAAGGAAATAAAGACTTTAAATGACACACTGGACCAAATGGACTTCACAGACATATTCAGAACATTCCATCCCAAAGCAACGGAATACACATTCTTCTCTAGTGCCCATGGAACATTCTCCAGAATTGATCACATCCTAGGTCACAAATCAGGTCTCCACCGGTACCAAAAGATTGGGATCATTCCCTGCCTATTTTCAGACCACAATGCTTTGAAACTAGAACTCAATCACAAGAGGAAAATCGGAAAGAACTCAAATACATGGAGGCTAAAGAGCATCCTACTACAGAATGAATGGGTCAACCAGGAAATTAAAGAAGAATTACAAAAATTCATGGAAACCAATGAAAATGAAAACACAACTGTCCAAAATCTTTGGGATACAGCAAAGGCAGTCCTGAGAGGAAAGTATATAGCAATACAAGCCTTTCTCAAGAAACAAGAAAGGTCTCAAATATACAACCTAACCCTACACCTAAAGGAGCTGGAGACAGAACAGCAAATAAAGCCTAAACCCAGCAGTAGAAGAGAAATAATAAAGATCAGAGCAGAAATCAATGAACTAGGAACCAAAAGAACAGTAGAACAGATCAACGAAACTAGGAGCTGGTTCTTTGAAAGAATTAACAAGATTGATAAACCCCTGGCCAGACTGATCAAAAAGAAAAGAGAAATGACCCAAATCAACAAAATCATGAATGAAAGAGGAGAGATCACAACCAACACCAAAGAAATACAAACAATTATAAGAACATATGATGAGCAACTCTATGCCAGCAAATTAGATAACCTGGAAGAAATGGGTGCATTCCTAGAGATGTATCAACTACCAAAATTGAACCAGGAAGAAATAGAAAACCTGAACAGACCTACAACCACTAAGGAAATTGAAGCAGTCATCAAAAATCTCCCAAGAAACAAAAGCCCAGGGCCAGATGGCTTCCTAGGGGAATTCTATCAGACCTTTCAAGAAGAATTAATACCTAGTCTCCTGAAACTGTTCCAAAAAATAGAAATGGAAGGAAAACTTCCAAATTCATTTTATGAGGCCACCATTACCTTGATCCCAAAACCAGACAAAGACCCCATCAAAAAGGAGAATTACAGACCAATATCCTTGATGAACATGGATGCAAAAATTCTCACCAAAATACTAGCCAATAGGATCCAACAGTACATTAAAAGGATTATTCACCACGACCAAGTGGGCTTTATCTCTGGGCTGCAAGGCTGGTTCAACATCCGCAAATCAATCAACGTGACACAATACATTAACAAAAGAAAGAACAAGAATCATATGATCCTCTCAATAGATGCAGAAAAAGCATTTGACAAAGGACAGCATTCTTTCTTGATCAAAACTCTTCAGAGTATAGGGATAGAGGGTACATACCTCAATATCATAAAAGCCATCTATGAAAAACCTACAGCGAATATCATTCTCAATGGGGAAAAGCTGAGAGCTTTTTCCCCAAGGTCAGGAACGCGGCAGGGATGTCCACTCTCACCACTGCTATTCAACATAGTATTAGAAGTCCTAGCCACAGCAATCAGACAACAAAAAGAAATCAAAGGCATCCAAATCGGCAAAGAGGAAGTCAAACTCTCACTCTTTGCAGATGATATGATACTGTATGTGGAAAACCCAAAAGACTCCACCCCAAAACTGCTAGAACTCATACAGGAATTCAGTCAAGTAGCAGGCTATAAAATCAATGCACAGAAATCAGTGGCATTCCTATACACCACCAACAAGACAGAAGAGAGACAAATCAAGGAGTCGATCCCATTCACAATTGCACCCAAAACCATAAGATACCTAGGAATAAATCTAACCAAAGAGGCAAAGGATCTGTACTCAGAAAACTATAAAATACTCAGGAAAGAAATTGAAGAAGACACAAAGAAATGGAAAAACGTTCCATGCTCATGGATTGGGAGAACCAACATTGTGAAGATGTCAATGCTACCTAGAGCAATCTACACATTCAATGCAATCCCCATCAAAATACCATCCACTTTTTTCAAAGAAATGGAACAAATAATCCTAAAATTTGTATGGAACCAGAAGAGACCCCGAATAGCCAGAGGAATATTGAAAAAGAAAAGCAACGCTGGCGGCATCACAATTCCCGATTTCCAGCTCTATTACAAAGCTGTCATCATCAAGACAGTATGGTACTGGCACAAAAACAGACACATAGATCAACGGAACAGAATAGAGAGCCCAGAAATGGACCCTCAACTCTATGGTCAACTTATCTTTGACAAAGCAGGAAAGAATGTCCAATGGAATAAAGACAGTCTCTTCAACAAATGGTGTTGGGAAAATTGGACAGCCACATGCAGAAGAATGAAACTTGACCATTTCCTTACACCACACACAAAAATAGACTCCAAATGGTTGAAAGACCTAAACGTGAGACAGGAGTCCATCAAAATACTAAAGGAGAACACAGGTAGCAACCTCTTCGACCTCAGCCGCAGCAACTTCTTCCTAGAAACATCGCCAAAGGCACGGGAAGCCAGGGCAAAAATGAACTATTGGGATTTCATCAAGATAAGAAGCTTTTGCACAGCAAAAGAAACAGTCCACAAAACCAAAAGACAACCGACAGAATGGGAGAAAATATTTGCAAATGACATATCAGATAAAGGGCTAGTATCCAAAATCTATAAAGAACTTATCAAACTCAACACCCAAAGAACAAATAATCCAATCAAGAAATGGGCAGAAGACATGAACAGACATTTTTCCAAAGAAGACATCCAAATGGCCAACAGGCACATGAAAAAGTGCTCAACATCGCTTGGCATCAGGGAAATCCAAATCAAAACCTCAATGAGATACCACCTCACACCAGTCAGAATGGCTAAAATTAACAAGTCAGGGAACGACAGATGTTGGCGGGGATGTGGAGAAAGGGGAACCCCCCTACACTGTTGGTGGGAATGCAAGCTGGTGCAACCACTCTGGAAAACAGTATGGAGGTTCCTCAAACAGTTGAAATTAGAGCTACCATTCGATCCAGCAATTGCACTACTGGGTATTTACCCCAAAGATACAAATGTAGGGACCCGAAGGGGTACGTGCACCCCAATGTTTATAGCAGCAATGTCCACAATAGCCAAACTGTGGAAAGAGCCAAGGTGTCCATCGACAGATGAATGGATAAAGAAGAAGTGGTATATATACACAATGGAATATTATGCAGCCATCAAAAGGAATGAGATCTTGCCATTTGCAACGACATGGATAGAACTGGAGGGTGTTATGCTGAGTGAAATAAGTCAATCAGAGAAAGACATGTATCATATGACCTCACTGAGATGAGGAATTCTTAATCTCAGGAACAAACTGAGTGTTACTGGAGTGGTTCGGGGTGGGAGGGATGGGGGTGCTGGGTGATAGACATTGGGGAGGGTATGTGCTACGGTGAGCGCTGTGAATTGTGCAAGACTGTTGAATCACAGATCTGTACTTCTGAAACAAATAACGCAACATATTTTAAGAAAAAAGAAAAAGAAGAAGATAGCAGGAGAGGAAGAATGAAGGAGAATAAGTCAGAGGGGGAGATGAACCATGAGAGATGATGGACTCTGAAAAACAAACTGAGGGTTCTAGAGGGGAGGAGGGTAGGGGGATGTGTTAGCCTGGTGATGGGTATTAAAGAGGGCACATTGTGCATGGAGCACTGGGTGTTATGCACAAACAATGAATCATGGAACACTACATCAAAAACAAATGATGTAATATATGGTGATTAACATAACAATAAAAAATTTAAAAAAAAATTTAAGTCAGAGATTATATAATGTGTCACTAGGAAAACAAAGAATGTGGCACGATGCTTCCTTTTCATTTAGAATTTTCATGTTATATCTAATGGGAGACCTCTTTTAGACACTCATTTATACACTGATTTTATCATATATCACTCTTGCATGGTGTATGATGTACAAGAAAAAGTGAAATAAATTAAAGAATTCTTAAAACTTTTTCTTATTACAGTCTAACTCTTCTGAATCTTTTTCACACAGTATTGTCCTTTGTCCTATCAAAAGCTTTGGTGATATCGCGTTTTTGGAAAGTGTTCCACTGATATTTCCAGAATTTTCTTCCTAGCTGCTGAAAACTTATCTGCAAATTTTGATGCACATACCCAGGCAAACACAAGCATATCATGCCTGTTACATAGCCAATAGTGATTGTAACACGAATCCAAATTCCAGAAGTGTTGAAATGTAGGGGAAAAAGTGCTCCTTATAATTGCTTAATGTAGGAGAGGGACAATTTCAAGACAGAAGAGATCCCTGGGGTATCATGGAAGACTCCTATGGGGGCCAGAATTGAGGCTGGAGTTTAAAGAATGTAAGGGATTTTTGGAGTCAGAGATGAGCAGGATGAATGAGTCATGGAAGCTAAATAGACTGGCAAAGGAAGTGGGAATTGCATCTGGGGGAGGGAAAGAAGGCGAGGTGGCCTTGTAAAGGGAAGAAATGGAGTTAAAGACATATAGGAGAGACTGGGACCCAACTGTAGTGCCCTGAGTGGCAGGATAGAAGGCTCAGACTTTATCCCATAGGGAAACAGGGAACCCGCATACAGCTGGAGATTGGACACGAGCATTTGGGAGAGCCATCAATACTGGAGTCTCGGGGGCGCCTGAATGGCTCAGTTGGTTAAGCGACGGCCTTCAGCTCAGGTCATGATCGTGGAGTCCCGGGATCGAGTCCCGCATCAGGATCCCTGCTCAGCAGGGAGTCTGCTTCTCCCTCTGACCCTCCCCCTCATGTGCTCTCTCTCCTTCTTTCATTCTCCCTCTCTCAAATAAATAAATAAATAAAATTTAAAAAAAAATACTGGAGTCTCGGAAGCACTCATTTGGAGTAGATGATATTAGCCAGGGACAAATCCAGAAACTTAACCAGGCCAAAGAGTGGAGGGAACAAACAAACAGAACATCAAAAGAAAACAGAAAAAAATATGTACAGAGAGAATCTTGGGCCATAGAATTTTAGTGCCTGGAGGACTATGGAAGATTATCTAGTTAATATTTTCCATTTTACCGATAAAGAGAACTTCCTAGAAGGCATGTTATGGCTTCCAAGTGGCAGGGCCAGGACTCAAAATTGGGTCCTGTGATTTCCTGAGCCGTGCTCCTCCTAATGGAGCCTGACAACCAGTAGCAAAGGAAAGAGTTTCAAGGAGGCAAGTAGTCAATAAAAGGCAAATGTTGGCGAGCAGCAAAGAATACGCCTAAAGAGGCCATTGATCTGACCATTGCAGACTCCTGATGACCTTCAAATGTCTGTCTTTGGAAGTGGTCTGGGTTGGAACATGATTATGAAAGGTTAAAGAAAGGGAGATGTTTTGCAATTAGAGGCATCATCAGGAAAAAGCTTATTATTTTTCAATGTTTCCTTTCAAAGGGCTCAGGACACTTCACAAAGGACTCTAGATTCAGTATGATTATTTCCTGGAAATCCTGCAAAATCATGGGACACCTGGTCCCTTGGGCAAGACAAAAAATATTATTTACAGTTGACAGTCACACAGATTTTCAAATATAGCCTTTCAACTCTCTATAAAGAATCCATTGTTTTCTTACAAATAGAAATGGACTAACAAAGATGTTAATCAGTAATAGTCTGGCCTTTGCACCTCTATGGAACTTTCTTCACTGCATAGTTATCAAATATTGCTTTCTTGTACATCTGCAACACTGAACACAGTATATGTGGGCGCCTGAACTGAGTTTCTTTCAGGTGAACAAGAAATCATATCTACCACAGGAAAGTCATCTTGCTAAGTTGGCCACTACCGATGCCACAGTGAGCCCCTTCAGGTCTCTGGGGGGCAGTTTTGTCTTAGGAACATCCTCACTAACAACTGAGGAAATTTAAATTAAAGCAATGAGGTGGTGTTTCATATTGGCAAATACGTATTTGACTGACAAAAAAGTAAAATATTAACAATGTGTAGAGAATTGGGACTCTGGCTGGGATTAATTATTACATCTATTTTTTATGGCAGTTTACTAATATTTATTAAAACTAAAAATGAAGGGTGCCTGGGTGGCTCAGGCCCTTAAACGTCTGACTCTTGATTTACGCAGGTCTTGGGATCGGGCCCCACTTCCTGCTCCACCCTTAGCAGGGTGTCTGCCTGAGGATTCTCTCTCTCTCTCTCTCTCTCTCTCTCTGCCCCTCCCCCTGCTTGCACACACATTTTCTCTCTCTCTCTCTCTCAAATAAATAAATAAATCTTAAAAAAAACCCACAACTAAAAATGAGCACTCCCTATGACTTAGACACTCTCCATTTCTATCTACAGAATAATTTACACACATACATAAGGAGGCATGTTCAAGGATATTTGCAACAGTTTTGTTTACAATGGTGAAAAATTAGAAACAACCCATATGTTCCTAAACTGAAGGCTGGCTAAATATATATGTGGTAAAAATATCAGTAGATCTAAAAGACATATGGTTGAATCTTAAAAAGCAAGTTGTAAATAGATATATTTAGTATAATATCATTTATGTAAATATACATTGAATAATACTCTAAAGTTTCTATGGATATACTTACATGTATATGTGTGTGCGTACATGTGTCCAAGTACATACTCCAAAACTGGGAACGGAGCTAACCAGGGAGAAGGTGGGGTGAAATGCCAAGATTGGGAATTAGGGGTAGGGGAGGAAGGAGAATTTTAGCTGTATCTATAATTTTTTTTTTTTTTAAAGGAGAATGTAGTTATGGATACATCAAATTTAAATTATTTTGTAAGAAAAGAAAAGCTTGTTAAATGCCATCAAAACCTCTGATTCATTTAGGAAACTTCAAATGTGGTGGCATTATGTAGGTATGGCCTGGGACTAAAATGAACATTTTTTCTACATTTACATGTACATAGTGCTGTATCTGTCACTGTCTAGTCAAAATGGTAAAGACTTTAAAAATATTTTCTACTTAAAATAAAGACTGAAAACAAAAAACAAATATAACAGCAAATCAAACATGAGGATCCTTTCAAACCTGACATAGCTTTGAATATGAAAGATATATATTACTTCAGTTAAAGGCTGAAGAATTGGGGCGTCTGGGTGGCTCAGTCAGTTAAGCGTCTGCCTTTGGCTCAGGTCATGATCCCGGATCGAACCCTGAGAACCCCGCGTTGGGCTCCCTGCTTTGTGGGGAGTCTGCTTCTGCCACTCCCCCTGCTCATTCTCTCTTTCTCTCAAATAAATAAATAATTTTTTTCTCAAAAGCCTCGAGTATTAATGTCTAGAGGAACAAATTGCCTTGTAGTTTAAAACAACAGATGAGTGCATTTGCAAAGTTTCTGAGACCCTAATGATACAGAAGCTGAGTGTAGCTTTAGGCATCTTTCATCAATGCCAAGCCTTCAGAAGAAAAGAGAACATGGCTCATTGCCAAATAACATTTGCCAAGTCCCCATTTGCAAGCACAATTCAGCTCATTTGCACTTCTATCTTGATCCTGAGTGTTTCTCTATTAAGAAATACTAGAACAATGACATTGTCTCTTGGTTGGAGAGAGCTATGATTTTGGTCACTACCATCCTTAGGGACAAAAATATCCAGAAATATATATAGATTCCCATTTCCTATTGGGTTGAACACTCTCCCATGTTGATCTGTTAGGTTAACTCACTAGGAAACACCATGAATGCCAAAGTAGTATTTTATCTCAATAATTTGGTCAAACAAGCATTCATAGCTAGAAGGAAATAGTGTGGTCCTAATTTCATGAATGAGGATTTTCTAGTGTCCCTTTCTCTAAGGGCCTGAATTAATTATCAAATGGATCTCCTATCACTAGAAAAGTAGAATAGACCCCTGCTGTCTGAGATTCAGAGTCAAATATTGAGAATATGTTGTGTTCAGGAACCTCTGATATTCATATAAAGGAATTATAGAGCTCAAGAAGGAGTTGATATGAACCATTGCCAATAGATTGCTGATGGGTGAGATGACAGGGGACATCTGTTGTTTTCGCCTGCCCAGACACCATTCTTTTCTTCTGGCAGTGCCATACTGATTTCCCCTCTCCCACTCTCAGTTCATGAGGTTCAGGTTGGACTGTCTCCACCACCTGGCTCTAGGAGGGAGCGCATGACTCCGATCCGGCCATCAGAGAATTCCATGTTGCTGGTCATGGTCATGGACTCATAGATGGATGCTTGATCCAGGCCAGGCTAATGAGAATCCAGGAAGCTCTGTTGCACTGCTGGGGAAAAGGTGCATACGTTGTGCCCATAGAATTAAATTCTGGAGCCCACGTAGCCCTATCTATGAAGAGGGCCTACCTGAAAATAAAGCCACCACCTGGAAGAACAGGGCCAAAGGGAGAGTGACAGTGTTGTGATGGCATCCCTGAGAACTGAAGCCAGCGCAATGCCTTGAATCTCTCAGGTATATGGGTCATTTTGGCTTTGTCTGTAATTTGAATGGGGTTTTGGTCACTGGAAACCACAGGAATTCTGACTGACAACACCAGTCATACATCTATTCAGTGTATTGTTAAGCAAGCCTGTGCAGACATTGCCCTTCCTCTCTGTTTACCTGAGTCCTAATTTTATTTTTAAGATTTTATTTATTTATTTGTCAGAGAGAGAGAGCACAAGCAGGGGGAGCGTCAGGCAGAGGGAGAAGCAGGCTCCCCGTGGAACAGGGAGCCCACTGAAGGGCTCGATCCCAGGACCCGGGATCATGACCCGAGCCAAAGGCAGACGGTTAACCGACTGAGTCACCCAGGCGCTCTACTTGAGTCCTACTAATTTTTCTTCAAGTTCCAGTTACCATATTGTTTTATCCTTATTCTAAGTCTTTTAGAATCCCACCAGACCTGAGGGAGTCTCATCATCCTTCCCCATCTGAGTTCCTGAAATACTGGCTCTTGTCGATTATTATCCTGTTTGTTTCTAATATATCCACATATCTTCTCTCTCCACATTGATTATAATGGATCTCAAGGTTAGGAACTGCATGTAATGCATCTCCTTATCTCAATGACATGTGTGGGTTAAGGCCTAAATAAAGGTTCGTTGATGATACACATAAAGGGCTGCAGCCTCCCTGACCCAGCTCTGCGGTTTTGCCTCAACGGCCCCCAACATATACACATACCCCCAACCAAACATGCCCATATCCTGAAGTCGCTGACACAGAATGAGCTCCATCTCGTGTGTTGCCCTGAAGCCCTATTTGGGTGAGGACAGTTCTAGCAGCTGAGTTCCTGAGTTCAGTCAGGGCTTGACTACCGTGACAGAACTATTTGGTTTCTCCACCCCCATCCCAACGGGGAAATTCAGACCAGCCAGGAGGGAGAGAACAAGCTGAGGAGAAAGGAGAGTCCCAGTGAGTAATCTCCAACCCAAATGAGGGGAGAGCCTGTGCCATGAACCAGCTCCTGAGGAAAAACAGTGAGATGAAGTTCTGCTGCATCATAAGTACATGTTAGAGCAAACACACAGATTCACCAGGCACAGGCCCTGAAACAAATTATATAGGACTTGTAAGGAACAGGATCGGGGCGGGTGAGAATTTTAATAGCAACACAAAATATGACTCAGGCCTTGGCTCTGCCCCTCAGGCCTTTCCAACTCTCTGACCTTGGTTTCATCATCACTCCTGCTGGGTAGCATGGAAAAGGCCTCTGCAGAGCGAGGCGTATTTTCCTTCCCTTTCTTCCAGCTTCTCTGTGTGAGTGGTGCAAAAGTCACATAAGGCAACCTCTACCAAAAGAGAGAAAATGAGTTTTTAAAAAAAACGTTTTGGCCTGGGGGATGCACTAGATGGGGGGATGGGTGTTAAGGAGGGCGTGTGTTGTGTTGAGCCCTGGGTGTTAAATGTCAGTGATGAATCCCTAAATTCTATTCCTGAAACCAGTATTACACTATATTTTAACTAACAAGAATTTAAATAAAAATTTGGAAAAAAGGAAAATAAAAACACTTTAAAACTTTTTTTTTTCTTTAGAGAGAGAGAGAGAGAGCACAAGTGGGGGGTGCGGGGAAGGGCAGAGGGAGAAGGAGAGAGAGAATCCCAAGCAGGTACCACACACTCAGCATGGAGCCTGATGTGGGGCTCCCTCCCACAACCCTGAGACTATGACCTGAGCCGAAATCGAGAGCCGGGTGCTCAACCAACTGAGCCACCAGGCACCCCTGAAATAAAAAGGTTTTAAAGAAAACAGTTAACAAGTGGGAACACAGAGGGTGTAGAAGTCACCGAGAGGGGGGGTGTTTCAGTAGCTACCGCCATCACAGATTAACGAAAGGACTCCCCTTTGTAGAATTTCTCAAGTGATAATAGGATAGCCTCCTCTCCTGAGCATGTGTACTGTGCCCAGCACCACACGAAGCACTTCACAAATGTCCCTTCACTCACCCCCTTCCCCAGCTATTAATTAGATCGTTTCAAAATTCTGACTGTACACATGGGGAGGCTGAGGCTGAGAGAGAGTAAGTAGCTGTTCTAAGACTGAAACAGTCCTGGAACTCAGGATCCTCTTACCCCATCCTTTTAACCTCTCCACAGTATTTACTGTATTTACTTTGTGGAATAAATGGTACCCAGAGACACAGCTTTTCTCTCTTCTTGGCAGAAAACCTTAGGGAAGACGCACCATAAAATTACATAAATCCTGGTTCCTAAGGACCTCCAGTGCCCAATAGGTAAATAACGGCCTTAAGTTACTTCCATAGAGCAGCCTAAATCCCCAGCTCCCAGGACACATCCACCCTGGCTCCCTGGTCCTCCTTGCATGGAACTTGCTTTGAGTAGCCGGTTGTTTCCACCAACAACTTTTGTATTAAAACAGATGAGGGTGTGGGGCAAGCCATCAGACATAAAGAATTGAGCTCTGAGGAGCAGGGTTCTTGGAACAGACAGAACCAAAAGAATGTCACATACATTCAAATGACAGAGGTGAGCCTAAGGTCTACCACCCAAAATAGGCTGCAAATAGCACCTTTGCTTGGGAATGGAACCAAACAAGACAGACCCATTCTTTCCACCTAGATATATAGACATTTAGTCCCCAAGATTGTGGTTTTGGTTTTGCTCTTAATTTTGTTTTTCTTAAACTGTTTCTACTTCCAGTTCTGGAGAAGAGAATGATGCCCTTGCATTCACCCCAACTGGACTTGGAGACCTTGTGATCGGGTTCAGCTATAAGTCACTCAAAAAGGGCTGTGGGAAACAGAAGCTCCAGGCTTCCAGCACCTTCAGAAAGGCCCCTCATGTAGCTGAATCATCCCTCTTCCCCCTCCCCCATCCCCCACCAAATCCAAGTAGGTTATAACAGGAATCAGGGACTGCCAGACTGACAATGACACAGACATGGGCACTTGCCTTATCCTGTTGGGGCTCGTCAGGGAATACCAGCTGCCTGGGAGCACGTTCAGCAAGCCAGGCCACGGACGACTGTCCCACAGCTCTCCACTGGAACTTTGCTGGGAGCAGATCGCATTTGTAAGCACTTGAGCACAGGTGCTCAATTATAGCAGCACATTGTCTCATTATTCTCAGCACCAGGCTTGAGAACTCCAAGTCAACAGAAGAACTCATCCTGCTCCCAAGCCTTTTGTTACTGGCTCCTGATTCCTATGTCTCCCAGGCCTTACCCTAGTGGCTGGAGGTTTCACAAAGAGTGAGGAACAGGAACAGGTATCCCCGAATCATCATTTCCTTCGCTTTCTGCAGAAGTAAGAAAGTGATCAACAGGGCATGAGGTGCTCTAAAATGCACCTAAGATTTTTTCTTCTGACCTTCCATCTCATCATTTTCCTACCAAGGAGGTAAGATCACCCACATTTTAATTTTCTGGGCAATGTTTGCTCTCAGCTTGTGGTTCTCCCTGCTCGACTGGGCATCATTTTTCCTTGCTCAGAAAAGAGTGGTGACACAAATCTGCCCTCTAGTGGGCAACGAGAAGCATTTAGAGTGTGAAAAGAAGGGAGCTCCCAGAGGCGATGCTTGAGATTTTACTGCAGTTCCCCAAACTGACCAACAGATTAAGATTTTGCCAATACTGCTCAGATTGAATATGCAGACCACGTTTACTGAAAGCTGACTTGTGACTCTATAAGTGTAATGGCTTGTGGGAGAATAGACAAATGACATCAAGAAGTGGGAAATCATTAGGTTTGGAGTCAGCTTTGCACAGCACTGAAGAATCATGTGACTTTTAGATCACTCAAGTATCAGCGATCTCCTCTGTCCAATTGGGATAATAGTACCTATACATGAGAATGAAGGACATTCTGGAACACATTATTTGTGCTAAGATTGCATTTCATGGACCCACCCCATGGCACAGTGTTTAAGCACCTAGATTCAGCAGCCAGACAGCCTGGATTGAAACTTCAGCTCTGCTATTTGCTGGATAAATGATCTAGGCATGTTTTCTGACTCTCTGTATTTCAGTTCCTCCTGCTAGCCGAGGATCACGTACTTTGCTCATAGGGTCTTTCTAAGCAATAAGTGAATCAATGCTTGCGAAGTGGTTACAACAGTATCTAACACAATATTTGCAAATACTTGTTTAAAATTCACCATATTCCACAGTCGAACTAAAAAGGGTATGTTGACCACCTATGAATGCATGGCACAGAGTTAGAGGTACAAGACTGTTTATGATCCAGCCAGGGAGTAACAGTAAAAATTGCCAAGATTTATTAAGCACTCACAACATGGCAGGCTTAGAACTATGTAGTTCCCTGTTTAGTATTAATATTAAACAGCAGCTAGATACAAAAGAGCACATGCTGTATGATTCATTTATATGAAATTGTGGAAAGATAAAAGTCTGGAACACAAATTAGTGGTTGCCTTGGGGCAGGGTGTGGAGATTGGGTTTTGACTGGTAAAAGATACAAACACATCTTCTGTGACCAGAGGAATGTTTTATGTTGTACATTTGTTAAGACTCATTCAACTGCATACTTAAAATGTGTTCATTTTATTTATGTAAGTTTTACTCCAGTAGAGTTGGTTTAAAAAAAAAGAAACTTGAGAAATGTCAATAAATTGAAATGTAGGAATTTAGCTGAGTCTAGAATGAAGGTTAAAAAATATTTGAGACTGAGACAATCAGATACTTATAAGAAAATATGTAGCCTTAAATGCTTTTATCAGAAAAAAATTAAAAAATGAAAATAAATGAACTAAGTAGGTGTAAGACACTATGAATAGTATAAACCTCCAATCAAGAGAATTTAATAAAAAAATAAAATTAGGACTTAATTAAACAGAGAAAAACCAAACACTGATTAAGAAAAGTATCTAAAACTCTGAAAACCATGGGAAAACAGAGAACAAATAAAAATTCACAACATTAGAAATTATTAAAAAAACCTATAAGCACAGGCATATCTGAATATAAAATGGCTATAAAAGAATACTGAAAGAATTGAATGATTTTTAGCAGAACATCACTAGAATTAACCCAAAGAGAGGTAGACATTTTGAAGAAATTTTTAAAAAAATAACATACAAATATGCTGGTTGGTAAACATCCAGTACCTCCCAGATTCCCCCAACTGCCACAGCCTCTTCCCTAGGAACCCCCTAGAAACCCTCTAACACACACACACACACACACACACACACACACACAATCCATCAATCAACTGGTTAATTGTTAGCACAGTGGTGGGCCACCAGCTCTAAAACTGTTGTCCATCTAATTGGTCAGCACCTACCTTACCATATTATACTACTTGCAGGAGAACACCCTTATAATAACAATCTGAACCTAGAATCTAATTCCATTTCATATATAAGAACAAAAATAACATTACCCTGATACGAAAACCAGATAAAGACTCCACTAAAAAAGAGAACTTACAGGCCAATATCCTTGATGAACACAGATGCAAAAATTCTCAAAAAATACTAGCAAACTGAATCCAATAATACATTAAAAAAATCATTCACCACGATCAAGTGGGATTTATTCCTGAGTTGCAAGGGTGGCTCAAATCAATCAACATGAAACATCATATTAATGAAGGAAAGGATAAGAACCATATGATCATTTCAATAGATGCAGTAAAATCATTTGACAAAGTACAACATCCATTCATGATAAAAACCCTCAACAAAGTAGGGTTAGAGGGAACATACCTCAGCATAATGAAGGCCATACATGAAAAACCCACAGCTAACATCATCCTCAATGAGAGCTTTTCCTTTATGGTCAGGAACAAGACAGGGATGTCCACTCTCACCACTCTTATTTAACATAGTACTAGAAGTCCTAGCCACAGCAGTCAGACAACAAAAAGAATAAAAGGCATCCATATTGGTAAGGAAGAAGTAAAACTTTTACCATTTGCAGGTGATCTGATACTCTTTTTTTTTCTTTTCAACTCCACTCTAGGTTTATTCTTTTTTTATTTAAATTCAATTAATTAACATATAAATGTATTATTTGTTTCAGGGGTACAGGTCTGTGATTCAGATGATATGATATTCTATAGAGAAAACCCAAAAGACCACCAAAAAACTGCTAGAACTGATAAACGAATTCAGTAAAGTCACAGGATATAAACATACAGAAATCTGCTGCATTTCTATAAACCAATAAAGAAGCAGCAGAAAGAAATTTAGGAATCAGTCCCAGTTAAAATTGCACCAAAAACAATAGGATACCTAGGAATAAACCTAACCAAAGAGGTAAAAGACCTGTACTCTGAGAACAATATGACACCGATGAAAGAAATTCAAGATGACACAAAGAAATGGAAAGACATTCCATGCTCATGGATTGGAAGAACAAATATTGTTAAAATGTCTATACTACCCAAAGCAGTCTACACATTTAATGCAATCCCTATCAAAATACCACCAGCATTTTTCACAGAGCTAGAACAAACAATTCTAAAATGTGTATGGAACCACAAAAGACCCCAAAGAGCCAAAGCAACCTCAAAAAGAGAAGCAAAGCTGGAGGCATCACAATTTCAGACTTCAAGCTCTATTATAAAGCTGTAGTGATAAAAACAGTATGGTACTGGTACAAAAACAGACACATAGATCGATAGAACAGAATAGAAAGCCCAGAAATGAACCTACACTGTATGGTCAATTAATCTTCGACAAACAGGAAAGAATATCCAATGGAAAAAAGTCTCTTCAACAAATGGTGTTGGGGAAACTAGACAGCAACATGCAGAAGAATGAAACTGGACCACTTTCTTTATAACATTCACAAAAATAAACTCAAAATGGATGAAAGACCTAAATGTCTCACATTTAGGTCTTTCATCTACTGTCGGAGAACAACCTCTTTGACATTGGCCCTAGCAACTTCTTTCTGAATATGTCTCCTGAGACAAGGAAACAAAAGCAAAAATAAGCTATTGGGACTTCATCAAAATAAAAACTCCTGCACAGCAAAGGAAAGAGTCGACAAAACCAAAAGACAACCGGCAGAATAGGAGAAGATATTTGCAAATGACATATCAGATAAAGGGTTAGTATCCAAAATATATAAACTTTTAAAACTCAACACCCCAAAAATGAATAACCAAATTTAAAAATGGCAGAAGACACAAATAGACATTTCTCCAAAGGAGACATACAGATGACCAACAGACACATGAAAAGATGCTCAACCTCACTCATCACCAGGGAAATGCAAATCAAAACTACAATGAGATACCACCTCACACCTGTCAGAATGGTTAAAATCAACAACACAGGAAGCAACAGGTGTTGGCAAGGATGTGGGGAAAGGGGAACCCTCTTGCACCATTGGTGGGAATGCAAACTGGTGCAGGCACTGTGGAATATAGTATGGAGGTTCCTCAAAAAGTTAAAAAATAGAATTACCCTATGATCCAGCAATTGCAGTACCAGGCAGTTACCCAAAGAATACAAAAATACTAATTCAAAGGGGTACATGCAACCCCAGTGTTTATAGCAGCATTACCTACAATAGCCAAATTATGGAAACAGTCCAAGTGTCCTTCAACTGACGAATGGATAAAGAGTTTTAAATATATATGATGGAATATTACTGAGTCGTAAAAAAGGAGAATGTAATCTTGCCATTTGCAAGGACATGGATGGAGCTAGAAAGTATTATGCCAAGTGAAATAAGTCAGTTAAAGACAAATACCGTATGATTTCACTCATATGCGGAATTTAAGAAACAAAACAAAGGAGCAAAGTGGGGGAAAAGCAAGAGAGAGAGAGAGGCAAACCAAGAGACAGACTCTCAATTATAGAGAACAAACTGGTGGTTTCCAGAGGGGAGGGAAGAGGTGGGCGGATGTATTAAATGGGTGATTGGGATTCAGGAGTGCACTTGCTGTGATGAGCACTGGGTGTTAAATGAAAGTATTGAATCACTATATTGTATACCTGAAACTAATACATGTTAACTTACATGTATGTTAACTAACTGGAATTTAAATAAAAACTTAAACAGAAAAGAAAATACTAGAGGTGCCTGGGTGGCTCAGTCTGTTAAGCATCTGCCTCGGCTCAGGTCATGATCCCCCAGTCAGTCATGGGATCCAGCTTGAGTTGGGCTCCCTGCTCGGCAGGGGAGTCTGCTTTTCCCTCTCCCTCTGCCCCTCCTCCCGCTTGTGCTCTCCCTCTCTCACTCTCTCTCTCAAATAAATAAATAAAATCATTTTAAAAATTTATTTTTATTTATTTATTTGAGAGAGAGAGCAGAAGCAGGGGGGAGAGGGAGAAGCAGGCTTCCCACTGAGCAGGGAGCCCAACATGGGGCTCGATCCCAGGACTACGGGATCATGACCTGAGCCAAAGGCAGATGCGCAACCTACTGAGCCGCACAGGTGCCCCTAAATAAATAAAATCTTTTAAAAAAAGAAAAGAAAAGAAAATACTAAATTCACAAATGCAAATAAAGCACAAGTATTATATAAAAACAAAAAACCCTCCCCAAATAGCATGGTTTTAATAATAACTGAATGTATAGAAATGCAACCATCATTTAAATAAACAGAAAATTATATTTTGTTTGGATCAAAATGTTACTAAGAGTTGTTTTTCATTTCAGCCTCATGATATTTGAATCACCAGCCCACCCACAAAAGTCAGTCTCCATTTTATATATATATATATATATATATATAGTCACGGAATTTCTATATGTAATTAAATACTTAACTACTCATATTTTCTAGTAGATTTGTACCCAAACACTTGTCAATATTCATATTATTTTATTATGAATTACTTTTTAAATGTCTCCTTTATATTTCAGGTGATCATACTTCAGAAAATTGTGACTATAGGCAGCTATACTATTTATGAATTTCATTTCAGAATAATAAAGGGGGTGCTATGGATTGAATTGTGTCCCTCCTCCCAAATTCATATGTTGGAGACTTAACCCTCAAAGTGATGGTATTTGGAAATGAGGCCTTTTGGGAGGGATTAGAGTGACAGGAAGTCAGGAGGTAGGGGCTGTCATGATGGGATTAGTGCCCCACAAGAAGAGACGCCAGAGATCCCAGCCTGTCCTCTCTCCCCACACACAGGCCCTGAGGAAGGGCCATGCGAGCTCACAGTGAGGGAGGGGATGGCCACCCACAAGCCCAGAGGAGAGGCCTCAGATTGAAACCCACCTTGCCAGCACCTTGGCCTCGGACTTCTAGCCTCCAGAACTATGAGAAATAAAGTTCTGTTGTTTAAGCCACCCAGTTTGTGGTATTTCATTATAATACCATGATCAGACTAATACAGGGGATGTTATGAAATGTTTTTAATGAAGGCGACAGAGCTTTAGGACTAATGGGATCAGAAGCACTGATTTCACACCCAAGCTATTCTGACAAGATACATATTCAAGGAGAAATTTTTCACTTTTTGAAACCTGACATCCACTCTCTTTGTAACAGCATCTAGTCTTTTTCAGGTGAATTTTCTTTACTCTAGTGCATTGTATCTGGATTACTTGACCTCCCAGTTGGAAAGTTGACATAGACCTATATCCTTTCATTGCCCTAATAATGTCAAGTGTAGACAAGAGACCCAAGTTCAGCCACTTGGAATTGCCTTCCATGACTTTGAACCTTGAAAACGCTATGTATAAATGGAAGAAAATATCAAGTAATGCCCTAGTGTCAAGCATAGTTCTTCAGGCTTTGTCAACCCCTTTTCAATAAATTCTCCCTTTGGCTTAAGGAGACATTGTTTTAGAGATCCTACCTAAAGTAGTAAGAACAGAAAACAAAATAAATATTATGTATAGTGGAAAAAAAGATACAAGATCTCCTTTATTTGTTGATGGCATGATAACTATCTAGAAACGCTAAGAAACTTTATTATATAGTTCTGGTTTAAACTAGAGAGTTGGGTAAAAGAGCTGAATACAAGTTATATAAGGAAAAATCAAGAGCTTTTAAAATATCATTAATAAACTTTAAAATGAAAAATAAAAAACTTCCTCATTCATGATTAATCCATATAATACATAGGAACAAGCTTTGACAACAAATTAGGATCTATCAAAGAAAAGCAACATATTTATTTTATTTTATTATGTTATGTTAATCACCATATATTACATCATTAGTTTTTGATGTAGTGTTCCATGATTCATTGTTTGCATATAACACCCAGTGCTCCATTCAGTACGTGCCCTCTTTAATACCCATCACCAGGCTAACCCATCCCCCCACCCCCTCCCCTCTAGAACCCTCGGTTTGTTTCTCAGAGTCCATGGTCTCACATGGTTCGTCTCCCCCTCCGATTCCCCCCCCTTCATTTTTCCCTTCCTGCTATCTTCTTCTTCTTCTTCTTCTTCTTTTTTTAACATATGACATATTATTTGTTTCAGAGGTACAGGTCTGTGATTCATCAGTCTTACACAATTCACAGCACTCACCATAGTACATACCCTCCCCAATGTCTATCACCCAGCCACCCCATCCCTCTCATCCCCCACCACTCCAGCAACCCTCAGTTTGTTTCCTGAGATTAAGAATTCCTCATATCAGTGAGACCATATGATACATGTCTTTCTCCAATTGATTTATTTCGCTCAGCATAATACCCTCCAGTTCCATCCACGTCATTGCAAATGGCAAGCTTTCATTCCTTTTGATGGCTGCATAATATTCCATTGTGTGTGTGTGTGTGTGTGTGTGTGTGTGTGTGTGTGTATCAATATATACATTGTGTGTGTATATATATATATATATATATATATATATATATATATATACACACACACCACATCTTCTTTATCCATTCATCTGTCAATGGACATCTTGGCTCTTTCCATAGTTTGGCTATTGTGGACATTGCTGCTATAAGCATCAGGGTGCACGTACCCCTTTGGATCCTTACATCTGTATCTTTGGGGTAAAATACCCAGTTGTGCAATTGCTGGTCCATAGGGCAGCTCTGTTTTCAATTTTTGAGGAACCTCCATACTGTTTTCCAGAGTGGTTGCACCAGCTTGCATTCCCACCAACAGTGTAGGAGGGTTCCCCTTTCTCCGCATCCCCGCCAACATCTGTCGTTTCCTGACTTGTTAATTTTAGCCATTCTGACTGGTGTGAGGTGGTATCTCATTGAGGTTTTGATTTGGATTTCCCTGATGCCGAGTGATGTTGAGAAGCATAACATATTTTTAAAAGATATAAAATAAGACTTCAGTAAGTAGACATACCATCCTGGCTAGAAAGGCTTAATATCTCAAATTTGATCCAAATTAATATAACTAAAAATCACAACCCATTTTTTTTTCCCTGAGTGAGGACAAAGGTGTAAAACTTTTAGAGATTAATATCTCCCCCATTCCATGGCTTGTCTTTTTTTCTCTTAACAATGCCTTTCAAAGAGCAGAAGTTCTTATTTTGATAAAGTCCAATGTATCAGTATTTTCTTCTAAGAATAGTACATTTGATGTCAGACCTTAGAAGTCTTTGCTTGACCAAGATCACAAAGCTTTTCTCCTACATTTTCTTCTATTAATGCTATATACTAGGTTTTACAGTTAATCTATTATCCATTATGACCAGATATTTGAATACAATGTGAAGCATAGATTGCATATTATCCAAGTATCCTAGAAACTTTTATTAAGAAGACTACCCTTCCTCCATTGAACTGTTTTGCACTGTTGTTGAAAGTCAGGTATCAGTTATGAGGGTCTCTATTTAGACAACTACTGAGTTCCACTGGTCTATTTGTCTAGCTAGATATATCTAGCTAGATATATATATATATATATATATATATATATATATATATATACTGTCTTGGTTAGTGCAGTTTTATAATAAATCACTCACTCTGTCTCTCAAATAAATACATAAAATCTTTAAAATTTTTTTAACCTGTGTTTGTCTTTATATTTAAAGTGAGCATCTTATAGGCAGCATATAGTTATGTCCTGCTTTTTATTTATTTATTTTTTTTAAAAAGATTGTATTTATTTATTTGTCAGAGAGAGAGAGAGAGACCACAAGCAGGGGGAGCAGCAGGCAGAGGGAGAAGCAGGCTCCCTGCTGAGCAAGGAGCCCGATGTGGGGCTCAATCCCAGGACCCAGGATCACAACCTGAGTCAAAGGCAGACGCTTAACCGATTGAGTCATCCAGGCATCCCTATGTCCTGCTTTTTAATCTAAGATGACAATCTCTGAATTTTAATTGGTGTGGTTAAACCATTTACATTTAATGTGATTACTGATATTTTGGGTTTAAATCTACCACATTGTTGTTTTCTATTTGTCCAATCTGTTCTTTGTTTCCTTTTTCTTCTTTTTCTGCCTTCTTTGGATTAATGAAATACTTTTTATGACTCCATTTTATCTCCTTTGTTGGCTTATTAGCTGTAATTCTTTATTGTGTTATTTTAATGGTTGCTTTAGGATTTTTAGTAAACATCTTTAACTTATCACAGTTTACCTTCAAGTGATACTATATCACTTGTACAGAGTAAGAACTCATAATAATATACTTCCAGGGGCGCCTGGGTGGCTCAGACGGTTAAACGTCTGCCTTTGGCTCAGGTCATGATCCCAGAGTCCTGGGATCGAGCCCCACATCAGGCTCCCTGCTCAGCGGGAAGCCTGCTTCTCCCTCTCCCACTCCCCCTGCTCGTGTTCCCTCTCTCGCTGTCTCTCTCTCTCTGTCAAATAAATAAAATCTTTTAAAAAAATAATATACTCCCATTTCCTTCCTCCCAGCTTTTGTGCTATAATCATATATTTTACTTCTATATATGTTATAAATATAGCAATATCTTATTTTCACTTTAAACAGTTGATTTTCTTTTAAAGACCCTTTGAAAATAAGAAAACAAGTCTTTTATATTTACCCAGGTAGTTACCATTCCCAAGGCTCTTAATTCCTTTATGTAGTTCCCAGATTTCAATCTGGTATCATTTTCCTTCTACCCAAAGCATTTCTTTCTTTTTTTTTTTCTTTTAAGATTATTTATTTATTTATTTATTTATTTATTTATTTATTTATTTGACAGCGAGCAGAGAGCACCAGCAGGCAGAACAGCAGACAGAGGGAGAGGGAGAAGCAGACTTCCCACTGAGCAGCAAGCCCAATGAGGGGCTTGATCCCAGGACCCTGGGAAAATGACCCACGAGGAAGGCAGACACTTAACCAACTGAACCACCCAGGCACCCTGTGAAGCATTTCTTCAACATTTCTTATAGTGCAGGTCTGCTAGCAATGAATTCTCTCAGCTTCCATGTGTCTGAAAAAGTTTTCATGTCACCTTTGTTTTTGAAAGATATTTTCATTGGGTATAGAATTCTAGGTTAACGGTTTTATTCTTTCTGTACCCTAAAAATGTTTCACTGTCATCTAGTATACTTACTTTCTGCTGTCATTCTAATTTTTGTTCCTTTGTACATAATGTATCATTTTTCCCTCCCAGCGACTTTTGCATTTTCCTTGTTATCACCAGTTTTAAGCAATTTGATTAACATGAGCCTTTTTGTTGTTTTCTTCATGTTTCTTGTGGATTGGCTTCATTGAGGTATTTGGATTGGTGTATTTATAATTTTCATTGAAATTGAAAATTTTTGACAAGTTTTTCTTATTTTTTCTGTGCCATTCTCTTTTGTGTACTGCAATTACATGTAAATGAGGTTGTTTGAAATTTTCCACAGCTCACTAAAGCTCTATTCCTTTTTTTTTTTGATATTTTTTTAAAATTTCAGTTTTATTGAGGTATAATTGACGTATAAAATTATAAGATATTTAAAGTATGCATTGTGGTGATTTGATGTGCATGTACATTGTGAAAGAACCCCCCGCCATCAAGTTAGTTAACATTTCCATCAACTTTGGATGTGTGTGAGAACATTAAAGTTCTACTCTCTTAGCAAATTTTAATTATACAATACAGCACAGCATTATCAGCTATAGTCACCATGTTTTACATTGGATGCTCAGAACTTATTCATCTTACAGCTGAAAGTTTGCATCCTCTTATAAACCTCTTTGTATATTTCCCTTACCTGCCAGCCTCGGGCAACCCACTTTCTACTCTCTGATTCTATGAGATTGACTTTTTCTTTTTTCTTTTCTTTCCTTTCCTTTCCTTTCCTTTCCTTTCCTTTCCTTTTCCTTATTCTCTTTTCTTTTCTTCTCTTCTTTCTCTTCTCTTTCTTTTTTGTTTTAGATTCCACATTTAAGTGATATCATGCAGTATTTGTCTTTCTCTGTCTGGCTTATTTCATTTAGCATAATGTCTTCCAGGTCCATCCATGTTGTCACAAATGGCAGGATTTCCTTTTTTCTCACAGCAGAATAATATTCCAGTCTGTGTGTGTGTGTGTGTGTGTGTGTGTGTGTGTGTGTGTGTGATACCATGTTTACTCATTTTTTTGTTAATGGACACTTAGGTTGTTTCCATGTCTTGGCTATTGTGAATAATGCTGCAATGAACATGAGGGTGTAGATATCACTTTGATATCTTATTTTCAGATACAAATGCTTTTTTACTTTTTTTTGAAAAATGTCTTTTCAAATCTTTGACTATTTTAAAATAGAGTTATTTATCTTTTTTATTACTGAGTTGTAAGTTTTCTTTGTATATTTTGAATACCAGACTCTTTTTTTTATTATTATTACATTCAATTAGCCAACATATAGTACATGATTAGTTTTTGATGTAGTGTTCAACGATTCATTCTTTTTAGCTTCTTGAACATATGGAATATAATTATAATAACTATTATTGTCTAGTAATTCTATCATCTGTGTCATTTTGTGTTGGTTTTGATATTTTTTTCCTCCTTCTTCTGGGTCATATTTTTCTGCTTCTTTTATGTCTGGTAATTTTGATTGGATGCCACCAATTTTTACTTTTTTCTTATTATGTTCTGGTTGTTATTTTTTATTACTATAAATATAGTTGAGCTTTCTTCTGGGTTGTAGTTAAGTTTCAACTTTTACTTTTTGGTTGTATTAGATGAGACTGAAGCAGCATTTAGCCTAGGGCTAGTTTAACCCACTACTAAGACAGGACCCTTTTGAGTACTCTTCCTAATACCTCATGAATCATGAAGTTTTGTACTCCAGCTAGCGGGAACAGGAAATACCCTAGTCAGAGGGAATGCTGGGGGCCAGTAGTTCTCACCTGGGGGCAATACTGCCCTACAAAGATATTTGGCAATGTCTGGAGACTTTTGGTTTTCACAACTCAGAAGCGGGGGTTGTTTTTGCTGACATTTAGTTGGGAAAAGCCAGGATGTCATTAAACATCCTATAATGCAGCCCCTAAAGAAAGAAGTATCTGTCCCAAAATAGTGTTGAGGCTGAGAAACCCTGCCTAATCCTCTTGGGTGATTTTTCCCTGGGCTTTAGGGAGTTTCTTCACATGCATGTTCTGATCAGCACTCTGAGAGTTCAGAGGAACCCAACTCAGTTCTTGGGTATTTCTTTGTGTAGCATTCTCCTTTCTGGAACTCTGCCCTGAGAACTCTAGCCATCCTGGGCTCTCAGCCTCACAACTCTGTTTCCTCAACTCCAGGAGACTGCTGGGCTTTGTCTGAGCCCCCAACCGAACCCTGAACTGCAGTTTGGAAGCTCTTCAGGCAGTAAGTTGGAGCAATGCTAGGGCTCTCCTCATTTGTTTCTTTTCTTTAACAAATGCTTATCCTACATTGCCTGATGTTCAATGTCCTGGAAGACATTTTTTTCTTACATTTTGTTTGGTTTTAGTTAAAAAAAATTTTTCCCAGCCATAAGAATAAATCATATCCCTGTTACTCCATTTTGTCTTGAAGCAGAAGCCCTGCTTTCGACATTTTTGAGATTCAGTTAGAATTAAATCTAGATCAGGGGGCAAAAGCTACCTGTTCCATAGCTGAATCTTTCTCGAGAGTGTTTGGTGTTTACAAATAAGTTGTCAATCCTGAAAAATAACGGAGTTTTCATATAAAAATCCAGATTTCCAGCTATTCTTGAAACATCTTTTCTGGAACTATCTCAAATCAACTGTAGTGTATTTAGAATCTAACTTTTAGCAGTCAAGGCTTTGGAGGTGAATTGGTGGGGGTAAGACCTGGGCTGCACATCTTCATTGCTCCCAGTTTCACTCTCCATTCTTCTCCATCCCTTCCTGTGTCCAGGAGGTTGACCTCTATAAGTGCATCAAAAGATTTCCTGGCTCTCTGGTTTCTCACTGGGGTCAGCCTATCAGGGACACTGGCAAGGGATTAGTGCGGGAAGAGGCAGGATGAGAGTCTGGCTTCCTCTTTGCTAGCTTGGTCAAGTCCTTCTTTGAAAGGCTGCAGCTTTTGACAAATGGCCTTATCACACTGTTCTCTCTCTCTGGGTTCCAGTGACCCTGCCTAAGTATAAGGGGGCTAGGAAACATAGAGAAACCAATGGAATACTTAATGAATACTATTGCCCTGACTATAGAGACTCCTGCAGGAACATTTCTTTCTCAGTGACAAGCTAAATTCTCTTTGCTGACAGGGACAGAGTAGTGGGAAGGAGTTATTTAAGGCGTCCACCTCCAGATTAAGATTTAATTGTATTCCTAGAGATTCCCTTCTGTTTATGTTCTGTCTTTCAGAAGGGTGTTTCATCAATATGACTAGGATCACCTCCCTCAGTCTAGTCTATTTACACAATCTGTTTTGACAGCTCTGAGCAGAAGAGTCCCTAAAGGAAATATTAGATATCACCATACCATTCTATTCTAATCATATTTTATGTTCTGTAATCTCAGCTTAATGATATTCTGCTCTGGAGCACAAATACACACTCATGTATGTGGAAACAGGCATGCACATGAATTTTTGTACACGACCTCAATTCATGTTTCTCTGTGCTTTTCTGCAGCAGCTATGTGGTCTCTATCTGCAGCCTTCTAAATATTTAGTGATGAGACTGTCTAATTAGTTGATTCATTAAATCAACAATCACCTTTTTTTTTGCACAGGAAAAAGCTGGAATCCTGGAAGAAGTAAAATGCCAAAGAATATTCTTGGATTTTAGATTTATAAGATAAAGATAAAACCTGCCTGCCAAGATTAAGAATACCAGCAAATATGTAGGATACAAGACATAGGTTCTGTGGATTCACTACCCCAGAGTTGAGTATAGGTCAAAGTGCAAGAAGAAATAGACATAACTTCATGACAGGCTTAGATTTTTTTTTTTTTAAGATTTATTTATTTATTTTAGAGAGAGAAACACAGTATGAGCGGGAGGAGGCAGATGGGGAGGAAAAGAGGGAGAGAATCTCAAGCAGACTCCGCAGTGAGCATGGAAGCTGACCCGGGGCTTGATCCCAGGACACTGAGATCATGACCTGAGTCACCCAAGAGTCGATGCTTAACCGACTGCGCCACCCAGGTGCCCCTTAGAAAAAAATAAAGAAGCAGAAAGATTAATTATTAATTATTGATCCATTTAGATCTTAAATCTTGTTCATTCCCTGAAAAGCAACAAAAACAATAATAAAAACTATGCTTTAGAATGTAATGTTTTCATGACTATTTTACAGGCCCCTGAAATGTTTTGTTTAAAACATAGGGTCCAACTCACGGTATGCTGCAGAGCTAATGGAGTCCTCAGGGGCCGTGGCCCACCCGGGAACACTGTGGCTCTCGGCTCTGCCTCTGTGTGATGTGGGATGGACAGAGCCAGAGCAGTGTCCGAGGTGCCTCCCCACTCTCCGGTTCAGTGACTCGGGGACTGATGATTGGTTTGGGGACTTAAGAAGAAGTCCTATTTAACAGAAGTCCATGTTCTCAGGGCATTAAAATTGGACATTACAAAAAGAAAGGGGGACAATCACAGAGTGATATAGCCTTCCTGGTGGCCTGTGGAATAGGCTCCAATTCTGTATCTGGGATGGGGAAGGGGGTAGGATCATAGCAACAGCATCTGCATGTTAAAATCTACCCTTGATCTTTTTAGAATCACTATGATATTCTCAGTCACCGAGTCCATCTCAGTTTCAGAAGTTCTGGGCTGTGAATTGTGGGTAGTACCCTGACAGTCCCACGACTCTCCCCGACTCTTCCCTTCCTTAGATCTCCTCCTCAAACCTTCCTTTCACTCCAGACTAAGTGGTAGAAACCACTTCTCTTTACTTGTCATGGATGAAATCATCATCTCCCTAGAACAACCATCAAGTTATTCAATAGTCCTTTTTTATCACGTACAATCTGCATATGATGCTTCACCTTATCAATTCTTGAAATATACCTGTAAGGGGATTAGGAGATTGATAATTTGTCCTGGGAGCACAAAAGCAAATAGAAACATATTTTATCACTTTGTTATGCGCTGGTTTCATGTGATTTCTTAGCAATTTGTGTGTAGCAAACTGTTTCAGTAAATGTGTATCATCTGCTAAATCTTACCAATTCATGCACTTTGTCCACTTTCTCATTCAATTTTCTATGGCCCATGTTCCCCAGAGGGCCATAGTTGTTTTCTTGTGATGATACAGAAAGACCAGAGATCTTGGCTTTTTGGTTTACTCCATTTATCACATTTAAAGTGTCATTGAGAATCACTGCCCTGAAGAGACACTTGCACCCCCACGTTCATTGCAGTATCATTCACAATATCTAAAACATGGAAATAACCTAAGTGTACATTGATAGATGAATGGATAATAAAAACTGACATATATATATGTATATACATATATATATTTAAAAAAGAAGAAAATCTTGCCTTCTATGACAACATGGATTGACCTAGAGGGTGTTATCTTAAGTGAAATAAGTCAGACAAAGACAAATACTGTATGATCTCACTTATATGTGGAACCTAAACAAGCCAAACTCATAGAAATAGAGAATAAAATGTTGTCTGCCAGGCGCTGGTGGCAGGGGCATAAGGAAAATGGGGAGATGTTGGTCAAAGGGTGGAAGAGTATAAAGGGTCCAGTTATAAGATGAGTAAGTCCTGAGGATCTAATATGGCAGCATGGTGACCATAGTTAACAATACTGTATTACATACTTGAAAGTTGCTAAGAGAGTAGATCTTAAATGTTCTCACCACATACAAACAAGTGGTTATTGCTTGATGTGATGGAAGTGTTAACTAACCTTATTGTGATAATCATTTCACAAAATATACATGTATTAAATCATTAGGTTGTACCCCTTAAACTTACACAATATTATATGTCAATTATATCCCAAAATATGGGGAAATATATGTTAAAAAAAGTGTCATTGAGTTAAACTTTCTCATGTATATGTAATTGATAATAACAGATGTACTGGAATTTATTTACTTTGTGAAACCCTTAATGAAATAATGGATCTAGTGGACAATCATCAATGGACAATGGCATGCCCCAAGGAGAGACAAGCCAGACATCACGAACCTCCTGATGGAATATTATTACCCATGAAATATTGTTGCCAAAATATAGAACTTGAATCAGATCAAGTTTTCATATGTAATTACCACTTTACTGGAAATACAAGGGTCAGAGGATCAGGTTATCACCATGGGGATGCAATCAGCAAAATACAGGCCAAGGAGAAAAGGGTATGGGGTAAGTGGACCTCCAGGAGAGAAAGTTTACTTTTCCTTTGAGCCGTTAAAAGGGGAAATTCGGTCGCCCTCAAGGTCAGCGTCCCCATCTTGTTAAAAAAAAAAAAGTTCCTAACTTCAGGCGGTATTCAGTTTCGGGCGGGTGGGAACCTGGAAAATTAGACAGAATGAATGCTCAGACTTCTGCAACATACTGTAAGGAAAAAATAAAAGAGGAGAGCAAGGGGAAGATGTCTTGAATGAGAGAATTACGTGACACAACAACCAGATGTGTGGGACTTGTGTGGCTCCTGACTCAAATGAACCAACTGTAAAAAACAAAACAAAACAAAACAAAACAAAAAAACAGAAGAACAAAAACAAAAACTTTGAGACAATAAGGGAAACATCTGGATATTTCACGATATTAAGAAGTTATTGTTAATTCTGTAGGTGTGATAAATTATGAATATATATACATATTTTGAAGAATCCTTATGTTTTAGGTCTGAGTATGGAAATAATTGTGGATTAGATGTCAGGATTGCTGGGATTTGTGGATGAGGTGGGGGTTATAGGAGGAAACAAGAGCACCCATGAGTTGATGATTGTTGTAGCTGGAAGACAGATAAATGAGGGTCCACTGCTCTTTACTTTGGTGTATGTTTGAAATTTTCCGTAATTTTTTGAACGAATAAAGAATCTTTCATTTGCCAATGCATTTGAGCTTACCATCACATATCATGTATAAAATCCGTAATTAGTAATGCCTACTAAAACTTGGAGCTACGCAACGGTTTCCAAAGCAGTTCATTTACAATCTCATTTCTTCCTCCTGGGTACTACTGGGCGAGGTCGGTGTTGTACCACTTCGCAGAAATGAATGAAGCTCAAGGAAGCCCAGGGCAATTGCTGCCTTGAAGCCACCGGCCAGAACTAGAACGTAGAGTCTTAGAAATTCCACATTCTGGGCTCCTCCCCTAACACCAAGAAGCTTTAAAAGGGAAGAGTGGGAGCGGGATAGAGAAAATAACTGTTTACAGAACGCTCCAGGACCTGACAAAACAGCGACTTCGGGAGTGGAAGTCCTGGGCGGCTGGGCCGATACTCGCCGTGGCCACCAGATGGCGAAGGCTGCTCGCAGCCCAGGGGAGAACCGCGCCGGGCGCGGAAACGGCAGGGAGACCCAAGGCCAAGGGCAAGGCGCTCCGACACTCCGCGGAAAGCTGAGCCGAGCCTAAAGTTAAAGAAGTTGCTGCGCGAGTCCTGCTGCCTCCACAAGCTTATAGAAGCAAGTTTAAGACTTTTTAAGGAGACCCGAAGGTGGGGAGATTAAAGTGGAGGGTGCACACCTTGCTGCCTAAAATAAGCACTAACTCGCGCTTCGGGGTGGGTCAGGGATCCCTCAGAAGCCCAGAAACTTTGGGGACCGTTGCTGAGGGCCTGCTCCGTAGGTGGCTCTGCTAAATCCTTCGCCTGGAGAACTCGACGCTCTTCTTTGGCGAAGCGCAAAGGACTACTAGGGCCGAAGGAGAAAAGGGTATGGGGTAAATGCACCTTCAGGAGAGAAAGTTTACTTTTCCTTTAAGCCGTTAAAAGGGGAAATTCAGTGGCCCTCAAGGTCAGCGACCCCGTCTTGTTAAAAAAAAAAAAATGTTCGTAACTTCAGGCGGTATTCAGTTTCACACTGGGTGGGAACCCCAAGTGTGTGCGCTGGGCGCAGGCCTCGTCCTCTACCCAGACGAGGATAGGCGCAGGTCGACAGATTGCGCGGGTTTGAATCCACCCGGGCCGGAGCTTGCGTACTCGAAAGCCTAAAAAACTTGAGGAATGGGGCACGGAGGAGATGGGGATTTCAAAGAAAGGGACTCAATCGGGCTCACCAACAGTTTCGCAAATTGTCTTTAAAAAGCGCCTCCTGGTGACGCCGAAATCTCCGCAAGGTGAAAGCCCAACTTTTGGAGTCGGCGTGCAGCTTAGTGGGGAACATCGCGGGGCGAACGTGAAAAAAAGGAAGGATGCAGCCAGCATCCAGGCGAGTGGAAAACGAGTGATTCTAATTTCTCTCCCTACTGGAGGCTCAATTTCGATTAAAATCAAGGGCATGCGGGAACGTTTTTACTCCGGTGCGTTTCCGTGACACCTGCAAATTTTTACCAGAATCGCATCATCACCCCCCTCCCCCCGACACACACACACACACACACACACTTATTTGGTTCAGAAAGAAGGAAGAGACTGCAGAGGAAAAGGGAAGACTGTGAGTCTGCCTTTACCTCCAGGTTTAAAGCTAATCAAAGGTGTCCGTAGAAGGACGCTAGGACCAAAAGCTGATCTGGAGCTTGAAACTCTCCATTACGGAGTTGGGAGATGCTCTGCTGCAGAATCCAAGCGGGCTCCAAACCCGGCCCTAGTTCACAGTTGGCGCGCTGGTATGCAGCTTTCCCCATCGCCTACTTCTTTTCGTATCCTTCCAGCCTTTCCCAGTGGCCGGCTCCCCAGCCCACCCCGAGGACAGCTACCCCAGGTCCCAGCAATTCGCAGCTTCGGCACCCAGGAGGAGGAATCCTGGGACTAAGGGGAGCGAACTTGGGCCGGGGAGTGGAGGGAAGCCCCGCCCCAAGGTCTTCCCAAAGCAGAAAAGACGTCCGGGAGCTACGCGGGAGCTTTTTTTTTTTTTTTTTTTCATTTGCCTTAAAAAAGAAAAAAGAAAACTCGAACAACCAAAAAAAAAAAAAAAAGGCTATGTAAAGGACAGCGTGGAAAATGGCAAACAACAGCCTTTCCAACTCAGAGTCAGGTCCTTTTTGCACTTCGTTTTCCTCTGGGCTTTCGTTGCGGTTTATTCGCTTTACTGTGTGCTTTTGTTTGGAGCAGGAACGGAGGTGAAGCGAATCCCGGCGGAGCAGCAGACCCCCAAGCCGGGGTCTCCACCCTGCGCCGGGAACGCCGCCTGAGCGGGTGCAAACGCGGGGACCCTGGCAGAGAATGTAAACAAACGGGGCGCCGAGCCCTTGATCATTATTTAAATAGAGGTTTGTTTATCAGTGTCATCCTAGGAGGATTAATTAGATACATCTCTTCACAATTTGGTGTCTGACACTCCATCTTAGGAATGCCTTATCACAAGGTGTTAATTGGGGCCACTCAGCCACTTACGTTTCTATTAAACACTGTGAGGGACTTTTCACAAGTACCAGGTTCTTTTTACTGTACGGTGCAAAAATATACAGGACTCGAAATAGACTGGGGCCAGAGTCTGCTTTATCCCGGCGGTGATTGTCATTTGCGGGCTTTCTAGAGGCCAGAGCACTGTTTCGAAATTCCGTCGCTGCTCCCAGTACGTTATAGTCCCTGGGGGGAGGGGGGGCGCTGACCAGGTTAGGGGGGCCGCGAGTCCTCCCGCCAGAGTCTGAATCTGTCATCCATAATAAATATACATAAACCAGATTTCAAGCTTTCGCTTCTAGCGTCGTAAAATTCCGGGCGGCTTTGACAAAGCTTTTTGAACAGGCACGGTCATAGACTTGGGGCTAGAGTCGGGGCCACCAAGGTCACGGGCGGCGCGGGAAGAGCTCCGGCCCAGGAAGGGTACAGGGAATGGGAAACTGGAGAGAGGCTCCTGGCGGCCTTAATTGGGCGCGGAAGAGGAGGAGGTCCCGGCTGATTGCTCGCCTCCCAGCAGCTAATCCTCTTAGCAGCTGCATTTCCGCGCCACGCAGTTTAGCAAAATGACCCTCCCGGCCAGACCTTTACCCCGGGAGGGTCAGGAAGGGGCTGGAAAGGTTTGCAAGCTGGGCCAGAAGCCGTCTGCTGATAAGCCTGGCGGGACGTCTGGCGGGGGTGGGGGGACAAAGGGCCCTCCGCCCCAGTCCTGGGTTTAACTTTTCGGCGGGCCTAGGGCTCAGCCAGGGGATGGGGTGGCCTTCGGCCTCTTGGGGAAGGAGAGCCAAATAAACGGAGCTAGACTCAGGGCGAACGGCTACCCGGCCGCTGTTTGCAGAGTGGACCTGCACGGGACGACTGGAATCCTCATTTGTAAGTGTCGCGCCCGCTCCTCGCCCGCGCCGCCGCCGCAGCGTCCCCAGCGTCCCTGGCCGAATTTGGCCGCCCGCGACGCGCCCCGGCCAGCAGCTACCGAGGCGAGCAGCCCGCGGCGGCGGGTGCGCTTGGGGGCTCCGTGTAGAAAAAAAAGCCGCAGGTTGGAGCAGAAGCTGAACTGTGGGCGGCCCGCTTCCCGCCGCACTGCAGGGACCAGTAACTCGTGGGCGCTCAAAGGGCCGCGGGGGTTCCCGGGGAGCCCACGTGGGTCCAGGGACGGGTGGACCCAAGAAAGCCTAGGAAAAAGCCCAGAGAACGAAGTGGTCACGGGCCGAGACAGGGCCCGGAATCCAAGGGCTGGGGGCCGAGGTTTTCCAGGCCGAGTTAAGCCTAGCAGAGGCAATCCTGCATCTCTGCAACCTCCCCTCTCCCCCACCCCCACCTCCACCGGCCCAATACCCATTGTCCAGACTTCCCAGTGGGGTGAGGAAATAAACCCATTCGTCTTCAAGAAAAAAAGAAGATAAACAAAAGCAACCCCACCCCCTCATGACTCAGTGTCCACTTACAGATTCTAGAACCTGGGGGTGGGGGTGGGGTGGTGATGGGGGGGGACACTTCATGCTGGAGAAGGGTGGAGAGGGAAGAAAAATAAGATCTTTAAAACAAAGATTACAACTCCAAACAGAAGACAGAGCTATGCCTGTTCCCTTAATGAACCACATTTATTAAAAATGACTAAGACTGTACATAAAAATCCAAGATCTCTTAAAAAGCCTATAGGAGCTGTGGCATCAGGTTTTAGTTTCTTCACATTACTGAGCTGGGTAGTGGGGATGGCAAAGAAAGAGGGTGAAATAGGGGAGTTTTCCTTACACATGTTTCAAGTTAGTACAGAGTAGCTGAATACATTCTTAACTATCTAAGAAGTAAACAGAATATTCCCCAATATCCGGGATGATGAGAGAACCTATCCCCCCCTGCCCTGCTGTCAGGTGATCTGTGAATTCTTGACAAAGCCAAAGCACCAATTTTCATCATCTCAGACACGTAAGGAGACTATTTGTACAATATATCCCACAGTATTCTACAGTGTATCTAAGCACACACAAAACTGTACACTTTAAAATTATCTCTCTTTTTTTCTTTTTTGGCCACTCCCTTCCCTGCCCTTCTCCTCTCCTGAGTCCTACTAGCCACCCCAGCCCACAGCAGAGGCCTAGCCTGTGACACAGTCCTGAACTAGGGCCAAACATGGCTTGATTCGAAAGCCTAGGAGGAATCAAAGTCAGGTAAAGCCAGCACCTTCACATAAGGTTTTTCTCACCTCCCAGGCCTAGCTATTTTTTGTCCCTAGCAGAAAGTGACAGCAAAAAGTCCCCTGTTGAAGCTTAAGGCCCAGCCCTTCTCTTCCAGAAGCAAAACACCTTGCCACTCCGGGATTCTCTTTGCTTACAGATTTACACATAGGAATGAGAACCAGATCTTTCAACTCATTGGCTAGCGCTCAGCACTCCGAATCTTCACAGCCCGATTCTCTGAATGTTTAGTGCCTCCAATAAATAAATCCAAAACCTTGAATAACCTTCGAATTTTTAAAACGCTTTAAAGTCCTTCATTAATTTTATTTAAAAAACAAAAAAATGCGAGGCTTGTTTCAGTTACCTGCAGCAATTAAAAAGCTTTGGCACCTTCTTTTAGAGGATTGCACAAAACGGGATGCATCAAGGTGGAATGCAAACGTCTTTTTGGCAAACCTAGGCAAAGAAGACAACAAAAAACACCACCAAGTCCATCTGCAAAAAGTTAGCTCATTTTGACGAAGTTAAAATAACTCTTTAGGGAGTTGTGTAAAAAGCATAATACCCCCCCATGCCTTTTGACGTGTCTTTACTGTACTCTTCAGAATTAATGTCCTCACACTTTATGGAGGGAGAATTTTCATTACTAGAGGTGCTGGGAGACAGCCGCCGTCGCTTACAAGCACTGGTGTATACCCCCGAATCGTTGGAATCCAGAGACTTGATGGAAGGGGGGGTCTCTATCCAAGAAGAGCTGATTTCTTCTTTGACTTTCTCCTTGGAGAGCTGATCCTCAGAGAACACAGGGGGGCTTGTTCTGGAGGTCCATGGGAGTCCAGCAGCCATCTTCCTCTGGTAAGAGCCTCGACCTCCCCACCCTGCCATGGCAGGGAAGGTTGGGTCAGGGTAATAGCCCAGGGCGTGGGACGTCTGGAGGGGCAAGGATTTAATACCATATGGGAGCAAGGTGCTGGAAGTATATTCAGACTCATAGGAACCGATGTCTAGTTTGTTGGTCCCAGGTTGCTGGACAGGCGTGACAAGCCACCGCTGGGGAGGGTTGACCACCTCTTCGTTCTGTTGGGGTGAAAGGAGCCCATTGGTCTGTGGCACGGTTCTCTCGCCATTATAATATCGGGCTTGAGGTAAAGTGTTGACAAAGGGCTCCGGGAAGAAGGACTGAACGCCGTACCGACCTCCAGGGACAATCTGATGGGATCTAGGAGAATCCGTGGGAGATGGAGTTAACCTGTCATTTTCTGAAGCGGTGTACATGCTACAATATAAAGAGAAACACTTAAAAAAAAAAAAACCCTAATGTTGTCCCCAAATAACCACCTCCCAGAAATCAAAAAGCCTCACATAGTGGGCTGTACTGGGAGCACTGGTCTGCTGGAGTGGAGGGATGGAGGTAGGAGATGAACTGGCCCATTTCAGCCCGACGCTTGGCTCATATGGAAAAAGTTTCTTCCCAAGCACTAAGTATTTAAACTATAAAAAAATCCACCTTTGCAAGTCCTAGAACTTGAAGAACAGTGCCACTCTCCTTTGTCAATGTCGGGGAAGGAATGCTGACTGTGGTATTAGAAATCCCACTTGTAAATGGCCTTGTGGGGCCTTGCTGTTTAATGTTGTGAAAATTACATCCTCTTAGTTTTAGGTTTTTCTTATGTAAAAAAAAATAATAATAATGATAATAAAAGAGGGGGAGTAATAATACCTATTCCTCAGAGGATAAAAAAGTTGGATCAAATGAAAAGGAAGGTATATAAATGCAGATTATGAAAATTTCAAATCTCCACTCAAATGTTAAAAAAAATAGCTCCTCATTTTTCAGCCCTTAACATTGCTTTAAAAATTAACAAACCCTTCCGTGAAAATTCTAAAGCAAGATTAGCCAAGGGGGGGGGGGAATGCAAAAATAAAAATAGCTGAGAATCCCAAACAAACGTGACGACTCGTCCTAGAATGTTCTCTGGGAAGTGTCTGGTTATGTATGTCCTGTTCAAAGATGACCATGCAAATACGAATAAAAGCTGCACTTACGAATCATAGTTGTCTCTGAAGCCTTTTGCAAAGGGGTTATGATCAATCTTTAGTTGAGTTATCTAGAGAGAGGGGAGAAAAACAGTCAGTCGTTGAGTGCTTTATCACGCTGGACCTAGCTGTAGAGATTCTTGGGCCGTTTGGGACACTCACATCGGTGTTTTGGTAGGCAGTCACCGCAATGAACTGCGTTTCCGAGAAGGTAAAGGTCTGAGTCTTTGAGGGCTCGTTCAGGTCCTCCACGCCATCCTCTGTCACCTCAACAATGTGCAGTCGAGGTTGGTACTTGTGTAAAGACTGCAACACTATCATCTGGAAATGGTACAGAAAAAGAGCTGCCAAATCCATAAAGTCTCTTAGAGGTAAATCTTGACAAACTACATGTTTTGGAATGGGACTCCTGCTTGTCGCCCACTGACAGTTACCTTTTTCTATAGCCATTTTTAAGATCTTCTCATTGCTGCTTTTGCAACTTAAAACCTAGCTGGCTGGCTATGCGTGTTTGACAAACACTCTTTCCTCTTAGTTTACTAAGTCCCCCAAAGACTTTAGTATTTCTTCTCCTAGTAGTCAACTCACTGTTTACTGAAGTCTAGTGAAAATGAGAGGTCAAAAGAAAAAAAAAAAAGGTTAGAACTAGGTGAGCAAACAGGTGACAACTGCAGATATTACAAATACAGCGAAGAGTATGGTAACTTGTTAGGAAAAGAGATCTATGGCCAGAAGCCACCCCCATCCTCTGTCACTCTACCTGGGTGTTGTTGTTATTTGCGCCTTTGTTATTGGTGAGTTTTAATTTCCCAAAGGAAATCTCCTGTCTCATCCAGTGGGAACCAGTATTAGGAGACTCTGGGTGAACATACATTTTGTTGCCTAAGAGAAAATGAAACAAAACACAAAACCCAAGCAGATAGGGCTGATTACACATGGACATAGGGGAGGGATGTCTGTTACATCTAGATTCAAGAGCTAGTCTTCAGGCACAAGTCTCCCCAGAGCTTGCTCTCCACCAGGACTCCAGTGACAGCCCTCCCAGGGCCCCTGTGCTTCCCGCCCTCCTTGAACAAGGCAATCATCTTAATGCTACCTCAAAATACATAAAAGGAGCTACCAGGAGATGTCTCTTGAAGGTCAATTTGGGGCCTCCTAAAGCTGGTAGGGCAGCATCTGATGGAAAGTGGTTGGGTTTTCATGGGGGGACTCAACCTTGGGGAAGGCTTTCTCAAGTGAAGGCTGGAGTGTCAGGAGCCCTTTCCACCCAGGAGAATTTAGTAGGAATTGGTGGGGGAGGGTGGGGAAGAGTAGGGTCACGGTTACAGTACCAAAGTTTATATTCCTACGCAAGAAGTCTGACTTGGCAATTCTCTCCCTCTCTCCCCCATTCCAACAATCAACACCAAGAAACTCATCCTAACACCTCTAAGCCCCAGATGAGGGGCAAGTGCTCGATTTAAATGGGGGTTGTCGGAGTCAGGAGTTCATCACCCACCCCTCCCTGCCTGGGCCTCCTCTCTCCTCACCCTGCATGTTATTGTCCGCTTTGCCGCAGGTCACCCACTTGCCCCCCTGGAACCGCCAGTGGTTGGGGTCTGCCAGCACCACCTCTACAAACACGTTGTAGTGGGCCGTGGGATTGAGTCCGTTTATGTTGAAGCTCAAAAAAGGAAACATGCGCCTGAATGAGGGAACAGAAGCAGGACACGCGGTTTGAGTCCGGGTACCTGAGAGCAGGCCCACACCAGACCAGGTTTGCCGGCCCCTGCGGCAGGTCAGAGTGGGACACTGAAAGGCCTACAGAAAGAACAGAATACCGGTCCACAAAGTGACCCCCCACTCTGCAAAATACTTGAGTTGTCAACTCTGGGAACATCTCTTTTCTGAAACAATTTGCCCCAAAGTAAGCATTTCCCCAATTGAGGTGCTACCGCACCCTCTCCCCACTCAAGTTCTTAATTTTTCTTCCAGGATGTGAAAAATCATTCGTTTTTCTACGTTTAAGTACCAGAGAACAACGTTCAGTTGTTCGGGTTAAAAATTTTAAATGGTACTCGTCAGGCTCAAAGTTCCCCTTGAGCGCCCCTCTCCCAGCACCCACCCCTCACGTTCCCCATTCGTACCCACTGTTAGCAGTCGGATGGGTATCAGAACTTTCTCAGGTCCCGAACCTCACCAGGTCTGGCTCCAGGGCCTGCCGAACCAACTACCCGCACCCAACTAACCCTCCGATGCCCATCTCCCCGAGGCGCCCCGTGGGGACTCTGGCGCCTAAAACTGCGGGAGCTCATCTACTGCGCTCAGGAAGCCAACCTTTGTGCCTTTCCCAACCCGGGGCTCCTCGCGGGTATGCAGGGACCAGCTCTGTATGCCGAGCGGGCGGATCTAGTAAATCCAGCTTTGTGGACAAGCCCCAATTAACATTTCCGCCTCCTTCTGGCCAGTCCAGGTGAGGGTGACGGGGGGCGGGGGGCGGGGGGGAGAAACAGCTGTAACATTAGCACCGTGCACAAATCGGTACGCGGACCGGGAGGGACACCGGACTGGAGATGCGCGCGGAAAAACACTCTCCAAACAAATCGCGGAGCGAATGGGCACAGCTCCCTCACGCCCGGCCTTCCCCAGGACCACACAGTCACTCAATTGTCATTCACCTCGGGGCCCCTCCGCGCTGCTCTCACCTGCCCTGTTTCGTAATGATCATCTCGGTTTGGTGGCGGTGGAATTTGAGCCACAGAGGCCGGTTGCACAGGTAGACGTGGGCACGAAAGCCGGAACCAGGAACCCCCAACGCCCCCAGTCCTCCGCAGGACCCCGCAGCTGCCGCCCCAGGGTACGGCCCATAGAGCGGAGCCCCCTGGCTGTACTGATAGGCCCCCGGGCCGCCTGCCCCGCCGCCGCCGCCCGCTCCCGCTCCGCTACTCGCGCCGGCTCCCGGGCCAAACTGTGCCCTCCCAGGTGGGCACACAGCCGCGGGGAAGCCGCCGGGGGGCAGCATGGAGCCGTAGGGGTAGCGCGCCCCGTTGGGAGCAGGGTACACGGATCCGTGGGGCGCCCCTGCCGCCGCCTGGTAGGGGAAGAGCGAGCAGGGCGCGGCCAGCTCGGAGCCCTGAGGCCCGGGGGACTGGAGGTAGTAGCGCTCGGAGCTCAGGCTGTCCATGGAGTAGCGTGCGGTGGCGGCGGCGGCGGCGGCGGCGGCCGCGGCGGCGGCAGCGGCTGAGGGCAGCTCCTCCTCCCCACAGGGGGAGCCCTTGCGGCCGTCCGGGGGCCCGGGCTTGGCCACTGCCACGGCGCTGGCGAAGGCGTCCCCGGCGTCGGCGTCACTGAGCATGGCCGCGGGGGCCCCCGCGCTGGCGGCCGTGGGTTCCCCGCTGCCACTCTCGCACGAGAGGCTGCCAGGGAACTTCTTGGGCGCTTTGTCTAAGTCCAGCCTCTGAGGAGAAGGGGCCGCGCCAGGGAGGTGGCCTGCGCTCCCGCTGCCTCCGCCTCGCGCCCTCTCCAGCGGGTAGAAGTGCGCGCCGGGCAGGTTCACGGAGCTCACCAAGAGCTGCTCCCCTAACTGCATGCTTTGCAAAGCGCAGACGGCAGCTGGCTGCTTCCTCTCCTTCCGCGGCCTTAATATAAAGGCAGGATGGGGGAGCCAGCGCCCTCTTCCGAGGGGAAGGTAACTTCCCCTACCTCCGGTGCTGGGGCTACCCACCTGGCCGCACGAGGGCCGCTAAGGCGCGCACGGGCGCGCCCGGAACCCAGCGTCCTTTCCGCGAGGAAAGCTCACTGAGTTTGAAGGCAGGAGGTGGAAATTGACCGAAAAGCACTCTCCTTTTCCCTTCCCGTCGTTCTTGCCTCTCTGGACCCCCGTCCTCCTCCACACTCACACCCAGGAAGAAGAGGATTTAGATCTCTGTCCCCATCCACCCACCAGCGCTAGACTTTCTGCCCTTCTCGACCGCCCAAGTGTGGGTCAAGTTGACCACTTGGAAACTTGCAGGCTGTCATTGGCTGCTTTATATATGTGCGGCCAGGGAGGGGCTTCGCGGCCCCACAGCCCGGGGACTCTCCTATTGGCTGATGGAGGTGACACTAATTCAATTAGGCATTTACTAATTGGATCATGTCGACTGCGACTTTCTTTTCCTTTAGTCTATTTTTTTTTTTTTTTTTTTTTTTAGACTCTGTCCTACTGTGAGCATCAATTCTGGTGTCCGTATTTTGCTGGAGTTTAGGGGAACAGGGCTTGGGGTCTGCGTAGCGGGGTCCACTCCTGCCACAGAAGTCATCTCGGCACTCTGAGAGGAGGATGCGGGGGCGGGAGCGGGTTTTAGAGGCTGGAGCGAGAAAGGCTCTGCAAGCTGAAGGCTTGCAGAGAGGCACCGGTCCCTGAGGGTGGGGATCTGGGGAGAGTTGGAGAGAGGCCGAGGCGAGGTCTCTTTCCTCATCGGGGGCTGTAGCTTCAGGCACACTTTCCTCCGGATGGTGGAAGGCTTCCGGGCCTTGAGCCTACAGGAACCCCATTTTGTTCGGTCCTGCTCTTTTACTCCACTGGGAAGGGTTCGTGAAGAGGAAACCTTGCGCTCCGCGTTTGGGATTCCGGGGACAGCGAGAGCACATTGCCATCCTTGAGGACCGACTTCTGAGTCAGAAGCCCTGGCGGGGTGGGGTAATGGGGACACCCTCACCCTCATGCCAACACGCCTGCTTTCAGAAGGCAATCACTTTTACTCCCCACAATTGAAAATCCATCGCAGCTCAGTTTCCCTGAATCCCGGACTCCCTCCACCTCACACACCATCTTCAGTGGGGCCTGGCACCGAGAAACAAAGGTTCCCCAGCAGCAGTGCGGTTGAGATTCCCTGCGTCTCTCCTCTGCGGCGCAACACAGAAGGTAGAATAATTAGTGAAATAATCAGTTTGATACTGAATTAAGCCCTTTTGCCCCAGCTGCCTGTTTCTCCCTTGCGTTTCCGCAGACAGTAGAGTCAAGAGTGGTGCCGTCTTATTTTATTGTTTTATTACCGAAAAGGGGGGAGGCATGTTTCATTGCGGATAAGGAGAAGCATGAATATTCGCTGTTAATAAGCAATTACAGACGCGGCTTGTAATCGCTCCGGGAGCGCATTTTCCGGCTGAGATGTTGGGACTCTGCTTCCCCAACCGAACACGGTCACACGGGAAACTCTTTGCCCACAACAGATGAGGCGGCCGCAGGATTTTTTGAGCGTGCACACGCCAGTGCAGAATAGCTCGAAGCTTTCCAACCTAGGTTCAAACCACAGCCGCATAAACCAACACCGGCACGTCTGGCTTAGAGAGCAAGACGGTCCGTAATACACTCGGACGTTCCAGGAAATTCACCAGTTTTGGGGGTGGTGAAAACCGGGGGCGCGAGAGGGTTTTCAGGTTCAGGACACAGCCAGTGGGGAGGGGGCAAGTTAAGCGAGTGGGCCGGGACGGTGGTCCCGCAGGTCCTGGGCAGAGCAGCCCGGGAACAGATCCCTAGAAAGGTGGCCCAGAGCGCACTCCGCCCAGCGCCCCTAGCATCTCGTCCTGCTAGTTGAGTTCGGGTTTGGCGTGGCTCTCTGCTCCGATCACCCCCCCGGTCCACTCCCACCTCCCGGCTTTTGTTTTATTTTGACCGAGGGAAGTCGTGAAGAATTGAATTTTTCAAGTACTTTGTGCGTTTGAAGACTTCATGATTTTCAAAGTGGAGATTCCGTGAGGGGGACGCGAAAACAGGAAAGGAAGGGGCTGCGCGGTTTGGGCAGCTTGGCGACGTAGCTCGGGTTTGGGGAACCTGGTTACGCCTCGCGGGCTCCCCCACGTTAGGCTTGACCTGAGCTGCAGGACGTTTGAGGGAAAAGTAGGGGTGAGATGGAATCTCACGTTATTTGGAGATAGGGTGGCTGGGGGTAGATAGCAGTTTTGCGCTTTATCACAGAGAGAAAGCGGGCCTCTGTGTCCCTTCAAATTGCTTTCGAGGCGGCCAGGGAAGCGCTGCGCGTGGCAAAGTGCCATAGCAGGCAACAGGCATCGTTCCGACCCACTCTGGCGCAAATAACGCGGGCCAGCTGTCCCCCGCGCCACATCAGAAAGGGTTGATTTTATTCCAGCCCCAGAGCAAGGTCTTGAAAGCGCGTGGGTTCATTCTGGGTGCTACCTAATTATTAAATGTATACACGGGATGCGTGATCAAGATTAGTGTTGACTCTTGGGACAGGAAATTGCAGTTTACATCTCCCCACCTCCCCAGTATATTTATTATTTTACCCAAACTTTAACACATTTTACAAATGGGGAAATAAAGAGGAATTCAAAGAGAATCAAAATTCGGGCTAGCACAAAACTGCTCTGAGACCTGGCATTTTGGGAACATGGAAAACATATACATGATTTATATTACATTTATAAGTTACAAGGTCTTTTTTAACATAATGAAAAGTACTGTTTCAACTAAAGATGATTTTTTCCTGACAACATAGAGATAAAGAAATCTCATTGAATGGTTTTCCTGTAGTGATTGACTAATTGCATTATTATTATTATTATTACACATGGAATATACTAGTCTAAATGCCTGGAGAGTTATAGATGAGCAAATCTGTGATTTCCTACTTGGAATGGATTTTCTTTTGCTGGCTCCATTTTACTTACAGTCAGGGAAAGAGACATAAAAAATATTTTCATGTATCCCAGCCAAACTTTAAAATCCAAGCACTCTTTTCCAGAAATAGGAACAGGAAAGAAAGCTAAAGCACGGCTTCAGTGAACATGTCAGGCAGCACCCTCCTTAGACTGGGTGGGCAAATAACAGCGCCTTCCAGCCTGTTTGCTGTTTGATTTCAATTACACCCCAAGCTTCATGAAATCCAAATGAGACATTTATTGAAAGGTGCCTGGTTTTATGTGGCTCAACTGACAGTGTATTGGAATACATTGAACAAAAACATCAACACTGGGGAGGAAACGTGGAGACCCCTTGGAACCCCAGACCCAAATGCCGGCTGGATTAACTCAAATCTTGCACCTTTCAGCCTGAGTTGGGGCAAGCAGGACCCTTTAAAGGCTACAAGGAAGCCAAGGCCAAGCCTGTGTGTGAGCCTCTGGAAGATCTTATGCTCTACTGGTTCAAGCAATCATATCAGCTTCATGCTACCATCTCATCCTGAGAACACAAAGTTATTGCCAACCTGGCCAGGTGACCTCTTTACCCATTTCTCCCCCCTTAAAGGTGACCACTATCAGTGCATTCATCTTTTAAAAGCCACACTGAGAAACATTTTGCTATAACAAGACTATTACACATCAAATACATATACATATATATGAATAAGTTACAGGGGTGAGTTATAGATGAGTGCAATGATCTATGGTTTTCCTCCTGCCCTGCTCCCCTCTACATACAACCAAGGGGGCCCATATAAATGTCCCAATAAAGTCTATTATTTTCACCCCCACTAAAAATGTGTTATCAAAACACCGTCCGTGTTATTCAAACACTTTGTAAATTCTGAGCAGACTTGCTGCCGGTTCTCCTTTTAACCCTAGGAAAACATTCCAACATTACCCGGTCACCAGCGCTTCGCCTGGACTCTGGGAAAACGTCAATGGGTGTTTTGTGGTGAGTTGGTCCTTTTACTATTTATCTATGGCCTTTTCTTTGTTGATGTTACATTTTATTTCACCATCTCAGGTTAACTCTTTGGCCCTTTGTTCTCTGCTGGCCAGATCTGCCACCTCCACTGTGCTTTCCAAAGGGGGAGGGAGCTTTCATCACCGTAAGGTTGTTCATGTTTCACTTTTTTTTTTCTTTTAAAGAAAATGTCCTGTAAGATAAAACATTTTGGAAACGACAAGTAGTTTTGATTCTGCTGACAACAGCAAGATACACCCACCAACACAGTTTCACTTTTATAAGAATTTATATTTCACCATGACGCTGGAATAGAATGATCACTGCTTTAAAAAAAAAAAAATCGCCAGGTCCACAAATGCGTGAGGCAAAGGGTTACATTAAACTCATGGTATTTTTTTCAAACAAACATGGCAAATTTAAACTATTTCTTAGCTATCCATCTGTGTATTTAGATTGCTAAGTGCAATTGTAACTTACTGTTAAAATATGAAGAGATGGGGGAATCCTGGAATGAAAGTTAAGAAACATACTCAAAGTTGTTTATTACAAAAAAGAACTGATCTTTTCTTAAACATTGAATCAAGAATCTTTTTTTATGAAGTATTTTTTAAACAGTAAATGAATTCCTGGATTTCAGTGCTGCTCTATCATTATTATATTCACATTTATGGAAGTACATAGATTCGCATAAATACAAGAAAGCCATGTGGGGCAAAGTAAATAAAGTAAAAAACTCTCAGAAATAAATTATGGGACTGTTTGGTAATTATTGCTCCATTAGAATATGAAAGAGTTATACAGGGTTTCACCTGTCTTGCTTACTTTTGCACCTTGAAAGTCCTAACACTTAGTAGGGGCTCATCTGTTGACTGAAAGAAAAGGGTTACTAAATCTGTAAACTAGAACAGATAAAATAGCCCAAGGACAGTGTCAGGTCTCAGGATTTATAACCATGAAGACAAAAGTGAATGCTATTTTCCCTATCCTATAAGAGAAAAAGATAACACAGATCTTCCTAAATTAATGGACCTGGCATTTTCATCTTTTTAAGACTTTTTAGGATTTTAAAAATCTTTTCTAGACCTTTCCCAACCCAAAGTTGTCACGTGATTGCATGGCTTTTCCTGTGTATTTCAATGTTGACACTCTTCCACAGGAAAATAGAAAAGTTAGTGCTGGAATTGCAGTACAGCTGTTAATGGGAACAACCAACATGTAGCCAAGGAGAAATATCCTCCTGACCATAAGTCACTTGCATATCGCTAAGAGAGTCGGCAGAGCCTATGGCAATGAGTGTTTCAACAGAAGCCACCTCTGTGGTACAGGTGCAGCAGGATGTCTACACAACAGGTGGGCAGAATCCAATCCTGTTGACCAAAGCTTCAAAATGACAGGGCAGCTGGAATCTCCCATTCAGGCCCCCTGCGAGAAACGGGGAGAGGGGAAATCTTGGTTGAGAAGTTACTCAGCAGAAAGCATTAAGCCCATAAGAACCAAGGAAGAGAGGGTGAGGGGGAGGGAGGAAAGAAGGGCACCAAAGAGATCATTCCATAAACTAAGAGAAAAGCAGAACGTTGTAGGCAGAATTGTATGTATTTGTGGCTTTCTACCTTTTACTACCTTTGTGAGTCTGGGCAAACTCCTTAACCCTTCTGTCCCCCAGTTCCCACTTGTAATAATAGCATACAGAATGTAAAGCAATTAGAACAGCATCTGGCACATAGGAAGGTCTAAACTCTTTCCTATTACTCCCCATCACACCTATATTGAGCTCGTTTTTCGCCCTCTTCTTAGTAGATACTGGGGCGAAACGAGGATGCATCCGGGTCTGCTGGGGGGAGGCCAGGAACCAATAAGTCAAAAGCAACGTGAACTAGAAGTAGGAGGCAGGACTGAGTCAGTTAGAACCCGAGAGGAGAGTCCCCAGTTGTTCCTACAGCTTCTTTCAGTTTCTCCAGAACCTTGCGGGATGAAGGGGGTGGGGTGGGGGGGGAAGGGTGGAATCCAGCGCCTTCCCCTAGAGCGGGGCTGGAAAGGTGCACTTCAAAGGGAGGCGGCTGGGGCGCCCAAGCCCGGGTGCGCCTTCCGCCCCCTCCAGGCCCGCATTAGCATTCTGTTTTTCCCAGGCCTCCTTGCCCTCCCGCCTCCCGCCGGGATTTTGCCTTTCTGGCCGATTATTTGTCAAAGAAAAAAAAAAATAGGGTATTTAGCTCAGGTTTTGTTCTCCACCTACTTGGTTAAACGCCCGACCACGAAGGAGTTGAGTGAATGGTCGGATGCCTCCCGCAGGGCTCTCGCTCCTGGAGAAGACACCCTGAACTGGGGGTCCCCAAAAGGACACCATCTGGACCCGCTCGCTGGGGGGCCCTGGGGGCCTCAGTGGCGGCATCTGCAAATTGAGAGGACAAGAGCAAAGCAAGAGCAACCGTAGGGAGCTGCTATTGAGGAGGCCCCCAAGTCCTGGTCAGCCGGTACCGCTTAACCACTGCGCAGGGTCCAGGAAGGTCCGTGGAACCCCCTCCTCCCAAAGATTACAAGGGGTCCGCGAGGAAGGGAGTTTCTGGGAGGAGCAAAGAGCAGCTGACATTATTTCTTCATCCGTTTGAGGCTCACTTTTCTAGAATAGAGTTGATCCTCCGATCACACAGCCAAGGGAGGAAAATAATAAAAGTAGCATAGGACAGACTCTCGGCTTTATCTGTACGATTTTTTTTCAAAAGCGGCACCTTACAATGTATTTAAGAACCCATTTTACGGAAGGGTAAAGCGGTATTTGGCGAAATGAAGGCCCTTGTCCACAGGCACACAGCTAAAAATGGTAGCCTGGGAGTTTGAATCCTGGCAATCTGAGCTGCGGGGCTCCCAGGGGAGGGGTTAAGGACGTGTGAATGGGGCGGGGTGTGGGGCGTTGTTTTCTCTGAGTGGTAGGGCTTCCAGGTAAGTGTTGGAATGGGGATCCTGTGTGGCTTCGAAGGAAGGGAGTGGACAGCGCTCGGTGCGCATCTGCAGCCCCGGGACCTTTAAAATGAGTCTCTTTCATGCAAGCTGGGCCCCATAACTCCACCCTATATCCCAATCCTGGGTTCTGGCTGGTCCTTCTTGCTTGGGATAACCACAGCAGGGTGGACCTCTCTCTACAAGCTTGGCCTGGGCCAAGGTCTTGGCGTACAATATTCCACTTAAACCCTCGTTACCACCTCACTGAGGTAGGCACTTTTCCCCATTTTACAAATAGGAAAACCGAGTCTGAGAGAGGTCAAGTAAACTTCCCTGAGGGCATACCATTTGTGAGCAGCCGCTCCAGCGGACCTGGAAGCTGGGAAGGCGGTGCTCTTTCCCAGGAACGCTGAAACCTTTACTAGAAAACCGGGCTTTCTGGGCTCGAGCTTTGACAGAGCGGCGATCCGCAGAGAGAGCTGCGGCGAAGCAACAGCCTCTCTGCCTGTCGCGTTTCCTTTTCCCTTCCCATTCCCAGTCGCAGAGCGCGCAGCCGAGCGCCCATCCTACGCGCTCCGGGGCTGGGATTTGCGAGCTTCTGGGGGCCCTTCTCCCTATCTGGCGGACGCTCGAAGCCTTTCCTTTGCGGATGCGCGGGGAATCGAGGCCGCCTCTTGGGTCTCTCTCTCCCTGACGCGCCGGGCTCCTGCGGCCGCCCTAACTCGGCGACACGCAGCCCAGGGACCGAGCCCCGCCATCAGAGAAGCCTAGGGAGTCTCTTAGAGCCCCGAGCGCGCGGCGAGTGCCCCTTCCTGACGCGAGATAGAGCCCACCCACGCCCCGGTGTGTGTGGCCCGAGCAAAAAAAAAAAAAAAAAGCCAATTCCGGGCAGGGGCTGAAACCCAGGCTTCTGCGCCCCAAGGGTGGGTTCTCGGCTTCTGCTCGGCCGCAGGCTTAGAACTCCTAATGCACTCGGGGTTGCACTCGGGCAGCCGAGCGCCTGTTTCCCCGTCCCTTTCCCCACAATCACCGGAGCGCGCCTTGGGTGAAAAGATAGGGGGTGTCCCACATATTTCCGGTCCTCCCTCTTTGCCTTTTTACTCCGCAAGCCTTTCTCCCTGTATGTTAGGTACGCCTGGAGGGCAGAGGCCAACTTGAACTTCTTTGACTCTACCAACCAGAGATAAATGTATATGTATATTACATAACCTATTGTATGGTGTTATAATAAACTATAATATCTTTCACAATAGAATATAAACAACACCATACAATAAAATCTATCTATCTATCATCTATCTATCTAAATATACTTGCATAAGGCCTTTAAAGAACTCAGAAGCCACCGGGTTGCAACATTTCGCGCGCACCTCGGCCTGACGGCAACCTCGATTAATTTCTTGTGTGTATTTCCGGGGCTTATTACCTGTTTTGCACCAGCAAGTGTGTGTATGCACCTGGATTCCTCCTTATCTGTCCCCCACCCTCCTGCATGTTTTTATACACACTCTTCAACAATTTGCTTTTTTCACTTAAAATACGTCTTCAAGTTAGTTCCTGGGGAAGTCGGAGGTTTTGCTAACTCAATATATCCCAGGGCGTGCCCAAAAGGCTTAAATAAATTATATTGGTGTTTGGGGGCTTTCCTCGCAGCTGCGCGCGCCAACGCCGAGCCACGCTGCGATCCCCTGACCTGCTTGGAGGCCGCCCGCCTGCTGCTCTGCGCCCCCGGAAGCGCGCGCCGCGGGAGGAGCGGTGTGCGCCGCGGAAGGCGCAGCGCCCCCTTGCTCCGCGTGCGCGGAACCCCGCCCGGGTCTCGCTGTGGGAGTTTTCTTGCTTTTGAGAACCCTCATTGTTTGTACTCTCAGACCCCAGAATCGGGTAAACAAGCTCTCGGACTCTGCCCTGTGATCCTGGGGCTCACGGGCGGGGGAGCGATCTGCTAGACAGTCCCAAGGCTGATCAAAGAGGAGGACTTGGAGGGGACCGTCAGCCCCATTAACATCCCGCCTGGCTGGGCTGCTGGGGGTGGGGATGAAGTTGGGCAGACGCGGGGCAGAAATCGCGAGTTTCCAAACGCCCAAGAAATGACCCCATCTGAATTACTTCCTAAAGTCCTTAAGGCTTTATGGCAACTCTCGAAGAAGCCGAAGATCTCTAGGCTTCTTAGAAGGCGCACTGTGGGCTCAGCTCTTAGGAGGGTGCTCGGATCCAAGACTGGACAGTGTTGACAAGGATAAGCTTCCATGTCTTCAGAAGCTGGTGGAAGATACAAACAACATCAAGTAAGCAATTAAGAAAATATCAGAAAATCATCCAACAGGGTAATGCAGTGGTTTCCAATCTTGGCAGAATCACCTGGGGCACTCTTAAAAACCTCAATGCCCCCCCAGTAGCAGCCCAGGAACAATTAAATCAGGATCTCTGAGAGTGGGACGCAGGCATCGGTATTACTAGAAGGTGTCTAAATGATTTCAATATGTAACAAAGTTGAAGAACCACTGGGCTTTTGGGCTCGGGGTCGGTGGAGGTCTTTCTGAAGAACTGACATTTGAGCTCAGAAGGGAAGGGAGAGAAGACTGTGAGGGAACGCTGTGCCGGGGTCTTGTGCTTGCTGGTGCTCTGGGATTGGCAGTGGAGGAGGGAGAAAAGGCATTTTAAGAGCAGAAGGAAGCAAGTGAGAGCTGAGCATCTGGTCACAGTGCTCTGCATCCCTGGGAAGTCTTTCAATTGCCCAGTTCCTAGGGAAGCTTTAAAGATCACTGGAAAATACCTAGTTTAAAATGATTCATTTTAAAACATAGAAGTCAAATAAATAAAGCATGGAAATATTTCTTAAAATACAATAATGCCAAAGGGCTTCTTCATGAGGGATTTCATGACATTTCATGGAATCTAAGATGCCATCCATTAACATACTCCGTTATTTTGTTTGTCACTAAGAAAGAAAAAGCCAGCTCCTAAAATTTTTATTTTGTGCTTATTGAAAGAACTGCTTTTTTAGACAAAGTGTTATTTTCATATTTCACTCATAAAAGAAAAATAAAAACCGGAAGCCCAGGCAGGGACAGCTATGTCACAACTGTCACCTGACCAACAGTGATTGTAAGACCTCATTGGTTGTAGAATGCTTCTGGATTTCCAGAAATTAAAAGGTGCATCCTAGAATTTATGCAAACCAGTGTCATCTAATGAGCTCACTGCTCAATGCTTTGCATCTTTTAGTTCATTCAGTCCTCACGACAACTATATGAAGTAGGAACCATTTTTATTAACAACACTTTACAGTTGAGAAAACGGAGGCACTGAAGGCTAAGTTACTTCAAGTCAGACCACCACCAAGTTGCAGAGATAGGATATAAACCCACTGTGGTCCTAATCTCACTATAAGCTGAGAAAATTGTCTCCGTTGAGTCAACTGAAACTCAAAAGAGTTAGAAGAAGGGGAATAGAGGTGAGGGGGAAAGAAAGGACCTCAGGGTTCAATTAAGTGGTAGAATGGGGTCTCTATTTCAATTGAACTTCAATTTTATGACTGTTTAGGGGTAGAAAAGGATCACGTGGCAAAACAACCTTATACAGCCAAAAGCATTCATGTCATCCATTAAAAAAACTTATAAGGAGGGGCGACTGGGTGGCTCAGATGGCTAAGCGTCTGCCTTCAGCTCAGGTCATGATCCCAGGGTCCTGGGATCGAGTACTGCATCGGGCTCCCTGCTCAGCGGGGAGCCTGCTTCTCCCTCTGCCTCTCTCTCTCTCTGTCTCTTATGAATAAATAAATAAAATCTTTAAAAAAGAAAAAACTTATAAGGCAACGATAATCTGCACATTTCAGGCCATATTTAAAAAAATAAACTTCAAAAACTCAAGTGTAGTACATACTGAAAAGTACACATATCCTAAATACTTAGCTCAATAATTTTTCCCAAATTGAATGCAGTTGTATAACCAGCATGTATGTTAAGAAATCCAGTATTGCTTGAACTCCAGAAGGCCCCATGCCCTCTTCTGGTCACTGCCTGCTAAGAGGCGGCTGCCATTTTTATTTCTATCACCATCAGTTAGATTTCTCATTTTTTGAATTCTATATAAATGGATTCTTATAGTGCATTCTTTGTGTTTGGCTTCTGTCATTCAACTTGTTTGGGATATTTGCTCATGTTGATGCGAGTAATTGCATTTGTGCATTCTTCTTGCTGTGTAATATTCCATGGTGTGAATATATAATTTATTCATTTTGCCGGAGACATTTGGGTTGTTTCCAGTGTGGCTTATTATGGAGAGTGTTGGTATGAACATTCTTGGGCATGTCCTTTGGTGAACATATGTAGTGCATTTCTGTCAGGCCTCTGGGATTGCTGGGTGATACAGGTCAGACCATATTATTTATTTATTTATTTATTTTTAAATATTTTTACTAAAATTCAGTTTAGTTAACATATAGTGTATTATTAATTTCAGGGGTAAAATTTAGTGATTCATCAGTTTCATATAACACTCAGTGCTCATTACATCAAGTGCCCTCCTTAATGCCCATCACCCAATTACCCCATCCCCCACCCACCAGACCACATATTTTTAAACAAGGTGTGTAACACTTTAAGGTCTTGGGCTATTTAAGCATGGCACTTTTACTCTTAGGACTGAATTGTAACAATGCTGGGGAGTATTAAGGAAGGGATATCAGATTAAAGAAAGGAGGAGGAGATAAATAGGCAAGAAGATAGATGCTAATAATGCTTTAGCATACATTTATTGTTTTGTGATCTAACATCCAAGCACTAAATGTTTATGAATGCTTACATTTTTTCTACGAATCGTTGAACATCCATAGATAAGTGTGTTGACAAAGCAGACAGGGATAGGGAAATACTCAGAATGCCAGAGGGAACCCCTTGATATCCTTTCATCTTATATATTTATGACTTTCTAGCAATTGCCTCAGTTGAAAATTTCTAGCATAAAAGTGGAGGCACTGATACCAGTAAATTCTCAAGTCTAGATTTTCCACTGATATTTCTTTTTTTTTATAATCAAGGAAAAACTTTTTTCCCTCTTGATGGTATGTTCAGGGGAAAAAAAAAAAAGGAATGGTGAGAAAAAAAACCACACAAAGAAACCAAAACCCCGAGCACTCAACCAAACCTCCAAGTGATAACCACTCCTGGCATTTGGTGGTTACATAGAGGGTCACCAAAGGGTGTCTTACCTAGTGTTCATCTCACCCCACTTGTTTTTCCAAAAAGAATTCCTATTTTATCCAGGCATCTATTCCTTCCTCACGTGACTCAGGGAAAAGTGACCCCAGACCCAATATGGGGGAGAGCCTCTTTAGTTTAAGCCAATCAGTACATGTTGTTTCCATGGAAATTGCTGGTGGTCCAGACTGAAGGGGATAACCTGGAGTCAGTGTTTAGGAGAGAGGCTTATTTTTTCCTTTTACAATCCTACTTCTGTAGAAAAAGGAAACAAGTAGCCTGATGGCCTCTGACACCATGGTGGGACAGTGAGGGGCATCTCTTTAAGGGAACCCAGCGCTCAAGCAACAGATTAAGGGAGAAGCAAAGAATCTGGATCCTTGATGACTTCTTTGAGCTGCTGCTGGCTGAACTTGCCCTACCTTCTGAGATAAAATTAGGTTAATGTGTGAGTTAATTTGAACCAGTATCTTAACTTTAACCATTGTGTGCCTTTCCAGATATGCCTGGACATAATGTTACACAAATATTATACATATGTAATCTGTAAATATATGAACATTGTTCAGTTTTTCTTGTTATAAGCAACACCACAACATCCTTGTATGGAAATCTTTACGTACATGTCCTCCTATTTCGTTGGAATGAATCCCTTGAATTGGTATTATTAGATCAAATATATTTGTATAAAATTTTGGTACACATTAACAGATTTTTTTTGTACCAACTTACATTCCCAGTAAAAAATGTTTAAGAGCATCTATTTCTCCTCATTCTCACCAACACCAGCTACTACTTACTCTTCTAGTCTCTGTGATTCTGGTAAGGGAAAATATTACTTTGCATTTCTAAAATGACTAATGAATTTGTGCTTCATATTTAAGTTTAATAGAGCTCTTTAAATATCATATATACCATACTTTATGGAGTGCTGCAAATATTTTCCCCCATTTTAGCATTTATCTTTTGACTTAGTTTATGATGACATATTCTGCACAGAAAATATGAATAGCTTTCTTGATACATGTTGGGCTTTATGTGAAGCTATAGAAAAACCCGACCTTCTCTAAGATCTCTTCCAGTGTTTTTATATCATATTTTTTGATACATTTGAAATTAATTTGAGGAAAAGAATGGTAGAAATTTATCTTTATGTTCTAACAAGTAGCTAACCAGTTGTTTAAAAACCATTCACTGATTACCCTAATCTGAAGTGCTTCTAAAAATATATACCATGTTTCCATCTATACTTGGGTATAATTTTGAACCCTATTAACAGCATTGACTATCTGACTGTTTCTGTTTTAGTGACATGTTATTTTGCTTAGCTCTATAATTTTCCCCCAAAGCACCAAAATATACACCAAGTTGTTTTTTTTTTCTTTTTAAGATTGTATTTACTGATTTATTTGAAAGAGAGAGAGAGCAGGGGGCAGGGCAGTGGGAGAGGGAGAGAAAGAGAATCTCAAGCAGACTCTGCACTGAGCCTGCGGTCAGCCCCAGGAGGGATGCGGAGCCCAAGGAGACGCTCAATCTCAGGACCCTGAGATCATGACCTGAGCTGAAATCAAGAGTCAGTGCTTAATTCACTGAGCCACCTGGGTGCCCCTACACTACTTTTTTTTAAAGATTTTATTTACTAATTTGACAGAGAGAGACACAGCGAGAGAGGGAACACAAGCAGGGGGAGTGGGGAGAGGGAGAAGCAGGCTTCCCGCTGAGCAGGGAGCCCGACGCGGGGCTCCATCCCAAGACCCTGGGACCATGAGCTGAGCTGAAGGCAGACGCTTAACGACGGAGCCACCCAGGCGCCCCCCTACATTACTTTCTTTTTAAAGCAATTTCTTGGCTATTCTCTTATTGTATTCTTTTAGATGAAACTGAGAATTGGAGTTTTGATCAGGATTGCATTGAATCTAAAAATTTATTTATAAAAAAATGATGTCTTTACAAAATAGACTTTCTTTCCAAAATTATTGTGTCTCTAACATTTCCTCAGGTTTTCTCTCAGTATAGCTGTATGCTTTGTTCATGTCGGCTTATATCTTTCTTGATAAATTTATCCATAGTATTTTTGTTGTTGATTATATTGTTATTTTTGCTATAAAGGGGATCTTTTATTACATTTTCTTTTTTTTAAGATTGTATTTATTTATTTGAGAGCGAGAAGGAGAGAGTGCACGAGCGGGGGGGGGTGGTCGTGGGGGGAGGATCAGAGGGAGAGGGAGAAGCAGGCTCCCTCCTGAGCAGAGAGCCTGACGGGGTTCTCCCAGGACCCTGGGATCAGGACCTGAGCCCAAGGCAGATACTTAATCGACTGAGCCACCCAGTTGCCCCTACATTTTCTAATTGGATCTTGTTATAGTAAAGCTATTGATTTAAAGAATAATCTTGTTATTAACTACTTTCTGAATTCCCTTATGACTTTGAGTAGCTTTATATTTGATTAACTTTTGTTTTTTTACATCATCCACCTAGACATAGTCATTTTCCTCCTCTTTTCCAATAGTTTACTTCTTGAATACTGAACTATCTCTTACAACAAATGTTAAATAATAGTATCACTGAGTTCTTGTATTTAATGGGAATGCTTGTCATGTTAAATCATCCAGTCTGACGCTAAATTTTGAATATATATAACAAATGTAGGACTTTAGAATACATTTTGAATATTTTTTTGCAAGTACATTTTGTGTCTGTATTTTGTGGATACATACAAATTAAAGAATTTGCCATCTATTCTTAATTTATCTGAGATAATGTCACATGTTAAAAAATAAAAATAAATGAATAAAAAATAAAATAGCATGTTTATGCAAATGAATTATTTTTAAGGTCAAATATACTAAGGAATACTTTATATACAATAGAGAGTCACCCTTTTTAGTAGTGTGTAGTTTGATAACTTGTGACAAATGTATACAATTGTGTAATACCATAGTCAAGACAAGGAACATTTCCATCACCCTGAAAAATTCCCTAGTGCTCCTTTGTCATCAACCCCCAGTCCCTGGCAACTCTGGTTTCTATGGAAATTAGTTTACTTTTTCCTATTTAGTCTATCATTGTGGTGAATTTTACTAAGAGACTCTCTAATATGTAATACCCCTGTGTTCCTGGAGTTAACTGGCTGTAGTCATATTTTATATCCATAATGCATTGCTAGACTCCTCATGCTAATCTATTATTTGAGAATTTTGCATAAATATTTTAAAAAAATTGGTCTGTATTGTCTTTGTTAGGTTTCGATTGCAATAGTATGCTAACTTTCTTTTTAAGATTTTATTTATTTATTTGACAAAGAGAGACACAGCGAGAGAGGGAACACAAGCAGGGGGAGTGGGAGAGGGAGAAGCAGGCTTCCCGCGGAGCAGGGAGCCCGATGCGGGACTCGATCCCAGAACCCTGAGATCATGACCTGAGCCAAAGACAGTCGCTTAACCACTGAGCCACCCAGGCACCCCAGTATGCTAACTTTTTAAAAATAAGTTAGAACTTTGTTTTATTCTCTATGGAACGACTTAAATCCCAGTTATCAGTTTAGTGAGAATTTATCCCTGAAATGAATACAACCTGGAAATGCCCTTTAAAGCTTTTTTATATGTTCTCTTATTCTCATTTATCTATTTAGTTCTTAAATTTTCAAACATTTTAGTAGAGTTGTATCAAATTGTAAAGCTATATAATATAGCAATCTGTTTTACATAGTAACATAGTCATGCTTTATGTTTGGTCTTAATTCTGCCATTTTATTTCATGATTTCACTTCTTGCTTGCTGCCTTTTTTGTTTCCTTCTTTATTGTGTGTGATGCAGTCTGTATTTTTTGCCTTCTTTTCTCCCTCTCTGTACTTCATTAGTATTTTGGAAAAAACCTGCAATTAGTGACTATTTTTATGGCTTTAAACAATATACTTATGTTTTTTTAAAATTTTAATTATTTATTTATTGTTGATTGATTTTTGAGAGAGAGAGAGAGAGAGCATGTGTGCACTGGCAAGAGGGAGGGGAGGGAGAGGCGGGCAGAGAGAGAATCTCGAGCAGGCTCCACTCCCAGCAAGAGCCCCATGTGGGGCTTATTCTCACCACCCTGAGATCATGACCTGAGCCGAAACCAAAAGTCTGGTGCTTAACCGACTGTGCCACTCAGGCGCCCTGTACTTTTGTTTTGTTTTGTTTTTCCTTTGCCTAAGAAACAAAATTGCTTTTATAGACTATTGTGAATGAGGACAGCCAGGTGGAATGGAAATATCATGACAGAGTGGGTACTTGTCTGGGATTCTCAGTGCCTAGCGCAGGGCCTCAGCCACAGCGCATGTTTCATACATTGAAATCGGTTGGGTGAATGAATTCATGAAGGCACTGCCTCCTACGTTTGAATTTCTGACGGCGGGCTTTGAGATTTAAGTACCAGTCCATTATATGTACTTTATACTTAACTTCTTGTAAGTTTGACATTATGTTGTTTTCCCTTCAAAAAATAAGAACATTTAGGGACACCTGGGTGCCTCAGTTGGTTAAGCATCCAACCCTTCATTTCAGCTCAGGTCATGATCTCAGGGTCCTTGGTCAGGCTCCCTGCTCAGCAGGGAGTCTGCTTCTTCTTCTCCCTCTGCCCCTCCCCCTGCTCATGCTCTCTCTCTCTCTCAAATAAATAAATAAAATCTTAAAAAATATAAGAAAATTTAACATTTCTTTTATAATTGCAATTGTTGTAATGATTTGCCATCATTATAATTAAATGGATTCTGCCAGTCCTTTTGTGCACTGCCCTCTGCATTTCTAAACTCTTTTGCATAACTGGATTGTGTCATTATACAGATTTTCTCAGGAAAACTTTGCAGGTGCTATTTTCCTATGGTCTGATCGTCTTTCCAACCTCCCTCCTCCCTCAATCCCTCCCTTCCTCCTTTCCTTTCTCTCTTTCATTTCATTTTCTAGGACATTTATTTATTTTTAAAAATAGTAATAGATTGATATGGTTCAAAATTCGAGAATAAAAAGGAGGTATCTTCTTTCCTTCCCCAGATGCTCAGCTGCTCTTTCCAGACGCAACCAATATTATCAGTTTCTTACAGATGCCTCTGGAGATATTTTATTCAAATAGAGGCATATTTATAATTTTTTCCCCAGGGGTGCATATTATAGCACTCTTCTGCATCATGCTTTCTTCCCCCACCTCTTCCCAATGGTTGTTGGAAATTACTTCATATCAACACATAAAGAACTTCATTTCTTCAGCCAGTTGCAAGAGTATTCCCTTACATGAATGCACCGTGGTTATTCATCTGTTTCTCCACTGATGGCCATTTCCAGTCATATGCTATATAAATAATACTATAATAAGTGACCTTTTGCATTGCCAAATGCTTTCTTATCCAGCACTGACTGAATCAGAATTTCCGATTGTGCCTTTTATGAGAGCCTCTTGCGTGAATTTGCTCTGTGATGAACCATACTTCAGGCAGTCATTCCTTAGACCCTCTGCAACCTTCATTTGGCTCAGTCGTTAGGCGTCTGCCTTCAGCTCAGGTCATGATCCCAGGGTCCTGGGATCCATCCCCGCCTCAGGCTCCCTGCTCAGCGGGAAGCCTGCTTCTCTTCTTTTTCCCTCTGTCTGCTGCTCCCCCTGCTTGTGCTAGCTCTCTGTCAAATAAATAAATAAAATCTTTAAAAAAAAAATGAAACCTTCATTTGTATACCTTAGCACTTTTTTAGATTAGAAGCTACTCCCTGCTGGTAATGTGAAGAGGGCTCCCTTTGAGATGTTCTCAGGTTCCCTTGGCCCAAATGTACTTCTGGGCTTGGTGAGGATGTCGAGTTGTAGGCAGTGTCTTCAGTTTGACTTACAACCCTGCATTGATTCTTGGAGTCCTCTTCTAATGTGTTGCAGATCTTTCTGTCTCTAGAGTTTTCTCCTTCTTCTTCCCCCGCCTTTTTTTTTTTTTTTTTTTAAGATTCATCCATTTATTTTGAGAGGGGAGAGGAGCAGAGGGAGAGAAAGAATCTTCAAGCAGCCTACCCGCTGAGCACGGAGCCAGATGCAAACGCGGGGCTTGATCCTAAGACCCAGAGATCATGGCCTGAGCCGAAATCAAGAGATGGATGCTCTACAGACTGAGCCACCCAGATGCCGCCCCTCTTCTGGATTATTCTTATCACAGGTTACAATAGTAGGTTATTTTCCACTTTGTTTTAGCATGTCTGGCTTATTCTTTGTGTAGTATGTCTTTTGTTCATTTTGTTCCGTTTTGTGGAAGAAGGTGTTCTGTAAGCCTGGGCCACCTTCCTCAGAAGTCTATTTTGTATTTATTGTATTATTGAATTGACTGTTTACAAATGTGATTATTTACTTCACAGTTTTCCAGTAATTTGTTATTACAATAGTAATAGTAAAAATTAAACAGATTTACACCTGACTTTTCTAATGCCTGGGGTTTTTAGTTCAGTTTGCTTCACCCAGACAGACTGTCATTTTTGGGGGTGTTCTTAGACTTGTCCTGAAACCAAACCCAATGCCTATGAGAGCCAGAGAGATAAAGTGAATGAGGAAAGCAGTGTTATTACCATTTTCTTGTCTCTTAATATGTTACTGTATTTTGCATCGAGATCAATGATATTGCTTCAATTTTTAAAGAACTCTTGTTGAAATCCCAATCTTTTCTTTAATCATTTCCCACCATTCTTTTGTATTTCTGGTTAAAGCTGTTACTATGCTTTGTTTCATAATGGTGTCATCCATTTCTTTGACACAGACACACTTTATTTGCATATTCTACATTCAGGAATAGGCTTTATTTTCTGAGCCTATTGTATATTTTCCACTTTTGTTAGAGACAGAAGGCTACGTGCTATTTGATTAATTTCTTAACATAACTTAAGAAAACACAGCTCAGGGACACCTGGGTGGCTCTGTAGTTAAGTGTCTGCCTTTGGCTCAGGTCATGATCCCAGGTTGCTGGGATTGAGCCCCACATCAGGCTCCCTGCTCAGCAGGGGTCTGCTTCTCCCTCTCCCTCTGTCTGCCATTCCCCCTGCTTGTGCGAGCACTCTCTCTCTCATAAATAAAATAAAATAAAAGAAAAGAAAAGAAAAGAAAGAAAACACAGCTCAGTTACGATGGTGACAATATCTGATGTTTACTGGGTGTGCTTGCAATGTGGGGGGGCACTGTTCTGAGTATTTCATGTATAGAATCATTTAATTCTCATCACAAAGTTGGATAACAGTTATTATCCCACTTAACAAATAAGGAACCGAGGTACAGAAAGATCAGGCGACTTCCCCAAGATGAGCACTGGTCAAAAATGATGGAATCTAGATTCAAACCCAGGCAGTCTGGTCCAGAGTCCATGGCCTTAGCCACCGTGCTTGACTGCTGTCTGCAACCCAACCAACACAAGTGCAGCTGACATTAGAGATTGCAGGAAGAATTGGAGGTGGGGTGTCTGCGGCACATTACCCCCGCCCCCCATCCAGAGGGGCAATCACGATTCAGCCGTAGTCCACTGCCACCTGGTGAGAATTGGAGACCACCTTTGTCAGTTCTACTGATTTTTATTCAAGAAAAGTCAGAATTTAAATATTTATGCAAATTTTCTGGGTTTTAAAGTCTTGAAAAACATTTAAATATCTTAAAATCCAGAAAAATGTTGCCTAGAGCCAAGAAAACATATCTGTGGGCTGAATGTGGACTATAGGATATCTGATTGAACATCTGGTATAGACCATCTCTTCTGGACCCAGATGTACTTCCTAGATGGCTCATTATGAGCAAAAAGCAGTAAGAGAGATAAGGTGGAGAAAGGGAGAAAGTTTGTTGTTGGGGTGCCTGGGTGGCTCAGTCGGTTGAGTGCCTTCGCTCAGGTCATGATCCCAGGGTCCTGGGATCGAGTTCCGCGTCGGGCTCCCTGCTCGGTGGAGAGCCTGCTTCTCTCTCCCTCCCTCTGCTGTTCCCCCTGCTTGTGTGCCCACTCTCTCTCACTCTCTCTCTCTGTCAAATAAAGAAAGAAAAATCTTAAAGAAAGTTTGTTGTTTATGTACCTTCTTCCTTTTTTTTCTCTTTTCCGCCTCCTTTGTCCCTGTCTTCCTCCTTCAGTGGGATTATAAAGCAACTGTTAGCAACTGTTTAATCCAACTACAGTTGGATTAAATGAGCTTCCAGAACAGAGAGAAAAACTTTAGCGAGTACCAGATAAGTCAAGGAATCTTAACTGCTGACTCCAGGTGTGTGATTTATCTTGGACAACATAATGCTTTTTCTAGGATTACAGCATTTCTTCAGTGCCAGGTACCCTCATTTAACACAAATTTATGAAGGACTGAGTAGGTGCCAGGCTCTGTGCTAGCCTTGAGGATGCCAGGATTAATGTTAGATATGTCTTTGAGGATTGTTAAATCTATTAATTCTTTAACATCGTTACTATTATTATTGTGTGAACTTATAAAGTTTACTGGTAATACAAAACGAACCAAACAAGGGCAACAACAGAAAAAAGATAATTTAATATGAAAGAAAAAATTCTATTTTTAAGATGCTATCTAGAAAGAGTGAATGTCTGAATTAAATGAAAGAATGATTACTTATGGATTGATTGTTACTTATTCATTTTTGCATGCCTACTTTAAAGATCTAGTCTTACTATTGCTGATTGCAGTGCTTACATGTGATTCCCGAGAAAAGGGCTGGGTGTCACTTCAATCCTTTAGTTGTGCTTGTGAAGACAGAAAGCAACACTGTTGCCAGTATGTTATCTTTGTGGAAGGAGGACCATAGTATACTTTCAATTAACTTCCTGTATTTAGGAGTTCAAAGTATACACATTAATACCAAGCAGCAACTGGATGTGGAGAAGAGGATAGTTAAGTATCCCAGATTGATGAAAAGGGTGCGATTCTCCTCAAAGTTCCCCTTTCAGAACATGAGGAAAGTGGCCAATTTTCTGTTGAAAATTCTCAGATGTTGTGTGACAGAGTGTGACAGCTTGGGGAGTGAAGCCATTTCTTCATTAAGAATAGCTATTGAACCTCTATTTCTTCTCTCTCTGAAAAGATTTGATGGCACAGGGCACAGAGAACCACAGAGCAAAGACTTGGTTCTTATTCTTAGGTTCACAATATACGATGGGCAAAATGCAGCCATTAGATGAACTGAAACTTAAGCTGATATTTACTTTTAAAGCTACGGGGCAGGACATTTCAAGAATTTGAAGAAATTTTATAAAAACATTTTTCAAAAAAGAAACCTCAAATTTCCTTTTAGCCTCCAAAATGGTTGAAATTGCAAGATCATATTAATGACCATTGCCAAAAAATTATAGATCAGCAATATAAATTTGAATGTTTAAAACTCTAACCACTTTGGGATTTACAGAAGCTAAGCAGTCACTCTTTTCTAACAATATTGGGACTAAAGGAGGAATTAAGAATAGAAGTAATGTATATTTAAAAGAGCAATGAAAGTATATGAATAGCACATACCCACACTAATAAGATGCAGCCCAAACTACAGCTGTTCCAGGTCCTGTACATTTCCATATGCATTTTAGAATTAACTTGACAAATATCTATAAAGCTGCGGCTTTACATGAGTTTATAAAAACAAAATGAAAAAGATGAAGTAAATGAACTAAACACTTAAATTACTATTTTAGAAAAAGAAAAACCATATATTCAAACGTATCCTCATTTACCTTTGTTAATTTCTTCCTTTTATTGTTGCTTTTGTTATGAAAAAAAGCCCGCTGGGATTCTCATTGGAATTACATCAAATCTAATTCATATCTTAACAATGTGGAAGAAAAAGGCAGAGTCTTCCCCAGAAGCCCCCGGCTTCTCCTCTACTCTCAGGCCTGAATTAGGTATCCTGTCTTGCTCGTCACTGAACCTGTCTCTGTGCCTGGAAAGTTGGGGACCACTCCTGGACCTGGAGATGGCACACCACAGCCTCACAATTGTAGGGCCGTAAGGAATAGGAAAGGGCAAAATGAATACTTGGGTGATAACAAACACTAAGTCACTGCCTAAGACATTAATCTAACGATGGAGCTGCTGGGGAAGAGTGCCAGGGGTTTCCTAATTGTCTGTTCATCCAGCCACTCAGCTATCCACGCAGCCATCCATCCACTCAAGAAATTTACTGGACACTTACTGGGTAACATTCACTATTCTAAGTACTGGGTTTATGGGAATGAAGAAGACACACAAGATCTTTCCTTTCAAGGAATTTTTATTATAAAAGAGGATACAGAAGACAAAATCGAAAACAAGTAGGTAAGGCAATTGCAGCTCCTGATATGAGTGAGGGAGAAAGTAAAGCAAGTTGGTGTGAAAAGCTGAGAGGAGAGCTGCTCTGGACAGGGAGCTCAGGAAGCACCCCCCTCAGGAGTTCCTGTCAGTGAGTCCCAAATGATGGGCTGCTGCCTGAATTAGAAGGAAGTGCTTTCTCAGCATGGGGACAGCGCATACAGCAGCCTCCGTGTGACAACCAGTTTATGGTATTCTTGAACCTGAAAGGAGATAGTTCTGGAGACTGTGTCTCGACAGTGACATGAGAGGAGATGAGAAAGGTGGTCAGGGGCCAAATCATCCAGGAGCTTGTGGTCCCCAAAGAAGCATTATTACATTTTAGTCTAAATGCTATAAGAAGCATTATGAGCAGCAGAAGATTATAAGCAGGATTTATATTTTTAAGGTCCCTCTCGCTGTCATACAGAAAGGGAATTTAGAGTCTGTAACCTGGTCCAAGCAAGTGATGCTGGTGGCTTGAGCTCCAGGTGTTGCAATAAACATGGAGACCACTAGTTTCAAGAGATGCTTTGGATTAGACACTGCTGGGCTTGTTGATTAGGTGGATGACATATATTTGGATTTGGGGTGGGACGGTGACCACAGATGAAACTTGAACTGGGTTCTGTGCAAAATTCTGATGAAATCTGCAGAAATTTTAGGATATAAGAATATACGATGAGACAGCCACCACAAATGAGTGGAGAGAACAATTACTCATTAAATGATACTGGTAGCCCAGCTCAGCAATTGTAGGGGGCAGGAAACTTCATTTTATTTTATTTTATTTTAACATTTTTTGTTTGTTTTTTAAGTTTTATTTATTTAAGTAATCTCTATACCCAATGTGGGGCTCAAACTCATGACCGCGAGATCAAGATTTTATTTATTTGACAGAGAGAGCACAAGCAAGGGAAGCATCAGGCAGAGGCAGAAGGAGAGGCAGGCTCCTTTCTGAGCAGGGAGCCTGATGTGGGACCTGATCCCAGGACCCTAGGATCATGACCTGAGCCGAAGGCAGATGCTTAACGACTGAGCCACCCAGGCATCCCAGGAAATTTCACTTTTAAATCTATACCTTAAATAACGTGTCAAAATTAATTCTTGGTGATTTTAGAGTGAGAAATTTTAAAAATAGGAAATACCCTCATGGGGTGCCTGGGTGGCTCAGTGGGTTAAGCATCTGCTTTTGGCTCGGGTGATGATCCCAGTGGTCCTGGGATCAAGCCCCACATTGGGCTCTCTGCTCAGCAGTCTGCTTCTCCCTCTCCCTCTGTCTGAAACTCCCCCTGCTTGTGCTCTCTCTCTCTCAAAAAAATAACTAAAATTAAAAAAATAAAAAAGAAATATCCTGAATATCACAATTTTGGAGCATACTTAATTTTCTAATCTTAGAAAAGATGTTTTTATTAAAAACATCTTTAAAGATATTTTTAAAGGATGTTTTAATTACTGAGGAAAAGACACAAATTTGACTATAAGAAATAGAAAACTTGTGGGGTGCCTGGGTGGCTCAGTCGTTAAACATCTGCCTTTGGCTCAGGTCACGGTCCCAGGGTCCTGGGATCGAGCCCCACATCAGGCTCCCTGCTTGGTGGGAAGCCTTCTTCTTCCTCTCCCACTCCCCCTGCTTGTGTTCCCTCTCTGGCTGTCTCTCTCTCTGTCAAATAAAATCTTTAAAAAAAAAGGAAATCGAAAACTTGTATAATCCAAAAAGCATCAAACCAAAATGAAATACATGGGTGGAGTAAGGACTACTCATAGCAAATATCATATGTCAAATAAGGGAATAATATGATAAGTGATAACAAACAAAATTGTTCATAAAAGAAGACTGCATCTGTAAAACAAAGATGTAAATTACTAGTAAGTCAAACAGTTCAAAATAACAAAAGCAAACCCATGAGTCCCCTTTTTGCCTAAGGAATATTTTTAAAACAATAAAATCTAATACTGCTGAAAGTATCAACTGTGGTGATATAAATGGATTTACTCCTTTGGGAACAAAATTTACCCATAGGAATCAAAGACTACAAAAATGTTGGTATCTTTTACCACAACCTGAGATTTGCCTCAGGTTTTTCTGGCCTGTTCTCTTCCACACCTCTCCAGGCAATCCAATGGAAATATCTGCGGATTTGAAATTCTCTGCATTTCTGACTTCATCATTTAAAATTGAATATCCGTGGGGGCTCCTTGGTGGCACAGTCCGTTAAGCATCCAACTCTTGGTTTCAGCTCTGGTCCTGATCTTGGGGTGGTGAGATCAAGCCCCACGTGGGGCTCTGCACTTAGGGCAGAGTCTGCTTAGGATTCTCTCCCTCTCCCTTTGCCCACCCCCCCTCCCCCTCCTCCCTCTGCATGCGCGTGCATGCTCTCTCCCTCTCTCTCAAATAAATGAGTCTTAAAATAAATAAATAAATAAAAGTGAATATCTTTGCAAAATGTATGTAAAATCAGGAGAGGAATACCTAACTTTGAGAGAGGTTGTTATTTCAGTCTGATACGTTAAGAAATGGTATGTTGCCTTGATTTGCATTTTAAAAATTAAGGAATGAAGTTAAGTAATTTTTCATGTTCATTACCGTTTGCATTTCTTTTTCAAAATCAACTATTCATTTAAATTGGATATTTAAAATGGATAAAACCTTATTGTTAGCTACTACCAGCTTGATTATTGAATATTAATCTTTTGTAATACATATTTTAATGCATCTATTTTGCTTTAAATGAGCCTTCTTAACTGTTACTACAGATTCTTAAATTGATAGCTGGGACAAGTCAATTGCTTGCAAGAGACATCTTCAGCATTCAGGAGTTGCTAAATTCTGATTGGTTGAATTTGCATATGATTTGACTGTTCCTCACATCTGCAAGTGACACACAAGGGCAGGCTGGAGGGTTGTGGTTTTTTTCTTTACATAGAACATAGTAAGCTTTATTTGTTCTCACTATATAGCTGATAATCTCCAGTTTAGTAGGTTTTGCAGATGAGATGCTCTAATGTTGCACAAAGTATGGCTGAAAACACACATATTTATTTTTATTTATTTATTTTTTAAAACAAGAAGTTTATTTAAACAACAAGATGCTTGACTTGAAGGGAAAACTATCTAGGATTCATTTCTTTTAGAGTAATTTATCCCTACTTAAAGACAGATTGCCCTACATGTAACAGCTCCGTACAAAAAAGTTATAAAATTGTCCTTGGTTTTACAATGATAAATGAAAAACATTAAAATTTTCCAATCGAACAAGGTATGCAAGGATTTTTATGTTGTTCTTTTTTTGTTAAACAGTGAGAGCAAAATAACTTACTGGAATATAAAGATAAGAGCTGACTGAACATGCCCCTAACGGAGAGAGGGGTATTTTCACAGAAGCAGTATTTTCCCCCATCCCATCTCCATTTGATGTCGATCAAAACATACCATTGGCCATTTAGTTTAAAAAATGCAATGTGTTTGTGCACATACACGTTACTTTATGTACAATAAAGGAATGGGGAAGGGGAAAATGAAAGAATAGAGAAAACTATACTGTAGTAGTCAGGATGTGGTGGAACCAAATTGTGGCTTTCTAATTGAGAATGTCTTCTTGGTCTGGAGGAATAGAGTTCTGGAGTAAAGTAGCAGGCTCCCTTTTTAGTAGACACCTCCTGTCTGCTGCTGGAACACATCAATTGTATCTTCAGCCTCCATTTCCAACTGTGCAGGTGTGTCTGTTTCATTGATTGGCTGCCCATCAAATCAGAATCTGATCTGCCTCATTGACAAACCCTGTTGTTCACAATAGACTTTCATTAGTTTACTAAGTGGTGTATGCCTCTTAATCTTAAACTGCACCACAGAACCATCCTGCCCCGCCACCTTCAAATTAATATGATCGTTGTTCTCAGTCTTGACTCCTTCCTTGGGCTTTTTGTCAGCCATGGTGAGCACCGGAGTCTCCTTAGCTGCTGCTTCACATAAAACGTACCAGGTCCACACCGAACAAGCACACAAGCAGCACCAGGAGCAGCAGAAACAACACACATATTTATATTGTAGAATTCTCCAAATCCTCACTGGTGTAAATAAAGTAGGAGTTGATTATCTTCCAGTGTTTCCTGTTTCACATTCCCTAGTTGGCCTGAGAGGTTGTGGGCTTGAGGTCTTATAGCACTTGGTTTATCTATTAACCAAGATGCTTTTGACCAAGACAACAACCCAAGGCCCAGTTGCAAGAACCAAGCCTCGTTGCTTCCTTAAATGTCAAAGAACAAGCTAAGAAAGGAAAGTATAGCAGGTAAAGGTCAAAGTGGGAATGAGGCAAGACCATCTGGGTCTACTTCTGTGACCACTTGAGTTGCCTTGTGTTTTTCTTCCTGGTTGTTGGCCAAATATCTGAATTGGCTTAGCTCTGGGTAAAGCAAGAGTTGGGGCAGACACTGTGCCACTTGGTTTCACAGGAATATACATGATATATCTTTTTAAGATTTGCACATGGTGCTAGGAATCCTGTTTTGAGAGGTGTTCTCGCAGGAGAGTGGCACAGGATGTGTGGCCAAAGGCTGTCAGGAAACCTAAGTAGGAGACCAGAATGCAATGAAAAGAGGAACTCTCCATGCACCATCATTTACTGGCTGGATGACTCGGCAAGTTTTTAAATTTCTCTGTGCTTCAGTTTCTTAGAGATGGTAATTCCTACTTCATAGGTTTGTTGTGAAGATTCAATGAGTTCATTCATGAAAAGTGTTTTTAAAAAGTATCTGATACTAGTAAGTGGTCAATAAGTATTAGCATCATCAGGATCGTCGTCTTTAAGAGGGTCACCCAGGTCCATCTATGACAAATCTCTTTCCATTAGTTGATGTCTTTGAAGGTGGATGTTAGAGATTGTTGGGCTAAAAATTCTCATTCTTTCCCAAGGATTGGATGTGAGAAGAGAAGAGAAGGGGGAAGGGAAAGACATTTTCAATCCTGTCCAAAGGAGGGCCACCTGTAGGGGAAATGAGGCACTGAGACAGACAGTGTGGAGTGGACTGCTGGAAAATTCCTAATGGGGGAAGGGGGGGAGGGGAGGAGTGGCCAAAGAAAGAAAACATTTCACCTGTGTCACAGGAAGCACATGTTCCCCTGGTGGTTGGTGGTCTCTGAATAAACCATGAAAGTTCCCAAGAAGGAGAATTAATTTTCATCAATTGTCTGGCTCACATGTCATCATATGACAATGACAGGACCTGTCCAGTGAAATTTTGCTGCTCGTTTTCCCCATCTTCTCTCCCAGCTGCTTTGACTTCCGGAATGAGTCAGCAATCCTGATGGTGGGGGCAGGGATGAGGAAGGAGGGGTGGGGATGAAGGGTTTGAATAGGCAGGTTCATGCTGCTTCCCCCAGCTTCCTGTCTTCAGAACCCTTCAGAGTTCGGAAAAGAGAATGTTTTTACCTTAAAATCATGTTCAAATTTTATGATTATTATATGATATATGACGTTTAGCTACTAAACTTAGACAAGTTTTCTAACTTAAAATGACTGTAAGCCATGTTTCTTTCTTCCTTCCTTCTTCCCTCCCTCTTTCTTCCTTCTTTCCTTCCTTCCTTCCTTCCTTCCTTCCTTCCTTCCTTCCTTCCTTCCTTCCTTCCTTCCTTCCTTCCTTCCTTCTTTTCAGAGTTATTAGAAACAAATCATAGGACTACCTCAGTGCCTGAGTTTTCATCCTGGGGCAGAGGGCAAGTTTCCACATTGAATGCATTTTAACAGGAGAGTAGGAGCCCCAAAAATAAAGATGAGGACAGATTACATGACATAACTTCTCTTTGTTTAATATACTGGTTATTTTTTAAAAGACTTATTTATTTATTTGAGAGAGAGAGGGTATACTCCCAAGTGGGAGGAGGGGCAGAGGGAGAGACTCTCAAGCAGACTCCCTGCTAAGTAAGGAGCCCGATGTGGGGCTCAATCCCAGGACTCTGAGATCATGACTTGAGCTAAAATCCAGAGTAGGCTGCTTAACCGACTGAACCACCCAGGCACCCCGAGGATGAAATTTTTTAATGTCACTAAGAAAGAAGGATAATAAACCACGTGAAGACAGCTTCTCTTAACAGGATTATGCACATAAAGCCAATTGTCCACATTTGTACCACGTTATTTTATTCTGGTGTCCCTGCTAGTTTTGAAGGATTTATATTTGACAGATGGTACCTAATGCAGCTTTTTTCCCCCTCACCTATTGTGAAGAGGAAACCATTGCCAAGATTTCACAATATGAAAATTGCTCCTGTTTCCTAAAGGGCAAAAATGAATCACTTTCTTTCTGGATTCCGAACAAGTTGGGAGAGCTCAGAAAGACATTGCCATGGTTTACTTGCCAGAGTGCTGACATTCAATGCTGCATGTATTTCTGGGAGAAGATTTCTTGTTGTCTCCCTAGAATAGCCACCCGGTTCCTAATGTTAAAGTGCTAAAGTTGGAGTCAAGTCATTTTATACTGTATAGATCTCTGTGCATGGAGTTACAAAAATTTAAAGTGTTTTTTAAAAGAAAGCGTTTTGCAATGTGTACCAATTATTACTCTTCTACTCCTAATCTTAGCATTGTTAAGGAGTTCTTAGTCCATCTCCTGGTAGTTGAAGAAAGTAATAACTTGTTTTGAAAAAAAAGATTGAAACATCAACTCAGCTTATTCTTGTTTTATCCAAATTCTCATTTTTTAAAATATTTTATTTATTTATTTGAGAGAGAGAGAGTGAGAGAGAGAGCATGAGAGGAGAGAGGGTCAGAGGGAGAAGCAGACTCCCCGCTGAGCAGGGAGCCCGATGTGGGACTCGATCCTGGGACTCGATCCTGGGACTCCAGGATCATGACCTGAGCCGAAGGCAGTTGCTTAACCAACTGAGCCACCCAGGCGCCCCCAAATTCTCATTTTTTAAGACCCGTAGAAAGTACTGCTTCCTTCAGAAGGCTTTCTTAATTTTCACTTTTAGCAACACATTACTCCTTTGGTATTGACTTTTATTTTCTCTCTAGTCTATTTTGTTCTCTTTGTCTAATTTATGTAGCATTGTCTTCTCAACATGTTTATATGCTTCATAATTTTGACTTAGATATTTATAATATATCTATGATACAGATATCTGTGTGCTATATTCTCATAACCTAGTACCATACCATACCAGGCATTTGGTAGGACCTCAGTGAGTCTGATTATGAGAGTGACTTCTTTCTAGGGAATTAGAGTTAATGAGGAAACAGTTATTAATTAAGTAGACTAAGGAAATAGTTCATAAGAACTGTTTGCCCTCTACTTCTGTTAAAGAGTCCCTCTCCCAGCCTCAATTTTGCCCCTTTTGATTCATCTGCCATGTGATGTCAGAGAACTTTTTTAAGCTGCACACCTGATTACACCATGCCTCTGGTTAGTGGCTTCCCATGATCTTCAGGAGAAGAGTCCAAGTGTGTCATTGGCCCCCAGCGCTCTCTGTGATCTGAGTGCTTAGCACTCTCCCAGGTTCCTTCCACTCTTTCCAGCACACGCTTCAGCCCCACCTCAGAGTCCTCCTGCAGGGACCGTACTGGAATTTACCTGGCCTCACTGGCTTTTCCCCCTCTATGAGAGGTTGAATTGTGTCCTCTACCCCCACTCAAATGTTTAAGTCCTAACCCCAGTACCTTCAGAAGGTGGCTTTGTTTGGAAATAGTTTCACTTCAGGTGTGATTAAGTGAAGATGAAATCATACCTGAGGACAACAGGCCCCTAATCCAGTATGACTGGTGTTCTTGGAAAAGGGGAAAATTTGGACGCAGACACGCAACCAGAAAGAGCATCATGTGAGGATTGCCTTGACGCTGTCACAAGTCCAGGAACCACCAGAAGCCAGGAGGCAGTGCCTTCAGAGGGAGCACAGCCCTGCCGACACCTTGATTTCAGACTGCAGCTCCCAGAACTATGAGATAATAAAGTTCTATTGTTCCAGCCACCCGCTTTGTGGCTCTTTGTTATGGCAGCCCTAGGAGACTGGGACACCTTCTTTACGCTCAGTGAACTCCTACCCACTGTTCCGTATTTGGTTCAACCGTCTCCTCTTTTGGAAGCTTCTTCTGACATCCCCACCCTCTCCCGCTGCTGAATTAGGAGTCCCTTCTGTCTCTTTCTTCACATCTTTTATATTTGACCATTGATTTCTTTGCTTGTGTCTCACCATGATCCGCGTCTTGTTCATCTCTTTGTTACAGCTCCTTGCTTCCACGTCTCAATACATGTTATTGAACAAATGGATTTTTACCTTTTTGATGACTTTAGCAGCATCTCTATGGAGAAATATTTCTCTCAGAGGAATGTGGTGACATTCATTTTCTAGTGGGAAATCTAGAGGTATAAAAAGCTGGAGTGAAAATAAATGATCACGGTTACCTCTCTAAAGCCAAGAGCAGTCTTCCACATTTGGGATTTAATGTCAAAACATTTTGGAGACTTCCAAAACCTCCCTTTTCAGATCTGTTTCGTTAGCTAGAAATGGCTTCTCATCTGCATGGGAAAAGAATCCAGAAAAGAACAAATAGGAAGCATAGGAAACTATTAAAGTTAGGGAATTCTGAGAAATTTAAATGAAGATTTAGAATTTAGACTTCTAACGTGAACTCTTTTTATCTCATCCCAAGAAACCCACGAAAGAGTGTCAAAATTATTTAGAATGTGTGTGAGTATGCTTTTTTTCCCCAGCTCTCACTAGTCTGAATTTAGTCAACAAATCTTTGTATACAGAAAAAGAGGTTAATTTTAAAATAGGAGCTGGAATTTAAGAATCCTAAAGTGGTCCAATTCCAGGCTCTGCTGACAATAATATTGATACAATCTGAGTCGCAATTCTAGTGCCATCTCCTAATACAAATTAGTAAAGACTCCATGGTTAGCCCTGGGTACCTGAGCATTTTTTGCTGTTGGTCTGTTGGCCTCAGGAAATTCACTGTGGACTTAGTTGAAAAACAAAATGGAAAAGAGTGGAAGGATCACATTTGTGTCATAAGCAAATCCTTTATAAATCATCAAGAGACTGCAGAGATGGCCACAAAGAGATTTTGTTAAGGGTTTTATACAACTAAAATCAATTCATCCACTTTATCTGTTTTGAGCATACTAGGGATGCAACTGGAGATGTCACTAAGAGTTAGAGCTGCTCAGAAACCTTTAAGGTGTCAATTGACCATATTTTTAGGTGCAGAAATGTTACATGGACACACCACAGATTCACCAGTGATTTACTTTTAAAATCTTCAACAAATGGACCCAGGAATCTACAAGGGAATAAAAATATCATGAGAGCAAAGCTGAGTTGAAGCAGGGTAACTCAAAATCAATATTTTGCTTTTAAACTCTTAAGGGGAGACCCAGGAGGGCTGCACTCATTTTGTCCTCCTTACTTATTATCCTCAGAGGATGGGGTAAAAAGTGACAAGCCTGCTCCTTACTTCAGTCAGGACACTTTCTGCTAACAAGCCACTTGTTAGAATCCTTAGCTTCAGTTTCCTAGAGAATGGCCTTTTAATAGCTAGGCTATCAGATGCTGGTTAAAGAAAAAATCAAACTTACTTTCCATATTATAAGTGAGGTTGCATTTGGGGAAGCAGGTGAAGAATGGTCAATGTCAAACTTAGCCAAGGGCGCCTGGGTGGCTCAGTCAGTTAAGCGTCTGCCTTCGGCTCAGGTCATGATCCCGGGGTCCTGGGATCGAGTCCCGCATCGGGCTCCTTGCTCAGTGGGGAGCCTGCTTCTCCCTTTGCCGCTCCCCCTGCTTGTGAGCTCTCTCTCTCTGTCAAATAAATAAATAAATAAAATCTTTAATAAAATATATTTCTTGGTATAGTATTTAGGGTCCACACAAGAAAACAGAAACTGCAACGATTACGTTGGTACAGAGAATTTCTTTCTTTTTTTTTTTTAAGTTTTCTTTTTTTATATAAGCTCTACACCCAACGTGGGGCTTGAATTGCTGACCCCGAGAAGGCGAGTCACATGGTCCACCGACTAAGCCAGCCACGCGCCCTGAGAGAATTTAATATGAAGAATTAACTTCACAGATCGGTAATACTGAAAAGCTAGACAGTAGTGGTCAGGGTAGCCCGGAGACAGTAACTCCAGGAGGCAATGATGACCAGAAAATTACCGGACCACAAAGAATTAAACCAAAATGGGTTTTATTTTTTTTAGAAAAGGGTATTAAATTATATTGCTCTCACCAAGTGCAAACCTTTTTTTTCTTTTTCTGCTTTTTCAATTTTTATTTTATTTTAAGATTTTATTTGTCAGAGAAAGAATGAGAGAGAGAGAGCACAAGCAGGGGGAGCAGCAAGCAGAGGAAGAAGCAGACTCCCCGATGAGCAAGGAGCCAGATGTGGGACTCAATCCCAGGACCCTGGGATCATGACCTGAATCGAAGGCAGACACTTAACCAACTGAGCCACCCAGGCATCCCTGCTTTTTCAATTTTTAAATGAACTTAAGTCTATTAGCACATTATTGGGAATATGGATGTAAATGTATCTACTGGGTTGGATATAAGAGGAAAACAATTTGGAGAACGCAGATCTAAAGAGAAACAAACAAGTAAACAAACATCTTGCACTGTGAACTGCATGTGGTCTTTCACTCACCGCCGTATCTGCAGCCTCTTATACAGTGTGTGGCCCAAGGCAAGGGGTAGATGCTCTGGTCCCTCCATGTTCTAAGTGCTAAAGGCATGAAAGTGGCAAGGTATTGTGGAAGAAGTCAGTAAGAGGGACACCCACAGCTGATCCGTATGGTTAGGGAAGAATCCCAGAGGGACTAGGAAGAGGAGGAGGTAACTAGGTACCCACAGTGTAGCAGAAGCTAAAGCCACCTGGAGTTCTCCTGACAAGTGCACTGGAAGGACACCAGGCTGCTGAGATGGGGCAGGACTGGGGGAGCAACAAGGTGGGCTATGGTCAGTGCTACAGTCAGGATTTCCATCACTTTCTGAGTTAACCCACAATTTGATTTTTACTGGGGAATAATTTATTTCACTGAGAAGCTAAGTAATATTTACTACACAATACTCCTAAGATGTACATATAAGTAAAAGTATTTCAAGGTAAGGAAGTGTTGGGTGAAATATGATAGGAATAGAACAGTCAAGTGGGAGTTTGGAAAAGGGCAAACTTCTTACAAGCTCTGGGATCAGATTGTGCCTGTAAAGCATAATCAAGATGATAGATAGATAGATAGATAGATAGATAGATAGATTCTGTAGGAATTTAAAGCAATTAAGGTATTTGCTATTTTAAATTATATAAGTGCATTCGTTTTTGTAAAAATGTGAACAGTACAGACAAAGCTAAGGTTCTTTACCCCACATTGAAATCCCACATCAAAATTCCCTAACTTGATGTAAACACTTTTGGAGTTATATTATGACTTTGATTTCTTTCTCTAGTTTTTTTCTGTTCATTTATTTATTTTTTTCCTGTGCATTTATATACATTTATATGGACCTGTAGAAAAGTATAGAGTTATAGTGTTTTTTTTTTTTCTTTTTTAAAAGTAAGTTGCATCATACTCTCTGGTTTTTCTCCTACGTACCTTTTTTTCATTAACATTAATTCTTAAACAGTGTTTTATGCTAGTGATCTAGATCTAATTTAATCTTTTTAGTTGTGAAATATTTTCCAATATGGAAATAGTTCCAATATTTCCAAATAGTTTCCAAATATAGGCATGTCATCATTTATTCCGTTCTCGAACTGATAGAAATTTAAGTTGTTTCCAGTTTTTAGCTTTTATCAACAATGTCACAGTAAACAAACTTCTGCTCTCATAGAATTTACTCTAGTTGGGAAAGAGACAATAAACAAAATGAAATGTAAAATACATAGGCTATTAGAAGATAATAAATTGTCAGGAAAAAAATTAAGAAGTCTACAAAGTGTCAGATGGGGAGGTAGTTGTATTTTAGGTGAGGAAAGCTTTATTGTGAAAATGATTTTTTTATGGCCTGAGGGAAGTGGGGAGGGACACAAGGACGCTTAAGTGACATGCTATATGTCTTTGTTACTCAACTGGGAATCTTCAGAATTTTTGAAATCTTATCAGCAACACTAGAATTACTTATAACATATGAGGCAACTTACGTATTTTTTAATACTACTCTACTATAATAAATATGGCCTCCGGGTTTGCCAAATTGTATTTTCTATGATTTTGTAAGTTTTCCATTTTCTGCCTTGGTTAACCACCTTTTATTAGCATATTTATTTATTTATTTATTTATTTATTTATTTATTTATTTATTTAATACACTTCCTCAATTTTGCTAAGTATAATGAGCCTTTGGAGTCCCGGTTGAGACTCTGCATCAAGTGCTTTTATTTCATAGCTTTTTATATCCATATGAGGTTGACCAGACTAATTGAATTATTTCTACTTGTAGTGCATATATTCTATCCATTCCTCTGGGAAAGTGGGTCTTGATGTATGGGGTCACAGATTTCATTGAGAATCCAATGAAAGTTATGGATTATCACCCTGAAAAATACGTATATTTTTGTCCTCCTCTTCCCACAAGATTTTGCATCTGATAATAGTAGGTTCAAAGATATCCAGAAATCCAAGCATAGATCAGGGTATAGCGACCCTATGATAAAAACAAAACAAAACAAGAAAGCAACCTTTCTTAAACTCTAAAATTTGTTCCCAGTATAATAATGACCTTTGGACAACAGCAAATAAATTTTCTCTTCACTCTGAAAAAAAAATGACCTTTGGAGAACCTGGTAGCTGAATCACATATCATGGAGCCTCTGAAGGACTGCCTTGTTTTACCTGTGCTTTTTTTTTTTTTAAGATTTTAATTATTGGGGCACCTGGGTGGCTGGGTCGTTAAGCGTCTGCCTTCGGCTCAGGTCATGATCCCAGGGTACTGGGATCGAGCCCCGCATCGGGCTCCCTGCTCAGGGAAAGCCTGCTTCTCCCTCTCCCACTCCCCCTGCTTGTGTTCCCTCTCTCGCCGTCTCTCTCTCTCTGTCAAATAAATTAAAAAAGAAAAGATTTTAATTATTTATTTGGGAGAAAGAATCAGAGAGAGTGACAGAGCACAGGTGGGGAGGAGAGGGAGAAGCAGGCTTCCCACTGAGCAGGGAGCCCGATGCGGGGCTCGATCCCAGGACCCTGAGATCATGACCTGAGCCGAAAGCAGACGCTTAACTGACTGAGCCACCCAGGAGCCCCATGCCTGTGCTTCAGCATAAAGCTGGAGCCCATAATCAGGAGTGAGATTTTTGAAAACGCCACCTGTTTAGCTCATTACTCTGTTTACTGTAATGTCATTTAACTCATTGTGTTTTTTTATTGAGGTCCACGGTAGAAAGTTCTTTGTCTAGACATAGATTCAGGAAAAACTTTTCTACTTCTCTGGACCAATGGATTTGTTTTAATTTACAGTGTCCACCGGAAATCCTGTCATCTTGGTGGCTGCTAGAAAGTTGAGATCCTATGTGGGGGCTTCCTTTAGCACATGAGTGGATTACAATAGAAGCCCTTCTTTTCCAAGCGCTGTTTGATAAACAGTGGGATAAACGCCTTACGAAGATATTCTCAGGTATTCCTCATAACAGAACTATGAGGTAAGTGCTCTTTTCGACCTCCATTTTCTTGAGAAGGAAACTGAGACTTGTTGAGTGGACTTGTTCAAGGTCACAGAAGAAGGTTGCAGACCTAGTTGTCGGACAGCAAAATGTTCTTATTAACCACTCTGTAACACTCCCTTGCACGGCCGGTATTTTGGATCCTAACCTCTCCCCTTTGTCTTGCCATCCTGCTTTTATTCCCGGTTTCATTTTTATTCCATGTGTTTTCAATTTATTTTATCTTGTATTTTATGCGTCCTTACAAGTTGCCTTAAATTGTTTTTGGAAAGGGGAGAGTATAAATAAATAAATACAGATATTTCCAGGTAGTAATCTTGTGCTGAGTTGACTTAGATAAACATTTTGAGCCCCCTTTCCCTCTCTCCTAATCTATTTTCCCCTGCCTCAGAGTGCTAGTCATACTTAGATGCTTCCAAAATCTTATCTGATTAAGACACCAAATATTTTATTTTGTTAGAAAAACTCCATGTGCCAGTTTCTTCTTTCTTTTTCCAACATGTCGTTTTTGCCGTTATTCCTTCCCCTTTGAGATAGTGTATTTATGATTTTCTCCTTTCAAGTTATCATTAACACCTTCACCGCCCTCAGCCATCCTGTATGAATTAGCAGACGTTTGTTTTTCTGAGACATTGAACCCTTCTTTATGGAAAGGTGGCTTTGTAGAAGGGCAGTAAATTGGGATTTGAAATGTTGGCTGTTCAACATTTCTTGAGAGTCACTGATGTCTTGGGTATATCTGTGTCAAATTGCTTAATTTCTCAGGACCTCAGCTTTGACATCTAAGAAGTGATGGTAAGACATTCACTCTATTTTTCTCACAGGGAAGTACTAGTTAAAGATCAATGACACTTTCTGAATGAGCAGGAAGAGGTGCTGGGCACCCAGCGGAGTGGGGCTTGGTGCTGTCTCTGGAAGATCAAAGAGCTGGGCTGTCTCCTGAAGCCTCCTCTTCCTTCTGTTATTGCAAGGACCTGGATGGAGGCCATGGGTGGGCTGGGAAGGGGCATAGGTGGAGGCAGGGGAGGACAACAGGGAAGTGTGTACATGTTTTCAAAGAAAAAGAACTATCTGGTGAATGAAGAGCGTAGGAAGGTGATTCCCCTGTTGGGCATAAGCCAGAAAGGATCTGAATGTGCTTACCCCCCTTAGAATGGTAATGGTAATGATGCCTTCTGCATGCTTTTTTCTCCATGTTTCCCAAGATTGCAGAACTGAATTTCTGCCCTTCTCCTTTTTATCCTTTCCTTTTCTCCTGTACGATGGCACACGGCCCTCCCTCTGCACAGGGCGATGCTCATCATTCTTCACTGGAGCCTTTGAGCTCCATGTAAAAGTCACTCAGCAGACATAGCTCTTGCTTGCTGTCTGGTCTGTTCTTTGCATCATAAACCTACTGAAAGGATGTCATGGAATTTTAACCTCTCTCACTGTCTCTTAGAACATTTTCCTTTTTTCATTGTTTGTGACCCCGCCAGGCATTTTTCTCCCACTCAGGGAATTTTGGTCAGCCCCCACTGCTGTTCCTGTAGAAACCCTTCTCTCGGCCTTGTTTTGAACACAAAAGCATGACTTCTTAGCAAAAGATCACTTTGGGAGATGAGCATAAAATGCAGCTGGTGGAAAAGCCAATTCTGTAATGAAGGCGAGTGCCCATCTCTTATTTCTTGTCCGGTCTGTGACTCTCTGGAAGTAACTACGCAGCCCGCTTTTCAGGTCGCCTTGCCTCTTTCTGCCTCAGTCAACCTAGGACCCCTACTTCAGCGGTGCAGTCCTCTCTTGGTGAATGCGTCAGCCAGTAGCAGGCCAGCGGTTTGATCCATGTTGCTTCGGTTTCTCTTTAATGACTTCAGGTCTGTAGCCTCTGGGAACCATGATTTATGGAGCTTTTTTTGATTAACGTCTTGTCTCTGGTGGCAACCAGGGACACCACGCTACCCTACCCCACCCCCCTTAAACTGGCTTGTCAGCTTCTCTTCCCCACATGGCGGAGGGACTGTTCCAGCTTCTCTTCCACATGGTGCATGAGAACCCGGACCCCAATCCCTCCTCCAGCAGCTTAGAACTACAATAACTACTGTGTTTTCTTTCTCCTTAAATCCTGTACAGAAGTTTGCAAGATTTACTGAGTAAACAATAAAGGAATAAACTGACAGACAGGCTAGCCAGGGAGATGGGGCAGGATTCTCTTTGGAGATGAGGTAGTACCAGGGTCATCAGAATGACTGAACTTGGCAGAACTCTTTTAAAAAAAAATAAATGAGTAAACAAAAGATGTTTTTTCTCTCTAATACCGTTAAGGAGCTACTGGACCGCAAGGGCTCTCAGATTCTCACTTCTTGGCTTCCTCCAGTTTGGGTCAAGAGAGTGAATACTTTGTACATTTAGGTGTATTTGGGTTTATTGGCAGTTATGTTTCATCAGTTCTGTAGCCCAGGGCGGGGTGAGTACAGATCTACAGGAAGAAAAGAGCAGCTAGAGACAAGGCATCATTAACTGGTCTCCAAACTGGCTGCAGCCTGGGGAGTCATGGCAGCAGAGTTGTGACCTTCAGGAACTTGGAAGCAGACTGGGCAGGGAGCCTGCCCATTGTCTGCTTGAGCAGGCAAGAGCTGAACTAGAACCACCACAAGATCAGAAGATGACTCTTTGGGCAAGGGTCTCTGTTTCATTGTTTGGCCGACATTGGGTGGGTGGGAAAAGACCCCTTGCTTTTCCCATGGTGAAATCAGTTCTGCTTCCACATTGTCAAAGCTTCTCATTAGGCCTCCTTTCTTTTTCTGATCATCATCCTTTTCTGCTTCCCATTCTATGCTTACTTTTTATTTTTTATCTTATTTTTTTAAAAGATTATTTATTTATTTTAGAGAGAGGGAGAGAGAGAACATGAGAGTGGGGGAGAGGTGGAGGGAGGAGAAAAGAGAGAGAACCTTAAGCAGGCTCCAGCCCCAGTGCAGAGTTTAAAGCGGGGCTCTATTCCATGACCCTGAGATCATGACCTGAGCCGAAGGCAGATGCTTAACCAACTGAGCACCCCAGCACCACGAAATCAAAGCTTTTTATTCAATTATTGGCCTGCTATTTGCAGAAAATATTCATCCTAGAAGCACATTCCACTTTTGCTCCTCTCCTTCCGTCTTCCAAATCCATTTTCCTTGCTCCCCTCCTCTCTTCTTACATGCAGTTTCTTTATTTCTTCTGTAATTATTTACCAATATCTACTTTTGGCTGTGCACAGTGCTAAGTGTGAATATGGAAAAGTATAGCAAATGGTCCTTGCCATTTGCAAAGTCACTGGGGAGATCAGATACATACAGCTCTGCAGAGTTAAGCAGCTTTACACGAGTTAAGGAACCAGCTCAGGTATTGTGGCAGAGATAGCAGAAGGTAGAGATAGCAGAAGGTAGTATATATAATGGTATATATAATGAGAAGTGCTCCCATTAGGGGCTATGAGTTCACTGGAGACAAAGAAAATGTTATCTGAGGGCTTCAGTAGCAGGGAAAGTGTCTCTGAGAAAGCACATCTGGAAGTGAGCCTACAAGGGAAACTAAGACTGAATTAGCAAAGAAGGCTGGGCAGGAAATTTAAGAGGGTGATACTGCAAAGTAGCCTGGTGTTCTAGGGTTTATCTAGACCAGAGAAAGACTAGAGAGCACATGATTGGTAATGGTGGAGAATCAAGATTTGGTTCAGACTATGGACCCATTAATTACAAGTCTATGGATCTTGTCCCAACAGGATTCTTAGACCATGGCTCTTTGTTTCGGGTTCTCCAAGGTCAAATCTCAGTGCCTTGCTCTGTTTCTGTGTTTCCTTGGCATTCATTTCTTTTTTTTTTTTTTTAAGATTTATTTATTTATTTGACAGAGAGAGAGAGAGAGACAGAGTGAGAGGGAACACAAGCAGGGGGAGTGAGAGAGGGAGAAGCAGGCTTCCCACTGAGAAGAGAGCCCGATGCAGGGCTCCATCCCAGGACCCTGGGATCATGACCTGAGCTAAAGGCAGACACTTAACGACTGAGCCACCCAGGCGCCCCCCTTGGCATTCATTTCTACTCTCCACACATACAAGGGTTTACTGCAAACACCTACTTTTGCCTTTGGGCTTTTATCTCCCTCTCACCCCCACCCCAACCCCCCATCCTGGCCATGTGAACATGGTTGGCTGGTGCAAAGGATAGGCTGGAAGATTCAGAGAGTTAAGTCTCTCAACTGATGTCTGATGGAAACTTGGTGAATACCTATTCCAGCTCCTTTACCCACCAGTTGGAATAAAACCAGGGCTTGTTTTTGTCTCCCAGATTTCCCTACCGGGAATGAAATCTAGCGTCCCACAGTGGACACTGTAGTATCGGCAGTGCACCATTTATTGGCCCCCTTACCTTCCCATTCTCACTTTCCTACTGTCTTACTGGGGTATCCCAGTGTCAGTTCCCAGATGAGCTACTTGCACTTGAATCTGTGTCTCAGTGTCAAATTTGGAGGAGTTCAAATCAATATACTGAGGGCGCCTGGGTGGCTCAGATGGTTAAGTGTCTGCCTTCGGCTCAGCTCGTGATCCCAGGGTCCTGGGATCGAGTCCCGCATCGGGCTCCCTGTTCCTTGGGAGCCTGCTTCTCCCTCTGCCTCTCTCTGTCTCTCATGAATAAATAAATGAAATCTTTAAAAAAAAATCAATATACTGAGTAACTTCCTCTTCTGCATATCGATGTCATTCATTGAAAACTGGTTCTCTTCTATATGCAGGACACTTCACTATTGCAACGTCTTTCAGTGGATATAAAGATGGTATGGGGGTGCCTGGGTGGCTCAGTCATTAAACATCTGCCTTTGGCTCAGGTCATGATCCCAGGGTCCTGGGATCGAGCCCCGCATCAGGCTCCCTGCTCGGGGAAAGCCTGCTTCTCCCTCTCCCACTCCCCCTGCTTGTGTTCCCTCTCTCGCTGTCTCTCACTCTGTCAAATAAATAAATAAAATCTTTAAAAAAAAAAAGATGGTATGACTTCTGGATCTAATAAAAACACTGATATATTTTTGTTTAATGGTTAATTGTTATAATAAATAATACCCCCATAGAGGTTTATTTCTCATTCATGTAACACTCTAATGAAGTTTTCTTCCAAGCAGTCAATCAGGGACCCAGTGTGGCAAAATCTCTGCATTGACAATACCATGTAACTTCTAGGGTTTTTCTGGGGGTCATCTCTACCCCAGTTAGTGAGAAGGAGGAAAGAGCATGTGCGAGAGTGCTCATGGAAGGGTGTGTGTTTCTGTTCAAACCTGGAAGTGGCCCACATTCTACTTCTATTCCACATTCTACTCCAACCAATTTCAGTCACAGGGTCAAGTCCAAGTGTAAGGGAGGCTGAAAAATGTGGTCTAGCTGTGTGCTGAAAGAAGAGGACATGGATTACGGTGTACAACCGTCTTTGTCAAAAAGGACATATTAATTAACTGATGGGTAAAACAAAAAGTAAATATTCCATGGGGGAGGCAGGAAATGGTGTGTCTTTCTGGCCCATCATTATATACTCAGTGGCTTGCAGCATGCTTGACACATGCAAGGCAATAAATATTTGTGGAGTGAATTATGCATGTCTTACCAGTTATGTAATGGGTCTCTACCCATCTCTTATTTCCATGGTTCCCTTGAGCTTACCTTGAAGTCTGAATTCAGATGGCAGTGTATTGGGAGCTGGTGCGATTTCTGTGCTAAGGGAGAGTACAGATTGTGCTGTCTAAAGGAAGAGAGATTTTTTTTGTTTTCCAGGCTTTGGAGTTTCAAGTAGGTTTCTCATTTAGAATGGAAGGTCATTTTATTTTATTTTTTTAAATATTTGATTTATTTATTTGAGAGCGAGAGAGAGTGAGAGTGAGCATGAGTTGGGGGGAGGGGTAGAGGGAGAGGGAGAAGCAGACTCCCGGCTGAGCAGGGAACCTGACTTGGGGCTCAATCCCAGGACTCTGGGACCATGACCTGAGCCAAAGGTAGCCACCTAACCGACTGAGTCATCCAGGTGCCCCTGGAAGGTCATTTTAAAAAATGTAAAAAATGGGGACACGTGGGTGGCTCAGTCAGTAAAGCATCTGCCTTTGGCTCAGGGTTCTGGGATTGAGTCCCACATTGGACTCCTTGCTCAGTGGGGAGCCTGCTTCTCCCTCTGCCTGCCACTTGTGCTCTCTCTCTCTCTGACAAAAAAATAAATAGATAAAATCTTTAAAAAATGTAAAAAATGAATGAAAATGTTTATCTCCTGACAAATGCTATGTGTCTCTCAACTTTTAGGGATGTGGAATATCAAAAAAGCTCCTCTACATGACAGCTGAGATAATTATCATAAAATCACAACAAGGGGCGCCTGGCTGGCTCAGCCCAGAGAGCATGTGATTCTTGATCTCGTGGTTGTGAGTTCGTGCCCCATGTCGGATGTAGAGATTACTAAAAATCATCATCATCATCATCATCATCATCAACATCATCATCGAGAAAAAAAGATCACAACAAAATTTTGATACCTGAAGTATATCACACTTACAAAGCTCTCCCAGTATGTAATAAGCTGTTTCTGGGGATTTTTGAGAAATCTTCTAACTGATTAATATTTTAAAACTTTTTACTTAAGTAAAAGATATATAGCCAAAGTCTATAGTTTAATGGATTTTCACAAACTGAACACACTTGTGCAGCCAGTGCCCAGATCAAGAAGCCAAATTTACCATCACCCTAAAAGCTATCCTCAGACTCTCTTCTAGACCTTACTTCTTCCTAAGAGGTAAGTTAGGACTTCTATTAGCTTAGCCTAGAATGGCCTGTTTTTGTCCTCAGATGAGCTAAATAACGCAGTATGTATTCTTTTCTGTCTGGCTTCATGCACTCAAAGTATCTTTGTGAAATTCATATTTATGTAGTCAGTCCTCATTGCTGTATTATTCAATTATACCATTATTCAAATATACCACCATTTATTATCCATTCTATTGTTCTTTTTTAAGATTTTATTTATTTATTTGAGAGAGAGAGAGAGAGAGAGAGGGCAAGGTCGAGCACACACAAGTGGAGGGGAGAGGCAGAGGCAGAGGGAGAAGCAGACTACCCGCTGAGCAGGGAGCCCAATGCAGGGCTCGATCCCAGGACCCTGAGATCATGACCTGAGCTGAAGCAGACACTCAACCAACTGAGCCACCCAGACACCCCCTATTATCCATTCTATTGTTAATGAGCTTTTGGGAGGTTTCCATTTTTGGCTACTGCTGGCACTGATGAATTTTATAAAAAGCAGTGCTTTGTAATGAAGTCACCAGACTCTATTAACAGAGTTCTGTTATTGTAAAGTATTCCTTTTTCAGTGACTGGATTTCTTTTCTATTAATCAAATAAACGATGGGTGTAGTAAGGAGTTAAGAAAGGGAATTTAAAAAAACTGTTAACTATTACTGTACAATAAAGAACCCCAAAATTTAGTGGCTAAAAAAATAAGTTGTATTATTTCTCATAATTCTGTGGGTTGATTGGGATTAGCTGAGCAGGTCTTCTGCTCAGCTGGAAGCCTCGACTGGAAGCCTCATGGCTGCAAATCATCCTGGGAATATCTGAGATGGTTTCACCCACATGTTTGGAAACTTGTCTGGTTCTAGAATGGCTGGAACGGCTGGGGGCTGCCTGCACCACCCTCCCCCCTTCTCTCTCTCTCTATCAGTATTTCCCATCCATTATGAATCTGGACCGTGATGGTTGGACCCCAAGAAAGGGAAAATGGAAGCTGCATGACCTCTTGAGGCTAAGGCTCTAGAACTCACAGAACATCACTTGTGTTCTCTTAGTCAAAGCAAATCACAGGGCCAAACTAAGATTCAAGAGGAGGGCCATCAGTGTCCCTCAGTTGATGGGAGAAGCAGGGTGCTCTTACAAGGATGAAAAGAATGGTTGGTAGCTATCTTTGCAGACAGTCTACATCAGTAACCTGTCTTGTTTCCAGCCAGAACATGGAGGAGGGAGGAAGACTGTGCTAAGTCTTTATGGTTATGGGGAGAGATGAGTAGACATTGGTATGGGAAAGGGGTAAAGTCGATGATATCAAGGAAGAGGACATGCTACATAGCATTGGAAGTGCAATGCAGAGCCAGGATAAATGTATTATCTCCCGCCCTTCATTGCTGAGGGTATATTCATTCACCTAGCAAATATTTAATGCAGGAGACATGAGGCAGTGTAATAGACTGATAGATAATTTCTGGGAGCTGCGGTATCCTTCAAGACTGCCTGATCAGAGGGCAGTAAACATTTAGAAATCAGATTGCTCAAACGACAGAGAGAGGGACTGAGGTAGGTACTCAAGGGAAATCAGGACACCTAGGAATCAGGGAGGAAGGGTCATTATAGAAGCTAGGGAGAGATAGGCCTGAGGTGATTCCTGAGGTTCTCTGTGGCCTGCACAGGCATGGCGGGTACCCACAAACTTTTGCATGGGTATAATTCAAGAAGCTATGTAGTGGAAGAAGTTCCAGGATTCTTGAGGAAGTAGAACAGTCTGTGAAGACGTTCAGTCAGCGTGTTGGCTGTGGGTGATGGCTCCGGAGGATTGCCAGGGCTTTGGCCATGTTTGATTTGCCACTGGAGAAGGAAGGATTGAGATTAGGAGAACCTGGGTCACCATGGGTTTTGTAATTGGTTGAAGGGGAGACACATTTTGGAATTTATAGGCCCTAAAGTTTCAGGCAACTCCAGGTGACATCCCTCATGGGTTTAGGGACCCAAAGAGGATGTGAAGGCTCAGGGGCCCAAAGGGCGCTCTGGTCAGTAGGGCAGCAGCATTATTAGTGCCCTGCTCATATATATCACTTTATCTGAGCCCCTCAGCACCTGACTGTCTTTGCCTCAGAGCTGTCTCTTGTCGTTGGAGCCAGCTTTGCCACTCGATGAGACGGGATTTGGTGTGTAAATAGCCCAATTCCCTTGTTCTTCCAGGGGCAACCTTGAGGTGTGAGTTCCACACTGGGTCCAAGTGAGATGAGACTCCAGCAGCCAAGTGTGTAGTTGGCTTGATAACATGCTTTAATGACTGTCTTTGCTCTCAACTGTTTTTAGAATATAGTGTATTAACAGACCAATCAGATCAGGCAGTAACTGTCATTGGGAAGGTAGTTTGTTACTCAGAGTTCCTAAGAGGAGGGGCGGGCACCCTGCCACAGTGGGTTGGTGGGGTAAAGGGAATGCAATGAGGTTGGTCAGGAGGCAGAAGGAGAGGGGAAACTAAGAAAGAGCCCTTATTGTGGTTTCCTCGAGAAGGGAAAGAAGGGGCAGAATAAGAGGGTTTAGGATTGGGAATAATTTCAGCAGGATCTAAAGCACGGGGTTGTTCCTAGTTGTCTGGTACAGGGTCCTGGGTGATTAAGGTGGGTGAATAATGGCCTGGAGCATGAGAGCCCAATAAAGGAGGTGGTTAGGATGTGGGCTCTGGATGGGTTGGCTTATATCTGAAACTTGCTCATGGGCAAGTTGTTAACTATCTCTAGGAAATGGCCAACTCTGGGAGGGGCAGTCCCCTCCCAACCCCCAGCCCCCAAAGTCAGTAAGGCTCTAGATGTCAAAGCATCAGAAGACAGAAAATAAACACATGGTAAATACAGACTCTTGCTTCCCTTCTCCCATATCTATGTTCTTATCTCTTCCCAGATAAACTACCTGAATTTGAGTCCTTCTCTAAGGCTTTGCTTCTGGGGGAATCAAAACTAATTTAGGTAGTTATGGTGACTCTTGTAATAGTCTGGATTTGGGTGGCTCAGCTAAGGGGTTGGCAGTGAGAATAAAAAGAAAGGGGTTGTATAGAATACACAGAATATTTTCACTCTCAGAATCATGTTAGTTGGATCAGAAAGCATATATGAACTTTTTTTCCAAAATAAATTGAATCCCCAATAAAATTTAACCCCAATTCTTATTACTGACTGCTTGATTGGTATGCTGGAGCAAGCTCATAGCACCCCATTAGAACTGATTTCTAAATATTCAGAACATCTGAAAGCTGGTTGTTGTTGTTTTGAAAGCTGGTTGTTAAAATGTTAGTAGCTTGAAATTGCCCATAACGGACATATTTACACCACAGAAACTAGCAAATGCTATAAATTGGGGCTTGTCTTCCAAGAGAGTTGCTTTACCAGCCTACCACTGTTATTATGGGAGGTTTATGAATAAAAGAACATATTGTGTCATGGAATTTTAGTGCTGGGAAAGTAATCAGGAATCATCTCATCTAATTTCCTAAATCAAATATAGGAAATGAAGTCCAGAGAGGACCAGGGAGACAATCCCCCAGAATGAGAGTTGGTGGCAACACATAGACCAACACAACTCCCTCAGTAAATAAGATTGCTCACAAATCTCATACCTGGGCTGGGATTTTAAAACCATTATGACTATTACTAGTATTGGCATCCTTTTCCATTTTCAAGATTTTATTTACGAAGTGGTGTGTGTATTGAGGAGGGAAGAAGGAGGGGAGAAGGAAGGAGAGAGAGAGAGAGAGAAGGGTGGGGGAGAGCCTTCCACAGTATTCCCCACTGGCAGTTCAATTTAATAAAACCATTTTGTTACAGGCTGAAGAAAATAAATAAAAATTCCCTGAGCATTTGTTGACACTGTAAATATGGAAAGTCTGTTACTTAACAGCAGTTAAGTAGATGCCAAGGGGGAACACTGTGACAAAATTTCAACCAAATATTGATATGAACATATTTCTGTTTGCCTGAAAATATGTTCTCTCCGTATGGGGAAAGGAAACTGTAAGGAGAGAAATACAAACAACACATTGAAGAAATGTTGAGTGGAGAGGCTGTTTATCTGCCAGAGCAAACCACTCCTCTTCATTCTGTGAATTTTCCTAGAGAGGTTGTCATGAAATTCACTTACATAAGTAGGAAGCCAAAATTCTTCCATTCAAGGAAAAATGACAGATTTTAAGGACTGCTGTTTGGTGAGGTTGAAAACACACACAATATGGTTAGGCTCTGAGCAGGTATTTTGACTGAATTGGCAGGGCTTTATAATTCCCAGAGAAAAGGCTAAGTGATTTCACTTTGAAAAAATGGTGCATATTCATGTATTTTTGGTATCATGATCCTTGTTCCTGAGAGTCCAACATGTTTTGAAGTCAGTGCTTCCAGCGGGAAATTCAGTCCACAGTTTTAGATCTTCCAAGTCAGATTCCAGATTAAGAAAAATCACAATATTATCCTCCCAATAGCCTTCTTATTTATTTATTTATTTATTTATTTATTTATATTTATTTTTAAAGATTTTATTTATGAGAGAGAGAGAGAGAGAGCACGAGCAGGGGGAGAGGGAGAAGCAGGCTCCCCACTGAACAAGGAGCCCAGTGCGGGACTCGATCCCAGGACGCTGGGACCATGACCTGAGCCGAAGGCAGATGCTTAACCAACTGAGTCACCCAGGCATGCCCTCCCAATAGCCTTCTTTTCTTTCCAAATATGAGACTTTGAGACTATTATTATTATTGAGACTAATGAAGAGATCAGGTCAGAAAGATGAAAAATAAAACAACCCCCAAACACATCCTAACTAGTCTAACCTTGAGAAATACAGGAGACGGCTCCTAATTGAGGGGCATTCTACAAATACCTGCCCACTATGCCTCAAATGTCAGGAAAAACAAGGAAGTCTGAGAAATGGCCACAACCAAGAGCAAGATAAGGACACAGAACAAACGAACGAACAAACAAAACGGAGACAAAACAACTAAATGTGTGTGTGGTCACAGGAGTTAGATCCTGGAACAGCAAAAGGACATCAGGGAGAAACTGAGACAACTTCAGTAAGATATGAATTTTAGTTAATAATAATAAGATATCAATGTCGATTTGTGAATTGTAATAATGTCCCCTGCTAACATAGGATGTTCAGAACGGGGGAGACAGAATGTGGGATATACAAGGACAGCTTGTAAAATCTTTGTAATATTCTGTAAATTTGACCTTGCTCTAATTATGTTTAATTCATTTAAAAAATAAATCAGAAAAAAATAAATAAAAAATAGATCAGAAACTTACTTGGTGGGGGGTGGGAGTGGAGGGCAGAAGATCTGTTAGGTTTGGCTTTTATCTTTTACGCATTGTTTGTGTATAGTCTTATCCTAATGCTGTCAGGAGAAGCAACTGTGTCCTTGAAGTGGGGAGAGAGAGAGAAGAGGCCAAAACCATCAAGGACAATTGAGGACCTGCTGGTGACAAGTACATAGTGAGCATCAGATGAGACCTGGCTCTAAATTACCCAGTACTCTAACCAGTGGGCACCTTGTGGCCAGGAACTCTCTGATTCTTACTCTACGTGGGAAGAGTTGTGTCTGTGGGAGGGAACTGGGAAAGAAGAGCCCAAATTTGTCAAGTTCACATCATTTTAATGGGACCCTTGTTGGGGAAAAGTGACCAACTGATAGTGCCTATTGCTTTTTATGCCTATGTTTATTTCCTGTGTTTGTCTCTTTTTGTGATGGTCTCCAAGGATGGTCACCATTAATCCCTTTCCTCCCCTTAGGTACATGCTGCTCTTCCCATCAAGAAGTGGAATCTAACTCCCCTCCCCTTGGATTTGGGTTGGGCTGAGTGACCTGCTTCACTGAGAGATGCGGAGGAACTGACATTTTGGAACCTCTGTGGCTGGATTATAAGAAGCTTAATGGCTTCTTCCTGGGCCTCTCAGGATGCTTGCCCATGGGATGCTCCCTCTCAGGGCTCTCCTTGGAAACTAACCACCATCCTATGAGGAGAATAGTTGCATAGAGAGGCTTCCTACAGGTACTATGGTCCACAGTCCCAGCTGAACGCCTAGCCCTCATGCAGCCAGCATTGACTGCCAGCCATGGGAGTGAGCCATTTCTCATGTCCAGCCCAGTTAAACCATCAGATGATTCCAGTGCTGGCCACTATCTGATTCGAACTGTATGAGAGATCTCAAGCCAGAATAGTCCAAGTGGGCTCAGTCAACCCACAGAATTGCAAGAAAAAATATTAAATCATTATTTTTAGCCACTAAGTTTTGGCTAAGTGGCTTCTTAAACAACAATAGATAATTGGAATTTTCCCTAAGAAAGCAACCTATCTAGCTAATGCCCAAGGTTTGACCAATAGGTGACATCAGCCTCTGAAATTTAACCTACATGGTCCTTGTACAATCTGGCATAGTCAGAAATCAATAACACTTTGATAAGTATAGTATATATTGAGCTTTAGAACTGGGTATTTAATGATAAATAAGACAGATTTAAGGCTCAAAGAAACATTTATCTTAAAGGAATTTTATGATTTGTTTCCCAGGTTTTTTTTTTTTTTTTGAGATTTTATTTATTGATTTGACAGAGAGAGAGAGCACAAGCAGGGAGAGCGGTGGCAGAGGGAGAAGCAGGCTCCCCACTGAGCAGGGAGCCCGACGCTGGGGCTCGATCCCAGGACCCTGGGATCATGACCTGAGCCGAAGGCAGACGCTTAACTGTCTGAGCCACCCAGGTGCCTGTTTCCCAGTTTAAATACTTCTTTCACCCCTTTAGGATTATAGAGCCATATGTAAGACCTGGGGGAATTTTTTTCTTTTCTTTTCTTGACTTTCTTTCTTTCTTTCTTTCTCTTTCTTTCTTTCTTTCTTTCTTTTTCTTTCTTTTAGATTTTTAGTTTTTACTCTGTTTTGATTACCCTCAGTTTATAACATTTGTGTGCGTGTGTGTTCAAAAGAAGGAAAGGAAGATAGAAAAAAGAAGGAAGGAAAGCAGCAAGCATTTGGTTGTTGGAGTTGACCATCTTTTTTTTAGGGAGGGAAAGGGCAGAGGGAGAAGGAGTGAGAGATTCTTTAAGGAGGCTCCGCGCTCATTGCGGAGCCCCACTCAGGGCTCGATCTCACGACCCTGAGATCATGACCAGAGCAGAAATCAAGAGCTGGATGTTTAACCAACTGAACCACCCAGGTGCTCCTGGAGTTGACCATCTTTTATGTCTTCTCCTTCTGTATTTCTGTATTTGCTTCCTCCAAAAGAAAATAAAACAAATAAAATCATGTATCAGTTCTTTACCATATATCCCAGGCACTGTTCCAAGTGTTATTTACTTATTTTAAAGATTTGTTTGTTTGAGAGAGAGAGCAGGGATGCGGGCAGAGGGGCAGAGGGAGAGGGAGAAAAAGAATCTCAAGCAGACTCCCCACTGAGAACAGAGCCTAAGGCAGGGCTCAATCTCAGGACCCTGAGATCATGGCCTGGGCTGAAACCAAGAGTTGGATGATCAACTGACTGAGCCACCCAGGTGCCCCTTGTTCTAAGTGTTTTATACAGATTAACACATTTAATTCCAACAATAACACTATGAGTTTGGTACTATGGTCATCTTTAGTTTACAGGTAAAGAAACTGAGGCACAGAAAATTTAAGAAATTTATCCAGTAGTTGGCTAGTAAGTGTTAAATGGGGTTTCAGACCTGAGCCATCTGATTCTAAAGGCATGTTTTCCAGGCGCCAGGGTGGCTTAGTTGGGTAAGCGTCTGCCTTGGGCTCAGGTCATGATGCCAGGGTACTGGGATCAAATCCCATATTGGGCTCCCTGTTCAGTGGGGAGTCTGCTTCTCCTTCCCCCTGCTTGTGCTCTCTCGTGTGCTCTCTCTCATGAATAAACAAAATCTTTGAAAATAAATAAATAAAAGCTGTGTTTTCAGTTTCCACTCAACATCTGCAAATTTTAATAAGGTGTATTTACTTTTAATTAATTAATTCTTATTACAATTAATTGATTCCACATGTATAGTTTGCTAGGTGTTAGTCTGTGACTTATTACCTGCTCAAGGTAGCCACATTTGCACTCTTTAATAACAGGGTCTGCATTCCTGTGTGCCTGAGTATGAAAAATGATGCACACATATACTAGCTTCACAATTTTCAGCTTTTATAGAGAAAAGCGATAGGAAGAGTGAAAACAAGAACAAACAAACAACAACAGCCACAAAAACATGGCGTAAGGTCCAACAGGCCTGGGTCTGAATGCTGGCTCTGGCTCTTGAGCAAGTTGCGAAGCTCTGCTTAGTTTCTTCATCTGTGAGAGACGGGCACTAATGTGTTTTACCACCAGGTCCTGGGAAGTAAGTGCGTTTCTGTACATTCAGTACCCGCACATAGCGGGAGAAGCAGTTGAGCAGCGTTATGAAAACCTTGGGGTTTGGAGTCAGAGTGGGGTTTGAAACCCATGTCCCAGGCCTACTTAGTATATAACTTCAGACAAACAAGTGTGGGAACCAGATGAGATAATGTTTGCGGCATAAAGAATCATAGTTATGAGATGCTAATGTTACTTCTACTCCATCTGCTCTATCTCGTTCCATTCCCCATCCTCTCATCCTTTGGGGAGAAACCGGCATACTTGTGTCAATAGAGGTTTCCCCTTCATTTTATTTTTATTATGGAATTACTTAAATACAGTCAATTCACTATTTTTAGTGTACATTTTTGTGAGTTTTGATAGATGTGCACAGTTGTGTAACCACAATGACAAGACATAAAACGTTTCTGTTACCGCTACTCCTTTATGGTGTTCCTACCCCAATCCTAGGCTTTGGCAGCCACTGGTTTGTTTTCTGTCCCTATTATTTTGCCTTTTCCAGAATGTTACATAAATGAAATCATATAGCAGGTAGTATTTTGAGTCTGGCTTCTTTCACTTAATGAATGCATTTGAGATTCATCTCCAATAGGGTTTTAATTACTTTTAAAAATATACATTTCCCCCCTCTGTTGCATCATGCTGATGGTGATAGATGAACTAATTAAGGGTGAGATCTCAAGAGTCCCTCTTAGACTCAGAGATTCTAGCTAGCATTTCACTGAAGTGCTAGCAAAAACCCAAACCAAACTAAACCAAACGAAAACAACAGAACACTGGAGTATCAGTTTCAACCAATTTAAAATAGTATTCTGTGACAAGCAAGACTTTGATATCCCCCTTTTATTTTTTGCACAATTAAAAAAGAAAAAAAAAAGAAAAAACTCACTATTTTGATTTATTTTTTCTGAGTTGTTCGTTTTACAGGAATGCTTTTTTTAGTGACTTGGTCACAGAAATCTGCAGCATCTCATTTTGAATTCAGTGTCTTTGGATACCATTTTGAGCCACTTATATCCTCTGCATTTAGCCATAATGTGATTTATACTTTCATGCTGATTCCATACATACTAGCTGGCAATGGATTGAAACAAAACCTGCTGAGGAGAATCCGTTGACAGTAGGAACTCAGGAAGATCAACGGGCTTAGGGAAAATGGATCATGGTCTTTTTCATGCTTCTCATTTTAACTCTTACAGATTTTAAATCTTGGCTTCCTAGCACTTACTGTTAAGTCTTAAACAAGGAGGTAGGGAAAAAGAGACATATGGATCTGTCTTTTCATTCCCTAGAATTGAGGTGGGAAATAGGAAGGGAAGGTCAGAGAAGATTAAAATGGAATAAATATAGCAGAATTTGGGGGAATTATAGCTATTAAGCTTTTTTACTGATTTATTGCAATGATTCCTCCAAATGACAATTCCAAACTTCAAATGTATTATTATTTCTAAGTCTCTAGTGGTATCTTCATGCTTAACTGTTACAGAAACTGCTAGTCATTTCCCCATATTTATTCTGATGACAGTGCAGTAGCCCAGTGGTAGTACTGTTGATTTAACAAATAATTCTGAGTGCCTCGTAGGCATTTTGCTAGATACAGAGAATTCAGCGGTAAGCAAAACCACCGGCTCTTTCCTCATGGAATTTACAAGCTGGTGAGATTTTTGAGAATATCTTATAAATTCATGATAACTTCCTAATGCCCTAAAGGTACCATAATATCAGTGTTCCACATAAGCATTTTCCAGAATATAGCTCTCAATTTGATAGGATGAGGAAAATATGTAGGTGGTGTTTGCTTTGAAAAATGAAAAAAGATGACTCCAGAGATTTCGAAGCTTTAATATTGTTGTTTTATTATTTTTGCAGTCTATATTTTATTTTATTTTCTGCTTTACTGAGGTATAATTGATACAATATTGTAAGATACTTAAAGTGTACACCGTGATGGTTTGATATACAGTTGACCCTTGAACAACATGGGCATTAGGAGCACTGGCACCCCCTATGCAGTTGAAAACTGTGCATAACTTCTTTTTATATTGTCAGCTTCTTTAAAAAATTTTTTTTTAATTTAAAAAACAATTTTTTTTTAAGGAGACTCCATACCCCATGTGGGGATTGAACTCATGACCCAGAGATCAGGAGTTGCATGCTCTACGGACTGAGCCAGTCAGGTGCCCCCTGTGTATAACTTTTGACTCCCCAAAAACCTAACTACTAGTAGCCTACTATTGATCAGAAACCTTACTGATAACAGTCAGTTAACACAACATAGTTTGTATGTTATGTTTATTATGTACTGTATTCTTGTACAGTATAATAGTATCATAACCTAAGATCCAACAGAAAATATTATTAAGAGAATCATAAGGATGAGAGAATATACTTACAGGACTGTACTGTAGAAAATCCATGTTTAAATGGACCCGTGCAGTTCAAACCCATGTTGTTCAAAGGTCAACTCTACATACACTTTATGAAAGGATACCCCGTCAAGGTAATTAACATACTCATCATCTCACATATTTTACCTTTCTGTGCGTGTGAGAACATTTAAGTCCTACTGTCGTAACACGTTTCAATGATATAATACAGGGTTAGCAACTATAATCACCATGTTTCACATTAGAACCTCAGAACTTACTCATTTTATAACTAAAGGCCTGTACCTTTTACCAAACTCTTCCTATTTCCCCCATTCCTCCAATCCTTGGCAACGACTTTTCAATTTTCTGTTTCTATGAGTTTTAATTTCTTTTTTAGATCTGTGTTGTTGCAAATGAAAGAATTTCCTCCTTTTTTAAAGCTAAATAATTTTTCATTGTATATATACACCACACTTTCTTTATACATTCATCTGTCAAGGTTGCTTCTATATCTTGGCTATTGTGAATAATGCTGCCAATGAACATTGAGAGTACAGATATCTCTTTGAGATAATTATTTTATTTTCTTTGATATATACCCAGAAGTGGGGTTACTGGATCATATGGTAATTATATTTTTAATTTCTTGAGGAACTCTATACTGTTTTCCATAATGGCTGTTGCAATTTATATCCCCCCCTCCAACAGTGTCCAAGGGTTCCCTTTTTTCCACATCCTCACCAGCAGTTGTTACCTCTTATCTTTTTGATGATGGATATCCTAACAAGTGTGAGGCGATATCTCATCGTGGTTTTGATTTACATTTTCCTGATAATTAGTGATGTTGAGCACCTTTTTATGTACCTATGGACATTTGTATGTCTTCTTTAGAAAAATGTCTACATATTCAGGTCCTTTGCCCATTTTTAGATGGGTTGTTTGTTTTGTTTTGCTTTTTGTTATTGAGCTGTATGACTTCTTCGTATATTTTGGATATTAACCTCTTACCAAACAAGTGGTTTACAAATATTTTCTCTCATTCCATAGGTTGCCTTTCTTTTTGTTAGTGGTTTCCCTTGCTATGCTGAATCTTTTTAGTTTGATATAGTCCCACTTGTTTCAAGTTTGCTTTGGCTATTCAGAATCTTTTGTGATTCCATATGTTTTAGATTTTTTTTTGTTTCTGTGAAAAATGCCAGTGGAATTTTGCATTAAATCTGTAAATTGCTTTGGGTAGTATGAATATTTAAAAAATATTAATATTTCTAACCCATGAACATGGTATATCTTTCCATTTACTTGTGTCTTCTTCAATTTCTTTTATCAATGTCTGAAGCTTTAAAATTGTCAAAGAAATTCCTAATTATTTCATTATATCTCATTATTTTCTTATGCTGACTCATTCCCAAAAGGATTTGTGGTTACTTATGAAATGCAGAATGTACACCAAAACAAACACACACACACACACACACACACACACACACACACACACAAATCCCAAATATACAACAATGACAATAACAAAACACATACACACACACCCACACACACACACACAAATCCCAAATATACAACAACAATGACAATAACAAAACTAAATAAAAAGTGATTTCCCAACTGAATTAACAGAAAATCAGTGTAAGTAAATTGAAATATTTGAGTAACATTGGGGTAAAGTAAGATTTAGAAAGAGTAGCAAAAGCATACCATAAGAACTATATTCTATAAAATGTATGGTCACAAATTTAGATCCGTTCTGATTAGTTTAGCAGGGATCAATATTTGTCCCACAATTCACAGCACAAGTGCCATAAAAGCAAAAATTGCTGCTTGAAAGAAGCAAAACTATTCTTGGTACTGAGACAGCAGAAATTTCTTCTATGAGTTTTTTGAGGAAATAATAAAATTAGTGTTAAATAAATATCCATTTCACTATCAGAGTTAACACCTGTATTAACTTGAATACAAGAGCTTTGTAAAGAGGACATTTACAAATACCTTTGTTTTCCCTTGATCTCTGATAATGCCAAGTGTTCCCCTATAACAGACTAAGTAAGTTGGCTATAGGGGAACTTTCCTGTAGAGTTACTTTTCTGTATACTTTCCTGTAAAGATGAGGGATGTGGCTTCTTGCGAGCACCAGAAGATAAATAGAGAACTTCCCAATATCTAGCCTAGTCCCAGGAGCTCTGGCTGTAGGAGACAGTTCTGACCAGTGCTCTTTCTGCCAGGCCCCAAGGCCAAAGATAGTTGGTTACAGTACTGCAGGGGACCTAAGTTGTCCTGGGCAGCAAGCTGTTGCAGACCTCTTCTACTCAAGGAACCTACTTTCCATCTGTCTGTTGCTTCTGACATTCTGCTTAGGCCTTGGTTTCCATGAGACCCCTGGCCCTCCCCATTCTAATGTTCCTCAAAACCTTTTCTGTGGCTTCCACTTCATGTCATCTGTCTGGACTTATAGTTGTTAGTGTGTTGTTCAGCATCAACATCTCCCATGACCTGTGAGATATAGGTACTCCTCTCTTCAGTGCTAAGGTCTGAACTGAAATCAGAAACAAATGCTCCCAGCTTCTTGAAGACTCACTACACTTTTTCACTAGCTGATAATTTCCCTCAAGATTCACCCAAAACTCAATTTAGATGCAGGAGGGACTGTTTTGCATGTAAACTTCCCCTTTCTCCAAAGTTCAGCCAAAACTATCATATCAAACTTAAGGGCTCTGACCTTCTCTTTTTTGGGACAAGGACTATAGCCATGGTTTTCCTCCCATTTGTTTGGAGGTCTTGTACTCTACAGCTTCTGCCACCACCCCAAACTAATTTAGTTATTTCATATCTAAGAAGGCTCATCAAGCCTACATCTCAATAAAACCATAGCTAGCCTACCCCATCTGCCCACCCACGTAGGCCAGGATATGCTCAAATTCAACCAATTAGGCAGTCAATAAATATTTCTTGGATGTCTTCTATATGCCAGGCAAAACAGTGATAAACTGCCTTAGCATCATCCTTAACAGATTATGTTTAAGTAAAATTCTCAATGGATAAGCAGATTTGACTCTCCCTGGGACCTCACTAGATGTAGAATTTCAGAATGGAATATTCTTCCACTGTTCCTTCAGTCTCTGATTTAGTCAATTTCACCTGATTGATTGTAGTTGGATAGGATCATATAATGTCTTTTAAAATATTGTGGCAAATATGTCATAGCTTCTTTATGGTAACATTTTTCACTGCTTGTTAACTCTTACTGATGGTGAATTTTTCTATCCAACTCATATCCCTTGTCATTCCTGAGGCCTGTTTCCTTTTGGTCTGGCTCAGTAAATGAGGATGACAACTCAATGTCCTTTACAGAGAGTAGTGCTTAAGACCACGTGTGCACTGTAGCCAGAATTAGAATCCAGGCACTGGGAATGACCTTGGCAGCTTATTCATCTTTACTACGATTTAGTTTCCTCATGTATAAAATGGGTGAAAATGATTGCACCTCTCTCCCTCATGAAATGAAAGCAGTCAATAAGTGATCTCTATTATTATTACTTAATAGCAATCATAGCTACCTAAAACTAATATGGATCTTATAAATCATCTATTTATACACCCTTGAGAGCATCTTTTAACATAAATTTTTCTCCAAGCTGAGTAAAAGGTTTCCAGGTGCACTGTGCATACAGACCTGACTGCACAAATTGCCTTAAATAGTTCAGGTTGAAGAATATTGGAGACCTAAGTAGGTTAAAAATTAAGCTTGGATTTAGCACCTATTAAAATAATGTTTCCTGACAAAGCTCCAATGAAAACAAAAATAGCTATAAAAGAGTCTTTTACACCAAGCTGATTCATATCCTAGTTAAAAGTGATCACAGTGTTTATGCCTGTCATTAAGCTGGTTTCTATTTCAGACAGGGAATGGATTGAATAAGAAATATTTTTATACATCTCTCTTCTCATTTGACATCACATAGGCCATTACAAGGTTGGACAGGGACTGTGCGGGGGGACTACCAGAGGAGCAATGGGCTGGCATCTACTCCACCCTAAGGAGTTTAGGGGAGAATCAGTAGGAATTCAAATGGAAGGTACCAGAGACTAAAGGCTTGGTTATAGAATATAATTGAGGTTAAGGAGACAAGTATCTTAGTCCGTTTATGATAAACGGAGGCTGGAAGCTGGGAAGTCCAACATCAAGGCACCAGCAGATTCTGTGTCTGGTGAAGGTCTGTTTCATGATGACACTCACTATGTCATCACTTAGCAGAAAGAGTGAGGGAGCTCTCTGAGGACACTTTTATAAGAGCACTAACACCATTCATTGAGGATTTCACCCTAATCATGCAATCAACTCCCAATGGCCCCACCTCCAAATACTATCACATTAGAGATTAGGGTTTTACATGTGAATTTTGAGGGGGATACAAACATCCAGTGTATAACACCAAATCCCTAAGAAAGCAGGCAATCTAATGGGTATCTTTGAAGTTGGACGGTTTCAGTCAGATTTTATTCTTTTTTCTTGTTATCAGAGTTTATTCTTAACAATGACATATGTCATCTCAAAGCTATTTTTGTTGGGGTCATATAGGCCTGTTGGGTCATGGTTGTGAATGATCTGAAAGGACCACCTACCTCCTGGGAAGGAGGAAATACTTTCAAAAAGGCATTTCAAATAAGCCAGCAATAATCAGTGTTCATGTTCATTTAAGAATCAACTGTCAAGAAAAAACTACTAGAATTATAGAATCAGGAGGAACTTCAGTTTTCCTGTCCCTGTAGCATCCTTCAAAAGAAAAATTCAAACATGGCCAGTGTCCAGAAGGCCATTTTGTTGTTCTTCAGTTTATTAAAAGGTGGGTATTTTCCTATATTGACTTGAAATCTGCTTCCTTGTGACTCTGTATACCCAGTGATTCTTTTTTTGTTTGGTTTTGTTTTGTGAGTGGAAGGAGGTAGATGACTTCTCTGGTGCTTGGTAAAAAACATGTGATGCTTGGAAACATTCTTCATCATATTCTTCTTTCTCTTCATAGCCCACCTGGCATCTCCTGAAAGAACTTTGAAGGTCAAGGACAAGAGGGGATACCATATACTTTATACAAAGTTTGGGATTGATGTCCATTTTTTTTCTGCTTTTTAAAAAAAATACTGACAAAATACACATAACAAAGTTTGCCATTTAATCATTTTTAAGCATAAAGTCCAGTGGTATTATGTACATTCATGTTATTGTACAACCATTACCACTACCCATCTCCAGAATTCTTTTTATCTTGCGAAATTGAAACTCTGTACCCAACAAACCTGTATCCCCCAACCCTGGCTCCTGATAACCATCATTCTACTTTCTGTCTATATGATTTTGACTATTCTAATACCTCATATAAGTGGAATAAGACAATATTTGTCTTTTTGTGACTAAAATAGCACAATGTTATTTCACTTCGCATAATGTCCTTAATTTTCATCCATTTTATTTATTTCTTTGAGACAGAGAGTGAGTGAGAGAGATGGCATGAAAGGGGGCAGGGTCAGAAGGAGAAGCAGACTCCTCACTGAGCAGGGAGCCCAATGTGGAACTTGGTCTTGGGACTCTGGGATCATGACCTGAGCCAAAGGCAGATGCTTAACTGACTGAATCACCCAGGCTCCCAATTTTCATCCATGTTATAACATGCTAGAACTTCCTTTTTAGGATGGAATAATTATCCACTGTATGTATATAGATCACATTTTGCTTTTGCATATGTGTTTTCTTTTAAATTCCATACCAGAAAAGGAAGAATCAGAGAATTCAAGGTCCAGATAGAACTTCAAAGGATGATCTTTAATGTAGTATAAATATACACATGCAAAAAGCATCAGAAAAATGACACTGATAGAACCACAATGACATACCTGTACACATTCACTAGATTTGTTACAGTTTAAAAAGGCTGACATCACCAAATGTTGTTAAAGATGTAGATCAGTTGGAACTCTGATATGTTGCTGATAATGATGTAATTTGGCAAAATCCATTTGGAAAACTAACAGAATCTACTACAGCTGAACATAAAACTTATGGCTCAACAATTCCACTCCTAAGTATAAATGTAACAAATCTGTATATGTGTGCACTAAAAACATTTATAAGCGTGTTCACAGAAGTACTATTCATAATGACCCCAAAATGGAAACTACCACAAGGCCCAACAGTGGAATAGAGGAATAAATTATTGGTATGTTCGTACACTGAAATAATTTATAGCAATGAAAATGAACAAACTGCTGCTCTGTACAACAGCATGAATGAATCATAATGAATCACAAACATAATGAATCACAAACATAAAGAAGCCAGGTAGAAAAGAATACATGTTGTATAATTCTATTTATATGAAGGGCAAAAACAGGTGAAACTGATCTATAGGAATAGAAGACAAGATACTGGTTAACTTTCAGGAGCTGGGCAGTCCTTGGGAGAGGAGAATGAGGAGGGCTTTTGAGGTTTTGGTAACATGTTATTTGATCTGGATGTTTGCTATGAATGTATGTTTAAATTCTGAAAATTAATTCAACTGTATACTTAAATATGTGCACTTTTCTGTATGTACGTTTCTTAGAATAATGACATATGCTTTAAATAGGATGACCATGAATTTTAAATACTATGTGTGTTATACATACATATTCATGGAACATGTGCAATTATACATATATTATGTGAGTGGTAAGATTTTTGAACGTTTGTTTGTGACACCATATTTACAATGTTATTTGTGCAATAGGTAATTAAAACCAAATAGAGACTATTTATTATACTTATTTGCCTCCCAATGAATCCAAATATCCGAAGGAGATACCTTAGACAAGCTAGCCGTGGGTGTTAACTAGAGCAGAAGATCATGAAAAACATAATAATACCCATTTTTAATACAAAAAATATATCCATGCTTTCTTATGAGCTACTGAAAGGAAACCTCTTTTTATCCAAGAATCACAGGACTTGAATTATGGAAAGAGTCTTAGAGTTTACTGAATCCACCTCCTTCATTTTGTAGACACACGATCAGAGTTACAGCATCACAGTTTGATGATGGCAGGATCAGGGTAAGGAATCAGGTTTCCCGATTCTTAGTCCGCTGCTCTTTCAAATCAGCTACAGGGTTGCATCTGGATTTCTTCAAAGCTGTGACAGAGGCTAGGACCGGGTGCCAAAAAGCCACACTGTGCAGATAGTTTGAGAAAGTTACCAATTACTAGACTCCTCTGAAATCACATGGCTTTGAAAAATGATTTTGCAGTTCTCCTTTCAAGAGGTTGAGTCTCTCCCTGACCCCTTAACCCTGGTTTTAGCCATGTGACTTGCTTTGGCCAATAGTAGGAGGCAGAAAACCATGCTGTACCAGTTGTGAGCTTCAGCCTCCAGAAACTGGGAGAAATTTAGCTTCATGTCTTGGAAGCCTGCCGGCCATCAGGTCAAGGGGCTCCGGCTTCTTGGAAGATGAAAGACCACGTGGAGCAGAGATGAGTTGTTCTTGCCTCTTGCAGATTCGGAGCTGACCATGGATAACATAGCCCAGCCTAGACCAGAACTTCGGACCAACTGTTGGCCTACAGAACTGGGAGTGAAATAAATATGTCTTAAGCCACCAAATTTTAGGATGGTTTATGGCACGTCAAAAGTGAATGGACATGTCACATCAACTGACTGTTTTAAGCTTTGTCTCATTTATCAGTGGCATTGCAAATTGGTGTCCTTTTCTTCCCATTTTAAATGAGAAAACCTCTTAGGATGAAAGACAGAAATTTTAAAGAGGCAAAGGAGATATGGCATTTACAGCCTCTTTTAAATAAGGGCTGGACACTTGCCCCCTTCCCCGGTAAGACCTACTGGGGACATTTGACATTACATAGCACTTTGATGTCAAATCATTTTTGTTCTCCTTCTCACTCAAGAAAAGAAATCCAAATACTGTACCTTACCTACCACTTTCCCTTTCTCCTTTATCACCCCTAAGGGGTGAGATGGATTGTCCCCCTTCAGAACCCTTTTTATTAGAGTTGCTAGTCATTGTAAAGGAGTGTCCCTGGTGACCGACTCAAGTTGTGGTTAGAAGTTCAATGCTCCATCCTCAGAAACACTTGCTGGTTTGGCAAATGCCTTGCAGAGATGACCTCTGTTCTTGTGGACAAGCGATTGAACTAAGGTATATTTCTTTCAAGAGGAGTAACTATTCATTTTGACCTTTTCCTGCTATTCTGCCCACTCCTAGAGCACTATGTGTGCTCTGATGGGGACCATGGCCCTAAGCCAGAGGGAGGGAAGTCTCACCATATTGTTGTCAGAGTAGATAAGCAGTGGGGCACATGAAAGGGAAGTGCTCCAGGATTTGTGGGCTGCTTAGGCTCAAAGACACTCTCTTCTGATCCAGCTATCAGGGACGAATGGAAGCATAAAACCCACACTCATTAGTGACTCTCAGGTTCCCAGCACCCTGGTGGGAGGGTGGCTGAGCAACCAGCCAACTTAGTGCTTTGTACTTCTCTTTTAAAACACACTCACATGCACACACATACACACGACACTGTCTCGCTTCAAAGGTGTGACAGTTTTAAGGAGTAGGGCTGCTGCTATACAAGATTAGTGAAAAATGGTTACCTGTGGCTTTGGTTCTTATGCCATTTTTCCCCCCATCTTCATAGCTTCTTGAAAACCAATATAGAACACCTAATGTGTGCAAGGCAATGTGCTAAGTACTACCATAAGGGCACAAAGGGGGATAATAAAGATAATAAAGAGCCTGTAAGGTGGTAAGCATCTATGAAACAGTAGAGCAATATGTCTAAGCAAAGAAATGAATTATAAAAGTTATTTTTCAAGGAGGAAATGTCAGGGTGAATCAGAAAATGTCTTTGCATGGGAAATCCTTAACTCTGCTGGTATGTAGAGCTAGTATCTCCATTCTCTTCCCGATTATAATGGTTTTTCTCCATACTTATTGCCTGGAAACTTCATTCTCAGCCAGTTAACTCTGACACTAATAGATTGATCCAATCGGGTGGGAGTTCTCATCTAGTCCAGGGTGCCATTGGACTAGATGATGCCCGGAACGAGGAAGAGTGATTAGAACCAGAGGGTGGAAGCAGACCCGCCTGCGAGGCCCTGCAGAAGAAGGAAACTTAGAGAAGCAGAATTGCTCACCTGACAGATGTTCTGGAGAGATGAACTGATACTTTCTTTAAAGTTTGCTTTGCTTTTTCCATTCTGCCTTTCAGTCAAGTTACTGGCTTCTCTTTCCTGCTAACGGTGTCATAATTGGGCTCTTCTTCAGGAGCTATAATGCTCTTGGGATGCTCTCTCCTCTTCTCATTTGCCGAGTTACTTCAGAATCCTCCTGGTAAAAGCTCTGGGACTAACTCAGCCCCTGGTAGATCAGGATAAATTAGAAAAACAGAAGAAAAACACCACACCGATTTTAACATCTCATTTTTCCACCCCGCCTTGTCCCTCCCCCACCAAGAAAAGGCTAAATTCCTATTTCTGGTGATCCACTGAAGTTGATTAGAAAGACAATGGGTAGGTGCGCCAGTGGATGCATCTTATGAGAGGAAAGGCAGGAAGGCTGAAGGAGTCTTGGAATCTCTGGTGAGGTTCCCCCAAACCTAGAAGGAGATGAGGTATGAGATTAACTGGCACCCTACTCCTGCACAGTGCTCCAGGGAGTTGGGAGAATCTCAGAGGGGAAGAGCTAGCTTGACCATGTTTGCAGTAGCTTCCAGAATTAGCAAAGTCTCCATGCCACAGCTTGGCCCAGCAGCGCTGAGGTGACATGTCTTCTTTGACTCTTTCTAGGGGAACCATGTACAGTATAATTTTTAGACTAGTCACCTAGTGTGTAGGTGAATGGTGCTCTCTGAAGTTGTTTACCATAGCAGCCCTATTAGGAACCACCTGGACAATGAGCAATCAGTGGAAACCAGTCCCATGAGCTACTGCTCCAGGCTACCTCAGACACTTGACACTTCCTTATTCCTGGGTAGTGGTGGTGGGGGTGAGCTCTAGTAAGAATCAATTTCTCTACCACCCAGCAGGATGGGTGCTCAAAGGAGGCAAAATTTGATGTATCAAAGCCAAATAATGTAATATTATTTCACCTTCCTTTTAAGTTTTTCAAGAGAACAAAATTCAGAACTACCCCACTGGATTTCCTTAATGGGAATTCCAAATAATTCTTTGGTTTGCATTTTGGCTGCTAATTCAGAGCCAGTGCCCATCGGCTAATGACTAACTCAGAGTCATGACCATCCTTTTTCATAGCAACAAAAAATAAACACAAACTGGGGTTCCTAGGTGGCTCAGTTGGTTAAGCATCTGACTCTTGATTTTGGCTCAGGTCATGATCTCAGGGTCCTGGGATCCAGCCCTGTGTGGGGCTCTGCACTCAGCCTAGAATCTGCTTGTCCCTCTTCCTCTGCTCCTCCCCACCACTGGTACTTTCTCTCTCTAAAATAAATAAATAAAATCTTTTTTTAAAAAAAGAAACAAACCATTTGGGGGGAAATGAGGTCTAAGGGCAAAAACATGGATGAAAATTAAACAGTCTGGTTTTCAGAACTGGGTCCACATTTTCCCTAGGATATCACATACTATTGATGTTGCTACAGTTCACAATTTTCAGATATTCTTTTCTCAAAAAATTAGATATCGAAAAACCTACTTGGAGCTGAGAGTATGAAGAATTTGCCAAGGGCACCATAACTTAGGGTGGGTGTTAAGTAATTACAATCTCTGCAGCAGGAGGAATGGCTACAACAAGGCAGATTTACCATACAATTTGGATTTTAACTTCCTTTTGTAGTTAATCCACATGCCATCTGTTTAACAACTTTCTCCATTTATTTCTGATTAGTTCACCTTCCTAAACACAGAGGGGCAGCACAGATGATATACATTCATCTTTTTGATTTTGTTAAGCACTCAAACTAGTCATTACAGGATGCTGGTCTGGGTCTCCGACACCCCCAACCTAGCTGTGCCATCGTAATCCTTCAGGTTAGCCTGAAATACACACTTCCTCCCAACTGCCGGTGGGAGGAAAGAGATTTCTGCAAGCAGATGTCCCTGCCCTAGAGGCTGATCGACAAGCCAACAATGAAAACCATTACCCGAGATCCCTGTGTTCTGATGGGGCACAAAAGAGCAGAGGAGGTTGGAGGGGTTTACTGAAGTGAGCAGGAGCTGGGTCTGGCAGATTCTTCTATAACCAGCTTTCTCAAGATTGGCACTATTGCCATTTTGAGTGAGATCATTCTTTGACGGGACCTGCTCTGTGTATTGCAGGATGTTTAACAGCATCCTTGACCTCTACTCACTAGATGTCTGTAAGCAGCCCCTTGACGTGTTATTTCAACAAAAATGTCTCCAGACATTTCCTGGGGGCAAAAATCACTGTTCTATTGAAAGTCTCCTAATCCCAAGATCAGTTGCAAACTATGTTGTAAGCCCCAGTAAAGCCTGGATCAAATTCACAAATAATTCACTTTTAATAAAGTTCTTGCAAACCAAACATTTATTCCTCTAAAAATGTTGCTGGTAGTTGCAGACCAACGTATTTCTTGAATGGTGCGACAGTGGTGATGTAATAGCTATGGGAATGAGGTGCCTGCTGAGATGCCCTATCTCTGATCCAGCCTGTGGTGGTTGCCAGAGACGGACCAGCCATGGTGGTGATGCGTCCGAGCAAATGCAGGGCTTTGCTTGCTCTCTCTCATTCTGAGGGTTCCTCAAGGTCTGGCCACACCTGTCAGGCACTATAGTTGCTCATGAATCCATCACCTGAGTAGCAGCAGAAGTAAGAAAGCCTGAGGTAAAGTTGCTGTTCCACAGCCCAAACAACTCTTGGTTTGGCAGAGCCAACTAGAATGGAAAACTTTTTGCTCCTTCACCTACTTTCGTCCCAGTGGGCAGAAAGAACACCACATCTCATGGGACAAATGTGTTTTGCTGATCATTTCACCCGAGGACATCACACAAAGAATATTTAGTGTCTGGCCTTATAAGAGCTAAACTTGATTGGAGATGCTAATTAGAAAAACTGGAATCGAGTGTCTCCCCATTTCTTAAAATTTTCTTAAAAATTTTCATTTGTATTTATTCTGCTTTCTTCACTATCACATACATCCAAAGCATGAGAAAATTCAATCTTGTTGGAATATCCTAGTCTGCTAGCAAGGTGGTCTTTGGCACCAATAAGTAAGGTTAGAAAGAAAGCTGAGAGAAAAAAGGGGACTTATACCAAATGATATTTGGGATGCTGCCCTTTCCTGAAGACTAAATAAAATGAAAAGACTAAATAAAATGATTCTCAGAGGAGCAGTTGGGTCATTGCCTTGTCTTTGACCTTGACTCCCCCTAGAGCTGTCACTCTTTCTATGCTCCATCTCAAAGGTTCTGTGGAGCCAGGCTTGGATCAGTGGTTCCCAGGCTCGGCTGAGCATTTATTCACCTAAGGAGCTTAGAAGAAATCATTAGGACCACTCTCACAAGTTCTAACACGGTTTTGGGTGTGGGATCAGTGAATATGTATTTTTCAGAATCTCCTCAGGCTCTTCTACATGCAACCATTTTGGACATCTGGAATAGATAGTGATGATGACCTGTATTGAAGGTTGAAATCTACCCTGTATGGGACTCTTACCATGCTCCAGACATGAGCTAAATACTGTCTGTGCATTAGCTCATGTCATCCTCATTACAACCCCCATGACTTAGTTATGGCTTCCATCGGAGAGGGAGAAATTGAGGCTGAAGGGGTTGGATGAGCATTCCAAACCAGGATGGCATCTGAAGCTGGAGTTTTTAACCATTTTGCAAGCTTCCCTCCTTACCCTGTTTTGAACTGTGAGGGGGGACAGGGAAGGAAACAGACAGATGAAGGGGAGGAGGTGTCTCTGAGAGCATCTGCAATTTCTGTAGAACTCGGACCAGGCTCGCTTCTCAGGGTTAAGGCACAGGCTAGCAGGAGCATTTGGGTGTAAGCTTGACTGTTGCCCCATCTCAGACAGGGAGCCTTGCAGCTCCATAAACAGGGCATGGGGGCTACAAGAACTGCCAGGGTGGGGTGGGGGGAAGAGGGTTCATAAAAATGATATTTTTACTGAGCACCAGAAAGAACATTTTCGTCTTTAAATATGCAGAGACACTACAGCAAGTATCACAAATTCATTCTGGTGATGCAACCAACAACACTTAATTATCAGCTCCACAAGCAAATTAGGTGAGAAAATTACTTGTCTTTTTATATTTATTTTATTTCTAAAAGAATTCAAAGAAGATAACGATTTAACTACCACAGCATATTAGACACAGATTGCTTCTCTCCTTCATCCCCACCCCCTTTTTTAAGCCACAGATACACCTGTTCTTTTGCTTTGCTATTTGCATGGACCTCCTGGAAGAGTTGTTTAGGTGCCATTTCTTGAGGAATCCATTGGGTGTGTTGGAAAGCTGAGGCAGAGACATCTGTGGGAGGGTTAAGTAGCAGTACAATCCTGAGTGTATCTACCTGTATGTATCTATTTACAATGTCCGCCGGCAGGAGGCTACTTTCCTCAGAGGACTGTGAGCGGCCCCACTCACACTGTTTACCAGAGGTGGCTTTTGGATGCTGTTTGTGCATGTCATGAATGCCAACTTACAAACTCCAAGTTCTCTCTCATACTTTCTCTGACCAATGGGACATTGTTTGGGGGTTAAAGAGGCTCACATGGTCTTAAGGAGACCGAAGAATTATTCCCTCATGGTGACAGGTAGGACAAATTGTCCATGGCTCTGCATTAAATCCACATCCTCCTTCAGTTTCTCACACACCACTTGTCTCTGTTCCAAAGGGATCATTATGAGGTACTTCTGGAAGGGAAGCTAGGGGTCTCCTCCTGAATATTCTCTGAAAGCAATGAAGTTTCAGCTATTTTACTAAATATGCTGGGAACAGTTATGAGCTTGGTTTCTTCTTCTAGTTTCCCTGTTATAAACCTCCATGTTCTCCAGTCTGCTCAGTTGTGTGGCCACAGAGAGATGCAAGGGATTTGACTTGAGGCCTTTGGGCCCTTCCATGACAGTAGCCAGTGTCCCTGTAAATCACTGCTGGCTCTAGCAGCAGTTATATCCTCAGCAATTTTGGTTCTCCAGCTCCAAAAATAGGAACAACTTGGGATTCTAGAGTTTGTCTTGTCTAGTGTTTCCAGAATGAGACAGGCAACACAACCAAGTGTGTTGATCCAGGAGGGGATTGTGTGAACTGGAGGGCACATGCCCCATCTATAGAGGGAGCCGACCTCCACTCTGTTAGACTGTTGTTGTGTGGAAACATGGACCCAGGTTGCCAGATCTTTCCATAAAATTTCAGCGATCTGATTTTCATCGTAAATGTCATAATCTTTTTAATATTAGCAAACAAGTCAAGTTTCAGAAAAAAAATATTTTGTGGACCAACCAAAACATGTCTACAGGCCAGATACCGTCTGAGGCCCACCATTTTGCAACCTTCTGCTCTAGTTCAATTCCATCCTTCTAAGGATGGTTCTCCCAGAGGGTACCAGTTACTCAGCTAGCCAAGAAAAAGAACCAAGATCTGGTGTCCAAACCATGGGTCAAACATTCTTTCCTTTTTGTTTTACCCTTAATTCTCTTCATTTTTACCAATTCAAAGATTTGTTTCAACCAGGTGGTAACTGGATACTTTCCCTAGGCTAAGAACTGTGCTAAATGTTTGAAACTACCAGAGAGTTAAACAAAACAACCACCCTTCCCCCAAAAGATTTGGTACTGCTTCTGAAAAAGGAGATTTAAGATTCATAGTGTCTCCTCGGAGTGCCTGGATGGCTCAGTCGGTTAAGCTTCCGACTCTTGGTTTCAGCTCAGGTCATGATCTCGGGGTCATGAGATCAAGCCCTGGTTGGGGCTCCATGCTCAGCCCAGAGTTTACTTGAGATTCTGTCTTCCTCTCCCTTTGGCTTTCCCCTCCCCCTCTCTAAAATAAATAAATAAATCTTAAAAAAAAATAATGCTTCCTCTGTGCCAGGCATTTTATACTCAGCATTTCAAGGAATCTTCAAAAACTGCTATGAGGTCAGCATTGTTCACGATCTTCTTCCAGCTGAGATACTACAGATCAGAGAGATTAAGTGACTCGCCCAGGGTCACACAGCTAGAAAGAAACAAAGCTGAGAGCTAAACGTGGGTCTTACTCCAGTGTCTGTGCTTTTCATTCTTTTTTGTCTTATTGAAAATTGTGAGTATTCAATAATGAAACAGGGAAACATACAGAAATGGTATTATTTAACACTGTTATATGTTCCCATGCTTTTTCTACTAGACCATGCAATAATCAAGGAACCCAAATACAGCATTCAATAATGCGTGCAAAAAGAATGATAATCACTGTGTAGAAAATATAATGTGGAGAATATGCAGAGTCCCTGGAGCCACATGGAGGCACCAGAGTGAGGATAAGTTTGGTTAAGGAAAGCTAAATGGAGGAGGTGAGCTTTGAGTTAGGCCCGAATGTGTACAACTGACAAAGACTGGTGTTGGGTTGGGTATTCTCAGCTTCTGAACAAATCAGGCAAAGGAAATCTGTTTTGCCTACTCTCTAAATATACTTCATGATGACTCAGAAACTAAGAGTGGTGGTGGTGGAAGTGGTTTAAAATCATACAGTGAGAGGTGCTCCCTGAAGCTGGCCTACTCCTCCAATAGTGGGAATGAAAGCCCACCCGGATTCCATGACTTTTCCCAGGATCGCAGCGACCCAGACACCCTGGCTCTGAGCACACCAGGCTTCCCGAGCAGGACCCGTCTCCTTGCTGCGTGGCCCCAGCTCTCTCACACTGATTCAAGGCTCAAATTTCTGTCTCGAATTTACTTCATTCCTCTATAAGCATCCAACATTTGACATTTATCATTAAAGGTCTGAGCTATTCGTCTGACAATTAAACATCCTCTGGGGGTATGCTGAAGGCTTGGTATTTATGTTTGTGCTTTTTATTTTTTCTTGTTAGTAACCCTTTGATTGCCTCAATGTTCTAAAACACCTCAGTGAAACGTCTACTTTCCTCTAAACTGGTTTGGGCCATGTGAAAGATTGGTTCATGGAGGAAGACCTATTTATTTTATTTCATTAACACTCCATATGCTACAGTGCCATTTCTGCAGTTTTTCCAGAGTAGACTCTTGAGATATAGCTGTGAGGATCTTCATCCTCTCTCTCTATCTCTCTGGCTTACATTTGTAATATAGATACTAGATTTTTTCTTTTCTTTCTTTCTTTTTTTTTTTTTTTCAGGAAGCATCGTGTCTTTAGTTAATAGCCCCTGATTGCACAGTTTCTAGCTATGATGATCTGACGGTTGGGTAGCATATCCAAGGACAGCACTGATGAATAATTCCTTGACAAATTGCTGGCAAGGGGAAACGGTGTCTCCATCTTAAATGTGTTATATAAGCCTTTTTAAAGAATTCAAGGTGAGTATATTTCTTTATACCAATTATGCAGAAAACCAGGTTAAATTAAGAGATGAATGATAACTATTGAAGATTTGTGGAAAAGCCTGGGAAAGTACATAGGAGTTTTCATTTTGATGGAACTTGCTTTAAATTTTATAATAGGGATCAACAATTGGTTAAGAGATGGTTTAATGAGGAACTTAGATTTTCAACAGGAAAGACATAATGCATTTTAAAAAATGATTATTTATTTTAGAGAGAGAGAAAGAGGGAGTGGGGGAAGGGGCAGAAGGAGAGAGAATCCTCAAACTGACTCCCCACTGACTGTGGAGCCCTTCGTGGGGCTTGATCCCAGGACCCTGAGGTCAGGATCTGAGCTGAAATCAAAAGTCAGCCACTTAACTGACTGAACCACCCAGGCGCCCCCATATAATGCATTTTTAATCCAGCTGCCCATGCTTAAGGGAAGCCCAAGTGTTTTAAGGAATGGGAATTGCTGGTGTTTTCCATCTCCTGGTGGGCGCTACCTACTTAAAGACACGATTCTAGGAAGAAATAAACAGCCTCTGGAGGACCAGCCTTGGAAAGGGGCCTAAGTGATGTCAAGCCTCAGATCCACCTTCCTTCATGATGCCATTTTTGGTACATTAAAATTAAAGCAATGCTATCCAGTCTTTAGCAGGATGCAAGTTGCATGAAGCTAGAATCGTCCTCGGCTTTGTTTGCAGCTGTATCTCAGGTGCCTGGAGCAGTGCCTGGAACACAGCAAGTTCTCACAGACGCGTGGGGCTTCAAGGAATGAATGCCCGGCGGCCAAGATCAAGAAAGAATTGATAATTTCTGAAATTGAAAACCTTGCTGCCAAGTTTCTTCTTCTGCCAAAGTTATTGCTTTGCTACCACCCTTCAGTGGTACATAAATTATATATATTCTAAAAAATGTTAATCTTGGTCAGTGTTGCCCATTTTCTACTCTGTTTCCCTAAGGCTAAGGACATGATTTGTTCAGCTTACGCTATAAAATGCTCACCATAGGATAAAGTGATATGGATGCATAATAAATTCCACTTGGTAATAAAATATTATTATTTTATATATATAAAAACTATATATAAACTTTATATATATATAACTAAAATAAAATCCTGACTAAAATGATAAAATTAAGTCCTGATTTTAAAAAATCAGGAAAACCCCAGGACTGCCTACAGTAGCAATTATAACTTACTGGCTTATTATCATCAGTTGTGAGATATTTTCCATGTCATTTATTGCAAAGAATAACTATAACAAACATTTACTAATTTTTACTGTGCACATACATAGTGCTAAGCATGAATTGTATACATGATTTAATTCAAACTTCACAGCAGCCATTTGGAGGTGAGGAAATGTAGACTCTGAGAGGTTACCGGCCCAATGTCACCTGACTGGAAAGGGCTGCAGTGGGGATTCAGGCTCAGCCAATCTGGCTCCAAAACCCAATTCTAAAAATCAATGCTACACTGCTTTACATATTGCTCGAAGTGGCTAAAATAGGGGCACCTGGGTGACTCAGTCGGTTAAGTGTCTGCCTTTGGCTCAGGTTGTGATCCCGGGGTCCTGGGATGGAGCCCCATGTGGGGCTCCCTGCTCAGCGGGGAGCCTGCTTCTCCCCCTGCCTTTATTCCCCCTGCCCCCGCTCATGTGCTCCTGCTCCCTCTCTCAAATAAATAAAATCTTGAAAACAAAAAGTGGTTAAAATACAGAAGTTTGTAAATAAAACTTTCGTAAATGAGAGCAGAGTCAGGGTTTCTCCTAGATTCTTATCTCTTTCAGTCACATTCACTTTTATTTGCCTTCTTGAGTGGGAGACAAAAGCTTGGAAGACCCTGGGAGTGTGGCAGTGATGTCCCTCTTCCGCGTGTCCGTAATTAGCAAGCGCTATTAATGTTGTAGCGATTTAAATTTTCGTAATGCTGCACTGACCTTCCAAGAATGGGAAATGCATCCAGAATGATCCGAGGTCATTTATTGCCTCTAAAATCTGTTTCATCAAAAGAAACATAAAGAGCAATCCCCAGAGTCTTAAATAAAACATGTTTCCTGAATTCTCCAGAAGAGGTAACAAAGTGAGAAATCTGCCCGGCAACTCATCGCAAAATAACAAATCTCTTGAGATGTTTCTCCCTTTGAAGATACCCCAGTCTCTGGGGGAGCTCCTTCCATCCCTGTCCTTCTCTCCCTCAGAATCCTGCCTGACTCTTCCAGACCTTTCTCCTTGGAAATGGCTCCATGATCTTTTTCATGGAAACCAGCCTTCCCGTTTTTCCCAGCATCCTCCGTTCTGTAGCTCCACACCCGCCTCCCTGGTTCTGGGGTGAACCTGGACTTCTCAGAAGGTTGTGCAGGGGAAGAGGCTTAAAAACATTTGCATAATGAAGGTATTTTTTCCCCTCCAAATCTGCATTTCTCCAAAGGATTGTGACAATTGTGTTACACACATCCTGGGGTTAAGTTTGCAAACGATGTACATTTAGATCATCCAATTTTTTAAAAATTACCAAAAAACGAACAGCCTGGTATTTGGAGCCATCCTGGCAAAATGTAGCTGGTTTATCGAAAACACCTGGTTTTAGTGTTATCTAAAACACCTGGGGTGCCTGGGGCTCAGTCAGTTAACCGTCAGACTCTTGGCTTCTCCTCAGGTCATGATCTCACAGTTGTGGGATCAGAGCCCCTGCATTGGGCTCTGTGCTCATTGCGGAGTCGGCTTCAGATTCTCTGTCCCTCTCCCTCTTGATCGATCTCTCTGAAATAAAATCTTTTTAAAAAAACCCGCCTTTCACTGTATTTTAGTGTTAAGATGAAAATGTCCTAGTCAAATGTAGACATACCTCTGAGCCTCAACACACATAGTTCATCTTTCCTGCATGCTTTCCCCACCGGCCTCCATAAATGCTCTGTTAAAGACCACAGCTACCTCATCTGCATGTACTAATGAGCATTATGTGCATTAACAAGTTTATAAACTTTGGTACAGTGTTGATATTTACTTCATTTTATGAGCCCTTGGAATCCAAATCCACAAATAATCTCACCACTGGTTCCAGAGGGCACCTGTGCAGGTTTGTGGGCATGACTATGGATGTCTGCTATCCTGGATTGCCTGAAGGGCTGCAAGACCGAGTCCAGCATGTGGCCTATGTGCCATATGTCAAGGATGATATGTCAACCCGTTACCCATGAAAACCATTCAGGGTTTGTTAGCAAATAGGGGCCTGATAGGACTGGGTGCAAAAGTGCTTTGTTGAGTGGGGCTGCTTGATATCGAATCCTAAGGAGGACAGCTTTGGGCAAGCCAGCATTAACTACATTGTATATTCACTTCTAGGTTAAAGGATGTGATTCAAGTGGATGTAACCGAAGCTCTGGAATTGATTTCTCCTATTAAGTGATTTCAAGGGCTCATGACTTTCACAGGTATTTGTTCAAATATTAATGTGTTAAATATACTTTACTTCAGGATGCTTTGTGAGTGCGTATTTTGGTGAGTAGAATTACACACACACCCCCCAACACACAAACTCACATAAGTTACCCAAAGATCCAGATAGATTTTACAGGTCAATTGTGTAATATTTATTAGACTAAAATTACAATGCCTGTTTATTTAATATATGATATTTGAATGCATATATATGAATAAATGAGTGAATGTAATTGCAGAAAGAGGCCTGATTTTCCAATGCCTTTCAAACTATTATTACATGCTATTTGGTTGCTTTTTCAGAGGAAGAGATTGGATTGAGGTCCTCTTTTCCTCATCATTTGAGCTATTTTGAAGGGTTTAAGATAGCAATATTTAATTCATGTATGGGCTAAGAATTCTACTCACATAAGTATCCAACAATGAACTCATATCTCCATTTAGATGTCTCAAAGCAACCCCAAACCAACATGCCCCAAACAAATCCATGATCTTCTCCCAAATTTGGTATTTAGAATTTCCTATCCTAGGGAACTCTAATACCATTCATCCAACTGGGTAACCATGGGATAGGGAATCAGTTTTTAAAATTTTTTTCTTTTAAGTAAACTCCACGCCACTTGTGGGGCTTGAACTCACAACCCCAAGACCGAGAGTTGCATGCTCTCCTGACTGAGCCAGCCAGGTACCCCGGGGAGTCATTCTTAACACTCTGTTTTCTGGTACTCTCAAGTTTCAATCATCACTAAAGACTGCTGATTTTATAATCTAAATAATTTTCCAGTCCAGCCCCTTGTCATCACTACCACATCCTCCCCAGCCCATCTCTTGCTCAGGTGAAAAGGCTACTGATGGCCTCTTGCCAATCTCCAGAACCTTGCCTCTCCTAGGCTGACCTTTATACCCTTTCTGTGGTCACCTGGCCCTCCTCTCAGTCTCGACAATGCATTATGTATTGTGTTCCTTTATGTTCTAGCTCTTTCCACATGCTGACCTTTCCTCCCCACCCACCTCCAGTTATCCCAGTACATTCCTTCAGCTTTTAGCCAGTATATCACCGCCTCTGGGAAGTCTTCCTTGATCATCTTAGGTTTGGTCAGGCTTGTCAAATACATGTTCCTGGTATCCTGTGATTTTTTCCCTAGTAAAATTATAACATTCTTACTCAGATATTCAATCCTATGATTATTTGATTAATGCTTGTCTCTCTTTCGGACTTGATCATAATTTTCATGAGGCCCCTTCTATCTCCAGTGATAGCACAGAGCTTGGAATGAAGTAACTGTCCTATAAATTTTGCTAATTGTATGGATTAATAAGGAACCATGGGGACCAGACATTATACAAAACTCTCTGTTAAGGAGGTGGACAGACAGAAGGACAATTTAGTGACAGCTTCAGAATTTCACTATCTTAGAAAAGTAGTCTCTAGACCAGATAACTTCATGAGATAGTATCTCCTATTCTACTATGTGACAAATCTCTTGAATTCTTTAGATACAGTCACTATATGTTACATCATGAGGTAGATAGGCCAACAGCTGCCTTCGCACATACTCCCCTTCTGTTGGCCAAGTAGGGTCTTTGACTCTTCCGTCACAGGAGAAAGAGTTCAACAGCCAAATGGCAAATCACTCTGGGTATCCTGGGACAAAGGCAGCCAAGTCCAGGTTTGGGTTGCCAATGGCGCAAACATGTGGCATTTCCTTTACTTTCTGGTGGAGAGTCAGCATCATGCATTATAATTATACTTTTGTAGTTATTCTGAACACTTCAGAAAGTACTATGTGTTGAACTTTGCAAAGGATGGGTCATCTCCTCTAAGCTATCTCTCATTGTGCGAATGTTTTCTGAAATATCTCTAAGGATGACCCATCTCTTGTGCAATGCTTACAGAAGAACTAAAATTTCTTTCACTGAAATACTCTCCTTTTGGTAGGAAGCCTTATAACATAAATTTAATCCCTTTTTCAAATGACAGACCTTTAAGTACTATGTTATAAATACTGTCACTTTAAGATGACATTTTTTCCTCTCTCTCTCTTTTTTTTTTTTTCAGTCTCTCATCTAACACCAGATTGGGCTACTTTGAGATTTTTTTTCTATTCCTGTTAACATATGGAGATTGCAAATTCTTACATCATAAATCCAGAGCCCAGTTTCATAAAACCCTAACTAGTGCCAAAATCTACCTGGCAATCAGTGTTCACCCAGCTCCGTAAATCCTTAGCAATACCAGTTAGGCAATTAGATATACACCAAATTTTAGTAGCATTTTATGTGTTAAATATCTTTTGTTTCCTTTCAAGCTATACATTATTTGAAGAGAGGAATTTGTATCCCACACGGGCATTGTCTTGTTGAAAGTCTATTTATTGAAGGTAAGTAATCAAGAAATATACATTGCCTAGTTGGTTCAGGAATCAGATGTCTCAATTCTAGTCTAATGTTTGGACCTCAACAAACCTCAATTTCCTCATTTGTGAGAGATGTCAATTCTCATTTTCAACAACCTCATAAGGCTGTTTTGATGATAGATGTAATGATGGTCTGAATTCCTTAAAAAAAGATTTTAAGAGGTTAATTTTATTTTCTAACACTCCCCCCGTCGTCCCTACGGGGTTGTGATTCAAACTCACAACACACTTAGCTGCATCCTCTTCGTCTGTCTCTTTGCATCACAGAGGTAAGCCCGGCTGATTGGACTCCTCAAGGAAATAAGGAGAATAACTCTCAAATTGCAAGACCCAGAGTATTGGGGTCCTCTGGATTTGGGGAGGACACTTGGCACTTGCTTGAAGATCCTACCATGGGGATTCAAGTGATGAATTCAGGATGGGCCTGTGTTTTCTTTTCTCTTGGGGGTAAGGTGCCAGATTGGAAAACCAATGTGGAAGGCTAAGTGAAATGAGGAGGTGAGCTTGGGTGATGGTGTTTGGTGAGGATTAGGAAGAAGGAAGCTAGATTCAATACTGGAGTTTGGCAATCTCCACTTTAGAAGGCTGGGGCTGCCTGCGGGGCTTTTAAATGCTGACAAAGGTCTATCGGGCTCTGGTTGGGGCAGTCTAATGTTTCCTTCTTTTACCTGTTGCTCTGCTTGCACATCAAAGGGATGCTTCTTCGCCAGATTTTGAAAAACAAAATAAATGAATACCAATTGCTCTTCAAGACCAAAAAGCTCTATCCACTTTTCAGAACCGTCAAACAGCTTTAGGAAACAGTTTTTGTTTTTGAAAGAAGCCATCTCATTAGAAGTGTTTTGTAACTGGAAGGAAATACACCGAAATGATAATAGTGCTTGTTGTTTGGCACCTGGGCTGGTGGACAAGGTTTATTTATTTATTTATTTTTCCCGCTTTTACATACTTTCTGAATATTATTCTATCATGACTTTTATAATATAAGAATAAAAGGAAAGAAAATTCAAAGCCATTTCCCTGAAAGAAATACCCTCAAACAGCTACTTATTTTGCCCATTAATTTGTCTGCTTTCAAGTTGCTCTCTTCAGTACCACAGTGAGCATTTCTCTTTCAGCGGAAGACACCAGACTCAATAGCTTTAATTTAATTGTTCTTTTTTTCCTTCTTTCCCTATTTCCAACAAGTCTTTCCCTTACCAACATTTGGATTTTCAGCTTAGCTGGGTATGTAGGGCTCAGAAATTGCTCAAAGACTGCAAAGTGTAGAGTTCCATTTTTTCCCTCCATTTTAATTTCCTTTAGCAATTTAGCACTTCTCAAATCACACATATAGAAAAAAAAAACAGAGAAATTTCTTAACACCCCTTTGGCAAATCACATGGAAAGAACTGCCACTGTTTCTATTTACTGCTTTGGGCAACTTATATTTCAAGTAAAGAGCTTCATCTCAGAACCAAAGAAGAATTTTTTAAAAAGTCCTTTGTAAGCAACTGATTCCTTCAGACAAGATGTACTCTGAAAAACAAAACACAACCTAGAATTTTACACAGTAATATAAGAAGAATGTACGTGCTGAGTATTTGTAATACTAAATATTACACTTCTAACTACTGATCCTTAGAGAAAATACCATGTAGATACAAAGTACACTTAGTAGTTTGTTAGTTTCTGCATGAACCAGAATATCAGCTTTTAGTAAAAATAAAATCATAGCTCACTAGATAAGCCTCCAGATCTCAAAGTTTACACTTTCAGCAAAGTACTACATTTGGCGGCTAGCAGTAAGTTAAAAGAAAGGGTGTGATCTTATACTGAGGAAATTCACTCAGTATTAGATGAATATACTTTTTACAATATCCAAACTCTTATAGAGTTTGCTTTTGTTTGGGAGGCAAATTATAATTTATTCAAGGAGGGAAAATATGCAGTCAAGGAAGAACAATTATTATAAAAATAAAGAAAACTTTCCTTGCTAAATTCTGAAGGTAACAGAAGATGTGAGCAATACATGCAAATAGCTTGGATTATATGGTTTAGGACATATTTATGCAGTTATTTATAATTTAGAAACTGTGTAAAAATATAATTTCACTTTATATTAATTTTACTAAAACTTTCCTAATTCCAAGCAATTTCTAACTTGCCTTTTTAATGTCATTATATCCCCCAATAACACTGTCTTCTGCGTATATAGTGATTTGCAATTTTCATGCAGCTTTTTCCCTCTGTTTTTTTTTTTTTTGTATTGACAAGAACATTTTCAATTTGTTCAACGTGAGCTTTGAAGGACAGAGACTATTTCTTCCCTCCCTGTCTCACTTCATTTATTTATTTTCCTCCTTATTAACTTAAAATTACACAATTCAACCTTTCTTTGGTTGTTAAAAGGTGAGCTCAGTCTCCTAGGATTTCTTCAGGAAAACTTCCTTTCCTGCCAGTGAAATGATATTCTTTTATTTCTGAATTCATGGATCGCCTTTAAGAATTTGTATTCAGATCCAAATCAGTGGGAAAACCTCTGGCAAGGGTGGTAGACAACTCTGCCACCTCTTTGTGGGGGAACCTGGAGTACCAGACACTTAGCATTCAAAGCAATGATGGTGTGGAGGTTGGAGATCAGCCTGGAAAGAAGTGGGAAATACAAAAGAGTCCTAGCGCTTCAAGGAAAGTCCACACACATGCGCAAGCACACCACATGCACTGAACAAATGGGGAAAAGATTTCTGGTTTTGTTTTTCATGTAGATTATTTTGCATTAGAAGAATTTCCTGTAAGTATGGAGATTTTTTTGTTTTTTATTATTGTTATGTTAATCACCATACATTACATCATTAGTTATTGATGTAGTGTTCCATGATTCATTGTTTGTGCATAACACCCAGTGCTCCACGCAGAACGTGCCCTCTTTAATACCCATCACCAGGCCAACCCATCCCCCCACCCCCTCCCTTTTTTGTGATGCATTTAAAATATGATTTGCATGGTCAATATTCTTAAAGAGTAATTGTAATAATTAATGTGTTTTTTCATCAATTAGTATTGGTTGTTTTAAACCAAATCCTCTATGAAGGATTTAAGTTGGAAATGAGATCAACACTTGGTTAGGGCATTTACAATTTTTGAGGGCTCAGTTTTCTCATCTCCGCTTATAACCCTGGAAACAATGGGTAGCCTTTTCCCCTACCTTCCTCTGAGCAGTGTTATGGAGGTTAGGTAGGATAATACCATTTTTGGCAAAGGTTTAACAGTCTGCCCGATATGTGTATTCTCTCTTCTAAAGACCTCAGCTGCCCAGCTATATTACCCATCCTGGGTCCCCTACATTCATGCAACTACTTCCCATCATGAAATGTGAATGGAAGGCTGGGGTGTTACTTGTGTGCTAAAGGTTTTAAGAAGTCGGTATACCTTCTTCTACTGGCCAGAAACAGAGGCCCTGAAGCCTAGAAGATGATAGAAACTGAAGATGGAGGGAACTTTGGAAACTGAATCGATGTTGGGAGGAGAAGGGTTAAGGTGGTCAACTGTTCTGGTTTGCCTGGGACTGAGGGGATTCTTGAAATATGGGACTTTCATAAAACTGGGCCTGTCTTGGGCAAGATGGGATGTATTGGTCACCCTAAGAGTGTACGTTGTCCAGGAACATCTTCCCTGGACTATTATATGAGTGAGAAATAAGCCGCTAAAATTTTAAGTTGATTTGTTGCCTTCCACTAGCATTACCCTAACTAGTACGCATTAGAATGACTGCTAAGTGACCTTGTGATGATAGACATGTCCATGAGCATCAAAGAGCAGGATCCTGGGCTCTCATCCTCACAGCTCTGTGATCTGAAGCATGTTCCTGGCTTAATCTTCTAGTTGAAGTAGATTGGTAGTTCTCAAAGTGTGGTGAGGGGGTCCACGGGCTTTCCTAGGATCCTTTCAGGGTGTCCTTGAGGGTAAAGCTATTTTTATGATAATACCAGATATTATTGCTTTTTTCACTCTCATTCTTTCAAGAGTGTATACAGGAGTTTTCTGGAGGCCACACAACATGGGATGACGTCACAGCCCTGATGGCTGATGAAACACATGCTTATGCATTCTTTTTTGTTGTTGTTTTTAAGATTTTATTTATTTGAGAGAGAGAGGGAGAGCACAGAGGGAGAGTGAGAGGGAGAAGCAGACTCCCCACTGAGCAGGGAGCCTGATGTGGGACTCGATCCCAGGACCCTGGGGTCATGACCTGAGCTGAAGGCAGACACTTACCCAACTGAGCCACCCAGGTGCCCATGCTTGTGCATTCTTAAGTTTTAAGAATGTCATTAGTTTAGTTCTTAATAAATATCAATAAAAGTAATGTACATAAACAAAAGCTCTTTGAGGTCATTAATGATTTTTAAGAGTGTAAGAACTCTTGAGACCAAAAAGTTTGAGAGCTGCTGAACAGGACAATCTCTACATTCCTGTGTAACTATAGAGGTTTGTGAAGTAATACTTATATATACACAACCTAGTTACAGCATTTTTAAGTTGCCATGCCTTTTGTGTTTTTTCCACCTTGAGTTGGGGTGGAGATTAAAATACTTTGGAATCCATTCTTAAAGGCAGAAAAGCATAGAAAGTTCCTGTTTATGTGTCAGAAATTATGATGTTATAATGCCTCCTTATGACATAGGGCAGTGCCATAAACAAATCATAACATAAGAATTAAAGTATATTTTTCCTTCAGAGGAAAGAAGGGTATTATAGCGTTCCAAACAAGTAAATAACCATAATAATATACTTGGGCTCATCCAGGAATTTAGATAAAGAAGCTTGTTACACTTTTTTTTTTTGCTCATTATACTTTTTTTTAAACTTTTTATTTAAATTCAATTAGCCAATAGTACATCATTAGTTTCAGATGTAGTATTCAATAATTTATTAGTTGTGTATAACACCCAGTGCTCATCATATCACGTGCCCTACTTACTGCCCATCCCCCACCCACCTCCTGCTTATTATACTACTGATGGAAGCAAACCAATGCAAATTTGGCTTTGTCTCTCTTGTTTAGAAACTTTCAATTGGTTCTTGTAGGTCCTTGGAATAAAGCCCCAACTTATACAAAGTCCTTTTAGGTCTTCACCCACAAACCCCCACTGCCCCTGCCTCAATTCTGTGTGCTCTTCCTCTACCTTTGACTCTATTCCAGTTTCAATTTAAACACCTTTATCTCCTGAAAGTCTACCTGATTTATAACTGCGATGCACCTGTGCTTCTTACCCCTGAGCAACTCACTTGTAATTCCCTGTTCTGGGATACCCACTGGATCCAAAGATAGAAATCTACTAATCTCTTGTAGCATCATGATTCAGGTGTGACTGGCTCCTGGCAACAAGCCTTGCCCAGAAGCCAGTTTGGATGAGAGACGAGGGCTCCTTCTCATGCCACAAGGCGGATCTGCACACATATGGCAATATACTGTTCAGTCTGTTAAAGAAATGACTCAGAAAAAGGGATTTCCAGATAGTCAAATACAAAATGTTTGCTAAATACACAAAAGTGAAGTCCTCAATCACCTAAGTTCACTGGACACTGGTAAATTTAGAGATGGCCAAGATCTATGATTTACTGAACACACACACACACACACACACACACACACACACACACACACACATGCACACGCATGACCAGTTCAAAATCCCGGATGCCATTTGAGGAATGTATGGTTGTTTGTTATTTTGACAAATTAGTAAAGTTAATTTAAGTTAATTATGACAATGCTTCATAGTATATTTTACAAAAGTAATGAGTCATAGTTTAAAAAGTTCTGGGCTTTTAAGCTTTTCTTGGGAAGAGTTGAAAAAATGCTATTGTTTCTTTAAGATAACATTGAAATGTCAGAACTTATGGAGTAGTAAATATGAGAGATGGCTACTTATATTTTAAGAAATGTATATACTTCTATAGTCAAATCTAGTAGAATATTTGAAACAAAAACTCTACAGATCTCTCTTAGCTCATCTTCCAAATGAAGTCTATTGCTGGTGAGTGGAGAAAGGATCCATTTATCTATATTTGCGGCTTTCTGGGTTCAGAGCAGTAATAATGGGAAATGACCCGTTGTCTTTGCTTTCTAGGAACACAGAATCACTTGGGAGAAGAGATGGGGGAACTTGAATCCCAGGTTCAAGATGACATACGTTGGGTGCCACGGTACTTCTGGCCAGGGTGGATGGGAATGGCAGGGGAGAGAGGGTAAGCTTGAAGGTAAACTGGGATTAGTTCACTATTATATTCCCAGCCCTAGAAGACCACAGGCTCAACAAATATTTGTCTGGCAAAAAATTAAGATCCCTTAAGGTAGTATTCAGGATCTGGAAAGAATTCATGGAGGAAAAAGCATTTTAGGTGCATTTCTTTTAAGTGTTAGGGAATGGGAACTTTCCATTCTGAGACTGCTGAATACACAAAAGGCTGATGCTTTAATAAAAAATGCTTGAAAAGATGAACGTAGGAGCCTTCCGAATGTTGCTGCATACAGAAATGAGCATGTGATAATAATTAGGATTTAAGTAAAGTTTATTATACATCTCCATTCTGCCAGATGTTTTTAAGGACTTAATCTCATTTGCTCTCCAGAATTGCGGCATTTGTGGTAGACACAGATGCGGAACCCAGTTCTGCGGTCCAAGTGGACCTTCTTCCCAGCTGTGGAGGGTGTGGTCAGCACATAGTCTCTGCCAAGCTGCAGAGAGCCACCTGGCCCCTAATCATGCCCTTTGCTGGTTAAGCCCACATCAAGCGACTGAATGAAGTAGGGCTCTAAGAGGCAGGTCATTTGGGCCCAAGGTGGAATGATGGAGCCGGGTTCTGTGGGTTCCAGAGCTTCCATAGTGGTGGGGCTTTGGCTTTCCATTGCAGCTGGGCTTTCATAGCACTTTGGATTCTCCCTCTGTCTAATTCCACTCCCCTCCCTTTCCATCCCAGGTCACAGACTCCTCACAAACATCTCGCTGGCTTTCAGGGCCTGCTTCTAGAGAACCTAATCTGCAAGACTACTAATATCCCATGATGACTGGCTGGAAACTGGGTTCTGAGAAGCAGCACATCTCCCCAAAGCCACGCAGCTAGTGAATAGCATCTGACTCCCAGGGGAGGGCTCTTTCTAGAACCCCACACTCATTATAGAGACCAACAGTATTTAGCCAAAGCTACCTTCTTGCTCCTGCCTCAGCAGAAGGATGTCAACAGCGATCACTCCATTGTTGGCCCAGATACACATTTGCTATCAGGAAAGCTCTGGGTCATCTGTGGCCTCCTGAGGAAGCCAAAGCACAGGGTCAACTGGGGGCCTGCCCTTGGCTTGGCTACTGCTATCCATCTTTCAAGTCTCAGCTAAATCACAGCTAAGTTACCTGGTTATAAGCTTTCCTAATACCCCTCCTGGAATCACCAACAATTTTCTTTCTCCCATTTGTGTGATTCACTAGGCTGTAACTCCAGGAAGTCATTGATCACCGCTAACTTCCCAGCACTGAGCACAGGGCCTGGTATACAGTAGGAGCTCAATTTACGTTTGTTGAAGGTATGAGTTAAGTGTGTATGATAAATACTTGGTATTTACCTCCATCAATATTAGTTTCTGTTCTTTTTTAGTTACTTGACTATATGAGATATACACACAAAAATGTCATTGTATTATGGCAATGTTAATTATTATTACTATTGTTTTAGGCTCACAGCATGCCTTAGATCATTTCCAATGACCTAATAGGCCAAATAGGCCAAAGACAATTCTGATGTCTTTCAGGAATGGAGATTCCATGAACCTTCTCAGGTGCCTGTCCCAATGTCTGGGAATGTCTTTGAGCCGATGTCTATCATTTTATCCACCTAACTATTGGATTTGTAAACACCTTTAAAACCAAAGCCATGGGTGACGTCCTTTGACCTCGTTAAAGCCTGAAAATCTGGGGGCGGAGCAAGATGGCAGAGGAGTAGGAGACCTGGATTTCGTCTGGTCTCAGGAATTCAGCTGAATAGGGATCAAACCATTCTGAACACTTACGAACTCAACAGGAGATCGAAGATAAGAATAGTAACAACACTCTGAACAGAAAAGCGACCACTTTCTGGAAGGTAGGACGTGCGGAGAAGTGAATCCGAGGCGATATTCGGGAGGATAGACGGCGGGGGAGGGGCCTCTGTTGGCCGCTTCTGGCAAGTGATAGAGCCGCGGAGCACAAAATCGGAACTTTTAGAAGTCGGCTCCGCTGAGGGACGTTGCTCCAGTGGCTAAGCGGGGGGTGGAATCCTCGCGGGACAGTGTGGTCTCAGGACCCTCGGGGTCACAGAAAGACCAGGGGTGCCTGAGTGCGGCAGAGCTCCCAGGTATCGGAGCGGGGAAGCCGGCTGCAGAGATGGAGCCGAGGCGCGGGCTCTCAGCTCGGGGTTGCCATAAACTGTGATCCGCGGCCCAGTCGGGCCACTGCTCCTCCAGCAGGGACCCAACAAGCGGCAGAGCCAGGGAGACTCCCCTTCTTCCCCTGGGAGGAGTGGTGCGGGAGCACACCACAGGGATCTGCTGGGTTTGGAGACTCCGCATGGGGTCGGGTGCCGGAGATAGAAATGCTCGGTCACAGGGTGGGTGAGCACGGAGTGTGGCCAGAGACCGGGGAGATGGGAGTGACTGCTTTTCTCTGGGGGCGCACTGAGGAGCGGGGCCCCGAGTTCTCAGCTCCTCCGGGTGGAGATTGGGAGGCCACCATTTTCACCCTGGTCCTTCAAAGCTGTACTGAGAGCTTGCTGGGAACAAAAGCTCCTGAGAGCAAACCGGAGCAGCTTGCTTAGCCCGGACTCACAAGGGCGGGGCAATTCCACCTCCCGCAAAGACATCTGGGAACCACGGCAACAGGCCCCTCCCCCAGAAGATCACGAACAGCCAGCAAGCCAAGACCAAGTTTACCGATCAGGGAGAATGGGAGAACTCCAGCGCTAGGGGAATACTGCACATAGAATTCATGGCTTTTTTACCATGATTCCTTAGTTTTTCAAAGTTAATTTTTTAACTTTTTTTTTTTGAATTTTTCTTTTTCCCTTTTTCAAACAACATCTTATCAATCCCTTTTTTAAAAAAACATTTTTTATTTTTCATTTTTAGAGTCATATTTTTATCCCTTCATAGTAGTTACCCTTATTTTTGGCATATATATATAAGTTGTTCTCTCTTTAAAATTTTGAGATACAATTTCTTCTAACAGATCAAAATATACCCTAAATCACTAGTGTATGGCTTTGTTCTATTCTCCTGCCTGATCACATTCTCTCCCTTTTTTTTTCTTTTTTTTCTTTTTCTTTTTAAATCTTCTTCTTTCTTTTTAAAAACAACTTCTTATCTTATCAATTCCTTTTATAAATTCTTTTATAATTTTCATCTTTACAGTCATCTGCCATCCCTTCATTGTATCAACCCTTATTTTGGACATATATAAGTCTTTCTTCCTTTAAAATTTTAGCAGTCACTTTCTTCTAACAGACCAAAATACGCCCAAAATCTAGTGTGTGGCACTGATCTATGCACTAGCCTGATCATATTTGATCATATTCTGTTTTTTTTTTGTTTTGTCCTGTTTTTGTTTGTTTTTATCTTTCTCTTTTTCCTTTTTTCTTTTTTCTCTTCTTTCTTTCCCTTTCTTGTCCCCTGGTTTCAGGTCTTTTCTGATTTGTATAGAGTATATTTGCTGGAGATGTTGTTAACCTGTTAGCATTCTGTTCTCTCATTCATCTGTTCTCCTCTGGACAAAATGACAAGACGAAAAAAATCACCTCAGCAAAAAGAACAAGAGGTAGTACCGTCTGCCAGGGACCTACTCAATACGGACATTAGTACGATGTCGGACCTAGAGTTCAGAATCATGACTTTAAAGTTACTAGCTGAGCTTGAAAAAAGCGTGGAAGTTATTAGAGAAACCCTTTCTGGAGAAATAAAAGAACTAAAATCTAACCAAGTCGAAATCAAAAAGGCTATTGATGAGGTGCAATCAAAAATGGGGGCACTAACTGCTAGGATAAATGAGGCAGAAGAAAGAATCAGCGATATAGAAGACCAAATGTTGGAAAATAAAGAGAATGAGAAAAAGAGAGATAAACAACTACAGGATCACGAGGGCAGAATTTGAGAGATAAGCAATATGATAAGATGAAACAACATTAGAATAATTGGGATCCCAGAAGACGAAAAAAGAGAGAGAGGGGCAGAAGGTATATTGGAGCAAATAATAGCAGAGAACTTCCCTAATGTGGGGAAGGAAACAGGCATCAAAATCCAGGAGGCAGAGAGAACCCCTTTCAAAATCACTAAAAATAGGTCAACACCCCGACACTAATAGTAAAACTTATGAGTCTCAGAGACAAAGAGAAAATCCTGAAAGCAGCTTGGGAGAAGAGATATGTAACCTACAATGGCAGAAACATTAGATTGGCAACAGACCTATCCACAGAGACCTGGCAGGCCAGAAAGGACTGGCATGATATCTTCAGAGCACTAAACGAGAAAAATATGCAGCCAAGAATACTATATCCAGCTAGGCTGTCATTGAAAATAGAAGGAGAGATAAAAAGCTTCCAGGACAAACAAAAACTAAAGGAATTTGCAAACACAAAACCAGCCCTCCAAGAAATATTGAAAGAGGTCCTCTAAGCAAAAAGAGAGCCTAAAAGCAGCATAGACCAGAAAGGAACACAGACAATATACAGTCACAGTCACCTTACAGGCAATACAATGGCACTAAATTCATACCTTTCAATAGTTACCCTGAATGTAAATGGGCTAAATGCCCCAATCAAAAGACACAGGCTATCAGATTGGATTAAAAAACAAGACCCATCGATATGCTGTCTGCAAGAGACTCATTTTAGACCCAAAGACACCCCCAGATTGAAAGTGAGGGGGTGGAAAACCATTTACCATGCTAATGGACACCAAAAGAAAGCTGAGGTGGCAATCCTTATATCAAACAAATTAGATTTTAAAACAAAGACTGTAATAAGAGATGAGGAAGGACACTATATCCTACTTAAAGGGTCTATCCAACAAGAAGATCTAACAATTGTAAATATTTATGCCCCTACCGTGGGAGCAGCCAATTATATAAGGCAATTAATAACAAAAGCAAAGAAACACATTGACAACAATACAATAATAGTGGGGGACTTTAACATCCCCCTGACTGAAATGGACAGATCATCTAAGCAAAAGATCAACAAGGAAATAAAGACTTTAAATGAAACACTGGACCAAATGGACTTCACAGACATATTCAGAACATTCCATCCCAAAGCAATGGAATACACATTCTTCTCTAGTGCCCATGGAACATTCTCCAGAATAGATCACATCCTAGGTCACAAATAAGGTCTCAACTGCTATCAAAAGATTGGGATTCTTCCCTGCATATTTTCAGACCACAATGCTTTGAAACTAGAACTCAATCACAAGAGGAAAGTCGGAAAGAACTCAAATACATGGAGGCTAAAGAGCATCCTACTAAAGAATGAATGGGTCAACCAGGAAATTAAAGAAGAATTAAAAAAATTCATGGAAACCAATGAAAATGAAAACACAACTGTTCAAAATCTTTGGGATACAGCAAAGGCAGTCCTAAGAGGAAAGTATACAGCAATACAAGCCTTTCTCAAGAAACAAGAAAGGTCTCAAATACACAACCTAACCCTACACCTAAAGGAGCTGGAGAAAGAACAGCAAATAAAGCCTAAACCCAGCAGGAGAAGAGAAATAATAAAGATCAGAGCAGAAATCCATGAACTAGAAACCAAAAGAACAGTAGAACAGATCAACGAAACTAGGAGCTGGTTCTTTGAAAGAATTAACAAGATTGACAAACCCCTGGCCAGACTTATCAAAAAGAAAAGAGAAATGACCCAAATCCACAAAATCATGAATGAAAGACGGGAGATCACAACCAACACCAAAGAAATACAAACAGTTATAAGAACATATTATGAGCAACTCCATGCCAGCAAATTAGATAACCTGGAAGAAATGGATGCATTCCTAGAGATGTATCAACTACCAAAACTGAACCAGGAAGAAATAGAAAACCCGAACAGACCTATAACCACTAAGGAAATTGAAGCAGTCATCAAAAATCTCCCAACAAACAAAAGCCCAGGGCCAGATGCCTTCCCAGGGGAATTCTATCAGACATTTAAAGAAGAATTAATACCTATTCTCCTGAAACTGTTCCAAAAAATAGAAATGGAAGGAAAACTTCCAAACTCATTTTATGAGGCCACCATTACCTTGATCCCAAAACCAGACAAAGACCCCATCAAAAAGGAGAATTACAGACCGATATCCTTGATGAACATGGATGCAAAAATTCTCACCAAAATACTAGCCAATAGGATCCAACAGTACATTAAAAGGATTTTTCACCATGACCAAGTGGGATTTATCCCTGGGCTGCAAGGTTGTTTCAACATCCGCAAATCAATCAACATGATAGAATACATTAACAAAAGAAAGAACAAGAATCAAATGATCCTCTCAATAGATGCAGAAAAAGCATTTGACAAAGTACAGCATCCTTTCTTGATCAAAACTCTTCAGAGTATAGGGATAGAGGGTACATACCTCAATATCATAAAAGCCATCTATGAAAAACCTATAGTGAATATCATTCTCAATGGGGAAAAGCTGAGAGCTTTTCCCCTAAGGCCAGGAATGCGGCAGGGATGTCCACTCTCACCACTGCTATTCAACATAGTATTAGAAGTCCTAGCCACAGCAATCAGACAACAAAAAGAAATCAAAGGCATCCAAATCGGCAAAGCGGAAGTCAAATTCTCACTCTTTGCAGATGATATGATACTGTATGTGGAAAACCCAAAGGACTCCACCCCAAAACTGCTAGAACTCATACAGGAATTCAGTCAAGTAGCAGGCTATAAAATCAATGCACAGAAATCAGTGGCATTCCTATACACCAACAACAAGACAGAAGAGAGACAAATCAAGGAGTCGATCCCATTTACAATTGCACCCAAAACCATAAGATACCTAGGAATAAATTTAACCAAAGAGGCAAAGGATCTGTACTCAGAAAACTATAAAATACTCAGGAAAGAAATTGAAGAAGACACAAAGAAATGGAAAAACTTTCCATGCTCATGGATTGGAAGAACAAACAGTGTGAAGATGTCAGTGCTACCTAGAGCAATCTACACATTCAATGCAATCCCCATCAAAATACCATCCACCTTTTTCAAAGAAATGGAACAAATAATCCTAAAATTTGTATGGAACTAGAAGAGACCCCGAATAGCCAGAGGAATATTGAAAAAGAAAAGCAAAGCTGGCGGCATCACAATTCCGGACTTCCAGCTCTATTACAAAGCTGTCATCGTCAAGACAGTATGGTACTGGCACAAAAACAGACACATAGATCAGTGGAACAGAATAGAGAGCCCAGAAATGGACCCTCAACTCTATGGTCAACTCATCTTTGACAAAGCAGGAAAGAATGTCCAGTGGCAAAAAGACAGTCTCTTCAACAAATGGTGTTGGGAAAATTGGACAGCCACATGCAGAAGAATGAAACTTGACCATTTCCTTACACCACACACAAAAATAGACTCCAAATGGTTGAAAGACCTAAACGTGAGACAGGAGTCCATCAAAATCCTAAAGGAGAACACAGGCAGCAACCTCTTTGACCTCAGCCACAGCAACTTCTTCCTAGAAACATCGCCAAAGGCAAGGGAAGCCAGGGCAAAAATGAACTATTGGGATTTCATTAAGATAAAAAGCTTTTGCAGAGCAAAAGAAATAGTTCACAAAACCAAAAGACAACCGACAGAATGGGAGAAAATATTTGCAAATGACATATCAGATAAAGGGCTAGTATCCAAAATCTATAAAGAACTTATCAAACTCAACACCCAAAGAACAAATAATCCAATCAAGAAATGGGCAGAAGACATGAACAGACATTTTTCCAAAGAAGACATCCAAATGGCCAACAGGCACATGAAAAAGTGCTCAACATCTCTCGGCATCAGGGAAATCCAAATCAAAACCTCAATGAGATACCACCTCACACCCGTCAGAATGGCTAAAATTAACAAGTCAGGAAACGACAGATGTTGGCGGGGATGTGGAGAAAGGGGAACCCTCCTACACTGTTGGTGGGAATGCAAGCTGGTGCAACCATTCTGGAAAACAGTATGGAGGTTCCTCAAACAGTTGAAAATAGAGCTACCATTCGATCCAGCAATTGCACTACTGGGTATTCACCCCAAAGATACAAATATATCTTTGTACAAAGGTACAAAAGTACCTTTTTGGAACTTTTTACCCCAACAGAAGCACTTGGAAATAATATAGTATAAGAGTAGGACCAGTGACTCCTGTTGTAGGTTCAGAACTGATAGTGCAGATTTCACCTTCTATAATGAAGGAAAAGGAAAAGAATATATTCATTAGGCAGTAAAAAAAAATAGTCATTTGTCAAAAGCACATAGGTTATGTTCTAAATTCCATGCTAAATATTTTATACACATGATTCTACCTAAATCCCAGAGACAAACTCTGTGACTAGGCACAAGTATGAGTCGGATATTCATCTTACAAATGAAAAAAATTAAAGCCCAGAAGGGTAAATGACTTGCTTAAAGTCTTGAGCTCATAAGCGGCAGAGACAACAATTACATCCAGGCTGGTGTGTTTCAAAGACTGTGCCTGATGCTTTGGAAACACTGCTTTGGTTGGACCTACACTAATGCTTTGCTCTTACAATCCTTTGCAGCATTTAGACACAGTTAAGACACACACACACACACACACACACACACACACACACACACACACACACCCTGAGTTCCACGGACAGATTAACTTCTTTCAAATGTTATACGTAAGGTTGGAGACTTTTTGGTCCAGTTTCCTTTTGATCCAAGAACTTGTAAAAACCTTACACCCAGAACTATTTGGCCTACAAAAATCTTTCTTTTTCTTTTCTTTTCTTTCTTCCTTTTTTTTTTAAGATTTTATTTACTTTTTTGACAGAGAGAGAGAGGGACACAAGCAGGGCGAGTGGGAGAGGGAGAAGCAGGCTTCCCGCTGAGCAGGGAGCCAGATGTGGGGCTCGATCCCAGGACCATGGGATCATGACCTGAGCCGAAGGCAGAGGCTTAACAACTGAGCCACCCAGGTGCCCTCTTTCTTTCTTTCTTGAGAGAGAGAGCATGTGAGCAGGGAGGAGGGGACACAGAAAGAGGGAGAGAGAATCTTTTATTCGAAAGATTTATTTATTTGAGGGAGAGAGAGAAAGAGAGAGAGAGCAGGGGGGAGGAGCAGAGAGAGAGAGAGACAAGTGGACTCCCTGATGAGCATGGAACCAGATGCCGGGCTCAATTCCAGGACCCTGAGATCATAATCTGAGCTGAAATCAGGAGTTGGAAGCTTTATTGATATTTGTAGGCACCCCTACAAATATCTTTTTATTTAACAATAGCATAACCAGACCAGGTTGCTATATTGATTGTCCTTTTCCAGTTGACCTAATGAAGTCCTTTGACTGAATGGGCATTAGACAGATCAGACTGATAAGAACAGAATTAGCTTATGGAATTTCTTCATTAGCTCTCCAGGACCACCTCTCTTATGGGGCTATAGGCTGCAGCTCTAAATATTTTGTATTTGGTAAAAAAAAAAAAAAAAATAGAACAGTATTTGTATTCCTTTTAGACATTTTGCAATCTTGTTATTATTTCAAGATGTAAGAGGTAATTGGGGTACAAATCTAATTATCTCCATCATCAGTTCACAAATGAATTACCCATATAGTTGAAAGTGCTAAATGTTCTTACTGGTTTGGCAAATATGTATTAATCTCCTACTGTATGCAAAGCTCTATGCTAGGTGCTGGGGACATAACAGTGACCCAGACAGAAACAAAATACCCCACAAATAAATACATAATAGTAAATTATGATAAGAATCTTGAGAGAGTTAAACAGGCAGACTCTATGAATCAAGCTCCAGTGTGTGAAATAGAAGTAACTCTAGGTATTTTAAGAAGGATATAGGTTAATACAAGGAATTCAGTGTTCCTAAAAATCATTGCAAGGGCTGAAGAAGCAGTTTAATCCTGAATCTTCAGGAATATCTTCCAGAATACTGCAGAATTGTCCCATCAGGGGAGCCACTGCAATGGAGCTCTGCCAGAACCAAGAACTCCCTGCCACCCATGTAGATCCCCTATTGAAACTGCCCCTGAACACCGAGGAAGCTACCGAATGGACACCCAAGACCATGGCTCATGATTTAGGAAACCAGCTCCAGATGCCACCATGACCACTCATGCCACTTTTTTCTCTACTTCCTCACTGTCAGGAATCTGAAAACTGGGGCGCTACAGAGAAACCTCATGGTTTTAGCTTGGTGCTCGCCAGTAGAAACTGCCAGGTGAATCTAATCAGCATCCAGAACCTAGGCTGCAAGGGAGTCTGCACTGTAGTTAGCAACATTTTATCCTCTCCAAGTGGGAGGAGGGTGGAGTGGACACTGAGTGAGTCAATCTGGAGTATCCAGCATAAAATACTGATATAGTTTGGGGACTTGGAAAGGTTTCTTTGAAGAAGCAATATTTCAGTTGAGATTAAAAATGATCAGGAGGAGGAGCACCTGGGTGGCTCAGTTGGTTAGGCATCTGCCTTCGACTGAGGTCATGATCCCTGGGTCCTGGGATCCAGTCCCATGTCGGGCTCCCTGCTCAGCGGGGAGTCTGCTTCTCCCTCTGCCTGCTGCTCCCCCCTGCTTGTGGGCTCTCTCTCTCTCTTTCAAGTAAATAAATAAAATCTTTAAAAGAAAAGAAAATGAGTAGGTGGAAAGCAGTCAAGGAGTGAGATGAGCCCCCACACAGAAAGAATAAGAAGGAAGACCTTGTGCTAGGAAGGTTCTTGCTGAGCTTGAGGAGCCGGACGGTGGTGTGGGGGAGCAGAAGGAGTTAGGGAGGAGTGGTACAAGGCTGGGGAGCTAGTAAAGGCCAGCTCATGTAGGGCTTTCTTGATCCCATTAAACACTGAGGATTTCATTCTGTGATGGAAGCCATTGGACCACTTAAACAGAGGAAGAAATCAATGAGCTTTAAACTTATGAAGGCTACTCTAGCTGGTAGAGTAACAGAAAACCGTTTCCAGATGGCAGGGGTAGGAATGGGGCTAGTGCAATAGGTGTAATGAGGAGACTGTGGTTTGCATATGAGGGTGTTGTCCTTGGAGGTGATGGAGAGAAGCAGAGCTGACGGGACCCAATGGGAAATGGCTGTAGCATAAGTAAGGGGAAAAGAGAAAAGAATCTAAGTATGACTCCTTAATTTCTCATCTGAACAGCCGGATGGGATGTTCATACCATTTAGTGCAACAGGTGAGATGGGTAGAGCAGGTTTGGGGAAATATCAGGATCAGTGTTGCACGTGCCTTTGGAACAGCCAACAGTAGATTTCAAGCCCACCTACAGATGCACACATGCCTAGACAGTGGTCAGTTGGAAAATGCACTCTACAAAGAAGTAAGGGTGTTCAGATTCCTAATGAACAAACAAAACCAACGTTGAGTCCTATTTTTCACTATTAATTAACTCTTAGCTCAATGGAATTACACATATTGAAGGACTACAGAGATACTCATGGAAATATAATCACAATTCAAAAGAGATTCCTCCATTTTAAAAATATATCAGCAAATATAATCATGGCTGCCTTTGAGGTGCAAGCTTCAGGATGTTTCTGACGTGCTTTGGTTCAGTGGTTAACACTTATGACTAACTTGCTATATGTACTACTTACTTGTCTTGTTTATTACTTGTTTATTGTCCTCCATTTAAACCTGTTAGCTCAAAGATCATCGCAATTTTTATCTGATTATTTAAAATTCCATATTCCCTGTACCTAGAAAATACTTAGTATCTAGTAGGCACTCCATATATTCATTGAAAGAATGATTGAATAAACAAATGTGAAATTTAGTGTCAAGAGAAGCTATTTGTGTGTGTGTTCTTGTTTTTGTTTTAGAGAGAGCACGCACGTGCAAAGGCACAGGCGCACGTGGCAGAATGGAGGAGGAGAATCTCAAGCAGGCTCCATATCCAGTGTAGGGCCTTCCCGGGGCTCAATCTCACCACCCTGAGATCATGACCTGAGCCAAATCCAAGAGTTGGACGCTTAACCGACTGAGCCACCCAGGCACCCCAAGAGAAGGTATTTGAATTGCCAGTCAAGTATACACAAGAATATACATTATCTGTGGTTTTTTGGATTTGAGTATGTGACTCTTAAATTTTAATTTTACTAAATTCTATGGAAGAATATTTCTCTTACAAAATGAATTGAGGCTGAGTCATCATTAGTCATATAAACTTTGATTTAGAATTGATGCATCTTAGTTGAAAAAAAAAAGACTGGCAAGAAATATGTCAAAATTGAGAGTGTATCTCTGGATGGTGATATATTTCTTTTTACTTTTGTATAGTTTACAGAATTTTGATAATAAAGATGAATTACTTGTAGAAAGAAAAAAAACTAAAAATGGTAGAAAACTATTGTGTTGTGAAATTTATTAAAAACCAGTATCTTGCCAATTATATCAGAAGATATGAGTTAGAAGTACTAGATCTATGATGGCATACTTTGCCACAAATGAAATCAAGTAAACTATATTTTCCCCTGATTTTGGTAAAAATACTGAAAATATATATATTGAATAAATGACATACTGATCTTCTCTATTCTATTAATAAACAATTCATGGTATCCCTTCCACATACAGATTTCTGACCACAAGTCCAATTATTGAAAGAGCTTTGATTATAAGATCTTTAAGGTGTCTGCGTCTCTCTCATTCTCTGCGACCCCACATTGGTCTCTAATACCTGTGTCATAGGATTGTAAAACCAAATCAGATAATACATGAAAAGGCACTCTTTAAATTACAAAGCCCCGTATATGTTGGTTGAAAGAACATCTTCCAGGACCTGGCCCTCCTGTAGGTGGCCATTTTCAACTTGGAGGGAGCAGGGTGGGACCTTTACTTACTTAAGTTAAATGTAATAAGGTAATAACATTTTGATTCTCGTCCCTGTGCTGTGAGGCATCAATCTATAGGGCTCAGTTTAAACAGCTGAGGTTCCAGCCCTATAATATACGACTCTGTGCCAAGGGGGTAAAACGTGAAAGAAGCCTTTTCTGGGGGTCTTCTCCAGCATGGGTCTGAGGGAGGCATTTCCTTACAAGGCCACTAACATGGGACAATCTCCAGTTAAGAGAACCAGAATAAGGGGCCCCTGGGTGGCTCAGCTGGTTAAGCATCTGCCTTCGACTCAGGTCATGGTCCCAGGGTCCTGGTATCGAGCCTCGCATCGGGCTCTCTGCTCAGCGGGAAGTCTGTTTCTCCCTCTCCCTCTGTATCTGCCCCCTGTTTGTGCTCTCTCTCTCTCTCAAATAAATAAATAAATCTTAAAAAAAAAAAAAAAAAGAGAACCAGGATAAGTTTTGCTTCTTCTGGAATGACACTAGCTGGAGTTCAGTAGAGAGTGCTGCCACCCCAAGTTATTGAGATCATGGAGCTCCAGGGGAATTTGGTAGCTTGTCCACACTGTGTGGCCTTATATTAATAAAAGAGTGGATGCTGAGGGTATTCCAGCATCATAAATATATATTATCTTTTGTTATTAAAATACTTATTTTTATTAAAATTAAATATTACTTATGGTTATTGTATTATTATTAGTATTTCTCTCTATTAGAGATTATTTTATTCTTTTGCTGATCAGTATTTTTCAATTTCCCATGTAATACTTCATAATAGAAAAGCAAAAGCTTTAGGCAAGTTACCTAGAAAACATTTAGAAAATACGGGCAAGTAAAAGGAAGAAGACTAAAGTGACTTGTAATTCTACTACACAGAGGTAAGTGCTGTTGATATTTTGGGATCCAACCTTCCAGTACATAGAATTCCTTAGCTAAAAATGGGATTATACTCTATATGTCTTAATCACTCAGTTCTTTTGCTTGTGAAAAGAATCCCTTATGAATAAATGTTCTTTGGACATACCATTTCAACAACTGCATATTCTGAGGCTTTTCATGCATATTAATGAGCCAGAAAAGTTGGCTGCCCCTGCAGCCTGGCCAGCAGTGTCCCGGCCCCTCCCCCAGCGCTGCTGGTGGGTACAGCCGCTGGAAAATCTTGGTCAGTAGTGGGATCATTGCTGCTTTAACTGGCAGTTCTCTAATTGCTATTAAGGGTGATCATGTCCCCCCCACGGAAGAGTCTTTGGACAATTGCCTTTGCCGGGATCGTTTGAAAGTTGGACAGCAATAAAGCAACGGGAGTGACATCTGCATGGGGGAAAGTTTGCATATGTAAAGATTTAATGTTCAAGTCACTCTATCTCATGTGTATTCACTAAATCCCTCTCCTTATCCACTGACAACTATTTACTGCTGGTCTGCTATATGACAAGCCCCGTTCTAGATGCCAGTGATATAACAGTGAGTGAAATTGGCAAAGTCCGCGGTGCACACATTCTAGAAGGGAGAACCACACAAAGCAATGTGTGATTATGTGATGGCAGAGTATGGAACAGAGGATGGGGCCGAGAGTGGTGGAGTGGAAGGGGAGGGGCTTTATAGTAGAGAGGATCAAAGACAGCCTCTTTGATGAGATGATATTTGAGTTGGGACCTACTGGAGCAAGGAGTAAGTGAGCTGTGCAGGTGTTTGGGGAAGAGCATTTCAGAGAGGGAGCAGAGAGTGCAAAGTTTCTGAGGCAGGAGTATGCCTTTCTCGATGAGGAGTGGCCGGAGCAGAAAGAGGGATGGGGACAGTGGTACAAGGTGAGATCGGAGAGGTGGAGGGGCCAGTTCACGTGGAGGTTGGAGGCCCTGGCCAGGAAGAATTACAGATTTATTCAGAAAGAGCTCAGAGAGGAGGCCGAGAGATCAGCAGGAGGTTGTTGCAGTGATACCCGCTGAGCACTTAGTAGTACATTCGGATACAAGCCATTTCTCCCAGACAGGCCTGCCCTGCTCTGCCAAGCTCAGCCCTTGCCCATCTCCTGTACTACCCAACTTCTCTCCTTCTGTGGCCAGCGCAGGTGAAGTGGGTGTCTTATGAGGTCTGTTGGGTGCTAAAAAGTCTGTGTGACAGGCAATCAAAATACTAAGAGTGACAAGGCAGGATCAGTGGGTGTCACCCTCAGAAGTCAATTTGACAAGCCTTGGTCTAGCACTTACAGGGTTGAGAAGAACATGCTGGTAACTCTAGAGAAAAAGCAAAGTAGAGGCACCAGAGACTTCAATAAAATGACTAAAAAAGAAGTGGCAGACACGAATGCGTTGAGTGTACCAAATCACTCCATATTTAATCTCTGCATGAGGTACCTGGAAATCTATAAATGACAGCAAGAAGCAGCTTGACAAGCTGTTTTGTGTTTCACTTGCTAGTTACACACTAGTTGGAAGTTTTTCTCGTATCTGAAGTGCCACTTTTGAATACAAAACCTTAAAGCAGAGTACTTTCAGATTCCCAAGTTTGGCCCTCTGTTCAGAGACCAGATCAGTGGGCTGCCAAGTGGGCAGGACTAGGAGGGACCAGGACCATGGGGCCGCACCAACTGCCTTCAGAGCCTGACCCAGTGCCCCCACTTGGAGGGCATCACAGAATAACCTCACAGGGAGAACACAGGGGTACACGAGAGGCTAGATATTCTTATGGGGTGACGTAGTGGCCATTGTCTCAGCCTCTCAGTTAGGGGTGACATTCAGTGCAGAAGCTCCCTTCACTGTCCAGGCATGTTTCCAAAAAATGCTCCTGACCCTCTCAGCTCACATTCATCTCCCTTCTTGGGTCTTTGTGGATGTCTGGATAGCACTATTTATTTAGCACTTAACTGTTCTAGAAAGCAAACTTCATTGAGGCCAATGACTGCCTTGTTGACTCCTATACCCCCTGTGTGGGAAACTGTGTGGGACCCAGTAGACACTCACTAATTATTAAATGGATTAATTTTACATTTTTTAGGGGTCCATATAATATTCTCATGAGCTTAGTGAGGATGAGATCAGATCTGACTTCTTGTCATCTTTGTGCTCTTCCTTACTTCTCTTCCTGTCTCACTGTAGCAGACCTCAACTGTGGCTTGCCCATATGAACTTGGCCCACTCCAAAGTCAGTGACAGACAGTTCTGTCCACGGTGCTGCTTCTGTTGGCTTTCCATCACAGGAGAGTGCTTGGTCTCCATGCTCTGGAAGTTCTTCAAAGATTTAGAACTCCCAAGTGTGATCCTCTATCTGTGAAGGCTGGAAACTGGTAAACAACTATCCCATTCCTTGCTTCCTGGAGAAATCAGTCTGGGGGGGCATCCTACCATATCCAGAAACTTCTGGGGAACTGAGGCCTGTTGCCCACCCTGGCTCTCCACCCATTAATCCTCTGTGGTTTTCCTCTGTTCCCTATCTCAGGTCCCTCCTTACTCCATTTCCTGGGACCAGCTCTTACATCCCAAGAGAACTGCTCACACCCAAATCCTCACAACAGAGGCTGCTTTGGGGGAACCCAAACTAAGTCAATCACAAGGGTTCCTGTGAAAATGGGGAGAGCTGAGGCAAGCCAGGCATTTGGCACAGTGTTTGCCTCCCATAAATATTCCACACTCCCTTAGCCACCGCTGCTGTGGTTTCTCCTGTTGAGGGGGCCCATGAAATACTTGTGCATTAATCTTGGAGGTGGAATTTTAGGAGGAATCGAGGCAGAGATCAAAGGGCATCCACAGCAGTATTAACATCAATAACAGTGGCAGTAGATGAGGAGGGATAGAAGCAAAGGTCAATGACAAAGCCAGGGAAAATGATGCAATATCCAAGGTGTTAGCCTGTGTGGTACCAAGTGCACTGGAAGAGTTACGACTTCACCCCAGGATTGATGTTCAAGAGAGTTGAAGTGGGCTTCACAGCTAGCCAGAGTAAGGATATTTACAATGGGATGACAGGGGCCCTATGAAGACAAACCTGAGAGAAAGGGCCAGAAATTTGGCTTCCTTTGAAAGGACAGGCAGATTCAGTAGGTCAAGGTAGGAGAAACCAAGTGGTCTACTTTCTGGAGAGTATGGGGAGGGAAAAGGGAAGCTAATGGAGTAGGCAGAGCTGGACTCCCGAGGATCAGAGTATCAGACAAAGTTAAAATCAAGAAAGCTCTGCACCCAGAGGAGAAGTGTTTCAAATCTTCGCCTTGTTTGATACTGTCTGTTAAGAGCTATGTGAGTGGCACTTGTGTTAACTATCTCCGAAAGAGTTTCGACCACCCCCCCCCCCCGCCAGGGGGATTTGGTCATTAACTGTAAGCAGTGGCAGGCCATTGGAACTGCACCATATTATTCATAAAGGGAAGCGGGGCAAGCGGCCTTTCCAGACTAGGGCTTGTGTCTGACAATGTTTGATCCCATAGAAGGGTCAAGACTGGAAGCCCCCTCCAGGCACAGGGTCCTGCTCACTTTTGGAGTCCCAGTGCCTGTTGTTGCATCTGGCGCAAGAGGAGATGGTCAATAAACCCATGGAGAGGGAGGGAAAAGACAAAACTGTGACATCAGGGTAGGAAGGGAGGAGAAGAAGAAATTGGTGAGTCCTCAGTAAATGCTGCTCTCTGGTTTGGCTGAGTAGTACCAGCTTGGCACTGTTCCCTCCGCCCTGCTGGCTGGGACCAAGACAGACCAGAGGTCCTCACTGATGTGGTTTTGTGCTAAACCCCCATGCTGATATACGGCTCACCCCGACATGGGGCATGCTGCCTGATTATCTGCAATTTTATTTATTTTTATTTTTTTAAAGTTTTTATTTCAATTGCAGTTAAACATACAGTGGAAAGCAATTTCAGGTGTGCAATACAGCAAGTCAGCACTTCCACACATCGCTCTGTGCTCATCACAGGTGCATGATTTAATCCGCATCCCTTATTTCACCCGTCCCCCCATCCGCATCCCTTCTGGTAACCATCGGTTGTGCTCTACAGTTGAGAGTCTGTTCCTTGGTTTGCCCCCCCCTTCTTTCTTTCCCATTTGCTCATTTGTTTTGTTTCTTAAAACCTACAGATGAGTGAAATCATATGGTATTGGTCTTTCTCTGGCTGACTTCTTTCACTTAGCATTTATACTTTCTAGCTCCATCTATGCCATTGTAAATGTCAGTATTCCATCGTATATGCCACATCTTCTTTATCCATTCATCAGTTGATAGACATGTGGGCTGTTTCCATAATTTGGCTATTGTAGATAATGCTGCTACAAACACTGGGGGTGCATGTATCCCTTTGAATTAGTATTTTTGTATCTTTGAGTAAATACCCAATAGTGTAATTACCAGATCCCAGGGTGTTCTATTTTTAACTTTTTAAGGGAACTCCATACTGTTTTCCAGAGTGGCTGCACCAGTTTGCATTCCTACCAACAGTGTAGGAGGGTTCTCCTTTCTCCACATCCTTGCCAACACTTGTTTCTTGTGTCTTTTATTTTAGCCACCCTGACAGGTGTGAGGTGATACCTCATTATAGTTTTGATTTGCATTTCCCTGTCTCATTTGCTTTTTACGAAAGATGTGATTGCCCATTTGTAGGGTGCGTATAAGGTAGGAGGGGAAAGAAAAATGCTAACGTTCTTATCAGTATGGAGGGAAGCCAATGGCCACACTGATCAAATCATAAAGCACTGAGCGATGGAGCACAGGCAAATGGGGACAGCCGGGAAAAAAAACTATCTAAGAGTTTGGAGCCCGTCTGACTCCCAGAAGAAGCTAGCCTCCCACTCACCTTTGGTCCCTAGGATTCCAAGTGTGTCCTAGGGGTAATTGAAGTTTGTAAAGCTAGTCCCATTTCCTCAGTGAGCTACTATTAGTGAAGGTGCAGACACCTAAGGTGTTAACAAAGCTATAACAGGTTATTAGTTACTCTCTGATTATTTACTTATTTGCGAGAAAGAGAGAGAGAGAGAGAGAACACATGAACAGGGAGGGGCAGAGGGGAAGGAAGAAAGAATCTGAAGAGATTCCATACTGAGTACGGAGCCCGATGTGGGGCTCGATCCCACGACCTCGTGATCATGACTGAGCCAAACCAAGAGTCAGGCAATTAACCCCCTGAGCCACCCAGGCTTCCCTACTTTGATTCTTGACATGACTAAATTTCTTTATGAAGTTTAACCAAAAGCCTATTATCTCCTGATTGTTGTCCCATCTGAATGGGTGGCAGGGGCAAGAGAATGGTTCCCAGGACCCTCTTGACTCCTACAAAAGTTGATGGGCACAAAACAGGAACTAAAACCATTGATGTCCAACTCACATTTGTCCATTAACAAGATGTGTGGCTGGGACAGTCACAGCTTCCATGAGATTGGGTGATCAGGTTGTAGGATCTTTGTCATTTCATCTCAGTCTGGTATCCCGTGATTCAGAATACATAGTTGAGACGCTAATTAGGTGTAAGATGCTGGGGGAGATTATACAGTTAAGACTTTTGCTGTGTTACCTGGCTTTGAAAAGCCTTACATTGTCTCTTCCTGAATGATTTCAATTTTAGCACTTGCAGTAAGTGAGCTGTTAAATAATTCGTCAATAAACTTTGTTTATGATCCTTTAGCCACACAGTCATTTTAATTCCCTTTTCACATTTCTGTTCATAGAATCCTGTTAAAGAAAGACCTTTCCCATGGAAAGATTATACAAATATTCTCCTGCGGAATTTTCTATTAGTTTTCTGATTTTATTTATTTTTAATTTTTTTAAAGCAGTTTCTTTTTTTTTTTAATTTTATCTATTTGAGAGAGAGCATGAGCTGAGTGAGGGGCGGAGGGAGAAGCAGACTCTTCACTGAGCAGGGAGCCTGACACGGGGCTCGATCCTGGTACTCATGACCTGAACCGAAGGCAGCCGCTTAATCCACTGAGCCACCCAGACCCTAGTTTTCTGATTTTTAAAGATTGAAATCTTTAATACATCTAAAATTTATTTTTGCAAATGGTGTGAGTCAGGAAATGTACCCCCTGGCCAGACTGACCTGCTATTTCTTGGCTGTTGGATTCTCTACTGATTTGAAATGCCATTTTTATTTTATCCTCAGTTCTCATAAAAACATGATCTTAATGAATTCTCTCCTCTGTTCCATTGATCCGTTTACGTATTCTTGCCTCTGTGAAGTTGGTGACAGATAATGTCAGTGCTCCTCCCAGATTCCCTTGGGTCCCTTTTTGCTATTTGTTTCAGAGTACTTTGGAGAGAGGGCTTTGTGAATTTGAGCTTTCTTCAGCTTCCATGTTCAGCTCTTTCTGGGGGGCTGCCTTCAGCTCCCTTTGTCTTCACCAAAGGCGATCTACAGGTGTGCCCCTAACCCCAATAACCAATGACTGACAGGTGCGAGTATCTGAAAACCCATTTTTCTTGCCTTGGAGTAGGGAGCCCTTCATCAATAAATCACTTGCACACAAAATACTCATCTCAGGGTCTGCTTTTGGGAAACTCAGTCTAAGGCAGTCTTTTCACCATCCAGGCAGATCACTCCACCAGTTGAGAAGAACCATCTTCCACCAGTCACCCACTGAATTGAGAAAGCTGTCAATATGGCATCCTTTACAACTTACCATCAGGAGGGCTTTCAGGTATTAACTAAAATTGAGTAAACTCTGAGCTCCTGGTGGCGTCTTCCCGTCAGTGCAATGAACAACAATGAACTATATTTTTAAATACAGTTCCTAAAGAACATAAAGCTTTTAATTTCTCAGAAATTATATAGCAGATCCTAGAAATAACATCCCTGGATAGTCAGTGGACATCATTTAAGATAACTAAGATGGTATTTGATTACTTCTAGACTTTCAACTTAAAAAAAAAAAGGTGTCACATGTACTTGGTAAGAAATTAAACAGAAGAGTTTAATAAGACAAATGAAAATTGTCTTTTTGTATTCTTCCTAAAATTTTTAGCAATATTTAAGATTTAATAATTCATGAAATTTATTGTTTTACTGTTTGCTATATGTCAGGCACTATTTACTCCTTTCTCTAAGCTAGTTGTACTATAAAATTATTTTCCTGTATCTTTTTTTTTTAAAAGACTTGTTTATTCATTTTAGAGGGAGTGGAGTGGCAGAGGGAGAGGGAGAGAGAGAATTCCCAAGTGACTCCCTGCTGTGTGTGTAGAGCCCAAAGCAGGGCTGGATCCCAGGACCCTGAGATGGTGACCTGTGCCAAAAGCAAGACTGAACCACCCAGGTGCCCCTCACATATCTTTTTCAACTTAATAACTCATGCACATTTTCCCATTCTAGTTCACGAAAATTCCTCCTCATTTTGTTTGATGGCTGCGCCATAATTATTTTTATTCTGTTCTATAATATTTATTTCCATAGTGAGGTTTAGCCTTGCTTCACTAGGTTCGAAATTATGACAGATGTTTTTTTAAGATTTTATTTATTTATTTGACAGGGAGAGAGAGAGGGGGCACAAGCAGAGGGAGTGGCAGGCAAGGGAGAGGGAGAAACAGGGGTTCGATCCCAGGACCCCAGGATCATGATCTGAGCCACAGGCAGATGCTTAACCGGCTGAGCCACCCAGGCGTCCCCAAAATTATGACAAATTCTTTAAAGCAACTCTTTCCCTTCCTAGTTTTATTAATTTGAGTTATTTGTTAGCTGAATTTTGTCATCAGATAATTTTTGCCCACTTGAGAAGTTCTATCTCTTGCTTTAATTTAATTTTTATTTATTTTAAAGATTTATTTATTTATTTATTTATTTTTATTTGACAGAGAGAGACACAGTGAGAGAGGGAACACAAGCAGGGGGAGTGGGAGAGGGAGAAGCAGGCTTCCCACTGAGCAGGGAGCCTGATGCGGGTCTCAATCCCAGGACCCTGGGATCACGACCTGAGCCGAAGGCAGACGCTTAACAACTGAGCCACCCAGGCACCTGCTTTAATTTTAAATGACAACATTATGGGGAATTCTGGAGGAAGTTTGATTTTTCTCTCTTATAGCCCATCACTTATTTTTATACATGCTCTCATGGCAATTTTTTTTTTTTTTTTTTTTTTGAGGAAGCACGCAGGCACAGGAGCAAGTGGGGGGGTAGGGGTGGGGCAGAGGGAGAGGGAGAGAGAGACTCTTAAGCATGCTCCATACCTCGTGCAGAGCCTGTGGTGGAGCCCACCGGAGGCTTGATCTTATGACCCTGAGGATCATGACCTGAGCTGAAACTTAGAGTCAGTCGCTGAACCCACTGAGCCACTCAGGTACCCCGGCAATTTTTAAAAATATGAATGACTGCAACAGTCTATGTTTGTCTCTCCCTCCCTATCTCCTGGTTTTTTTTGTTTCTTGGTTTTTGGTATTCAGTTTCCCGAAATTTCTTGTCTCTTAGTATGTATAGAGTTAGGTCTCCCATTGTTTGGGGAAGAACTTCTTTTATAATTATTTATTTCAATGTTATTAGTTACAGTCTTGTTTTTATGTAACAAATTATATGTATGTGTGATCATTGTGATCTGTCTTCCACATCTGTTACCTTTCATCTCCCTAATAGTTTTTAACCTCTTTGTCATTTTTTCTCTCTGCATTATCTTTGATCATTTGAATGCTTTCCTCCATGACTGGGACTTTGTTTTGACTAAATTCCATTTTTTTCCTTGATGTTTCAAATGAGGTTTTTTTGGTTCTTAGTGGGTTTTCTTAGATTTTAGGAGGCATGGGTAAATTACTACGAAGTAGGGCTCTCTGTTTTCAAAACCTGATATGAAGTTGTACTTTGTCTAAGTGTCAATGATGTGTGTATGCATATAATGGATATATATATTTATATACTTATATATATTCATATATTTATATATATTTACACATACGTATATGTATGAATATATACATACTTTGTTTTTTCTTTGACTTTGTTCAATTTATTAGACTGGATTTTTGGTGTATGATCTGGCTTTACTCTGCCATTATAACTTAGAAGTTGTTGACTTTTATTCTTGATTAAAGAAACATTTTTGACAAAGGTTTTCCTCTGAGATGTCTTTTTTTTTCCTCTGAGATGTCTTGTTCTTATCTAAAAATGTAGCTGCCTTTAGCAGCATAGTACAAAGGATATCAGTTTGAATTATGGATCTCTTTCAGAAAACCAACAAAGCAAAAATGGACTTCTATTCCATAATTCTTGAAGAATGAACTAAGGGCATTTTGAAGTACTACAAATCATGCCTTAAAATTTGCAGGAGTGGGTTGAACAAATCCAGTGGGTTTTTGTGTCCAATTCTGCAGCGTGTAGGTTGGTTATTACCTCTGGCGAACAAATGTATTCCTTGATAAATCTGACAAAAATGGGAAAAAATAAAATTAGAATTTGCTGACCATGAAAACCTTAAACTAATTCTATTTGTTTTGCAGCATCGATCATCAAAGATAAGAAGATTGTACTTATGATGACAATGACTTTCAGTATTTCATATAAGAAAGGATCTATTAATGGGACGCCTGGGTGGCTCAGTTGGTTAAGCGACTGCCTTCAGCTCAGGTCATGATCCTGGAGTCCTGGGATCGAGTCCCGCATTGGGCTCCCTGCTCAGCGGGAAGTCTGCTTCTCCCTCTGACCCTCCCCCATCTCATGTGCTCTCTCTCTCTCTCTCTCTCTCATTCTCGTTCTCTCAAAAAAAAAAAAAGGATCTGTTAAGACTACCACCAAGGGATGAAGATTTCAAACTTCAGTTATGTACTTCAAAGTCTCCAACGAGTTGTTATTATTGTGTTAGTGATGAGAAACAGGATTCCAAACAGTATTCCCACTTCTTTGTCCTGCTCACCACTGTCCTTTCTTTCCACATCATACTCCAGGTCCATAGGGGTCCACCATCTTTTGCTGTATGTGATTGATTTTCTTTGGCACATCATGTTTTTCAATAGGATTCAATTAGAGGTTATTTTTGAGGGGACTTTTTAATACTTGAAAGTAATATTTCCATAGGTTAATAGCAATCTGACTTTTTAAAAGTTTTAAAGAAATCTTAGCTTGGTCTCCACACTTCACCTCCTCATAACCTTTTCCCCTTTGCAAAAGCCTATGTGAAATACTGAATTGTGAGAAACTCCCACTAGTAACCCACATATTTTCCCTCCAAATGGGCTTCTTATCTTTTGAGGCAGTTTTTCACATGGTTTTGTCTTTCACACTTTTGGTCATCTGTCATGTGTTGTTTATTAGAACAGGTGGAGATTTAGTTCTATCTTTCCAAAGCCTATAAAATGGAGAGGGTAAAATATAAGACTTTGCTTATAGAAAGAAACTAAGGAGATGGAATGAAGTCTTAGACCTATAAAGGAATTTGTAGCTTGAAGCTAGTTTCCCGTAGGCTGTCTTGAGCTCTTTGATGAGAGCTCAAAGGTTTTTTTATTTAGGGTAGGGATCTCTGCAGGAGCCAATGCTGTGTCTAAGAGAAGGATCTGTCTTTTCTTGATCTTTTGAGGGCAGTTCATCCAGAGTCTAGTGTGGTATAATTTAGTCGTTTCTCACCGTGAACCTACTAAAGATTCATGTCATTAAAACTCTGTAGGACTGAGGGGGTGCCTGACTAGCTCAGTTGGTAGAGCATGCAACTCTTGATCTCAGGGTCACGAGTGCAAGCCCCACATTGGGCGTGGAGCCTACTTAAAACACACACACACACACACACACACACACACAAAACCCCCAAACTCTCTAGGACTGACTTTTCTCCAAGCTATACACTGTGTAACATCTAAAATGGGAGACTGAATCCCACCATTCCTACCCCTAAAGCACACAAAGTGTCCTGCAACTTTGGGTGCTTGAGGACCAGCATATGAATGGCAGCAGAAAATTTATACTTGGTATATAGATGGTAGCTCAGATAGGGCAGTGCTGCCCCCAAACTATGGCCAGTGGGGGCTGTGATACCCAGTGCTGGAGGGTGTGATGGTGCTCAGCAGAAGGAGAGTAGCTGGGGAAAAGGCAGACTTCAGATATCATATGGTAACTGAGCCCGTGTGGGAATCCTCCTGGGTTTGCAGTAACATAGGGAAGGGATTTTATAGGGACCTGTGATATGTATTAGCAGGAGCTAGTAGGGAGGGGAATGAGGAAAAGGAACCAGGGAACATTCATTACCATATCTTCTGAAAATAACATTTTTAAGATAAGATATTATTAATATATCCATCTCTGCTATTAGTAAAAAAGTAATGGTGTAAGGAAAAGGTTGATGGAATTGGGTGCAGAGATTCTGGTGCTTCTGGTTATCTTTTTAGTAAAAATTTTGTCACCCAACTAACAAATAATTCACATTCTCAACATAAAGATAATAATGAAAGAGTCTTACACTCCTGTGGAACCCTATCCTTTTCAAAGGCTTTCCCATACATACTTCTCAGTCACAACAGTCCAACAAGGTTGACAGACCATGGGTTATTTCCATTTTGATAGGAGCAAACCAGACTTCAGAGGACATGGAAGTATTCCCAAGGGTGACACAACTAAAAACTGGAAGGACTAATACTTTAAACCCAGGTCTTTGAACTCCAAGATCACTAATCTTCCTACCAGATTATATTGGTATCTATATATACCAAAAAGATTATATATGCTCATTATAATGGTTTGCCATAGCAAAACAGCTTGCATTAATTTTTATAAATTCATATGAAATATAGTAGGCTAGTCTAATTTCTCCAATTTTCATTTGATAATGATACTTTGTAGTAATGCAGCACACAATTTTCAAATTGCTTTCAAATTTTAAATAGCCTGAAGAAATTAACAGGGAAGTTATTACTATCTGTGCTTGACTTAGAAGAAAACTAAGGCACAAGGAAATTAAATGACTTGCCTAAAATCCTCTGACTCTCTATACACTCATTACTTGAGTAGAGTGCTTCTTAAAACTCTTCGCACCATTACATAAGTAATCCTTATAAATATACTTAAGGCCACAATCGCACACTTACTGTCATGTTTTTTAATTTAATTCATTCTTTTTCTTCTTCACATGCTTCACACATTGTCCTGGGCTCTCTTTCTAAGGCATTTTTGGTAAACCCTGAGCCAAAGTTGCTTCCATCTGAATTGAATAGTGCAATGACTTCTGTGGAACCAAAATGAGATCATCTTCACAAGCCACAGGTGTGTCTCCCTCTTTACCTCCCTCCCAATCCTAGCCTTCTTTTAAAAAAGAGCAAGACTATTGTCAAAAATGGCACCTTTTAAATTGGCAGTATATTAGAAAAACAGAACCAAAATTTTTTTGAAAATAATTGAGGCTTATGGATATCAGAGGTATAGCCTGCTGTGCTACCTGACAGGTGCTAACCGTCTGGCAGAGACTGACTTTTGGTATCTGCCAGCCTCCTCAGTACAGCTGCTGGGCTTGCACCTTCATCAAAGAAGACACAAATGAGGAGTTTACAGATTCTGGGGAAGAAAAAAATGGCCTTCTTTTGTTCCTTCCTATAGCAGTCAGGAAGATCTGCCATTTAAATTTTTTCTCAAGTTGAGGTGCCTGGGTGGCTCAGTTGGTTAAGCATCTGCCTTCAGCTCGGGTCATGATCCCAGGCTCCCGGGACTAAGCCCCACATCAGGCTCCTTGCTCACCAGGGAGCCTGCTTCTCCCTCTCCCTTTCCCGCTCCCCCCTGCTTGTGCTCTCTTTCTCTCTCTCTCTCCCTGTCAAATAAATAAATAAAATATTTTTAAAAAATAAAATTTTTTTCAAGTCAGCTGGTAGAAACCACCTCCAGCACTGTCTGCAGCACACACCCCCCCAGAACTCTGTGTTCCTTCCCCTTCAGAATCAAAAACCAGAATGCTTGGATCTCACTTACTGAAAGAGGCTTATCAAATTTTTGGTTGAAGTATTTGGTAGAGTAATTAAAGGGTATTTTTAAAAATCTTTTCTACTTTTCTGTTTTACTGCTTCATGCAGAAAGTCAATGTGATTCAAAGATTAGCTAAAAATTTGGGAAGAAATGGCAGCATAAGTCCCCCCCATTTGAATCACTGATGAGTACAGTGGTGATGACTTGGCCATGGTTGCGAGAGATTTCCAGTGTGGAGGCTTAATCCCCAAAATAGTGAAATGAGAATGTGGAGAGGATGGTGGTAATGTGGAGATAATAATTAAGATGTGATAGCTCTTTGTACTCTCCTTGAACTAATATCATCCTTCCACTTCTAAAGAGAAGAGTCTCAGTGTATGTAGCACCTGCCCAATCAAGGAACAGCTGTTGGGTGTGTAGAATAACTGGGAGGGGGCATCTTAATGTTAGGCGGTATTTATTTCTACTGGCAATCTCTTCTTTTTACTTGTACTTGGGAAGTGGTTAGGCTAGTGGGGAGTAAGAAACAAGACTACTTAACCAGAATGATCAAATTAAAAGACCTTCCTGTGAAATAATTATAGATGTGACTCTTCTATCAGTCCTGACCATTTGGTTGACCAGACATCAGTTTTTACTGCCTTCCCCATTGCCTTACTTTTTTTTTTTTTAAGATTTATTTATTTACTTTAGCCAGAGAGAGAGGTAGAGAGAGAGAGCAGTGTGTACAAGCAGGGGGAGGGGCAACAGGAGAGGGAGAGAAATACTCAAGCAAACTCCCCGCTCAGTGCAGAGCCTGACGTGGCTCTCAATCCCAGGACCCCAAGATCATGACCTTCAAAAATCAAGAGTCAGACATCTTCTGACTGACCCACCCAGGTGCCCCACCTTACATTCTACCCCCGCCCCCACCACCTTACATTTTTTAATCCTAAGAATCCATGGTGTTTCAAACAATTCCACTTCCACTTAGACTATTTGATTGGTCACTGAGAAATATTTGGTATGTGACTAAATATGATATAACATGAACATTTCAGTAATATAGCTGGGTGAGAAATAGGAAATGAATGATAACATAGTGTAGATTCTGGAGGTGACCACCAGACTTTCAATCCTGATTCTACCATTTCTGGCTATGGTCTTAGGCAGGTTACTTCAGTTACCTCACCTTAAAAATAGAGATAAGAACTGTACCTATCTTACTGGGTTATTGTGATGATTAAATAAAATAACATCTATAAAGTTCTTAGCACAGTGTCTGGTAAACACTGTGTGCTCAACAAAATTTACATGCAATTATTATGAGTAGTTTTACCATTTTGCTAGACTACAAGGTCCAGACCCTCCAATTCCAAATGATTTCTGATGACTCCTTTTCTTTTGCCATATACCCACCTTACAGCCAATCAATAGTTAAATTATTTAAATGCCGTGTTCTCAATCCCTCTCATGGCCCTTTATCTCCTTTTCCAGTGCCTCCTCTGAAACACAGCTCACCATATCCTTCCTCTCAGGCTACAGATGTATTTTCTAATTGCCTTTGGCATCCTTTCTACATTCTCCAGTCTATTTCATACATCACTGCCAGCTACAGCTCTGAACACATCCCTTCCTTCCAAAGATTTCCTATGGGGACTGATTTTTTTTTTTTTAACAACGGATTACTTCCATATTTAAGATCTGCCCTCATAGACCTTGTGGTAGATTCAATTATTGGTCCCAATTCCTCACTCCCCGGTAAGGGGATTATATATCCATACATTTGCTTTGTAACTTTACAGTGCTCTTCCACTGCAGGTGGAATTATCTTCCCTCTACCATGTGACTTGCTCTGGCAATGAAAAATGAGTAAATGTCATAGGAGCAAAGGCCTTACATATATTTTTCAAGGTTTGGCTTGGCTCTTATATTCTGGATCTGCCATGAGAAGAGCATGTCCTGAATTCCTGCTGCCCTGTTAGCCAAGGCCCCAGTATGAGCATACATGAAGACCCGAGCTCAAACCATAGTCTGGATCCAAGGCACCTGATGCACAGTGGACTTAAGCTAACCAGCCAAGCCCAAACTAGATCAGCCAAAACTCAGCTGAGCTATAGACTTATGAGCATGAGAATAAATGCTTGTTGATGTGTACCGTTGCATTTTGGGGTGGTTTACTATACTTCATTATTGTGCTGGTATCTGACTAGTACAGACCGACTACTTTTCCAGCTTCACATCTGACTATAGTCTTATCATTAGGCTATAGTCCAGCTGATTATGACAGCTTGATGATATCCTGGTCCTTCTTCCTGTCTTCATATGAATATACATATATGTGTAACTAGCTAGTATTCATTGGCACTGGGCTAAATAATCATGGGTGATCTCTTTGTAATCCTCTTGAATCTCAAGTCAGGCTGCCATGTCATTCATGGCCTTGAATTTTTTGGTTTACCTTCTCGTATGTGTGTAGTTTGACCTCAGAACTGGTGGGGCAGACCTTGCCCTTTGGTTAAAGTTTAATATTATCAAAGGGCCTATATGTTCCAGAACTCTGACTGGATTTTATATACAATGTTCATCCATGAGGTAGAGATTATTTTCCCCATTTTCTAGAAAGGGGAAGATAAGGCTTAGAGAAGTTATGTAACTTGTTCAAAATGTAAACAGTAGAGTTGGGGCTGAAATTCACTTTTGTTCTGACTCTCAATACCATGCTTTTTGGCTACGCCATCTTATCTTTTGCATGACACAAAATTATTAGGTAATTGAGTTATTGACCATGTAAGTGACATTAACAATAGTGTTTAAGTATGATGAATATAGAACATAAAGTGCCACAACTTAGTGATTTTATTAAAGAAATAGTATTTACAAATTTAAATTCCAAACCTTTTTTCTTTTAATTTTATTAAGTAAACGCTACCCCCAACATGAGGCTCAAACTCATGACCCCAAGGTCAAGAGTTGCATTTTCTACTGACTGAGCCAGCCAGGCACCCCGGGATTCCAAACCTTAAATAGCTCATGCCATCTCTTGAGGCCTGCTCTGAATATTGCCAATGTTTATTTCTTTAAGTTCTATAGAAGTCAGAAGGAAACCACAGAACAGCCACCCCAGGATAGCACAGAGAGTCTGACCTAAACCCACAAAAGCCAAAAGTAGCAAGGTTGGAGTTGAAAGCTTGGCTTGACACTTTGTCTCCAACTCACACCCTGGCACCTTTGGGCTTTGTCTTTTTTTAACAGCAGAGTGCCAGCCTCGAATTTTTAAACCTTAACTCTGAATTTCTTGACTCAGTGTGTTTAAGATAGACTTTACATGTTACTATTTTGAAGCAGCTGTTTGTCAGAGCCGGGGAGGAGGGAGGGAATCAAAGCAATTTAAGGGGAGGTGCTTGTCTTAGAATTGAGGCTGCTGAGCTACCAGATTCCAGCAAAGTTTTTGACTTGGACAAGCTGAACAGCCTCACTCTAAAGCAGGATTTCTCAATCTTGGTGCCATTGACTTGAGGGGTTGGATGATTCTTTGTTGTGAGCGGCAGTCTTGTGCATTATAGGCTATTTAGCAGCATCCTGGTCTCTGCCCATCAGATGCCAGTAGCACCTGTTCTCCAGATGTGACTATAAAAAATGTCTACAGATATTGCCAAATGTGCCCCGGGGGTAAACTCACCCCGATTGAAAACTGCTGCCCTAAATGAGTAAGACTGAGATCATGATAGCCTTTTAAACTCAGAAAGGAAAAATAAAGGGATGACAGATAAACTTATCTAGAGAAATTGTCCTAATAACAATTAGATGAAATAATGGGGGGGAGGAAATTCCACTTTTAAAAAATGTCTTACTTTGTATTATAGATATATATCAGGAGAGAAAAAGTCAGATGAAGGAGCCAGTCAAAGCATAGGCTAATAAAGCAAACTGTGTAGAGAGTAAATTAACAGTAAAACCTGAAGGGGAGCAAAATATACAACCCCAAAGTATGCCTCACTGGCATATTGATTGTTCTAAACTGGTTATTTTTAAGAAACAGGTGAAGCTCTGAAAACTGAGAAGTTAACTCTTTTGTAAGAGACATTTACATTTATAAGGGAAATCTCCATTTGTAAGGGTGTCTTCCAGGCTGTACCAGGAAGAGGGAGATGACTCAGTCTCTAGAAACTCTTATCAGTGGAGAAGGGCGGAGACTTAAATCTGCATAACAATCATACTGTTAGTTTCTGTGCTTTACCTGAAAACCTCCCATAACTGGCTCCTCACCCCTGAAACATCATTTGTCTTTAGCAGGAGATGTGATATAAGGTGATGGTTTGGGCCATATTAGGAGGTTACTCAATTTTCCTGGGTATATTCTATGTATACAGGAGGTATATAGGTTATTAAACTTTTGTTTGGGTTTCTCCTGTTAATCTGTCTTTTTATTACACGGGTGTCTCAGCTAAGAATCTAGAAGGGTAGAGGGAAAATTATTTTTCCTCCTCCACAGGTTCCATGTGCTCAGAGCCAAAAAAATTGAGAACTCTGCTGTTTTTAAGCTACTACATAATGATCTCCCCTCTTGCTTCAGGGACTCTGTTTTGTACCTTAATACATGCGATAAGCACTATTGTTCTCATTTTATGGATAATGAGTGAGACATGTGGAGGTGTCTCTTGCCCAGGCTCCCAAGCCTGGGTTCTTCCATCACTATGGTGTCTATATCCCACAGCTAGGAGAAGACATTGGGTTCTGCGGGGCTTCACAAAGTAATCATCCCGTTTGTTATCTTACCTTCTATTGAACCCAGGGCTGGTTTTCTTCTGATGCCTCTGATTGTAGCTGATCATGTAGGGCATTCAAAGAGATTATTGCCACACAGGATAGGCTCACAGAAGCCTCTGGCTCAAATATTGTATGATTCTGTGATTCTACTCAAAGCCATTCAGAGAAAGGAAGAAAGCCATGTCATTATACTGAGCTAGCAGGAACTGCTGGAAAGGAAGCACTCAAGCTGTACAGAATAGTGATTTCAATGTTTCTGGAAGGAGTCCATATTAGTGAAGGAGGATAGGAGAGGATAAGGGGATATTAAGTGTAACTTTCTTATGATGGGCCCAGCAGATAAAGAAACCCTTTAATTGGGAAGACGTGGGAGTCTAAGGATCCCGACAAAAAGTGTTACAAGGAAGGGCTTGCCTTTGAACCACTGACATTCTGCTAAGATAGTTAAGATTCCTTGGACTCAAGCTAAACCTAGGCATCATTCATTATTAAATAAAATTCCAATGGATGTGTAATACTCCAGGCATATTGATGGTGAGTTTCACCTTAATTTACTACAGCTTTTCCCAAGAGCATGTTTTATAAGAATAAGGAAGAAGTTGATCAAGGTAAGTGGACATTGGCTTGGGCAAGGACACTTATCTACCTAGAGTGCACAGAACAGGAAAGAGGGATGAGATGCTTGGACATATTCCAATTTCACTCCTTTGCTCATGTATGCAATGCATTTATGGCCTCTCCATGGTGTGCTAGGTGCTGTGCTGGGTGTTGGGGTTATAGTGATGAGCAGAACAGTGGAGGAAATAACACTTTTCAAAAAAACAAATAATTAAATTTATAATTAAATCACTGTGATAAGAACCCTGCAGGGAAGTACGGGGATCATTCGACAGGGCTGCCTGGCTTGTCTGGGAGGTTAGGAAAGACTTCTCTGAGGATGGAATGTTTGAGGCAAGATCTGCAGGGTGAGTGAAGTAGCTAGGCAAAGTGGGGTGGGGAGGGGTTAGTGGTAGAGGTAGAAGATAGAGCTTGTGCAGAGATCCTGGAACAAGGAAAACCTATGGTGTTTGGAGGAATTGAAACTGATTATTGAGGTTGGAACACACAGGGCAAGAAGAAAATTGGTAGGACATGAGATTGAAGAAATGCGAGGGGGTCGGATCAGATTATCCTAAAAGAAATGTAATTGATATATTCAGATTCACTTTCTAAAAAGATCTCTGATTGCTGTGCAGAGAAGAGTTTGGATGAAGCCAGAGTTGACACTTGATGAAGCTGCTGCAATAGTCCTGACAATATTAGAGAGTCACGGTGGTTGCAGAGGTGGAGAGAAGCAGATAGATTGACGAGATACTGAAGAGGATGAGCCAGTCTCCAGGCCTTGGCCCATCTGGAGCTCCAGGTTCTGAGGTGATTATGGTACCAAATTATATGACATACATTTCTTGTGATCATTAAATGTCATACTTGGGCATCATGTTCTCCAGGTCTTTCATTTTATAGATAAGAGAAGTCTGATGGGGCATCTGGGTGGCTCAGTCACTTAAGAGCCCGACTCTTCAGCTCAGGTCTTGATATCAGGGTTGGGAGTTCAAGCCCTGTGTGGGCTCCACATGTGGAGCCTACTTAAAAAAGAGAGAGAAAGAGAGGGATAAAGAAGTCTGAAAGGTGAAGTGAATTGCTCAAGGTCACATGAGAGTGGCCTCACTGGGAGTAGAACCCCAGAACCAGCCAGCTGGTGACTGCTCAGGGTACAGGGTCAACATGCACAGATTCTTTATAGACATGGAAATGTATTATAAAATGACATTGGAGGGGTGCCTAGCTGGCTCAGTTGGTTAAGCATCTGCCTTTGACTCAGGTCATGATCCCAGGGTCCTGGGATTGAGCCCCACATCAGGTTCCCTGTTCAGTGGGGAGCCTGCTTCTCCCTCTCCTCTGCTTCTCTCCCTTGCTTATGCATGTTCTCTCTCTCTCTCTCTCAAATAAATAAATAAAATCTTTTAAAAAAATAAATAAAATGACATGGGAGGTGGGAAGAGATATCACCCTAAACCCCATTTCTGGTACACGGTAGGCCATATATTGAGTGTAAGACTAAAGTAAGTGTCTTTACTTACCCCTAACCTACCCCTAGTAAGAAGAAGAATTTGGTCATAACTATCCTTGTCATCAACTAACGTAAGAGAACTTTGATATATACCTAGGACAGGAATTGGGTGGGTGAGGTGCAGGGATAGATTTTCTTTTAAGCCGAATAAGACCTGTTGGTTCCTAAGACATAGAGGGCACAGAAGGAATTTGGATTTCTCATGCACATTAAAGGGAAGATTGATTACGATAGGGTTCTTTGCTTACAAACTGGAGAAACAGACTCTGGCTAATTTAGGTAAAAACAGTATAAAACAAAAACTAACAAGCAACAACAAACAAATGAAAACCCCTTAACCAACCAATCCACTAACAAAACAAAACAATAACAAAAGAGGAAATTGTTAGCAGCTGGGAGTTCAGAGAAGCATCCAGAAAGAGGCTGGAGAATTGGGTCCGCTACAGCACAGGGATTGGAAGCTGGGAGCAGGAACCACTGGGATGTTCTCTCACTGGGAACAATCTCAGTAGGACTTTTCTGCCAGGCTGACTCACGGCAACACTGTGTTCAGTTGCCTTGTCTCCCTGCTCAAGATGTACATTTCAGGAGGGAACATCTGATTGGCCTGGCTTAAGCCACGTGCCTGCCCTTTGGCTAAAAGAGGGTATGGTCCCTGAATAGAGTACCTCCAAGGAACGTCCAGCTGGGAAGAGATAGTTACAATAAAGGGAAGTAGGATTGCTGTCAGAGAGAGAACATAGATGCTAGGTTTCCAAAAGCAAATGTACCTGTATAAATGCCTGGGAAGGACAATTCTCATTGCAAGGTTTAGCTGCAGGTGTAATTTTTCTTAATAAGCCATAGGGAAAGACCCTCCTTCCTTCTTTCTCCATACCCTGTTCCCCATCCCACCTCTCTAGTGTCTTCAGACACTAGGATCAGAGGTCACCCCATGTGCTGCAGGCCAACAGAAACTGGGTATAGGAGGAAAGCCGCCGGCTTTGAGGAACAACCAAGCCTGAGTGGTTTAGGATTAATTACGAGGGCGCAAAGATGTGTTAACCTTAAAGATAAAACTGCCAGCTATTTTACCAGCAAAATATGGGTTTATTCTGGAATAAAGAGAATTACATTCCAGGACAAGCAAGCTATGGCACAAAGTCATAGGCGAGTCCCTGGAACAAAGTGGTCGACTGCTTTTTTTTTTTTTAATAGAGGAAAGAGGGGAAGTTGGAGAGGCTGTTATAAAACAAAAGTCCGAGTAAGTTGGAGTAAACTGGGAGTTCAAAGTATATGGCTTTTCATTGGCTGATTGTGACTGTCTCTCATTGGCTGGGCTGTTGGGGAGAGGGGGAGGAGGAAAGCCTTTCTTCCTCCTACTGGGGTAGTTAAGGTAGTCTGCACAAATCCTGACTCCCTCTCTTCTTGCGGGGTCTGCAACTGACAAGTGGCAGGGCGTGAGTGCTCCCCCTGCCGAACCTCCTGGCTCCATTTTAGTGAGGTTTCACTTTTTAAATTTTCACAGATGTAAAGTTGTGGGTGGCAGGGTATGGTTGGGGGCGGGGGGCATACGGGATTGGCTAAACATTAAAGACAGTAGTGGGAGGTGAAGAGAGGAAGGTGAATGTTAGGGAATGAGGGAGGTCCAGAGGCCCAGGGTCCGTCCAGTCTCCCGTCGGGAAGGAAAGGGAGAGGATACCCATATTGAGACCGCAGCCTCCCCGACATAACACGAACCTCAAATACAGAACTGTTTAAATTTTCCTTGGGAGCCAGTGTTTCTTAAAAAGACCAGGAAAGCAGCCTTCCTACCATGTAGCTTCCATAAGCAACCAGTAGATGTGTTCACTGTTGATTAAACAAGTTGAACAATGTCTTTTCTTTTGCTCTGTTGCTAGTGGCTTTCCCACCTAGAATGGACATTAGAATCACTTGTGGACCTTTTCAATATACCAATGCCTGGGCCCCAATTCCACAGATCAGAGTTTAATTGGGCTGGGTTTAGAACTGAGCACCCAGTGTTTTTTAAACCTCCCAGGTGAAACTGACATGCGGGTTTAGATTTCCCAGGGCTGGGAAGTCTACGTTGATTTTCAAAGCGGGGAGATTTGATCAGCCTCTTTTGGCACTCTACGTGCAGAAGGCTGCTTTTGGGCAGAGTCAATTCCTCCAGTGTCAGCATCTTCAGGGATGCCTCTGGCCAGTACAGCAGTGCCTGGGCCAACCCACACCCCCGCCCCCAGAGTCACTGAGATAGAAAGGGCAACCAAAGTAGAAAATATCAATGGATATATTCATGGCTAGTTCTGGGCTTCCCAGACTCCTCCTTCCAGCCATCTGGTACACCAGGTCACCAGAGCTCTAGTAGAGTCCTCTCTAACAGAGAACATCACACCTCTGAGTGAGATAAGCACCTCACGTTGTCCTCTACATTCAACAGTTTTGCTTTCCAGGGGCAAACTTTCCCTCCAAGTGATTACTAGTTTCTTAAGTAATCAGCTTGTCAAATGAGCATGAAGCATGGATAATATCTAAAAAGCAACATTTTTGTCTTCCACTCTCCTTTTAAACATTTCTCCGTGAGATCATTGTTCATTCACTCATTCATACTGTCTTTCATTCAACAAGTATCTACGAAGTACCTACAATACCTATGTGTTGAATCAAGTAATATCCTAGGTACTATATGTAGTTATAATAGTGAACAAAACAGAATGCCTTCCCTTATGGTGCTTACATTCTAGTAGTATGAAATAAGCAATAATAAAAAAAGTAAAAGATGTTAATGTTAGCAAGTGATAACAGTGGTGGAAAAACTAATTCAAGGAAGGAAGATAGGACTGTCTCAGTCACCTATAGTAGACACTGTTGGTGACCTTCCCAGCTCCCCTTTATTGGGAGAGTGTGCCCATGTCCCAAATGCTATGTTAGCTGTTAATGACTCACAGGTGCATCCTTCTCCGGAGACTTAACTTCAGCTGCCAGGAGATGCCTGGAAGTTTATACATCCCACTAAGGGGAAGCCTGCAACCTGCGGCTGATCGGTAGATACGTGGTATGTAACCTGGCCTCCTTGCATCAAGGTAGGACAATTCTGTAGTGCCATTCATATTTCGAGTTCTCCATGGGATCAGGTAGAGGAAGCCGGAAATCACAGATTTGCTTGGCAGCTTTCCCTGCTTTAATCTCCTTCCCTTGCTTCTTACAGGTTTCTCCTGAGAATACTCCCTCAATAAGTTACTGCACAGAACTCCTTGTTGTAGGTTCTGCTTCTAAGAAATCCAACCCAAGACAATACACAAAGGAAATAAAGGAGCATACTTTGCAGATACCTGGGTGAAGAATATTCCAAGTGGAGGACCTGAGATGATTTAAACGGGCTGCTTCCAGGATAAGCAAGGACAGGAGGACCTTCCTAGGACATCGTAATAATTTTGGCCTTTACGGGCAGGAATTTTGAGCATAGGAGGGATGTGACCTGCCTTCTGTGTTAACAGGCTCTGGGCACCAGTGACAAAAGAGTAGCCCTTTTCTACAGAGTTCTCCTTGCCTCTTATGGAGGCCTTTCAAAAAGCCCTGGTTGACTTCATGTGGGCTCAGCTGCCACAGCCCACACCCCTTGCTCTGACAAAATGTAGACCTGTCTCAACCCAGCAGCTGCTCCTGGGTGCCACCACCAAAGCTTGAGGTCAGCCCTTCTCACTCTGGATTTGTTAGAGAGGAGTCATACGCAGTCCACAGTCCGCTGTGAGTGTAAGTTAAGCACCGTCCCCTTGATCTCCCAGCTCAAGACTCTCCAGGGGGTCCTTTTGAAGACTCCATCATCACCCTTTGGTCTTTCAGGAGCAACCGTGCCCCACAACCTCCCCAAAGCAGGATGGTGGAGCAGGGCCCTCAGAATGACAGCAGCTCTATGCAGACATCTCTCTTAACCGGTATTCTGTGGCAACTTCTACAAAGCCTCCTCACTGGACTTGAGGGGAAGAGGCAGTTACAGTGTGGCCCCTTCACACACACCCCTGGTGGGAAGGCTCACAGGGCTCACAGCAGACTGTTTTCAGCGGTAACCACCTCCGCAAAGTCTCCCTCTTTATCTCCTCTCTAATCCTCTTGAACCACCTGAGGGATTCACATGTCATGGAATGAATTTTCAGATTCATTTTCTTTGTAAATCTGCATAGTCTGAAATCTGTCCCATTGATGCTGAGAAATTCTAAAGGGAAAAATGGTGCACACCTGCCCTCACTAAGGCTGAGGTGTACAGGAGAATTTCCAGTTATAATATCCTGCTACATTGTCTTAGTTGGCAACTGTGGCAGAGGCTACTAGTCATCCCTCAAAATCCATTTTCCTTTTCTTGTATACTATAAAAGTTCTGGTTTTTAGGTGGCTCGTGGTGCTGTGAAGAAAGATCTTCCGCCCTCTGTAGGACTCCCTAAACATCTCAGGGAAGGATTCCAATTTGCCTGGCTTTGCTTTACATATCCACCTCTAGCTTGATCAACGTGGCTGTAGGATAAGATATTTAGGACAAGAAGGTTTTGCTAGAACTATATACACTTAGCCTGGAGAGAGGAGCAGGTCTCCAAAAAAGAGAGTCTGTCTTCATAAGGAGAGATTAGCGCTGGGCAGATCAAAGAGGAGAAGGGGCTTTTAAGATTTTTGAGGCTGATACTTCCTGTTTGGATCCCATAGCCCTTCTGTGGTCACTGTATAAGGTGATCTAGGCTAATTGCCAATTTGTATCTAAAATAAGAAGGCTGGGTATTTTCTTTGATCTTGAACTCACTTTTATTTCTCACATGTGCTGCCCTGATAAATCTACTTATTAACACTTTCTCTATTTTGCCCTATATCCTGCATGGTCTCTGTTATGTTTCTGTTGAAAATCTTATTCACACATTTGTGTGCTTGTCTTGATTATAGGAATTTTTATTTTTATGGATTCCTTGTCTTTGCTTTACTTCAAACCTATTGATTCAATCATCAAGTTACACACACATACACACACACCATACAAAACACTATCTTGAGTGATAGAAAACACAAGCCAAAGCTTAGTGTTCTGTGGAATCAAGGTAAGAGACAACTTCCAGAATAAGCAGACCCATCCAAGAGGTGTTGCTGGTGGTGGTGGTGACAGAAGGGAAATCATCTTTAAACTTCCAGAGTAGAGAATACATAGGGAATGACTAAACTGGAAACCTCAAGCAGTAGGACTGTGTTATTTAATGACTTGGAGGCAGATGCCAAAAGAGACAGCAAAAAGAGATGAAGGTGAGCGCCTGGGTAGCTCATCTGGTTAAGTGTCAGACTCTTGATTTCAGCACAGGTCATGGTCTCAGGGTTGTGAGATGTAGCCCTGCTTTGGGCTCTGTGCTAGGGTGGAGCCTGCTTGAGAGTCTCTCTCTCCCTCTCCTTCTGCCCTTCACCCCCCACTCACGCATGTGATCTCTCTCTCTCTCTCTCTAAAAAAAAAATATATATATATATATGTATATATATATAATGAAGGTGGTTGCTTCTGGGGAATAAGTTGCAGTTGGAAAACGAAGATGGCCCAGGGGCTGATTACTTTTATTAAAATCTTATTGTACTGTTGTTAAATTATATGCATGCTAATTTGATAAACAAAAATGAAATGAAATCACAGCCCCAGTGGTGTTGGATTCTGGCCTGGCTTACTCGCATGGCTCAGGTTTTCTGTTTATGTCTCTCGTGAGTTGAGTTCCCTGTATCTGTCCTTCTCTTGGTTTAATCCCTACTTTTGAGGGCACCTCCTAGACTTAATTCCTGAGAGAAAAGCACATACTAGATAAAAGTTCTAAGAAATTACATATATACAAATGTCTCTCATTGACACTGAAATTTAATTGACTTGGGCACAGAATTATAAATTGGTACCCATTTTCCCTCAGAATGTCTCTGTTGTCTTTTAGTTTCTACTGTTTTATTGAGAAATCTGAAGCCATTCTGAATCTTGGTCCTTTGTAAGTAAAAAAAAAATTTTTTTCTTTTCTGGAAGATTTTGGCATTTTCTGCTGGACTAATACTCCAGCTGTCATAAGAATCCATTTCAATTTATTGTAGTGAAACTTGATGAGACCGTTTTAATTCTGGAACTCTCGTTTTAGCTTTTTCATTGATTATTTTCTCTCTCCTATCTTTCTAGAATTCCTTTTGCACGGATATTTAACATTCTGGACACTTTCTAATATCTAATTTGCAAATGTTTTCTCTCTTATTTTCCATCTCTTAGTCTTTTTGCTCTACTTACCCTTTTTTTTTTTAAATTTATTTTTAAGTACTCTCTACACACAATGTGGGGCTCAAACTCACAACCCTAAGATCAAGAGCTGCAAGCTCCATTGACTGAGCCAGCCAGACGCCCCTCCCTCTCTTTCTGAGAAATTTCCTCAAAACTATCTTCCAGCACTTTTACTAATAGGTACATTTCTGCTTTCAGATTTTTATTTTCCAAAACTCACTCTGGATATTTGCATGTTTTTTTTTTGTTGTTGTTGTTTTTGTTTTTGTTTTTTTTAACAGAATCCTATTTGTATTTCATGTTTGCATTATCTTTTCTCTCAGAATATCAATGACAGTCGAGGCTTTTTTTTTTTTTAAAGATTTTATTTATGTATTTGAGAGAAAGCAAGCATGAGTGGTAGGGCAGTGGCAGGGAGAGAGAGAGACAAGCAGACTCCCTGCTGCGCAGGGAGCCCGATGCGGGGCTCGATCCCAGGACCCCAGGATCATGACCTGAGCCGAAGGCAGACGCTTAACCGACTGAGCCACCCAGGCACCCTGTGAATACAGTCGTTTAACAAATAGTCTCCAGTAGTTGGCACTGAAGACACTGGGGATAGAGGTAACTAAAATGGTGGGCTCTGTCTTCTCGTGGGGTTTACATTCTACCTGGGTAAAACAAATGGTAAACATGCAAATAAAGGCATAAATAAGATAGAATTCTAGATAGAACTTTGGCCTTGAAAAGAGGAAATGAGTGCCTGGGTGGCTGAGTCAAGTGTCTTGACTTTTTTTTTTCTTTTTATTTATTTGTGAGAGAGAGAGAGAGAGAGAGGGCATGAACGGGGGAGGGGCTGAGGGAGAGAGAGAAACAGACTCACCACTGAGCAGGGAGCCCGACATGGGACTCGATCCCAGGACCCTAGGATCATGACCTGAGCCTAAGGCAGACGCCAAACCATCTGAGTCACCCCGGCGCCTAATGTGTTGTTTCTGTTTTTTAAGTTGTCATCTCCTTGCTTAGACTTCTGACTTGCCTGTTGTGATCTTCCTCAGATGTTTGATAATCCTTTGCTCTCCAAATATGGTGCTCATACCTAAGAGTCCAGCTTTCTTGGGTTTATTAAGTTAGTCAATACTTGTCTTTCTGCTTTCCAGCTTCTAAATGTTATCACTACCAAAACAGGAGAGAATCTTCAACAAGAGGATTCTGTCAATGAGCAGAGATGCTTTTCCATTCTTTGTCTCTGCTGATAATGTGCTATTTAGAGCAGAGGCCCAGAAGCAGTATGGTAGGAGGACCGGGAAGGAGGACTATTCCCGCTCAGTGGTCTAGAACATTTCTGTTCTGTTCCCAAACTTGCTGAACCCACTCAGCACAGGGAAAGCCCTATGCTCCAATTCCCCACCTCTCCTAGAAGGCGGGCTGAGCCCCATCTATCGCAGGCTCCAGGGGGAATCACTCCTTCCCCTTCTCCTTGCCTCCTGAGCAGCTGATCAAAGCAACCCATGTATCCGTTTGCAAATCTTTCCCTAAACTCGGTGTTAGAGAAGTCTTTTCTCCATCTCATTACATTTTCAGAGATTTTTCTTCAATATAGTTGGCAGCTGAGTCAGTGTCTTTTTTGTGCCTCATTCTCCTCTTCTGTAAAATGGGGATAACCCAGCCTCCCCCACTGCACCACTGTGAACAGGAAGTTAAATGAGGCCAATGGTCAGAGCCTGCACATTAGGAGTGGCTCTGCCTCTGACAGCTCTGAAAACCAGAAGCACGATGGAGACACCTTCTCCCGAAACCTCCTGTACGGGGGGCCCATGGTGAGGGCTTGCACTTTTTCCCAGCAGGGCCACCAGTGTTCGCAAAAGTGAAAGTAACTTTAAACCCCTTGAGATCAAAACAGAAGGTGAAAAAAACTCATTAACTAAATTCTCACCTCAACAACCATTGCAAGTAAGACCAAAGAGGAAAAAGAAGGTATCAACCTCTCTAGACTGATGTGCAGGCAACAGGGTAAGCAGAAGCAACTGCTCTCTACACAAGCCCAGGGAAGGTGTGAGACACAGTGCAGTCTGCTGCTTCCTTCAGACCCAGGGAATGCTTGACACCTCTCTTGCTGCCTCCCCTTACCCCCCTTCCTTCTATTTTTATAACTTCGAGAAGAACAGGAAGGGGTATATATTTTTTTTTAAATGTTTTTCAGCAGGCAGGGTCTGCCTGTGTTCTAGGAGGTGATGAGGTGGTGAGCTTGCCACATAAAATGATTGTGACCTGGGGCAAGGGCTTCAGGCTCTCTGGTTTGTCAGGGGAGGAGCTGAGAACCAGGTTGGGGGGCGTTTGCCATCTCCTCTCAAGCTGGTGCAGGGAGCTCTAGTTCACACTACACGTGGGAGTCAAATCCAAAGTGAAAAAATGACTCCAAGATTCTTGACTCATCAGTGAAAGGGAAGGTAGCAGCGGAGCTCAGGTTTGAGGAGATGGCCCCGAGCCAGCCTGCCAGATCAGTTCGTATCTCCTGGGAGAGACCTCTGCTGCCGGCTGACCCATGGGGATGCACTGAGTAGGCAGTGACAAACAGATGACTGAGGCTGCTGAGACCACAGTCATTGCTCAGTGGTCCGAATATGCACACAGTTTAGAATGAAACTTTCAAGGGACACCTGGGTGGCTCAGTTGGTTAGGCGTCTGCCTTTGGCTCAGGTCATGATCCCGGGGTCCTGGGATCGAGTCTTGCATCGGATTCCTGCTCGGAGAGGAGTCTGCTTCTCCCCCTGCCTGCCGCTCCCCCTACTTGTGCTCTCACTCTCTGACAAATAAATACGTAAAAAGATCTAAAAAGAAATATTTAGAATGAAACCCTCTGTGCAAATAGAAAGTAGGAAAAATGGACATGGTCTTCAAATCAAATATAAGTTCCTTCAGGGTAGCTTCTGGTTCTGGGCTGGCTTTCTTTTCTTTCTTTCTTTCTTTCTTTCTTTCTTTCTTAGCCACTTCCGAGTCCATTCTGTTTTTCTTCCTCAATGTTTCCCTTCTCATTAGGTTAATCTGCTAATAGGTTTGCCATATTTAGAAAATAAAACAGTTAAATTTGAATTTCAGGTGAGCAGTGAAAAAAATTTCAGTTTAAGTATGCCCCATGTGATATTCGCACATGTAAGTATGCCCCATGTGATATTTGCACATATTATAGCCAAAAGTTCTTTGTTGCTTATTTGAATTCAATGGAACAGACTTCTGAAAAATCATTCATTGTGGATCTGAAATTCATTTATCTGAGAATCTGTCTCTTATGCGGCAATGCTAGCTCTAGACCTTTTTTGCCCCCTTCTTCGGAATACTTTCTAGAGAAAGCCTTTCTTTAAGGCAAGGGGAGAAATGAAGGACTCCAGGCAGTTCGTTCCCATGCTAGGACCAACTACCATGAATTCACATTGAACCAGGGAGCTAGGATGGCTTCAGTTTACTAGCTAAGGGTGGGATGAATAGCCTGGTTTAAAGTTTGCTGCTTCTCCCAGGGAATAGCCTTATAATGCACATCCATAGCTTTCCACACAGACCTGATGAGCTGTGAATCTAGACACCTGAGTCTGTTGCATTAAATTCCTCACACGTGGGTTCTTGAACCAACAGGATTTGTTTTTTGAGATTGTTCTTTTCAACTGGGAGAACTTCAATTCAGTGGAACAAGTATTTCTCGAGTAAATGTTAAGTCATGAGCCAGATGTTTCTCAAGGTACAAGCCTTCAAAGATATGTCTCTCATGTTCACCACATTCTAATTCATTTGGGGACACACAGAAGAAGGCAACGGGGCTTTAGAGTAGTATTGTTGTTATATGAGCAGCATGCATTGAAGATGCTACATAGTATGGGGGAAATCCATTCCCTATGCTATTTGATGTGTTTTTTTCCTTTGGAAAACTTTTCGAAAGTTCACAGATTTACATAACCAGTAACCATGTACCCCAACCACTTTGTGAATTAGCAGAATTATTAACCTTTCGTGTGTTGCCTTATAGAGAGAGAATTTCACACATCTTTTTTTTTCACATCTTAGCATCACTCAAATTGGGTGCATTTTAAAATTAGTTGCATATTGTGGCAACTTTCTTCCTCAGTGATACATAAAATAATAGTGGTTTTTTTCATCAATGGCATCTTAAATTTGATAAAACAGCCTGATTTTTACTATTAAAATAATATTACAGGTAAAACTGAAAGACTTTTCTTCTCTCCTACCACTCACCCTCCCCCAACTGCTTTCATTTTTTTTTTTTAATTCCCCAGAGGCAAAGACTCATAAATGTGGTGGCTTTCAGGCCATGTTTTATACACACATATATATTTTTCTTAATAGAGGGTATTATTCTCCGTGTCATTGTTCTATATACATAATTTTGCATCTATCTTTTCTTTTTTTTCATACAATTAGATTTAAAAATCTGTCCATGATGTATGTAGAAGAATTTATTTCTCTCCTTTACAATACTGCATTGTATGAATATACTGTAATTTATCCATTCCCCTATTGATGGCCATTTAAGTGGTTTCCAATTCATTTTTCCAGGTTTACATTCTTATAAATAAGAATCCTCTATTTAGAATTTAATTTAATAATCCACATTTAGGAATGGAATTTCCAGGTTGTAGGTATGTACACTTTAAATTTTCAGTGTATCCTTAATTGAATTAAGCCTGCATTTGGGGGTGCTTTTAGCTTTATGGTTGAAATCTGGATTTGTTATTGTGTAAGGTTTGTTTTTTTCCTCTCCTCAAAGGAAAGCCCTTTCTGTTTTGCCTTTCACCCACTTATTTACAAGAAATCATAATAGTACAGTGACTCTCTGTAAATGTTAGCTTTGAAACTTTTGTGATGGTTTGTGGTCCCTCGGTCAACTGAACCACCTACACTTCCTAAATCATCATTGTATTTCCAAAGACTTTCTGTGCTTGAAAGATCACGCAAGGCCCTCTCAGGCCCATATGGCAATCATCTAGAGTTGGAGGGATGCAGTAGCATCAGCATGAGATTTTAGGGATACAGCACAATGTGTCCAGGGTCTAGGAGCGGGCATCCCCACTGGGTCTAACAGTGCTACATCTAGGAATTTATTGTAAGGAAGTAATTAAAAATGTGCACAGAAGTGATGTGACAAGGTATTAACCACAGAAGGGTTCATAACAGTAAAAAGTAAGAAATACTGTTAGGATTCCATATTAGAAGTAACCTTCTGATTTATAAGTAAATCAGGGTGGGTTTCTATGGGGAAAAAAAAAAGCCCCAGAAAGTACACATAGCATGTTGTTAAGTGAGAAAATGGGGTAGAAATAGTTTGAAGAGCATGACTTCTTTTTAAAAAGATATTCATGGGAAAATCTCTGGAAAGATATAACCCAGGCTTACAGTGGTTCTTTCTGGGATGTGGAATTATGGATGGGTTGTATTTTCTTCCTTTTGTCATCTATCTTTCTAACTTTTATACAGTGATTGTATATAATTTTTGTGACTCAAATAATTAAAAAGAAACATGCCAGGATTTTGTTCGCTTGGGTCATGGTTTTGTATTAGAATGAACACTGGGAGGTGGGTAGTTTGGTAAGAGAATTTAGGAGCAAGATAAGATGGGGGGATAAATTTAATAGAACACATTATCTGGGAATAATTTTGAATTTTTCTTCTGCATTTTCTTGGCCCTTGCTCTCCAAACTTTTTAAAGAACTCTGCACAAATATCCACAGATGACTGTTGTCTTGCAGTGAATAATCCAGTCTTCCTTTTGTTCTTAAAAGACTTCTGCATTTCTTCCTTCACTGTAGGTGGAGAATTTGCGCTCCCAGTGAAGACCTGCCGAGAAGTGGATTTGATTGCCTTTCTTGATAGTAAATTCAAGAAAGGTACCTAACGTTTCCTTTAGGTTTTTTCTTTGTTTGTTTGTTTTAGTTTGGAGGGATACAGAATCTCCTTTACAATAATATTCTCTTCGTAGCTTCAAAATCCTGTCCTTGACTCTTCACTGTGGAAAAAGAAATCATTTGGTTAAGGCAAGAAGCTCTATTTACTATGAGCTACTTACCAGCTTCATAATATCCAAGTTCCAGTGTGCATAAAGAAAATACGGTTGCACGCAAAAGGGCTCTTCAATGGCTTTGGATACATGAAGTTAAATAATTTAAAGTTGTCACTATAGTAAAAGAACCAAAAATATTAAAAATGGTAACATTGAATGCTGGCCCACTTATGGGCTATGGAAAACCTAGCATATGTACTCATTGACAATAACACTTAAAACTGGTTCAGTATTAATGGAAAGAATCCTAATAATATGTAAGAATGATCAAAACGTTTTCATTTCCCAAAGAAAAAGTGATTGGTACAAAAATGTACACAAGACCATTTGCTGACTATCCTTTTATGATGTACCTTGAGTGCAGAAGCATCACAATGTTCAAAATTCTTTCCAACTCTGAGTTACTGATTTTACTATTCCTAAAATCATATAATTTTCAAGGTGGAAGGAAACTTAAAAATGTAGCCACATGGCCCGAAAGAGTTGAAAAGATTTTCCTGAGGTCCCCCAACTAATAACTGAAGAAGCTGGGTTTGTGGTTGGTGACTCTCTAATTATGAATTATGCATCTTTCACGCAATACCCATGTTCTCGGTAATGAGACAGCACCCCCCCCAAAAAAGATTCCTGGGGCCATAAGCAAGTTGTTGGTCAAGACAGAGTCATGCTGAGAGGACCTTAGGGAGCTCAGTCAATTCTCTCATCTTAAAGAGAAAGAAAATGAGGCCCATGGAGGTGAACTGATTTGGCTCAAGGTCAATGGACTTCCCGTAACTGTTTCTTGGATGAGAGAAACACGTGTGGGTAATGGGTCAGCAGTGTGAATGCCGGCTTCTTCGGGTTGCAATATTTGGATGAAGGCTGAAGAGATACAGAGCAAGTGTTGGTTAAGCACATGTACCACGTGCTGGTGCTGCTCCTTCTGCATTCCAGACAGACAATAGCTCTGGAAGTGGTGTGAATGGCACCCCACCCCCACAATTAACCTCAAAGAGGTGTTAATTTCACAGTCAAACTGAGGACCATTTAAATTCAGGCAGTGTCAGAAAACAAGCATTTATTTGGAACCAAAAGAACAATTTGTCTCTTTTCTTTTGCATTGTCTGCCCCATTAATTTTCCCAGAATAAAATGTCTTTAAACAGACTTTCCCTGCTCCTGGAATGCCCCACATCCCAGTCTAGGCAAACAGGACCTTTATACGAGAAGAAAAGGCACTTGGACACACTTTGGTGAAGACAGCAGGAAGAATGTATAATTGCCTCCGAAGAGGGACATTTCTGGAAATAAAGCTAACACAGCACACATTTGTTCTTCTGAGTATCCTCTTATTAATGACACGATGATGTCCTTCCCAGAGTTCATCACATTTGTTAGAGTGTGGACACTTTTTCTCTCAAACCACTGATTTTGTTTATGATCACATGGTTATGGTTTTGGATAACTCTACATTTTTTTTCTTCATCTCATGGTTTCTCAATCTTAGGCACTACGTTCTGGATACTCCTTTGGTGAGTGCAAAGGGGAGGGTGTCCTGTGTATATTAGGACATTAAGCAGCATCCCTGGTTTCTACCCACTAGATGCCAGTAACACACTTCTCCCTCATGTGCCCCATTTGTGACAACTGAAAATGTCTCCAGACATTGCCACTGTCCCTGGTTGAGATCGAGTCCCAGCATGCAAGTCAACAAAAAAGCTGCTATTCTAATCTCAAAAGGCACCCAACACTTTCCCAGAGTTGGGCTCAAGTCCCATGGCTATGGCTTCCTGACCTTCTTGGTACTGGACCATCCACCATATTGAAATAAAAATCAGAAACCATGAATGTTTTGTTATTTGGGAAATCACAGGGATATGAGCTAGCTTAATTCTTTATCCTACTCCATCTTTTTTTTTTTAAGATTTTTATTTATTTATTTTAGAGAGACAGAGAGGGAGCACAAGTGGGAGGGGCAGGAGAATCTCAAGTAGACTCCGCACTGAGTGCAGAGCCCAATGCAGGGCTCAATCTCCTGACCCTGAGATCAGGACATGAGCCAAAACCAAGAGTCTGACACTTAACCGACTGTGCCACCCAGGCACCCCTCTCCTACTCCATTTAATTACTCCTTTCATCTGTATTTTATTAGCAACAACTTATGTTGTCTATAGCTAAATGTATTATCATTTTGCTAAATAATCTGTATAATAGTAATACCTACCATGTATTGAGCCCTACTATGTTCCAAGTTCCGTTCTATGCACCTTATATCGTCATAACCTAAAGAGTTAGGTAGCTATTATCCTCATGTCACTAGGATGTAACTCCATGAGGGCAGGTACCATAGGTTTATTTTAAAATAAACCATAGGTTTATTTTAAATGTGCCCCCAGGACTTTGCCAGCACCTATGATTGTGTATAGTAGTGCCCAGTAAATATTCTTTAAAATGAATCAATGATTGAATAAATTTTACTGAAGATCTTTGACTTCTCCCTTTCATAACCCAAACCCAAACTTGCAGCATATCCTGTTTCCTCTACTTTCCAAATATATTCAAAGTGTATTCATTTCTCACTACCTTTACTACTACCCACCTGACCAAGGCCAGCATGATCTCTTACCTGGATAATTGCAATAGTCTCCTCACTGTTTTTCATGCTTCTGCCTCATCCTTCTATGGTCTGTTATCCAACCAGCAACTGGGGACCATTTCAGATCGTTCAGTTGCTTTCACTCAAAATCTTCCAAAGGCTCCCATTTCACACAGAGCAAAAGCTCAAGTCCTTTTAGTGGCCTGCAAATTCTAGATCCTGTGTCCTCTGTTCATTCTCTGGTTTCATTTTCATGTACTCTCCCCCTCACTCACTCTGTTCCCTCTACACTGTCCTTCTTGCTGTTCTTTGAACATGCCAAGCACACTCCAACTTCCAAGCCTTTGTACTAGCTGCTGCCTCTGCCAGGAACACCCTTCCCATAGGTCTCTCTGTTTAACCCACTCCATCCTTACATCTTTACTGAAATGTCATCTCCCCAATGAGGCCTTATCTGGCCACCTTTATTTAAAGTTGCAACCCTCTTGACCTCTTTTGCTGTTTAACATGGCCTCATTGCATTTATCATGTTCTAATAAACCAGGATGTAAGTTTCATGAAGGAAGGGAGTTTTGTCTGTTTTGTTTGCTAGTAAATCTCCAGCACCAAGTACTAGCATATAGCAGGTGCACAAATATTTGTTCTTGTTAAATGAATGAATGAGGACACAGAGACGGTAACTGGCAGAACTAGGATATGAATGCAGGTTGCCAGCCTCACAGTCCTATTCTTTCAATGTTTCTCGAACTTGGCTGTGTATCAGAATCCTTGGGGGATGGAGTATGTTAGAACACAGACTCCCAGGCCTCATGCTGGACCTCAGGAGTCAAAATATCAAGAAGGGGAATTCAGGATACTGTACTTTAAAAAAATCCCAGAAGGTCCTAGGCAGCTAGTCCACTGGCTCAGCAGATCTATAAATGGGAGCTTAAGGTATGATCAGGAAGCTTTCTGCATCAGAACCAGCTGGATCAAAGTCTGGGATCTGAAGCCAGCTTCCCAAGCTGTGAATCCTGACTCCACTGTCCCTATGCCGGCTTGCTTTTTTTTTCCTTCCTTTTTTATAATTAGAAATTCTTTGAGGAAAGGATTTCAAAATCTAGCTGTGTTGAATTTCCTTAAAGTAGAATCCCACGTCTGTAATTTCCTAACTATAGGAGCTTGGTCAATTACTCATCTTCTTTATCAGTTTTCTCATCTGCAAATTGGGGGAAATATTTGTCCCTGTTGCCTAGGATCACTGTGAAGATTTATGAAATTATCAGAATAAAAGATGGCATATAGCAAACATTCAATAAATGTTAACAGTTATTATTGTTAGCACCACCAATTTCTAGGTTCCAGCCCAGACTTATGAAATCAATCTCTGCAGTTAGGGCTCTAGATCATTTAAAACAAGCATTCCATGTGATTCTGATGCACACAGATGTTTGAGCAGCACTGCCTCAGTCTGTCTCATGGGGAGAGGAGCAGCCTGACAGCTCAAAAGCTGCTGGATACGAGCAGTCATCTCCTGGCCCCTGAGAAACACAAGACTCATGGCTTGGTTAGTAATAAGGTATACAGATTTAAAGTGCCAAAGTAAGCTCAGAAATTATCCAGCCCAAATTCTCATTTTTATAACTAATGAGGCAGGTCCCTAAGGTGATTATGCAACCCATGTGTTAATACTCCTAAAATGAAAGCAAAGACATTCCTTTATGTCCTTGTTACTCAGTCAGTGTGGTCTAAGGACCAACAGAACCAGCACCAACCAGGAAGCAAGCTTATTAGAAATGCAGAATCCCAGTCCGCATCCCAGACCTGCAGCATCAGAAGCAGTAATCTAGACCACTGGTTCTCAGACTCGGCTGCACACTAGAATTACTTGGGAAGCTTAAAAAAAAAAAAAAAAAAAACCACTGATATTTGGATTCCATCCCTAGAGATGTTGATATATTTGGTCTGGTGTGAGAAGCGGACATCAGGATTTTTAAATCTCCTCAGGTGATTTTCATGTGCAGTAAAATATAGTAACTTTATGTCAATCACTCTAGATATCAATTGCTCTCCAGGTGCTCTGGGTTGGATGAAACTGAGTCATCAAACTGGGCTTGAAGTTGTTTCTTGTTCATGGGACTATCCAAATCAGGGATGGTTTACAATTGCCATTTAAAAAAAAAAACCCACATAGATTAGACTTAGGGAAAATTATATATATATTTATACATAAATATGAATAAACACATATGCCACCTCATCTCTGATGTTACAAGTTTCATTTAATAAAGGAAAGCCATAAGATAAGAAGATTACCTTTAAAAAATACAAAAAAGGAAAGCTCTATCACTAAACATCCTGCCACCTGAACACAATAGCACCTTTCATTTGGCCATGTAAGTTTCAAATTCTGAATGCATTTTTTTCCCCTGTTGACTTTGCTTACACTGGTATTTATTTTCACATCTACCAAAGTGGATGATTGCATTTAGCCTTGTGTTTTTTGGTTTTGTTTTGTTTTTCCCAATTAGATTGCTGCTTAGGATTTTTCCCTTTATAAGCATGTTTTATGAAGAGAATGCATAATTGTCTCTTGAATCCATCCCATTAACTGTCTGGCACTTCATCTTGCTCTCCTGTGACCCAGAGATAACTTCTAGCCTATCTTCCTTGTGGGAAAGATTGCATGAGATAATGAAGGCAAAGGTGCTTTGAAAAAGGATAAAGAGCTTAAGACCAGTGGGACAGAGGAAGCGTCATCAATATAACTCCATTTGTTGAGGATCAACGTGCCAGGCTTTAGGTAGTTTACATATTTTTCCTCTGATGGTCAGAGCATCCTTGTAGAGCGTTGCTATCCTTATTGTATAGACAGGAAAACTGAGGCTCAGAGACATGCAGGAATGAGCTCAGGGTCTCGCTACCAGTAACTGAGAAAGCCAGTTTTCACACCTAGATTTTCTTGGTCCTGAAGTCATTTCCCCAAGCAGTCACTCAGAGGCACACATAAAGTATGACAGACTTTGGAAAGTGCCGTAACATAGGAAAGGAATAGATGGAGGCCTGTAAAATTGTAGAAGGGGAAGAAAGTTGTAAGTTGAAGTGATTCATACTTCTGTGTTTGGCAGATAAATTTCAAATCAGAGTGGTAGCCTTGTTTAATTCTACTTTAAGCTAGAATAATTCGAAGATATTAGATTTTTACCAAGACTTTATAATCTAGACATACACTTCTGAGGAGTACTGATGATCAGCTTGAGTTGAACATGTACATACTTGGATGGTGATAATTGACAGAGCAATGGAGAGGAAGACTTCTGAGAAGTGACGCACCAAGATTCTGCCATCTGCCCAAACACCCCTCTATCCCAGTCTGTCTCACTGTCTGTCTCCCTCTCTCTGAGGTGTTTTGAAATGAGACTCACAGGATAGGAAAACTTTTCTAAGGAGGCACTAGAATTAGGCTTATATTCTCAAATTTACTGGCTCTCAACCTTGGCTACACATTAGGATCACCTGGACAGCTTTCAAAATACTGATGCGTGGGTCTTACCTCCAGAGGTTCTGATGTTATTGGTCTGGATGTGAGGATTTTCGAGAAATCCTGCCAATTCTAGTAGGAAGTAGTGTTAGAGAATCCCTAGGCTAACTGTTCTTAAAGAAACTAGTGACTAAATTACCAAAGAAAATGTATGTAATGGAATTATACATAATTAAAAGTGTATCACTCTAGCCAAAACAATAAATAGAAATTGCCATCATCTTTGAATATGCCCTTAGATAGCCCTGGATATTCATACTGCTTGGCTTATTATAGTTTGTAATGAATACTTGCTGGATATGTAAAAGGACTGAATGGTGGATGAACCAATGAATGAATAAAAGAAAGGCAAAGCTGAGTGACTACATCAGGAAAGGTGTATCCTTTTTGCTTTTATTTTTAAAACATGTTTTTGCATAGAGGTAAAATTAGAAGATCCATGGATTTGAAGTCAAGAGACTTGTGTTTGAATGTGCACCATGGAAAAAGTCAGATAAGCTTTCTAAAACTCAGTTTTATTATTTATTAAATGAGGAAAACAATCCTGGGCTTTAGTGATAACAGGTAAGAATATTGTCTACAAAAAAACTTTGTAAGCAGCAAAGCATTATAAAAATACAAGGGAATATTATTGTCTTTATTATACAAACAAGAAAAACCCAGTAATGTAAATTTGACCATGGCTCTCAAACTTTAGCATGTTTCAGAATCCTCTGGAGAGCTGGTAAACATACCAATTCCTGGTTAGAGATCTTGAGTCAGTATATCTGGAGACCACTTCATGTAGCATTGACTTAGACAAAGTTATCATGTGATGCTTATCCAACAGAGTCATATTTTGTTGCTCTTATCTTTCTCCCAAGGCATCTCAGCTCTTCCTTTAATTTCCTATACCTTCTCCAATACTCAGAACCAACTTTCCAAAAACAAACAAACACAGAAACACATGAACACACAAACACACAAACCTACTTCCTTCATATTTGTGAGTGAGTTGACACCTGTGTACTACTTCATCTTGGGATATCAGGATTCTAAGACAAATTATGAAATAGAAATTTGCTCATTCCCTTAAAGAGTTAACAGGTTTTAGTCAGTACTGTTTCATCATGGAGAGTGGTGGGAGAGCAGGTGACTTATGAGGCTTGGGTTTGAGAATAAAAGAGAACAAAGAGAGAGGGATGGGAAAGAAGAGGTCTATGGGGAGACAGACTTAATACTTCAAAGTTTTGACTAGTGTAAGCCCTAACTAACAAACTAATCCCGGGTCTCTCTTGTATCTGTCTCAAATGAAAGTAAATGAGAGCTTGGTGACAATCTTTATTTGGTGGAGTCAAAGTTTCAGCATACCAGGACATTAGATGATAAGACCCTAACTACTAAAACACTCATTAAAATTTTTTTAAATTAATTACTCTTCTATATAAGTAATACAGTCATGTGATTCAAAAGGCAAATATGGGAAATCAGTACAAATGGGGGAGTAGGGAACTTTTGGGATCTATCACCAGAGACACAAAAACCTTTCTCTGAGAAAGAATCAAATATTTATGACAACCAAGTGAACTCTTCACTAGAAAAGTTACTGAAACATGGCCAGAAATTTTCATTTACTCTAGTTCCACCATTCTCCTCAATGTGGCAATGGACTTAAGATAGCAGCCCACATTCCCTGTGTGGGCACCAGGTTTCAGTGGAACCGACAGGATCTTGTTCCCAAGGAATTGTCTTTGTCTGATTTGACCTGACTGGGGTTTCTCCAAAGAACTGCTACAAAGGACTTCCCTTTTTTTTTGCCCCACTTGGAACCCTATCAGAGCTTAGTGGCTACATGGAGGATGTACCCCCAAAGATAAAGAACATGCCACTGCTGTCTGGGGCAAAGAGTAATAGTTTGGGTGAACAATAGACAAACCAAAAGTACATGAAGAAAAGCCAAGGAGTGAGATTTTTGAGGAGAATAACACCTTTGAAAAATTTTCATGTATACTAGGGAATCTAGAAAACATGTGTATGTCTAGAGCAGGACACATGCTCAGAATAGAGCTGAGAAAACCATACGCTTTCATCTCTAGCTGATCTTTAGGCTCAGTGCAAGCAGGAAGAGAAGGCTCAAGCAGAGTTGAAATGTGGCCTGGCTAAGGAGGGAGTGACCCAACACAGAGCCAATCTGCAAAGACCTGGATAATTATTTTATTTACTTTTCCAGACTTTCCTTTTCTTGACTTCAGGCATTTAAGGAAATCTTGTCAAACAGCTAGCTGAGCACTAAGCTAAAGGAATAGAGACTTTAGAGTCTTCCATGACAAGGATTGCAGTCTTTACAGAAATAGTTTGGAAAATTCACTGAATAAACAAGTAACTGCAACCCATAATAACAAAAAACAATAACAAAAAATCTTAGGGAGAGGAGAGAATTTAATTTTCAGTTGCCACATCATAATACTCAAAATGGCCTGTTTTCAACAAAAAAATTATGAGGTATGCACAGAAACAAAAAAGTATGGCCCACCCAAAGGAAAAAGAATAAATTAACAGGAACTGACCAAAAGGAAGCATACATATCAGACCTACTAGACAAAGATTTTAAATCAACTTCCTTTAAATATATTCCAAGTGCTAAAGAAAACCAAGAACAAAGAACGAAAGGAAACCAGGACAATGAAGTCTCTCCAAATAGAAATTTTGGAGCTGAAAATACAATAATTGAAATAAAAAAATTTGTTGGAGGGGTTTAACAAAGCCCACAACACCTGTGGGACACCAACAAGTATACTAAAATATGCAAAATGAGAATCTCAGAGAGGGAGGAGAGAAAGAGGCCGAATGAATATTTAAAAGAAATTATGCTAGAAAGTTTCCCAAATTTGACGAAAGGTATAGATCAACCCATCCAAGAAGCTCAACAAATTTCAAAATACTCAGGATAAACAGAGATCCACATTGATACACATAAATAATCAAACTGTTGGAAAACAAAGAACTTTGAAAGTAGCAAGAAAGAAGTGATTCATTAGATGGAAGGGATCCTCAATAAGACTAACAGCTAATTCCCATCAGAAACTATGGAGGTGGTGAAATGACATATTAAATTCAAAGTATAAAATGATAATTATAAATATATGTAATGGGCATAGAGTATATAAAGATATAATTTGTGACAATAACAACATAAAGGGGAAGGCTAGAGACATCCAGGAGTAGAATTTTGCATACTATTGAAGTTTGTATTAACTCAAACTAGGTTGTTATAAAATGTTAATTGTAATCCTCAAGATAACCACTAAGAACATAATTTGAAAGTAGTTGAAAAATTTTAAAAGTTGAAAAGAATCAAAATGGTATAGAAAAAAACCCCCAACATCCAATTAAACAAAAAAGAAGGCAGTAAATGGAGGAATTGAGGAAGAGAAAAAGATATGACTTATTGAAGACAAATAGCAAAATGGCAGAAGGCTTCCTTATCAGAAATCACTTTAAATGTAAACATAAGAAACTCTCCAATTTAACAGCAGAGATGTGCAGAATGAATTAAGAAATAACAACACGATACATCTATTTGCTGTCTACAAAAATTCACATTGAAGCCAAAGATACAAAGTGATTGCAAGTAAAAGGATGGAAAAATATTGCATGTAAACTGAAAGAAAGCTAGGGTGGCTATAATAATATCAAATAATATCAAACAAAATAGGGCTTAAGGCAAAAGTTATTATAAGGGACATATATAAAAAAGCCACAGCTAACAGCATATTCGATGGTAAAAGACTGAAAAATTTCCCCCTTAGATCAGGAACAAGACAAGGATGCTCACTTATCACTTCTATTTAACATTGTAATGGAAGTTCTAGCCAGAACAATTAGTCAAGAAAAAGATATAAAAGACATCTAAAGAAGAAAGGAGGACGTATAATTACCTCTCCTCATAGATGACATGATCTCATATATATAAAATCCCAAAGAATTCACAAAAAAACTATTAAAACCAATAAATGAACTTGCAAAATTGCAGGAAATGAGACCAATACACACACACACACAAAACAGTTGTATTTTTATATGGTAGCAAAGGATAGTCCAAAAATGAAATTAAAATCAGAACAATTCTATTTACAGAACGTTAAAATTAATTAAATACTTAAGGATAAATTTAACCAAAGAGGCAAAATACTTGTACACTGAAAACCATAAAACATTGCTGAAATAAATTTAAGAGGATCTAAATAAATGGAAAGAAATTTCCTGTTCACAGATTGGAAGACTTAATATTGTTAAGATCGCGGTACTCACCAAATGATGTACAGATTTAATGTGATCCCTATAAATATCTCAATGGCTTTTTTTTTTTTTAGGAAATGGGAAAAATCTGACCCTGAAGTACACAGAATTGCAAGGAGCCCAAAATAGCCAAAACAATCTTGAGAAAAAGAACGAACGTGAAGGATTAACATTTCCTGATGTCAAAATTTACTACAAAGCTATAGTGGTCTATGTGGTCCTAGTATAAAGATAGACATAGAGATCGATGGAATAGAATTGAGACCATAAATCAACCCATACATTTATGGCCAAGAGTGATTTCTGACAAGGGTGATGGGACAATTCAATGGGGAAAGAACAGTCTCTTCAATAAAAAATGCTGAGAACTGGATATCCATGTGCAAAGAATGAAATTGGATCTTTACCTAATACTATATATACAAAAATTAACTCAAAAATCAAAGAACTAAACATAAGAGCCAAAACATAAAACTCTTAGATGAAAACATAGGAGTGACTCTTTATGACCCTGGATCTGGCAATGCATTTTTAGATGTGACATCAGAAGCACAAGTAACAAAAGAAAAACAGATATAGTGAACTCATCAAAATTAAACATTTTTGTGCAAAGGATATTATCAAGAAGAGTGAAAAGACAATCCACAAAATGGGAGAAAATACTTGCAAATCATATTTCTAATGAGTCTAGTATCTAGAACATATAAAGAAATCCTACAATTCAGCAATAAACAGACAACCAGATTAAAAATGTGCAAGGGACTTGGACAGACATTTCTCCAAAGCAGATACACAAGTGGTCAACAAGCACATGAATAGATACTCAATGTCATTAGTCATTAGGGAAATGCAAATCAAAACCACAATGAGATACCATTAAAAAAATTTAAGGGAAATTAGCAGGGGTGGCAAGGTTGTGGAGGAATCGGAACACTCACACATTGCTGGTAGGAATGCAAATGGTGCTGCCTCTGTGTAAAGCAATTTGGTGGTTCCACAATAAGTTAAACAGAATTTCTATATCACCTAGAAATTCCACTCCTTAGAATATACCGAAAAGAATTAAAAATAGGTGTTCAAACAAAAACTTGTATATCAATGTTCATAGCAGCACTATGCACAATAGGGGAAAGATGGAAACAACACAAATGTCCATCAGTGGATGAATGGATAAAGAAATTGTTCTATCCATACAGTAGAATATTATTCAGCCTTAAAAGAAATGAAGTATGAATGCATACTGCAACTGGATAAACCTAGAAAACATGGAACCCAGGCACAAAACGCCACATATTATTTATAGAAGATATCAAGAATAGGCAAATTCATAGAGATGGAAAACAGATTTAGGATTTCCAGGGGCTAGGTTGAGCAGAGAATGAAGAGAGACTGCTTAATAGTAGGTACGGGGCTTCCTATTAGGGTGATACAAAATTCTGGAACCAGATAGCTATGATGATTGTATAATTTCATGAATGTACTTAGTGTCATTGAATTGTATACTTCAAAATGGTTAAAATGGTAAATTTTATGCTATGTGTATTTTACCACACACACAAAGAGTCAAATATGAAAAGGCACATTGAAAGAAGTGCCTGGATCCCATGCCTATCACCTCTACCTGATCCTCTACTTCTGGAGTGATCCTCTGACTCTCAGAGGTAAACAATTTAGGAGTTTATGGTTTATTTTTTGTTACATATTTATGAAATATAAAGAAATACAAAGGGCACCCAGGTGGCTCAGGTCATGATCTCAGGGTGGTGAGATCAAGCCCTCTGTAGGGGTTTAAGATTCTCTCTCTCTCCCTCTGCCCTTTTCCCCACTCGTATGTGCGTGCTCTCTCTCTCTCTCAAAAAAAAAAAAAAAGAAAGAAAAAGAAATACAAATATATATTCTTATAGCTGTTTTATTCTCATAGGATCTAACATGCTATATATACTAATGTCTCCTTTGTGTGTGGTTTTTTTTTTTTTTTTTTTTTTGGTTAATGGTGTACCCTAGAGATCTTCCCAGATCAACACATAGAGGTGGTCTTTCTCTTTTACAACCACAGGTCCACTGCTATGAAAGCACTCATTCTTCTGGAGATTCACTGAATATCCTAAAGCCTTTGAAAAGAATTATAACTCTCTCGATGGACGTTAACTAACCCTAATCATTCTGCAATATATAAGTGTATCAAATCAACACATTGTATACCTTACACTTATACAAAGTTATATGTCAATTATATCTCAGTAAATCTGGGGGGAAAAAAGAGAAAAGTTTAATGCTTTCCTCCCTTTACTTCCAATCTCAATAACCAGTTCTGCTTTCATTAAAAGCTCAAAGATCCAAATGACCCCCAAAGCAAAATCTCCTACCAGGATGTAAAAGCAAGATGGTGAATTTCCTTGTGCTCTTTCTCATCTCTGCATCTCTGATGGCCTTCTCCACACTACAGGAAATATTTGGGATTGGTAATAGCTGTTGAGAGCTCAAACCATGAGAGATTCTGCAAGCTATGAACCCTGACCATTGCCAATTTAGCATTTTCTCCATATGTGAAAGTGAGGAGGAAGACAGGGGCAAGCAACCCAACATTGCACCTACAGGCTTCACAATGTCCTATAGGATCCTCCAAAACCAATCTTTGACTGTGGTGTTCAAATGTATCCACAGTAAGGTGAATTAACCTTCATGGGATCCTAAGTGTTTTAAAGAGCTTCTCTCTTGCAAGCATCAAAGGAAACCAGCAATTCTCAGCTGCTTCAGTAATTCGAATCAGAAGAGAAAGCGGTTAGTAACTTGTTGAAATAAACCCAATCCAACTCCAGATTTCAGCAACCAGAAAGAAATTATTTTCTTCACACATGCGTTTAACATGACAGGTGAAGAGATGAAAGGGAAATGAGTTTGCACGAGGCACCATGGTTAGTCTTGATTATGATTCAGCAGATTCCTTGGTGTAGATTCTTTCCACCTGCAAGTTAAATTTCTGATAACTTGGTATGGCTGCCTCCTGGACTGAAGCAAAGACTGCTCTCCCTCTGCTGCTTAGCTTGTTATTCCTGCAAGAACAGGGCCCACTCCACCTCTTCATAGCCCATAATGCCATCTCATATTGACTTCCCTCCCCACATGCCATTACTTGCACTCAGCTGCGTCCACAGTGGCTGGCACATGGTAGGCACTCAATGAAGATGTGTCAACTACTACATTCTGCCTTTTAATTCTACGGGGTCTCCTGTATCAGTCACGGTAGACATATAATACCCTGAACTTGTTGAAGGTCAGGTTCTCGTCCTGACTTCTGTTCTCCCAAGGCCAGCAACTCAAAAGACTGCCTGTCTCTCTGCAGAACCACCCAAAGCAAACCATGCAGTTGTGACATCTGCTGCCCAGAGTAGATGGTCCCCGGCCAGAGGCAGCCATTGGGGAAGTAGATGCATGGCAGCACCTTTTCTCAGCTTTTCTTTTCCTCTGGCTGCCTTGGTCTGCAGCCCACTCAATCCCTCCACCGCCTGGGACCTGAACCCCTGCTCTCGCTTGACCTCCTCTGCCATGAGGTTGAAGAAGGCCCAGGGCAGGTCAAACTGGAAGCCAGGGGCAAAGACTGGGGGATCCAGCACAGTGGGTCCCACTTGTGTGAGCTCAGAGCTGAGGCTCCCTGTGCCTCTGCAGGCTCTGGAGCTGGGCCAGGGTGGCCTCATAGATATTCTTGGGTCCCTCTTGAAGGGAGGGACAGATCTCCAGGATATATAAGATACAGATATAGATATATTTGGGATACACACATATGGTATCACCTGGGCTTGTCAGTAGAATCAAACGAGAGGTAGTGGTTGAGTTCTACATTATTTTCTTAAATGGCTGGTTTTGAGTTACTATGCAAATGGTGGTTTTTCTATTAATGATGCTAAGATATTGCTAACAAGATTCTAAATCAAAAAGAAAAACCAAAATAATCAATCAATCTAGATTGATTTTGAGGAATTGACTCACCTGACTGTGGTATCTGGCAAATTCCAAATCTGTAACAGGTCAGTTTGCTTGAAACTCAGGCGGGAGCTGATGCTATAGTCTTGAGGCAGAATATCTCCTTTTCTGGGAAATCTCAGATTTTGCCCTTAAGGCTTTCAACTGATTAGATAAAGCCCACCTACATTATTGATGGTTAATATCCTTTATTTAAGGTCAACTGATTGTAGATATAAACCACATCTCCAAAATTACCTTCACATCAACACCTAGGTTAGCATTTGATTAATAACTATCTGTTGTAGCCTAATCAAACTGACACATACCTTTAGCATCACACCTCCTCATCTGATTTATAAATATGCCAAAGGCCAGATCCACAGCTGCACTGAGGACTTAGTGTGTGCTCTACTGCCATTTACCTACCTCAATTATCTCTGGCCCAAGTCCTCTCTTTCTTCTGGAGATGTCTATTATCTTTTAAAGTTCCAATCTGCTTTGATTCTTGATGCAGGCTAGTCTTCTCTTCCTGGGCTATCCACAAATATCCTTCACCTGGTCCCTAGCTCCAACTACTAGGCTTGTGTCTGGTAAGCTAAATGGTCTAGGATTTCATAGTTATCTTCTGTGCTATGGTCACCATGTACTGTCATGCAGGTTGTATAGTGCATAGGTCTGGACAGCGGGATTCACATCACTATGTGAATGGTAACCTCTGGAGTAACACAGTGTATAGCTCTAAAGCCCTAAGCGGGAACCTGACTTCCTTCATTCCATTCATCCATCCATCATCCATCCATCCATTGCCCTGTCATCATTATTACTTGCTTCAGTCATCTCTGGGGGAATCCACATTCAAAATTCCATTCATTTGAGAAGACCAAAGTGTGATGAGATCATCTGAGGTTGCAAATACCTGACAGCAAGTTTAAGCCCCCTCTGTCACTAACCCTTCAGATTTTCTCTGAAGGTAGATCTTGATAAGGCCTATAAGACAAATAATATGCCTGACAAAGTGTTTCAGAGTATTCATCAGAAGACAAAAATTTATGAAAACATGGTTCACAAATTTACCTATAGTTAATCTTGTCCTATTCTGCTCTTATTGCTAGAGATAAATTTTTACTCTATTTCTCTGATAGGATTACTTGAAAACCAAATTTCTCCTAAACCACTACTCACAGTCTTTTTCTTTTTCCCCAGCTGTCCTTGGCCTCATTCATGCATTCAACAAAGGTGCCTTTTTCATGGGTCAGGTGCTGGCCTAGACCTTGGTCCTTTTTCTCTTGGAGTGTATAGTCTAATCTCCCATTCAAAACTGTGGGCCCTGTTCCCTTATTTCTAGTAAAGACATTTATTCAAAAATGACCGAAGACATTTGTAGATGAAAAGAGAATTATTTCTAGTTTTTTCAATAAGATTTAAGTCAGAGGGGCCCAGGTAGGGAAAAAAATTTAGGTCATAGATGCTCCATTATCAAATGGAGCACATAGAGGTATTATCTTTATAATAGATGCTGTACCTAGTGCATGCAAGTATGGTTGCCTTATGGAGAAATTAAAGGTCTGGTAGTATGACTATGCTAATAATATATATGAACTAAAGGAAAAAGAGATGGATCTTAAAGATATCTATAAGTTTTATGCTTCCTTTCAGCATCAAGTTTATTATGTGGAAATTGATTTTGCCAATAAATTTACATATGTTATCTTTTGCCTGAGAATTTGGAAAACCACAAATCATCATCCATTTGGAGAAACCAGTTTGATGGTTGCTATTGCCAAGAGCAAGGCTGAAGTTGGTTCATTAAGTTAGGCCATGTCTCCACCTAAAAAATCTATTTACCGCCTTGTTCCAAGATAGTTTTAAGGACTCCTACAAAAATATATGGATTGTACCAAGATTAAAAAAGAGAAGTAGGTGAAAGGAAAAAAGCTCTCTTGCTTTTTTTCAAAAAATCAAAAGATATCTTTATGAGTCTACAGCTTACAAATAACTTCCATTTTCTTGAACTTATCTGCCAGAATGTTGTTTCTTGCAAGTTATCACTTACACAATTTCATTTTTCTAATATCCATATTTTCTCCACATTTTACATCTTTGAAATGGTAGCCCCTCTTACAAAAGATGGTGATCTAGCACCCTATAACTACAGCCATACCTCATTTGCTGATTATCTTATATATGCTTCAGTCATGTTTTCAATTGCTTCTCATGTCCATATTTTGTTTTTCTAGTTAGAATTGTAAGTTCTTTGAGGCAAAGAGAATTCCTAGTAGGTGCCAAGCACTTTATACACACTATTTTATTCTGAATTCTTTCAAAAACTGTGATAGATTATTCTCATTTCACAAAGAAATTGAGGCCCAGGAAGGTAAATTTACTTGCCAAAGATCCTCTAGCCAGCTTAGTAGTGGAATCAGGATCTAAGCTCAAATATGTCTGACTCCAGTGTCCTTTCTCTTTCAACTGTGCCATCCTGCATTGCTATCTCAAATTCATAGATCAGGCCTTGGTATTGCTTGTGGATTCCCTATAAAGTTTCTTATTCTATGCACAGAGTAAGTGTGATAAATCAGATAGAATGATTTCTATCTCATGTCCTTTTTTAGAGCAATCCAAATTGACATGTGAACAACTTTGATTTCTATTTCCTCTCTTTCATTTTTGTTCAACCTGTTTGGGATGCTCTGGGTATGTTGGAGCTGCCAGGAACAGAACAACAACAACAACAACAACAACAAAAGCAGAGAGCCTCTTGAAGGGCAAATCATGCCTTTTAACTCCCCCACTTTTTGTTGAAAGGGTCTTCTTGCTCAGCCCAGGGTTGTAGGAGTAACTCTCTGCAGGGAGGTGGGGGTGGGAGTCTGTGTGGTTTTGAGAAGGGTGGGCTAGAATTTACCCTGGAAATCTTGACTAAAATGTTTTTGTGGGTCCAGGGCACAGTTAGGTTCACACCTAGGAAACTCTCTGAGGGTAAAGCCACAGCTTGGTTAAATCGGGTGACTCACAAGTGTGAAGGTTCATATTTTAGCACCTGGCAATCAGGGGCAAAACTGAACCACTTAAAAATGAACACTGATGAACATAGAACCTCTGCAAGGGCTCCAGGCCATAGCATATATTAGAATCATAATTGCACCAAAGAACTGAATTACCTTGTAGCTCATCTTTGATTTACGTTAAACGAATATGAAGCGACGACCCTAGGCAGGTGAGCGAGGCTTTGAGTCCTGTCCAGGGGTCACGTTCTCTGCTTGAACACATTTGTTTGCAGGAGCCCCTTCTGAAAAGCAGCTTCATTATGGTATCTATTGGGTAGTGTTGGAACAGGGCAATTCCAAGGTCCTAAAAGCTGTAACACAGATTTTTTTAAAAATCCAAGCCTTAGGAAATTGCAGGGTAAGAAAAGACATCCATAGTTGTACAAGCACGTTTATAATTCAATTCCTCTTTGGTTTGAAAATTGCTCTTTAGTTTCTTCAGGAAAAAATGCAATTGTGTATGTGAGGGGACCAGGGGAGAGAAGGGGGCAAAGGTCCTACTGTGTCTTGGTGTTGAGCTCTACACAGCAATGTCACTGAGCAAAGAAGAAAGGGACCGCAGACTGCTTTGCTTCATTATTTCTCTGCTTGAGAGAATTTGCAGATTTCTTGGGAGTTTTGTATAATTTTTAACATTCTTTTAATAATTTTTATAATATTCTTTTGGGGATTCTTCCAGGGCTAGCAATTTACAGAGATGATTGTAATAATGCAAATGGCAGTATTTTATGCAGGAGAAATGCTGGCGGTAGGTGTATACTTGTAGTTCATCTGATTGCTCTGCCTCCTTTAGCCAGGTCTTTGGCCCTTTCAACTGGCTGATGCTTCATAGATTTTTTTTTTTTTAAATAAGCTATTTTGATTTTTCACTTTTTACAGCTCTTCAGAATTTTGTCTTTCCCCAGTTTGAGACACTTTTACAGTAAATACTGAAAGTTATACATAACTAAATGTTATGTATTAGTAATACAGATGTTGGGTGTCCACTTTATCAACTTCCAGACTCTATATAAGGTGGTGGAGGATATTGGTGCCTAGAATCAGAAATGAAAAAAATAGGAATTGGATCTACATTAAACCTAACCATTTAGACCTATTTCTTCCCACTGGACTTCTCTGCGAAGAGAATTGTGTCTTTGTCTACCATTGAATCCCCAGTTCCTCTCCATGCCTGGGACATAGCAAAAACTATATAAATAACTGGTGCATGAATGAATGAATGAGTGAATGAGGCAAGGAAAGAACTGTGTCTGTCTATAGTACTTCCAGACCGTAGCATAGAACCCGATACCAGTATGTGCTCAATAAATAATTATAGACTTGAATGTCTTCCTGGAGCTTAAAAATCAAGTTGCTCTGCTTTGTGAAATTCAGCAATTATTTATTATATGACTAAGTTGATTTTAGAGACTAGATAATATTTCAGGTTGGTGATTCCCAGATAGGGTAAGATCTGGCCTTGTTTACTCTATGAATGACCCATGCCAACGTAATTCCTCTATAGGAGCTGCCACCTTGCCTAGCTTTGAAGGGGCTAACTCCTGACTTGTTTACTTTGACACTTATACCTCCTTTTTTTATTGAAGTACTGTTGACTCTTATAACTCTTAAGTTTAAAAAATCAAATCCATCCTTGCTTTGTTAAGGCATGGGATGAAGTGGGAATGTCCATATTATGAACCCATGTTATAGAAATTAGAACGTCTGGTAGTGCCTAGAACACATCCCCCTGGACACAGTGTAATAAACAGTGAGGGAAAATGGATTGGAAGTCTGAAGGCTCTAGTTTTGGCACCTGCTTTGCCAAAGACTAATCACTTGCTTAACTTCTCTGAGTCTTTTTCTCCTTGTCTGTAACAGGGACATGTTTTGAAGAAACAGTATCAAGGAAATCATGCCCAGAGTAGAAAAAAATTATGCTGGATGATACATGTATCTGTTTGAAAACATGCAAATACATGATGAATACCAATTTGCTCATAAGTCAGTTCTTAAGAATGAATGTCTGATGCTTTGTTAGAGAATTTGGAAATTCAAATAGAAGTATTTCCCGTTCCATCTGTTAAAGGAACCTAAAGATGCAAAATAGACTTATCTGATGCATAAGAAAATTCTTTTTAAGTTCATGATTTGTTCTATTTTCCCCCATTACCTTCTTATTCCAGGCAAAATATTTGCCAACTCAATCCTAGAGTTGTACAAGATTCCTTTGCCTCCTTATTCATCCAATATGTGGCACTTTAGTTAAAATACTTTCTCAATGTGCTATCAAAGAAATTCTAATCATTACACATCAACAGCCTACAGGAAACCACCATCTTGATGTTAGAGAAGAAACAGGAAGCACTGCTTATCTCTGGTTGTAAAGATTTCTGAAGCACTTACCTACTCTGCTGGGTCCCTACTTTGCCACCAAAGCTGTCAAATCATTTGTGGCATTTCCCAAGACTTAACCTAGCTCATCATAATACCTCCAGGTTGGGAGAAATTTGCCAAAGAAAACATTCTCCCTGCAAAAGTTCACATACCAGGAAAAAAGGGTATATGTTTTCAATTTTGGAAAACATGCACATAAACACACAAATACACACACACTGGGGAAGAAGATGGAAGGAGATGCATTGATAGCCATTGCTCTCTTTAGGGGGTGGGTACAGGACATATTTGCTTCTTTCTGCTTATCTGTGTTATCTAAATTATATCCAATAAACATATTACTTTTGTGATCCGAAAAGGTTATACAAAGAAAGATTATTGAAAACTACATTAAATGAACCTTAGTCCTTTGCAGACATTCCGTATTGAAAATTATAGAATTTTGAGGGGAAGGGACTCATCTAGTCTAAATACCATCATTTAATGGAGAAACCAAGACTCGGAGAAGCAAAATGACTCACCTGCGATCTGGGGGTAGAGATGTTCAGGGAGGTGGGGAGGTGGGCAAAGCTTGGATTAAAGCCTCAGGTAGGAGGTCTCTGAGCTACTGTTGCAGAGCACTTTAACACATATACTGTAGGGGCTCATTCTCCAGATTAAAAAGTACTCTAAGATCTTCTCCAAGAGCTCATGGAAGGAAAGTGAAATTTTTTAAAAAAGATATGACCAAATGTCTGTCTCACTTGACTTGAATATGTCCACTCATAAGAAAACAAATTTTGTCATCCCTGGCAACAGGTGAGTTCAATCACACCACACTGAGTGGTCTGCTCTACAAGGCAGATTCAAGGCCCAGCGACTGCCCTCTCCACCAATCTAAAACATGTACCAGCTATTGAGAAATGCCTACACCCATAGAAAGAAGGGAGTCTGACAATGACTAGAAAAAGAGAAAACCAGATTTTGATGCTGGAAACAGGAGTCAAAACCAAAACACAGTAATCTGCGGGAGAGGTTTTTTTTTTTTTTTAATTCCATTTACTCCTTTCCAGGAGGAAACACACATTGAGAAGTGAAAATATTTGTCTAAGATGATAGCTAGTAAATAGCATAGGCAAAATCTGAACCCAGCTTACCTCCTGCCAGACTAGTAGGCTTTCTAATCTTTCCATAGCCATGAAACCCTATTTATTAGGAGGTATAATACCCACTGCATAAAATAGGTATAACTGAATATTAAATTGGAAGTTTTGGCCCAAGTACAAGATGATGTCACAGATTAACAGATGGAACTGTCAAAGTAGTCACTAACCTGTTAAGAGATTTGATATGGGTACTGTTGGTACCCCACCCAGGGCTCCTTTTCTGGGCTAGTGCACCCCTACCCCAGCTGCTATGAACATTGAGTCATAAAGGCTCACAGCTGCCTCCTTATCTGGAGAATTGTCCTCAGTTGAACCACCAGTGGGCCCCAACTCACCTGGGGGACAAGCCATACCTCATGATTGAGACACGGAAGTCCAAGGGAGACCTTAAGGTACAACTCATGTTGTATACCACCTTGTGGTACAACTCATGTCCCAGAGCTACCCGTGGGTCTGGTCAAAGCCTATTTCCAACTGAGATCACAACCTCGATTAGATTCTCCCCACTGCCCCATTTTGCTTCCCCCATTCCCTTTCTTCTGAAAATACTTCTTCAATAAATCACTTAAAACAATCATGAGGGTTGCCAGATTTAGGGAAAACAAACACTCAACATACTCAGTTAAATTTGAACCTCAGGTAAACAGGGAATAATATTTTAGCATAAGTGTGTCCCATGCAATATTTGGAACATACTTTTACCATAAAATTATCCATTGTTTATCAGAAATTCAAACTTAACTGGGCATCATCTTGTATTTTATCTGGCAACCCTAGTTAGAATTCATATTTCAGACTCTATTTCTTGGGATCCTAACCCACAATAACATGTCATCCATATCAAATATACAAAAGTAACCAGTCATGGAAATTGGAAGCGTTGGGTAGGATTTCACTGCTATTCCCTCTCCCTTCCCACATACATAGGTGGAGGTGTGGTGTCCTATCCTCTAAACCCAAGTGAGATGCAGAAGGCCTTTAGCAGGACTATTAGGAGTTCTTCACACACTGCAGCCAGGGGCCACAGTGGAACACCTTACCCGAGATTTCTAAGCAGCCTGAGGCAGCAGGGTCATTCACTGGACACCGTTGGGAAACAACTACACTGCCCCTTGGTGGAATCAAGGAGTGTGAATTTCAGGGACCAGATGTGGAACTCCTGGGAGGAATTTAGAGCAGGGGTCATTTTTTAAAGGGACATGAACTAGAGTGTGGTCTGCTAGGGAAGGGGACCCCAGCAGGTTGTAAGGTGTACGGAGGGGGCTTCAGAAGCAACCAGCCAAAGGGAAAACATTGCTTAGGATAGGGGTTGGAAACCTTTTCTCTAAAGGGCCACATGGTAAATATTTTAACCTCTGGGGGTCATGCAGTCTCTATTGTAACTACTCAACTCTGCCACTGTTGCATAAGGGCAGCTATAGATGTTATGTAAATGAATGGGCATGGCTATCTTCCATTAAAACTTTATTTACAAAAACAGGCAATGAGCAGGATGTGGCTCACCTGCCCTGGTTTGTGAACCCCTGGTTTAGGACCCCCCCAAAAAACGCTATTAAAAGGACGAGTAGGAGAACCTACAAAGAACCTATGAGTTTTTCCATGAGAGAGTCCACTTTAAATGTCTGTTTTATTCCCATAGCCTCATCAGTGTCTAGTGAAATCACTTCTGTTTTCCTTCCACCTTTTTTCTTCCCACACTGCAGCTTTTGAAAGGTTAGAAACTGAAATTAGTAAACCAAAGAAGGGTGGGAAAAGACGAGGCTCAACTTTAAATAAAGTTTGGAATTTTGATAAAGGCACTGGGCATTTTTAATTATCGAATTGAGATTGTGATATAAAGTGACTGTGGAATTTTTTGTTGACTTCAAGTGACCACAAAAGGCAGAGTCTGTTTAGTTTTCATCCAGTGACAGAGAAAGCATTCTCCTCTGGATAAATTTTATTTTTTTAAAATTTTTTTAGAGAGAGAGAATGCAGGAGGGAGGGGCAGAAGGAGAGGGAGAGAGTGGATCTTCAAGCAGACTCCCCACCTAAGTGAGGAGCTCGATCTCACAACCCTGAGGTCATGACCTGAGCTGAAACCAAGAGTTGGACGCTTAACCCACTGAGCCATGCAGGTGCCCTCCTCTGAATAAATTTTATAAAGGATAGTGAGAAGCAAGAATAAAGAGGCTTTCTTATGCCTTGGATATGCTCTACTTGCTCCAAGTACCTCTTGCATTTATATCTGTGGGTCCTTGTCTGGGATGTAATCTGAAAAGTTCTCAATGTTGGGGATTCTCCAAAGAAGCCAAGGGAAGTGTCTCTTGAGAGAAAGACTGAGTTTTGAAAACCACTAAGGGCTGGAGGTCACAAAGCTGAGACAGGAGCACGCAAGTAAAAACATTCCTGCCCTTAGTTCTCTGCCCTCTACTCTGCTCTAACCTAAGAACAGCATAGAGAAAGAAACAGAAATAGGAACCCATGAGGGACAGGTGGAGAGCAGGAAATGGGAAGAAGATGAGCATACCCCTTCCCTGAAGGCAGTAGTGGGCTGGTTGGGGGAGGTTAGAAGCCTCACCTTTGAAGGAAGTTTTGTTTTGCTAAAATGTGACTTGATATTCCACATTTTAATCTCTGAATTAATATTGTTGGTGACCTAAAGGGACTGTAGGACTTTCTGTTACTAAGATGGGACAGAAAAGTCACAGACTGCCTTCCTTTGCATCTAGAGGTGGTAAAGAACAATTATCACGGAGCAAGACTGAGAGAGAGATTAAAACAAATTTCTGTGATACAAACCATGAGTTCCACATGTTCAGCATGCTAGGTAAATAGGTAAATGGGAATGGGGAGGGATTCTGAGAGCCCTGTGTGCTGGCCTTCCATCAACTCAGCTGTCTCCCAGCCCCCAGGAGCTTCCTAGGAAAGTCTGGGTTTAATTTTTTAATTTTTTATTTTTTAATATAAATTCAATTAGCTAACATATAGTACATCATTAGTTTCAGATGTAGTGTTCAATAATTCATCAGTTGCATATAACACTAAGTGTTCATCACATCATGTGCACTCCTTAATGCCCATCATCCAATTACCCTATCACTCCACCCACCTCCCCTCCAGCAACCCTCAGTTTGTTTCCTGGAATTAAGAGTCTCTCATGGTTTGTCTCCCTCTCCGATGACTTCCCATTCAGTTTTCCCTCTCTTCCCCTATGATCCTCTGCACTGTTTCTTATGTTCCACATATGACTGAAACCATATGATAATTGTCTTTCTCTGATTGACTTATTTCACTTAGCATAATACCTTCCAGTTCCATCCACGTGGATATAAATGGTAAGCATTCATCCTTTCTGATGGCTGAGTAATATTCCATTGTATATATGAACCACATCTTTATCCATTCATCTGTCGATGGACATCTCAGCTCTTTCCACAGTTTGGCCATTGTGGACATTGCTGCTATAAACATTGGGTGCAGGTGCCCCTTTGGATTACTACATTTGTATCTTTGGGGTAAATACCCAATAGTAAAATTCCTGGGTCATAGTGTAGCTCTATTTTTACCTTCTTGAGGAACCTCCATACTGTTTTCCAGAGTAAAGTCTGGGTTTTAGACACACAGTTTGCCAACCACTGCAGCACATCTACCACTCCCTCAATTTGGAAGCCTGAAGAACACAGCTTAAAACTGCCTAAAAGTGTGATGACACCAATTAGTTACTTCTTGATGTTTCCTTGGAATGTGTCACAAACTGATGTCAGAGCCTATTCCAAAATGATGCTGTATTACAGGGGTCAGCAAACTTTTCCTCTAAAGAGCCAGGTAGTAACTATTTTAGGTTTTGCCGACCATACAGTATTTGGGGCAGCTCTTCACCTCTGCTCTTCTAGCTTAAAAGCAGCACAAATGATACATAAAAAAATGTGTATAGCTCTATTCCAATAAAATTGTTTTTTTAAAAAAAACAGGCAGTTGTTTTGTGGATCAGAGTTTGCTGATTCCTGCTGTACTGTGCTAAACCATTCATTCCCTGTTTTTCCATAAAAGCCAGAACCACCCTTCCTACCAGCTCTGCTCCCTGTCTTTGTGGTTTGGGTGGTTAAGGCCCCACTTTTGATCCAGGGGTGGACATGTGACCCAGGTGTGGATAAATATCGTGCATATCCCATATCCACTATGATTGACTTAGGGGTGAATACCTGAGTCAAGGCTGTCAGAGTCAAATTAAATCAAATTAAGGGACTTTTGCTTGGACAACTCTGGATTTCAGTTGAGAAAGATGTATGACTAGGATGTTTGGACCTGCATGTAAAAAGATTCTTCCTGTCTTTGGTGGGATTCCCCTAATACAAGGATTTTGTTCCTAGGAAAACCTGAGGGGGTGTATGGAAGTCAGTTGGGGAAGGTAGGGCAGCCAAGCAAGGATGCAATATCAAGAAAACTTCTGTAGCTCTGGCTAAGTTCTGTGGGAGGTGAGGTGGCTCTGGAGATGTCAACTGCATAGTCGTTCCTGTCAGGTGAGGGAGTTGGGGTATTTATACCCTGCACCTGTGAGTCATGGTTAAAATGCCCCTGGGGAGTTTAGAATCCCAGGGATGTCTAGCTCTCAGGGCAATGCTAGCTTCAGAACCAGATGGCAAGGAAGCATAGGTCTGTCAGAAGTGAAAGGACAGCAGGTTAAGGTATATAAAAGCCATGTGTAGAAAGCCAGCAGGTTCTGCTACACTGCTAGGGAGAGAAGGGGACAGAAAAAGAAGCAAAGGAAAGAGATGGGGAAACATGGCATCTGAGGACAGTTTTTGAACCTGTGTCTGGTATTCCTAAAAGCCTAATTTACCCCTGGATTTTGCACATATATGGTGGAGGTAGGGGAACCCGTTGAGTTTTCGCTTATCTCCAAGTAAAAGTGTCCAAATGGATAGAGACAAATGATTCATTAGCTTTTGCCATAACACAGAGTGGAAAGAAAACAAACCTCAAGAGAAGGGATATTGGCCTTTGGATCTCCAGTCTTGGAAATATCTTCTCTCAGCTGAGATCTTGTGTCTCCATTTCTGTTCTTAATAACAGCCCGATTGTAGAATTGCCAGGGTAGGAGTCTTTCACACCCTTATAAAAATCCAGCTCCTGAGAATGAGGGAGGGTCTGAAAAGTCTGACCCCAGCTGGGGAAGAACCCCAGGTGCACTCAAGACCTTAATAAATAATGGAGCACAAGTAGAAGGAACAGCAAGAAATGTGGGAAATGTGATATCTCAGTTCTGAGGCCCGGTGGACCAATGTGGCAGTCCTGGATAGAAACAGATTAAGTGTGAGAAATCACTCATCCCTAATATATAGTCGTTTCATAGACTTTGCTATTGTGAGAGCCATTCAGCCTCAGTAAGTCACAGAAAAAAATGTGCATTTTTTTTCACTTCAGAGGATTTAGCCAGTTGATTAACTATGAAAAGAGGGAGGCTGGTAGGTAAAAGACTAAGCTTTTCACTTCAGGGAATTCTGGTGGAGCTCTTGAAGAGATAAAGTTCACATGTCAGCTCTGGGACTCTCCTGGATAATAGCTCACATCAGAAAACCACCGTAAAGGATTTGGCACAGGGGGTATGGTGGGCAGGGAATTACGGGAAATCTCTCCTTCCATCCTCACCGTTAGGGAAATTCTTAAAGACATGGCAGAATAAGTGGAATTCCAGCATTGGGTCTCATTTGGAGTCACCTCATGTTTTTGGGAAAACAACAAACATGTAGTGCCTACAGAGAAAGAAGATGGTCGTGGAAATATTCTTCCTCACTAACCTTGTATGTTTCTTCCTCTTTTTCTTACTTTTAAGTAAGTCTGCTTGTCACCAGGATAGGAAATCAGGAAGAAATTCAGAGATTTACCAATGTCAATGTAATCAGGGCTGGATTTACCAATAGGCAGACTGGACTAGGTGTAACCTGGTTACATTGCTAGTGTGAATATCTGTAGGTTGTTGTTTTTCTAATGTTACTATTTTAATAGAAGACCCCAACCTTATTGCTCAGTAGCTGTGTGACTTAGGTAAGTAAGTCCTTAGATCTTTAAGTCCTAATAATCCTGTCTATTATAAAACAATAAAAGCATGTATCCCATAGGGGTCATTTTGAGAATTAAATGAGATCGGTCAAAAATCTTTCTTCTCAAAAATGTCCTTCGTTGTATCCAATCCATGAAAGACCATGGTCCAGAGGCACAATCAGTAATTAGAATGATAGCTGCAAAACTTACAAAATAATTAGAATGTTCCAGGCTCTTCAAGTGCTCTATATTGCTACCTCGTCTTATCCTCTCAACAGCCTATGATGTAGCTTCTTTTATTATGACCATTTTGCAGATGAGGAAACTGAGAAACAGAGGATGAAGTAACTTGCCCAAAGTCATATACCTTGTAAAGTAATAGAGATGGGATTTTGAATCCAGTTGTATGTCTAACCATAACAGTGATTTTCAAGCTCCACTATACAATCGAGTCACCTGAAAAGTATGTTAAACCCAAATCGCTGGGCTCCACCCACAGAAATTCTGATTTGGTAGGTCTGGGGTAGGACCTGATAATTTGCATTTCTGACATATTCCTGGGACCACAGTTTGAGAACCACTGTGCTACATTATACCGCTTCAAGTTGGAAGAGACTAACTTTTCCAAGAGCTATGACAAAAGAAAAAAGTGCTGTTCTTAAAAAAGCACCTTTCCTCTGTTTATTGATAACAAACGGGGGAATCAGAATGTTTACATTAAATTCAATTGAATTGGCATTGAGCTCTTTTTAGTAGCTCCCAGCCCAGTTTACTGTATAAGACAATGGCACCAATAATTAAGGAAGGCAGAGTCTGATCAGAGGTATCTGAGAGTTTTGAAGGTCCATGGAAGTAGATACATAGAAGGTAATTAAAATAATAATCCCCAGGAAGTCATGCCTCTGTGTCTACACACCTTTGCGATATGATACTGCCATTCCTTCCAGTAAGAAGTGGAATCTGTTTTCCTTCCCCCTTGAACAAGAGCTAACCTACTGCTTTGACAAGTAGGATGTTGCAGATATGATCTTCAATTCTGGGGCCTAGGTCTTAAGAAGCCTTGAAGTTTTTGCTCTTACCCTCTTGGAACTTTGAAATCACTAAGCGATGAAGAAGCCCAATCTAGTTTACTGGAGGAGGAGAGGCTTCACAGTGAACGGAGATGCCCCAGCCAAGAGCCAGCAGGAGAGGCCACTGACAAGTTTACCGCAGAAGTGACTGAGAAAGTTTCCTGGGTTTTTTTTTCCATTTGCTGTCTCTGCTTGCTCCAGCCCCACTCACCGGTGACTACTAAGAAACTTCAAGTACAGATTCTAAATTCAACTACTTGGCATTGGAATGTACCATCTTTACCTGCAGGTGGTTCTGGTATCAGGCTATCCATAAGCCCGAGAGTTGTGCTTCCCTGTGTGTACTACAGGCCATGAATTTAGGGACATGACATGGATTATCAGTATCACCTGAAGCTATTCCCTTTTTTTAGTTCTGTTGTAATCCTTCTGGTTAGGTCAAGAATAATTATACTTGCTAACCAAGCTTTAGATTAGTACAAAGAGAGCAGACATTAGGCAAAGAACTTTGGCAGCTAACCTAACTAGGATTTAATAGCATTATTTTGTTTTCCGTGAGTTTGTGTGTGTGTGTGCACGTATTTGCACACCACCTATTTATATGGAATGATCCTGGTTTTTTATTTGTGTTTGTCATATAAAATTTTATTTTCAGGAAAATGTAATAATTTCAAAGCCGTATTTACTTATAGAAAAAAGTAATAAATGATAGCACAGGAAGCAAGTATATATGGCAGAAGCTGTGATAAAAAGGCAAGATATGGCAAATGACTGAGATGCTTAGCTGAGTGCCTCCAAGTTGTGGTGACCTCACAGACCTCCAGCCTCCACTCTTCAGAGCATGTGCACTAATGGTCATGGGACCATTGTCTTGGCTCCCAGCTTGCCTTTCCTTGTTCTTTCTTCCATCCCCATCCCAGGTTCCTTGGAGAGGGGATCTTCCAGGCTTTTGAACATGTAGGATAAAAGTGAAGCACTACCTTCTATGGAAGTGCTCACCCTTCTCCTGTCTTCTTCCCCACTTAGCAGGAGGACCTGACTGTATAGTCTCTTGAGTGAAAGGTTCTTCTCAGACCCTTAAGGCTCTTTCTCTGTCCTTTTTTTTTTTTTTAAGATTTTATTTATTTATTTGAGAGAGAGAGAGAGGGAGCACACACAAGAGAGCACAAGTGGTGGAGAGGGAGAAGCTGGCTGCTCATTGAGTGGGGAGCCCAATGGGGGGCTCAATCCCAGGACCCTGGGATCATGACCTGAGTCAAAGGCAGCTGCTTAACTGACTAAGCCACCCAGGCACCACTTTCTCTTTCCTTTTTGAAATGTGAACGTGCTGTTTAGGGCTGAGTGTATCCTATTCTTGGGAAACTCCTAAGACCCTAAAGGGCTGAGAAGGCTGGGTGGCTTGCAGCTGGTTCTAAGCCCTCTGCTGTGAGAAGGAGAGTTGTCAGGGGCTTTGGAGGTTCATTTGACAATGTTAGTCCCGCTCACCAGTCTAGAAGGCAGTAGCACATAGAGTGAAATCCTAGCTCAGGACTAAAGAGGGAAAATTTGCAAGAAACTCTCTTATGATGCATTTGAATGGGCGTAAATCCAGCAGAAAAGTAGAGGAGGCAGGAACTCTCAATATTAAAGCAGTTTACATTGAGTCTTTTGCGTGTGCCACATACTGTTACATGTACTGGGGATAGAGAAGTCAACAAAACAGACAGGGACCCTGTTCTAATGGGACTGACATTCTAATAGCAGAGACACATAGTAAACAAATACACAATGTAATATAGAGGATAATACCAGATAACAATAATAGGTATGAAGAAAAATTAAGCATCTGCTTAAAGGGATTGAAAATGAGTGTGTATGAGTGTCTACAGGGTGTGTGTGTGTGTGTGTGTGTGTGTGTGTGTGTGTACAGGATGCTAGTTCAATGGTCAAAAAAGCCTTTCTCATGGGAAAACACTTGGGTAGGATGGGATAAAGCATTTCTTAGTTGGAGATTGTTAATTGGTCAGATATGGGCCAACTTCAGACCACAGATGTGATTTGCCTTGATGACATGCTTGACTTGGCCAGCATTTCCCATAAAATCTGGATTTTTGGCTTCCCTTGAAATAGTTCCCAGAAGCAACACTGGGACCACTGGAGAGCACTTTACTGGAGTGAGTGATGACTGCCATCCTTGGATGAGCCATGTGCTCTCTGACTGGCCTGCTTCTCTCATGTACTTTACCTGTCTTGCCTCTATGGATATTTGAGTTTGTTGACTTTTGTTCTGAGATCAGAAAACAAAACAAAAATAGCAAGGATTATTTCTGCCTTCAAATATTATTAGCAAAACAGACTCTGCTATGTTTTAACATATACATTTGGAAGATTATGCTATAGCTTATTTGCAAAATGCATCATTCAGTCAAATAAACATTCTTGATGTATAGGCTAGGAGGACAGAACAGAAAAAACCGGGATTAAAGCTATATCCCCTGCCCTCAAGGGACCCACAGTCAAGTGGGAAAGACAGATATTTGAAGAAAGAATCACAATGCTATGAGTGAAAGAGTGCTTAAGAAGCACTGGGTTAAGAATTTAACTCTGCTGGGAGGAATGGTGGTTATGGGGGTGGAGGAAGCATTCTAGAAGAAAAAAGTATGAACAGGGCACGGAGGTAAAAGAGAACAGGGACTACCCCTTGTAACTGGAATTCCCCTCACTCCATCCTTACCCATTGTCCTACCCTCTACAGTGCCTTCTTTCTCTAGAGTTTTGAAATTTCCCTTCTTATAATCTCGCCTTTATTGAAGGTAAGCCAAGAAGCAGGCAGCTTCCTTCCCCTGTTCTTGAAGAGTTTGGGGGCAATGCTGGAGAAGAGAGTAGGAGGGTGCTTTGAATTTTCCACTTCTCTCCTATGAAAAGCCTCAAAAATTCTGTTGACCAGTGGTCTCCAGTACTTTCCACATGTCAGTGTTAAGTGACACCAATTTTCCTGCTTTTTTTTCGCTGCGTAACAAGTCACAACAAAATGTAACGTCTTGAAACAATTTATGATTATCTCTAGATTCTGTGTGTTGACTGGGCTCACTTGGGTGGTTCTTCTTTGGGGTCTTTTATGTAGTTGCACTCTGTTAGCGCTGGGTTTGGAGTTACTTGAAGGCTCAGCTAGGCTGGATGTCCAACATGGCTTCTTCATTCATATATGTGGTGCTCTAATGTTTCTGCTTGTGGCTCTTGGTCAAAGCAGTCATGAGACAGCCCAAAGTCAAAGGGATGGAAGAATAGACCCCATCTTCAATGTGGAATGTCATGCATGTACTCAGAGAGAAGAAACTGGTGGGAACTATGGAGACATGCTACCTTAGTCAGCACAGGGGGACATCTGCCCAGTGCTCAGATAAGTTCTGACAATGTCAGGTCACTGGAGGGAGTTCCATGGGTTGGGACTTTTGGGGGTTATTTCTCTAGAGGATTTTAGGGGTTGTTACCTGTGAGATGTCACTAGTAGACATCATTAAAATCAGAAGTCAGCAGTGATATCTGGTTAGCCTTCCTCTTCCCCAGTATACTCCTAGCTCCCCAAAAGGGAAATTAAACTCTACCTGGCAGTTGGAAGTATTCTAAAAGTTCTCTGAGATGACCATGAGATATGAAGGAAAAATCATGGCCAATGAGACATGGACTTGCTTTTAAGTTCTGCCACACAAGGTAGCCTGGGATCATGACCTGAGCTGAAGGCAGAAGGTTCACCGACTGAGCCACCCAGATGCCCCAAATTATTACTTTTTCTGAGAAACATTTTTTTCATCTGCAAAAAGGGGATAATGATATGTAGTTTGTTTTAAGGATTAAAGGGATTAATGCATGTCAAATGCTCATCCTAAGCATGCTGTAGGCATAAGTAAATGGTTGCTGAGGATTGCTGGACATACTAGAATCTGAGGTCCCTCAAATGAAACTTTTAGAAAGAGTCTTCTCTTCATAGGATTGGGTTGAATTTAAATGACAGAAAACCAAAAATAGCTGTGACAAAAGCCCGATAGAACTTAACTTCTCTAATCACATGAAGAAAAGTGAAGTAGGCAATACTAACTATATTGCCTTTCCATGAGAATCGGGGACTCAGGTGCATGTTACTGTGATATTCTAATGGTGATTTCCTATTTCCCTTATTCCCTGCATGCTTATTAACTGGAGTTCTGTAAGAAACAGTTGCCCTTTCTTTCTTATTTATTTAACCTTTTTACAGGTTTCTTTTCTTCCTTTCTTCTTTCCTTCCTTCCTTCTCCCTCTTTTTCTTTCTTTCTTTCTTTCTTTCTTTCTTTCTTTCTTTCTTTCTTTCTTTCTTTCTTTCTTTCTTTCTTTCTTCTTTCTCTTTCTTTCTTTCTTTCTTCCTTCCTTCCTTTCTTTCTTTCTTTCTTTCTTTCTTTCTTTCTTTCTTTCTTTCTTTCTTTCTTTCTTTCTTTTTCTTTCTTTCTTTCTTTCAATAGCACCTCCTTCCTTTATGATACCAGAAAAGGCTCCCAGGCTCATCCCATGTTTTCCTTGTTTCAACATGGAATCAAGCACTTGTCCAGGAAACCCTGGTTTCTTTTACTGTAGAATGGTATTTCAAAACCAAGATCTAGGTACTAGATTGCTACTGGGATTTTCCCACTGCTTCTGGGACTTGTAAGCAGCCTTGGCTAGGAGAGATAGATAAAGAGACAGACATATTGATCTATTTATCTATATAACTCATGCATACATACAAACCTATATTTATTTCTGTTTCTATCCATCTGTATACATATGTACAAAATCATGAGTTTACTCTGAGACCTCGCACTGCAACATAGCACAGTTGGGTTCTTTATAGCATAGCATTACCTTTTGCTTACTTGTAACTTCTCTTCCTTCTCTGACAATGAGAGATCTGGCCCTCCTTATCATAATTGTTGTAAGATACTTCCAAACTTTTTCTCAAAATGGCTGTAACATTTTGCATTCCCATCAGCAGTGTCTGAGAGTTTTAGTTTCTCTTGAATACACTTCAGCACATGATACTGCAGAGTTTAAAATTTTAGCCATTGTAATAGGTAGTATATAAGTAGTATATCCTTGGTTTTAATCTGTACTGTCCTGATGACTGATGATACTGAACATCTCTTATACTTATTTGACATCCATATATCTTCTCTGGTGAGGTGTCCATTTTTAAAAAATTGATATTTTTGTTTTCTTTGTTTTTTATGTTGAATTAAGACAGTTTTTTATATATTCTGGACAAAAGTCTTTTACTGGATATGTGATTTGCAAATATTTTCTCCCCATCTGTGGCTCTTTTTGTTTTCTTAGCAGTGCCTTTCATAGAGCAAAAAAAATTTTTTTAAAGATTTTATTTTTTATTTGAGAGAGAGCACAAGCAGGGTGGTGGTGGGAGAGGGAGAAGCAGGCTCCCCACTGAGCAGGGAGCCTGATGCAGGGCTCAACCCCAGGACCCCCGGATCATGACCTGAGTTAAAGACAGACACTTAACCAACTGAGCCACCCAGGTGCCCCAATTTTTAATTTTTTATAAAGTATGAGGTATTTGTTGAGATTTTTTTTTGACTGAACAAAAATTAAAATTTTCATTTATTAAGATGGAGATTTTGAATAGACAACTGAGTTGGGTATTCAAGTCTGAAGTTCAAAGGGAAGACAGAGATAAGAGATACAGATTTCAGAAAATTTAGTGCTATTTCTCTGATGTTATTTCCCCCTCCATTTTTCTCTACTCTTTCTGAAATTCCTATTTATCAGATTTTTAACCTCTTAGGTTGAGCTTCTTATTCTCTATCTTTGCTTTCATGTGTCCAATTTCTTACCTTGTGAGGGCTTCAATTCTCTGAGGGATTTCCTTGACTCTCATTTCTCCATTTATTTGTTTACTTATATTTTGTTAGCATAGTTTAATTTTTCAAGTTCTTTGTTTTTTATTGCTCCTTTTTCTATAATATTCGGCTCTGGGTTTATCAATTCAAGATTTTCTTGTATTTCTCCAAAGATATTAATTGGTATCTTTAAGGTTTTCCCCTGTTATTTATCTTTCTTTGAGATTTGAGTGAATTGAGTGTGTGTGTGTGTGTGTGTGTGTGTGTGTGTGTGTGTGTGTTGTGTTTAGAGAACTTTCTTCATGTGTCTAATGATCCTTGATTGCCATGGTTATGAATAAATTGTTAAAAATCTTTTAGAAGCTATTATAGACTTAATTCTGTTCTCCCCAAATTCATATGTTGAAATTCTAATACCCAGTATCTCAGAATGTGACAGTATTTGGAAATAGAGTCTTTGAAGAGGTAATTAAAGATGGATGCCTTGGTGTCTCAGTCAGTTAAGCGTCTGCCTTCAGCTCAAATCATGATCCCAGGGTCCTGGGATGGAGCTCCGCATTGAGCTCCCTGCTCAGTGGGGAGCCTGCTTCTCCGTCTCCCTCTGCCTGCCACTTCCCCTGCTCCCCCTGATGTGCTCTCTCTCTCTCCATCAAATAAATAAATAAAATCTTTTTAAAAAAAGAGGTAATTAAGGTAAAATGAGGCCATATGGGTAGGCCCTCATCCTGTATGGCTGGTGTCCTCAAGAGGAGATTAAGACCCCCAGCAGAGGGAGATCATGTGAAGACAAAGGGAGAAGACAATGATCTACAAGCCAAGGAGAGAGATCTCAGAAGATACCAACCCTGCTGACACCTTGGTCTCAGACTTCTAGGACTCCAGGAAAACAATCTGCTACTATGTAAGCCACCCAGGCTGTGGTATGTGGTTATGGCAGCCCTGGCAAACTAATACAGAAGCTGTCAGACATAAGGCTGTCATCCCTTAGGGTTATTTGCTAGAGAACTGGCTGTTTCATTGATGCAAATCTCTTTCCCTCCCCAAAACACATACACACAATTGCAGTACGTGGTAGTCATTCCAGTATCTCTAGGGATGAATCCTTCAACTTCCACCTGGAGGTAGACACCTAATTAAGTTTGATGGTCCAGTTACTCAGGATGCAAATTTTTCACTTGACTACCCCTTTTACTATCTTACACCTCACTGCCACCTTCTGCTGTGTTTGGTGCTTCTGAACAAAAGTCTTCCCTTTCACTTTCTTCTTCTTCTTCCTTTTTTTTTTTTTAAAGATTTTATTTATTTATTTGACAGAGAGAGACACAGTGAGAGAGGGAACACAAGCAGTGGGAGAGGGAGAAGCAGGCTTCCCGCTGAGCAGGGAGCCTGATGTGGGGCTCGATCCCAGGACCCTGGGATCATGACCTGAGCCGAAGGCAGATGCTTACCGACACAGCCACCCAGGCGCCCCTCTTTTTCTTTTTTTTTTAAATAGGCTCCACACCCAGCATGGAGCCCTGCATGGGGATCAAACTCATGGCAGTGAGATTAAGACCTGAGCTGAGATCAGGAGTCAGAGGCTTAACCCCTTTCACTTTCATTGGAGATTAGAATCTGGCTCTCAATTGTGGGGAGTGGAGCACTGGGCTGCTGGCATCTCTGCATGGGGATGGGGGAAGGTGGTATATGAGTGCACATCTGGAATTTCAAGCCACCCATGCACTTTTTTTTTTTTTTTTTTTTGCTTTAAGCCTTACCCCTGGCTGTAGTTGCTCCTGAGTTCTCCGGGGCAAATATGTCCACTTCTCATGGGTTTTCCCCTTGGGTATGAATTTAGGATTTAAGCTTATTCTTCACCACATCAGTTGCCTCTCCACCATCTGCTTAACATCTTCCCAATATGTGAACAAGCCTCCCGTTTTCCTCACTGGGTTATGCCTTTTTTATACCTTTACTACTACTTTGCTGGAGGAGATAAAGGAATGTGCTCAGTCCATCATTTGTAGCTGTCCAGGCAACATTTGGAAAAAGGAGGAGAATAAGGTGATTGTAAAAATACATTTTTTTCTCATTAGAAATCAGAGCTGATAATGACAATAAAATTCTAAAGACTTTTAAAAGTTGCTTTTATAACCAGTAGAAAGTAAAGTTAGGTCCGTGGACTGAGTTAGCTGCAGTTGTTTCCTCACCTGTAAAATAACAGAATAAGACCTGTTCCTGGTTGCTTCCCCACACCAAGTGGTTATTAGAATCAGCTGGGGTGCTTGTTTGTAATCCAGATCCCTCGGCCACAGGGCCCAAGATCCAGATTCCTCCATAGCTCTGGGTGGAAAGCATGGGGACTGATAATGTCTTGGGGCTCCTGACACTTGGATATCCTCTGAGTCTGTGAATTTCATTTCTATTGCTTGATTTTCTTTTTAGCTGGAAACTGTTTTATGAATGGCAAATATTCTAAATATTCAGACAATCGTAGGGGCCCTTTGGTGGTCCGTCAGTTAAGCGACTACCTTCTGTTCAGGTCATGATCTCAGGGTCCTGGGATCGAGCCCCGCATCGGGCTCCCTGCTCAGCCAGGAGTCTGCTTCTCCCTCTGCCCCTCACCCAGCTCATGCTTTCTCTCTGACTCTCTCAATCTCTCTTGCTCTCAAATAAATAAATAAAACCTTTTTAAAAATTAAAAAAAATAAATATTTGGACAATTGTAGATCCATTAAGAGATTTAAACTGAACATCAATATTACACAAAAATAGGCCACAGATTAACAAGTGGAAGCATATAGTTGGTAGGTAGCTGGGAGGGGTAAGGTGGGTGTTATGAGTGGATGATATGTGATTTGGGAAAAAAATGTCAAAATATATTTTTATATTCGGAAAGCAAAATGCTTTTTTCACATAATAATTTGGAACATTAAAAGCTATTGTTTTCTCTTATTTGACATGATGCACAGGAAGTAGGATGACTTTTCTGCACACACAAAACTCACTGGTCAGAGTGGAAGTCAGAGGTGGGAGGAATGGTGTCATGAGATTTTCAGGCTTATCCAAAGGGGTCATGGGCTTAAAAAGGTTGCAAAGCACTGCAGTAGTGAAATGGATTGGTTTCTGAAGAAAAGTGAGAAAAGAAAACCATTAACTCCAACTGTCACTCTTCCAACTGAAGATTGAAACCACTTGGGAACAAATTTTGAGTGAGGTTTACAGTCATAAACAACATTGGTGTTTTTGAGGTTTGCTTGTGAATCGCCATTTAGCGGTACCACATGCTTCCTAGAGATGTGATTAATTGTCATATTTTAAAGCTTTCAAACGTGTTAAGTTGCCTGTTACATGGGGCTAACTTATCGAAAGGTTTCTATTCGCTTAGATTAGTGGATTTATGTGTTGCGTTTTGGCTTAGTGGACAGAAGATTCAAGAGACTGGAATTTCCATTCTACTTTCGCAATGATGATGTATAAACTGGAACAAGTCACTGAGTATTTTATTTGTAAGTCGTTGGATAAAATATGCTGCATGCAAGGGTGACCTGGCTCAAAATTTGTCACCCATGGACTGCCAATGTTCATTTGGCTGATTGACAGACTTGGCCAACTAGGTAAGTTTCTTCCTCCTCCCTCCTTCTTTATATTGAAGATAAATGAGGGCATGAAATCCAAAGTGCTAGTTACTTGTTATAGTGATAGTAGTCATGGTAGTAATGGTAGGGGTAGTCTTACTATATACATCCCTCCTTAATGTCAGAGGGGAAGTGAATGAAGGAGACCAGAACCTTCAATCTTGTATTAAAGGCAGTGGGTCTAGAGAAAAGAAAGCTGATTTCGAGCCCTAATTCTGCCAGCTCTCTGAACTTGGTCAGGATGGCTTACACTCTCTGAGCTTCAGTTTCTTTGTTTATAAAATTGAGATCACAATAGCTATCTGATGGCATTGCTTTGAGAACTAAAAGAAATAATATTTTTAAGAATGAGGACTGTGCCTGGCATTTTGTCCAAAAGATGATGGGAACAACTGTAAATTTTTAAGTAAAAGAATGATACAATTAGGTTTATGTTTTAGTAAATGTGAAGGATCAGTAGGGGGCACATAAAACTGGAAAATGAGATTTGAAGCAGGAAAACATGTGAAAAAGTTCTAATACAGCTGAAAAATTACATGATCTTAAATAAACCAGAAGAAGAAGTGCCGAGAATCAGATATCCTTGAGTGATGGCAGTGAGGCCCAGTCTCATTCGTCTTTGTGCCCCTGGCACTGAGCACGATGCCTGGCCTACAGTTGGGGCTGAGAAAATATTTTACTTGGTGGTGGAATTGCCTCAATTTGATTCAATGTCATCAAAAAAGGTAATAAGATGAGAAAATCTGTGATTCTAACTGATGTGTTTTTTTCATGTTTCCACTTTCCCCCAACTCTCTCCCTCCTTCCAATTTGGGGAGCTAAGCATTTTGTCTTCTGTCCTTGGGAAAGAGGCTCCATGGGAGAAAGTAGACTTTAAAAATGTTGTAAAGTTAACAAGTGATCATTGTTTCAAAAAAGCTTCATCCCATTTGGAAGAATATATGATGAATCAGAGTATCTCCTTCACAGAAATAAACAAAAATTCCTTACCCTGAATGATGGAGAGAAGCAGAGGGGGCATGATGAGACCTGGTGGCTTTCTAGGGCAATGGGGGTGAACCGAGGATTGAGGAAACTGGATAAGCTTGAGGAGACCCAAGCTTCTGTCACTGGGTAGTGTCTGGGGTGTGAGTGGCAAGAGGCAAGTTCCAGCCTGCCCACCAGCCTAATGAGGCAACCTGACTGTTGTCTGGGTGGTGTGAGCCTCATGGAGTTCCTTGTATAAGAGCATGGCATTGCAACAGCAGGTGAGTCTAGGACCAGAAAAATGCAAGTTTTCCACAGATCACAGCAGCACCCTACGGTGGAATTTTCCCACACAGAGGTGTGACTCAGAGGAGAATCAGGGTCTTAAAGAGGTCTTAATGATGGGAATGACAGGGTAGGGCAGGAGGGTGCTATACTGGCCTGCCAACGACCAATGACTGAGGTCTAGAAGGGAACCAGGACCTCTGAGGGAATGATAGTGTAGATACCAACTGACAATCAGATAGTCTCTCCCATTCCAACCTGATACCTTGACCCTATGAGTCCTGTAAACCTAGTAGCCCCCAGAGTTCTGATGCAACCCTGGGCAAGCCAAGGAGTCTAAATTTGAATTAACTCAAATTATGTCTTTACCATCCAGGAGTATGGGGACTCACAATATAAATTGAGTTAAGTTATAAAAATACAAAGGAAAGTTCTTGGGTACCTCATTTTGTCAACTGACATTCCAACTCCCTATATGAATAAATTTTTGGACATATTAGCAGAAGTACAATAGGCATTGATTTTAAGTTGCTGCATGAACACATTCTATGTGGCACAGATCAGAACACACCTGAGGTACAGGTTTAATCTAGGACCCAATTTTCAAGAGTATTGCCAAATTGGATGGAAAGAGAATAAAAATCATGCAATATGAAAAATCATACAAAGATCTGGAATCCTTAGCTGGGACTCTAGCAGTTTTCTAGTATTCAGAGAACAGTGACGACTAAGGCTGGAATTCCTGCAACATTTATGTAACACTGACTATCTTCCAGGTACTCTCTCAAGTCCTTCACAAAAGTTAGCTTTCAGTTCTTACAAAAGAACTTACAGAGCAATAAGTACTATTTTTATCCCCATTTACCAGGTGAAAAAATGGAGATGCAAAGAGGGGACATAATTTACCCAAGTTCATAACAGATGATGAGTGACGGAGCCAGGATTCGAACTTAGCTCTGCTCTGGGGTTCATGGCCTCACTTCACTCACTGTCATGTTCTAATTAGTGTGACAAAGAACTTTATTTACAGTCAGAAAGGAGCATGGGCCACAGAGGCAGTGACTTCACTGAAAGTGGGTTAGGCAGGTGTCATGGTTGGTATCAAGAGACTGAGGTCTCTGATTCTGAACTTCTAGGAGGCCATTATTTCCTTGAGATTTTACTGGTTAATTAAATTTTTTTTAAATTTGGTTTGAAATAAGCTTTTTCTCCCTTAAGTGGCATGTGAGACTTACACAACAAAAAGCAATAAAAATCTAGCTCAGGTGATATAGCTCTATTGAAAAATAGCAGACTTTTGTAAGTGAAAATATTCATGTAGTTACAGAGCTAATTGAGGATGACTTGGTGAAATTATTTTCAGATTCTCCCATACTTAAAAAAATCTTTTTTTGGGGGGTGACTTTATCTCCTGATTGTTGATTCTGTTGGCTGAATTTCTTGGGGTTAGTTTTTCCTACATGTTTTGGAATTTTGGTTTGAGAGCTCATCTTGTGGGGGAGGGGATCCTCCACCCATTCCCACTTCTATCTGCATTCACTTCTGTCTAACATACCTGAGATTATCATGGTCAATTTAGTCTTCCACCTCATTATAACATTGGGAATGTCACACTTGGTAGTCCATGAAGATCTGTCCCTTAGGAATATCAAGAGTTTACAGTACTTCTGGAATGCATTCAGAAAGTGGATGAGTACGATGAAATGAATGCAGACTCCAACTTGATTTATGTATACACAGACCTTTCCAAACATGCAACTACATAAAATTCAAGAAAGGATTATATTCTGTTTTAGACTGAAAGTTATCAACAGTGGTTTACCATCTTGGAAAATCAAATTACTGACAGTCTAAACACTTAGGCTTTTGAGTTGCCAATACCTTACACTCCATTAATCTTGCTTCTGTAGCTGTCTCGTTCACTGTGATAGCTACACAGAGTTGCAAATATCTAACAACTTCCTTACACCTTTCAGTGTGACTGTGACCAAGCATTTACATATTGAAATTATAAATTTCTTTCCTTCTATTTATTCTTTATATTAAAGTTAGTCTTATATTAATTTTTAAAAATCTATATGTAGGTAGGTTAATTTATTATAAATTTCATTTGGGACAGAACAGAAGGCATTACAAAATATTTATTATAAAATGGAGGTTTGAGGATTTAAAGAGCTTTCATTTTGTTTTGAGTTTCTATCATCCCCAAAACCTCAAAATGAAACCAAGCCCAAACCTCTAAATTATAAAACCAGGGCTTTCTTGAATCTTGACTCAGGTTTACTAAAAGAATATATGACACTTCACGAAAGTTGGTAGGAGGTAAGGTTTCCAGGGAGGGCAGTGTGAAGCAAATATCAGGTTTAGGAAAAACCAATAACAGGTTTAGAAAATTTTACTTTCTCAGAATATTTGCAGAAACTTTCAACTTAGACAGCATGTGCTGAAGAGCAAATTAAATAAGCAAGTGCTATGGCAAGCCTGCAGTATTCATACACATTTCTGTTAGAGTATTTGTGTATTTTTTTCCCCTTCTCTAATTCTCTTACCTGGGTGAGTTGATATCAGAGGATACATTTTAGCTTCAAGACAGGGGAGATCAGAAAAACAGATGACCTTCTTTTCTTAAACTCAGCATTGCTTTCCATTGACTCAGTAGAAGTTCATTGCCTTTACTCTATTTTCCTCCTTGAAATACCTTTTCTCTATCTCCACTCTTTCAAGTCCTATATTATACATTGCAAGAATAAATGGGCAAAAATGCCTAGTGAAAAAAGGGAAGCAAAGTTTAACGAGTGAAGAGTTATCTTGCCAAATAATAAAATGTATTATAAGGCTATACTTAATAAAACAGCATGTTAAAGTACAAGAATAGGTACAAATAAAAGAGATATTACAGAAGTAGACTCTATCAAAAGCTGTTATGATAAAAATGATATCAGAAATGAGTAGAGAAAGATTATTACATAAAGGGTGAGTACACAATAGATAAAACTTGAGAGAAAGATAGATTCTTACTATATGTCATGCATCAAAATAAATCTAACAGAATTTAAAGGTTTTATTTAATGTAAAAAATAGCAGAAAATATGGATGATTAGTGTCATGATCTCAGAGAGGGAAATAACTCTATATGAAAAAGCAGAAAGCAAGCCAATGGAGGAAATCACAAAGGAATAGATGAATCAAATTAACTACTTTAAATTTTGTTTTCATTTCTAATAACAGTAATGCCTGCTTTATTAGTACTTACTCTATGCTAATGAAATGGTCTCCAGGCCCTATGAATGTGTGCCTCCAACAGGAGCACATCTGCTGCTTACAGGTGTCCAGGTTGTGTCCCATACAAGGGCACGGCAACTAGGAGAGGGACATTCACATTGTAGACACATTTATTATTTTGATCTATTTTTATATTTTTATTATGGCTTTTTTTAGGTTTCAAAGATAGGCTTATTTGTATATTTATTATAACAGTTCCCTAACCGAGTAAAATATCTTTTCGTAATAGAGTACATAGATACCATTTTGCTTTGACTCATGAAGGAATGAGTTTAACAAACAAAATACTTTGTTGATGTAACAATAAACAATGCTTCTAATACTGGAAGCTACCTTTCACAAATTTCATGAGCTCATCAGAAAATATCTTAGAATGAAAAGGAAAAAATTCCCTGGTGGTAAAATGTAGCTAAATTTTGTGTCTCATTTTGTAGTTAACAGTATTGTCATTTGTTTATTTTTACTAAAATGATATTGCAGAGTTTCCATTTAAGCCTAATAATATTTTCATCTGACATGAATCACCATAGAATGAGTAATATTTATTTACCATTACCACATAATGATCTAATTATATCATAGCCATTATTATGCTGTGAAAATTTTATCATAAATTTTAATTGCTGTTAAAGCTCAATGGCTCATTAAATGAAAAAATTTTAAAATATTACACATTCTAAAGTAAATGTATAAAATGATTACATTATTTCTGCCCAGATACTCAAAACATAAGAAAACAGTGTATCATGATCAGAGAACAGAAAATGAGAACCATACAAAAAATGAAAAAGAAATTATTTGCATCAGATCATTGAATGCCAGGGGGAAGAAAGAAAAGGAAATGACTGGTCTCAGAAGAATCTAGCACAGACTTCACAGGGGACAAGTGGTGAATTTACTATTTCTATGTCAATAAGAATGGATGAATTCCTTTAAAAAAAATGAGAACCCATCTAGAATCCATTAAATGAAATACATTTTCTGTTGATCCAGTTAAAGTCCTTGTATTTTAATATTAAAAGCAGAACCCTCTTGTTGAGATTATCCATCTCAAATAGGACAAGTTTATCTTCCAGAGGAAAGCACAGATAGGAAGTTTCTGGAAACTTCTCACATAAGAATTCTGGCAAATGTTGAAAAAAATTGTAACTCCTGTTACTTTTTTTTTAAGCTGAAAGAATTATTTCTAAAAATATATATATTATTTTATAAATCCCTTAAGAAAAAAAACCAACTGAACAAAGAGAATGGGGGCACAGAATGACAGATTTTGTCACATAATTGTCATAAAAAATGAATAGAATGAAATGCACCACATTTTATTAAGTGTTTAAAGTTAAAAACTTTTGAAAAAAGTAATTATTGATGCTATAGGAAATAAACTATTTGAAGATAAGAAACTATTAATGTGCCAATAGTAAATGTATACTATAAATAATTATATATTTAGCAAAAACATTTGAGCATTCAGAGAATAATCTACACAACTGAATGACACTGGAAATCTTCATTTAGTAGAAACCACAGCAAAATTGGATAACATTGTGACTGACACTTACGTATAATACAAACATCAACAACAAATAACAATATTGCACATTATGTAGGGATGAAATACAAAACTGAAAATCAAGATTATAGCAGATGGAATTAACAAGATTATTTAATAAGGTGAACAATGCTAATTATTATTCAATCATTTTAGATAACAACCAGTGGTGTGCTGATAAACTGTCTTAAAAAAGAAAAAAAAAGGGTGCCTGGGTGGCTCAGTCATTAAGCATCTGCCTTCGGCTCAGGTCGTGGTCCCAGGGTCCTGGGATCGAGTCCCGCATCGGGCTCCCTGCTCAGCGGGAAGCCTGCTTCTCCCTCTCCCACTTCCCCTGCTTGTGTTCCCTCTCTTGCTGTTCTCTCTCTCTCTGTCAGATAAATAAAATATTTAAAAAAAAAGAAAAAAGTCCTGATTTGTGGCATTTGCCGATTTCAGTGGTGCAAACACTCCTAATAAGGCTGATTTCAAGCTCCTAATAATTTAACAACTGGCTCACAAAATTCCTGAATATTTAATGGTAGGCTTTCACCAGCGGGTGCAAGCTGGCTCCTACATACCACATACACATACAATCAAAGCCATGTAGAACAGATGATAATTGTTGATAGATCTGTGAACTTAAAAATGCAAATCTTGTTATTTCTACATGCGACTAGTTGGGGCAGTTCTGTCCAGTAGGTGACATAAGTAAAGAACAATTATATATGTATTTTTAGTAGACCAGTTACAAGAGAAAATCTGAAAATCTAAAATCTGGGTATAATAATAGCATAAATGTGCAAGGAAAACAACAAATTGCAGCAGATGATGTTTGAAAATGATAGAACATCCTGTATTCTGCTTTCTGTGCATTTTTTAAGCTGGGAGGAAATGAGAAGGCAAAACTCTGATAACTCTGAATAGCTTTTTATATGGCACAAACTATACAACTACTTTTTAGCCTCAATAAAAATTAAAGAGTATTGGACACACATTTACCAAATATAAGTATTTAGCCATTGTTGCATTTGTAATAGGAAATGCAGTTGGTAACATTATGTTACTAAAAACACAAGTAGAAGAAGGGAGATTTGGTGGGCGGTGGGTTTTGAAATAGGTGACAGGGATGAAGGAGGGCACTTGTCATGAGGAGCACCAGGTGATGTATGGAACTGTTGAATCACTATATTGTTCACCTGAAACTAATATAACATGGTATGTTAACCGTACTGAAATTAAAATTAAAACTTGATTTAAAAATTTAAACATTTTTTAAAATTAAAAAATATCCAACAATAAAAATAAAAACAGAAATAGAGGCAGGTTAAAAACTCTTAGAATTTTTTGATGGCACTAGTAAAGAAAAGAAGCCAAAGAATACTTGAAGAAACATCAAAAGTTGTATGTATTTGTTTAGCTCAAATTTATCATATTTTAAAAAGTATTAATGTTGTAAGCAAAATGTTGCAGAAAATGAAATTCAAGACTTGAATAATACCCTTCAAATGTCATCAAAGAGATTAAAAAATTTTGAAATTATGATTGTGATTTTTATGAAAAATATATTATTGTTGTTAAAGAAATTGCAATCTCTGGATATAGATATGAATCTCAAAACCTCCAAACAAAAAGACCAAGTTTGACTGGAAATCCCGCAGTCAACCCACCTCTGTCAAAAACCAAAATTTCCAAGCGAAGAATTTTGTTTTCTGTATCAGATACAATAATATTACCATTAAGGAAATTTTAGTTTTTATTTTATTTTATTTTATTTTTTCTTTTCTTTCTTTCTTTTTTATTTTTATTAAGTTCAGTTAGCCAACATATAATACATCATTAGTTTTTGATGTAGTGTTATTTATGATAAAAACTCTCAAAAAATAAAAGGAAAGTTTTATGATGCCAAGAAAATACTATGCCTATTTTGATGCTCTAGATAACACCATTTGCTGAAATATGAAGAAAATGAAATACTATAACTACACAAAAAGTTATAATTGATATCTGATGACTATAACAGCGAATGTGATATTTATGGGTCACAAGTATTTGAGAAACTAAAATCTTTAAGCTGCTTTCTAAAATCTACATAGATTTCCTCTGAAATATTACAATTTCAATATTGAAATGCTTGCAGCAATAACTTACTGAATACATTTTCAAATATTCTGATAGCTCTGAGGTTATAAGTAACCTCCAATTTCAGTTGCCAGTGGCGAATATAATTTCAAAATTAAAACGTACTTAAAACTACTTAAGGTCTGTAATATCTGAAGAAAAGTAGCAAGTAAATCAGAGATGACTTCTATGGAAAATGGGATACTAGATCAAGTAAGCACTGAAATTATCATAAAGAGTTCATTTCCATAAAACAACTATTAAAAATATATTAATAATAAAAATATTAAAAATACATATTCTGACTGTGCTGTTTGTAACTATTTTGATTAAATTTTTCATTTTCTATTATTTTATGTTCAATAATCTTATTTTTGTAATTTCTACAAAATATTTTTTATTTTGTAGAAATAAACTATAACTAATAAAAGTTTTACTTAAAGAAACATTTCTAATTTGCCCATTGTGTAAGCCAGCAGTATTCTTGATTAAATATATTTATTTGCACATGGTAGTGTATGTCTATACATAAAAATTATACAAATATACATTTTAAATGTGATAAAAATGAAATTGGAAATTACTGTATTTTGTGTTTTATTATATTTATTTCTGTATTTTTACTAATGTATTTTACTTATGCCCTAAAATGTTTATAAGTAATATTTTCTTAATAGCACCATGATTAAATATGTTTCACTAAAATAATGCTTTATTTTGAGAGAGTATCCAAAGGACTGTTTCTTTTTCCTTTTTTTCTAAGATTTTATTTTTAAGTAGTCTCTGTACCCAACATGGGGATCCAACTCACAACCCTGAGATCAGGAGTCTCATGCTCTTCCCACTGAGCCAACCAGGCACCCCCAAAAGACTGTTTCTTGTGTTTATTTCAATATCAATTTTTAATGGCTGTCACAGCTGAAAATATTCCCTCAGAAAGATGTTAAGTAAGAAACTTCAGTACAAACGTTAAGCTCAGTGTATGTCATTAAGTTTAGGGGAAAAGATTTAAGTAGTGAATGAATATCATATGAATTTTGACATCTGAAAAAATTATAGAGATTTGTCTTTACATATTAGATTACATGTAGACCATTTTGCCAATCATAGTGACTCTATGCTACCATTAGCTATCCAAATAAAATGTACAAATGGGATGTAAATCTGTATCTGTATATCAAACAGTTTTCTTAGTAATTTTAATTGTTCTGGCCAATCTCTTGGCAGATCTGATGAGCTTTTAAGGTAAGTAACAAGAAGTAGAGTGTCAGCCCCAGTTCATTTATGTTTGCATTGATAATAGTGTATTCAGTCCACATTTATTTGCAGGAAACCTCTAGACACTTGTGTGTATTTGAAGGGTAGTTTTTTAAAAATTTAAGTAATCTCTACACCCAGCGTGGGGCTTGACCTCGTGACCCCAAGATCAAGAGTCATATACTTTTCTTTTCTTTCTTTCTTTTCTTTTTTTTTTTTTTTTAAAGATTTTATTTATTTATTTGACAGAGAGAGAGAGAGCATAAGCAGGGGGAGCTGCAGGCAGAGGGAGAGGGAGAAGCAGGCTAGTCACCCAGGCGCCCCAAGTCATATACTTTTCTGACTGAGCCAGCCAGTTATCACTGAAGGACAGTTTAAATAAAGCTGGGTACTATAATCTGTAAATCTAAAATTGTTAGTTACATGTAAATGGCAACACATGGAAATCTTCCAGAAAGGAATAAAGGGCAGCACCATCAACTTTCCATATTTTAGGGATGCCTGGAGGGTTTAGTCAGTTAAGCATGTGCCTTTGGCTCAGGTCGTGGGATCGAGTCCCACATCGGGTTCCTTGCTCAGTGGGGAGCCTGCTTCTCACTCTGCCTGCTGCTCCCGCTGCTTGTGCTCGCTCTTTATTTCTCTCTCTCTCTGACAAATAAATAATCTTAAAAAAAATTAAGACAAACAAACAAAAAAACCTTCCATGTTTTAGAGCACCATCTTCTCTTTGTTATCCCCTATACCTGACATGTGCTCCAAAAAAAAGGATCCCAGGGTCCAAAGCCATCTTCTCTTGGTTATCCCCTATATCTGATATGCGATCCAAACAAAGGATCCAAAGGTCTCAGGGTTTGTGTCTCTATTAAGTATTGGTAAAGTTTAATTTCTATATTTTTTAAAGATAAAATAAATAAAAAGAAATATTTCAGTAATTTCTCTCTGCTCCCCTAGTGAACCACATGCATACCCCCAGGCGTATGTGTCTTGTCCAATACAAACCCAGACAATTGGAAATTCCCTCAAACTAGGAAAGGCATTAGGATGTTGTGCTGCCAGAAAGATGATGAATACTCATTATAATTATGTATTTTGTGTATTACCACTGAATATGTTACCAAAAAAAAAAAACCTAAACAGATTTTGCTACTTGGAAATTAAAAATTTTAGAATGCTTTTTGTATATAAAAATTTAATGCTATATAATAAACTGAGAGTTTTACAGTAAATTTGATAGGAAATGGGTTAATATCCTATTTTCTCACAAACAACAAGCTTAACATACAAAGACTTTTTACAAAATATCTTTGAAACTGCTGGAGAAAGTTTTTTAAAGTCACAAGGCATAAACAAATGATTTACAGAAGTATGAATGACTGGGGAACATGAAAAAAAAACTCATAAGTAATCAAAGAAATGTAAAATAAAACATAAGACTATCATTATCCCTGCATCAAATTATCTATGGTAAATGGTCTCTAAAGATAGCCTTCCATAATTCCTCCACTGCTGTACATACATATTACATCTCTCATCAAGAGGTGGCATTTAGGGATGCCTGGGTGGCTCAATTTGTTAAGCATCTGCCTTCGGCTCAGATCATGATCCCAGGACCCTGGGATCAAGCCCTGCATTCAGCTCCTTGCTCAGCAGGGAGCCTGCTTCTCCCTCTGCCTGCCTCTTTCTCTCTCTCTGACAGATAAATACATAAAAGCTTTAAAAAATGAGGTGGCATTTATTTCTGTGTCTTTAGAATCTGGGCTGGTCTTGTCACATGCCTTGAACAATATAGAATGGGGTAGAAATGATGCTGTGCATCTAATATGTAAAGATGCACATCATTTGATCATATGGTGGTTCTATGTTTAATTTTTTTAGGAAATTCCATACTGTTTTCCATAGTGGTTGTACCATTTTACAATCCCACAAATAGTACACAAGAGTTCTGATTTCCCTACATCCTGCTAACACTTGTTATTTTCTGTTTTTTTGTTCTGTTTTGTTTTGTTTTTGTAATAGTCATCCTAATGGGTATGAGGTGGAATCTTATTGCTGTTTTGGCTTGCATTTCTCTTATGATTAGTGATGTTGAGCATATTTTATAGGCTTGTGGGCCATTTTTATATCATCTACGGAGAATTTCTATTCAAGTCCTTTATCCCAAAGAATTGAAAGCAGGGTCTCCAAGAGATATTTGTATGCCCATATTTGTAGTAGCAGTACTTACAATAGCTAATAAATGTAAACAACCTAAATGTTCATCAGTGGATGAATGGATTAAGAGAATGTAGTATACGTGTACAAAGGGATATTATTCATACAATGGGATATTATTCAGCCTTAAAAAGAAGGAGCATCCTGTTATATGCTACAACATAGACGAACCTTGAGGACATTATGTTCAGTAAAATAAGCCAATCATGAAAAGACAAATACAGTCTGATCCACTTATATGAGTTATCTAAAATAGTCAAATTCACAGAAATAGAAAGTAGAATGGTATTTACCAGGGGTTAGGGGAAGGAGAAAATGGAGAGTTGTTTAATGGGTGTAGAGTTTCAGTTTTGCAAGATGAGAAAGTTCTGGAACTTTGTTGTACAACAATGTGAATATATTTAATGCCAATGAACTGTTCACTTAAAAATGGTTAAGATGGTAAGTTTTATACCATGTGTCTTTTACTGCAATTAAAAACTTAAAAATTTGATAAAGATTTCTCAAGCAATTGGATGAAAATATCAATAACACTTAAATAAAACTCATAATCTTAGTCCAGGAAGTAATAATATAGGTGGAGAATTATAAAGATGTTCATTATAGCATTATTTCTAGTAGTAAATTAGTAGTTTACTATTGAAATATCTGACAGCAGAATTAGGGTTAGTCACATGAATTGTGATATATCTATATGACAGATTATTTCAATGAGGTAAAAAAATTTATGAATGCTGAGTGAATAAAGCACAATAGAAAACTCTTTATATCGTGTGATCCAAACATATAAAAAAAACGTAAACATATGTATGTATAGCTGTTTGTTAAATATGTGATATAATCATACACAGACATATTCTTTGTGTGTATACATATATATGTTTACATATCCTGTCTATTATATACATGCATGTAACCAGTTTACTGAAGGAGCCAGACTTGGTAGGTTTCAAATGTAAAGTAACTTTATTCTTCCACAGAACTGCCTTTTTCAAATAAACTCTAGAGACTCATTCTTCCCGTTGCCAAGATGAACTTGTGAGCAGATCCTGAGGTTGTATAGTTATTTGAAGATAGTAAAAAGCCTACATTGGGGTGGCTCCGTTGGCTGAGTGTCAGGCTGTTGGTTTTGGCTTAGGTAGTGGTCTCATGGATTGTGGGGTCTGGGCCTGGGTCGGGCTCCGCACTCAGTAGGGAGTGTGCTGGAGATCTTCTCCTTCTACCCCTACCCCTACTACCCCCCACTCTCTCTCTCATGTAAATAAATCTTAAAAAAAAAAAAAAAAAGCCTAGCTTAGGCTAACATCACAACTTCGTTTTTGAAGCTTCTCTCTTGGCCCAGCTGAGGAAACCTGCAGTAGGAAAAGGGGATTGGTTGGTTGCTTCATAATTACCCACTTCGCTTTTTCATCCTCCTTCCCTACTCACTCAGCTGCCTCTCTAGCCTGCTGGATTGAAGGAAGGTAGGGAGGAAAGGAAAGGTCAGAAAAGATAACTGCCATCATCCCATTGGACATGACAACGGTTTAAATGCTGATTTCCAGAGCGTGTCTTGGTGTTCTCTAAAAACTGTCTCTCTGGTCCCACATAATCCTCTTGCCCTTTCTCTTTGCAGACTTCCCTCCAACTTTGTCCACTCATGAAGATGCATGCCACCCTTGCCTAATTTCATACTACTGTCTTCTCAGCCTTAACTCCCTTGGAGTCCATTACAGGGATCTTCTTGGAGATGGTCCCTTTTGAGCTGATTGCAGTCATGGTCCATGAAGACCAGAAAAACAGGGATTTTTGTTTCACTGAACTCTTGAAGTACACACAGATGCTTTTTAACTTGGGCTTCTTTTTTTTTTTGTTCTCCTCATGCCACTGATGGCTTCCCTCAGCCTCTCTTCTTCAGAGTTTTTCCAGGAGGGAATCAGATACTGGTACTTGTGTCTACCAAACTCCAAAGAACCCTGGCTAAGCTATCCAAGTAGTTTTCTTGAATCTTCATATTTGGACCAAAGTGAGAGAGAAGCACATCTCCCACAGATGTGGGGAGAAGCAGTGCATCTGTTCTAGGACAACTTTCTCTCTGAGGCAGGGTTTTTCAACTATAGCACTATTGACATTTGGGGCCAGATAAGTATTTGCTGTGGGAGGCTGTCCTGTGTCCTGAGGGATGTTAAGCAGCATCTCTGGCTTTTACTCACTAGATGCTAGTAGCCCTGCCCCCCACCCCCCAGTTGTAATAACAAAAATATCTCCAGACATTGCCAAATGTCTCCAGTTGAGAGGCATTGACCTAAGGGCATTCTTTCTATAAAACTTCCTACTTCTACTTCCTAGTGACTTCTTCACCTTCTTCTTCTTCTTCTTTTTTTTTTTTTTAAGGATAAAGTGGCTGGTGGACTAATGTTGGCAAAAGAGAACCCCAAAAGCAAGTTCTTTATAGATGGTGCACGAGCTTTAGAATGTGGGGACACTTGGCACACTGAAACCCCAAGATAAGAATAATTCTATTTAACAACTTGTTGTTCCACATACAATGATAAAAAAAAAAAACCCAAGTGATAGAAGAGATAAGAAAGCACACCAAAATATTAATAGAGACTATCTCTGAATGGTGAAATCATTGGTGACCTTTTAATATTATAACTTTAATATTTTATACAATGAATTTATAGTTCACATACAGAAGCATTTTTTAAAAAAGAAGACCAAACAAACCGTACCAACTTTGAAGACCTAACTCAGATGCCGTCTCCTTCATGGTAACTTTTCAGATCACCAAGCTAGAAATCCTTTATTACTCCTGGAGCAATAATTGCAGTTGACTTCTATTGAGCACCATAGCCCTATACATGCATGTAGTCTTCACAATAACCCCATTCACTAGGCGTTTTGTTCTTCTTGTTTTGCAGATGAAGAAACTAACTTTAGAGAAGTAAATAAGTTGCCTAACTGGTCGAATCCCGGAAACTGATAAATGACAGAGCTGTCACTCAAGCCTGAATCTGTCTCTTGTGCCCCATCTAGGTCACTGGGCACCTAGAACTCAGTGGTGTTTTAAGTGAACTTAAACATTACTAGGACTTTTTTTTCTTTGTCTGCATAGTATTCTCCAACAAAATTATAAACAGTTTCTTTTAGAGAATAGGGTATCAAGCTTTCATTAAATATCTTCATGGAGGGCCACAGGGTAGGTAGATTACTGAAATAGTGCTTAGGTAGAACAAAATGGCAAACACTTATAAGTTATATATAAACATGAGACTAACCCATAGTTTCTACCATAATTATTCAACATCACTTTGTAATGGCAATATCATAAATCGTGAACATGACATGAGGACATATAACTAAGCAGATGACCTGCTGCCTAAATATTCATGTTATTTATATTCATGGAAAAGGAGAAACAGTTAGTATATACTGTAAAAAAAGACATTGTTAGTCATACTAAACAGATTTTAGGATGAAATTGTTATGTAAATTCAACCCAAACTATTTAAAATGCAAACTCAATGTAATAATAATGGCAGAGCCTATGATGACTAAAAAGAGGGGTAATAGCTGAGGAGGCACATGGCCTAGGGAGACCCATGGCCTAGGGAGACCCATGCCAGAGCTCTAGGCCTGGAGAAATAAGAGCAAGTTGATCTCCACTTTATGGAGGAGATGAGACACCCCAGATACAACAAGACATTGGTTCTAGTGGCTCAACAGCTGGCTGAGTAGAGTGAAGGGGTTGCAAGTTTTCAATCCTATAACTATGTGGGGGTGGTAGAAACCAGAACTGATATGTGTGCCATGGAAAAGCCCTTCATTTCTATTACTGTAGTCAGAATAGGTACAACTCATCTTCTTTTGGAAAACTAATGAAAACAGCAAGGTTAATGGTAAAATTCAAGGGTGGAGACTTTGTACCAATGGTACTAAAAAATGTAGCCTGTGGACCAACATCAGCATTAATTTGGACATGCTAATTCTTGGTCGCTGCACTAGAATCTTTGGAGTTAGGACCCAGGAATTTGTATTTTAACCTCCTCTCCAAGATGATTCTAATAGATGTTAAAGTTTAAGAGGCACTGATCTATACCACCCCCACCACATTCACTACCTTAACAACAGAGGGAGCCTCCTTAAGAATCCATTTACAATGTAAGTTTCTAACTGTGCTGTTCAAGAGGTAGACATGAACCACATATGGCTACTGAGCACTTGAAATGTGGCTGGTCCAAGTAAAGATGTGCTGTAAATATAAAGAAAACAATGGGTGTCAGAGAATGAGTACAATTAAGGAATGAAAAATACCTCATTAATAATTATTTACACTGACTACATGTTTAAATGATAATATTTCAGTTATATTGGATTCAATAAAATGTATTATTTGCTTCACCTGTATCTTTTTACTTTTTGGCGGAGTTACTGGGACATTTAAACTTGCATATGTGGTTTGCATTATATTTCTATTGGACAGCATTGTTCTATCTAATTGCCTTAAATAAAGGAGAAGATTTCTTTCCTAGCCTACATTTTCCAGTTCTAAACTACCAAGAGCTTATTTCTAGTTCTAAACTACCAAGAGCAGAAATAACAGGTATTTTTTCATGTTTAATAGGTGCCAGACCTTGTACTTAGCATCTTGCTTGGATTATTTCATTTAATCCACACAAATAGAAATAGATACTATTATTTTTTTCATTTTTTAATTTAAATTCAGTTAGCTAACATATAGTACATCATTAGTTTCAGATGTGGAGTTCAGTTATTCATCAGTTGCACATAACACACAGTGCTCATTACATGCCTTCTTTAACGCCCATCACCCAGTTACCTCATCCCCCCACTCACCTCCCCTCCAGCAACCTTCAATTTGTTTCCTAGAATTAAGAGTCTCTCATGGTTTGTCTCCCTCTCTGATGACTTCCCATTCAGTTTTCCCTCCCTTCCCCTATGATTCTCTACACTGTTTCTTATATTCCACTTATGAGTGAAACCATGTGATATTGTCTTTCTCTGACTGACTTATTTCACTCAGCATAATACCCTCCAGTTCCATCCACATCAATGTAAATGGTAAGTATTCATCCTTTCTGATGGTTGAGTAATATTCCATTGTGTATATATATATATATATATGTGTGTATATATATATATATATATATATACACACCACATCTTATTTATCCATTCATGTCGATGGACATCTCAGCTCCCTCCACAATTTGTTTCTTGTGGACATTGCTGTTATGAACATTGGGGTGCAGGTGCCCCTTCACATCACTACATTTGTATCTTTGGGGTAAATACCCAGTAGTACAATTCCTGGGTTATAGGGTAGCTCTATTTTTAACTTCTTGAGGAACCTCCATACTGTTTTCCAGAGTGGCTGTACCAGCTTGCACTCCTACCAACAGTGTAAGAGGGTTTCTCTGCATCCTTGCCAACATTTGTTGTTTTTTTTGTCTTGTTAATTTTAGCCATTCTGACTGGTGCGAGGTAGTATCTCATTGTGGTTTTGATTTGTATTTCCCTGATGCCAACGGATGTGGAACATTTTTTCATGTGTCTGTTGGCCAATTGTATGTCTTCTTTGGAGAAATGCTTGTTCATGTCTTTTGCCCATTTCTTGACTGAATTATTTGTTTTTTGGGTGTTGAGTTTGATAAATTCTTTACAGATCTTGGATACTAGCCTTTTATCTGATATGTCATTTGCAAATATCTTCTCCATTCCATCGGTTGCCTTTCAGTTTTGTTGACTTTTCCCTTTGCTGTGCAGAAGCTTTTTATCTTGATGGAGTCTCAATAATTCATGTTTGCTTTTGTTTCCCTTGCCTTTGGAGACATGTCTAGCAAGAAGTTGCTGTGGCTGAGGTCACAGAAATTGCTGCCTGTGTTCTCCTCAAGGATTTTGATGGATTCTTGTCTCACATTTAGGTCTTTCATCCATTTTGAGTCTATTTTTGTGTGTGGCGCAGGGAAATGGTCCACTTTCATTCTTCCACATGTGGCTGTCCAATTTTCCCAACACCATTTGTTGAAGAGACTGTCCTTTTTCCACTGGATATCCTTTCCTGCTTTGTCAAAGATTAGTTGACCATAGAGTTGAGGGTCCATTTCTGGGTTCTCTATTATGTTCCATTGATCTATGTGTCTGTTTTTGTGCCAGTACCATACTGTCTTGATGATGACAGCTTTGTAATAGAGCTTGAAGTCTGGCATTAGGATGCCACCAGCTTTGGTTTTCTTTTTCAACATTCCTCTGGCTATTTGGGGTCTTTTCTTTTTCCATACAAATTTTAGGATTATTTGTTCCAGCTCTATGAAAAATGTCAGTGGTATTTTGATAGGGATTGCATTGAACGTGTAGATTGCTCTAGGTAGCATAGACGTTTTAACAATATTTGTTAATATCGTCAATATTAACAATATTTCCAATCCATGATCATGGAATTTTTTTCCATTTCTTTGTGCCTTCTTCAATTTCTTTCAAGTGTTCTGTAGTTTTTAGAATACAGATCCTTTACCTCTTTGCTTAGGTTTATTCCTAGGTATCTTATGGTTTTTGGTGCAGTTGTAAATGGATTCCTTAATTTCTCTTTCTTCTGTCTCATTGTTAGTGTATAGAAATGCACCTAATGTCTGTGCATTGATTTTATATCCTGCCACATTGCAGAATTCTTGTATGAGTTCTAGCAATTTGGGGATGGAGTCTTTGGGTCCTCCACACTAAATTATCATGTCATCTGCAAAGAGTGAGAGTTTGACTTCTTCTTTGTCAATTTGAAAGCCTTTTATTTCTGTTTGTTGTCTGATTGCTGAGGCCAGGACTTCTAGTACTATGTTGGACAACAGTGGTGAGAGTGGGCATCCCTGTCATGTTCCTGACCTTAGGGGAAAAAGCTCTGTTTTTCCTCACTGAGAATGATATTCCCTGTGGGCTTTTCATAGATGGCTTGTATGATATTGATTTATGTTCCCTATATTCCTACATTATGGAGAGTTTTAATCAAGAAAGGATACTGTATTTGTCAAATGCTTTTTCTGAATCAATTGAAAGGATTATATGGTTCTTGTCCTTTATTTTATTAATGTGATGTATCACGTTGATTGATTTGCAAATATTGAACCACTCTTGCAGCACAGGAATAAATCCCACTTGGTTGTGGTGAATAATCCTTTTAATGTACTTTTGGATCCTATTGGTTAGTATCTTGGTGAGATACAGAGGAACACCTCAGGGATATTGGTCTGTGATTGTCCTTTGCAGTGGGGTCTTGGTCTGATTGTGGGATCAAGGTCATGCTGGCCTCATAAAATGAGTTTGGAAGTTTTCCTTCCCTTTCTATTTTTTGAAACAGCTTCGGAAGAATAAGTGTTAGTTTTTCTTTAAATGTTTGGTAGAATTCCTCTGGGAAGCCATCCAGCCCTGGGCTCTAGTTTTTTGGGAGATTTTTGATTACTGTTTCAATTTCCTTGCTGGTTATGGGTCTGTTCAGGTTTTCTATTTCTTCCTGTTTCAGTTTTTGTAGTTTATATGTTTCCAGGAATGCATCCATTTCTTCCAGGTTGCCTAATTTGTTGGCAAATAGTTGCTCATAATATATTCTTATAATTGTTTGTATTTCTTCAGTGTTGGTTGTGATCTCTCCACTTTCATTCATGATTTTATTTACCTGGATTCATTCTCTTTTTGAGAATGGTCAGGGGTTTATCAATGCTATTAATTCATTCAAAGAACCAGCTCCTAGTTTCTTTGATCTGTTCTACTGTTCTTTGGTTTCTATTTCATTGATTTCTGCTCCAAACTTTATTAATTCTCTTCTCCTTCTGGGTTTAGGCTTTATTTGCTGTTCTTTCTCCAACTCCTTTAGGTGTAAGATTAGGCTGTTTATGTGAGGGCTTTCTTGTTTCTTGAGAAAGGCTTGTATTGCTATATACTTCCCTCTTAGGACCGACTTTTCGGCATCCCAAAGGTTTTGAACAGCTCCGTTTCCATTTTCACTTGTTTCCATGAATTTTTTAAATTCTTCTTTAATTTCCTGGTTGACCCATGCATTCTTTAGTAGGATGCCTTTTAGCCTCCATGTATTTGAGTTCTTTCCAACTTTCCTCTTGTCATTGAGTTCCAGTTTCAAATCACTGTAGTCTGAAAATATTCAGGGAATGATCCCAGTCTTTTGGTACTGGTTTAGACCAAATTTGTGACCCAGTATGTGATCCATTCTGGAGAATGTTCCATATCCACTCGAGAAGAATGTGTATTCTGTTTCTTTAGGATGGAATGCTCTGTATATATCTGTGAAGTCCCTCTGATCCAATGTGTCATTCAAAGCCCTTGTTTCCTTGTTGATCTTCTGCTTAGACAATCTGTCCATTGCTGTGAGTGAGATGTTAAAGTCCCCTACTAGTATTGTATTTTTATTAAGTTTCTTTAATTTTGTTGTTAATTGGTTTATATAATTGGCTGCTCCCATGTTAGGAGCATAAATATTTGTAATTGGTAGATCTTCTTGTTGGATAGACCCTTTAAGTATGATAGTGTCCCTCTTCATCCCTTACTATATAGCCTTTGGTTTAAAAACTAATTTGTCTGATATAAGGATTGATACCCCAGCTTTCTTTTGATGTCCATTGGCATGATAAATGGTTCTCCACCCCCTCAGTTTCAATATGGAGGTGTCTTTAGGTCTAAAATGAGTGTTTTATAGACAGCATATGGATGGGTCTTGCTTTTTTGTCCAATCTGATATCCTGTGTCTTTGAGCATTTAGCTCATTTACATTCAGAGTAACTATTGACAGATATGAATTTAGTGCCATTGTATTGCCTGTAAAGTCCCTGTTTCTGTAGATTGTCTCTGTTTCTTTCTGGTCTATGTTACTTTTGGGCTCTCCCTTCACTTACAGGGTCCCCTTCAGTGTTTCTTGCACGGCTGGTTTAGTGATCACAAATTCTTTTATTTTCTGTTTGTCCTGGAAACTCTTTATCTCTCCTTTCATTCTGAATGACAGCCTGACTGGATAAAGTATTTTGGCTGCATGTTTTTCTCATTTAGTATCCTGAATATATCATGCCAGCCCTTTCTGGCCTGCCAGGTCTCTGTGGATAGGTCTGCTGCCAGTCTAATGTTTCTACCATTGTAGGTTAAGGAGATCTTGCCTCAAGCTGCTTTCAGGATTTTCTGAAATTTGCAAGCTTCACTATCACACATTGGGGTGTTGATCTATTTTTATTGATTTTGGGGGGGATCCTCTCTACCTCTTGGACCTGAATGCCTGTTTCCTTCGCCAGATTAGGGAAGTTCTCAGCTATGAAATGCTCAAATATACCTTCTGTCCCCCCCTCTCTCTTTCTTCTTCCTTTGGGACCCCAGTAATCCTAATATTGTTTCACTTCATGATATCGTTGATTTCTTGAAGCCTCCCCTCATGGCCCACTAGTTGTCTTTCTCTCTCTTTTCTTCAGCTTCCTTGTGTTCCATCATCTTGTCTTCTATGTCACTGACTCTCTCTTCTGTCTCATTTACCCTAGCTGTTAGAGCATCCAATTTAGACTGCATCTCACTTAAAGCATTTTTAATTTTGGCCTGATTAGATTTTATTTCCGCACTAAGAGATTCTCTAGTGTTTTTTATGCTTTTTTCAAGCCCTGCTAGTAACTTTATAATTATTTTCCTGAATTCCAGCTCTGACATTTTACTTATATCCATATCAATTAGATCTGTGGCAGAGAGTATCATCTCTTGTTCTTTCCTTTGTTGTGAATTCCTCCTAGCCATTTTGCCCACAGAAAAATGGATGAATGCGAGAACAAAATTAAAAAATATCAACCATGAACCCAAGCGAAATACACACTACACAAGTCTGAAGAGTTCAGAAACCAAAAAAGGAAAAACGGGGGGGCAGGCAGAATATAATCTCCCAGGTGGACAAAACAGGGTGATCCACTTGGTCCTGGGAATTTTTTGGTCTCTTTGTTAGAAGACACTAAATCTCAAAATTGTAAAGAAAGAAAAACTTATATATATACAAAAATAAAATTGAATAGAGTGAAAGGAAGCCAAAAATGAAGAATACAAATGTAAATGTAAAAATGAAAGTTCAAAAAGACTTAAAAACAAAGAATTGACAAAATAAGAAACTAGCTGAAACGGAAAAAAAGAAAAACAGAAAAGGAAAATTTTAAACTGAAAGATTAAAGAGTCATGAGAAAAAAACCTTGACTTCTATATACTATTTTCCCTTAGCACTGGAGTTTTGCAGTTCTGTGTGCTTTGTAAACTTGGTATTCCTCTGATGTTCCAGCTGGTCTTCTGGGGGAGGGGCCTGCTGCACTGATTTTCAGGTGTCTTTGCCTCGGCAGAGGGGGCTAGGCTCAGTGTAAGTTGCTCCCGGTTGCTCTATGTGGCTTTTGTTCCCTGAAAACTTTCTGTGCTGTTTTAGAGGATGAAAATAAAAATGGTGGAGCCCCATCCCCAGCCCTGGGGCTGAAAGATGGTGGCCCCCTCTCTTCAGTAAACCCTCAGGGAAAAGCAGTCTTCACTTTTGTGTGCACCAAACTGCAGACTTCTGCGGTGCATACCCTCACCGATCCTCCCAGGGGAGGGAGGAGGTCGCTGTGGGCCTGCTGCTTGCAGTGCCCCCGCTCGGAGAGCAGTCACCCAATTGTGCCACAGTTCGTGGTTTATGGCAAACCGAGCTGAAAGCCCACTCCTGGGCTTGCTGACATTAGCCGGTTTCCCTGCTCCAGTGCTTGGAACTCTGCTGGCTCAGGCAGCTCTGTTCTTTCTGTGAACCCGGGGATCCTGAAACCACATTGTCCCACCTAGGATTCTGCCCTGCTTCACCACCTGAGCACCTTTCAGGAAGGGCATCTCTCACTAGAGCAGACTTCTAAAAGTTCTGATTTTGTACTCCGCTGCTATATCACTTTCTGGTAGCCAGCTTGTGAGACCCTCCCCCGCCACTGTTTATCTTCCAATACACCCCCTCCAATTCACTTCTCTGCAAGAGTGGTTGCTTTTCTATTTGTAGAATTCCAGCAATTCTTTGCTTACATCTCTGGTTGAATTCATAGATGTTCAGAATGATTTCATAGATATCTAGCTAAATTCGAGGGACCGGACGAAAGGAGGTCTTCCACCATCTTGCCTCCCTCAATAGCTACTATTATTACCCCCATTCTAATGATAAGGAAACTGAAGCTCAGAGAGAGTGCTCAAGGATATCGTGTGATACGCGACAGAGCCAGAAGTCAACTCAGGTCCATCTGACCCCAAAGCACATACTTTTACATATTTCTCTGTATTTCTTCTACTTGTTAGACAATATACTGAAAAAGAGAACTATTCATTTTCAATAACATTTCTGTACATTAAAATGATGAGTATATTCAAGCTATATCAAGTAGAAGCAGATCATTAGAAAGAAAGAATGACAGAATCAACTCTATGTATAATGTGTGAATCCATATATATTTAAGATGTAAAGCCACCCAGAAAGTTACACACAATATTCCTTGGTTTTGCATCTGATCAATGGTCTTCTTTAGTAGTTCCCATTTTTTTTTTTTTTAAGTAGGCTCCATACCCAGCATGTAGCCCAATACAGGGCTTGAACTCACCACCCTGAGATCAAGACCTCAGCTGAGATCAAGAGTCAGTGGCTCAGCTGCCTTAGACACCCAGGCACCCCTCCCATAATAAATCTTAAGGCTGGTTATATCACTAAGAAATCTCTCCAAACTTAGTTGGCAGTATTTAGATCAGAAACAAATCAAGAGAAACCAGCAACTTCATAGCTTTTGAAATACTCCATATTATGTCCTACAAGCATCAAGGCCCTGAACCAGCCTAGGTCACAGAAAGGCTATTAGTTAGGGTGGATTTTTTTTTTATAGACAATTCTATTCACCAGAAGATCTGTTAAACCATGATGAAATGACACTTTTTAAAAATGTAAGCAGACACATCATCCGTCTTTCCTGGCAGAGGAGCCAGGAAGATTGCCACCAACATACTATTCATTCTAACTGTTCCATCAATATTTGCAACTATTGGTAGAAGACACCATCAGGGCAAGCCTCAAAATCAAAGGGATGCAGAGCAACAGAGATGTCTAACAATAACCAACAGCCTGTTTGGATATGTCCTCAAAAATGAATAAAGTGTGCTTTCCATCATCTGTGAAGTAATCTAATAAAACACCAGAATATGGAGCTATGTACTGAAGAATAGAAGGAGGGAAGATATCAGGAGCAGTGGTTGAAGTGCAGTGGTGTACCTCATGGCACCAGTATCTATAAGCTTCTTCATCAATTGGGACAAACTTGATTTCTTATGATCAACAGCAACATTGCTTTTTATTAGTTCCATATTAAACATGTCTGGTTAATAGTAGGGTCAACAAAAATTTATGTTCTAAGAGTTTGTCCCTACTAACCAATTTGAGTTGACCACAGCCAATTAGCTCCAAGCTATTCACAACCTCAGTGGGTGGTCTGCACAGACGTTGGGAAATGTTCCCAGTTGCTTTTGGATCAAGTCTCCTATGGGTTTTAGAACCAACTGGACCCTGTCCATCAGTGGTGTCATCAAGGAGATATATAAGTGAATAACAGAATTCCATCAGTTGGAACTCCTAGGATAGTGTTTGTCTTCTTCACAATGTTTATTTCCCACACTACAACCACAGACTTCTCAGGTTCTGAGTTAATAGAGAAGACATTAAAAACAAAACGAAACAAAATTCCACTGCTTTGCTTATGGAGTCCTCAATCCATATACATTAGTAATACCATCACCAATCAATAAAACAGACCTAATCCCTCCCAAATCATCAGAGGTCAACTCCAAGAATAACAATCTTCAAAACTGAGTCACAAATGTTTCTTGTTGCAGTAGAGGCTGACAGCCAAGTCATTTATTTGGAAACACTGGTTGGGGCTAGGGTGAGAAATGACAGTAGTTATGTGCACATGAAGCATTTTTGCAGCTTATCCTCAGGTGACTTCTTGGAAGCTGCTGCCTGTGGACTTTTATGAGCTCTATTTTTTCATCAAGTCCTTAGGAAAGCCAAATTTCAATTGCCACTTAGAGTTCCCAGAGCTTGAATGTGCCAGCCCCTATATTTCCATAACTCACTCAGACTCTCATCCAATATAAAATGTAGGAGATTAATGTCTAATGACAGTTTTTTCCACCTGGGAAATACTAGCTTTCACTTGCTTGAAAAGTTCAAATTGAAGAGGAAACAAAGCCTTCCTCCTGATAGCAGAAACCCATAGAAATGTGAGTCCCTCAGTCTAGCCAGCGGTGAAAAGCATCGGCATAGCTCTATCCTTAGAGCCAAATTAAAACCATCAGCTCAGCCTGACTGTGATGTGGCCATAACATTTCACCACATTAAATGTGTTGATAACTGTGCATGAACAGGTAATGTGATCTGACAGTGTTCATTGTCACCACGGAGCTGTCATGTCTGAATTGTTTTCTCAAACTCAGAGAGTCAGTGTCCATCATGAGTCTTTATTCTAGCCTAAATTTACTATGATGGTAATAATACATTCAGTGATGGAAGAAGAATCCAAAGCAGAGGAAGCAAATTAATATTTATTGAGTACTCACTATCTATCTGTGGCAGACAGATCCTACCACAACCCCCACTGATTTCCCACTTCCAGAGTTCACCCCTTTGTGTAATCTCCTTCCCTTGAGTGTGTGCTGGACCTGGAACTTGTTTCTAACCAATACAGTATGTCAAAAGTAATGGGATGTCACACCCTTGATTAGGTTACATTATATGGCAAAGGTGATAGGCAATCATTCCTGTGGTTATATTATGTTATGTGAGATTCCTTCTTAGCAGAGATTCTCCTTGCTGACTTGATGAAGTAAAGAAGAAGTCCATGTGGCAAAAAAAAAAAAAAAAAAAAAAATTGTGGATGGCCTCTAGGACCTGAGTACAGTCTCCAACTGACAGCCTGCATAAGCCTGGGCTCTCCATCACATGGCTGCAAGGAAATGAATTCTGCCAATAACCTGAATAAGCTTAGAAGCAGGTTCTTTCCTCAGGGGAAAATGGAGCCTAGTTGACACCTTGATCATAGCCCTGTGAGATCCTGAGCAGAGGATGATGCTAAGCTGGACTTGGACTTCTGACCCATGGAAACTGGGATGACAAATGCATATATTATTTCCAGCTGCTATATTTGTGGTAATTTGTTACAGCAGCAGTGGAAAACTAATACATTGCCATGAACCCTGTTTCTGTTCTACGTCCTCCATCTTGCTTCATCACCTCCATAACCTTTGGAACTCTGATAACTAGGTAGGATGTAAAGTTGAAAAGTTCTTTCCCTTTTCTTAAGGAAATAGTCACACAAATTTTCAGAATTTTGCCTATGAGTCGAGGGAAATCTACCTCAATATCTTACTTCTAATACATAAACAGTCCTATAAGAATTATGACAGCCAACCATCTTCGAAATGGTTTGATACAAATTCTGCCCAGGGCAATATTAGCAGATGCCACCAGTGCCCTGGATATATCCTTCCCCACTCATCATGCCTATTCATGACTTCTTGTGGCCAGCACCTGTGACTCTAATAGCTAACGCTCTGTGGTATGCTCAGCTCATGGATGGGGCAGATCAAACTTTCTGGGGAACTGACATCTTTGAGAGCATCCCTTAGGCAATGGTGAATGGAATGGGAAGATAAAAACCCACCCAGCTCCCCTGGTTCTCAAGTACAGCCATTCTAAGGACTGTTTTACATCATTTTCCACAAGTGCCCAGTGGGACCAAGACCCAGGTGCCCAAAATGATAGCCTACTCCTTAACATGCTCTGTAATTGTTTCTTTCCTTTCCTGTCTCACTTCCTAGCTCTTATCAGTGGATCCTGGAATCTCCTCCCAAAATAAATGATTTGAATTAATTCCTCTTCTCAGGGTCTGCTTCTGGGTGAATTCAACCAAAGAAGTAAGGGTACTTCATGTTAGATGGACATTTGGTGAAACCCAATTAAGGACAAAAATAAGCACAGAGGTTGTCTTGAAGAGTAGCCCTAAAATGTTCTAGGCAATGTATGTGTAAAAGGAGAAATAAACTGACCAAAACTTTACTGATTTTATTTGTCAAACTCAGTATTTACTAGCCAAGCTTTGATAAATAATTTGATCCCCAAATACAAATACTAAGAAGGCAGTGTGTTGGATGATAGACACTGACATTTTCCACTGGACAGTTATCTCCCCTGTTGTGAAATCACATGCTAGCATTCTGATTTATACATCAGTTTCTTAAGTTTGGTTATTGTGAGTCAATTTCAAAAGTCCTGTTAACCTGCACAGCAATCACTGATTACTGAACTTATCATGGTGATCATTTCACAATATGCACAAATATTATATCATTATGTCATGCACTTGAAACTAATATGTTTTATGTCAATTATACCTCAGTTAAAACAAAGTATCAGATTCTAGAACTGCCAGCCCAGAACTCTCTGTCTGGGCAGACAGGCAGATTCCTTTTACAGGTTTATCACTTGCTTCAACAACCCTTATTATGCAATCAAAACCATACACAAATCCCAGACAATCATCTTGAGAAACAGAGCATTTTTATTCCTGTTTCAGCATGAAGGAATACTAGAAAGGGCATCACTAAATAAATAATGGGTATTCCAACATGAGCCAATAAGAATTAGAAAATGCCTGTTTTCGTGTCCCCTTTCTGCATATGCAACTTGGTAAAAACAGATCTTTTCTCACTGAAGTTTTGGGTTCTCCCAGCCCTCAACACCCAGTCCCATTTTTTTTTTAAACTTTCAAAATAATGCCCTTAACCACACTGACATAACAACTAGAACAACATTGACCAAAAAACCTCAAAAGAACAACAAGAACAAAACCCATACACTAGTTCTTCAGGAAGTAGAAGCATTTATTAGCATTAAATTCTAAAAGAAATTAGTTGTCTGTTTAAGTGGCATTAGATAACATAAGAGTTAATCTTCAACCTAAAGGTAATATATTCAACTACAGCAGAGTGAAAGTGTTTCAAGTGGGGCAAAGCTAAGGAGGCCTTGGAACCTTGACATTCTTAAACTAGGAGCAGGGATTCTCAGCCAGGGTCCACAACCCCCATGGAGACCGCATTAGCTCTCATGAGAGTTTCTTTACATGCCTTGCCTGTCAGCTGAATAAATAGCTCTCACAATTATCTGTATGGCTGTTTTTTTTTTTTTTTTACAGGTATAGACAGATGCTTTTGATGATAGTACTTTTGAATATGGTGGTGGTTAGCATTTTTGATGATCACTATGTATTCTCTCGGTCAACAGTCACTAAATAATATTGTTGGCATTTAGAAAAAGCCTTGATAAATTTTTTGGCTAAGAAGGAATCCTCACATATTAAAAGATTAGGAGTCATGATTTAGACAGCCCAAATGGGTAGCATGTTCCTTTAGATATCTTCCTTAATAATCCATTTTCTTTTTTTAAAATAAATTAATTTTTTAAAGTAAACTCTACCTCCAACATGGAGCTCAAACTCATGACCCTGAGATCAAGAGTTGCATGCTGTACTGACTGAGCCAGCCAGGTGCCCCAAGAATCCATTTTCTGAACTGGTTTTTGAATGGTGAGACAAAGGGAGTGTGAGTTCAGTGTTACCTTTTCTGGTGGCCCTTGTATTTAGAAGTTCCAAACTTTTGTCCAAAGTGGATCCTGTGATATGAGGTAAGGGTGACATTACGTTATGAAAATTCCCAAGTCTAACTGACGTGGGCCTATATTATAACCTGTGGTGGTGGTGTTAGGACAGAGGGAAGGAGGAACAATGGCTCCATTTGAGGCTTAGCCCAGCATACTGACCAGAGTAATTCTCCCATAAAAGCTCAACCCTGTCTAGCAAACTTGGTTCCACCCCGGTGTTTCCAGGAGCTCTCTCTGAGGTTCTAGAGCTTGTGTATCCAATGAAACCTGGTTCCCTAAGCTCACAGGTGGAGACATAATTCAGGAGTTCATGGGACTCTTCAGAATTATGATCTTTCTCAGTACTACAGTGCTTCACACCTTTGTATGTATCTTCTTTTGATCCTTTCTGCAACCCTATGAGGTGGGAAGGGAAGAATTATCCCATTTTACAGGTATGACAAACACCCTGTCTCACGTGGGTTGCCTTTCTCAGGGCCACTTAGCTATCACGTGGCAAAAGACTTGAACCCTGCTGAAACTAACCAAGAAGACAATTTCAAGTCAAACATAAAATAAAGTAGTTGCCTTTTGAAAATCACAGACTCTTTCTCTAAATCAGAATTTATAATCATACTGTGTTCTTATATGCCTTTAAAACCACACACATGCCACATAAAATGTGATATTTAACAAAACATATTTGGGAATCCAGTAGTTAAAAATGGAAAAATAACATTTAATATAAATAACATCTAGTATTTAAATCTCACTACTCAGTATCACTTTGAATGTTTTTATGCACATTATACTTTATGTAGATTATTCCATTTCATCATCACCATTGTCCTCTAAGGCATTTTATGTCATTTTTAAGATGGGAAAACAGGCCCAGAGAGTTTAAATGACTTGTCCACAGTCACACAGCTCAAGCACTGGCAGGGGGGGAGTTAGAAATTTGCCTGGCTGCCATTTTCTCTTATCCCTCACTTCTTCCCTGATGCCTAAATATTCCCTCAAGAGAACCTACATTTTTCTTGGAGCATTAATTATCTTTAGTCCCTATCACCTAGAATATAAATATTTAGGATCTTAGACTCTCCACTTCCGGTTCATTTCCCCACACACTCCTTGAAATGTGTGAATTATCCCAGAAGATCTCAGACAAAGGAAAGTCGAATTGGACTTACTCATCAGGCCCTTTTCTCTCACCCACTAAATATCTCATTACCATTGACCAGCCAGATGTCAGCATGTCACACATTATTCCAAGAGCAGAGCAAGAGCCCCTCAGGTCGGCAGATAATCAAGAAACAATGTTATGAGAGTTGACATCTTATGAATAATTATTTTAAAAATCTGTTCATTTCTCTTCCTTCAACTCCAGATAGGAAAGTTGGTCCTACCAAGTTGCTCAGTCCAACTGTGATGAGAACATCACTTAAACAAGGGGCCAGTTGCCCTTATATATTTCTTTTTTAAAGTAAGTTTATTCAAAGGTTGTATTTTGTGAGAGTGGATGGTCAGGAGAGTATAAGGCAAACAATTCTGAATGTCAAACAGGCAGCTTCTGGACTCCTCTGGGAATGCCTCTTAGATTTACTGGGCCCCAGTTCTTCTTCTGTTTCACTTAAGTGCGATATCAAGTTTTTGTTGCTGTGATGGCAAAGGATGGAAAGTTGATAATTACTACAGATGTGAACACAGTACACTTTAAGTTTATTATAACTTTGAGGGACACCTAGATAAATTTTGAGATGGAAAAGTTCGACAGTTGAGCTAACTAATGACTTCCAAAATATTGTTTGACTTGCAGCTCCACTTTCTCTGAGAATATGAGATCCATGCTCATTAAGTTGCCAGGTTAAAGAAGGGATATATTCACTCTCTGTTGCCTTTAGGAAGCTGATGTGGGCTCCTGCCTTGGGAGGGCCACATGATGGCTTAAGGCAGCTCTTCATTCTCCAAAAGCTACTTCACAGGGATGCTGGTTGAATGAAAAGGAATATTTTGATTTGCTGGATATTAATAACGCTATTCAGTGTATGATACACCATTAATTTAGGGGCAGTTTGGGGATAAGGAATATAGCACAATACAAGATGTACACATTGCTTGTAAAGCCCATCTTTGTTTCAGAAACATAAAACATGAAAAATATCAACAATGAAACTCTCCTACAGCTTTTTTCAATGAGTGGCCTGCATGCATATTCCCCCACACTACAGAATTGGGGGCAGGGAGTGAGGAGTAAAGGAGCCTCCCCTTTAAGAGCCTACACAGGCATAATCTAAAGCCACTACCAGGATCTAGAACTTGAGACAAATTAAGATATCTCCACCAAACACATTTTACAAAGATGACCTTAGTTCCAGACAAACATCAAAGAGAAATACCCATAAAAGGCACACACTGGGAGAGAATGTGTGGAAGGTGGGTGGCTCACTGCTTTCCTCTTAGCCTGGGGTGCTGATTCCGTCCTAGCAGGAGAATACCTCCTTGAGTTCCTCCAGGATAGCTGCAGTGGAAGACAATCAGGCACATTTCAATTCAATGACTCCAGCATTGTCATTTATCCTCCTTGAACCTCAGTTTCCCCTTCCGTCATGTGCACTCTTGGATTCCCACAGTAGGGCAGCAAGGAGGAAATTTTTATCTCTAAAGAGTTAAATGCCAAGTTCACAGATAGGGAATGGCAGAAGAAGGGCTACATTCAACCTTGGCTTTTGGTCTGTAAACCCAGTGTTGTGTCCACTGCATAAACATAGAGCCTGTGCATTTATGTGACTCAGGCTTTCTTGGGAAGTTGAGAGGAGAGATTTCCAGGTCTAAAGTGACCAGCTGTCGTGGTTTACCTTGGGACTGAAAGGTTCCTGGGAAACGAGACTTACTGTATTAAAACCAGGAAAATCTTGGGCAAATGAAGACAAAGTGCTCACTGGAGCTGGACCATCATTCTTTTGCTGTGGTTCTCAACCCTGGCTACAAAATAGAATCACCTGGAGCGATTAAAAATGCTGAAGCCTTGGTGTCATCCCAGACCTTTGAATATGAATCCCTGGGTATACCTATATTATTATTTTTTTTTAATAAATCTCTGGGGAGGAGTAGGAGACCTGGAGTTCATCCAGTCTCAGGAATTCAGCTGGATAGCTACCAAACCATCTGAACACCTACAAACTCAACAGGAGATCGAAGAAAAGAATAGCAGCAACTCTCTGAACAGAAAATCGACCACTTTCAGGAAGGTAGGATGTGCGGAGAAGTGAATCCGAGGCACTATTCGGGAGGATAGACGGTGGGGGAGGGGGCCTCCATTGGCCGCTTCTGGCAAGTGATAGAGCCGCGGAGCACAAAATCGGAACTTTTAGAAGTCGGCTCCGCTGAAGGACGTCGCTCCAGTGGCCAGGAGGGTGGTGGAGCCCTCGCAGGACAATGTGGGCTCAGGACCCTCGGGGTCACAGAAAGACTGGGGGTTCCTGAGTGCGGCAGAGCTCCCAGGTATCGGAGTGGGGAAGCTGGCCGCAGAGACGGAGCTGAGGCGCGGGCTCTCAGCTCGGGGTGGCCATAAACTGTGATTGGTGACACAGTCGGGCCACTGCTCCTCCAGCAGGGACCCAACAAGTGGCAGACCCGGGGAGACTACCCTTCCTCCCCTGGGAGGAGCGGCACAGGAACACACCATAGGGATCTGCTGGGTTTGGAGACTCCACACCGAGTGGGGTGCCAGAGATAGAAATGCCTGGTCACAGGCCGGGTGAGCACGGAGTGCGGCTGGAGACTGGGGAGACTGGAGTGACTGCTTTTCCCTGGGGGCGCACTGAGGAGCGGGAACCCGAGTTCTTGGCTCCTCTGGGCAGAGATTGGGAGGCCACCATTTTCACTCTCGTCCTCCAAAGCTGTACGGAAAGCTTGCAGGGAACAAAAGCTCCTGAGAGCAAACCCGAGCAGATTGCTTAGCCCAGACCGACAAGGGCGGGGCAATTCCGCCTCCAGCAAGACATTTGGGAACCATGGCAACAGGCCCCTTCCCCAGATGATCAGCAAGAACAGCCAGCCAAGACCAAGTTTACCAATCAATGAGAACGGCAGAACTCCAGCGCTAGGGGAATACTGCACATACAATTCATGGCTTTTTTACCATGATTCTTTAGTCTTTCAAAGTTAGTTTTTTTAACGTCTTTTTTTTTTGAATTTTTCTTTTTCCCTTTTTCAACCAACATCTTATCAATCCCTTTTTTAAAAAAAAATTTTTATTTTTCATTTTTAGAGTCATATTCTAACCCTTCATAGTAGTTACCCTTATTTTTGGCATATATATATATAAGTTGTTCTCTCTTTAAAATTTTGAAATACAGTTTCTTCTAACAGATCAAAAAATACCCTAAATCTCTAGTGTATGGCTTTGTTCTGGTCTCCTGCCTGATCACATTCTCTCCCCCCCTTTTTTTTTCTTTCTTTCTTTCTTCTTGTTTTATTTTAAAATCCCCTTCCTTCTTTTTTCAAACAACTTCTTATCTTATCAATTCCTTTTATAAATTTTTTTATAATTTTCATCTTTACAGTCATATTCCATCCCTTCATCGTATCAACCCTTATTTTGTATATATATAAGTCTTTCTTTCTTTAAAATTTTGGGAGGCACTTTCTTCTAAGAGACCAAAATACACCCAAAATCCAGTGTGTGGCACTGATCTATGCACCAGCCTGATCATATTTGATCATATTCTGTTTTTTTTTGTTTTGTTTATTTTTATCTTTTTCTTTTTTTTCTTTCTTTCCTTTCTTTTCCCTGGTTTCAGGTCTTTTCTGATTTGTTTAGAGTATATTTTCTGGGGACGTTGTTAACCTGTTAGCATTTTGTTCTCTCATTCATCTATTCTCCTCTGGACAAAATGGCAAGATGGAAAAAAATCACCTCAACAAAAAGAACAAGAGGTAGTACCATCTGCCAGGGACCTGCTCAATATGGACATTAGTACGATGTTGGACCTAGAGTTCAGAATCATGATTTTAAAGATACTAGCTGGGCTTGAAAAAAGCATGGAAGTTATTAGAGAAACCCTTTCTGGAGAAGGAAAAGAACTAAAATCTAACCAAGTCGAGATCAAAAAGGCTATTAATGAGGTGCAATCAAAAATGGAGGCACTAACTGCTAGGATAAATGAGGCAGAAGAGAGAATCAGTGATATAGAAGACCAAATGATGGAAAATAAAGAAGCTGAGAAAGAGAGAGATAAACAACTACTGGATCACGAGGCCAGAATTCAAGACATAAGCGATATGATAAGACGAAACAACATTAGCATAATTCGGATCCCAGAAGAAGAAAGAGAGAGAGGGGCAGAAGGTATACTGGAGCAAATTATAGCAGAGAATTTCCCTAATGTGGGAACAAAACAGGCATCAAAATCCAGGAGGCACAGAGAACCCCTCTCAAAATCAATAAAAATAGGGCAACACCCCGACATCTAATAGTAAAACTCATGAGTCTCAGAGACAAAGAAAATCCTGAAAATAGCTCAGGAGAAGAGATATGTAACCTATAATGGTAGAAACATTAGATTGGCAACAGACCTATCCACAGAGACCTGGCAGGCCAGAAAGGACTGGCATGATATCTTCAGAGCACTAAACGAGAAAAATATGCAGCCAAGAATACTATATCCAGCTAGGCTGTCATTGAAAATAGAAGGAGAGAAAAAAAGCTTCCAGGACAAACAAACACTAAAGGAATTTGCAAACACAAAACCACCCCTACAAGAAATATTGAAAGGGGTCCTCTAAGCAAAGAGAGGGCCTAAAAGCAGCATAGATCAGAAAGGAACACATACAATATACAGTCACAGTCACCTTACAGGCCATACAATGGCATTAAATTCATATTTTCAATAGTTACCCTGAATGTAAATGGGCTAAATGCCCCAAACAAAAGACACAGGTATCAGACTGGATTAAAAAACAAGACCCATCAATATGCTGTCTGCAAGAAACTCATTTTAGACCCAAAGACACCCCCAGATTGAAAGTGAGGGGGTGGAAAACCATTTACCATGCTAATGGGCACCAAAAGAAAGCCAGGGTGGCAATCCTTATATCAGACAAATTAGATTTTAAACCAAAGACTGTAATAAGAGATGAGGAAGGACACTACATCCTACTTAAAGGGTCTATCCAACAAGAAGATCTAACAATTGTAAATACCTATGCCCCTAACATGGGAGCAGCCAATTATATAAGGCATTTAATAACAAAAGCAAAGAAACACATTGACAACAATACAATAACAGTGGGGGACTTTAACACCCCCCCTTACTGAAATGGACAGATCATCTAAGCAAAAGATCAACAAGGAAATAGAGACTTTAAATGATACACTGAACCAAATGGACTTCACAGACATATTCAGAACATTCCATCCCAAAGCAACAGAAAACACATTCTTTTCTAGTGCCATGGAACATTCTCCAGAATAGGTCACAAATCAGGTCTCAACCGGTACAAAAAGATTGGAATTATTCCCTGTGTATTTTCAGACCACAGTACTTTGAAACTAGAACTCAATCACAAGAGGAAAGTCAGAAAGAACTCAAATACATGGAAGCTAAAGACCATCCTACTAAAGAATGAATGGGTCAACCAGGAAATTAAAGAAGAATTAAAAAAATTCATGGAAACCAATGAAAATGAAAACACAACCGTTCAAAATCTTTGGGATACAGCAAAGGCAGTCCTAAGAGGAAAGTATACAGCAATACAAGCCTTTCTCAAGAAACAAGAAAGGTCTCAAATACACAACCTAACCCTACACCTAAAGGAGCTGGAGAAAGAACAGCAAATCAAGCCTAAACCCAGCAGGAGAGGAATAATAAAGATCAGAGCAGAAATCAATGAAATAGAAACCAAAACAACAGTAGAACAGATCAATGAACTAGGAGCTGGTTCTTTGAATAATTAACAAGATTGATAAACCCCTGGCCAGACTGATCAAAAAGAAAAGAGAAATGACCCAAATCAACAAAATCATGAATGAAAGAAGAGAGATCACAACCAACACCAAAGAAATACAAACAATTATAAGAACATATTATGAGCAACTCTATGCCAGCAAATTAGATAACGTGGAAGAAATGGATGCATTCCTAGAGATGTATCGACTACCAAAACTGAACTAGGAAGAAATAGAAAACCTGAACAGACCTATAACCACTAAGGAAATTGAAGCAGTCATCAAAATTCTCCCAACAAACAAGAGGCCAGGGCCAGATGTCTTCCCAGGGAAATTCTACCAAACATTTAAAGAAGAATTAATACCTATTCTTCTGAAACTGTTCCAAAAAATTGAAACGGAAGGAAAACTTCCAAAATCGTTTTATGAGGCTACCATTACCTTGATCCCCAAACCAGACAAAGACCCCATCAAAAAGGACAATTACAGATGAATATCCTTGATGAACATGGATGCAAAAATTCTCACCAAAATACTAGCCAATAGGATCCAACAGTACATTAAAAGGATTATTCACCACAACCAAGTGGGATTTATCCCTGGGGTGCAAGGTTGGTTCAACATCTGCAAGTCAATTAATGTGAGACAATACATTAACAAAAGAAAGGACAAGAATCATATAATCCTCTCAATAGATGCAGAAAAAACATTTGACAAAGTACAGCATCCTTTCTTTTTTTTTAATTAATTAATTTATTTATTTGAGAGAGAGAGAGCACATGAGAGGAGGGAGGGTCAGAGGGAGAAGCAGACTCCCTGCTGAGTGGGGAGCCCGATGCGGGACTTGATCCTGGAACTCCAAGATCATGACCTGAGCCGAAGGCAGTCGCCCAACCAACTGAGCCACCCAGGCGCCCAAGTACAGCATCCTTTCTTGATCAAAATTCTTCAGAGCATAGGGATAGAGGGTACATACCTAAATATCATAAAAGCCATCTATGAAAAACCTACAGCGAATATCATTCTCAATGGGGAAAAACTGAGAGCTTTCCCCCTAAGGTCAGGAACGCGGCAGGGATGTCCACTCTCACCACTGCTATTCAACATAGTATTAGAAGTCCTAGCCACAGCAATCAGACAACAAAAGGAAGTCAAAGGCATCCAAATCGGCAAAGAGGAAGTCAAACTCTCACTGTTTGCAGATGATATGATACTTTATGTGGAAAACCCAAAAGACTCCACCCCAAAACTGCTAGAACTCATACAGGAATTCAGTAAAGTGGTAGGATATAAAATCAATGCACAGAAATCAGTAACATTCCTATACACCAACAACAAGACAGAAGAAAGAGAAATTAAGGAGTCGACCCCATTTACAATTGCACCCAAAACCATAAGATACCTAGGAATAAATCTAACCAAAGAGGCAAAGGATCTGTAGTCCGAAAACTATAAAATACTCATGAAAGAAATTAAGGAAGACACAAAGAAATGGAAAAACATTCCATGCTCATGGATTGGAAGAAAAAATACTGTGAAGATGTCAATGTTACCTAGAGCAATCTACACATTCAATGCAATCCCCATCAAAATACCATCCACTTTTTTCAAAGAAATGGAACAAATAATCCTAAAATTTGTATGGAACCAGAAAAGACCCCGAATAGCCAGAGGATTGTTGAAAAAGAAAAGCAAAGCTGGCGGCATCACAATTCCAGACTTCCAGCTCTATTACAAAGCTGTCATCATCAAGACAGTATGGTACTGGCACAAAAACAGACACATAGATCAATGGAACAGAATAGAGAGCCCAGAAATGGACCCTCAACTCTACGGTCAACTCATCTTTGACAAAGCAGGAAAGAATGTCCAATGGCAAAAAGACAGTCTCTTCAACAAATGGTGTTGGGAAAATTGGACGGCCACATGCAGAAGAATGAAACTGGACCATTTCCTTACATCACACACAAAAATAGACTCCAAATGGTTGAAAGACCTAAATGTGAGACAGGAGTCCATCAAAGTCCTAAAGGAGAACACAGGCAGCAACCTCTTCGACCTCAGCCACAGCAACTTCTTCCTAGAAACATCGCCAAAGGCAAGGGAAGCAAGGGCAAAAATGAACTATTGGAACTTCATCAAGATAAAAAGCTTTTGCACAGCAAAAGAAACAGTCAACAAAACCAAAAGACAACTGACAGAATGGGAGAAGATATTTGCAAATGACATATCAGATAAAGGGCTAGTATCCAAAATCTATAAAGAACTTATCAAACTCAATACCCAAAGAACAAATAATCCAATCAAGAAATGGGCAGAAGACATGAACAGACATTTTTCCAAAGAAGACATCCAAATGGCCAACAGACACATGAAAAAGTGCTCAACATCGCTCTGCATTAGGGAAATCGAAATCAAAACCTCAATGAGATATCACCTCACACTGGTCAGAATGGCTAAAATTAACAAGTCAGGAAACGACAAATGTTGGCAGGATGCAGAGAAAGGGGACCCCTCCTACACTGTTGGTGGGTATGAAAGCTGGCGTAGCCTCTCTGGAAAACAGTATGGAAGGTTCCTCAAAAAGTTGAAAGTAGAGCTACCATACGATCCAGCAATTGCACTACTGGGTATTTACCCCAGAGATACAAATGTAGGGATCTGAAGGGGTATGTGCACCCCGATGTTTATAGCAGTAATGTCCACAATAGCCAAACCGTGGAAAGAGCCAAGATGTCCATCGACAGATGAATGGATAAAGAAGAAATGGTATATATATACACAATGGAATATTATGCAGCCATCAAAAGGAATGAGATTTTGCCTTTTGCAACGACGTGGATGGAACTGGAGGGTGTTATGCTGAGTGAAATAAGTCAATCAGAGAAAGACATGTATCACATGACCTCACTGATATGAGGAATTCTTAATCTCAGGAAACAAAGTGAGGGTTGCTGGAGTGGTGGGGGGTGGGAGGGATAGGGTGGCTGGGTGATAGACATTGGGGAGGGTATTGCTATGGTGAGAGCTGTGAATTTTGCAAGACTGTTGAATCACATACCTGTACCTCTGAAACAAATAATGCAATATATCTTTAAAAAAAAAAAGGAGAAGATAGCAAGAGGGGAAGAATGGGGGGGGGAAACCGGAGGGGGAGCGGAACCATGGGAGATGATGGACTCTGAAAAACAAACTGAGTGTTCTAGAGGGGACGGGGTGGGGGGATGGGTTAGCCTGGTGGTGGGTATTAAAGTGGGCATGTTCTGCGTGGAGCACTGGGTGTTATACACAAACAATGAATCATGGAACACTACATCAAAAACTAATGATGTAATATATGGTGATTAACATAACAATAAAAATTTAAAGATAAAAAATAAAATATAAATAAATCTCTGAAGGCTATTTTGATGTATAGTGAAGATTGGGAAAAACACTGATTTAGAATATACTATCAATGACTTTCTTTCTTCAGCTGACCACACAAAAGGGTTAAGTTTACATAATTGTCCACAATAAAGGTGGAGAGAGTGGCTCAACAAAGTCTTACTAAAAGGGATATTGGAGAAGTTTGGTTTCCGCAAGGAAGTAACAGCTGGAATGAGCTCTTAAGTGACAAAATCATCCAATTGTAGTGCTGGGGGACTCCAAAGACCACAGTACCAGCTACAGCCCCAGGACTTGTGTGGAGAGACAGATTCTGCTCTGGAAAACCATTTTCCATAGGTTGGCATCCAGTCCCCCTGGCTCACCTCAAGGAGGAGGCAGACCATGGCCAATATGGTGTGATGAAAACAAATCTCTGTGGAGCGGGAGTTTTCTTCTAACTACCAAACAAGGTAAGCATTTTTGAGAGGTTTAGTGGAATCTGATTTTTTTTTAAACTTTATGTTTTTTTAAGATTTTATGTATTTATTTGGCAGAGAGATACACAGCGAGAGAGGGAACACAAGCAGGAGGAGAGGGAGAGGGAGAGCAGGCTTCCCGCTGAGCAGGGAGCCCGATGTGGGGCTCGATCCTAGGACCCTGAGATCATGACCGGAGCCGAAGGCAGATGCTTAATGACTGAGCCACCCAGGTGCCCCTGACTTTTCTTTTTAAGAATTAAAAATTTTGGAAAGCCTCAAAATAAAATCTCATGAGAAAAGAAGAGTCATTTCTGACAGAGCTTCAAATGAAATTGAGAATATCACTTAATGATTAGGATACCTGACATGCCTTGTTTTCCCTGATGCTGTGGCATTCTGCATCATTAGCTGTCTTTTGAGAACAGACCAAAGCTGGACTTGTGTAAACAGCACAAAGTTGAAAACAACTTCTCACCTATGTATTTAAAAATTGCACATGAGATTTAATTGATGCCTATTCTATGACATGATTTGCCCATAGTTGGTTGCAATGGCCAAAAGTGCCACTCTAAGTAAAATGTCAACCAGTCTGTATATTGTTACTTTCTGATCACAGTTTTTTTTTTTATTGTAAAAGCAATACAGTTGAATGCAATTTTGAGCAAAAATTCTTTCAATTCCCCAGTAATTATTTTCATTTTTGTGATTCTATATTCCTCTTATTTTCAAATGATAGTACAAATAAGAAGAACCCAGAATTTAATACTAAACATCTCTGGAGTGGGATGGTTTTATAAGTTTTTGAAGCAATAGAATATATTACAAAGAAAAAGACTGACCAATTTATTTATGTAAAACTTAAATCTCTCAGAAAGTATTGTATGTTTATATGTATGCAATAGACATAGTCAAGTGGCATTTAGGATCTTGTCCATCTCCTTTCCAGGAACTGTACTTCAGAGGTTGGAAGGTAAAAATGACATTTCCCAGGGGTGCCTGGGTGGCTCAGTCGGTTAAGCCTCCAACTCTTGATTTCGACTCCGATCATGTTCTCAGGGTCGTGAGATCGAGCCCCATTTCCAATTAGTGGGGAGTCTGCTTCTCACCCTCACCCTCTGCCCCTTCCCCAGATCACGTGCACGTGCTTTCTTTCTCTCTCTCTCAAGTAAATAAATAAATCTTTATTTTTTTAAAGGTGACATTTCCCAGGCTTCTTTGCAGCTGGGAAGGCAGATTCAAATTAGAATCCCTCATTAATGCATTCCTATGAGGATGTGGAGGCAGATCCTGCATTTAGCTATTTGTTTTGTTTTTAGGTCTGGCTGTAGAGATGTGAGGCCTTCTTGAACAGTATTCCGGTGTCTAATCCTCACCTTTGTGGCTGTCAGGAGACATTTGTGTTGCAATGGTGGTGGCTTCCCAACCCTTAGATGTCAGCTCTAGTGGGGTGTTCTTCCTGGTGGTGGCAAATGTGGCTGAATCCTTTATGGTCCAGTTCTTTGACCTTGCAGGTGTCGTTCACAGAGGCTCAGAGCAGAGGCTGTCCCTATAGAACTTGCAGGGATTTTATAAGCATCTAATTCTCTGTGTTAAATCCCTTTCTGTTTAAAATATCTAGAGTGATCTCTGTTTTCTGAACTGAAATGTGACTGATACCAACTGGAAAAACATCTTCAGAAAACAAAACAGAAAGATCAATATGTTTGTCATATGAAATACTGGTAGGAAAAGGAAAAGACCCCAAAATGGAAAAATGGAAAAAAAATGAATAAAATGAACCAGTTCACACAAGAGGAAATGCAAATCAGTAGAAAGTACCTGAAGTGGATCTCTTTTCAAGAACTGCCTTGTGGCAGACTCACCCTACACTGTGGCAAAGCAGCCACACCCACAGTGGATCCCACTCTCTTGCCACAAGTGGTTAGTTGCCCTATAAATCCCCTCTTCAGAAATTTGACGTTGGAAATGAAATCTCTGTGTTATCCTGGTAACTGGAATGAAGACACGTATAACTTGCCTGCGGACTCAGACATAGAGAAAGGTGGTTTGCAGTGGGAAAGAAAAGTAAGCAAAGAACAAGAAGGACCTGGAAGAAACCAAGGTGGGAAAGACATGGAGAGAGAAGGGTCCCCTGGTTTCAGTTTGTTCCTGAGGCCTGGGAAGATATTTCTGGTTTTAAGTTAATGTGTTTTGGCTACTTGTAAATAACAGTAACAATAATTCCAACCAATATCTTCACAATATCAGAAAATACACTAAAGAACATTCACTCAACTATTTATTGGGTATCTTGTGCCCAGAACTTGAGGAATGGGACTGTGGGTAAGACTAAGTTTTCATCTTCATAGAGTGTACAATTTAGTAAGGAGAGAGATACTGATCAAGTATTTATGAGACAGTGCAGGTTTTCCTAAGAGTCTACACCAGCATTGATGTATTCTTCTCTAAATCATTTAGAATAGAAGATTAGCCCAAAATAATCATTTATTCATTTGTAGTAGAAGTCTCTTCTGTTTGTGATGATTTTGTCTTCTCTTCAGGCAGAGCACCCTTTTATTGCTATCATAAAATATCCAAAGTCAAAAGCTTTCATGACAGAAGGGTAGAAAATCTAACTGTAGAATCTGAGACTCTAAGCATGACTGGCCAAGTCACAGAAGGTTTCCTACTTACTCCACCAAAAGTAGATTTTTGTCCCTGGTCATAGATGAGTATCTTTCCTCCCAGTGACAAATACTAAATGACTCAAAAGACTAAACCCAGAAACACATGGACACGGAAGAACTATTACAGTTCTTATGCAGACACCCATGATTTCTCCTGAATGGTCCTGCTTTGATTCCAAAATCTGTATGTGAAGATATTTATCATCATTTTCTTCCATGAGATCTCACACTAAGAAGATTTTGGAAAGGGATAAAAATATCTTTTGGAGTATTTTTAAAAATCCATGTTTTTAAAAAAGATGCTAGAGAATTTTCTGTGATTCCTGAACTTAGTTACCAGCTGGCTAACACTTTGACCTGTTATAAGCAGAGGACTCTAATACTAGGACAATGTTTGTCCAGGAGAAATGCATCTGAAACCAGAAAGACTGGGTTCTGATGACATCCTGACTCTATTTCCAAGTTGCATGATCTTCTAAGTCTTATTTTACTTATCTGTGAAATGTTGTGTTCCAGCTCTGTGATTCTCTGTTGACCAAGAGCTGACAAAAGGACAATAAAAATGCAATGGCACAAACAGAAGATGGAAGGAGAGCATTCTGTGTAGTTGCTGCATTGCCTACAGACTACAAGTTAGTGTGAAACCCTGAATTAGAGGGAGCGGAAGATGAGCCAGACTCAGCTCACACCAACAAACATGTTATAGCCAGAGGATGCTTCACCCTGGTTAAATACCAGATGAATTAAAGGCTGTTGCCAGGAGCTGTGAACAATATCACTGGGATGCCATCTGATTGCCCAGCGAATGCTATGAGTGAAGGGTGTCGGCTCCTAAGGGAAGGTCAGCCACATTTCCAATGGTTCAACTGCAGGGTTTGGCTGGAGGCACCTACAGACACACAGGTGCCGGGAAATGTCTCTTTCTTGCATTGTGCACTGGGACAGGCCAACTCCACACTGTCAGATGAAGTGTAGCATAGACAGCCTGGGTCACAGTGGGAAAAGACAGCAAATCTGGGGCAGGCAAATGGACTCTGGGGAGCAGAAGAGTATGCCTATGTCGGGACTCTTCTTTCTCTTTCTTTCTTTCTTTCTTTCTTTCTTTCTTTCTTTCTTTCTTTCTTTCTTTCTTTCTTTCTTTCTTTCTTTCTTTCTTTCTTTCTTTCTTTCTTTCTTTCTTTCTTTCTTTCTTTCTTTCTTTCTTTCTTTCTTTCTTTCTTTCTTTCTTTCTTTCTTTCTTTCTTTCTCTCTCTTTCTCTTTCTTTCCCTTCTCCTCCTCCTCCTCCGCCTTCTTCTTCTTCTTCTTCCTCTTCTTCTTTTTTGTCTTCATCTTCATCTTTGTTGCTTTCTTCTATTACGAGAGGACTAATTGTCTTATCATTGTGCCTACAAGTTTTTATCATAAACTTTACTTGAGAGAGAGAGAGAGAAGGAGAGAGAAATCTGACCCACTTGTATTGGAATCCTGAGGGAGAGGGATCTATAAGTTGCTCTCAGGTGGGGACAAGCAGGTGGGCTGAGGGTTCCTTGACTCTCTGCCACCAGAGATACTCGATTTTCATTTGTTCATATGTCAAGCTTCAATATGGGATGTTAATGAAGAAATTATCTCACTGATCAAAATAAAATGATAAGTAAAATTTAAGACCACTAAATCGAGCTTCTTATTTCAGTGGGTATATGAATTACCTGGAAACTTTGTTAAAATGCAGATTCTGAGTCAGCAGGTGGGGCCTGAGCTTCTGCCTTTCTAATAAGTTCCCAGGTGATGCCCAAGCTGCTGGTCCATGGAACACCCTTTGAGAAGAAAGGTACTAGATAAACATCTCATAACACCTATATCACTCTTAGGATACTGCCCATTCTTGTATTTATTTTTAAGTTTTGAGTATGCATTATGTTTGTTTATTTTTAAATCACTTTCATGAGATTTAATTTACATATTATTCAATTTACTCTTTTAAAGTGCACAATTCTGTGGGTTTTAGAATATTAGTATATATAGTTAGTATAGTATACAGTGTATTTAGTATATATTTAGTGGGTAGTAGAGTTGTGTAACCATCACCACTATCTAATTTTAGAACATTTTCATTATGCCAAAAGAAACTTGTGATGGTTAATTTTATGTGTCAACTTGACTGGGACAATATTTTTTAAAAATAATCTCTAAGTCCAACATGGGACTAAAACTCATGACCCCAAGATTAAGAGTCATATGCTCTACTAACTGAGACAGACAGGTACCCCAGCTGTGCCAATTTTTGGTCAAAATTGTTGGTCAAAATTTATTCTAGGTGTTTCTGTGAGGGTGGTTTTGGATGTGATAAATTGGTAGACTGAGTAAAGCAGATTGTTCTCGCTCATGTGAGTGAGCCCCATCTAATCAGTTGAAGAAGCCAAACTGAACATCAGCTCTTCCTGGATCTTGATCTTGATAGCCTTCAGACTGGAACTATACCATCAGCCCTCCTAGGGCTCCAGCTAACAACTCAACTTGAAAATCTTGGGACCTTCCAGCCTTTATAATTATGTGAGCTAATTCCTCATACTAAATCTCTTATAATAAATACATATATTCATCCTAATTGGTTCTGTTTCATTGGAGAACTGTGACTAATACAAAATCCCATAACTATTACCCCAGCCTCTAATTAGCAACCACTAATCTACTTTCTGCTTCTGTGGATTTTCCCATTCTGGGCATTTCATATAAATGGAACCATAAACTATGTGAACTTCTTGAATGCCTTCTTCCACTCACCGCAATGTTTTTAAGGCATCTATGTTGTACCATATATCATATACTACTTACCTTTTTCCAGCTAAGCTTCAGATCTCACCAGTGGCCCCGGCACAGGAACAGTCATTATTAATTGCTATATCTTCAGCACCAAGAAGAGGGCCTGGAGTGTGATAAGTGTTAAATGAATAGTTGTTCAACGAACCCATGAAAGACTATGTGTGCTGAGCTAGGGATACTGGAAATCAATTTCAAGGGATAGAGACAGGGAGCGTGGCCAAGAGCTTTTCATATATGTACAGGGAGTGTGGGGAAAAGGTGACTGTGGTTGTTTTAACAACTGTAGAGTTGCTCTCAAGTGGAGGTAGGAAGCTTGACTAAGGGGCTTTCCAATGAACACATAAACCCAGTTTTCATCTAACCCTTTATCTGAGGTACGTTCTCAGAGCAGCTGACTCACTTTAAGGCTGTTCCAAGAAGGCCAAGTTAATTTATGCATTGATTATGGCAGTCCATTTCATCTTTAAGGACCTGCCATGAGAGTCTTAAGAAATGTGGAATGAATGACATAAAAATAATTCTGAAAAACAAGGTCACTTTCTTCTAAATTAAATTCAATTATATGCTGGAAACATAAAGTGCACATCTACTGTGCATAAAGTACTGTGGATATTAAGGATGAACAAGACAGATTCTTTATGAAGTTTGCAATCTAATCTGTGGTCATTACTTCTTGAAAATAATCTTTGAACCATTTAAAACATCTTTGAAAAAGAACAATATACTCATACCTGGTAGACAAAAATTTCTCAAATCCCACTTCCACCATTTTTCTTCTAGAAGCTGTAGATATCTATATAATATCATTTCATTTTTAGATAAGCATTAAAATGGGATTAGAACACTAAAATCTTAAGCAGGAAATTTGAGTTCAAATTCTACCTGCCATCAATTATATCCCTTTCTACTTTCTTCTCTACCTCCAGAAAGGGTACCATCTTTATATGCAAATCCAATAATGCTGTTCATCTGCTTAAAATCCCTCTATGACCAATTGACTGTAGCACAGTCACCTCCTCATTTATGGAGTGGTAACAAAATCAACCAGCTATGTTTTTCACATAAGATGCTCCAGAAATGAAATGATACAGAAAGGCTCAAAATAAAGGGAACAGAAACATACTCTGAAATACTAACAAAAGACACTAGGTGTGCAGTATTAAAAACAGACTAAATAGAATTCAAGTAACATAATTTAATTAAAAAGGGGTTTTATATTAGTAAAGGGGTAAATACATTGAAAAATGATCAGTTATAAACCTTTGAACTCCTATTAACACATTAAGTAAAAAAAAAAAAGAATTTTAGGGACAAATTAATAAAACTACCTGCATAATAGGAGGCTAACAAATTACCTCTCTCAAAATTTGACAGAAGAAGGTGAGACATAAGGGTATAATAAGTACAAATAGCACAATTAACATAATACACAATTAATTTTAGATATAATATGCATATGTATCCAACAAAAGTAAATTCATAGCAATTTCAAATATCCATGGAATAGAAAATTTAGCAATGAATGAACAACAGAGGAAAAATTGCAGTAAGTCCCTAAAGCAGAAATCATATAGATCATAGTCTCTGACTGTATTTCAATAAAACTAAAATTAGCAAGAGAATAAAAGCCAAAACAAATCAAGTCATTTTAAAATTTCATTTTAAAATTGAAAAACAGTTACTAGACTATTCTAGTAACTGTTCAGATTATGAGATGTCAAAACCAATTTATAGGGTCTCCTGGGTGGCTCAGTCGTTAAGCATCTGCCTTCAGCTCGGATCATGTTCCCAGGGTCCTGGGATCAAGCCCTGCATCGGACTCCCTGCTCAGCAGGGAGCCTGCTTCTCCCTCTGCTTCTGCTTCTCCCCCTGGCTTGTGCTTTCTCTCTTAAATAAATAAACAAATAAACAAACAAATAAATAAATAAATAAAATCTTAAAAAAAAAAAGTGGTGCCTGGGTGGCTCAGTCGTTAAGCGTCTGCCTTCGGCTCAGGTCATGATCCCAGGGTCCTGAGATCGAGCCCCGCATCGGGCTCCCTGCTCTGTGGGAAGCCTGCTTCTCCCTCTCACACTCCCCCTGCTTGTGTTCTCTCTCTCGCTGTGTATCTCTCTCTGTCAAATAAATAAACAAAATCTTTTAAAAAAAAAACAAACCAGGACGCCTAAGGGGCTCAGTCATCTGCTTTTGGCTCAGGTCATGATCCCAGGGTCCTGGGATTGAGCCCTGCAATGGGCTCCCTGCTCAGCAGGAAGCCTGCTTCTCCCTCTCCCTCTCCCACTCCCCCTGCTTGTGCTCCCTCTCTCGCTGTCTATCAAATAAATAAAATATTTAAAAAAACACAATTTATAGAGTTTTTATAAATAAGAAGGGGAAAGCTTCACAAAAAGCTGTGTTTTGTGCCCTGTGTTACTCATAGCACAGTTTTGGTCTTCAATTGCATTTATTAGGAAACAAGAAAAAGTGACTACATGGCATTAACCACAGGTATTTATATTTTCTATCTCCCCAAACCAGATTAGAATGCCAGTAAAGATATTAACACACTACTGATTGACAAGGAGGGAGAAGAGAAAACTTTAGCTGAGGAGTTTCAATTATTTTGGAAAGTTGAAAAGCACCTGACTTAACTGAATAGCTTAAATTATTATCCAAATGTTTACAGAAAATGATATCAACAAGTGGTGTGCAATTTAGCCCAGTACCTCTGTCAAGCTTGGCTCCAAATGGTACCAGGGAGCGTGGAAGATACAACTTGATTATGGGGCTGACATGAGAGATAACTCAAAGGTCTCACAGAGTGGCCAGACACTTGGGTTTTTCTCTACCATGCAGCCAAGCAACCGGTCAAGTCACCACAACTGCCCATGTGGCTAAAGGTGCATATTCTAGAGGACTTGAAACCTCAAGGACTAAATATTGATCACCTCAGGAACAGTATGAAACAAAGGAGTAGGCAGCAGAGCAGGGTTGAGAAAAGGAGATAAATTTCCTCACACTGCTCATCAAAATGCCAGTGGTCAGAAGGATGGCTGATTCTACTCTGGAGTAAGTGAATTGGAAAACTTACATTCGAGGATCCTTCAGCAAACATGGCATTGTGTAGTCCCTTCACTATTCAACTAACTTACCCATGTACAAATTCCAATCAGCATTTCAGTGCCTAAATATGATTGGACAGTCAACAATCTTTAGACATTTGGGGAAATCTATCTAAAGGAAAAGGAAATCCACCAAAAAACAGGGGGAAAGTATCCCAAAATAATTTGGGGGGTAGCAGAAGAGGTTTCAAAATAAGTATTATAACCTGAGAGATAAAAGAAAACAATGTATTGATAAATAATGAAAAGACATAATCAGCAGATAGGAAAGATCTCTTGGTAATTGAGAATGTGCTATTAGAAATTTTAAATTCCGTGTAAGGATTCAAAGATAAAGTTAAGGAAACTTCACAGAAGCTAAAATAAATCAAAGAATTAATAAATAAGCAAATAAGTATAATATGGGAAAGAACATATGAGAACATTAGAGGATCAATCCAAGAATGTGGCATTCCACTATTAGCAGCTATTGAGAGAAAACTAGGGTTATAGTGGGGAGAAAGTTATCAAGAAAAAATTACAAGAAAACTTTCAAAACCAAAGGGCACATCTCAGATTGAGGGGATCCATCAAACTGAGTGAAAAAGACTCATATCAACATCCATCATTCTAAAAATCTCAAAATTCTGTAGGGGAAAGGAAGATGCAAAAATAGGTCATAAACAAGGACATGAATGAGAATCACTAGATTTCTTAACCTGAATGCTAGATGCTATAAGATGGAACAATGCCTTCAGAACTAAGGAAAAATGATTTTTAAATTAGAGTTTCATACTTAGCCAAACCATGAGCTTAAAAATGAGGTAAATCAGACTTATAAGAAACTCCCACTCATCGTTCTTATGGAAAATCTTAGAGGATGTGCCTCAGTAAAACGAGAATGAAATGAAAAGTGAAAACATGAGATCCAGGAAATACGGGATTTTAGATAAGAAAAGAATGAAAGGAAGCCTCCTGGCAGCAGCTCTACAACTGGCCTAGAGACCAACCAGTCCAGATAGAGTTGGAGGCTGGGGAGCTGGGGTGAGGAAGTAAACAGGACAGAAATGTAGTGAAGAGATTATTTGCTGTGCTTTAGTGTTTGGAAAAAAAGGGACAGGTTTCTCTTGGAGCCTTTGGAAAATCATTGCCATACATACATAGACTACTAAACAAAAAAAAAGGTGTGATAAATATTAACTCCAGAATAAAGAAGTGCACAAGAAAGAAAAGACTATTTGTCTTGATAGCAAACTATATTTTTACAGAGTCATAATATTGTAAATACTGACTATAATTTAAGCCAAATTATAATATAAGAAGATGCTGGGAAAGAATTAGTGAAGATGGCAGAGGAATAGGAGACCTAAATTTCATCTGGTCCCAGGAATTCAGCTAGATAGGGATCAAACCATTCTGAACACCTACGAACTCAACAGGAGATCAAAGAAAAGAAGAGCAGCAACTCTCTGAACAGAAAAGTGACCACTTACTGGAAGGTACGACGTGTGGAGAAGTGAATCCGAGGCGATATTCGATATTCGGGAGGAGAGACGGCGGGGAGGGGGCCTCCATCGGCCACTTCTGGCAAGTGATAGAGCAGCGGAGCACAAAATCGGAACTTTTAGAAGTCGGCTCTGCTGAGGGACATCGCTCCAGTGGCTAAGGGGGGGGGGGGGTGGAACCCTCATGGGACAGTGTGGTCTCAGGATCCTTGGGGTCACAGAAAGACTGGGGGTTCCTGAGTGCGGCAGAGCTCCCAGGTATTGGAGCAGGGAAGCCGGCTGCAGAGATGGAGCCGAGGCACAGGCTCTCAGCTCGGGGTTGCCATAAACCGTGATCCGCAACACAGTCGGGCCACTGCTCCTCCAGCAGTGGGTTGGGTACCAGCAGGTTATCCAACAAGTGGCAGATCCGGGGAGACTCCCCTTCCTCCCCTGGGAGGAGCGGCGTGGGAGCACACCGCAGGGATCTGCTGGGTTTGGGGACTCTGCACGGGGTCATGTGCCGGAGATAGAAACACTCAGTCACAGGCCCGGTGAGCACGGAGTGTGGACAGAGACCGGGGAGATGGAGTGACTGACTGCTTTTCTCTGGGGGCACACTGAGGAGCGGGGTCCCATGTTCTCTGCTCCTCCGGGGCAGAGATTGGGAGGCCTCCACCTTTACTCTCGTTCTCCAAAGCTGTATGGAAAGCTTGCAGGGAACAAAAGCTCCCGAGAGCAAACCCGAGCAGATTACTTAGCCCTGACTGGCAAGGGCGGGGCAATTCCGCCTCTGCAAAGACATTTGGGAACCACGGCAACAGGCCCCTCCCCCAGAAAGTCAGCACGAACAGCCAGCCAAGACCAAGTTTACCGATCAATGAGAACGGCAGAACTCCAGCTCTAGAGGATTACTGCACATAGAATTCATGGCTTTTTTATCATGATTCCTTAGTCTTTCAAAGTTAATTTTTTAAATTTTTTTTCTATTTTTTTCTTTTTCCCTTTTTCAACCACCCTTTTTCAAAAATCTTTTTTATTTTTCATTTGTAGAGTCATATTCTATCCCTTCGTAGTAGTTAACCTTATTTTTGGTATATATATAAGTTGTTCCCTCTTTAACATTTTGGGATACAGTTTCTTCTAACAGACCAAAATATACCCTAAATCTCTAGTGTATGGCTTTGTTCTAGTCTTCTGCCTGATCACATTCTCTCCCCCTTTTTTTAAAATTTCTCTTCTTTCTTTTTTCAATCACTTCTTATCTTACCAATTCCTTTTATAAAATCTTTTATAATTTTCATCTTTACAGTCATATTCCAACCCTTCATCATATTTACCCTTATTTTTGTACATATATAAGCTTTTCTTTCTTTAAAATTTTGGCAGGCTGTTTCTTCTAACAGACCAAAATACATCCAAAATCTAGTGTGTGGCACTGATCTACTCACCAGCCTGATCATATTTGATCATATTCTTTTTTCTTTCTTTCCCTTTCTTTTCCCCCAGTTTCAGGTCTCTTCTGATTTGTTTAATGTGTATTTTTCCGGGGTCATTGTTACCCTGTTAGCGTTTTGTTCTCTCATTCATCTATTCCTGGATAAAATGACAAGCTGGAAAAAAATCACTTCAAAAAAAAGAACAAGAGGCAGTACTGACTGCCAGAAACCTAATCAATATGGACATTAGTAAGATGTTGGAACTAGAGTTCAGAATGACAATTATAAAGATACGAGCTGGGCTTGAAAAAAGCATGGAAGATATTAGAGAAAGTCTTTCTGGAGAAATAAAAGAACTAAAATCTAACCAAGTCGAAATCAAAAAGGCTATTAATGAGGTGCAATCAAAAATGGAGGCTCTAACTGCAGGATAAATGAGGCAGAAGAGAGAATCAGTGATACAGAAGACCAAATGATGGAAAATAAAGAAGCTGAGAAAAAGAGAGATAAACAACTACTGCATCACATGGGCAGAATTCGAGAAATAAGTGATACCATAAGATGTAACAATATTAGAATAATAGGGATCCCAGAAGAAGAAGAAAGAGAGTGAAGGGGCAGAAGGTATATTGGAGCAAATTTTAACAGAGAACCTCCCTAATGTGGGGAAGGAAACAGGCATCAAAATCCAGGAGACACAGAGAGCCCTCCTCAAAATCAACAAAAATAGGGCAACACCCTGACATCTAATAGTAAAACTTATGAGTCTCAGGGACAAAGAGAAAATCCTGAAAGCAGCTCGGGAGAAGAGATCTGTAACCTAAAATGGTAGAAACATTAGATTGGCAACAGACCTATCCACAAGGACCTGGCAGGCCAGAAAGGACTGGCATGATATATTCGGAGCACTATATGAGAAAAATACGCAGCCAAGAATACTACATCCAGCTAGGCTGTCATTGAAAATAAAAGGAGAGATAAAAAGCTTACAAGACAAACAAAAACTAAAAGAATTTGCAAACACCAAACCAACCCTACAAGAAATATTGAAAGGGGTCCTCTAAGCAAAGAGAGAGCCTAAAAGTAACATAGACCAGAAAGGAACACAGACAATATACAGTAACAGGCACCCTATAGGCAATACAATGGCACTAAATTCATATTTTCAATAGTTATCCTGAATGTAAATGGGCTAAATGCCCCAATCAAAAGACACAGGGTATCCGATTGGATAAAAAACAAGACCCATCAATATGCTGTCTGCAAGAAACTCATTTTACACCCAAAGACACCTCCAGATTGAAAGTGAGGGGGTGGAAAGACATTTACCATGCTAATGGGCACCAAAAGAAAGTGGGGGTGGCAATGCTTATATCAGACAAATTAGATTTTAAACCAAAGACTATAATAAGAGATGAGGAAGGGAAGACCCTTACTTAAAGGGTCTATCCACCAAGAAGATCTAACAATTGTAAATATCTATGCCCCTAACATGGGAGCAGCCAATTATATAAGCTAATTAATAACAAAAGCAAAGAAACACATCAACAACAAAACAATAATAGTAGGGACTTTAACACCCCCCTGACTGAAATGGACAGATCATCTAAGCAAAAGATCAACAAGGAAGTAGACTTTAAATGACACACTGGACCAAATGGACTTCACAGATATATTCAGAACATTCCATCCCAAAGCAACAGAATAGATGTTCTTCTCTAGTGCCCATAGAACATTCTCCAGAATAGATCACATCTTAGGTCACAAATCAGGTCTCAACTGATACCAAAAGATCGGGATCATTCTCTGCATATTTTTGGACCACAATGCTTTGAAACTAGAACTCAATCACAAGAGGAAAGTTGTCAAGAACTCGAATACATGGAGGCTAAAGAGCATCCTACTAAAGAATGAATGGGTCAACCAGGAAATTAAAGAAGAATTAAAAAAATTCATGGAAACCAATGAAAATGAAAACACAACCGTTCAAAATCTTTGGGATACAGCAAAGGCAGTCCTAAGAGGAAAGTATATAGCAATACAAGCCTTTCTCAAGAAACAAGAAAGGTCTCAAATACACAACCTAACCCTACACCTAAAGGAGCTGGAGAAAGAACAGCAAATCAAGCCTAAACCCAGCAGGAGAAGAGAAATAATAAAGATCAGAGCAGAAATCAATGAAATAGAAACCAAAACCACAGTACAACAGATCAATGAAACTAGGAGTTGGTTCTTTGGAAAGAATTAATAAGATTAAAAACCCCTGGCCAGACTTATCAAAAAGAAAAGAGAAATGACCCAAATCAAGAAAATCATGAATGAAAGAGGAGAGATCACAACCAACACCAAAGAAATACAAACAATTATAAGAACTTATTATGAGCAACTCTATGCCAGCAAATTAGATAATCTGGAAGAAATGGATGCATTCCTAGTGATGTATCAACTACCAAAACTGAACCAGGAAGAAATAGAAAACCTGAACAGACCTATAACCACTAAGGAAATTGAAGCAGTCATCAAAACTCTCCCAACAAACAAAAGCCCAGGGCCAGATGGCTTCCCAGGGGAATTCTACCAAACATTTAAAGAAGAATTAATACCTATTCTTCTGAAACTGTTCCAAAAAATAGAAATGGAAAGAAAACTTCCAAACTCGTTTTATGAGGCCACCATTATCTTGATCCCCAAACCAGACAAAGACCCCATCAAAAAGGAGAATTACAGAACAATATCCCTGATGAACATGGATGCAACAATTCTCACCAAAATACTAGCCAATAGGATCCAACAGTACATTAAAAGGATTATTCACCACGACCAAGTGCGGTTTATTACTGGGCTGCAAGGTTGGTTCAACACCCACAAATCAATCAATGATATACAATACATTAATAAAAGAAAGAACAAGAACCATCTGATCCTCTCAATAGATGCAGAAAAAGCATTTGACAAAGTACAGCATCCTTTCTTGATGAAAACTCTTCAGAGTATAGGGATAGAGGGTTCATACCTCAATATCATAACAGCCATCTATGAAAAAACCACAGTGAATATCATTCTCAATGGGGAAAAACTGAGAGCTTTCCCCCTAGGGTCAGGAACACGGCAGGGATGTCCACTCTCACCACTGCTATTCAACATAGTATTAGAAGCCCTAGCCACAGCAATCAGACAACAAAAAGAAATCAAAGGCATCCGAATCAGCAAAGAAGTCAAACTCTCCCTCTTTGTAGATGATATGATACTGTATGTGGAAAACCCAAAAGACTCCACCCCAAAACTGCTAGAACTCATACAGGAATTCAGTAAAGTAGCAGGGTATAAAATCAATGCACAGAAATCAGTGGCATTCCTATACACCAACAACAGACAGAAGAAATAGAAATTAAGGAGTCAATCCCATTTACAATTGCACCAAAACCATAAGATACCTAGGAATAAATCTAACCAAAGAGGCAAAGGATCTATACTCAGAAAACTACAAAATACTCATGAAAGAAATTGAGGAAGACACAAAGAAATGGAAAAACATTCCATGCTCATGGATTGGAAGAACAAATATTGTGAAGATGTCAATGCTACCTAGAGCAATCTACACATTTAATGCAATCCTTATCAAAGTACCATCCACTTTTTTCAAAGAAATGGAACAAATAATCCTAAAATTTGTATGGAACCAGAAAAGACCCCGAATAGCCAGAGGATTGTTGAAAAAGAAAAGCAAAGCTGGCGGCATCACAATTCCAGACTTCCAGCTCTATTACAAAGCTGTCATCATCAAGACAGTATGGTACTGGCACAAAAACAGACACATAGATCAGTGGAACAGAATAGAGAGCCCAGAAATGGACCCTCAACTCTATGGTCAACTCATCTTTGACAAAGCAGGAAAGAATGTCCAATGGCAAAAAGACAGTCTCTTCAACAAATGGTGTTGGGAAAATTGGACGGCCACATGCAGAAGAATGAAACTGGACCATTTCCTTACATCACACACAAAAATAGACTCCAAATGGTTGAAAGACCTAAATGTGAGACAGGAGTCCATCAAAGTCCTAAAGGAGAACACAGGCAGCAACCTCTTCGACCTCAGCCACAGAAACTTCTTCCTAGAAACATCGCCAAAGGCAAGGGAAGCAAGGGCAAAAATGAACTATTGGAACTTCATCAAGATAAAAAGCTTTTGCACAGCAAAAGAAACAGTCAACAAAACCAAAAGACAACTGACAGAATGGGAGAAGATATTTGCAAATGACATATCAGATAAAGGGCTAGTATCTAAAATCTATGAAGTACTTAACAAACTCAACGCCCAGATAACAAATGATCCAATCAAGAAATGGGCAGAAGACATGCACAGACATTTTTCCAAAGAAGACATTCAAATGGCCAACAGGCACATGAAAAAGTGTTCAACATCGCTTGGCATCAGGGAAATCCAAATCAAAACCTCAGTGAGATACCACCTCATACCAGTCAGAATGGCTAACATTAACAAGTCAGGAAATGACAGATGTTGGTGGGGATGTGGAGAAAGGGGACCCCTCCTACACTGTTGGTGGGAATGCAAGCTGGCGTAGCCACTCTGGAAAACAGTATGGAAGGTTCCTCAAAAAGTTGAGAATAGAGCTACCATAGGATCCAGCAATTGCACTACTGAGTATTTACCCCGAAGATACAAATGTAGGGATCCAAAGGGGTATGTGCACCCTGATGTTTATAGCAGCAATGTCCACAATAGCCAAACCGTGGAAAGAGCCAAGATGTCCATCGACAGATGAATGGATAAAGAAGAAGTGGTATATATACACAATGGAATATTATGCAGCCATCAAAAGGAATGAGATCTTGCCATTTGCAATGACATGGATGGAACTGGAGGGTATTATGCTGAACGAAATAAGTCAATCAGAGAAAGACATGTATCATATGACCTCACTGATATGAGGAATTCTTAATCTCAGGAAACAAAGTGAGGGTTGCTGGAGTGGTTGGGGAGTGGGAGGGATAGGGTGGCTGGGTGATAGACATTGGGGAGGGTATGTGCTATGGTGAGCACTGTGAATCACGTTAGACTGTTGAATCACAGACCTGTACCTCTGAAGCAAATAATACATTATATGCTAAAAAAAAAAGAAGATAGTAGGAAGGGAAAAATGAAGGGGGAAAACTGGAGGGGGAGATGAACCATGAGAGACTATGGACTCTGAGAAACAAACTGAGGTTTCTAGAGGGGAGGGGGGTGGTGGGGTGGGTTAGCCTGGTGATGGGTATTAAAGAGGGCATGTACTGAATGGAGCACTGGGTGTTATACACAAACAATGAATCGTGGAACACTGCATCAAAAACTAATGATGTAATGTATGGTGATTAACATAACACAATAAAATGAAAAAAAAGATGTTGGGTTATATGGTGTTTCTGTAACAAAGCAAAGCATTAACAGAAGTTTATAGATAATAAGAAGTTATAGATAATATCTAAAACCGATAAATCAATAAATAACAATAGAAATATTTTTTAGTGATAGGATAGTAAGGACCAAATGCAATAGTAAAAGATTTGTCTGTGGTTTCCTCTAAGGAACAGAACTGGAATATATGAAGAAGTGGAGCAGGGGACAGTTGCTTTTTCTGGGAAGGGTGTGGTGGTGGCAGGTATCAACTTTTTAGTAGTAATTGATTTTATGACCTTTGTGCTTACATTTATTTATGTATGTATGTATGTATGTATGTATTTATAGATTTTATTTATTTATTTGAGAGAGAGAGGGAGTGAACAAGTGTGGAGGGTTGCAGAGGGACAAGCAGATTCCCTGCTGAGCATGGAGCCCAACACGGGGCTTGATCCCAAGACCCTGGGATCATGACCTGAGTGAAGTCAGACACTTAAGCAACTGAGCCATCCAGGTGCCCCACTTACATTTATTTTGTTAAAATTGTGCACTAATTTTAAAAAGGAAAATACGTGTATAAGCACTTAACTTAGAAAACTAAAAAGAAGACCAGTAAAACTAAAGAAAGTGGAAGGAATTAGTAATGATAAAATAAAATAAAAAAATGAAATCAAACTTAATAAAACTGAAAGCTTGTTCTCCTGAAAGCCCAATGCAATAGTAAAACTTGTGGCAAGCCTGTTCAAGAAAAGGAGAAAACAAGTCACTAAGCAATATTAGTGATAAGAAAAAGGTCATAATCACTAAAATGAAAACAAGAAGAAGATTGTAGGAGGATGACTTATACATCTTGGTGCCAATATATGTCAAAGTCTAGAAGAATTAGATGATCTTTTAGCAAAATCAAGGGTAGACACATGAATAGATCTCAACCACTGAAGAAACTAAACAGGTAACAGTAAGTTATGTATAAGTCCAGACAATTTTCAGGGTCAGTTCATTTAAGGCCCAAGAGAAAGAATTCCTATTATTATCCAAAAAAGAAAATTATAGACCAATCTCAGGAATATAATGTGAACATGTGAATAAATCATTAACCAATCAAATGCAGGATTACACTAAAAATAAATTATCCTTATGATCAAGTAGAATATTTTAAAACCAAGAATCTAATAATAGTTCAAGATTAGAAAATTAATTAATGTAATTTATAATATTTCATTTAAAATAGCAATGGGTGGCTCAGTTGGTTAAGCATCCAATTCTTGATTTTGGTTCAAGTCATGATTTCAGGATGGTGAGATAGAACCCTGTGTTGGGGTCTGCGCTGGGAGTGGAGCCTGTTTAAGATTCTCTCTCTCTCCTCCTCTCCCTCTGCCCCCACCCCCCACCTCTTTCTCTCTTTCTCAAAAAAAAAAAAAACCTATAAAAATAGCAAAATGGCATAATTATTGCAATAGATGATTGTTAAAAGCTTCTGGTTCTGACTCAAATTTCATTAAATTGATAAAAGTGTTCTCTTGAAAACCTTGAACAAACATCTTACTTGATGAAATAGTTTGAGGGGCATCTGGGTGGCTCAGCGGTTAAGCGTTTGCCTTTAGCTCAGGTCATGATCCCAGGGCCCTGGGATCGAGCCCCACATCAGGCTCCCTGCTCCACGGGGAGCCTGCTTCTCCTTCTCCCACTCTCCCTGCTTGTGTTCCCTCTCTTACTGTGTCTCTCTCTCTGTCAAATAAATAAATAAAATCTTTTAAAAAACATGATGAAATAGTTTGAAACATCCCCATTTATGTCAGGAAGAAAATACAGATGCCAGTTAATAAATGCAGTATTCAATATTATTTTTGAAGTTCTAATCAATACTTGAGATAAGTAAATAAAAAGGATGAAGATGAAAAAATAATAGAACTATTTACATTTTCACTTAATATGGTTGTCTACAGACAATCATACAATTTGTTATAATTTGCTTACAAATTGAAAAACAACAACTAATAAAAGAGTTGAGTCAGATAGATGGAGGATATAAGATGTATAAGAAAAATCAATACTTCTTCTGTGCACCAGAAATAATTATAAAATATGAGAAAAATTCCATTTCTCCAAATAGCAAGAGTGAAAAATCAGGTATCATTTAGAAATATACTTATCTGAAAATGTGAAAGACCCTGTAAATATCCAAGATCTATAGAGATGTAAATATTTTCTGAAGTAACTAAAGAAAGACCTTAATAAATGGAAAGACCTACTTGGTTCTTGGATAAGAAGATCCATAATGTATCAACTCATCCCAAATGATTTTATAAATTAAACACCAATCCCAATCAATAATTCTCATTATCCACATGGCTAACTCCCTCACTTTCTTCAAATTTTGCTCAGATGTCCCTCTCTCAGTGAAACTTTTCCCGATGACTCTATTCAAAACTTCAACCTGTTCCCCTAACCTAGCACTCTGACTTCCTTTCTCAACTCCTCTACTTTTTATCTTTTCTCCCATAGCATTATATGCCTTCTAATTAGCAGATAATTATTTATTGTGTTCATTGTTTATTGTTGGCCTTAACCTGCTGGAACGTCAATTCTATTATCGCCTGTGTTATTCATTGAGGAATGTTCAGTGCATTATACCTGACATATAAGGTTGCTCAACTAATTTGCAAATATTTTTCTGACAGACTGTCAACTATCTTCTAACTTGGTTTATGATATGTTTGCCATATGAAAGTTAATTTTTTGGATTTTTTTAAAAAGATCTACTGTCTTAGTCAATCCAGAATTACATAATAATCATTTATATTTTGGTCTAATGACTTAATCATTTTTAAAATAAAAACTGAACTGAATTAAAATAGAAAAACTGAAAAATTCTCCTGGAAGTCAATGTGCTAGAAAATCCAAGATAATTTCAGAAATTGACAGAACTTGCCTCATTAGATATCAAAATATAATAGGAGTTTGCAGAAATTACATAGTGTGATAATGACATAAGAATAGAAAAAAAATTGATGGAGAAGAATAGAGAAATCTGAACCTGGTTCATATACAATGGGAACTGAGTATATGATTAAAGTACAGAAAAGATAGATGGATGATTTAATAAAATTATTGATGGAATTGATTATATAGTCAAAAAAGAAAATCAAGTTATATACCTTCCTTTCATCACAAATACAAAAATTCCTGCTGAATTTGAAAATGAAATGTGTTTTTAAAAACCATTTAAAAACTAGGCCAAAATTTACATAATTATTATATAATCTTGGCAAGAAAGTCATGGAATTCAGAAACAGTAAAGGCAAAATTAGATTTTACGATGAAAAACAAAATAAAAATTTCACTTACATAGGGCAAATCCACCGTAAAAAGATAGTTGACAGTCTGTCAAAAAAATATTTGCAATCAATATAAGACAAGGGGTAAACATCAATATTAACTAATGAGCTTGAGCAAATTAATAAGTAAAAAGTCCAACAATCCAGTAGAAATGCAATTGCCAATGGATGTTATGAGAAAATAAATGTTTCAGCACTGAAACAAGTCTAGGAAAAAGCCATAATGATAATCAGCTCATGATTATCAGCTGAGGAAACTTATCTAAACCACAGAACATGACTCATTTGTGGGAGAAAGTTACCATCATTTTATAAACATTGTTCCTGGAAAGGCACTCCAGATACATAATGCTGATGATGCCAAAAACGCCAACCCTCACTGAAGTCATGTTAAGATGCACTACTCTAGTTAATCCTATGGAAAAGGAAGCCAGCTCCAGATTCTTTGTACTTCTAGTTCTTTAGTCTCAGAATACTCTTCTCTTATTCTATTTCTCATCAAAATCAGCTATTTAAAGTTGTGATATATTAAGAATGTAGTTGAAATGGGCCAGGAAAACTTGATTCCATTTTTATTTTTATTTTTTAATTATTTTTGGGGGGGTTCTTTTTTGGGGGGGTTTTGTTCCATTTTAAAGACGTAACTTACTACATATGACTTTAGAAAGGTTATTAGCTTCCTTAACCTCCTTATATACTGATTTCCTCACCTCCAAAATGGCAACAGAGCCTTTGCTCTGCCACTGACATCCTGGAGCCATTGTGAATATTGAATCATGGGACAGCAGCCTAGAAATGGCTACACTGTAATGAAAACCACAGGGAAGAGAAGACACACAAGATTTTGAAGATGACAAAATCATTTTTAAAGACTGAAATTTTTGATCTAGTGGAAAAGTTCAGAGAGGATGGGGAATACATTTGTTTCCTGATTTACACACAGAAAAACTGGAATATGGAGAATTAAGGTAACTTACCTAAATTCATGCAACAGGTCACTTTTCCTTTGTACATACTCCAATAGTAATTTATACTTATTGAAACCACAAAAGGAAGGAGTCATCACATCCTTACTCTTGAAATCAGAGCATTTTATTTGCAAAGTGTTATGGGCTGAAATGTATTCCTCCAAAATTCATATGTTTTAGTCTGAACCCTCAGTATCTCAGAATGTGACTGTATTTGGACATAGGGTCTTTAAAGACATGATTAGGTTAAAATGGGTCATCAGGGTGAGCTCTAATCCAATAGGACTAGTGTGCTTATAAAAAGAGGAAATTTGGAAACCAAAAGTTTCAGAGGGAAGACCATGTGAACACAGGGAGAAGGCCATCTAATCAACATGCAAAATAATGAAATTGGACCCTTTTCTTGTAGCACACACACAAAAATTATCTCCAAATGGATTAAAGACTTAAATACAAGACCTGAAACTATAAAACTTCTAGAAGAAAACATAGGGAAAAATCTTCATGATATTGATTTTGGCAATGATTTCTTGCATATGACACCAAAAGCACAAGCAACAAAAGCAAAAACAGACAAGTGGAACTATATCAAAGTAAAAGGCTTTTACATAGCAAAGGAAACAATCAAAAGAGTGGAGATGGGAGAAAATATTTGCAAACCATCTAACTGAGAAAGGGTTAATGTCCAAAATATATAAGAAACTCCTACAACTCAACAGCAAAAAACCCCAAATAACCTGTTTTAAAAATGGACAAAAGACTTAATAAACATCTCTCCAAAAAAGCTAAAAAGTAACCAACAAGTTATGGAAAGATAGTCAACACTGCTAATCATTAGGGAAATGCAAAGCAAAATCCAATGAAATATCACTTCATACCTATTGGGATAACTGTTATCCAAAAAACAAAAGGTAAGTGTTGGCAAGGACATGGAGAAATTGAAACCCTTGTGCACTATTGGTAGGAAGGTAAAATGGTACAGTTCTTACTGAATTTAGTATGAAAGTTCCTTAAAAAATTAAAAATAGGATTAACATATGATCCAGGAGTGCCACTTCTGGGTATATATCCCAAAGAATTGAAATCAGGATGTCAAAGAGGTATTTTCACCCTGTGTTCATTAGTCAAGATATGGAAACAATCTAAATATCCACCAGTGGGTGAATGGATAAGGAAAATGTGATATACATACAATGGAATATTATGCCACCTTAAAAGAGAAGGAAATCTTGCCATATACAACAACATGACGAATCTGGCGGACGTTATGCTGAATAAAATAAGCCAGTCACAGAAGGACTAATGCTGTGTGATTCTACTTATATGAAGTAACTAAAACGTCAAATTCACGGGGTACCTGGGTGGCTCAGTTGGTTAAGCATCTGCCTTCAGCTCAGGTCATGATCCCAGGGTCCTGGGATTGAGCCCTGCATTGTTGGGCTCCCTGCTCAGCGGGGAGTCTGCTTCTCCCTCTCCCTCTGCCCCTCCACCCTGTTTGTGCCCCCCCCCTCTCTCTCTCTCAAATAAATAAATAAAATCTTTAAAAAAATAAAATAGTCAAATTCATAAAAAAGTAGAATGGTGGTTGGCAAGGGTTGGGGGGAAGGAAAATGGGGGAGTCACCGTACAATGGGTATATAGCTTCAGTTATGCAAGATAAACAAACTGTAGTGATCTGTTGTATGACATTGTGCCTATAATTAACAATACTGTATTGTGTACTTAAAATATTCTCAGGAGGGTAGATTTCAGGTTAAGTGTACCTACCACAATTAAAAAAGTGTTTTGAATATAAAAGAAAAAAATTTTTAAAGTTGGCCATCTATAAGTAAGAAAAGAAGCCTCAGAAGAAATGAACTCTGCTGACACCTCGAACTCGTACTTCTACCCTCCAGAGCTGTGTGCAAATAAATTTCTGTTGTAGTTTAAGCTACCCAGCTGTGGTACTTTGTTAGAGCCGTTCTAGCCAACTAATACAGACCAGTCCTTCTTGTTTTTGTCAGTCTGCATTTTAAGGGGATATTTTACCAAGCTGAAACTTCATGAACAGGGTCAATGATATCAGTCTGTTTGACAGAATTAGGAAAATCCTTCAATCTTTATTGAGAACTAGATTCACACTTTGCAATGGACTTTTTGAGTGCAAGGTATGTAATTTCTAACCGAAGGTGACAAATAGAGAATGCATTACCCAGTTGATGGTAACATTTTCTGTATTTTCTTGTCCTGGTTAATCACACTCGCAGGCTTAGTATATTTTCCTATATCATCAATTGTGTGTGCACCACTAATAAGTAAGTGACATGTAGAGAGGTGACAGTGGTACAAGTTAGAAACAGACTGTCTAGGCCCTAGGGGTAGGAGAGAAATGAGGGCATGGGGCTTTGATAAGTCAAACCATAGTGGTGACAGTAACCACCTGGTGGCCAAGCACCCCAGAATCCTTTCACAATAAATCAAATTGAACTCCTTGAAATTTATAAACTTGAGATGAGTTCTAGAGCATGGGTTCTTTCAGTATTGCCTCCTTCCAGTTCCAGAGAGATGGACTCTGATGGAGCCAGCTTGACCATACTATGACTCACTGGCGGTACAACATGGCTGCCCTTAGGCCAGGCACTCCTCCCTTGCCCCATGGCTGGGAGGGCAGTATGATTCCTATGTCCTCATTGGAGCTGCTGGTCTGCTGTTTCATATAACAGGGTTTTAAACGGAGTAGACCCCATGACTGACATTTCTAAAATAGATCCTTTCTCCAAACTCACCTCTTTTTTTGGAGATCCAGGCTTGACAACTAAGGATAAACAAGATAAGCTTATTAGCAATCTGCTAGCCTTCTGTGACATGTCATTTATCTTTCTGTTCATGGAACTGACCATTCCCCCCCAAAATGGCCCCACTGACAGCCCTCCTAGACAGCTCCTTGTGTGTGTACACCATTCTGCATTCATGCATAAATAGCCTCTCTGAGGATCTGTCCTTCAAAAGCCTCTGGAGGTCTGGCCATCTCACATGTGCTGGCCCACGATCAGTTTTCATCTGACTCCTCTGCACAGTCCATTCCACTCATAGACCACAGACAGAATGAGAAGGGTATCATTTTTTCATTTACTAGAAGATTTACAAATGCAGACAGGATCACACCCCAGAGGCTGAGAAACAGCACTCCTGTGAATTCCTGAGAGAAAAACAAATTTTTTTTTCAGCTGTGGTTCTTTATAACTCACTAGCTTAGCAAAGTACAGAAACTAAGGAAACAGTTTTATAGCTAGATGTTTTCTAATACTACATTTAAACAAAACAATTTATAGGGTTCTTCCCCCACCTCCTTCAATACTCCATTTAGCACATATATTCCTTAGTGTAAAGTAACTATACACTTTGGGCATAATTCTTTCTGATTTACAGACCCCTACCTGATTCTCTGCACAGAATAGGACTCGGGGGCCCAAGAATCTGTAGAGTCCAGTGCCCAGAGCAAGCATCTGTACCTTCTACTTTATCTGGAAAAGACAGAAAGAAGGAAGGAAAGAAGGAAGGAAGGAAGGAAGGAAGGAAGGAAGGGAGAAGAAATGAAGGAAGGAAAGAAAGGAGGAAGGAAGGAAGGGAAAGAGAGAGAGAGAGAGAAAAAAGAAAAACAAACATAAAAACCTTGGGGAAAAGTGATGCCTGGTCTATCTATTAACATAGATGCTTCTGCTATTAGGCTCTGAAGCACTCGGTCAATGTTCTCAAACAATTTAGAGGTTCTCAACCAGATGAAGACTTTCACTACTTCCATGACATCTGGATGAGGCTCTTGAATGAGCTGTTTGTGTTCCTATCAATCACATTCTTTTAGCCCTAATGCTACCAACTCTTCTCTCCTTCCTAGGTGGCTTTAAATTTTATTTTTTAAGTAAAATACTAGTGTTTAGCTAGGTGGTGGCACAAGATACAGCCTAGAATCCAATTAGCTTTTAACCAAAGCCAGGTGAGGGTTCAACTAAGCATTGAAATATCAGTTCTAATCCCCATCCCTACAGAAAGGAAAAGGGGGATTGCAGCTTGGGCTGATAACAGCCAGTCTCATTGGTAGAAAACCTAAGAGATGGTGGCACAGAATGAAGACTATGTGGGGAAACCAAGTCCATTTTCAGAGAAGAAAAGTCCAACCAGCCAGTCTTTTTTTTTTTAATTCAATTAGCCAACATATTGTATATCATTTGTTTCAGATGTAGTGTTCAATAATTAATCAGTTGTCTATAACACCCTGTGCTCATCACATCATGTGCCCTCCTTCTTGCCCATCCAGGTCAGTCTTTTTTCTCACTTTTGCATATCCCTGAGAACCAATTACTTAGCTATGGCTGAAAAGAAAAATCCTGTGACCAGAGTACAGTCAACTCTCCTTCTGTCTGACATCCTAAACACAGAGAAATCTAGATATGAATGCTCTTTCCTTGCTAACACAAGAAAATTCCATCAGATCCCACTGTCCAAAATAAAGCCCAGGATTTCTAGAATTGATTCCAGTAGTATAATAACCGAAGATTTCAATGAGGTCTGACCAAGATAGTCATTACTCTATGTCTCTATGAATTAAAATGTTGGTAGCTTTTTTCCAAACTTCTAAGAAGGAGATGCATTTTTAAAATAATCATTATAACAACAATAATATCAACAAATCACAAGTCCTTTCCCTCTCTCCCTCCCCAGTCTTTGATCTTTATCTTTCATTGGCATTGTTGTCATTCTTGTCTTTAGCTTTTTTAAAAAAGATTTTATTTATTTATTTATTTGAGAGAGAGAGCGTGAGCGGGGAGAGGGGCAGAGAGAGAGAGAGAGGGAGAGAGAGAATCTCAAGCAGACTCTGCGCTGAACACGGGAGCCTGACACAAGTCTTGATCCCACAGCCCTGAGATCATGACCTGAGCCAAAACCAAGAGTCAGACGCTTAACTGACTAAGCCACCCAGGCGCCCCTCTTGTCTTTAACTTTTCCTTACCTTGGTGATTTTTTCCCCTTTTTATCTAAATTTACTGGAAGGGAAAGAGATCAATGGAAAAACACAAAGATGTCGAAACAAAAGCTAGAAAACCATCTTGGACTTGGAAGGAGAGTATTGAGTGAAACCAAGGTTGGTGCTAGCAACACAGTGGGCTCTCTGAGAGGAGAAGCAATAGTGATGACAAGAGTCTGATCTGGCTGGGATTTTGTTAATGAAATGCTTCTCTCCCCACAGCTACAGGAAGATGATGAATTGGAAAAGGTAGCCCATGGCAGGCTATTCTGATATAAGTGCTCCTTCTTACTCAGTCTTTGAAAGGAAAAGATGCCCATTTACTTGAATGCAACTCTTCTGGGTGCCCATCCCATTGGAGGCTCAGAGTGCTTGGATATATTAAACTCCCTGAGGCCCAAGGGCATTGAATTGAGACCAATAATAATTGTCTGAGAATCTCATTTGCGTTTAAGTTTCAGATTCAGGGGCATATGAAGAAAGAGTTCCAAGCTGCCATTTGGGTGGGCGAGATGAATATGTCTATGGTAGAGATACCATTAATTTTATCCCTGTGGGTGGGCGGTGGTAGTAGAGAAATAAGCATTAGTGGTTGGGGAAAAGTGATGAATAAAAGGCCCCGTCCTTGGGGTTAAGAGGACTGGGTTTTAGAGCCATCTTTTTGTTAGCTAAGTGCTTTCATTTAACATAAAGTCATGTAACAACTGGAAAATACCCAAGAATATCTTTGAATTCCTTTCTCGCTTTTTTATTCTGTGTCACACCAATCCATGAGACCAAAGATACCCAAAGAATGAAGCTACAGGGTTATTATAAGAGACAAGATGACTGGAAAGAGTTATCTCCAACTTCACATCTTTGCATACCAGCAGATGGCATTGAGCATTTCATATGAGACTCCATGTTGATGGTGAAATTCTCCTTTTATATACTTCAGTCAATTTGTTAGTTTGGGGATATCTTCTAAAAATCTCTCTTCTCTTCCTTTTTCCATCTCCTACACAGCTACCACGTCAAATGTTTTTTCTCACCAAATATGCCCTCATGTGACCCCCACGCACAAGTGTGAAAATGACTTGGTCTGAACAGGCATTTACACAGCAGGTAAATTCCATCACGGTTGGATGGGAGATTTGGTACCTGATTTATTCTTGAATGTTCTATTAATAATGCCACAAACCAATTTTTTTCCCACTATTTTCTCTTCCTTGAGCTTCTAGAAGCTCACTGATAGGAAGCAAAAGGAAAATACAGTCTCAGTGTATGCTTTTAGAATTTAGGTTTTTCTGTATTTTTTTTTTTTTTGCATCATTAATGCTGGGTGTCTTGGGAAAAAAATTCTGAAAGTAGTCCTTTGAAAAAAATTAAAATCTTTTTATTTGCTGAAATTTATTGAACATTTTTAATGTGCATAGCCCTGTAATAGGCACTATGGAGAAATATGAAAAAATATGTACATAGCAGTGGTAGAGTCTTCTAGTTTTCTATTCATTATCTCTTCAATCATTTTTGTCACACCCCAACCATTAGCAAATTATGTCAGCCCTATCTTCAAAATAGATACAAAATCTGATCCCTGAGGCATCATTATCTTTTAACTGGATTATTGCAACAGCTTCCTAACTGACCTCTTAACTTCTCCTGAATTCTCTTACAGTTTATTCTCTGTGAAGAACCAGAGTGATTCTTTTAAATCTTACCAATGGCTTTCCATCTGATTCACTGGAAAAAGCAAAGTGACCTCTCACTGCTGCTCTGACTTCATCTCCTATTGCTCCTCCTATTGCTAATGTTTTCTCCTAGTCTGCCACTTTCACTGTTGTTTATGTATTCTTTGCTTTAATGTTTTTAATATTTATACAATTATATTTATTGTTTTTGCTTAGAGATTTTGAATTTTAAACTTTCCCAACCCCAAGGTTAAAAACATATTTCCTGCACATTTACTTCTAATACTTTTATTATTGTTTTATATTTAGATTTGTAATCCAGATGAAATTTATCTTTTTACACAATATAAGCTAGCATCTAACTACTTCCTTAAATACAGATATCCAATTACTTTAACACGATTTGCATCAATCCATTTTCCCCCAGGATTTAATCTATTACTTTTAGTGCATATTAAATTTCTACTTGTTTAGTTTCTTTAGATTCTGATCCTGTAATTGGTTTATTTGATAGTGCTAATCTTTCATTATAATTTATTTTCTAAACTATATTGGCTATTCTCACTCATTTATTCTCCTAAGAGATTTTAGAATTAGTTTGTCAAGTTAAAAATCAAACACATATATGAAACAATTGGGACTTGTATAGAATCATCTTAAATTTATATATTTAGTATTTCCATTTGGACATATTACATAGCCCTCTATTTCTTCAAACATTATTTCATGTCTTTCAGTACAATTTTAGAGTTAGGTATTCTAAAATTTTTATTGTCCTTTTTGGCATCACTTTATACTAAGGACCTAAAAATGTGTTAATAGATTTTTTAAATGTTGAATAATCCTTAAAGATAGTGTCTTATTCTTTTAACTATTTTGTGCATTTGATTTGCTGATGTTTTGTTCGGGACTTTTTGTATATATATTATATGATAACTCATCATATTTCTTTCAGGGTTAATATTTTTAGCTTTGATGTAAGCATTCTGTTGGCTTTGTAGTCTAGATAACATGGAATTTGCCTGTTTCTGGAAGATTAGGTATACTCTGAGCCTGGCACCCTTTCAAATGGTAGATCTTTGACAAACTTCAATTTCCTCTTTGGATTTTAGACAACTTGGTTTATCTATCTTTTCCTGAGCATTTCCCCCATTTTATTTTGACTATTATCATTCAATCTTGACTTTCAAATTTTTGGTAAAAGGTACACAATATAACTACTTCAAATTTTGGAACCAATTTCGTAACTGTTGTATTTCTTTCTTATTTTATTCCTAATATAATATTATCTTTTGTTTTTCTCTTTTATGGTCTTACTTAGTATATCAAGTATTTATCTATTGTATTCAGGTATTTGAAGAAACATCTCATTTCATTTATCAATTTTTTAAAATATTTTTTATATTTTTATATTTTTTATTAATTTTATCCTTAAATTAATTCTTTCTTTCTATTTTCTTTTGGTTTATTTTATATTTTCTTCCTTCTATTCCTAGTTTGCTGAGAGTTTTTACCTTAAATGCATGTTAGATTTTATCAAAAATTTTTCTGTACTTATTTTGAGATGATCATATGATGTTATTTTTTTTAAATCTGTTAATATAGTGTTACTGCTTTTTAGATGTGAAGTCAACATGGCCCAGGAATGACCATGATGGATTATCCTTTTCTATATTGTTGAGTTTAATTGGCTAAAAATTTTTTTTTAAGTTTCCTTCTTTGTTCATGTGGTATATTGGTGTGTTGTTTTCTTATAACATCTTTGATTAGTATCAGAGTAATGTTGGCTTCACGGAATGAATTGGGAAGTGTTTTCTTCTCTCATAACTTCTGAAAGAATTTGTATAGAATTGATGTTATTTCATCTTTAAATATTTGATAGAATTCACTAATGAAGTCATCTGGCCTGAATTTCTTTGCAGGAAGTTTGTTAACTACAAATTCAATTTGTTTTTCAATAATGGTGATGATAACAATGTCTAATCTATTTAATTGCTTATTATGTGCCAGGCATTGTGAAAATTGTACAAAGATGTAAGTCAGTGCTTACAACATTGTTATGAAGTTTGTGGTCTTATTCTTCTCATTTTTAGACAAAGTAACTCTGTCTTTGGGAAGTGAAGTAAGTTTCCAAACACACAGTAAATAGTAGAGCAAGGTTTCAAATGTATGTCTTTCCCACAGAATCCATTAACCACATATTGATTATAAACTTTTCATTTTAGTAATAGGTGGGGAGTAGGAAGTGTAATCTCTAATTCATTTGTTTATTCATTCATCCACTCATTTCTTGCTGTCATTCAACAAGCATGTTAAATGCTTACCATGAGGCTTTACCACGTGGCAGTCCCTGTGTACTGGGCATTCTTATTAGAGACCCAAGAAATAAGTTGGGTACGAAGGACGAATTATTGAGGATGAGTGTAAATGTCCTCTGTACACATTCAGAGAAAGATTTTCTGCATAGATCCTCAGGTATGCTTACCTCTGCCAGTGTTAGGGTATTTTGATCAACTTCTTTCCTATCTCTTTCTAGCGCTCCTTCTAACCCCAATCATGTGAAAAACAAAACAAAATTCCCTCATGCTTAAGAAACTTTCTAACTGGTGGTTGTTTAGTACAACCAATAAAATCATGCCATTCCTTGACAAGTAAACACAGGAATAAAAATGTTAGACCCTATATGCCAGTTGTCATGCTATGGCAAACCAAAATTCTCTGCGGTGGAATTTTCAAGAAGCAGTTGAAACTAAGTCTACATAATTTCCTTAGCAATCAAAAAGACAGACACCCCCAACCCCAGCCCCACCCAGTGCTTTTTTGGCTTCTACCAACAGTCCTGAAGTATTATAGATTTACAGATGTCTGGCATTTATTTTCTTGCTCTGTAGGGTAGATATAGAAGGAAATCATGTGTGCAGATGCAAGGAGATTCTCAGCTGTATTTTTTTCTTTTACTTGAAACCAGTTGTTCCTTTACTTCAAATATTTTTCAGCTGGGTTAAAGGAAGCTGGAGGTGAAAATGTTCTTACACTTAAAAAATAGTTGTTGCCGGGAGGGTTTTTCCCAGTTTGAAAAATAATGCAGTGTGCCTCCAAAGAAACAAATGCGTCACAAGAACTGGAAGCCAAGAGGCTAAAAGCGAACAAACAAAAAACGAAACAAAAAAGTGCTCAACCCTAACATCTGCTTAGGTATGTCAATGTTTGGTAGAAAAAATTAGGCCTACATCTGCTGTGGCTGTCTAGCCCCGCATGATGTGATCTATGCTTTGATCGGTCTGATTGGAAAGCAGGACCCAGGAAGAGACAGCATGACCCTTGCACCCAGTGATTGCTTGGATTGCCAGAAATTTGGCTTTGAGTTTCAAACTCTGCTCTCAAATCTCCTGAGCGAATTACTGCAATCAGATGGTGATGTACACAGCTTTCAAGTATAAAGGGTCCTTAATAAATCTAAAGTTTAGTCTATGACCTCATGTTACCAATGAGGAAATTGAGGCACAAAAAGGCGAATTACTTCAGCCCAAATCTAACTTCTCGGTAGTAGTAGAACTCAGGCCAGAACTAGATATCATGACTGAGACAATATATGTTTTCCTCCAACCACACAGCTTTTATAGAGGTAAGAAATGTGGAAGGGTAAGAATGATGCTGGAAAAAAGGCAAGTCTCTCTTTGGTTCTCTGCATACCTGAAGACTCTTGAACCTACCATACTCCAGCTCACATAGAACTTTTTTTTTTTGAATTCTGTTTCTTTTTATTTTTTAATTAGGTTTTTAATTTTAATTCCAGTATAGTTAACATACAGTGTTATTTTCTGGTGTACAATATAATGATTTAACAATTTTATACGTTACTCAGTACTCATCATGATAAATGTAGTCTTAATCCCCATCACCTATTTCACCCATCCCCCTACTCACCTCCCCTCTGGTAACCATCAGTTTATTCTCTATAGTTAAGAGTCTCACATAGAAAGTCATGAAAGATGTGGTATGGGGCAAACTTGAAAAATACGCAAAATCAGGATATGGTAATAAAACTTTTGAAGATTAAATAAGATAATACACTTAACACTGAACATAGAGTTTGGCACCTACATAGAACTTAATAAATGCAAACAGTACCTGGAACATATAGGCATGTAATTAATATTTGTTGTATCAGTGAGTATTTATCTCTCTTCCCAGCTATGCTGAAAATAAAGGAAGCTGTCTTCCAGAATTTCTAGAGGGTAGAATGTGTCCCGAGTACAAACTTAACACTTTCAGCTCACTAACCTGGACTCCTAATTTGAGCTACTCTGGTGGTAGGCTGGTCTGGGTTCTCTCCACTGATGGAAAAAGCAGCTGGACTCCTGCTTGTGGTGATGGCCAGTGGCCTGCTTTACCACTTGGCTACAGCTACTGTACTACTGCATAACAAGCAACCACAAAGCTATTGTGAAACAATTCACTGATAGAGTAGAGCGGAGGAAGATAAGACCCCAAGGGGAAAGGGCAGAAAGGGAGGACGAGGTCTTTAAGGGAATATTTTCATGGAGGAGTAATAGAATTTTACTCTCTCTTCCTTTTTTTTTTTTAAAGGATTTTATTTTATTTATTTATTTTAGAGAGAGAGAGAGAGAGAGCATATGGGGAAGGGGCAGAGGGCTAGTGGGAGAGAGAATTTTTTTTTAAGATTTTATTTATTTATTTGTCAGAGAGAGAGAACACAAGCAGGGGGAGCTGCAAGCAGAGGGAGGAGCAGGCTCCCCACTGAGCAAGGACCCCGATGCAGGATTCAATCCCAGGACCCTGGGATCATGACCTGATCTGAAGGCAGATGCTTAACTGACTGAGCCACCCAGGTGCCCCAAGAGAGAGAGAATTTTAAGCAGACTCCACGCCCAGTTTGGAGTCTGACCCAGGGCTCCATCACATGACCTTGAGATCATGACCTGAGCTGAAATCAAGAGTCCAGTGTTCAACTGACTGAGCCACCTAGGTACCCCTCTCTCTTTCTTGTAAGAACTAAAGGCACTGAGCTCTATTAGAAACAAATATTACCAATCATGGTCTCCATCTCTTCAAAAGACGGTGACTAAGAAGACAACATAGAAAATGCTAATTCTGTTAATAGTGGCCCCTCACTGTTGTATATGGGGAAGTGAGCACATGTTTCCAATCATGCAGATAAGAGTCTGAATACTGGTTCCTGACTTAGTAGATCTTGTACAATGTATCAGTATTCCTCCATTTCCTTATCTATAAAATAGCAATGATAGCTGCACTTACTCAAAGGGTTTGTGAGCACATGCATTCGAAATACCTTGCTTAGGGCCTACCTTCTAATATTTGGTTTAGTCCAGCTCCCTAAGCATCTCCAAGTTACACCAGATCCTTTCCTCCAAAGAGCCCTACCACAAGCCCGACTTTCATGGTTGGAGACAGTATCTCATCAGGATAACCCTACTCAGTTGTATTTTCTCTATATTCTTTTGGCTGCCAATTTGATAGCCACCACTGCCTGTGGGCACCACATAGATACATAGTAGGAATTCAGTAAATTCTACTTAGCCCTCGACAGTGGCACTGCAAGAAAATACTTAATATTAAAGAGCAAAGTAGGTCACTAACTAAAAGAAGCTGGAGAGTCGGCAGGTTGGTAAGTAGCCAGGTATGGCGTGGTGTTCACTTGAGTAAGACAATGGAGAATGGCTGGTAGTGAGAAATGATGGGACAGTGTCAACAGCTCTTCTGAAGCCTTCTAGGCCAATGACATTATTTGTAGCAAACAGAGCTGTGAGGCAAGAAATCAGTGAACATTTGCTGATGATATTAGATAACAGCACAGTAAAAACCAGTAATAATCAAGGATTATACTTGCCATACATACAAAGACTGACTTGGGGATTTTACCTGACTTGATCTAAATGTCAAGTAGAAAATATTATGGTGCCTATAATAATAAGTGAGTTAGGAACAATTATTTTAACTTAAAAATTTTTATTTGGACATATTTATAGACTCATATGCAGTTTTAAGAATTATAGATTCACATGCAGTTGTAAGAAATTGTACAGAGAGAGCTCACGTAGCCTTTATCCAGTTTCCTTGGATGGTAACAGCTTGCAAAGCTAAGGTACAACATTACAACCAAGATACTGACATTCATACAGTCAAGATACAGAACAGTTCCATTACCACAAAGATGCCTCATGCTATCTTTTTACAGTCATACCCACTTTCCTTCTGTTCCTATTCTCTCCTTAGCCCTTGGTCTCCATTTCTGTAATTTTGTTATTTCAAAATATTATACATATGGAAAGTAACCTTTTGCAATTGGCTTATTTATTCATCAAAATTCTTTGGATTTCCAACCAAGTTGTTGGGTGAATTGATAGTTCATTCCTATTTATTGCAGAGTAGTGTTCCATGGTATAAATATATCAGTTTGTTTAACCATTCTCCAGTTGAAAGACATCTGAGTTGTTTCCAGTTTGGAGATATGATGAATAAAACTACTATAAATATTCTTGAACAGATTTTTATGTGAACACAACTCTTTGTTTCTCTGGATAAATGCTCAGGTGTGCGATTGCTGGGTAATATGGTGGTTACATGTTTAATTTTTTTTAAAGACCACCAAACTGTTTCCAGAATGCCTGAGCAATTTTACGTCCCCATCAGCAATGTATGACTCATTCAGTTTCACCACATCCTGCCAGCATTTGTCATCGTCACTATTTTTTATTTTAACCATTCTGATAAGAATGTAGTGATATCTCATTGTGGTTTTAATTTGCATTCCCTAATGGCTAATAATGTTGAGCATCTTTTCATGTGCTTATTTGCCGTCTGTATATCATTGGTGAAATGTCTCTTCATATCTTTTCCCTATGTTCTAATTGGATTGTTTGCTTTTTTACTGTTGAGTTTTGAAAGCAATTTATATATTCCAAATGCTAGCCTTTGTCAGATACATGGTTTGCAATATACTCTCCCAAATTGTAGTTTGTCTTTTCATTTTCTTAACAGGGTATATTGGGCAAAAGTTTTTAATTTTGATGAGGTAAAATTTATAAATTTTTCCCTTTTGGGATTATGCCTTTGGTGTCAAGTCAAAGAACTCTGCTTGGTCCTAGATCCTAGAGATTTTCTCTTGTTTATTCCTAAACATTTTACAGAGTCACTTTAAAGTCCATGATGAATTTTGAAATAATTTTTTATAAGGTGTGAAGTTTAGGTAAACATCCAGGGTGTTTTTGTTTTGTTTTGTTTTGTGTTTAATCTATGGACGTCTGTCTAATTGCTTCTGTGCCACTTGCTGAGAAGGTTAACCTTCCTCCGTTAAGTTGCTCTTACACCTTTGAAAAAAACCTCCGTTTGGTATATTTGTGTGGGTTGTATTCTATTTCTGCATTCTCTACCCTGTTCCATTGATTTATGTCTATTTACCTTTGCCAGTATTACAGTACAGTCTTAATTACGGTACTTACATAACAAGTCAATATTGGATAGATTGCTTCATCCCACTTTATTTCTCTATGTCAAGATATTTTAGCTATTATATGGTATATGTTTTTCCATATAAATTTTAGAATAAGCTTGTCTATATCTACAAGAAAATCTTGTTGGGATTTTAATAGGAATTATGTTAAATCTACGTATCAGTTTGGGGAGCACTGACATCTTTATTATGTTAGTTTTTCAAGCAATGAACAGAATATGTTCACCATTTATTTAGGTTCTTAGAAAATTTCTTTCATTAGAATTGTATAATTTTCAGCATACATATCCTATACATGTTTTGTTAAGTTGATATCTAATATAATTAATTTAATTTCCTCTGAAGTTGTTATAAATGGTATTGTGTTTTTAGTTTTGCTTCCCACATGTCTGTTGTTAGTACATAAAAATACAATTGATTTTTGTGTGTTGATCTTATAAATCAACATTTTAAGAAAGCAATTTTATTTCACAAATATTTGTTAGTATTCTACCCTATGTACATCACATCATATCATGGGGAATATTAAAGTGTAGTTAAGGGGCACCTAGGTGGCTCAGTCAGTTAAGCATCTGCCTTTGGCTCAGGTCAAGGTCCTGGGGTCCTGGGATCAAGTCCCAGATCAGGCTCCCTGCTCAGCAGGGAATCTGCTTCTCCCTCTCCCTCTGCTACTCTCCCTGCTTGTACTCTCTTCTTCTCTCTCAAATAAATAAATAAATAAATAAAATCTTTAAAGAAATAATAAAGTGTAGTTAATTATTATCTGTATTTTGATGGTGTTCATTCCACTCAATTTACCCCAGCAGAGGTACAAGAAATGAAAAATACGAGAAAAATATAACTTACATCCATAAATTATACAGCATACTTGAAGAACTGATGAGAAGTTTCGCAAAGGGACAGGAAGAAACTGTTGGGTAAAAGGAGTCTGAAGAATATATCAGGGTGCAAAGTATCCAGGCCTCTGGGTTGGAATACCTGAGTTCTCTGGCACTCCAGATTTTCTCTGTGGCTCAAACAAGCCTCTGAATGATTTCTTCGGTATAAATGGCTTACATGAGTCCTTCCTCCCCACCCCCAGCAACATATTTTAGAATCCAAAGAAATCATATTCGTGAATGTGTTTTTGAAATATAGAAATACTACACTAACATAAACTTTGGAAATGTTCTCTCCTCTAGTGATTTAAATAATTAAGAGGCATTTTCCACTTGGAAAATGCTTTTAAGTTTTATCATAAAGGTGAGATGTGTCTGATCAAGGTAGTCTGTCTACAAAAAGCCATGTTTCTGGGGAACAGGAGTTAATTACATCACACCATGTATGAGTGAGTGCCCCTTCCATCCAGGCCAACTGGGCATTATTACAAGTGAGTAATTGCACTGCTTTTCATCACTCGCCTAAATCATTAGAACACAAGATTATTAAACCAAGACCCTACCAATTTAGCTGCTCAAGGATGGAGTCTATTAGACCATCTGCTACCTTATCAACACCAGACACAGCAAGTCCAGGCAACTTTATACCCAACATGTAGCATCTTACTTCTTCCAACTCATCCATATACTATTTTTTAAGTGATGGTTATTCAATTGCTAGAGCTAACAAGCAATCCAATAACTGCTTCTCAGCTGTTAGTAAGATTTGCCAAAAGTGGACCGTTTAGTTCAGTAAGAACCACTGCACAACGTAAGGTTATTTCAAATCAAGTTGTGCAGGGTAGAGTCTGGAAAGACTATTTCAGGAAGGTGCAAGTATTAAGGATACAGATTTGTGACCTCATTCTCCTCTCTGCTATAGTGCTCTCATTATGTGGAAGCTCAGTTCTTTTGAAAGGTGAATAGCAAAAGAGAAATGTGGAATGTAGAAAAAAGGTGAATTTATTTTCACCTTTTCTCTCTGAGTCCCTCCTCTCTACCTTATATCTTACCTCTCTACGAATGCAGAAGTAATTTCTATATTGTTCACTATCATATCCAGCATCTGGTAGGTGCTTCACAAATATTTCATGAACAGATAAATGTTGCTAAATGAATATATAGGTGTACACACACACACATATAGGGAAAGAGGCAAGGGATGATATACACACACAGCTTGGCGGGAGGTAGATAACAGGTTTCCAGGAAGCAAACCAGCCAGTGTAGCCATGTTCATCTCCTTCAGCAACTTCTGAGAACCAGAAAGTCTGGAAGAAATTATCTAGGTGTGTTGGAGAACTGACATGCTGGCAGAGCATTGTAGAAGAAAAACAATAATGCTTTGGGTAAAAATGGAATGGAAGATTTGTCATCCTCTCCCAAATAAATCCTACTCTGCCATTCTTTGGGAGTAATGAGATCCACACTACCCCCCAGCACTTAACCACTCATTGCTTGCTAATGTATTTCACTTTTCATCTAAGGGGGTGGCAACACTATAAGTTCTTCAAAAGCAAAGCCATGATCGCATTTATATTTCTCAAGTGCACCTGGCTAAGCACAGAGCACCTATGGACCACTACAGACCACTGATGGAAAGACACTTGTTCATCACCCCAGCAGTTGGGGAGGAAGGAACCTGTGTCTCTACATCACTTTCCACTAGGTTCTTCAAAGTTCAAGGAGCTAAACACTTGACTTTTCAAAGATTCCCTTCTGAACCCCTTCAAAGAATTAATGGGTAACAGGGCCCTTTCCTTAAAAGGATGCCCCCCAATATTACTTTAGTTGGATTGCTCAAGATGCAAAATTTAATTTGAAACATTTGAAGAGTTATGGTGATGGTATAACAGAATGGTTTCCTTGGAGTCAGACAAACTGGGTTCAAATCCAGGCTCATTCCTTATAACCCTGTGGCCAAAGGCAAGTTATTTAACCTTTACAATTTTTGGTTTCCTTTTCTATATAATGGTAATGATGAGGTGTCCATGAGAAAGAAATGTACATGAAACCATGAGACAATGACTGGCACTTTGGTGAGTACTAATAAATAAAGTCAATTAGCAGCTTTGATTAGCCTCTAGGATCCTTGATTTCCTCCTCTGTAAAGGAAGATAGGCTAGCAATATTCATCTCCACAGGGATATTGTGGAGAATGGGTGTGTGTGTGCGCACCGAGGGGGGAAGAGTAGAGGTGGGTGGTGGCACGGAGGTCATTATCTTGAGGATACATTTTACTCTCTATTAATGGATTTAAAGCATCATTTTCCACATTAAAGGAAATACAGAGCTATATTAGAATAGAAAGTAAAATGGGGTGAATTTTTATCAAAAATCGGGAAACTTTACAACAAATCTCTGGTCCGCCTCAGAATGCTGAGTGCCCCTCTTTAGGCCCCAGGGAGTCATGTTCACTGCACGCTGCTGTTAGGGGTAGTTTGGAGGAACAGTTTGAAAAGCACCATGAGAAAATGATTGGTAAACCATAAAATGCCATAAACTATCAGTTGAAAGGACGCATCTGGTGTCTGCTAAGCTTCCTCCTATGACCAAGAACCAGGCATCAGACACACGTAGACTAAAACAAGTATAATTTTCTTCTTCTATGTCTTAGCACAAGCCTGTCTCTGCCATTGTTAGTCTCCCGCTTCCCAGCCTCTCCTTCCATAAAAGGCTGTTCTGCTACCGTTGGGAGACTGAGATTCTTTGAGGACTGGTTGACATTGTGGATTTCATTCCCCTAACGGGATATTAAGGAGAATTTCAGCAAGTCCCTGGAGGTTTTCAAGTGAATCCCATTCACTGTGTTGTCCCCTCAAAGAAAGTGGCAACTGTCAGTTCTTACACTAAGCTACCATGTTCTCAGAACTCACAGGAGTGGGGTGCCTGTTTGGCTCAGTTGTTAAGTGTCGGCCTTCGGCTCAGGTCATGGTCCCAGGGTCCTGAGATCGAGCCCCGCATTGGGCTCCCTGCTCGGCGGGAAGCCTGCTTCTCCCTCTCCCACTCCCACTGCTTGTGTTCCCTCTCTTGCTGCATCTCTCTCTGTCAAGTAAATAAATAAAATCTTAAAAAAAAAAAAAGAACTCACAGGAGTATCACACTTTATTTTGCCTATAAGCTTTTTCTATGTTAACCTGAGGTTTACCTTCCTTAAGAACTCTTCCTGTGTATATCTAAAAGTTGGATATGACAAGAATTTTTTTTTTGCTAGGAAAGCTATCTGTTACAAAAATTATACTCACACTTTTCCTGTGACCAATATAACAGTCAATACAAACTCCTGAAAAGCCCTGAGTAAACCTGGCTCCAAATGGTCTCCAGGTAGCATTGGGCTACTAGGTCTCTAGATTATAAGTGGCACATAGTAGACAATCGAGGTATAGTGGATTTTTTATTCATTCATCAAATATTTGCTAAGGCTTTATAATAGGCCAGGCAATGGACAAGACATTGGATGGATCAGTGGATGGATGAATTTATGATGGTTATATCAATGGATGGATGGCTCTCCAAAATGTAGGGAGTTAACATCTGATTTAAATCAAACACAGTACTACCCTAGAAAAGATGAAGGGTAGAAAGCATATTATTTTTTAGGGAACAAGGTCAGATCCATAACCACTGGGACACATACTATTTCAGAAGTAGCTTGGGCTCGGAGTGAAGTTTCTTGGGTGTTTGTGATAGTTAATCATAGGAAGAGTTGAGTAATTTCAAATGTACTAGGTGAAAGCTTTTCTTTGACTTTCAGGCCCCGTGGACAAATTCCTTTAATCCTATTGTGAGGTAAATGCTTTTATCTTCCCCTGTTAGAGATTCCTCCGGCCTGTATGTTGGAGCAGAACTAGCTTTCAAAGCCTAAGGAGAAACTGAAAGTCTCTATTATGTTTTAATTTATATTTGCAGGGTTTTCTTTAAGATTTATTTATTTATTCTAGAGAGAGAGAGAGCACGAGTGGGAGGGGTAGTGCGGAGCCCGATGTGGGGCTTGATCTCACGACCCTGAGATCATGACCTGAGCTGGAACCAAGAATCGGTCGCTTAACTGACTGGATCACCTAGCCGCCCCAATATATTTTCAGTTTTTATAAGCTGTACCCAAACTTTACCTTTAGAAAAATCATTACGTATCTCAGTAATTTGCCTGTCCATCTTATTCCGTGTAGTATATCCATTAAGAAGTTCAGCTTTTGGAGACAAGGACTTTTCTGGCTGCTCATAGCAACATTTTAGCAACTGAATACAGTCATTAATAAATTCAAGATCCAGATTAAGGTTTTCACTGCGAACCATGTATCTGTGTCCAATGTGTTGTAACTCTTGTCTTCTTTGCACTCCTCTTTAGCCTTGAAAACAATGCATATTGAAAGAAAAGAGTAAAAGCGTTAGGAACAGAGGAAATGTATTAAAGTCAGCTGTATTTAAAGAAAATCAGAAAACACCATCTGTGTCACACTGGCCATTTCTTTCTCCTGACCATACCCTAATAACAGTGGCTCTATTATGTTTTAAAATCAAGTTATTCCTTACGACTTTCTCAGATCAGATTAGATCACTTCTCTTCAACAGGTGTGAATTTTATTTCTCGTTTTCCAATCTAGGAAATTTTGGGCAAAAATATCTGTTGTTTAGTGTAAGTTCCAATGCTAGGTGACATTTTCTCCTGGCAATGTGCAAGCCTGGAAATAAACCAAATTCCCCTATTTTCCTAGTTATAAGCAGAACATTCTAGAATCACAAAGAAATAGTCCTAGTGGATTTCCTCTTTCAAGTCTTATTATGTCTTATGTCTGGCTTTGGGGTTGTATAACCTTCATCTATCAAGACAATGGTGAACACAACGTGCCTAGACCCAATTATACGGAACATGTCAACTGCATCCTATCCTCCCATGAATCCGGACCAGCTTGCTAGATGTTTACCATACTTCACTTATTTGCTTCATTAACAGAACTTAGACATATTTTCAAGTAATCATAATCATAATCTTAATCCTCCCCAGCATACTAGGCTTCCCTAATGTTGGGGTCTGTTTTAATTTAGTCAAGTATCTTTCAAAGTCCTGGATTGGTGAGCTCACTTGAGTATAGGACCAGGAGAAAATGCCCATCTCTACCATTGAAAGCTCACTTTCCATGTGTAGAACTAGCAGTACTTTATTTTGGCCCTGAACATTTTCCAAAGCAGGGGAAAATAATGTCTAATCCATCATTTAGGACCAAAAGTGTCATTCTTTGGCTCAAGCGGCACTTGGAAGATCTGTTTGTTATTGCCTTCCTCCCCCGAATTGTGTCTCTCCTGAAATTCCTATGTTGAAGTCCAGTGCCTCAGAATGTGACTGTATTTGGATATGGGCTTTAAAGAGGTAAGTCAGGTCAAATGAGGGCATAGGGATGGGCCCATTATGACTGGTATCTTTGTAAGAAGAGATTAGGACACACACACCCACAGAAGACCATGTGAAGACACAGAGAAGATGCTCCCCTGCAAGCCAAGGACAGAGGCCGTTGGAAGAAATCAACCCTACCAAAACCTTGATCTTGGACTCCTAGCCTCCAGAATTAAGAGAGCATAAATTTCTTTTATTTAAGCCATCCAGTCTGTGGTATTTTGTTATAGCAGCCCTAGCAAACTAATACACTGTTTTAGAAAATCTAGAGAAGAGATGCCTGATTAAGGCAGAGAGGAAGGTAAAGAATAATGGAGGTTCTTTCAGTTGTTGAGGTGGTGGAAGTCTGTGAAATGTGACCAGAGATAGTTGCCTGCTTAAAAAAAATGAGTAGACCTTAATGAGGATGAGGGACCTTTCCTTTTGGCCCTACTGACATTCAGGTGAAAGCTAGATTGATTTCTGCTTTGTTTCCTGAGCAGCTTGCATTAGCAACTGGCCACTGCCAAGTTTGGGCTGGGAGGGGAGAAGTTCTTTATCAGTATGCAGATGAGGCGCTTGGGGCAGGCTGCTAAACCAAACACCCTTGTGCCTTTAACCTGATGTAGGAATTCAGTCTCATTTCTGGCTAGCAAATCAATTCATCCCAGAGAGAAACCTTGGGGATAAAAATTCACACACCATCAGGAATTCAAAACCTTACCTCCTGCAAGACTGGCTTCCAACAATTTGGAATAATAATACACCGCAACACAAAGGCCCAAGCAACAAAGGCCATCTCAGACTTAAACACATTTAAAAAGCTCTAAGCAGATGGTCAGTTCCGTCCCAAACCGAACAGGCTGCACTGGACCTATCAAAATGCTGTGTTAGCACCACGCTTTCATCTTGATTCCAAAATCTAATGCTCACTAAGCCTTTCCAGTTTCAGGCAAGCCCCCATTTTCACTTTCATTTGGAGAAAAATGTGAACCAGTCCTCCCCCAAATTTAGGTAAATAACTTTCTTAATATCCACTAGCACCTTGTGTCCCTGAAATACCTGTGCGTTTAGTGGATCATTTTTAACACATCCTCCTCTCATCAACATTATTTTCAGCAATAATCATGAAATTAAGTGGATAATGGCCAGAAAAGAAATGCAAACAAGGAAAGCTTTTCTTTTCCTGAACTTTGGACTTATAATCATATTAGTGAAAAATAATAATGAAATAAAATGTCAAAGTTTAAAAAAAGGAGAAAGGAGTGGATTAATACTTTCCAATTAAATGCAAAAAGTCCAACATACATAACTAGGAAATCATACCATTAATTCAGCATTGCAGTTTCTTGATCATTCACTTCTTAATTCACAAACACAAAGGAAGAAATATCAATTTTAAAGTTATTCGAATTATTTAAAGTATTTCACCTGCGAGCTAAAAATTGCACTTACCAAACAAAATATTGCACCTTGTGATCCCCATTCTGGTTCACTGTTTTAAATTTTAAACACTCACAAAATAAAAACTCCACAGGGTCACAAAGAAAGACAAAAAAATGGGTAACTCAAGCTCTATTTCTGCATCTGGGTGGTTGTTTATATAGAACCCACCATAGCAGGTAAAGACTCCAACGGTGCCCAGAGGGAACCTGAATGATTCAGAACCAGTGGGAACTTACTCTTGCAACAAACACGAGCTGCTGACTCGGTAGGTGTCACAAGTCAACCATAAAACAGGGTATCTTCTGAATTAACTTCCATGTAGACTACCTGTGTAGTAAAAGTTAAGTAATAAAAATGTGCTAATTTGAAGATTACACATATAGTAATTGTCTGGAAACTAGACCTACAAAAATTTTGTGGGAAGGGGAGATATTATGTCACTGAGGAGTTAAGAATTGTTGGTGTGTGGTGACGATAAAAAGCGTTTTCACTAATGATTTAGGACTTTTCAATTCTTTACAGTGTTTCCCTCTACTGCCTCTATCTGGGGAGAATGACTGCTAATGCGCTGATCCTGGTACCCCACTGACTTCTCTTCCCTACCAAAGTTGCCACAGGGAGCTTCAGTTTTGCTCCCACACATTCTACCTTTTACAGTTGTGTGTCTGTTGAGCCACAGGATAGTTTGACCTTCACTACAGATATGAAGATTTTGAGAGCAGGAACTATATCTCTCCTCTCTCTATATCCCTCATGGAATAAATGTTAACTTTGAAGAAATGAATGAGCCAATTGATAAAAGATTGATTGCTTTCTCTTATAGGTACATACACAGAGTGTGTGATGGATAGTGTTTAAAAAGTTACATAAAATGTTTAATATAAGTTTTAGGTAGATGAAAAGGTAGAGCAAAAGAAATCAGATGCTAAAAGAGTACATACTGTAGGATTACATTTAAATAAACTACAAAGATGGAGAAACTATTCTAAGCTGCTAGATATCAGGATGGTTCCCCATCACCCTGGCAAGGAGGGGAGGTTGTGCTAATAACTAAATGGGAGTACAAGGGGGCATTGGGGAGGTTCTAGTGATGTTCTGTTTGTTGGTCTGAATGCTGGTCACATGGTTGTGTTCACTTTATGAAAGTTTCCCCAAGCTGAGCGTTTATAATATGTGCACTTTTCAATAAGTACATTATACTTCAATAAAAATATTTTTCTTAAGAAAGGAATCACAGAAAAATGCAGTATGTATTAAACAATAAAGATATATTCTGACCATATATGGGAAATAGATGATCAGAGCCATAGGGTTGGATATATAACCATAATCTCTCTAAACTTTGTCAATCCTTAAAGCCACAGGATTTTCTTAGTTTATTTAGTTATTAATATCTGTGGAACAAAAGCTAGATTTAAAAATCTGCTCAATTAAAGTTTTGGTTCCAAACTCATCTTCTTCTATATCTACAAACCAGGCTGATTCTGAAATGGCCTCTGGTTGTCAAAGTTTTTAAATTTTTTTTTTTTTTGAGAGAGAGAGCATGTGCAGGGCAGCAGGGGGCAGAAGGAGAGGGAGAGAGAGAATCTCAAGAACGCTTCATGCTCAGCACTCAGCGTAGAGTCCAATGTGGGGCTCGATCCCACAACCCTGAGATCACCACCCAAGCCGAAATCAAGAGTCGGACCCTTGACTGATTGAGCCACGCAGGCACGAGTCTGGTTATCAAAGTTTTAATCATTCTTTTCTCTTGGTGCTTCATTCTTCTGTCATGGCTCCTCCCACCTCTCTCCTCATACTAGGCTTTCTGCTTCCAGAATATTGATGTCAATACCTTTTTTAAAGCACCCTGATAAGCATAGGAAAATTTTCTCACCTTGTCCTCAAAGCAACTCAGGTGATTCCCTATAAGTGCCTAGGCTCCCTCAAATTTTATCAGCAACATCCTTGAGTGCCTTAGTCAGTTGAAAGCCCTCATCTACTTCATTCTTATCTCCTTTCCCTGGTAGACTCCTAAACCTCATGGCTTCCCATAAATCATACTCTTTCTCCAGAAAGGAGGATGATTTCTGCAGGAAGACAGTCTGTGAGGGGAAATGCCCATGAGCCATAGGTGAAATGGAAGGGCACTCGGCATGAGAAAAGAAGAGGAAGAGAGGAATTAACAACAATAAGTAGGTGAACCACAGTGAGTCACAGGTTTGCCACAATCTAACACAATAGTAAGAGAAAAATATTTACTGGAGTTTCTCAGAATCTAATGACAACAGCAATAACAAGAGCAGCATCAACACGAGCTGTTAATTACTGAAGGCTTACTATATGCCAGGCACTGGGCTAAACACTCCCCTTGAGTCTTGTTTGATCCTCACAATAAGCCAATGAGGTATTTTCATCTCCAGTTCATAGATGAGATAACTAAGACTCAACCAAGTTAACAGGGGAATCAAACCATAATTTGAATCTGGTTTTCATTTGATGGTCCTTACCACCACATAAAATGGCAAATATGACACAGATAATGAAGAACAGACAATGAGCCCCAAATCCCAGAATCCATTTGAGAAACTATTTGTTATGAGGGGCTCTTGGTTGATCTTACTCCTCTATCTTAGCATTGCCATATTTTACTGAAATTGTTTCATTACTTCCTGTCTACATCTTTAAAATTTCATGACGTTGGCTATTGGATTTTGTCCATCTTTGCTTCTGCAGCATCTTGCAGGGTGCCTGACACATCACTAACCATGGAGGCTATTACAGGAAATAATTCTCAAGATTTCCAACTCTTGGCTTAACAAAATCTGATAGAGCACCCCTCCCCCATTTCAATCAATCTACATTGAGCAGCAAATCTCCACATTCTTATATCATTCAGTCAGAATGAAACTAGGACCCACAAAGCCAATAACCAAACCCAATAGTAATGAATTTTAAACTCTTTGCCAAAGATCTAGGTGGCTTTTTGTAAGGAATTCCTTTTTGTTTACATGTTGTTTCTGGGGGGATATGTTTAATTTATTCACTCTGGCACCATCTAGACTCCAAATTACTTCATTTCTTCTTAATAAGAAGTTTTCCCACCACTATGAAGTTATAGAGCATCAGGCAAAAATAAAACAACCTGCAATTTGAATAAAAGAAAAGAAAGCTAAGGGTCATTTGAAGGTATTTCTGCTTGGTTTTTGCTCTTGTTTTTTAAGTAAAGAGATTAGCAACCTTACATGAGGTCCATTTCCACAAAATAAATTAATAGCAGTAGGTTATTTTATAACATGGGAGGTTGTGTTTCTATACAGCAGAAAATTTGTTGACAAAAAAGTGATGAAATGTACCTGAGGCTGTTGACAAAGGCCATCGTATCTCCTTGTGACACAACTGGGAATAGAATGAGGTGGTTGCTTAGATATTCTAAGATTTCAGTCAAGAGTCAAATTCATAAGAACCCATTCTATGGCAGATTTAGTGGAAAAAGTAATTAAGTTATGTAACTGAAAAGTTACATCTTGATATTAATTAAGAAAATCTTAGGTCTGGAAAGCAGTACCATTAGAACATTAACTGTCTTGGCTCTAAGTCCCTGTTTACAATCAAATTCTTAAACATAAAATTTCAATCTGGGTGGCTCAGTTGGTCAAGTGTCTGACTCTTGATCTCGGCTCAGATATATATATTTTTTAATTAATTAATTTATTTGAGTGAGAGAGAGCATGAGCAAGGGGGGCAGAGGGAGAGGGAGGAGAAACTGAAGCAGACTCCCCCGCTGAGCGCAAGCCGGACATGCGGCTCCATCTCAGGATCCTGAGATCACAACTTGGAGCTGAAACCAAGAGCTGGATGCTTAACCAACTAAGCCACCCAGGTGCCCCTTGGCTTATAGCTTGATCTCATGGTTTTGAGTTCGAGCCCTGCATTGGGCTCCATATTGGGCATGGAGCATACTTAAAAATAAATAGATAGATAGATAGAGAGATAGATAGATAGATGATAGATAATAGATAGATAGATAGATAGATAGATGATAGATAGACGATAGATGATAGATAGATATAGATAGATAGATAGATAGATAGATCGATTGATCAACCAAAGAGATTCAGGGAAGCTTTGAGAATAGGGCATGCATTCAGGTGTCTTAATGCCCAGAAGTTTGGAGTAAGAATGGAGCACAATTTACATTTTTTTTTTTCAAATAATTCTTTCTGATCTTCCCTCACCAACCAGAGGAGGCATGAATTAGAATATAGTTTAGAACCCTGAGGACAACTGATTTAATTACATGAGTATATGCTCCTATACTAAGAAGTGAGAAAACCCTGTCTTAGGATATACCCTTTACGAGCCTGGTGTGCCTCACTTCAGGCAACAGTACTTCTGGGCTGTACATTGAATAAGGCTCTTTTTTTCCCAAACAGAAGATGGTTCTTTCCTCTATAGAATACACCCACAAAAATGCTCTTACTCACCCAGCATACATTAAGAGGCCCAAAGTGTATTCAAGACTGGGAGTTAGGACTGTCCACGTGAAATAAGCATAGGTACCAATCTCACTGCAGAGATAGCCAAAGGGAAAAGACTTTTAGAACTTGTCTCAGCTCTGTGACTATTCAGATATATAAATGAAACTTACAGCTGCCAGAGCGTTAATACAAAGAGGTCAGGATGAAGAGTGTAAACACTCTCAGGTTTCGTGGTAGCCTTAAGCCTGGAAATATAAGTGAATGAATTTACATAATAAATGGTATAATAGTATTACATCACAATAAATTATATAATCATAGCATTATACGGTATCTTCAATACATTGTTTTCTTTTTAGCCATCCAAAGCTCAATGCTTTGTGTAAAACTGCAATGAACATAGTACATGAATGTGGTATTTCTATCAGTCTTGACATGTGCATCTGTGATGCAATGCCTCAGTAATTTGTGTCTCTAATTTTCACTGAATAAACCTGTGCTTTAGCATACCCCAGAATAAGATTAAAAGGGCTCATACTAGTGAGCCTGCAGCCCACTTCACAGGGCAATGTGATCCGATCCAGTTTGGGAAAACATGTTCCATCTAGGCTCCTGCCATTCTAGTGTAAGGGATGGTGCATCACCGTATTGAAAACACTCTAGTGAATTTACTCAGCCTGTCGACCTAGAATTTAGACTTTTTTTTTTTTTTAATTTTGTGAGAGTGGAAGTGACTATTTTCTCATATAGGAATCTTGTCTAATGAACCATCTGGCTATGATTCCACAACCAGAACATAACCCATGCTTCTTTTTTAGATTCATTTATTCCACAAATATTTATTGAACATCTACAATGTGCTAGATGCCTGAGCTACATCTGTAAACAAAACACAATCCTGGCCTCTGTTAAGTTTACGTTCAAGGGGATAAAGACAATAAAACAATGAACGTGATAAATAAGTGTTGAATAAGAGTATGTTAGAAGGTCACAAGCAGTGGGGGTGGGGGGAGTAAAACAGGATACTGAGGCATTCATTAATATTTAAATATGGCACACATTTCACACTTTTATCCTTGGCTATATGATGGGGGGAATCAAAACATATAGACAGAGTGACATAACCAATCTATAATAATATTTGCGTATAGTTGAATTTCAAGAGAAAATGGAGTTTAAAAAAGAAATGTCCATTGGAGACTTGGAAAGAAAACATCAAACAATACTTCTCTTTTTTCCTTTTTTCTTTCAAATAAGTCTCTGTATCACAGGGAGAATTCGCATGTGGAAAATTAAAGGAGATTTAGGTTTATCACTACAGTTGGACTCAAGTCATTGTGAGTAAACAAACAGCAATCTACTTAATTAGTCAACTTTCATTTTTGACTTGAAATGTTGAAACATTCAAGACACCTTGGATTTCCTGACAGATAGGTGACTATACAGGACACATAAGCCAATAATTCTAACAAGATTCAAGTGAAGGTTTAGAAGAATCCAGTTCCATGATTTGCCATTACTTGTACATCGATTCCCAAAAGAAAATGGCTGGCTCTTGGCCGGCTGTTTGGTGAAGCATGCTTATGAAGACCCAATTCTAGCTTCTAATTATGGGAGGAAATGCTGTTTGAACATAATGCATTTCCTGGGACATCTTTGTGTACACCATCATCCCTCCTCCCAACCAACAAACTGTCACACCCTGACACCCTCCATCCTCGAATCCATAATCCATGACTCCTACTGACCCAGGAACAATGGGGGTGCTCCCTTGGAAAAAGGCATGAGGGGAGTGGAGTGACCGTTGAGCATATTCTGATTTTTTAAAAAACTGTCATATGGCGAGATAGTAGTAGGTTTCAATGCTGTCACCTATTCAGTCAGTCCAGATGAACTAGAATCACCATTTCAGTTATATCATAGCTCCAGGCAAGAACATGTCACCCTCTTTATTTCCAGCTTCCAACAAGCTGCTTAGGCAGATGCTAAATGTGGTCCTCCCTGCCACGTTCAGTAGAGTGGCCTTTGTGTGGGTTAATTGAGCCCCCACTCCATTTAATAGGCTGTTGAAGTCTTATTGAAACAGAGCTAGTGCCGCAGGTTAAATACATTGCAGTGCTCTTGCTAATCCTCTCATTAACAGGGCTGGAAAGCTCGTTGGGAGCTGTGAGTTTGCATATATTAACAGGGAGCTCTTCACTCAAGTGCTATCAATAAAATGACAAAGCCAGTTTGCAAATAGTGAAATCAACAGTGACACAAAGCTAGATACCTTTAAAAAAATAAACAGCTTAATAACTGATAAATCTTATATTCACACTTGAGAGAAGAAAAAGATAAGCTGGGAAAAGATGTCTTTTATTGGGTCAGAATTAAGACAGAAATGAGATGGATGTCAAACCACTGCAGAGACTAGTGGATGAAGCTGAACTGAGAAATGATGTTAATGAGCCACAGAGGCTAGGCCCACATCCACAAGTACCCAGCATGGCACATTATGTATTATTATTATTAGTTTTTATAAGGGGCTAAAAACTACATAAAATCCTGGCCATGACTGACATAGGTAAGATGATGAGAGAGTGTTGATCTGCCAGGTGTCCTAGGAAAACAGAGCCGACAAAACCATTCAGAAAGCATGTGGCATCAGGAGCAGACTCCCGATGCTGAGACTGCTCTGTGCCAGGAGAGCAAGTAGGGGCACGGGGAGCTGGGAAAAGGGAGGGGAGGACCGCGAGTGCATTCAGCTGAACGCTGTCCATCATCGGTTTGTATGCCATACCAGAAAATGGAAAGAGGACTTGGGGAGGAGTATATCGATAGACACAGTGTTGGAAAGGGCTAAGGAGTGGGGCACAAAGACCAGAATCTTTGTCAATCTGATCTATTAGCCACCCTTGATGCTTAGCGAAAAGACAAAGCCATGCTCCGTGATGGCAAACAACAAAACGGAGCTCCTGTGGCTGAATGGATTCTGAGTGTACCGGGTAAAATGATATCCCCCTTTTAGGAAAAAAAAGGCTCTCCCCACACCATCTGGTCAAACGACAAGTCTTTACAAGCTCTGCTAAAATTTTAAAAAGTAAAAGTAGATGAGGGCTAAGTGATTAGTGGTACTTTTCCTAGGAGTGCTGAATCACAGGGGGGTTTTGCTGCCCCCCCTCCTCCCCCCAAACCTCCATGTAGTTACAGCACCCCCCCCCCCCCCCCGCCCCCGTAGACCCTCCTTAAGCAGACATGCAAGGCTCCGGGGCTTGTGTGTGATGGTTAGCTCCCAGATGTAGACCGCTTGTTTTTCTGTCTATAATTGTTGACATGAGTAGACAATGCTGTTAAGAAAAACAAACTCCTAAGCATTCCCAGGGTTAGCCCCAAAGTTTCCAGCATAATTCACACAGTCTTGTACCTTAAACCTCTCTTTAGTCTATGAACTGGCAAAAAAAAAAAAAGAAGCACCTCGAGTTTGCCATAGATACCCCACTAGACTGTCACCTCTTTAAAGTGAATTCAGTGGGATCTCTCCTGAGATATTGGATAATAAAGTTTACTCAGTACAACTAATAACCTTCAAACTTCAGTAAGGGCTGGAACAGGGTCATCCTTTTCTTTGGTTTGCCTGGAGGTTTCTTGCAAAAAGCCTTCACCTGAAAGAGGATCAATAAAGATTTGTTTAATTAAATGGAATGATTTGCCAAAAATACCCTTAAATATTCCCCTGGTGAGTTCTAAGCCACTATTTAAAGAAATCCTCTTTTTTTAAAGATTTTATTTATTTATTTGACAGAGAGATTGGGAGAGCACAAGGTGAGGGGGGGAGGTTAGCGGCAGAAGGAGAAGCAGACTGCCCGCTGAGCAGGGAGCCCAACCCGGGGCTCAATCCCAGGACCCTGAGATCATGACCTGAGCCAAAGGCAGACGCTTAACAAGCTGAGCCACCCAGGTGCCCCTAAAGAAATCTTTTTAAAATGAGGATAACTACCCAGGATTCATCCTCTGATACTTTGAAATTCCCTCATGTGAGGTTTCTTTCTTCTTTTTTTGGAAGGCCCATACATATGAGTAGGCAAATAACACACTGAAAAAGAGGAAATCCAGGTTCTCAAGATGATTGGTAATATATCCAAGATCACATGCAACTCCTTACTAACAGACGTAGGATGAGAAGGTCTGGGTTATCCTGATCTAGTGAAAGTAGGGTTCATGGATCAGGATCACCTGGGATTTTATTAATCTCAGGCCCCATCCCAGACCAACCGAGTCAGAATCTGCATTTTAAGAAGATCCCCAGGTGAATTATGTGTACATTAAAAGTTTGAGAAGCACTGCTCACAGATCATCCTGCTAGAAAAAAGGTAATGCCTTTGAAGCTTTCAGGGACCATAATGTTTATTTTAATCAAATCTTACAGATACATATTTTTTCATCAACCCATATCTGTTATAAAGCTAGTCTAGGATAAAACAAACAAACAAGGAATGACATTGTTAGCATCCGTCCTTATTTGCTCAGGACCAATAATTATTATTTAACATTCAAAATAATGTTGAGGTCCTTCTATCTGCTCACATGAAAAGTCATTGACTACATGCTGATTCAGTTAAGTCGAATGAGTGCCATTACCTTTTCTCCCACCTCTGCCTAAATAGTTATTATTCCAGTTTAGCAATTTGGGCAATTTTCAAGCCTCCTCTAAAAAAAAATCAAGTATCCTACATTTTAAATCCATTTCTCTACCAGGTATAAAAAATAAAAACTTTCTTTAGTAAAATCGGGGCTTATTTTAGTCTACAATTATGTTGCCAGATTTATAAGGCATTGTCTATACCAGTTGTAGTAAGAAATAAAATGTATGGGGAATCTCATAGTCAAACAATGAATGGAAGTGACCAACTAAATGGAAGTAGAAGACTGAATTTAAATTTGTTTTCTCTTCTTCTTCCTTTCCCTTACATCTCCTCTACTTTAGAAAACAAGATTTGTCAGGGAGTTTCCTTGGAGAAGCACCTTGTCATTTCACCAGTCTTTTAAGACAACTGTGGAATGTAAGAGGGAAATTCTGCCTTAAGAATTCCCCAGTATCATGTTGCCCCAAGTCGAAACTGATCACATTTATCAAACACTAGAGAAGTGCTAATGGTATGCATTGTTATCCACAGTTAATGCAATCAAGGGAACACCTTCAGTATTCGGGTGTGTATGTGTGTGTGTGTGTGTTAGTGAGTGTGTGTGCAAGAGTTGCTCTTTGGGTAAAAAGAGCAGGAAAGTTTATAGCAAAGGCTAGTGTGGGCTTTCCTCCTTCTGAAGAAAGGCATCAGGAGTTCTGTGTCAGTTTGGTGGGATATTAGTAGTTCCTGAAACTCCTCTCTCAATGTTCAGTGAAAATGTACATACAAAATGCAAGTAGAGATAGACTAAAACAGTTGTTAAAGGGGAGAAAAGACAAGGCTATAAGTGCCAGACAAGGGAGAATTTCTATTAACTGTAGCTTTGATGTAATTGCTCAGAGAAATGTAATCCTAAAATACTCACAGTTTACCACCTGAAGCAAAAGCAAAATAGCATGTTAAGGGCTGGAGCAGTAAAAATAGAATCTTCCTTTATCAAAAACTAGTTTTTTAAAAAAAGATTCTGGGCCCAGTTAGTTTTACAGGAAAACTTTTCCCCTAAAGTTTGAAATGTGGAAAAGTTCTACTTATAACAACCCATGCTATAGCATGGTTAACAAAGAAAAAAACAGGGGCACCTGGGTGGCTCAGTTGAACGGTTAAGCATCGGACTCTTGGTTTCTGCTCATGTCATGATCTCATGGGTCATGGGATTGAGCCCCGCATTGGACTCTCTGCTCAGCAGGGAGCCTGCTTGACGGTTCTCTCCCTCTGCCCCTCCCCCCACTAAAATAAATAAATAAATCTTAAAAAAAAAGAAAAATCCTCATTCCATTTTATCTCAGAAAGATACCAACGCTAATGCAAAACTGGGTAAGAACCATCCCAACTTCCACTCCCACCAATACCATAGACAAATCTCATTTATGAATAAGCAGAAAAAATCCTAAATGTAATAGTATCTAATAAAATTGAAATGATTAGAATGGTTTTAGTTCTTAATCTATCTCCCTAGCAAATTATTGCATCCCAAAGTATGTCAGGTTGTATTTCCTAGGAAGCTGAAATACTGTGTTTAGCAGACAGGATGTTTATTAAGGAGTGTCCTAGGGACAAACATCTGTGGAAGGGAGAGAGTCCCCTGTACATCCTCAGCAGGGCCTCAGGGACCTCTTAAGCTAGGAAAGCCCTAAGTTTGCATGAAATGGTCCAGCTCTTTTGCTCCCACATTAATCAGCATTTGGATATTGGCTACCTTGAGAAGGGACATGACTTGGATGAAGCATCTCTCATATCCAATGCTAGGAAAGAAGAGCTCCTTCTTTCCTCTGCTTAGGGTAATGGCACATGGAGAGGGCCTGCCTATCCCAATACAAAACGTCAGTGACACCTGGAGTGGGATATAGAGAGGGAGACTGTAAAAAGTTTTGGGGTCAAGAGGTTACTACTATCAATCCTTGAGACCTCCTTCAGTTTTTCCTTTAATCCTCTGAGATATTCTAGTATCTTTTCCAGTGATACAAGTAAAGAAAACTCCCTTTCACTTAAGGTAGTGTAAATTGAGTTTTTATTACCCGACTTATACACAATATCAGATTAACTCAGTTGCCAAACCCAAGTAAAGAACACACACACACACACACACACACACACACACACCTGTAAGCTAATATTAAGTATGAATATAGAATCAACCATATAAAAATTATCATGAAAAAAAGTTTTAAGGCTGTATATGGAAAGACTATTATACTTATTTTGTTATGGTTTAATATTAGAAAAAATTGTCAACATAACCTACAGAATCACATTATATTCAAAAAAGGAAATATATGTGATCATCTTACTAGAATGGTATAGTAGGCTAATTAATGAGCCCCCCCCAAAAATCCATGTCCTAATCCCTGAAAACTACAAGTATGTGTTTTATATGGTAAAAAAGACTTTGCAGATGTGATATAGTTGAAAATCTTGAAATGAGGAGATTAACTTGAATTATCAGGTGGGCTCAATGTAAATATAAGGGTCCTTGTAAGAGGGAGGCAGGGGAGTTAGAGATAGAGAAGGCCATGCGACCATGAAGCAGAGAGCAGAGTGACGTCCTTTGAAGAGGAAGAAGAGAACTGGAAACTGAGGAATGCAGACAGCCTCTAGAAGTTAGAAAAGACAAGGAAGTGGATTCTCCTCCCAGAGCCTCCAGAAGAAGCCGCTCCTGACAACCTTTTGACTTTAGCTCAGCAAGACTGATTTTGGACTCTGACCTCCAGACAGTTAGGAGGTAGATTTGTATTGTCTTAAGCCATCAGATTTGTGGTAATTTGTTATAGCAGCAACCAGAAACTAATACAAAGGGGAAAGGACAGTAACATTTCGTATTGTTTTTTTTTTTAAAAACTTAATAAAGGACACTTTTTTTAGTATGACAAAGGCCAAAAACCTACTTTAAGGAGCCACGCACAACAACATCATGATTATTTTTTAAACATTGTTTTGGAAAGTTTTAGCAAAATCCAATAAGAAATGAAAAAGTATTTAGGTATATCCATTAAAAAAGGAAAACGATTCTTTTCCAAGAAAATATAAGAGAGTGAATTATGAAAACATCAGCTGGTCACCAATACTTTATATATATTTCAGAAATCTAAATGACTTCCTTGCCTAACTTTGATGCCCACACTCATTGGTCAGTAAAATCTGAGTTCAGTGGATGTCAGGCTCTTTATACTCTTTATTTATCCTTTTTAAATATGAACATCAGTCTATTAGCACACTGATTATGGCCTGCTGTCCTAGACCCTACTGTGGATATTACATAATACGTGGCATCATGGGCACCTGGGTGGCTCAGTCAGTTACGTGCCTGCCTTCAGCTCAGATCATGATCCTGGGGTCCTGGGATCAAGCCCCGCATCCGGCTCCCTGCTCGGTGGGGAGTCTGCTCCTCCCTTTCCCTCTGCCCTACCGCCCCCCTCCAACTCATGCTCTCTCTCAAATAAATAACTAAAATCTTTTTAAAAAATTAAATGGCATCAGTGCAATGTTACCTTTCTGAAAATGTAAACTTTTGGATTTCAAAATATATCTGTCTCCCAGGTTTTGTTGCAGGTTGAAGGCCTATAACAATACACCTTGGTAATGTGACAAGAAATAGGTATGTAAATATATAAAATCATTAACAATAAAAAATTCAGATAGATGTGATGGTAAAAACATTCCACTTACATAAATTATAAAATACTTAAATTAAGTGTAATCTCTCAATGAAAAATGTGTGGGGCTCCAGTGAAAAAAGCTACAAAATGACAAAGAGAAATAAAAAAAAGACATATAAGTGGAAAGATATACTGTGTTTCTATGTAAGTAGGCTGAAAATTGTAAAAATCTTCCTTTTTCCTCAAAATAATGTATAGAGATAATGCCATCCTAAATAAAATCTCAATAAAATTTAGCTTAGAACTTGATTTTTAAAAAAAGCTCTGCAGACTCTCTTTCCTCACCTCACACTGCTCACAGGGATCTCAGCAGCGTCTTTCCCTACACTGGGTAAGTCTCAACTGGGCCCATTTTAATCTCTGCAAAGGAAGAACGGAGTAGCTGGAGTTCTGATATGCCCTATTTAAGGGATTTAAGATTCTGGGATTGAGGGGCACCTGGGTGGTTCAGTCAGTTAAGCATCCAACTCTTGATTTGAGCTCAGGTCATGATTTCAGGATCGTGAGATCAAGACCCACAATGGGCTCGGTGCTGAACATGGAGCCTGCTTGAGATTCTCTCTTTCCCTCTCCCTCTGCCCCCGCCCCACCACTGCTTACTCACACACATTCTCTCTCTCTTTCTCTAGAAAATTTTTTAAAAAGAGAGATTCTGGGATTGAAAATCACTGTTCTCAAACCCTTCTGATATAATAAACATGTACAAGTTAACTTTTCAAAAAATTTGCAGACAGTAATAAAGCCTACCATGTTATTAAAAAAAAAATACAACAATTAAATCAATGTGGTACCAATTCTAAAATACTTATGTTGATAAAATACAACAAATCTTCACAACCAAATCCTAGAATAAATAAAAGTATAGTATTTATAAAGTAGGCATTGCAAATCAACAGGCAAGGAAAATATTATTCAAAACAGGATATTATTGGGGGAAAAATACCCGCTAAGAACTTTTGCTCATGCCATACCTATGAATTAAAGAATAAAAAGAAATAAATTAAGGTGTTTAAAATCTCTAGGTAAGGTAAACACTTTTTAAATACCCAGATGAGGTAAAGTTTTCTGAGTGGAAAATAGCAATGGATTATACTTTTTTGGGTCAAATGAATTAAAGAGTAAACAAGATCCAAAAATCCCCCAAAATGTATGTGACAAACATTTCAGACAAAAAGCCAGTCTCTTCAATATATGCAATTCACACAAATCATTAGAAGTCACTAAGATTCCAATAGAAACAAAATTAGAATAGGAACTCAAAATTTATATATGAGGAAATTCAAATTCATTTTTTAAAAGCCACACTAGAAAACAACTGAGAAAAAATTCATTTGGTCCTTTCTCCCCTACAAGACAATTTTGTTATATATTTGAGTACCTTAAGTGTAGGAGGTAAACCCTCAACTGTCCAATGAGTAAGTACCTAAGAAGGGAGTAGGAAGAAAGTAACTTAAACAAGAACTTAAGTAGTACTTCATTTTTTTAAAAGATTTTATTTATTTATTTGAGAGAGAGACAGAGTACACATGGCGTGCATAGAGAGGGACAGAGGGAGAGACAAGAAGACTCCCTGCTAAGCAGGGAGCCCAACATAGGCCTCGCTCCCGGGACCCCAAGATCATAACCTGAACTGAAGACAGACTCTTAATACCTGAGCCACCCAGGTGCCCTTTAAGTAGGACTTCTTACATGTACAGCATGTGCTGGGGATTGTGACAAATACAAAATATACATAAGGTAAGTCATTAAATTAAATCTAACAATGAACATGATGTAAACAAATGGCATTCTCGTTTCATAAATATGAGGTCACTTGGGCTCGGAGCATTGTAATACAAATAGCTAGATGGTAATGTGCCAGTGGAATTAGAAGGTAATCATTTTTTGCCACAAAATCTTCATCACCCTTCAATTAATGCCGAGAAAGAACTTAAAGCATAAAAAGATTCTTTATATTCTTTACTTCAGAGGCAAACTGATGTAGTAGAAAGCCTAGTGATCAGAGAATTAGGATTTAGTTATGTTTTTTAAGACTAACCAGCAGGGTGACAATGGGCAAGTCATTTAAAAGCTCTAGGTTTCGGTTGGTCTTGTCTCTACTCTGGTAATAATCCCCGGTGGGTCTTCAGCCCTGGAGGTTTGGTGTTGATGCACTCTTGTGACCCTTTCCGCTACTAACATCTATGCCAGGATCTTAAAGATCATCTTATCCGAGACCATTGAGGGGAAGATGTTATAAAGAATATTGTTCAGAATAGTTTCCCAGAACTGAAATTCCCAAGAAGAAAGGAAAAACTCCTAGGAAGAAAGGAAGGAAGGAAATAAATGAGTTTCTAGATTGAAAGAGCACATTAAGTGCCCAGCAGGAAAAAGGGAAATAGACACATACCCACGCATATCACCACGACATTTCACAGTACGAGGGATAAAGAAAGACCCCACAGGAGACTTTACAGGCTTTCAGAATGAGAAAAAAAAAAAAAAAGTGGTACATACCCAAATCAGAAGTCAGAGTGGGTTTGGGAATATTTGAGAACAACACTAGAAGCTAGAAGACCTTGGAGCAATGCCTTCAAAATTCTTAAGGAAAATGATTTCCAACCCAGAACTCAATATTTAGCCAAACTATCAATTAAAAGAAATAAAATACAGATAATTTCAGACATAAGGTCTCAAAAATTTACCACTTATTTGTCTTTTCTTGAGAAGCAATTGGGAAACATGCTCCACTAAAATGAGAGAGTAAGTCAAGGAAGAGAAAGAAATGAGATACAGGAGACTGGGGATTCAGTTCAGAAAAGGGGTGTAAGGAGACCCCAAGTCACTAACTGAGCAGGAGTAGAGGACAGCAAGCCTACACTGACACAGGCCAGAAGGTTCTTCTATCCCTATATTTCTACAGGAATGGGAAATTGATAAGTACCTGATATATCTCAATATTTTTTTAAAGTCAACTTCTTTTTTTTTAAGATTTTATTTATTTATTTGAGAGAGAGAATGAAATAGAGAGAGAGAGCATGAGAGGGGGGAGGGTCCGAGGGAGAAGCAGAATCACTGCTGAGCAGGGAGCCCGATGCAGGACTCAATCCCGGGACTCTGGGATCATGACCTGAGCCAAAGGCAGTTGCTTAACCCACTGAGCCACCCAGGCACCCTATATCTCAATATCTTAAGAGGAGATTTAGATGACTAATGGAGTGAATGAAAATTTGATTAGTGTTTTTCGTTTTTTAATCAAACAACATCAATAACAACAGTATTACTAATTGAAGGAAAAATAAAAGTCATTCAGGGAAATAAAAGCATATGATACTCCCATGGCTCAGCTGTGAAAAGAATCTACAGTCAGGTGAACACTGACTATGGTAAAACCAACAGTATAATGTGACAATATAAGGAGATAGACAAGTTCATGAGTGGGTGGGGTGGAGGGGAATGAAGGAGAGTTAAATCTTTTTCCTCCATAGGGAAAGTCAATAGAGAATACTTAAAACTAAACCACCGTGATGTAGCAATATAAACATATTACTTAGAGATATGGAATTAAAACACCAAATAACACCAAACTTGGCTCAGTCTGACTTCAAACTCTGTTCTTTTCACTACTGCACACATAGTCCCTAATCGCAGAATCTCAGGGTCATTGTGCTCCTTTGGGAGGTGGCAGTAAGTAACACAACATTCAGAAAGTCGGTTAGTGATGAACCTTTGGGAGACTGACTGATGTAATGGGTTGCACTGGCTTAAGGAAGAAGGGAAAAGTATTTATCGAGAGCTGGAGTTATATTTTGTTTTCTCGTTTAATCTGGTTTATCTGAAAAAACAAGTAACACTTGTGTCTCTGAACATCTTAGACTGAAGAGTAGACAGATGTTAACCAATCCCTGGTTTGTTTATTTCAAAGTGACATTAGTTTTAAGATGTCCATCACTAAAGCTAATGCATAAATTTTATGTTCTATTCATCTACACAGTGCGTATGATTTTACTGGGACACTACAGATCCCAGAGGTGCTGGAGGCCAGAGTGTTCCCACTCATTCTTTCCAACACTTTATAAAATACATTTTTGATTTGTACATTCTCATTTTTAGTTTATTCTGATTTATGGTTAAATCATAGGAGGGTGGTTCTGAAACCTAGCTTAAGAAAAATATATAAATGCAGCAGTATACCAGGCATAAAGGAAAGAGAACATTTGGTGAGCTCAAATGTTTGACCTCTTGGATGCTACTTGAGGATATAGTCCATAGAGTTATAGGTTTAAAGAGAAATAGAATCCTTAATTACATTTCATCTATCCATCAAATATTAACATGTTTTTTGATTACTGGGTTTTATATGCCAATTGAGTTTTCATATCCTTTAAAGCAACACCTCCAAGCTGAGTTAATCGTAAAAAACAAAGAAAACCAGTCAAACTGAAAATCATAAGACACTTAAGGGGTGTGGATTTTCCTAACAACTTTAATAAGGGCTGTTTAAAAATCTAGTTTTAATCATTTCACCGCATTTCAGTCTTGCTTTGAAGCCCACATTTCTCCACCTAGTTCCCGTCACTACATGATAATCATAAAATATAGATGGCAAAAATTATAAAGTTGGGCTTCCATCTTCTCGACATCCAGTGGCAGAAAATGAAATACACTTTAACAATACAAAAACATGGACTGATGCACATACATGCACTTATCAACTGACTCAAAACAAATTCAAGATAAAAATAGAGAAAATGTATCCATGCAGGTCCTCATGCACCATAGCCTTTAAAAAGTATTCTTAGTTTAAAAAAAAGTATTCTTAGTTAATGCCAGGCAGTCACAAGTCTAGAAAACTGAATTGCGTTATTTTTGAAAAATAATGTTTTGGTGAATACAAAGACTAAAATCTTATTAAACTCCTTAGTTTTGAGATGAGGAAAAATTGAGGCACAGAGAGGCCAAACAACCTTCTCAAGGTCACCTACTAAAGAAATTGACTTTCAAGTCAATAAATACGTAGTCTAGTGTTTTGTTGGTTTGATGGTTCATTCATTCAAAAATAGTTTTGAACATCTGCCATAAGCACGACACCTGAATATAGTGATGAAAAAAAAAAATCTCTGTATCAAGAAGCTAATAGTCTGGTGGAGAAGAGAGAAAAGCAACCACAACTGTAACAATGATCCAGAGAAAAGAAAATGAAGGAAGATAAAAAGCTGGAACATGAAGACAGATTGGTTTGGGGAATCATGGTAGGAAATGAAGTTGGAGATGGAGCCAGGGGCCAGGTCACGCAGGACTTCTTAGGCTATGATAGGACTTTATTTTATTTTATTTATTTATTTATTTATTATTTATTTATTTTTAAAGTATAAATATTTTTATACTTTAAATATTTTTATACTATAAATAAATAAAGTATAAAGTATAAATATTTTAAAAAATATTTATAAAAATAAATATTTTTATTTATTGTTATTTATTTATTTGACAGAGAGATAGAGAGAGCCAGAGAGCACAAGTGGGGGGTGGGTGGGAGAGCAGTAGAGGGAGAAGCAGGCTCCCCACGCAGCAGGGAGCCCGATGCGGGGCTTGATCCCAGGACCCTGAGATCATGACCTGAGCCAAAGGCTCAGCCAACTGAGCCACTCAGGCGCCCCAGGACTTTATTTTATTTTAAGTATAATGGGAAGCTTGGTGATGGTTTGAGCATGAGTGTGACATGATCAATTCCATTGCTTCATATTTATTTACAGAACTGGATGGTTTGCCTAATGCTCTGGCTATATTTTATTCTGTTTCAAAAACTTATGCCTACCTTTTATTTTTAAAGACATGGCAAACCATATCTACAGCAGACACCCCCTAGCTTTGATGGTTTTGCAAGCAAACCAGGCAAATTTGCTGGGTCTGAGAGTCAGATGATCTGTTTGTCTACAGATCTAGGTTCTTTCCACAAGATTCCTCTCTCTCTGTCTCTCACCAATCTAAGTCCTGTGTCTTTTCACCCATCATTTCTAGTGATATCTAAATAGCAATAGTGACTTGTCCCAGAATAGTTTGAAACCCATTGCACCTTAAAGATACGGTGCTATGAAAATAAAGATACAGTGCTACGAAAGCGAAATTTAGAAACAACAATAAAAACTGTAGCTTATCTTTTTAGAGAGCATACATCCTGGACTTTGTGGCAAGATTTTTATTTCAAGTATTTTATCTTTTATGTCCCGAAAAGATGTTTATACTCATGGTCCCATTATCTCTAGGTCTGAATTGATAACTGTGCTTATTTCACATTGCATGACCAAATGAACTGAGATTTGCTCAAAGGAGTCTTCCGTTGATCTTATGCTTTCACTTTTTCGCAAAGGTGAAAATTTGAGGCAAGAGAAAATATCACAAAAAATGCAATTATTGAGATGTGGATCAGGATATTTAAGTTTGCAGATTTTATCAACCTTGGAAATAGAGATTCCTCTTCAGTCTTTGGGCAATTAACAAGTTATTTTAGCTGAAAAGCATTTTTCATGAATATTCCTCTAATAGAAATTTCCAAAGAAAAGAACACCTGAAGAGAGGGAAGGAAGGGCACTTTCTCCCTCATGCTTCTTCCCACCCCTCCTGGAAAATACTTTAGATTTATTTTAAGGCTCATTGCACCATAACTAACTTGTTTCTGTTTGATAAGCACCCGCCCAAACTGCAACTTTGTTCTGTTTTTCATTTCACTTTCTCTGGAACTGTTGTCTTTAGACATATTTTGAATGCTGGGATTTGTTCATCTTTTTACAGTTCCAGCCTGGACCAATAAAGTTTGTGTGTTATGTTATACAGATATTTATTCAGCATAATATGCAACGGTGTAACCAGACTTTTTAAAAAAACAGAACAAAAAATATGTATTGAGAATAATCTTGGCAGAGATCAAAGATATCTCTTCAGTTTAAATCCAGCTATGGTTTAGAGTCAACCATAGTGGCAATGCTAAGTCGCTTGTCAAATGCTTTTTTTTTTTTCCGAAAGATTGAGTCTTATTCACATATAAATGTATCTATGAACGGCAGAATCACAAAGGGACTGAGCTCCCAGAATCACAAAGGACACTAGAATTAGCTTTTACTAGGCCTGTGAGCTTGAGTAAATTAATCTTTTTAAGGCTGTGTTTTTCCATCTGTACGTGGAAAGGAAATATCACACATAGAGTGTTTAGCACCGTATCTGACACATAGTAAGTTCTCATCAATGTGAGCTATTTGTTACAATACAAAAAATAAAGGAGGCCCCCGAGTCCTCCCCACAGCCCTACTATCCAGAGGCGGCTGTCCTGATACACAGCTGTGCATCAACTGTCAGGAGACCACAGTGCTTTTGAGTTGGAAAGTACCTCAGAGGTCTTCAGGTTCAACCCTCCCACATTTCACAGATGAGGAAACTGAGACCCGGATCAGAGAAAACAGCTCAGGGGCACAGGGTTAGTTATGGATAGAGATTAGAGTGTAGGTTTTCTGATGGCTAGACCCTTTTTTATTTCCCATAATTCAAGCTGAACGAAATCCCCTCTTCAAAGGTGTGGTATGCAGCAGAGTGATGCTTCCCGCCATGTAATTACTGGCATTGTCTGGGGAGATAATTGGTCACGGAACTGGGACTCTAACTGGCCCCCAAATACAGCTCACAGGGTACACCTGTGGTCTGAAGGTGGGAGTGGGGGGGTGGGTGGGAGCCAGAGGGTGGAAATCCTCTCTGATGAATAGAGGGGGCACCTAGAACCATCCCTTTAAAGCACATATCAGATCCTATCACTCCACCAAAATTCTCCAGCAGGTTCCCATCTCACTCAAATCCTAAGCATGGCCTGTGAAGCCCGGAATAAGCTGGCCTCATCCACCTCTCTGATGTCCCCTCTTACTGCTCCCCCTTCCTCATTCCACTTCCGGTCCCTCCAGCCACCTTGCTGTCCATGAAACATACCAGGGTACCTTTCAGCCACAGGCCTTGACTTAGCATTCCCTCTGCTTGGATCACTGTCTCCTAGACATCCACATGGTTCTGCCTTCTCTTCGTTCACATCTGAGTTCAAATGTCATCTCACTCCAGAGGCCTTCCAGGCTCTCCCTATACAGACTGGCACTTCTGGACCTGCTACTCTCCTTACCTGGAAGCTGCTTTATTGCTCTGCATAGCACTGACCCAGAGTTGACATTAGAAGGATACTAATTTCCTTGCTTATTGTGTGTCTCCCCACCAGAACGTGAGCCCTACAAGATCAGGGAGTTTGACGAGAAGAGTGTCTGGTGCTAGTAGGCTTGCTAAGTCCACAGGGATAAGAGTAGAAGAAAGGAGGCAAAAGGAAGAAGTTGGAGGAGGAATCTATAAGTTTAGTAGGCTCTCCTGAAGAATTCTGAGCCGAGGTGGAAGCATCGAGATAAATAACTAAATAACTTGAGGGACAGCAGGCTTCCTCTTTCTTCATAAGTCCTTAGGCCACCCACTTATTTAAATATAGTGCTTATATTTTCTGCCTTCTTTCTCTCTTTTGCAACCTCCTGAGAACAAGAACTTTGGTTCTCTGCTATGTCCCCAGCACTAGACCAGTGCCTGGAACATGAGTAGTGCTCAATAAATTGATTGAATGAATCAATAAATTAAGTTTTATTAAGTTTTACTTATTAAGGGAGAAGAACAAATGTGGATATAAAGTACCTCGTATAGGCCTTGAACACGAGTCGTCAAAATTTAAAACTTTTCATGCATGCATTTGAGAAAAATCTACACTTTAGAGACCATATCTAATCATTCAGTCTTGTAATCCCAACATCTAACTAGTACCATGCAATAAGTAGATGCTAAGTAAGGATTCATTGAATGAATATATGAATGTGCACAAAGTGCTTTTTAAAACTCAGTCTGCTACATGTGATGTAATTTAATGCAGTGGTCATCGAACATCTACTGTTGGAAAGCACTGTGTTAGATCCTGAAGCACTGGATTTTAGAGCTGTAAATAAAGGAGTAAGCAAATTGCAGGGGAGGGAAAACCAAGCAAAAGTTTTGCTTTTTATATAATTGATATCACCCTCTGGAAAAGGAGCCAGAGCAACTTCCCTAGAACCAAGCATTCCAAAATTTTGGCATTTGGAATGGGTAAGCGCATTTCAGTCATTTTCATTGGGTCTTGGTTCTATAAACTAACTATAAGCCTTTAAATCAGGATGGGCAGATGCTTGACATGGGTGTGACTCTTCCCCCTACTATGTCAGTGACAGACATCACTAATCAATCTCAGTATCTCAGTACTATATAGCTCTGTGCCTAGACGTGGCCTCGGAATCCATCTCAACTAGCGCTTCCCAACTGATCAGAACTAATCCTAGAGATAAACCTATCACAGCCCCTGGTCTGAAATGTGACCATGTATGCACAGGCACCATTCCCCTGTCAAACGTATGAGGTGAATGTCTCATTACTCTGCTTCCATGGAGAATGGTGCCCCTGGGTTCCAGGGTTCAGTGGGAAGAGGAGACTGCAGGCACAAGCCTTCATCTGGGTCATCTTCCATCAGAGGACTGGCTCTCAAACGGAGTATTTTTCCTAACCCTCAATAGACACGTCAGCACTCTCCCTACCTGCTGGCTCTGGCAGAGAGAAAGGGAGAGACAGGGACGAGGAGCTGCCATGGATTCCAGGTGTCCCTTAATGCAGTCCAATGTGGCCACCGCAGGGCCTCTCTGCTTGCCTGCAGATATCCTTTTGAGCGTTCAATTAAAAGGGACATTTGCTGACGTCCGTAGGTGGTGTGCATGGTCCTGGCAGTTTCAACATGTTGGCTTCCAGCATTGATGCTTATAAGATTTGGGTTTTTTGTGTTGTTTGTTTAAGTGCAAATATTAATGTTTAGAGGAACTGGGCAATTGTGTGTTTATTTAAAGCCTGAGAAATAACAGGACCACTATCTTTAACACTTGCAGTGGTCACAGGTGTTTTCGCATGAAAATTTGAGATTTGGAGCCAAGCGCAAAGAATAACCCTCACAATTCTCCCAGCAAAAGTATGCAAAGTTACGCTGAGAAGAGGGATTCCTTTTCTTACTCCTTGAATCAGGTCCTGAAAAAGTTTAGGAGTGTGGGAGGCTTAGGTCTGAATCGTGGGTGTCCATTTCTTCAGCCATAAAATGAGGCTAACAGTATCTGCTTAAGGACCTTTGAAATGATGAAAGCAACGAAGGAGTGCTTTTGTAACTTTAGAGTGGTGAAGATCTTTTAACAAGTACTCAAAATCCAGAGGCCATAAAGAAAAATTGATACATTCAAATATATTTTAAAAATAAGCAAATCAAATCATGAAAGAAAAACTGGAAACATTGTCTGTGTCTTATATTACAAAGAGCTCATCATCTCTTTAATATATAAAGAGCTCCTAGAAATTGAGAAGAAAATGGTCAAAAGTTTTATGAATAGACTGTTTATAGGGGAAAAAAAATACAAATAGCCCTTATGCAAATAATATGAAAAGAAGCTCAATTTCATTCCTAATAAGAGACAAAACAGTGAAATTTCACTGAAATAATATTTCTCACCTATCAAATTGGCAAAAAATCAAAAGTTTAACAACACACTCTGTTGGCAAGGTGGTAGGGAAACGGGCATGCTCATGCATTGCTGGTGGGAGTGCAAAATGGTACAACCCCTGCAGAGGGCAATTTGGCAAGCGTTATCAAAATTACAAATGCATTTACCCTTTGACCCAGCAATCCCACTTCTGGGAATTTATTCTACAGATACGCCTCACAGATAAGTAACAGTGAATATACATTGATATGCAGTGCAGCATTAATTAATGGCAAAAGATAAGAAACAGTCCAACTGCCCACCAGCAAGGAAATAAATCATGGTGTATGCGCACCATGGAATATTACGCAACTGTAAGACAAAGAATGGGGTGCCCTCTCTGCACAGATATGGAAAGATCTCTAGCATTTGTTAAAGAAGCATTTCAGGAGCAGATACTATATATTGTGGGCTACCTTTTGTTTAAGAAAGGTGAGAAGTTTGAGGGAGAAAATATACTTAGATTTGTTTTAAGTTTCAAAAAGAAAGATTTTTAGTACCCCAGGGAAACGAATAGAAATAGGAGTCCTCATGGGACAGAGCTGGACATAAAATGAATGGGAACAACAGTGGAAGTAATACTTTTTGACATCTGCCTTTTTGTATTATTTTGACTTTCAAGCACGTGAATTCGTTACCTTTTAAAAAATAAAAATTTAAAAAGAAACATAAAAATTTAGAAAAGGAACTAATTAAGTGAATTAATGAACATATGAGTTAGCCAGTGTTCAGATCCATGTAGGTATAAACGTTAGTGGTTTGTGTAGTTTAAGAAGGTACTCTCATGGATTTTGAATGGGGCACTGCAGAGTTACAATCAGAATTATCTGAGGTATATATTAAAAATGAATATTCTGGGGCCCAACCCAAGGCTTGCATGCATAATCAGAAACTCCGGAGCTGAAGCCTAGGAATGGAGGTTTTTTTAAAAAGCTCTCTAGGTGATTCTTATGAACCTCGAAGTTTGAGCACCATTATGCTCTACTTCGGGTGCACACAGTGATGGGGGTGGCAAGCCCATGGGAGCCTATTCGCGCCATGACTTTCACCACCACAGAGAGGCTATCAAGTTCAAAATACACTTCTCCAGCCTTGAGCTCCTGACTTGCACATCCAATTGCCTGCTGGCACTGTCACGTGACCGAGCAATAGCGTTCTCAAATATAACCTGCCCCGAACTGAACTCGGATTGGTTGTGTTGAAAATGGTCTCCTGTGCCCATCTGCCCCCTTACATGTTTTTCCTGTAGTCTTCTTCACCTCAGTAGATGACATCATAGCCCACCCTGTTGCTGAAGCTGAACGTTTAGACATCATCTCTGATTCTTGCATTTGACCTCTTCCTATATCTAATCCATTAGCAAATCCCATCCTCAGCAGGGGCTGTACCGTTCTGCCCTCCCATCAGCAACGTATGAGAACGCTCGCTTCTCTGCTTCTCCAACAGAAATAGAAATTGGGCATCTTTTGCATGTGTAGGAGTCTTTCTTTCTTTCTTTCTTTCTTTCTTTCTTTCTTTCTTTCTTTCTTTCTTTCTTTCTTTTTCTTTCTTTCTTCCTATGAACAGTTTACTCATGAACTTTGCATTGTTGGGCTTTTTTCTGCTCACTTTCTAGGTGCTCTTCATATGCTTGTGATGGCTTCCCTGCACTCAGGGTCAAACCCTGTTTTCCTCACTATGACGTCTGGCCTGGATGACCTGCCCCTTCCTACCTTTCTTATTTCATCCTGTGGTGTTCTTTCCTGCCCTCTGTGTTCTGGCCACACAGCCCTTCTTCCTTTTCTTTGAACATGCCACACTCACCCCTGCCTCAGGGCCTTTGTGTTTGCTAGGACTTCTGCCTGGAATGTTCTTCCTGAGTCTCCCAAGACTTAACCCTGGGAGTCAGTGAGGACTCAGCTTAGATCTCACCTCCTCAGAGAGACCTTCCCAACCGCACCATCCCAAAGTGGCCCCCCTCCTTTCCTCTCCCTAGTCTACCACTGCTGGTCACTCTGTCACCTCTCCCCATTTTTTTTTCTTCAGAGTGCTCATTAGCATCTAATATCTTCTGAATTTGTTTACTTCTTCATTGCCTGAGCAACTCCCAGAAACTGGGGCTCTCCCCACTTTATTTGCTGCCATATCCCCAGGACCTAGAACTGTGTGGCACACAGTAAATGCCCCATCAATATTTGCTAAGTAATCAATGACTTCTTGCTTTCCGTGGCTCCTCATGCCATCTCTTCCACTCCCTCTCCTTCAGCCCCACTCAGCCTCATAGTCTTGGTGTCAGCTACTGCGGCTAATGCCCACTTCATGTCACCACTTGTTAATGTGACTTCCTAAGGAAGCATCTGTGCTGACAGATCAAGCTCATCCTCTCTCCCCTGTCAGAGCTGGCTGCCTTGATTTAAGCTCCCACCCCTGACCCGATCCTATGTGGGGTGTGGAACCAGAGTGGTGGTGGAACCAGAGTCACATGGTTTGCGTAAGAGCCTGTGAATGAGGCTGGTTCACTGAAAATGATCTATCTAGAAAAACCTTAGAATATTGAGGACCTATAAAAGTGTGGGAAGAAAAGCCCTATCAAGATAGCATGGGGACAGGAAGGGGAACCTGGGGACAAATTTTGCCTCGTTCACAGTTTTCAACAGGGTCAGCCTACTTTTGGAGGCTTGCCTCCACATTTACTAGAAAGGCAAATCAGGGATATATCAGACCGGGAGCAGAGTGGAGTTCACATCTTTTGTGAACCCAGACACGGACTTGAGTGAGCCAGTGGGGTCATTGTGATCCGTGGCTCTATGCTCTCCACCTCTCTTCAGTATAATTAGCAAAGGAAACTGGAGTTTAACAGAAGAAGCAATTCCCATTTTAGTGGTCCATAAAGACAACTTAAACTCAGCTTTACCCCAGGCTCTCTTGGACTTCTGAGCAGAGGACGCACTGCAGTCTGTTTCAAATGAGATCTGCATCTTTTTTCCCATTTTGGAAGCTCCTATAAGATAAAACCAGCAGATTCCCAGAAGATAAAAAATCCATTCTCTCCCTTCCGTTCACATAAGTGCATCCTCACATATTCACAGGCTTCTGCAGATTTTAATAAGGTCCCCTGTGTGGGTCTCTTCAAATATGGGCAAAATACTCAGAGTGAGAAAATGTCACATCTAATCAAGGGTGCTATAAAGGCAGAGCCCGTGGCAGGCAGACAGCTCACAAGTAGCTGGAACCAAATCACAATCTTTGCCTGTTAGTAACCAAAATTGAAAAATCTCATTTTGGGGCTTCATTTTCACAATTTCAATTAAATACTTATGATTTTTTTTAAAGGAAAACTATATTTGAATTGGGCAAACAGCATAGCCTGCTAATGGTAATAGACCCTCAGAACTTTTATTTTCTGAAGAAAAAGTGCTTTAGAGACCAACGTTCTCTCAACCCACCCCCCCACTTTTTTATCCAATGTTCCTTTTAAGCATAAACACCTAGACAACACATACGACTACCCCTAACTCTCCCTGCACCCAAACACTGTCTGACTCTGCATTTCTGCTTACATTACTGTAACCTAGATCTACAGCCTGGATTTCTTTAGTCCTATGGCTTAAGTCAACATCCCATGCTTTGTGGGTGCCTGAGCCCTTCCCGGTATGTCTGGAGGATTTGGTGTAGGGTAACTGATCTTAGCCAGGGAGATTTTGCCCATAGAGTATATCTGGAAATGTCCAGAGACATTTTTTTGGTGTCACAACTGGGAGAGAAGGGTGCTATTGGCATTTAGTGAGTGGAAGCCAGAGATGCTGCTCTACATCCTAAAAGGCACAACATGGTCCCCCACAACCAAGAATGATCAGGCCCTAGACATCATTAGTGCAGTGCTGAGAAAGCCCATGGTGGGGACTTGGGTTTCCACTGACACACTGCAAGCTGTAGGATGCTGCTCACACTGCACGTCCCGTCATCAGGGCTTGCCTTGGACCTGCACCTCTACTGTTCAAGGCAGCTCTGGTATCAGCAGAGTGTTGTGAGGGAAATATTACATTCCTCTTTACTGTCCCTTTGCCCCCCCTTACACAAAGTTCTCTGACTGAGAGCCTTAAGTTCAAGGACGGAGAGAAAAGCAGAGCTCAGTAAAGGGAACAGATTACTATATTGGCATTCAACTGTCCTTTCATTGAATTGTTCTTTGAAGATGTTTCCCTGCTAGGACTTTGCCATGGTTTGTCTTCTCTCCTAAGGCCCTGACACCTGCCATGTTATTCATCCCCATCTTATCCTCAATCTGCAGCTGCCGGTCTCCACCCCTCCTCCCCCCAATCTTCTTTGCTTATTATGCTTTGCTCTCTCCACCCAAAGTAAATTTTTGATCTATTTTTGCATTTTAAAAACCTCAGAAAGGCCTTTGCTAAACCAAAAGCCTCTGATTTGAGCATTACAAAAAAAATCTCTCAGAAACTTGTAAACTACAGTTTTCTCTTGAACATAGTTTGAATCAAAATTTTAGGCAGGGGCCCCCTCAAACAAATCTTTGAGAGAGGAACAAAAGAAAAATATATTTCCTCCCTAATTGAGCAAAGGGAAGAACACATGTATGTCTTCTTTTATGTTATATTCTCAGTTACATTAAGAAAGAAGGGTTGAATAGAATAATGATCAAGAGTTTCAGAAAGTTCTAGGTTTGAACCATAAAACTCCAATATATAAGCAATGTGACCTTGGCCACATTATTTGTTCTCCTTCAGGTTTGGTTTCCAAACAAGGAGATGACAACAGTATCTACTGATTAGAGGTTGTAGGATTTAAATGAAGCAATTCATGGAAATACTTACAAGTATATGGCACATAGCAAATCATCAATGAATATTAACTATTACTGTTACAAACCTCAAATTTCTGACATCATTACCATTAACATTAGAAATTCTGGACCAAATCCTTTGAGAAAGTGACCAACCAACTACTAAAGAGCAAAGAGAAGACAGACCCAACTTTGCCACAGCTCTGAGGATAAAGCCAATTTCCTAAGTATATAATTTTTACTCTAAGTGTGACCCTCAGACTGTGGCATGCACCTCCTCTGGGAGTTTGTCAGAAATGCTGTATCTCAGGACTCACCATAAAACTACTGAATCATACTCTGCTCTTTAACAAGGTCCCCAGGAGAAGTGCAGGTTATATTACGGTGTGAGAAACACCAGGGAACTTGGTCCAAAAGATGTGGATGTGGCAGCAGAAGAATTAGCTTCAGTTGGTTCTGTTTCCATGGGTCTGTGGCTGATTCAGATGACCTATTAACACCTATCTGCATCAGCATTCTATCGCTGTGTAACAAATTACCATAATCTTAGGAGCTTAAAATAACACCCACCTATTATCTTACAGTTCTGTAGGTCAAAAGTCCCACAGAACATGGCTAGGTTCTCCGCTCAGGGCATACAAAGCTAAAACCAAGATTCCGGCCACGCTGAGTCTGCATCTAGAGGTTCTGGGAAGAATCCAATTCCAAGATCACTCAGGTTGTTGGTAGAGTTAATTCCTTGTAGGTGTAGGGCTGAGCTCCCTGTCATCTTGCCAGCTGTCAGTAAGGGACCCCTCTCAGCATCTACTTGCCACCCTGGAGCCCTTGCCATGTGACTCCCCCATCTCAGCAACAGAGAACCTCCCTTGCATCAAATTTCCTTCAAATAAGATCTCTTTGATTTTTCCCTTCTGCTACTTACCAGAAACTCTCTGCTTTTCAAGGACTCCTGAAATTAAGTTAGGACAATCTCATATCTAAAGGTCAAATCTGCAATATAACTTAGCCTAATCACGGGAGTAAAATCCACCATCTTCATAGTCCTAGGGCAATTGCACCAGGGGCAGGAAATCTAGGGGACATCTTAGAATCCTACCTACCATACCGGGTGTTATTTTCTGTATGTGTCCTCCCTCCCCTACAATCCATGTGTTGAAGCCCTAAGCCTTAGTATGACTATATTTGGAGATGGGGTATTTAAGGAGGTAATTAAGGTTAAATGGTGTTATAATGGTGGGGCCCCAATCCAATAGTCCTTATACGAAGAGGAAGAGACACCAGGAGTGTGTGCTCACAGAGGGAAGGTGATGTGAGACTTCCAGCCTCCAGAACTGTGAAAAATAAATTTCTGTTGTTTAAGGCACCCAATCTGTGGCATTTTTTTTATGGCAGCCCTAGCAGACTAATATACCACATAATACCAATGAAAATTATTATTTTTTTAATTTGAAATTGGGATGGCAAGATCCCTGTGATGAAATTGGAAACACATGCATCTACAAGCCAATTTAAACATTTGTGAGTCAGCCAGGAGACCAGGATGTGAGGTGAGATGATATAAAAACCTATATATGTGATGGTCTATGCACCAGAAAATCACATATGCACACAACTTAGTATAAATCAGTGTTCTCAGGTATATACTAAGTGCTATGGAAATGCAGAGAATGAAAGTTTATCTGCAATGATACTTAAATACTTTTGTAGATGGAGCACCACCCATCTGATGGGCTAAGAAGATCTAATATGGCTTAGAAGGATGAGCTATCCTCTGTATTCATATGATTCCTGGTGAATATTTGTAATTGCTTGTTTACTGACTGATTGTGAAAAATACAGGTCCAAAAGGAATCCTGTGCAGAAAAAAAAAGGAAAAGTGTCTGAAGGAGTATTACTAAGTGGTAGAGGGAGAGAAAACTGCATTTTTTTCATCTGAAATTTTACAATAAATCCGAGTAGTTTAATAGTGTAGTTTTACAAAAGACAACAAATATGTATTATAAAAGACATGCATTGATATGTTCGTTTTAGTTTATTGCTGCTCTTCTCACATTGAACTAGTGATATTAAATTGTGATAATGATGTCCCAAAGACATAGCTACAACTGTCAGTCTTTGTGTGGGTACAGTTGGACATATAGTCCAATGGATAGATGGGTTTTCATATTTGTTGCCTGTTATCCAGGTGGACTCCCTGGAATTTATCACACATTTTAGAAAATAGGGGTGAGTTTTTTAGCTTATTATTTTTCCAGTTCAAACATTAACGCTTTTAGAGAAAATATGCAAATCCACAGTCATCTTATTTTGGGAAGCCAAAATATAATCAATTAAAAACTAAATTCTCTTCTTTGCATTAGAGATGTAACCAGGAGTAAGCAAGGGTATACCAACAGATCACTTAATAAAACCAATTTCTGGCTATGAGCCTGAGATGCACTTCAGAACTCTCATGAAGGCTGATGTAATCAATCACATATGTAAATTGATCAGAGGGTTTTTTTTTTCTTTTTGGTTGCTTTTTTCTTAAACATCTTGAAAAAGAAAAGGATTTGTTTTGAAATTAGCTGTAATGAAGGTGGGCAGAGAATGGCAAAGGTTATCATGCATGAGGTATGACTAATCTCCAAACCAACTTCTCTCACAAGATAATGACCTTAGCCATGGCCATGGGGGTTGCCGCGTCTTTTATGTGTCTTTGAGTCACATGTTGTGGGTGAACCCAAACTTCAAAGACAAAGATTGATGAGAGAGTGTGTTTCTGGGTGTAAGATTTCCTCCAAATGGGACTTACATCCTTGTACCATGTAGGGCCCATGGAGAAAGGCTGCCTCCTCAGCGAGGTCTTGGAGTGGCTCCCTTGACAGAGACTCTTGGATTTTCCAGTAGATTTTAAAAGACACAAGTGGTTCATTTCCCAGGTAGCTTCCAGAATCTCATTGCCTTTCCCCTCTCCCAATAGCAGCCCCAGTCCTCACCAAACTTCATGGCTTGCAGGAATTTGTAAGTCTCATAAGCAGAGCTCATGCCTATAAATTGAGGACCCTGAATGCACAGTCTGTTGCCTAAATTCCATTTTTCCCAGAAGACAGAAACTAGAGATCTCTAGATCTGTGAGTTCCTTCTCCCAGAGGAAGTTACAGTTGATCTCTGAGCCACTGTCATATTTCCCCCTTCTTTTCTGGCCAACAGCTATGGCTGTAACTTGTAGCTGATACTATTAGTTAGAAGTGTGAATGGGTGAGTGAGTGAGTGAGTGAGTGAGTGAGTGAGTGAGTGAATGAATGAATGAATGAATGCTGGCTGTCAGAGCCCACAGTACAGGCACAAAACACCATTTTCACACCTCCATTCAATAGCTTCACTTGATGTTACCCTGGTGAGTTTATTAATACCGTCACTGTCCCCTTCCAGGCATCCGACCTTGCAAAAATGAAAAAGAGCTTCTCTTCATGAAAGGTTGGGGTTCACTACCTTAAACAGTATAGAAGACCCCAATACATTCACAATAGCTTCCAACTGACAGTTTTTGATAGGTTCCATGGCATTTACACAAAGCTCTGTGTTCTATATGTTCTATTTTTCCTATTTTCTGTTTTATTTTTTGTGGGTTTTTTTGTTTGTTTTTTGTTTTTACTTCTGATAAAATTTGCCCATTTTCAGGACTTGTATGTTTATGCCACAGGAAGTTTGTGTGGTAAATTCTGTGCATGTTAGCTAGACCATTTATTGCATTAAATAGAAAGAGAAGCAAGATATTTTTGTTCCTACTATTCCTTATCTGTACAAGACACATGGGTTTTCTACATGAATATTTCTCTCCCCTTCTCAGCCACATGGAAAATTTGTGACACATTGCCCACAAAAGCAAGATCTAGGGTACCTAAGAATCTTTTATTTGCCATCTTTGTGGACAATTTTTAACCTAGAAGAGGGAGCTTAAAAGGATTAGGATTTAGTTTGACCTGATGGAAGCCAAGTTTCAGAAATGGAGGGCAGATCTTTCCCACCCAGGCAGATGTCCCTCACAGACCCCTGCACGTAACCACAGTTCTTGCACAAAGCAATCACACTGACCCTGCAACCAGAGTTTACTTAAGGTCAAAACTCAAAACTAAACTTCAACGAAACCAAAGCCCATCACAACTGAGACAAAAAGAAGAAAGGAAACAGAGGGAGCTCATGTGGATAGAAACTGTCAAGTTTCCCATTGCTTGTACTTGTCAGCCTCACATCAGAAGTCCCCACCCACCCACCCTCCCTCCGTCCTTCCCAAAATGGTGCTGAGGGCAGCATGTGCAGAAACAATGGGAACATGTACATAAGAGAGCACCATGGGGTTCTGCCAGAATGGTCTTGAACACAGCGGATAATTTACCTAGCTCTGCTCAATACAACTACTTCCCTTAAAACTCACTCTTTTTAGAGTTAGGTTTCAACACCTGGCAAGTGACATTTAACTTTACCTTCTTGAAAGGGCACATAGAGACCATTGCCACGCAATCACCAAGCTGCTTTCATGACTTGAGCTCATGTAAGAAAAAAGGGCAAGCCATGTAGTACTTTACCTACCCTACTCCCACACATGGAAACCTAGCTCAATCTGGGCAGTCTTTTGAGAGCACCTTACTTGGAAATCTCACTGTCAAAGGTATCCATTCCCCAGGACTCCAAAAGAATGCAAGGACAATGAAAGCTCATCAGGAGCATAATACCTCACATTTATAGAGCACTTACAATGTGCCAGGACCTGTGGTAGATACTGGACAAGGGTGTGGCCATTTAATCTTCATTTTAACACTGTAATATAGAGGAAACTGAGGCAAGAGAGGTTAAGTGAGTTGCCCAAGATCACTCAGCTACTAAATGGAGAAACCAGGCAACCTGAGTTTATGCTCTTAGGTATATTCCACAGGCTCCATATAAATACTTATATAAGGGTGTGTGTGTATGTGTGTCCAATGTGTATATGAGTAGGTTTGGGTACTAGAAGTGACCCAAGAGCAGAATGAAGTAGAAGGAGAAGAGCAATTCTTAAGAGCCTTGAAACAACTCTTAATGGACACACCTTCCATGGATAGTCTAAAGGGACCTTTAAAACAAAACATCAACAGCAGGCTGCTGGCAGGATGTATAACAATTTCTCACTCCGTCCCAGTGACAATTTGAGGAGACCAATTCAATAAACATCAGTTACCAATTACTGAGGTTTCTAAGGAATTTACTCGGGAAAGGTGTGAATTACAGTAAAAACTATGCCCTAGCCTTTTTGAGTCCCAAAGCTTGCTTGCTCCAGCTTTGTTCTGAGAGGAGGCAGGAGTGGCAGGTGGGATGACGAGAAAGAGGGGAGTAAAAAAGGTTGAGAAAACTCCAAAACCTGGAAAGAATTTCTTCATCTTACACTATCTTATAAAAAGAAATTTATCCTGCTTTGACTTTCCTCTCTACCTTGATCTCTATTGTTATTGGGACTTCACAGACAACACAGGAAGGTTATTAAGACAAGAGCCCTTCTTCAGAAAGTAGCTCATTTTGACACCTTATCAAGGAATATAAGATATACCACCCAACAGCAATCTTGTGGATTTGCAAGACTATTACTTTGTAGGTTCAATTGCCTTTTCTCTCCTTTGTTTTTCTCCATAGAACTTCCACTAACCTCAAGGAATATCCTATGTGGGTGGAAATTTAAAAGATGAAAACAGAGTTTATTGTATTATATTTTTATTAATACAGGCCCAGTAAACATTACTGCTAGAAAAACTTAGACATCATTTAGTCACATCTTTTTATTTTTTTGGACAAGGAAAACAAGGCTCTGAATATCTCCCAAACCACATGTTTTCTCAAGGTTTGATCCCACTCTGAATCTCACTTCATTTCTTACATTGACTACATATTTTATGTGGCCCCATTTGCTCAAGATGGCAATACACCATTCAACATGAGAAAGGTAGTTCAGAAGCTCTCACTGAATGAGCATTCTTTACTCCAGTGTCTTTCTAAAGAGACACCCCCTCTGCAAATCATTAAATGTATGACCCTTTTGGCCAAACTTAAATGTTGGTAAAATCCTACTTTGCTTTCATAACACAGTACTAGAGATAGCTTCAGAGTTGTATGTAATGCAGTTGCTTAACTGCATTGGTTAGTAGGTTCTCTTACTGAGGAGAATTGAGATAAAAGAAGCAAAAGTAGAAGGTGATGGCCAGTGTGACGCCACAGTAGTGACTATAGGCTCTGCGAGGACAGAAAGCTTGCCTGTTGTATTTACTACAGTGAACCCAGGATTAACAGAGTATATGGTAAGTGGTGGGCATTCAACACATTTTGGTAAATAAATTAACAAAAGGGTGATAGGAGAGTGTGTGTGTGCGGGTGGGGGGTCCTCATACATTTCTACCTGTTCCAGCTACCATATTTCCCCAATGTGCTCTTGGCTCATGACATATCTGACATTACTGGATCATACCAGGTAAACAGCATCTTCTTAAAGCATGGAACTGAGAAGAGATCCTTTAGTGCTTAAAACATAGGAAGGTACTCATATGCACAGTGAAAGGAGAAGTAAAGCTGGCTGCCAAGAAAGGTATTCCCCTTTCCTATCTTTTCAATACTGCGAGCTTCCCCTCTCTCTCTCTCTAAAAAAGGGGGGGGGCATGCAGGGGAGAGAATGCCTGGGTGGCTCAGTCAGTTAAGTGTTTGACTCTTGATTTCAGTTCAGGTCATGATCTCAGGGTCATGAGATCAAGCCCTACATCAGGGTTCATGCTAGGTGTGGAGCCTGCTTAGGATTTTCTCTCTTCCTCTCCTTCTGCCCCTCCCCACCCCACCCTCAAAACTACTGCAAGCCTCATATTATCCTTGAAGAGTACCTCCTACTTCTCAATGTTGCCTTCTCGAAGCCTTAGGTTCTTTTTCTGTGAAATGTCAGTCATTCTGGTTAAAGGTGGTAAATGAGGAAAGGTGCCATTTCTGGATCAGAAATTTTGGGGATATTTGAAAGACAGAAGCAGAAATGATTTGTAATCCTACAGTATGGACTGGCAATCCCAGATTGTGCCATTAGTAAGGGGTACTAAGTCAGCTCAAATCCTTCTCAATGGAAAGGCAGCAGGGCCATCATCAAGTGATGATCTCTGAGATAATTAAAGGACAGCTGAAAAGTTTTGCCAGTTGATCTCCACCCCCATTCATCTCTCTATATTCAGCAGTTGGCCATGGTTTGGTGCCCACCTTAAAACTAGAAGAATGGTCTCTAAATAAATCAAGGGCTCCATTTTGAAGATGAACAGTGAGCAGTGGGACAAGAAAGAAAAGCTGACTGCAACTCTGAATTTAGATATAAAATAGAAAGACAGCTCCATTTTGAAGTGCAAGGTATTAAAGCACATTGCCTCATAAATTTGGCAACCATAAGTGGAGGTACCATGCTCTTGGTCCATCCTTAGAGAAGCCTAAATGCTGCCATTCTTTGTCCACTGAAGAGAATCTTCCCTGTGAGAGCAGAGTCCCACTGCAGACATAATACTTCATATTATGTTGAGAAAAACCCACATCATCTGCCTATATGAATTACTCCAGCCTTCAATTTTATAAAATTAAATAGATAATCATGAATCACTAAAGATTTTAGAGAACATAAATCATAAATAAAAAAATTAAAATCTGCAGCTAAAATATTCTAGTAAGAAAAATATGCTAAACACCTGTTGGAAGGATGTGGGTTATAAACATTGATTTATTTTGGACAATAGGAAAATATATATAAATGCATTAAAAATATATGGCTAAACATGAGATAACTAGAAATAAGATGTAGAGCTTCCAAAACTTCTGGTTTAGAACAAACCAAAATGCAACACAAAACCAGGAAAGGAACAAAGGAAATTTGGTCAATTCAGGGACAGGAATGAGAAGATCACAGCAAACAGAAAAGAAAATAAGATGGCAGGAATAAGATCAAATATACATGTAATCACAATAAAAGTAAAAGACTTGGATTTCCCCATCAAAAGACAAAAATTTTCAGATCAGGATTTTAAAAGAAAAAAATCCGTAGTATATATGGTTTATAAGGAAAATACTTTTAAATTGATTTCAAGGGATTGAAGATAATGGAGATTTATAAACATACATCAAGATGAATGAAGAAATATAAATGGTCTATAAATGGTCTATAATCTATGAAAAGATATCCAAACTCTAGTAAGAATAAGAAGATGAATTTAAATGATCATGAGATACCATTTCCCACCTGTATTGAGATAGGCAAAATGTTTAACAATTGATAGCCAGAGTTGGTGAGGAGGTAGATTGCTCAGGATTCTCCAAGTTATGGAGGGCTACAGGGAGAAATCACAGAAATTGTATGGTCCTACTGACTCATCTCCAAGATGAAGACTGGGAGACTGGACCACAGGTTGTGTCAACAAGTCATGTCACCATTAAGATGGAAAACCAGACCCACCTCTGATCCTTCCTTATTATTTTTTTCTCTAGTACAACTCTCTTTGCTGGAGTGTGCTTCGTTTCTCCATCTGCCTTACTGACTTCATAATATGGAATGAAATAGTATATGTAAAAGGCTTTGCAGAATACAAAAATCTACCCAATGTATGACATTATCATTTTTATAATAACATTTATTGACATGTGTCAACAAGAAGCACAGGAAACATGAAAATGTGTAAAATTTGACAAAATCTAGTTACCACCAACTGAATGTTTTTATTCCACCTCAAAATTTACAAAAAAACTTTAAAGGAAGTGCATTCAGCAACCTTGGATAGATCCAAATATATGGTCAGCTTGTTTTCTTTATAGAAATGCAACAAGATGTTCCCCTGCTCCCCTACAGCTGTACCTGTCTAAAGCATTCACAATCACTGGACTTCTTAGAGATCCCACATAGGAGAAACCAAAGAAAGTGGTTTTAGCAGCTGGGTCCCAAACCCAGGCCACAGGTCTCAGTGTAGCTTGTCAACCCTGAAGTGGGAGGCAGGGACTCAGGATTTTGGTTATACCTTCCATTGTCTGCCTTTTACTGTCACAGCCACTGTTGTTAAGGGTGACATCTGAGCAGGCTTCTGACGCTGGGGAGAGAAAGAAAAGATTTCCACAATCTGGGAATGACAGGCTTTCTCAGAGGGAAGGAAACTTTCTCTTTCTCTAAGATCTTTGGTATCGTCTTCAAAAGTCAGGTCTTCCACAGAAAATTTCCATTAACCTAATACATTCTATTTGAGAGTCCTCACTCTATATATCAAACAACAACAACAACAAAATAGTATTGGACAGATATCAATATACTTCAGGAATAGTTAAGATAATAAGTTGGTGTTCTGGGTCTACCTCTTATTAGATCTGCAACCTTGTGTAAGTTACTTCAAATTCTTTGTGCTTCAGATTCTTCTTTCTTCTCTTAGTAACTTTCAAATATGCAAAGCAGTATTATTAACTATGTCATACGTTACATTACACACCCATGACTTGCCTCTGGCAACCACCAATCTGTCTTCTATATCTATGAGCTGGGTGTTCATTGTTCTTTTTGTTGTTTTAGATGTAAACAGTCATATGGTATTCGTTTTTTTTCTGTCTGACTTATTTCACTTAAATAATGCTCTCAAGGTCCATCCATGTCATTATATGGATTTCATTCTTTCTTATGATTGGTATTCCATTGGGTATGTGTGTGTGTGTGCACACACGTGCACACACACACACACACACACATCTTCTTTATCCATTCATCCATCGATGGACACTTGGGTTGCCTCTATATCTTGACTATTGTAAATAATGTTGCAATAAATATAGGGGTGGATATATCTTTTTGAATTAATGTTTTCATTTTCTTTGGTTAAATACCCAGAATTGTAATTGCTATATCATGTGGTAGTTGTATATTTCATTTTTTGAGGAACTTCAAAACCTGTTTTCTATGGTGGCTGCACCAGTTTACATCCCAAAGACAGTACTTAAGTGTTCCAATTTCTCCACATCCTCACCAACACTTGTTGTTTCTTGTCTTTTTAATAATAGTTATTCAATTCAGGGGTGAGGTAATATCTCATTGTGGTTTTGATTTGCATTTCTTTTATGATTAGTAATGTTGAGCACCTTTCATGTACCTGTTGGCTCTTTGTATGTCTTCTTTGGGAAAATGTCTACTCAGACCCTCTGTCCATTTTTTAATTGGATTATTTGGAGATTTTGCTATTGAATTGTATGAATTTTTTAATATATTTTGGATATTAACTCCTTTCAGATATAAGATTTGCAACTATTTTCTTCCACTCAGTAGGTTGCCTTTTTTGTTGTTGTTGTTGATGATTTCCTTTGCTGTACAGAAGCTTTTTAGTTTGATGTAGTCCCACTTGTTTATTTTTGCTTTTGTTGCCTTTGCTTTTAGAATCAGGTCCAAAAATGCATCGCCAAGACCAGTGTCAAGGAGCTTACTGCCTACATTGTTGCCTATGAATTTTATGGTTTCAGGTCAAGTTTTTAATCCATTTTGAGTTAATTTTTGTGTAAAGTGTATGTGGGTAGTCTAGTTTCATTCTTTTGTATATGGCTGTCTATTTTTCCCACCACCATTTAATGAGTTCATTTATTGATTCTTTATATTTGTAATGAGATAATAATAGCACTTACTCAAAGGTTTGTTATAAGCATCAAATGAGATAGTACTATAAAGCATTTCACATAGTCCTGGTTTGTGACAGTGTTTAACAAACAGCAGCACTGGTTTTTGTTATTGTCTCATTCATACTCTATTATCCTTTCACTTCCATTCAGGCAGAGGCATCATTTCAGGAGCACACAATGTTAACAAATGAAAGCAGTAGGCAAGATAACATTTGGCCACCCAGGAGGAAAGACCAGATGGCCTAGGTTGCATTTACAGACACACACCAGGAGAAGCTGGGCTACTGTGAGTAAAATAGTTTGAAAATTCACTGTAGTAATCAGGAACCAGAGGGCAAGCTTACTACCTACCACCAGCTGTTGGATCAGCTGAGGGTACATAGCTGGGAATTAGATTGAAATTGGAACCAATCTAGCTTCTCAAAACATTTTCAAACTAATCTAGAAGTAAGAGAATAACCCTTCCCTTTCTGACAGACCAATTCAAGTTCAGATTCATGGTCCAAAATTGCATGGTTTGCAAGTTCTGCTGGAAACATGTCTGTGAATGAAGACTTCTCATCCTTTTCCTGACCCATTCCCTACCCTTAAAAAAAATCATGGTTCAGAGTTCCACTATGGCCTATGATGTAGGGAACTAGAGATAAAATCCCTGCTAACCTAACAGCAAGAAAAATCTGAATAAATTACAAAACCCTCACTTTTCTTGAACTGCTCAGATTGCTGAGATTGTAGGGCAAACAAGGAGCCTGAAATCCAAGGAAAGAGAGGCTCCTCCATGGAAAGATGGGATAAGAATTTTGGCTTACTTGTATTAGATGATGAAATGAAGATATTGGGTACCACACAAGCAGGCATAAAGAACTCAACTAAAATTGTTAACAAATTGCCAAAGATTATGTGAGGGCAATCATGACGGTATAGAACATGTGGGATACTCAGACATTTGAGAAATTTCCCCTCATTCACATAAAAGGTTGGAAGATGGGAGCAGCTGCTGCTGGAGAAAAGAATGGAACCCCATCTGCACTTTTTTATCCTACAGAATGTAAATCTTAAGATGCTAGAGGAGAAGCAACAAACCATGTCACCCTAACGGTACAGGTGAAACCCCATTGCATTTAGAGAAGGAAAAAAAAGAAGAAGAAACCCTTCTATTCTTGGGGAAGGGCAGGAAATAGTTTGGGGTCCAAGTCCTATACAATTAACATTAGAGGTCTTCTACAGTTGGGAGAAGGGTCTGTAAGTCTAGTCTTGGATGATGGGCCTCCAGGAAAGAAACAGACAAAACAAACTGCATCAAAATTTTCCCTACTTGGCTTTTCTGAGCATATAGAATCATAAAATGGTACTGTAAGGGAAGTGGTTGATTTCATAGGGTATCCTCCAGAAATAAAACTTCAGTTTATGTTAATGGAACATCTTTCTCATAGTTGGCTTCTTTACCTCCATCTAGGCAGGAAATCCTTTGTGGTGAGAATTCTAATTTCATCTTAGATAAGAAAGTTTGGTGACATATTCTCCAAAGAATTTCAGAATTGAGGCTTCCATATTATGTAATAAACCACAGCTTTTCAAATTTCTATAGGAAATTTCTTACAAAGTTCTAAGTATCTTATATTTATTTTATTTTTCTTATTAGTCCCCAGAACATCTGCTTCAAGTTAGGAGAACAATGGACACATCATCATTTACCACATGTAAAAGCTAAACCATAGATGGAAGTGGGTTCTTAATTGCTTCTCAAACTGAGTTAAAGAAAATGACCACATTTAGAAGAAAAGATGATGGAGGCTTGGAATGTGTGAAAAACTTCTAGAAAGAATCAGCATCATGTATGTAATAGAAGTCCATAGAATACAACCCTTTTCACCAGAAGCCATTCGTTTTTAAACAGTCTCATTAATTTTATCATCTGAAAAGAACTTGGCCATCAAATTTATATCAAATACCGGAAGGCTGTCTTTCGGTTTTGAAAGGTGTCTGAGTCACTTAAGAATCAGAGTTCTGTGCTTGAGGAAGACCTTCTTTGGTGTTGAAAGATGTCTGAGTCATTTAGGATATGTAGAAAGATGGCTCCCTGCCAGCTCATGGGTTATCTAACATCTGAGCAGCCCAAAGTTCATGTTGGCTGTTTGCATTAATCACCATAATTTGACTAACAAGCCCGAAGTGACAGCTCAGCATCAGCATGGCACTAGGGCCACAAACTGAACAAAGACAAGAAGAAAAAGGGAGAGTGGGGCAGCAGAAATCCCCTATTCCCTTCTGTGGGAGTTGAGAATTTCCAAAGCATCAGTAAAGGCATCAGCAATTCAAGCAGAAAGAGATCAGGAAGGGAAGCCCAGGTGGGAAGAGGGCAGTTCCAACTTCCTGCTCCCTTAGTCATGTTTTCACTTCTCTCTATCAATCCAGTTTCTCTCTGACTTTTGGCTGTGGCTCTGTGTATGGTAAAGCAATGGACTCATGGTACCCTGGTTTCCTTTGCCATGTTGATCAAGAATTTAAGCCGGGGACTTTTGATTCCCAATAGTCAGATTTTGTAATCATCTGTACAAAAATATAATCCTTCTCCATCCAAATTCCCCTAATCTAAGAAAGAATTTTTAGAATTTGGCAAAATATGGACAAACACTTCATTTACAAGGAAACTGAAGGTAGAGTTACACACCTCACCACCACCACCGCCATCTCCCCACACATACTCAGACAAAGGTACAGGAAAAAAAATGACCCTTTTTAACACAGATTACTTAATTCTTAAGTCAAGCAATTCAGTTTAGTTTCTTAAAGTCAAGCAATTGATTGGCTTCCTTCCTGGATAGGACTCTTAACTTGCCCCTAGTTTTTCAGCTTAGTCTCTTTCAGTTGGCCTGAAGTACATTATTTTGCCAAGTATTATGGCTGTACTTTTTAATGAAGTATGCTTCTTTACTCCTTTTGTGCGGGCAACCCGACCTACCTGTCAAGTGAACACATTTCTTTCCACAATCAAATACTTTTTCAAAAATTCTCTACCATTTCCTGAACTGAGTTTCACAGAATACTAGTTTGTGCGAATTCTTTTAAAGCGAACTTAAATAAGAAGCAGGGCTCCTTGGAACCTCTTGTATGTTTGTGTGCCTTGCAAATTTCCAGGAGAAAATACTGCATGCATGGTTTCCCAAACTTATCTGGCAAAGGAGTCCTTTTAAGTCTCCCACTCACAACACCTGTTGTTCCATATAAAGCAGTTCGGGTATTTCTGTCAATCTCAAAGTTAATTTCCTCTCCAAATGACAGGAGGGACTACATCCTGTTCGACAAACCCACCACTGTACTTCATTCTCTGATCAGAATTCTACCTCTGACTCCGAGTTCATTTGCAGGACAAGTATAATTGGCAGCCTGAGTCCAGCCCCTCTTGCCTGAATTTACCATCATCTGCATTTCTCCAGATGCTAAAAAAGACGCCTCTTTTCACAGAAGACTGGACTTTCAGAATTGGATTCATTACAGTTATACTTTATGATTACTTCACACATATGGTAACACCAAAAAGAGTGTGTTCTCACATTTCCCCATGTTAATTCTTAGCCCAGGGATGTATAATGTGATCTCCCCACAGACAGTTTCCTTCTTTCTGCTCTATCTGAACAAGCTATAATTTTTAAATCTGTGCCCCAGAGAGTAGCCATCACATACTTCATGAAAGATCCTGGCTATTTAATAATAAGAAACAGATATGCCCATACTTTTCTTTCAAGGTACAGCCAGTCTTCTCATTCATAAATTAAAGCCTGATTTAAAAGAAAACAGGTTTTCTTCATAACTATAAGTCTGCCTGATCATATCCTCACTTTTGATTTCTGAAAACAAGGAAATACAGTGATGTACTCCTCTTTTAATTGCTAATTGAAACTTATCTCAGGGCTTTTTTTTTAAGTAGAAATGGATCAGATTTAGAGAAGTATTTATTTTGAGTAAGTCAAAAGATTCTATACCTATTTTGCAATAATGTAATTTTTTTAAGTGTGGCTTCTTAGCATTTGGAAGAAAACAAAGATCACTGAGGGTGGGAATAGGTGACTCCTGTTTTCACAGAGATTTCAAAGCTTGAGTCATCCTTGTCATTTTCAGACTCAACTGCCTAAAGCTGAGTCACAGGGGTGGGATGGAATGGGGGTTCAACAGTAGTCAGCTTATTAAAAGATTGACCATTCTTTAGTCTTATACCTCTTAGAGTCATTGTAAGGAATAAATGCGTTGGTGTGTGCACAACTATTTGAATAGGGCCTGCCACAGAATAAGTGCTGCCTACTTACTAAGTGTAACTAATAAATGTCAGCTATTACTCCTACTATTACTACTTCTACTTTATTTTAGTTATTAACCACCAATTTTCATCTTTACTGCAGACCTGAAACTGTGTTTCCCAAATGCAAGCCTGGAGAATAGATGCTGTTTGCTTTTACTAATATCATCCCAGAACAAGTGCAACATTTGTAACTTGAGTAATTAGCATCCGGTCTGTTCTTTCCAAATTGTGAGTATCTCCCTCTCTCTAGCGCTTGTGCACGATCTCTTTCTCTCTCTCTCTCTTTCTCTCTCTCTCTCCAGTTTAATTAATGCTAATGCATACTGTCCTACAAGAATTTGCAAGCTGTACTGAGAAATAATGCAGTGTTAGTTTTGTAATTTAGTGCACAGAGCACATTTGTGCAAAAGCTTTGTAAACTGGGCCTGTGGTCAAAAGGAGCAATTAGCACTTTGTTAGTATGCAATGATGTACTAATCTGTGCAGTCCCCAAAAGCAATTGTCTGTTCTATTTTGCCCTCATGTGCAAATTTTTTCCAGTGTATACAGCACTGCTCCAAAAATAACACATTGCATGCCTGGTGCTGTAAATTGGGTTCGCGATGATGAGGACATAGCAATTAGAAAATATTTGTTGGGGGAAATGCGCATAAGTTTGGCCCTACAATTTCCAGCAAAACAAGGAAGTTGTGCACAGCCTTCAAGGGGAGCTGTAGTTCTCTATTCCTCCCTCAGATTTCACAGGTGGAGTTGTCTTCATCTTCGGAAAAACACGATGGGGAGGGCATTTGGTGGAAAAATAAGACCTCACACCAGAATAGTTAACCCAAAATCACACCGATGTCGACTTCGTTAACACTGCAAACTGATTTGCATTTAAACAGACACCATCCATTTCTTTATTTAAATAGCATGTAGGAACCATATAACAATTTGTGCATTCTTTGGACTTCTCGAGTTCTTAGTGAAGCACATGACCGTGTCTGGTTAATGATAAAAATAACAATGTCTTACATTTTTACAGTGATTTGCAGTTCCCCAAGATATTTCAGGTACACTGGCTCGTTTGAGTCTCACCACACATCTGTGGGCAGGCATTACCATCACCACTTTGCTGATGTGGGAATGTGGGTTCAGAGAGGTTGGGTGACTTGTACGGAGTCACACAGGAGACAGTACTTTGTAGTGGTTCAGCACATGGGCTCTGAGGCCAGGCTACCTGCAGGCAAATTTCTACTCTGCTTCTGTCTGACCATATAAACTTGACTTCACACTTTTGTGCTGCAGCTTTCCTTTCTCTACAATGGGAATGATAATTATAGGACCTGCCTCAGGGGTTTATTGTCAGGATTAAATGTAAAGCACTTAGAATAGTCCCCTATACTGGACGCCTGGGTGGCTCAGCCAGTTAAGCGTCTGCCTTTGGCTCAGGTCATGATCCCAGGATCCTGGGGTCGAGCCCCACATAGCATCAGCCTCCCTGCTCAGTGAGGAGTCTGTTTCTCCCTTTGCCCCTCACCCTGCTCATGCTCTCTCTCTCTCTCAAATAAATAAAATCTTAAAAAAAAAAAAGAACAGTGCCTGATACTATTATGTGCTATCTAAACATTAGCTGTTGTTATTGTGGTTATACTTATCATCATAATTACTTAGCATAAGTAAGTGACAAAGCTAGGATTTATTCTCAGACGTGTGAGTGTTCCAAGGATTCGAAGGTATCTAGTAAATATAACTATCCTTCTTTGTCGAGGATCTATTTCTCAACCAAAAAGTATCAAACATACTATTGATGATAAAAGAGAGCTCAAGGGCAAATTAATGCTATTAACTTGAGGAAAAGCTATTGTACAGAAGATAGTGACTATGGTTCTTTATGGAGTAAATAGCACAAGCTGGTAATGAGTTGAAACATGATTTTGATCTGATGTAGAGAAATAGTCCTGATAGTGAAGAAAAACTGTTCTTGGGGAATGTGGCAGATTACAGAAATGACCACAGTCCAGCACCTTTCCTTGTATCGGTGAACTTGTGAGATGGCTTTGCAACTCCTGCCATCAAGAAGTGGAACCTACCTTCCCTGCTAGTGGTTCTAGGGTGGCCTTGTGGCTTGCTTTGGCAAAGAGAATGTAGTAGAAGTGATGGTTTGGAAAGCTGCCCAGTTCTCCTAAGCTAACCTGCCAGGGGATGAGAGTGCTCCCCCTGCCCGGGGGGAGAGCCAGCCAATTCAGGAAGCAACCATCTAGCTCACTAGTACCCATGTGCTTAGGTACTGCGGGTACATAAGCAAGCCTGGCTGAGTCCAGAAGAACCACCCAGCTGAGCCCAGGCCAGATGGCTAACTCGCAGAAATATAATCAATATTGTGGTTTCAAGCTGCCAGGTTTGTGACAGTTTGCTACGTAGGGAAGCTCACTGACACTGGGAGACTGTGGCATTGTTAACCCTAAAAATTATTGAAGACCCTATCAGTACCTCCCTTTGGGAACTATTTAGAAAAAAATGATACGGGATAAGAGAATGAAACAGGAGACTTTAGAGGTTTTGTTCCAACACACATGTTTCTCTGAGTTCGTTAAATGGAGGTTTAGTCTCCAGCTAAAGGATTATTTTCTGTCCATAAGCAAACAACATAATGTTTTAAGTATGCATTCAATAAACATTATTGAGTACCTACTATGTGCTAAATGTTAAGAAAGTGATAAAATATAAAAGATAAAAATTGTGTCAAATATAATTTTGACTATATTTGGTTCACTAGATGACACTCAAGACTATGGTTTGTTAAAAGAAATAGATTACATTCCATAGCAGTCATGTAAGCTTAATGACAATGTTACAGGAAAAACAAATAAGTTAAAAGATGTTTTTAGAGCATATGCAAATAGTTTACATATCATAACTATAATCATATATATTTGTCAAAAGTTGAAAATCTAGAATCAGACATTCATGCAGACGTCAGGCCTTGTCAACATTTGATTTTCCCCAGTACAATTTGGTAGAATGCATCCAGACCCCTAAACTTGACTTTGGCCAAAAAAATGTAGGTACCAATCAATATCTCCTGTCATACAAATTTGACGCATAAAGTTTGAGCTACCTCATTGTCTCTTTTCTTTGGCATTTGGTAACCTTAATTTTATTATAATTCTCATTCTCAAGAAATTATTCCTCCTTTACTTGTGTTCCCCTCTGTATTTGTCTGCTGTGGTTGGGGCCATTGCCCAGCCCCCTCTACCGACCTTGGCAGTGGTGCTTTTATCAACTGTGGCACCATGCTGATTTGGGGACCAACCTCCTTCCATTCACGGTGCAGCAGAATGGCATGAAGCCCTCTCAGATTCCTCACTGTTGGTTTCATATGGAAGGCTTAGTGTCTGTCATAGTTGCAGAACACTTATTTGGTTTTTCTGATTGCCTGGAGCATAACACAAAGCCACAGTTTTCTCTCATTCATTCATTCATCCACTTGTTCATTTACTCAACAAATGACTATTGACCCAGGCAAAATGCTGAGCATTGGGAGATACACATGGCAGCCAAATATTAACTTGAGCTTTGTCCTCATGGAGCTTGCAGTCTAGTGGGAGAGACAGACCTTTGTCAAATAATCACACAAAAAAACCCAAAACCCAAGTGTAAATTTGACCCCAGGGCAAGTGCCACATTTATAGTTGCTGAGGTCAGAAAGAACTTTCATGAGGAAATGTCACTTGAAGTGAAATGTGAAGCCCATGAAGACATCAACCAGGAGAAGGTGAAGTGGAATAGGCAAAGTGCAAAGGCCCTGTGGCAGGAAGAGGCATGAAGAAGATGTGGGAGGAAAAGGTAGCCAGCATGACTGGGATGGAGGTCAGGATGAAAATGTAGAGGGCTCGAGGAACCAAACTGAGCAGGCCTTGTTAAGGAGTTTATCTTGATTCCAGATGCAAAGGAAAAACAAAGGAAGATTTAGCAACATATCCACATGGGCAGTATGGCATTTTGAAAAGATTACTTTGGCTGCAGTGGAAGATAAGGATACATTGAGCTTCTATTCCATAAGCTGTCCCCCCAAAGAAGCCAGACCCAAACCACAGCTGAGTCTTTAGACTAAGCAATGAGAAGGAACAGCAGATGAAAATGGTCTAAGAAAAGACAAAAGCCAGACTTGGACTAGAAAAGAGAGTAATCAGTACTTTGCCCATCAGCCGTAAGACCCCCATCAAAACATTCTGGGTCGTTTGTTAACCATGCTAATTTCGTAGGCCCCATCCCACCACTTCAGAGTCAGAATCCATGGAGGTGAGATCCGGTGATGTGTCTTCCTGTTCTGAGTCACCCATGACTAAAAATTATATTGCCTAAGTGGACAGGGAAATTGGAAAATGATGAGGCTGAAAGTACTCAAAATCCCATCCACTCCTCAGCATGAGCTTGGAGCAAATAAAAAGAAGAAAAGACAGAGACGCATCGAAAGAGCTTTAACCTGAGTTCTTTTGCAGGCTGAGTCAGCCCAACCTCCATGCACCCCAGAGCTGGTCAGGAGCACTCTCTGCCTGTTTCCTCACCCAGCACCACACTGCCAAAGCCCCTTGCAGCAATTAATGCTCAATTCTAAACTAAGTGTATACGTTGATTCCTATTTTCCTTACACCTGCCTTCATTTCATTCTGCTTTCCTTCTGCCAATTGAGACTTGCTCACAATACTTTCAATCAGGAGGTGACAAACTATAATCCATGTGTTAAATCCAGCCATCCCCTGATTCTGTATGGCCCAGAAGCTAAAACATAAACAACAGCAACAAAACAACAACAGAAACCATAAGAAGACTAGTTTATGACATAATAAAACTATAGGAAATTCAAATTAATGTCCACAAATGAAGTTTTATTGGGCTCCATGGCCATACGTGTTCATTTATTTATTACTTATGGCTGATTTTGCTCCATACCTACATGACAGAAACAGAATTGAATAGTTGTGATAGAAACCATATGGTCCACAGAGCCTAAAATATTTATTATCTTTTTTTTTTCAACAGAAGGTTTCTGACTCATGCTTTAAGTTTGCTTTTTAACCAATTCGGTCAAATAACTAACAAATTGCCAAGGTCCTATGAAGCAAATAAATAATTTGTAATGTAAACAATTGCCCCATCATCACAATCCTTCATAAGCTTGACTTTTCATATAGAATTTTCTTAATGCTAGACATGCCTTTATCCCTATGTACTAGGGCTAACTTACTGTTACTCAGGTGAATCAGAAAATGTCTGACTTTGTAAAGAATCTAACGTAATTTTCAGTCCATAATTATGTATATTGCTTATGCTTCTCCAGAAGTAATAAGACAAAACCAGCATATAGTCCCTACTCCAATTCTAATTGATTTATCTGAAACAGAATTAATTACTTTTGGCTTGAAACCCACCCTGGTTTATATTGTACATTTGAATGATAACATTTTATGAATATGCAAAATGCTTTTGGAAACAGTAAAAATCAGATAATTCACACCAACGACAAGGAGGCCCAGTACAGATTAGCACATTTCTTGGGAGGGAGGATTAATTGAAAAAAAAAATATGATGTAAGTTTACTGACTCATCCTTCAAACTGTGCCCAGAGAGACACACACTGTTGACAAGAATCTTTTAGTAAAGATACCATAACATATTTGGTAAACATAATGGGGGTTGCCCTTGCAGGAGACCTCATTACAGCTCTTGGCTATGAAATCTTGGTGGAGAAGCAAGGTGACACTGCTGGGTTTTCTGTGAGAAGTATTTAGTTTGTGGATTATTAAGGAGGTGAGAACCAGTAAATAAGTAGGGTTAGTCTGCACAGCACTTTGCAAAATTCATTCTGTCTTCGGTGTTCCGACTGCTAGAGATATTCCTTCCCAGATTCAGCTAAACCACAGGAAATATTTTTTAATCTAATTATTATTTTGCTTGGTTTTGGTTTTGATTTCTTTCTTTTTCTTTACTTTTTTTTTTAAATTTTGGTACCAGATGCCACTCCTTATAGCAATAAAATCTTCTAAAGGAGAGGAGAGGAATTGGACTTGGAGGGAGAAATAACAGACTGCTAATAAATAACCTTTGGATGTCACCTTCCCCAGCTTTCCTGGCTCTTAATAGGCCCATGAGAGAGCAGAAAATTTTAAAACCCAGTGGGAAAGGAAATTAAAATTACTTCTGCCATGGGCCAGGTCTGACCAATCTCATTAAAGAAAGCAACACACGTTTTCTTCATATGTCCACTCTTCAACCCATACTGCTTTTCTAATCAATTATTTGTTTATTCCTTGATGACCAATTCAACAAGTATTTACTGAGCACCCAAGAGGCACCAGTTTAAATCTCTGGCAGCTCTGCAGAAAGGTATAAGCGGTGCCTGCTTTATTAGCGAAGGTAGGAGGGTGCTGTAACGAACAATGACAATGTCTCATTGAATTAACATAATAAAAGTTTATTTCTTGCTCATGAAAATTTGAGTGTGGAAATTGGGTACCAGGCTCCCTCCCTCTTGTCCCTCTGTCACAATGTGAGGTGTTAGGGGCCTCCACTATGTTCTCTTCAGCAGACCAGCCCATAAGGGGAAAGAAAGTCAAGGATTATATGAGAAGTTCTCCATGAACCAAGCATGGAAGTGGCGTATATCACGTGTGCTCCCATTCCACTGGTCAGGGCTTAGTCATTTGGCCACAGGTAACTGTAATGAGAAATGTGAGAAATGTGGTTTAACTCTGGCCAGGAGGAGAAGGAAATGGGATTAGGAAGGAGTTAGCCAGTCTTGGCCACACCTGCCTTCAGAAAACTTGCTGTCTCCCACATTCCAGCCCTGAAGCACTCAATGCCATCATACTTGCAGGGGCTACCATTTCTTTCACACTTCACACTGCCCAAGGGTCTGCAATCTTCTAACCTCCTGGCACCATTGCACAGAGGGATAGGAAATGTTAACTTGATTGGCGATCAAGTTGATAGGAGATCCATGGCACTCTATGCCATCATTTTAATCTTTTTTTTTTAAGATTTTATTTATTTATTTGACAGAGAGAGACAAAGCGAGAGAGGGAACACAAGCAGGGGGAGTGGGAGAGGGAGAGTCAGACTCCCCGCCGAGCAGGGAGCCCGATGCGGGGCTCAATCCCAGGACCCTGGGATCATGACCTGAGCCGAAGGCAGACGCTTAACCATCTGAGCCATCCAGGCGCCCTGAAAACTTAGCCTTAACCAAAGCGATGCTCTCTGTTGATATGATATGAAGGTACTATATTTTCTGGTGCATATTTCATCAATGGTCAATACCTCCCACCTTGGCAATCACATGATTGCCTTTATTCTCATTATTTGTAATTTAGATGACATTGGGTATGTTCAGGGTGGTATGGCTATAGACTCATTTTTTGTCATTTAGGATAATAACCTGATAAATCATTCTCAGCAGGGAGAAAAGACCAGAGTTGATCCTTCTGTAACACTTTCCCTGGGGTCTTCACATTTTTAAAAAGCTATGTCAAATTTAACCCAGAGAAAGGGTCCCTATAATGATATCCCTCAAATTAAAACCACCATAAGTTATCATTTCAGAACCACTAGAATGACTAAAATTAAAAAGACAAATTTAAAAAGCAAATTTGACAAGAATGTGGAAGAACTGGAACTCTCATGAATAGCTGGAGGGAATGTAAAAACGTATAACCACTTTGAAAAACAATGGGACAGTTTTTTTTAAAGGTTAGCATACATCTATCCCTGACCCAGAAATTCCACTTGTAGGTATTCACCCAAGAGAAATGAAAACATATGTTCACATACACACAAAAACCCACAATACAAAATGCACAAATATTCCAAAACATTTTGCTATTGAAACTCCTTTAAGTTTTTTTTTATGTCAGTACACTTTATTTTATTTTTTATTAATTTAATTTTATTTTTTATTGTGTTCATTTAGCCAGCATATAGTAAATCATAATTTTTGTTGTAGTGTTCAACGATTCATTATTCTTTATAATCACTGAGAACCAAATTCCTTTTGTTTTTGTTTATTAATATTTATTAAATTAGAAATTAAAACTAAGAAATTTAAAAATATTTATTCATTCATTCACTTAAAAATAACAACAATAAATTCATTACTTAACCTAAATAACACATTTTGATGAGAAACAACTCTATTCTTCAAAATTAAAAAAAATCAGTATGAAAGTGACACTATTTTATATTTTTCTAATTACTCTAATATCCAGTTTAATAGAAGACAGCTGGATTCTCATATCTGCTTCCGCATTCAGCCTGCTGACATATTACATACCATGTAGTCTCTGAAAAACTCTGCTGTTTATGAGAGAATGAGAGTGCAAAAGTCAAATAATGTCATTGTTACGAAAATAATTTTCATCCAGCAGATCTGAACTGGTCTCAGAAATCTCTAGGTCACTATAAGCCACTCTTTGAAAACTACTACCCTAGAAAACTTTCCCACCTACCCACAAGTTTAAGAATGTTTATAGAATTATTTCTATAATAGGAAAAAGTTGGAAACAATAGAAATGTGCATTTAATAGGAGGATGGATCCATTTCATATGCAAAATATTAAATAGATGTTCAACTAAATTTACAGATAACAACCTGATAAATTTCAGAAATTTCAGAAAATTCAGAAATGTCTAAAGAGGCAGGTAGAAGAATAACACATAGTATGAGACTGTTTTTATAAAGTAAGAAAGCATGAAGGTGTGTTCTAAATGTTATTTACTACATATAAATGTAGTAAAAATCCACATAAGTTGCATGGAAATTATAACCTCTGATTTCTGAGTAATGATTGCCTCTGGATAAGAGAGGGAAGGAGAGAGAGAAATGAGAATAGAAAGCAGTACCCAGGGGTACTTAAATTGTATTTAAAATGTTTGCCTTTACAATTCTAAAGCAAATGTAGCAAACTGCTAAGATCTGACAAAGCTGGGTAGTCAGTACATGGGTAATAATTATTTTATTTATTATTCTTTTATGTGAGATTGAGATATCTCAGAATAATATTTAAAAATATCATGTACAAGAATACAAGAGTTTTTGGGAGTGAACTAAACAAATGTGTCGATAGTCTATGTTTTAAAGGCTATTCACAATTTTACTGATTTGAAGAATTTTCTAAAACTCCCCAAACACAAGAAGAGTTTAGACTCAATTCTTGCACAGATTTTTGTTCTTAAAACTTCCCTGAATTTGGAATCTTTCTAAAATTTTTTTTAAAGAAAAGAGTGGAATTTAATCTTTACTTACAGGACACTGCAAGAGAGGCGATTCCACATAGAAATAAGAAACCCAGGGGCGCCTGGGTGGCTCAGTCGGTTAAGCGACTGCCTTCGGCTCAGGTCATGATCCTGAGTCCCGGGATCGAGTCCCGCATCGGTCTCCCTGCTCAGCGAGGAGCCTGCTTCTCCCTCTAATCCTCCCCCCCTCATGTACTCTCTCTCTCTTTCTCGCTCTCTCAAATAAATAAATAAATCTTTAAAAAAAAAAAAGAAAGAAAAAACCCACTGAGAGGAGGAGCTTCATACAGGTTGTACAGTTTGGAGCTGGTCAAGTAGGGTTTCGTTGTAAAAAGTACTACAATAACAAAACACATTTAAAAAGAGTTCTTAGTAGAGAAACAGTAAGACAAACTTCTACCAAACAGAGTACACAACAAAAAATTTTCTGCCTCAGCTGTATGATCTAAAAGTTAAAAGTCCCGGGAGTGCCATCCTGAACTTGGAATGTATAGCCTTCAGAGGTAGTTTCTGGCACAACATTCTGATCTTCCTCTTCCTCTACAGAGAAATACTTCTCAATCAAGTTAAATGAAGCTTTGTACACAGACTCATTTCCATGGTTTTGTAGAGCTTCAATTTTGTCCAAACCTCTACATTCTTCAATCATTATACTAAGTTTCTCAGTTTCACCTAGTTTCTCAGCAGCCTGAAAGATGTTTGAAATGGCATCCAGAATAACCAGAATAATTTTGGGGTCTTTTGCAGTTAAGAGGTTCATCAATGGTTCTATTATGCCACAATGAACAAGGTATACAATCTGTTCAGCTGTCCCACCACTTGTATAGTTGGTCACAGCCCAGACAGCTTCCTTTTGTGTCTTAAAGTCTGACTTAGAGAGAACACCAGCGAGGAATGGCACTAATCCATGATTCACAACTTGCTGTATTTGGTCCTGGGGACCAGGCGTGATGTTTCACATTGTCCACGTAGCTTCCTTCTGAATATTAGTTTTGGGGTTCATTAAGAGCCTGGGAAAAACAGCAAGTGCTCCTGCATCTATTACAACCTGAGTCTGTTCATCTGTCCCAGTGACAATATTTCCTATGGCTCTTAGCTCAGGAGTCACAATGGGCAATTCAGTAGCTCCTAGAAGCTTCACAAGCTGGGGCACAACTCCTGTTTTCACAACCATTTCAATCTGTTCATTTGGACCATCAGTAAGGTAGGGAATGGCCCAGCAGGTATCTGCCAATACTTCTGGATCATCATGATGCAGGAGACAAACTAAGGTAGGAAGAATCTGCTCAACAGCATCTAATGGGGGTGCTGGATTCTTGTTGTGACAAAGGTTTCAAAGTGTCCAAGTAAGGTTACGTAAGTAACCACATGCTAAAGATGACATATCTGCAAGGAGAGCCAATAGTGGGTCAACTGCACCATACTTGATAACCAAGTCTCGAAAAACTGAACCATCACCTGCAATATTTCCTAGAGCCCATACAGCTTGTTCACTGATGTGGGCATGGGAAGATGCCAAGAGAGAAATGAATGCTGGGATAGCACCTTCATCTGCCACAGCCTTGGTCTGTTCTGATGTCCCAGAAGCAATGTTAGTGAAAGCCCAAGCAGATTCAAACTGAATGGGACTACAATCAGTTCTGCCCAAGAAGGACACAAATTTTGGAATCAAACCAGCCCGGATTATGTTGTCTATGGGGGGCTGTTTTTTCCTAGAAAGCAGTTTCCTAGCAGCTTGAGTAGCCTGGAGCTGGCTTTCCAAATTGTTGTTATTTATGCCTTTGACAATGTCATCAACAGACCAATTTACAGTGCCCTGGTTGTTGCGGTTTTCCCGTAGTCGAGAAGTAGCGTCATCAGAAAACGAGCTTATGTTTCTCCTTTTCAGTATCTGGTCATCCTTCTTAGCTTTCCTCAGCTCCACATTAACTTCTATTCAGTGCCGCCTCACTTCTGTACTGTCTTTCCCCTTGTTCTTGAATCTGTTAAGGCGGGCAGCTGTGAATTAGCATTCCCGTTGGTGGACATGGTTATGAGACAAAGGAAGAAAGCTACACGGCTGGCTCAGTCTTCCACAGGAGGCGGTCCGGGGTGTGCAGGCTGCAGGACAGCTGCCCTCAAAACATCCACCATGGATCACCCCAAAGACGGTGTGTCGGAATCTTTCTAAATTTTAAAGGAAGAATTCTTTAAAAATGGGGATACCAATTTACGTTCATCTGATGAAAATTCCTTGAATACTCTTTATTAAAAAAAAAGAAACTGTGCAAGATATGGAAGAGGTACATCAGCCAACAGTGCAACAAGAAAGCCTTTCCTTATCCCAGCTAAGTTCAGAGATGAATAGCAATCAGCAAACACTGATCCTGGGTGTCTGTCCCACAAGAATATATGTACCAGTACATGGGACATGTGTACAAGGATGTTTACTGAGTTTAGCTATGATTAGCCATCGTCAGGGGACTGGCTAAATGAATTATGGTTAGTCCATAGTGGTATATTATCCAGCCCTAGTTTACAGCAGGTATTGACACCTGAGAAGGCAATACATTCACTTTGCATAATTATCTTGGTTATTCTTGAGGAGTTATTCTTTCTCAAAAATTTTAACATAATTTTATCTAAATTCAAGGAAGAAATTTGATTTTTAATTAGAATTGTCTTAAATGCAAATAATAAGTTTGTGAGAAACTATCTTAAATGTCTTTTTTTTCATTTTTGTAGTTATTATGAGTGAAATGTTTTCCATTCTCAGTTTCAGATACTCAAGGCTAGAATCTACGAGATTGAGGGAGGGAGCTACAAAGGTGGTGTAGTAGGAGGACCCTAGACTTGTCTTGTCCCTCAAACACTGCTAGAATCTATGAGAGCTGTACCTTACTGAAAATATTCTTGGTGTATATAGTAAACTTACCAAATCTTCTTATTAATTCTATTATTTTTTTTAAATAAAGGTTTGTTACTTTTCTTTGTAGGTTCCTTGGGGCTCAGGTGTGTTTGACCAAGGGGAAGTGAAGTGGTCCTGCCTCATGCCCTCCAATTTAACAGTGAGCCCCTGCTGAGACACCTAGTTGGAGGAACATCCCTGCTTTCTACTCTCTTTGTTTCCTTTTCAATGCCCTATCCTTTTGTTCAGTTCCTTCTTGGCCTCTTGGGGACTAGGGATACCTAGCACTCTCATGAAAGGCCAGTGATGACCTTCTCCCTGGAGTTTGTCAACCTCCATAAGGTAAATTCTTGCCTGGGGTTCCACAAAGGAGCTAACCCAGACAGCAAGGAAGAGAGTCCCACATCAGTTTTCCCCACAGGGTCTCACCACCCATCCAGCTGTCTGGGTCAAGCAGAGGCAAACAGTGGAATTTGTGGTGATGTTGAAGGGTTGCATTTGGTCACATGTTCCTTGAATCCCTCTCCAGATTTCTAGATTATAAGGCCCAATACATTCAATGTTACTTTTTAAGGATACTGTTGAAAGATATATCTATGGTTTCATCCTGACTCAAGCATGTAATGACTTGGTTTCCACATTCTCCTACTCTTATTCTCTATCCAACCACACACATGCCTTAGTTAAATGGAGTCTCAAGTATCTCAAAATGAGCTTTATACTGCAACAAGAATGCCATTTCATGAATACCTAAGCCAAAGGGTTAAAACTTGCATTCAGCTGAAAGAATTGTAGAATCATTGACTAAATTATCCATGCAAGAAGGTATATCATGCATTATTGTTGGAGACTGAAGAGCAAAGTACATAACATGAATGTTAGTTGGTGTCCAAAGATAGCTCCAAATGAGCCACAATTCCCCATTTTTCCTGCCCTTGTGTAATCCACTCGGAGATTGAATCTGGGCTAAGACTGTGACTCCCTTCATCTGAGAGAATGCAGGGCAAATGACACCAGAGAGATTCCAAGGCCTAAACCTATAAGAAGGCCTAGCAGCCTTGAGCCACAGAGTAAGAGATCCAGCTACTTTGCTGGAGAGACCATGTGGAGACATCAGACGTAAAGGCCAACTGAAGGAGAAAAAGAGAGAGCCAACAACACCCTCCTCTACCCCCACCAGCTGAGGCCCCAGCTTAGGTGTCCTTGCCAAGATGTCAGATTCGTGAGTGACAAATCCTGAATACTCAAGCCCTATCCACTGGACTGCAGCTCTGGGGAGACCCTAGTGAGACCAGCAGAAGAACCATCTAACAGAGTCTATGTGAAATGAGTGGGGGAAATAACATGCAAGTGATCTCAGAAGTCAGTCCTTGCTGAGGTTTAAGTTGACTTCATTCATTCAAATATCCACTCTTCAGAATGCCAACTCACAGAATGTAAAGAACAATACAATGGCTGTCATTTTAAGCCACGAGATGTTGGAGTGGTTTGAGTTGCTGCAATACACAACAAAAGCACATGTTAAGGCAGAAATTTGGAGTGAAGATGGGGACTCTCAAACCCACACGATGACTTATATCTAGGGCTGGATTTTCTGTTTGGTTCGTTAATTTCATATCTCTAACCAGACCCTCTGCTGCCTTGTTACACAAACATACAAATCTTAAATTATTACATGGACATTCCTGACTCGGAGGGATTCAAAAGTGCTTTTGGGGGGGGGATTTAAATATTTAAATATGAGCTGCCCTGAAACCTAGAGTGAAGAACCCTGATAAAAGCAGCCTTCCATCTACAACTCCCCGACACGTATGCACCCACTGCTGAAGGCATGGAGACTTGTTTCATTTCTCAAAACCACGAGGCTTTCTGAATCCAGCCTTCGATCTGGTGAAGTGTTTCTAAAAGAGTAAAATAACACACACTCACACAGGCTCGTGAAATCATCATCATAATATAAACCCCTCAGACTTCTTTTCTTTCTCTCTCTCTCTCTCTCTCTCTTTTTTCAGCTGTGAAGCAGCACCTGCCATTAGCTGTGGTGGTTCCTATTTTCATATTGTCTGACAGTAGCAGTTGGATCAGGCTTGAGCCAGTGTGACTGAGAGGCAGGCTCCCTGCTTCCACAAAGCTGAATTTAATAAGATGAGAACAGCATGCCAAGATGGGGAGCTCCCTCCCTAACACTTATCCTGACACCAGCCCCTCAGCGGGGCCGTATTGCCGCGGTAATCTGGGTGAGCCGGACAGAGCGTCCTGCTTACAAGTTCAATATAATGGAACAGCAGGGGGCGAAGGGCTGGCAGAAAAGCTTAGCAAAGTTAAAGCCTATTACTCTATGCTTGAGGAAAAATGAGTCACAAAATATTACACCCAGAGCAAGACTTGAACCTGCCAAATGCAGCAGCAACACACGCTAAGCCTTGTCCATAATGGTGCATTCATTATTCCCTGGTCCAGGGTAATGTGGATTTAAATGTCTTTAACCCTAATGGAAATGTATATGCAAATTTCCCCTTAAGCCCGTCCCTCCCTCACTATTCTTTTGCCCTGTCTGAATCTAATGGGCAAGGTGACTGCATACTACAGATGTCAAAGAAAATGATGCCTTTTTAATCTGCCTTTAGTGGCAAGAAGAAGGCAAGAACCTGGACCAAAACCTTTCAGCTGCGCATTACAGCCTTTGTTGTTGTTTTATGCCTCTTGTGGTGTTCAATTTAAAACTAATGGGAGAAAGAGTAAGCAAATGGTTTCTCAGATCAGTCCTCGCTGAGGCTTGGGCTGGCTTAGTGAATTTGAACACCAACTCTTCATATAAAGGAGTTCTAACACAAACTAATCAATACTAGTTAATCAAATCAAACTCTTAAGAGTTGGAACCGACTTGCCTCACACTTTCAATCAACAGGAGCCCCAGAACCAATCCAGCGCTCCATCCAACTAAAAGGCCATTATGTAGAATCCCGAACATGAAGCTGCTCTAGGACTGGGGTCTTTTGAAAGAACGACAGTAGAACCAAGACTTGTCATTCCCACTGCTCCCCCTAGATCAGCTACTATAGGTTCCTATTCTAGCAAATTCGCTCAGATCATCACATGTGGTGTCAAAGACAGAGTCACCAGTTCCTGAGCTCTTACCTGGGCCACATGCTTGGTTGGGTGCCTCCTATCCCTTACATCTAATCTTTATGTAGTGAGTTGTAAATTTTCTCATGGTGCTTCATGGCATTTCTGTACTAAGATATTTCAGCTTCTTTGTTTATGGCCAATCGAATCTTCATAGTTCTCTGGGGGAAAACAACATTAAAATGTCAGACTGGGCTAATTTTATTTTTTATCCTCCTCCAGTTTCAGCAGCCTCTTTGGGTGTGGTGTCTGTCTGATGTATGCTGTCTTTTAGATCTCCTCTCTGTCCCCTTGCGCCTTTCGAATGTGGTGTCTGGAGCTCATATGCCAGGTGCCAATAGGGAATGGGGACCCCAGACTCATGTGGTAAGTCTCGGATCCCTGCAAGCCTCTGCCTTGGGATGGCTGGTTGGTCAGCTGCATGGACTGAAGAACAATCATATCCTCACTAGCCATTTGGCACTTCCTGTTGGCTTACTTCTAGAAACTGGTCCCGGCCTATTGACTCTGCTTATGAGGTGTTCACACACCCATCCCAAGGTATATTCCAGTCCACTGCCTGTCTCTGAGCCTTAGCGTCCTCACATCGGGACCGGTAGGAAGATCAGGCGCAGGCCAGGCAGAAAAGCCCACTTCCTCAGGCTTATCTCTCCAGTTTCTCCATCAGCCAGTGGTGTATTTGCATTCCCACTCCATGAGGACATGGTACAGACATGACTATGGGGATCTTCCTAGGATCTTAGCTATGTCTAGAGAAGTAGACCACAAAACTGATGTCGTGGTGTCTCCTGTACCTATCTGACCACTTCTATTGTCCTCTTATTTTATGTGCAGGACCAAGAGTGAGAGAAATGGGAATCTTGGCACTGACCTCCTCTCTTTAGCTTTCTCCTCTTTCTTCTGTTCAGCGCTGCCCTGGGCCAGAAACAGGGCTTGCCCCTTCCTCTTCCTGCCTGGCCAGACTCCCTTACTTCCTATGCTGAGTTCTTTTTGCACACTGACTGTCCTAATTTAGGTTCCTCAAAAGCAGGCAAGGATTCAAATGGATCTAGTTCATTTGGGAGAGGTGGAGAACACCAAAAGAGGACTGGGGAAATGAGAGAGGGAAGGGAAGACAGTGAGAAAATGCATTATAGACCAGTCACCACTGTGTGTAACTGGACCTTAATCCCACGGGAAAACTCTGGGTACTGGTACAGAGAACACGTTCAGACTTAGTCAAGAGTTGAGGAAGTTTATACACCAGTTCCTGTCACTCATTGATTGAGGACCACTTCATTTGGGATAATGGAACTATTTTTGTACATGTGTTAAAACTCATAGAATGAAGGTATGCAGATGGCAAATAAGTATAGGAAAAGATGCTCATTATCATATGCTGTCAGGGAAATGCAAATTAAAACAATGGGATACCGCTACACACTTATTAGAATGACAAAAGTCCAAAACTCCGACACTACCAAATGCTGGCAAGGACGTGGAAGGATACATTCCCACTGCTGGTGGGAACACAAAATGATGCAGCTACTTTGGAAGACAGTTTGGCAGTTTTTTACTGCACCAAGCATACACTTACCATACAATCCAGCAATAGCACTCCTTGGTATTTACCTAAATGATTCAAAAACGTATGTCTGTAGGTGTATAAAAACCTGCACACAGATGTTTATAGCAGTATTATTTATAATTGCCAAAACTTGAAAGCACCCATGATATCTTTCAGTAGATGAATGGAAAAATAAACTGTGGTACATTCAGACAATGGACTATTATTCAGCAATAAAAAGAAATGAGCTGTCAAGCCTTGAAAACACATGGAGAAAACTTAAATGCATATTACTAAGTGAAAGAAGCCAGTCAGAAAAGGTTACAAGGAAAAGGATTCCAACTTTGCAAAAAGACAACTTTGCAAAAAGACCACTACGGAGATGGTACAAAAACCATTGTGTGCCAGGGCTTAGGGGTTGGGGGAAGGGAGGGATTAAAAAGGCAGAACAAGAAGATTTTTAGGTTAGAGAAACTATTCTTTATAATACTATAATGTCATTATAATGTGTATGCATGTCTTTATATAGTAGTCAAATCCCATAGAATGTACAATGCCAAGAGTGAGCCCTCACATCAACTATGGACTTTGGATGATAAGGATGTGTTTATGTTGCTCTACTAATTATAACAAATATATCACTCGTGGTGATAGTGGGGAGGTTATGTTGTGTGGGGGCAAGAGGCATATGGGAAATCTCTATTGTTTCCCTTTAATTTTGCTGTGAATCTGAAACTATTCAAAAAATAAAATCTACGAAAAAAATTCATAGAACTGTACACAAAAAGGAAAGAAATTTACTATATGTAAATTTAAAAAATAAACAAGAAGGAAGGTGGGAAGAAAGGATGGGAGGGAGGGATGAAGAAAAAGAGAGAAGAAGTTAAAAAGGAAGTTAGCTTTGAGATTAGAAGATAAACAATAAATTATTTACCTGTTTTACTTGTTTACTTATTTTATAGGCATTACTTGTTTTCTCTTCTGAGGTGATATGCCTCCCAATACAGCCTCGAAAATCAAAGATTACAAAAGAGCATGAATTAAAGGGGTGATTTCATTCATTGATTTAATAGTTTCAAATTATTATCTCTGCTACCTTTTCAAATCCTGCTGGGTAGACATCACTGTCCTCATTTTATAGACAAGGAACCCATGGCATAGAGAGGTGAAATGACTAACCTCTGTTGGTACCTGTGGAAATCTATGAACTGAATCCAGGCCTGTGTGGTCCCAAAGTTTAGGTTCTACTCACAAAACATGAACACAAATGTTCAAGGCCAGTTATTGACAACTCAGACAAATGGGTAATATTGTATCTGGAAAGAAACCTCCAAGGTGGAAACGGTAGGAGGGGAAAAGGGGGAGAAAGCGGTGGGGCCCCAGCTTCAGGCATGTACCACACTTCAATGAGAATGAGCCTGAGTGGGGTAAGATGATACTTTTCTTTCCCCTAAGTTCTTTTGTTATTTTTTTTCTTAACCTAAGGGAGTGGTTACCTTAATTCCAAACACTGATGAAAACATGGTTATTACATTTCTGCTTCAACTGGTCCTGCCACGATGTTAAATTATTCAGACATTTGTTCTGCATTTATTCCAAAGAAAAACAGTTCTTTACCCAACCAGTTCCAGTCATGGAGCCTCACTGATTTGCTGTGGCTTCCACAAGGCCACAGGATCCTAGCCATGGATTATCTAATTCCAAATGACATTAGCTGTTAAATCCTGGCATTTTGCAGAACTATAATTTTCCTAAAAATTGTTTCATTGACTTGGTGAACTTTCTTCTTCCATCTCTTGATCTGAAAAACAAACACGCAAACAAAAATTATTACAATATTCATTCTAGTTCAGTGAAAGCCATGTGTGAAAATGGAGAATAAACTGATCAGTTTTCAATATCACAGGAAATTCAGTATTTGATAGAAAAGGAATAGCTTTTAAATAAAAATCTAGTGGATATTTTTAACCAAACTGAAGCAGTTACGAAAGGAATTTAAAAATAATTTGACTTGTTCTAAATCAAAATACTATCCCGACCATGCTAGGGTGTCACACTCTCCTTTTATCTCTGGCCTTCTTCCTGAAACATCCTGCCACCCCACCTTCCAATTCCCAAGAGGGTACTTTTACCCATAGCACAAGCTACTTAATCTATTATAGAATGCATCTGTCTATGCGTTAATGTCCAGTTTTCTTCTCTGGAACCTCATGAAGACAAGGATAACTTTTAGAGAGCTGTAGCTTGATACCTAACATGTCTTGGATGCTCACAATGGTTACAAAATGAGTGAATTACACTTCTGTTCATTCCACCTGAAGCCTAGCCTAGGTTAGGAGATAGCACGTGAAATCAGAAAGAGGCTGGTATGAAACACTAATTTCCCCGCTCTGTGATGTTTGGCAAATTGCCTAACTTCTGTAGTCTTCTGTTTCCTCATTTGTGTTAGGGGAACATTAATATTCACCTGTCCAGGATGTTAAGCCAATAAGTGAGATATTGTAAGTCAATTGCTTGGCATTTTACCTAGCAAATAGTAAGCACTCAATAGCTGGTATGTGGGTTCTCAACAGACACTGCTTGAAGCCATGTTAACATTTAGAAAATGTATTTGTTCCCACCATCACACTAGTCTGAGAGGCTAAATATATAAAGCAGTGGTACTCAAATCTTAGTGTGTGCTAGAATCATCTGAAAAACTTAACAAAACAGGGTCCCAGCTCTACCTTCCAATTAAGTAGGCCTAGAGGAGGGTCTAAGAATTTGCATTTCTAAGTTTCCTGGGTGATGCTGATGCTGCTGATCCTGGGACCACACTTTGAGAAATGATTCTGTTTCCTCCCATTCCTCTTCATCTCAAGCAACTGCACACTGGAATCACTCAAAAAGCTTTCAAAATTATTGATGTCTGGATCCCATACCATGGTTTCTGACTTAATAATAGGTCTCTGGTGAGGCCTGAGCATTGGAATTTTTTTTAAAGCTTTCCAGGTGCTTCTATTGAGAAGTCAAGTTTGAGAACCACGGCCCTTCATGTATGCCAGTAGAGCCTTGCATCTCAAAGTGTGGTCCCCTGATTGGCAACATAAACATCACCAGGGAGCCCGTTAGAGATGCATAAATTCTGACCCCACCCTGACTTAACTAATGAAAATCTGCATGTTTTAGTAAGATCTCCAGAGAATTCCCATGCATGTTAAAGTTTGAAAAGCCCTGAACCAGGGAATCCTCCCTCCCAACTTACATCAGAGAAAGCATCACCAGATCTCACCTTTGCCCTACTTTTTCCTTCCTGAGATACTGGGATTTAGGACAAAATGAGGAACTCACTGTCTCTCTCCCAAAGGCAGTGGTTTTTACCTTTTACTTTGTAGATGTGAACCTGAGGAGTCTTCCATCTTTGTCCCCATCCTTTCCTCCTGCCTGTCTTCCCAGACTGTTTCCATCTCCAGACACAGCCTTCATCACACCTATTTATTAATGCTGAGGTTTCACTGGATTTGAGTAAAGACAGGAGGCAGGATCAATGTCTTAGTGGGATTCAAAAAAATGAAACTTTACTTTAAAAAAATAAGTTAGCACCTGGCTCCTCCCGAAATTACCCTAACACACAGATGTGTTGTGAGATGGTATTAAAATAGAATCCTTATCCACTACAGGCTGGAAAGTGAAAAGTAACATGGAAGAGATGCCTAATGATTTGGAAAAAGGAAAAGATCCCTAAGTAAAGAAATGATGAGATATCCGTGACCAGAGAAACCTGAAATGTGCTAATTGAATGCCCTCAGATGCCATTATCAGTGAAGCCCCTCCGGAGCTAGCAGCACAAGCACATCTGAGCAGAAACCTGAGCTAACAGCACAGAGAACTGTCTTGACAGCTTAAGCAGGGTTCAGTGTGCATGAGTCAGCAGGGGAGGGTCCTTGTGCACGCAGTTCATTAGAAATCCTTCACAAACAAGAGGGAAAATTTCCTACAGTTGAGTATGTCAGGCCTACTCAAAGAGAAGACAAGTTTGGCTCTTAGAACAATAATGGCCATATTAGGGATATGTGTGGGCACATACACACTCACGTACACATGTACACATTCCAAATCACGACTTTGGTTACTCGAAATGTGTTCTATGGACCAACATCAGCATCATCTGCCCCCTCCCTACCGCTGCCCCACCCACTATTAAGAATCTACATTTTCTTTCTTTTTTTTTTCGGTTTTTGAGGAACTTCCATATTGTTTTTCAGAATAGCAGAACTATCCTATGATCCAGCCATTGCACCACTAGGTATTTACCCAAAGAATACAAAAATACTAATTCAAAGGGATACATGCACCCCCATGTTTACAGCAGTGTTATCTACAATAGCCAAATTATGGAAACCACCCAAATGTCCATTGACTGATGAATGGATAAAGAAGATAGATATAGATATACCAAGTTTTTATGCAACTGGGAGACACAGTTTTACATGAGGAACATTGGAATCTATATAATCACGAAGTATGCTTTACTGGAAATTTGTTGTATTGTACATAAGAAATCTTGATTATTGGGAACTCAGCAAGCAAGGAAAAATAAAAGCTGATGTCAAGAATAAACTTTCTTAGATCTAACTATCTCTAAGATATATCCTACATTTAGAATATACTCAACAGAGTACACCATATTTTACTTTCTATAAATTTGTGCAGTGACTATCAGTGTTTAGAATGATTATGCTTGACAGTGTCAGCAACTATTTTCTGTAAAGGACCAAATAGTAAAATTTTTTGGTTTTACAAGCCATTTCATCTCTGCAGAAACTACTCAACTCATCTTGTAGTGAAAAAACATCCATAGACAATAAGTAAGCAAATGGTTGTACTTGAGTTCTAATAAACTTTATTTATAAAAACAAGTAGATTTGGCCTATAGGCTGTAGTTTTCCAACTCCAGCAATAGAAGATTATAAGAACTTTATCATTTAAAAGTAAAATGGAATAAACTTTACTTAAAAAGGCAACATCAGTTAGTTTGGGGAAAAAGGAAGGTATAAACAACGCCATGCACTCATACTTAAGATACTATTTTCACACAAGAAAGTGAACTATAATTCCTTACCAAAATTTTCAGATGCAATGTTGGCAAGGAGAGGCAGTGGCACGATGCTCTGTTCACTTGTAAGGTAACAGAATATGTATTTAACCAGGTCATTTGATATTCCTCAAATAGTCTACGGCTATACCACCCTGAACGCACCCGATCTCATCTGATATTTCTCAAATAGTCAGTTATACAAAAGTACCTTGAAAGGTCCATAGCACCTAGGGTGATTTTTTTTTTTTTTTCATAATGGGAAGAATCGTGTAATGGCTTGAGTACGTGAACTGGAGCCATGACACACCTTAGTTTTCCAGAGGAAGTAGGGAAATGGGAAAGCCAGCCAGGAGCTGATGGAAAACATAAGCAGTCAAAATGATATCCATTCTACTGTAAGGGACCTTAGCCATTTGGTCTATATAGTGTGATGAAGATTATTTCAATTCTGAGACTGTTGAGTCCTAAGTGGGTAGGTAAAGAGCTTCAGGTTCCTAGTAATTTCAATTCCTTCCCTCAGAAGAATGAAAGCCATAACAATTAACCCAAAAGGAAATTCAGCCAAGCCTAAGATGCTGTTGTGGGCCCCTTGACAATGTCTAATTCGTTTGGCTTCAGCATGGGTAAGACCAAATATGCCCACATGAGAATCCATTTCTCTAGCAAATAAAACACATTTATTAGCTTGGTGTAAAGCAGATGGTCCTCCAGTTTGAATTTGTTTGATAATTTTAGAAGACATACATTTAGGCTTAGCTGGAATTGATTATCAAAGTGTACTCTGGTTAAAATATTCTGGATTTGAAAATAAGAAATTTAGTTTCACTCAGGGATTCAGTGAGCTACTGTCATGTTTTCTTTTTGGTGAAAGTGGATTTCTTTGGGGGTTTGGTTTCAGACTCATGTATTAAGCTCTTTACCAGCTTCTTCCTTTTCTCCCATCCTAGAAGTATTCTTCCTCCAAGGCAATAGGTGTTTAACACAACAAACTTGCTAATTAACTAGAAAGAAGTATCTCTCAATTCAGTATTGGGCAAACTGAAAATGTCTCACATATTTTGGCAAGAATCAGACTTTTCTTTAAAGATAAAGTATCTGTAAGCAAGTCTTTAGATTTAAAACTCCCTTAGAATTTAGGGCTTGTGTAAAGTATGTAACAGCTCTCCTTTCTATGGCATTCTGTGCAAATTGGTCATCAGAGTACCACTGTAGAGAGTCATTTACAAAGCAGAAGATGGGGTGAACACATGTTCTGATTTGACTGGGATAATCTCATTTTTCCCCAGCTATTCTAACAAATTATTAGTAGAGTCCCCTTTCAATCTCAAAAGTGTCCCAATTGAAAAAAAAAAAAGTGTCCAGATTGGACAATGAATTATAGCTGACATCTACTGACCACTTATTTTAAGCACTCTGCTAAGCACTGCTATGCAAATTATTTCATTAAACGCTCACAACATCCCTCAGAGAGTACATCATCATTGCTTGCAATTTATAGATGACATTTTTAGATGAAGAAACTGAGTAGAAGAGAACTGAAGTTACATGAATAGTAAATAGCAAAACTTAGATCTTAATCCATGAGAAAGATTCTAAAAGTCAGAATGCTTAACCACAATGTTCCATCTAATTAAAACTTGCAGTTAGAATAAGGTGTGAGGGAATCATTCCCTTGTGCTTGGAAACTGTGTTTAGGAGAAGGTGAGAATCAAAGATGGATGGAAAGAAAGGTGGAAGCTGCACAAAGATAATACTTTTATGTGCAATGTTAGTTTCCACATCCTCTCTTTCTTAGTTGAGTTGGTCTAGCATATGATCTGAGGTCAAAATGTAGATTTCCAGAGGGCTTTGTACACACAGATCCATCTCTAGAGCTGTGAGTGGAGAAGAAATCATGAAGAAACAAACAAGAGATGAGGTGGCATTTGCCAGTAAGTATATAATGAGGGTTACCATGCATTCCAGTTTGTAGCTGTTATAGATCAAATACCGTATTTTCATCATTTTAGCACTTCTTCCCCCTTTCATTTTCAAATATTCCCCAGTCTGGGCAATACATTGTATGGCAGCCCTGTCTATAATAAAATATTTATATAAATTCATTTCTGTTTAGGCACTTTTAATGCTTAATTCTCAACTTAATGCATATCTTTTACTATTTCTTGTGATATTTCATTTAGAAGACAACAAATGTGATAATTTTACTTAAACCCTTATGAAAACACTAAACCAAGCCCCAGAGGGTAGGAATGAATCCATAGATGAAGACGGCAGTCTCTAAACTAGAGATAATTATGAGATATTATACCAAAATCTTCTATAACAGAGGTAAGTAAAGCTATTTCTGGAAAGGGGAGGCTTTATCAAGGATGTAGCTTTATCCTAGATGTAAAATACACAGTCAAAAGTTTATTTGGTAGTCCATGTAGAGAAGGAATGTTCCAGAAAAAATGTGATCAAACTCATGCAAGCCCTTTGAAAAATAGGGCTAAAAGAAGAAGAAGGGGCCAGGTTTTTCTGTTCCACAGTGAAGCGGCAAGAAGATAGAGGAGAAAAAAGATAAATCATAGTTTCTTTAGTCAGCGATAAAGGCTCTCCTATTTGGTGCCTGCGTAGCCACCACCATCACAACAGTATTGCCTGGGAGCTGGTGGAGTAGAGAATGTAAAGAAAGAATAAAAACAGGGCATTTTCTCCTCTCTCTGACCACCAGAAGCCCCCTTTCTCTGTCTTCAAGCCAAAATTCAAGGGCTTCTTTGGAGTTCTATCTGTCTGTACCTGGCACATTGTTCCAGGTGTCTAGCTGTCTCCGGATCTAGAACAGAAGATACCAGTCGGGGAAATGGTCACCGCACCACTGACTCACGGGTAGTTTGAGTTCTGGTTTCCTTCCCCAATTTGCCTGCTGCCATTACTTTCCAGATTCCTCAGAGAGCTGCTCCATATATTCCATTCAGAATTTTAAATGCATTCACAGAGAGACACAGGATGTCGTATTTTTCTCCATCTTGACTAGAACTGGACGAAAAAAGAACATCTTAATTACTGTAAGGAGACCATCTCTGTGACTGAAAGTGCCCAGAAAACTTCCTACCTGTATTTTGAGAAAGTTATGGGACCTGACTAGTAGGTTGAATGACCTACTAGTTACATATGGCTAAATCTTCATAAAGAATATTTACAGGTATTTCACCTTCAGTAATCAATTCTATAGAGCTGGCAGGGAAAAAAAGTCAATCTGAAAGCACTTGAAATGCTTAATTATTTTTCAGAGTACAGAGTATGAAAGAAAAAGCTCAAAATCCTAACTTTGGCTCTCCGCTTCACTGAATCACCAAAATAAAGGGAAGTCTTCAGCCATGGCTTCAGATTGAGGCAGGATGAGAACTTCATCATGCCTGCGTTATTGTTGGAGGATTGATTCAAAAATAAAAGACCTAAGTTTCAGCTGGTCCCAAACTATGGAGAATTTTACCCACACAAAGCCCCCATTTGCCAATGCAAATCTGATAATTGGACACTTAATTACCCTATTTGCACACATAAATGAAGGGTGTGCCGGCGAGAAATCAGAGCCCACTCTTAAAACTTTGGCCCCAAGCAATGAAACCACATGCTTTTGTCAACAGCTAAATTGATTAGAATTGTGTTTATTTCTGCTCGTGTTAGTCCACATGTATTTTCACTGGAGCCTGATGTCTATTGAGTTAAAGCTTAGTTAAAAAACCTACGTTATGCAGAAAACCTAGATAGTAATTGCCAACTATGTGCCAAGAATCCTTTCATTTTATAGAGAATGCAAGGTCTGAATAAAAAGAAATATTCTTTGCAACCTCATATGCTTGGGCAGACTCAGCAGCCTTATAGTCATAATAAAGACAGAAGGGCCTTTTAAAAGAATACTTTAAGCAAAATTTCCAGCATGGATTACTCTCTTGGGTAAATGGCTCAGGCATTGAATTCTCCTATTTCCCTGGGGCAGGTAAAGGGGTGAATTTTCTCTGAATATCTTCTAGCTAGACAGTGTCCTAACTATGTCCTGGGGCGGGGGGGATCTTTGATTTGGAAGAATCTATTGTGAGTAAGTCCATCTGGGTTTCCTCCCCATGAATAGAAACATTAAGAGTTGGCTGTTTCTTGATTGTTGATTATATATAGACCTGAGTTCTAGTCCTGGCTCTAATTCAAACAAGCCATGTACTACTGGGGACAGATTCAACTCCTTACAATTGCTGAATAATAGTAAAGGAAAAAGGGAACGCTTGTCAGGGAAGGTCAGGCAGTGGGTCTGAGAAGTGGAGTCAGGCCACAGGAGGCCACTACAGTGTCAAAAGGAGGATAAGTAATAAGGAATGATCAATGGGTTTGGCGATTTAAAAGTCACTGGTTACCTTCATCTTTGTTTTGGTCACCAGATATTCAATAAATACTTGTTGAGTGAATGACTTACTCATCAGCACCATTTATTGAGCACACTCTGCACAGGGAGCACTGTGTGAGGAGTCAAGAGTACCCAGAAAAAGAAAATGGCCCCCAGCCTACAAAACTACTGCAAGAGTGCTCCTTGAAGAGTAAAAACTCACCAAGGGGAAACAATATTAAACAAGACAAAGTTGAAAGACTCAATGTGAAGATGAGGGGCTAGATGACCTTTGAGTTCTTACAAGTGATAGGATGCCTACTGTGTATTCTTTGGAGGGGTTCTCCTCCCAGTCTGGAGTTCAGGGGCTCAAACTGTAGAATGATTGGAGCTGGCTTGCCTCCACCACTACTGCGATGTCCTTGGGTTCAACAGTGCCAAGCAATGCAGAGGAGCTATGCAGAGAAGTTGCCCCACCTTAACACAATGATAACTATAGAACCCCGGGCGCAAGCCTGGATACTGCCAGCCTGGGAGGAGAAGGCTTACTTTTATCACTGCTTTGGTCTTCTGGATTATGGGACATCAGAGCACTCCTGCTTGGGCTCTGTCTTCTGTTATTGCTCATGATATATATCTCAGATATATGACAGAATACTCATTTATATTCTTCTTTCACATTTAAAACAGAAAACAAATACATCACTGCTTGCAAAACTATGCTTCTGTCCATTGTTTATTCTCAAGGTTAATTTTCCAACACATCCTTCTGCTAATGGAAAGAGTTATGTGTGAAAACTGTTAATTTAAGAGCAGAAGCAGAAATGCAAGCTGTTTATGTTGTATTCATTATTATGATCAATGTCTTCACCATCCCCTACCCCTCAATAAAAAGTATTGTCTAATATTCATCACAATTTACATTTTCTTCTTTTGTGTCTTCTTTTTTTGAGAAGCTGCTGGTGCTATTCCGATGGGTTGACCAGAAGTAGTTCAAAAAGTAAGTGACTCTATTCATTGAATACAGAAGAACAGTGTTATTGTCAGTGGTTAAACAAAACTCTGACTAAACTTTAGAGGTCAAGGGGCTAAGAGAAATGTTTTTTCACTACTAAAAACCTGTGAACTTTAGCTGGGTCTTGTTGGTTTAGAAGCTTAAGAAAGAAAAAGAAACTAACATTTATTGTCTACTAGATTCCAGGCTCATTGACCACATCATCTCAGTTAACTCTTTCTACCACCTTTAGATAGTTATTACATTCATTTCAACAGACCATGAAAGTGTTGTTCAGAGAAGTTTGGCAACTTGCACAAGATCACCCAGTGAAGGAGAATCACCAGAAGGAATGTTCTACAACCTCAAGATACATCTAGGATATTGATGTTTTTTAAGCCATGAATAGGAAATCAATTCAAGTGTCATGACTGGAGTTTTTAAAATTAAAAATAGACTAGATTAGATTTGAAAATATCCAAGTATTGTTTCCTTAAGCTTTTGCTTTATGCGGTGTGTGCGTGTGTGCGTGCATGCATGTGCACGTGTTTGTGTGTATGTGTATACTATGTGATGATGAAAAATGTATTTCTCCCTATGAGTTTTGGCCAAGAAGTTTGAAAGCCACTACAATTGCCCATGCTGGCACTATGCAATAGGAATAATTTGTCTAGTTAATTATCACTGGGGCATCTGTATGATTTTTAATCCAAACCAGGACACTTCAGAGAATGAAAGAAAGTTCTATTATTAATTATATAAAGTTAGCAAACATAAACAGGATTATTCTGGGGAAAGTGGGATGGGTGTTCACCTGATTATAATCCACTCCTCGTATCCAATTATCTCTTTCATTTTAGAACAAAATGACTGATGAAAAGTAGAAAATTCACTTAGGAGAGTATGTAACTCATCTCATACTTGGGGAAGTAAAACAAATGTTTTAGGCTATAATTATATGTTCTTCTCTAGCACACGATTGAGATCTAAATCATTGTACACTTACCCAAATAATGTATCCCTTATCCGGAGATTGCAACACTTGTCAGCATAATCTGGTGTTATTAATTTTGTTAGTAATTAAATTATTAAAGTATGGAATGAAGAGTTATAATATCAAAAGATAGGTCTCTTGTGTCAGGGGCAAAAGGGGTATGATAGTTTTGTGTCCATAACTCATTTATGCAATATCCATTGCATTCCTATAGATAATAGCAGGAGCATTTGCAAAGTTAACTTCACCCTTTTATCTTCACTACACTTACAAAATGTGTATGGTATTAGTTTTAGAAGGCTGAATTTCTAAAGTAAATAACTAGATGGAAATACGTGGAGGAAGCAAGAATCAAAATATATGTCATGTTCAATCTGGAAATATGGATGCTGTGTCTATGGACAGGTGCTTAGTGACTTCTTAAGCATATGTGGCACTTTAGCACACCTTGCTCTTCTGTTCACCTTTGACATCTTCTGGAAAAGAATGGAAAATGTCAGGTTATTAGGATCACTTGACTTTTTTGCTACCATAGCTCTTCCAGTTTTTTTCCTTCTATTTATTCATTTTGTAGATCTATTTGTGATTTATATGCTAGGCACTGTGCTAAAACACTAGGGATAGAAAGATGAATGAGAAATGTTCTCTGCTCTCAGAATGTGTATAGTCAGAGAGAGATACAGAGAAAAAAAAGAGACATATATAAATGGATAAAAGGCAATACAATGTGACAAAAGCTATAGTAAATGAACAGCATTCTCTAGAAATTCAGCGTTCTGGGAAGACCACCTCTGCCTGGGGAATCCAAGGAGGTAAGAGATAGGGAGAGAGCACTCCAGGCAGATTAAAGAAGTGTGTGCAGGGCCTGGAGCCCTGAAACGATATTGTATGTTTTGAGACTGATGGACGTTCTTACAGAACAGTGCTGGAAAATGACATTTGGAATACAGGCACCAGATTGTAAAAAGTTTTCTGTGTTATGATACAAAGTCTAATTACATCGGCAGCAGCCAGAAAATAAATCATGTGATGGGTGGAAAGAAAATAATTAGGGCTTTACATTTTTCTTCAATAGAAAGAAAACTTCTTAGACATATGATTGATAGACTATGATTAGAAGAGCCTGTGGTACGATGTCAGGCAAGAGAAGAGGACTACAGCAGGTTAAAGACAGCTGGATAGGCAGGAGGATCCATTCCTTTCTAGAATCTCTGACTCCTTTGACTAATGGGTTATGACCAAAGTAACATGACACTTAGTCCAAACCTAGTCATTACGAGGACTGGCAACTTCTGCCTTGGTCTCAAGTCCTCAGTTGCCATGAGGACTACGTTGCATGGAGAGGCTACAAATCTATAAGACGTGTGGGCGAGGCCATCTTGTACCCTCCAGACTAGATCAGCTGAATACCACTGAATGGCCAAGTAGATTGGAAGACCCAACCAGCTAACTCCTCTGTGAATTCCTGATCCACAGAATAATGAGATACAATAAAATGATTGTTGCTGACACCACCAAGTTGGGATGGCTCTCCAGCAATACACTACCAGAACAAGGACTTAGATTAAAATATTTTAATTGACAAAATGATATATTCAAGATATTTACAAGTTACAAACAATAAGACTTGAAGCCAAATGGAATTTGGAGTGGAGAAGGAAGATTTGAAAATAATAACTAATACTTACTGGGTCCTGAGGGTGTTGAACACAATACCAGAAAGGGAGCCACAAATATAAACATTTTCTGCACTCTGGAACTCAAAATCTGGTAGTAGATCCTATAATTTTCCAAAGCCTATGGCCATTCAGCCAAATTTGAGATTAACAGCCTAACTCCTAATAAGACATGCCTCCTCTTCAATTACTGTTGCAAACATAGCTATTTTTTTTCACCTAGACAGAAAACTACTTGAGTGCAGACCAACATAAACTTAGTAAATTTAGATCTCACTAGCAAGCTTGAGGTTGTTCCTGTCTAAAAACTCTGAACCTCCATGATAGGATACCCAAAGCCCTGCTGTGCCTCCTGGGAGAAATAACAAAGATTTTGAGACAGATGGTTCTTTCTCACTATGCCAGAATTATGATCCTTGAATCATGGCACTTCAAGGGATTGCATTAAAGAATAAAATTTAGTCCAACCTCTGGAAGATGTGTCCTTGTCAGAGGGAACTCACTTTGAGGGGAGATACAAGGAGTACAGGGTCCGTTAAATATTATATGACATATTATACAACAATATTGTACATATTATATTACTCTCTGAGAACCCAATAAATACCCGGGAACACCAGTGGAGGTGGGGATAGGGGTTGCTTTCAACTCTATGAGAGCAGAAGTGTCAGGGTGAATGCCAAAAGCATTCAGAAAGTCAGCCATGGATTTGTCTGATTTGTTTTTCAATAAGCATGTATTACTTCTACAATTAGAGAAGTCTGTATCATTACAAACTTTAAATTAAAGACAAACAATCAATTTATTGGTGGTCAAGGTGATCCTTTAAGCATTTAAGATCCTTTCAGACTAAAGGAATTGGGCTGAATGGGTTGGGGGATTAGGTTAGGATTTCCGTAATAATTGTGTTGAAACTGTAGATAATTTTGAAAGTATTGCAATCTTAACAATATTCAGTCTTCCAGTCCTCGAACATGGAATGTCTTTCCATTTATTTAGCCTTTCTTGAATGTCTTCCAACAAATATTTTCTAGTTTTTAAAATATAAGTTTTGCACTTCTTTTGTTAAATTCATTCGAGAGTATTTTATTCTTTTTAATGTAATTGTAAATGGGATTGTTTTCTTAATTTTGTTTTCTGATTGCTCATTGCAAGTGTATAGAATTACAATTGAGTTTGTATATTGAGCTTGTACTCTGCAACTTTGCTGAACTTTTTCATTAGTTCTAATGATGTTTTTTGTTTGTTTATTTTGCTTTTTAAAGATTTTATTTATTTATTTATTTGAGAAAAAGAGCACAAGCAGGAGGGGAGGGGAGAGGGAGAAGCAGACTTCCTGCTGAGCAGGGAGCTCAACGTGGGGCTTGATACCAGGATCCCGAGATCATGACCTGAGCCAAAGGCAAATGTTTAACCTACTGAGCCACCCAGGCGCCCCAGTTCTAATGGTTTTAATGATTTCCTTAAGATTTTCTATGTACAAGATTATGTCATTTACAAATATAGCTTTATTACTTTCTTTCCAATCTAAATGCATTTTATTTCACTTTCTTGCCAATTGCTCTAGCTGGAAAACCAGTAAAATGTTTAATAGAAATGGTGAAAGCACATATCCTTGTTTTATTCCTGATCTTACCAAGAAAGAAGTCAGTCTTTCATTATTAAGTATGATGATAGTTGTGAGTTTTTGTAGATGCTGTTATCAGGTTGAGAAAGTTCCCTCCTATTCGTAGTTTATTGAATATATTTATTATAAAGTAGTGTCAGATATTGTCAAATGCTTTTTCTGCATTTATCGAGATGATCATATTTTTTTGGTACTTTATTCTAATAACATGATGTATTACATTAGTTGATTTTGAGTGTTAAACTTATATTCTTGGGAAACATCCCATTTTAGTCATACTGCATGGTCCATTTGATATGTTACTGGATTAGGTTTGCTAGTATTCTGTTGAGGAATTTTGTATCTATATTCATAAGTTATGTTGATCTTAATTTTCTATTCTTATGCTGTCTGTCTGTTTCTAGTATCAGGGTAATACTGGTCTCATAGACTTGATTGTGAAGTATTACCTCTTCTTTCTTTTTTGAGAGTTTTTGAAAGATTGTTCATTTGTCTTTCAACATTTGATAGATTTCACCAGTGAAGCCATTAGGGACTAAGCTTTTCTTTGCAGGACATGTTTTGATTACTAATTCTATCTCTTTACTTTTTATAAGTATTCTCATATCTTCTATTTATTCTTGAGCAAGTTTAAAATACATTGTTAAAACCATTACTTTATGTAATTTTATACCTACTAAAGAAGCTAAGAAAAGAAAGCAGAACAAGTATATATTTATAGATTTTGTTATACTTTCTTTTAAAATATTTCATGTTCTTGGGTGCCTGGGTGGCTCAGATGGTTAAGTGTCTGCCTTCAGCTCAGATCATGATCCTAGGGCCCAGGGATCGAGTCCCGCATTGGGCTCCCTTCTCAGTAGGGAGCCTGCTTCTCCCTCTGCCTCTGTTCTCTCTGTCTCTCTTGAATAAATAAATAAAATCCTTGAAAATAAATAAATAAATAAATAAATAAATAAATAAATAAATAAATAAAATATTTCATGTTCTTTTCCTTTGTTCCTGTGGATTCAAATTTACCACCTGTGTCATTTTTGTTGTTGTTGTTGTTGTTCATTTTTCCAATACAGCTTTGCTACCACCCACCTCCTTTGTAATATTATTGTCAAATATAATACATTTCTATATGTTAGAGGCCCAATAGTTCAATTATATACATAGTTTTTAAATTACTTTAAATATGCATTTATACTGTCTTTTAAAATTATATTTACAGTTGCTTGTTTGTTGAATACATGCAAATTACTGTCTGGATCACTTACTTTCAGGTAGAAAAACTTTCTTTAGTATTTCTTGTAAGGAAAATCAGCAAGCAAATAAATTCTATTAGTTTTTTGTTTATCTGGTAATGTCTTTACTTCATTTTCATTTTTCAAAAATAGTTTTGCTGGATATACGATTCCTGGTTGACAATTTCTTCTTTCAGCACTTTGGATATAGCATCCTACTGCCTTTTGAACCCCACTGGTTTTGTTTTTGATGAAAAGTCAGCTGTTTATCTTACTGAAATTCTGTTGTACATACGTCATTTTCTCTTTGTCTTCATCTTTCAGCACTATTACTATGATGTGTCTATGTTAAATCTCTTCATGCTTACCTTACCTTATATTGTTCATGGAGCTTTTTGGATGTGTATATTACACATTTCCAGCAAATCTGGAAAAGTTTTAGCAATTATTTTTTCACATATTTTTTCTGCTTCGTCTTTTCTCTCTTCTCTTCTGGTACTCTTATCATGATTGTTGATGCTCGTAATGGTATCCCACATTTCTCTGGCTCTGTTCATTTTTCTTCATTCTTTTTTCTCTCTGTTCTTCAGATTTCATTAGTCCTATCAATTTGTCTTCAAATCCACTGATTCTTTTTTTCTGCAGGTTCAAAACTACTTTGAACGCTTCTAGTGAATTTTTCATTTTGGTTATAATGCTCTTCAACTCCAGAATTTCCATTTGGATCTCTTTTATGATTTCTACATCTTTTTTGATATTATGTATTTGATTAGACATTGTTACCATAGCTTCTTTTACCTTCTTTAGGCATACTTTCCTTTAGTTCTTTGAACATACTTACAATGGTTTCTTTGAAACCTGTGTTAAATCTGATATCTGGGCCTTTTCACAGTCAGTTTTTGTTGCCTGGTATTTTTTTGTGTATAGGTCACACATTGTGTGTGTGTTTCTTTGCATATCTTGTGATTTTTTTTCACATTTTGAACACTGGAAATTTACAGAAATTCTGTACTGATTCACCTTCTCCCTCTCACATTTTGAACACTGGAAATTTATAGAAATTCTGAATACTGATTCACCTTCTCCCTCTCCAGGGCTTGTTTTTTTTTATTGCTTTCTTGTTGGCTGTCTTACTGACTTGACTACATTATTTCAGTGAGGCCTATACCACTTTCAATGCGTAGTTTCTGTTGTCATTTCTCAGAGGGTGCAGTCTTGAGCATGTGCACAGTCAATGTGGGATGACTAGTTTGGGGAGGGTTCACTTTGAATATCTCTTTCTCTTATTCCTTTGTTAAGTTGTCTGCTTTTGGTATCACACCCAGTTATTAGGCTGTGTTAATGCTGGCTGGATGCTCTATTACATTCTACAATGCCTTGGAGAAGAAATTGATCTGGAGTCTGGCACAATTAAATTCAAGCAGGGATAGTTTTTGAGGCTAGTCTTTGAGGTTTGTTATGACTCCAGCAAAGCTACACTTAGCTGTGTCTTTCTCTGGTTCTTAGTCAATTGGCTGGCCTATGATTTAGTTTGTTATTCTCACAGAATTATCTGCCTCCTCTTAATTATTCATCACTAAAATCTCCAGTGTTTTTGAGAGACCTTCTAGGTGTAAACTTCCCACATACTCTGTCTCAAATAAAATCAGTTCCTTTGGCAATCTTAAGAGCTCTCTATTCTTATGGAATGCTTCTCCACATAGGAAAAAACAATCTCTGAGCCATTGTTCTGGGCACTGAGCAGGAGCCACAGCCTCTGATCTTCTTAGTTTGCCTTCCTGACTTAGAACCCTTAACCTACCATCAAGCTGGGGCAAAGATGATTAGGACCCCAGAATTCTTGGCCTACCATACCTGGAGTAGAATCTCCATCCCATAAATAGGAGCTGGGTAGGAGAAGGGAAACCCTGACCTCTTGGTGACACTCACTGAGAATGTAGCCTCTGAAATTTAGCATTGAAAGAGATGAGAAATGCTGGTGGCCTTCTCCTCCTGATGAGATACTCTATCCCTTAATAGAGAGCTGAGGGGAGAGGGTGCTTTCTCTTCTTTGTCATGCCCAAAGTGTAGCTTTCTTAAAACTGAGCTGGGCGGTAAGAGAAGTAGTAAAAGAGTGAGTCATGACTCAGGGGCCATAGACTCTTGCTTTTCTTACTTAGTTTTAGTAGGTTTTCTTGATTAAATGTTTCTTCACTTGCTCTATGACCTCTGTTCAATTTCCATAGTAAACTGTTTTTTTTTTTTTAATATAATTTTCACCAGTTGCACTTGTTTCTCTGAGGATTGGGCCCATAGAGGTCCTCATACTGCAATTCCAGAAGTAGAACTCACAATGGGAATTTTTATCTATAGTTTTGTGGAAAGAGGAAGAAGCCAAATTTCATATAACACAACATAATTTTCTTAAAAACCTCTTCAAATATCTTTCTTATTCTCATAATTTCTCTATTCCTAGAAACACCTACCATAATCTCCCTTTCTCTTCTTTCTCTGGCTCCCATCTTTCACTATACCTTGTTTTGCCATTTCCCTTTCATCTGCATGGCCTCCTCCCATCACCACTGCCCCCACACCCCAACCCATGCAATCATCTCTTTGGGTTCCCCCACCATCCTTGTCTTATGTAAGTGTGTTCAGCTTTCTCTGTGCTTCTCTTTCCATGACAGAGCCAACATCTTACTTAGTGAAACAAAAACTTCCGTCTGCAATATAATCTCCTTGGTAGCCCTAAGAATGGGAAGACGTAAAAGGCAATGTAACATTCCTTCTTACCATGATACTTTATATTTTAACTTCAGATCTTTAAATTTCATAAATGCCACTTTTATTAGCTATGGTTGATAGGATGTCATAACCAAGGACACTGTTAATGCCTTCAAGGAACTGCTAACTGTTTGAGACTTACACTCTCCCAATCTGTAGAGTAAATGCAAATCAACTTAAATAAATAAGTATTTACTGATATTTTTGGTTTAGACCAAAATGCATCTCCTAGATTAGCAGTAGAAGCATTACCTGAAAACTTGTTAGAAATTCAATTTGTAGGCCTCATCCCAGACCTAATGAAGCAGAAATCTTCATTATTAAAACCTGAAATTTTTTTAAAGATTTATTTATTTATTTTAGAAAGAGCAAAAGAGAGGAAGAGTGGGGGGCAGAGGGAGAGAGAATCCAAGGAGACTCCACACTGAGAGCAGAACCTGACATGGGGCTCGATCCCAGGACCCTGAGATCTTGACCTGACTCAAAACCAAAAGTTAGATGCTTAATCAACTGTGCCACCCAGGCGCTCCTTAAAATCTGAATTTTTACATGCCCTTCTAGTGATTCTAATGCACAGTAGAATTGGAGAACCACTACTTCAATATATGAGAAAAGAAACTTGCTAGAAGCTATGGAACACAATGTTGAGTGTGACTCAATTTGTCCTCTAGAAAGAGACATGGTCTATTGGGGAAGATAAACATGTACATAAATAATTAAAATATAGTGTAATATATGCAATATTAAAATTATATACAAGGTACAGAATTATAGAGAGAAAAGAAAGTTAAATTTGTCATTGAGGGAATTGCTGAGCATATCTTACCACTGACTAGATTGTACTTAGCACATAGGCTAGGTAGTTGCCCTCTGAGCATTAATTTCCCCATCTATAGGATGGAAATGGTGATACCTATTTCGATGAGTCATGTTGATTAAATTAAATCATGGAAGTCTAAGTGTCTAGCATAGACTCCTCGACTCAAAGGAATCTGAGCCCTTAGCCCTTCCTGTCGAGACCTCCTCAGTAGATAGAAGGCTAATGGATATGGGATCGGACTGCAGAATGCTGAACCCCCAGACTTTACAGAAAGAAATAACCATTTTCTTCCCAAATCTGAACCTGTCCATCTGTTTTATTGGCTGATGAGAAATATCAGTTAGAATTAAACTCATCATTTCTGCTTTCCAGACTCACTGGGTATCGGGAAGTTCCAGGATGAATTTTGGGCACCATTTGCACATATCATATTGGCAGTCAAATTTATCTGGGAAAACAAAACTTTCCTCATAGTAGTCACTGCCATGTTCCACCTCAAGCACTTACCAAAATCAGATCTCCTCCTAAAAGGAAAATAATACAATGCTAACCATTCACTGAACAATTACTGAGTACCTACTATGCTCTAGGGAAGAAAGTAAGGGGATAGAAAAGACAAACATTGCTCTATCCTCATGAAGCTTATAATCCAACAGAGATTTAGGATGAGGCTATTTTGGAGGTACAGAACTGAACTGCTGACAGCACTAAAATTTTTTTCAAGAACAGAGATGAAGCTCCTGTTTGTGCGGTGGTATCTTCAAGTTCTGAACCAAGCTTTTAAGATATATGGGATATGGACGCCAACCCTTGAAAGGCAGACTGCAACATTTGCTTCAACTGAGGTCCCCAATTTTTCTAAGATTCGGAGTTGAGTAACATATACTATCTCCCTTCAGAAGATTTTTAGTTGATGGTCAGACAGGCAAATAAGAGAGGCAACATACCTATCAGTGCCTGGCACAAAGTAGGATATTCAATAATGGAAACAAATGTTATTATTATGGCTTACTTAGTACAGAAAGGCGATTGAGGAATCCAGTGTAAGCCCTGCTGCACGCTCATGCCATATGGAATATCATCAAACATTAGCCAGAGGGATAATTCATTAGTTCTAATAATATTTGTTGAGCTCAGACTACATTAAGTGTTGGAGACACAAGAGTGAAAAAAGACATACTTGTCTCTGCTCTCACAGAGTTTACGGTCTCTTTGTTGATCATTGTAAATGAGGACATTGTACATTGTAAATGAAGACCACAACATCAGGAACAGACTTGGCATTCAGTAGAACACATAGGTCCAGCTGTGTATGTGGCCAGAATCCATCCCAGTCAATGTTTAGGCCATAAGTTTTAGAAATTCTTTTTTATTACCACTTCTAACCGAGTCTAATCTCTTTAACTCAAAATATCTACTGCGAAACAGATAAAATAACACCGCTGATGTTGTAACCTGCAAATGGAGGGTTTGGGGTGTTTATATTGGATATAAGGTGGCTCCTCGACTGAATGGCCAGTGTGAGCCTATTGCCAAACACAGGGTGCGATGGAAATGCAGACCCATGTCCCTTGAAACTGTGCTCACACTGATAACCCCCTTGGCAAGAACAAGGTCCCTCATATCTCTGCCTTGTTCAAGAGTTGACCTGTTTCCCGAGGTGTATACTTTAGCCCCGAGAAATACATTTCAAAAAGGGCTCCCTGACCAAAATTTTAAAAAAGCTTTATACATAAGACAGCACAGGAAGGCCCTGAGAAGTCTTGCAATTAAAAAGGAATCTATTTGATGTGTGATCCAGGCCTCCGTACATTAATTTCACCACAGGACTATTTTTCCAGAACTTACATATAAGTATCCGGAAAAAATAATATTCTAGGAAAGACAGTTTTGAATATTCTGGTTTAACTTATTCAGATCCTACGCTGCTAGGTGTTTCTTTTTAAATTATCAACATAGAAAATTTACAAATGTATTGCGTTGTTCTAAGTCCATCTTGATCAGTTAGGTCACCTGCTAAACTGACAAACAAAATTCTATTTTTGTCTTTTGACAGAGAAAACAATTGAGAGGTGAGCAGTAAAAGTGGCTTTTGACCATCAGAAGTAGCCAGATAATGGCTCTACCCAGGTCCACACCGGGGCCTGCTGAGGAGTCATCCTGCAAGCTTACACATGATTCGTTTTTAGACCTTCATTTCATATTTATTTTACTTGTGTTTTTCTCTGCTCTGGCAATCCTAGATACATTTCTAATTTTCCAAGATTGCCTGCAGTGAAGTCCTATCCCCAGAGATTGTTTTTTATTAGTCTCTTAAGCAAGTTACACAATTCAAATCACCTCTCCCTGTCCACCCATCTGCTTGTTTTTGCTTTTCTTCCTCTCTGCTGGATTTGATGTAGAAATCCTCTATGCCTCCTCTCTCCCCTCCCTGTCCACTGCCCTAAACTCTCCCCCACCGTTCTGTCTATCCTCTCTGTCAGGGTCCAGGGGCCCCTTCTGTTCAGATGGCTCTGGGCCCACCTGTACCGGCCCCATCTGTCAGCGAAGCAGCCCCAGCATCCCACAAACCTGGTGGAGGAAATTCTCCTCTGAAGAATTGACGTCACTAGGTGTTCTCCTGAGAGTTGTGCCCTGAAAAATTAGCTACATTGAGGAAGAATAAAGGGCATTTCAGCATGGAATAGAGGCGTCCATTCCATTGGCATCAATAAAATACTTCTCCCACACAGAACTACATTTGTCTTCCGTTTCGAACATTACTTTGCATCAACCAGAAGATTAAAGGAAAAGAGGAACTGAAATAGATAGTATCTTCAGGCTAGCTAGAAAGTTTAAAATATTTGTATTTTCATGCATAAAAAGATAAAGAAGATAAAATCTATTTCCTGACTCTAGCATGACCAGACTTGTTTGCAAGATTATTTCCTCTCTTTCTTGCAATTCAAGTAATGCAGCAATTTTTTTTTTTTTAAGACTTTCAGTTTTAGTTCCTTGGCACTGTTTGTAAAGAAGTCAAGGAATCATATCCCAGAGGAAGCATTTCCTTGAAAGAAGAGTCTATTTCTAATATTAAAAATCCCCGGTCTCCTATAAAATATATACAGTGAAAACAAGAGAAGTACTCCAATTGAAGAATACTAAGGCTTGGCTATCATTTCCTGTCTGAAATCTGATTCATATTTAACCCAGATTTGTGTGTTGATTTAGAGCCTAAAGTGCCAAGGGGAGAACAGAATGGTCACAGCCAGCCATTGTAGAGAGTCTTTTGTGCCAGGACTGAACAAGGTCTAAAAAAGGTTGATGGCACCTGAAATTCATACATTGGAACCCCTCGCTGTACAAGCCTGCCTCGCCGTTCTGATGTTCCCGAGCCTGTTTCCTGCGTGTGAGCGAAGCGCCGCGGCGACCCTGTTTATCTGGCCCCTGCACAACATTGTCAAGACACATTTCCATTTTCCAAGTGACTGCTGCCACTGGGCCGCAGTCTGTGCTCATTTCTCGAGTAGCTAAACCCTTTGACACTGTGGTTTTTAATTAAAATTACATTAAAGTTAATCAACCAGAAAGAGGCTGCTGTAGAAGGCAGGTTTGATTGCAACCTGCAAAGGGCACGGAGGCTGCCAACTTGCTAAAGATGTGCCTGCAGATGCCAATCTGCCTGCATAAGCCCCACGGTTACAGAGCTGCTGATGAGAGGTCAGTTCTGCTCGCATCTTCCCTGGGACTGTCAAAAAAAAAAAAAAAAAATCGCGATGGCAGTAGCGTGCCGTAAAGTTAAAAAGCAGACCGGCCTCTCCAAAGCGCACCATCCCCGCATTTCTGACGCTGCCCCAAACCATGGATGCAAAATAGTCATAGCTCAACTGTTTCACCTTCAGACGCAGTTAGGCTCAACAGGGAGTCGTTAGGTTCGTTGTTGCGGGACGCTACGGATACTCTCAGACAATCCTGTCTTCTACAGGATGGGGTTCCGGCAGATGGTGCCGAGTTGGGTTTTTGCTTTGTTTTGAAAGGGGCAGAGGTAATACTTGAATGCTTCAGGCTTTCTTTTTCTTCTCCAGGTTCTTTGCAAAAGAGCTGCATTGGAAAATGCACGCAGCACAGCACATCTTCACGCAGGAGGAACCAAGAGACTATCAAATGGAACTTCACATCTAAGCCTTCTTCGTTACTTCACACTTACTAAGTGTTGCAGCGGTGTTGAGTCTAAAATTTAAATTTTATTTCTTTTCGGTTCTTGTATGATTACTTTTATTTAAGGAACCCAGGCCTGAACAAAGTACCTGACACTGGTCAGGGATTGACTAATTTCGAGGAGACGAATGAATGAAGAAAAGAGCACATTGTTTATCACAACTTGTCCGATGCGGTGTTTTTTTTCTTTTCCTCAAAAGCTATAAAATCACCATGAGTACAAAAAGCCAGGTGTCCTTTTATCCTGAGTGCTGACTGTGATCTATTGGTAATTGCTGCCTAAATCACTGTTGAGAAAGATTCTGAAGCTGGAGCCAAGTAATAGAGCAGAGAAAAGTGATCTTGGTCAAAGGCTCCCTGAGGCTTGCAGGGTCTACCAAGATTGTGTCAGGATTCTGTAGTTGCTTAGAAGTGAGTTGGCAAAACCTCTTGGGATGATATACAAGGGAAGAATGAACTTTGAAGAGGAAAATTAACTAACTCTACTTAGTTTCAAACTTGTTAAAAGCTGGCATAAAATATTTTTTTTTATATAACCCTGAGTGGCTATTTGAGTCCACCAGCTGATTGTGATCAAGCCTCTGGTCCTGTTAATTGACATTCTTGTCTATGCATATTCATGTCATATACAGGGTCTGCCAGAGTGCTCTGCTCAGTAGCAAGTTTCTCGAGGCAGGTGAGCCCCAGGTGCCACGCACATCCTAGCTGTGAGCATTAATGATTGCAGAGTGTCTCCCTAAAAAAGCTATCAGAGAAATAGAATTTTGTTCTTTGAATAAGTGAATTCTGTTTTCTACAATGAGATCTAAGGGAAGCCTGCTAGGGAGGGGATAGGTTCTTCCAATCTTATTTCTTTACTAATAAAAGGAGAAAGACCCCTGCAAGGAGCTCTTTTTTGCCTCTCTGACCAACTTACTATTTCTTGCCTTTGAATAGTAGCCATGATGATTGGAGCTACAGCAGCTATCTTGTGACCATGAAGCACAAGCACCAAGACCAAAAAACCCAAATTCTGAGGATGGTAAAACAGAAGGATGGAAAAGAAGTTGGGAACTTAAAGACATTTTTGAACTGCTGCTCTCAAACTGGAACTTCTAGATTCCTTGTTATGTGGAACAACTAAATGTCATAGTATTTAAACCATTGTTAGTCTGGAAATCTTTTACTCATAGCTAATAACATTCTAATTAATATAGTTGTCTTGTTTTCCAACATAGAAAATGAAGCCTTCCAATTCCATGGTGTTCTTCACTCCTTCCACTTTAACATGTTATCGATACTACATCTTTGTGTTCACAGTACATTAAAAAAAAAAAAAATCTGTGTATTCCTTGTAGAAGTCCCTAAAAGGGAAACAAATCAGAGGTTAGCTTTTCTTGCCTGAGCAGGTTTTTGGACTAATATCTCTCCAGAGGTCTCTGGCAGATCTCCACAAAACTTTCGCCAGTCAGTACTTAGGTTTTTTTCTAGCTTTCAGTTAAGCATAAGTTTTCTTGTCCACTAGAGTGCAATTTTCCCATGAGAAAGTGAACACTCATATGATGCCTCCATGTGAACGAAATAACCAGACCATTCCCTGGATTTTGAGAAAAGGCAATAAAGAGGCTAAAGATACAGGCTCATTACTTGGGCTAACTAAGATTTAGGAAGAGAAAAGAAAGATGAGTTTGACGCTGTCCCCTAGCAACCTCTGCCCACTGTATGACTGTTCCAGAAAAGTCTTGCATCCTGCTCCTACTCCCATATGCTAGCCATAAGAATCATCTGGAAAGCTGGAAAATTCTGCCACCTAACTTAACAGACTGAATTTTAAAATATCCACTCATATGCTTTCACAAGAGACATCCCTAGGGGATAAAGACAGAAAAATTGAAAATAAAAGAATGTAAAAAGATAGACTGGACAAACACTAAGCATAAGAGAGCTGAAATAGCTATATGAGACAGGGTGTTAAATTAGAAATTCAATTGGAGTGCTCAGATATGAGAAATATTCGACACCCTAGTGAGCATCTAGGAGGTGACTGCACTCCCTCCAATGGTTGGAACAAAAGTGTTTGCTCCAAAAAATGAGGGAGCAAAAATGTTTGCTTTGAAAGAAATGGTCCTTTCCATGCTTAGACCCTGGAAGAGGTGTGAAGTTAGCTCGTTGAGAAGGGGAAAAAGGAAACAGAGAAACAACATTCTTTCTTCCCTAAAGGCAGTTGACTTATCTGCAACGGGTCCTGGCTCTTGGTGGAGAGGTTGAGGGAACAAGGAAAACTTGTTTTTTTGTGAAAAGTGAAAAGAACATCAAAGTACTGATTAATACTGTAAAATAAAGCACAACACAACATTAAAAAACAAGCAAACAAATAACCCCATCATGACATTATGCAGTCCAAAAACATTCAGTGGCACAAAATATAAGGTTGCATTACTGGAATGTTATTGATATGAGCCTGAACAGCTAACCTGTTAAAATTCTGGGGGGTTTGGAACCACTTTCCAATCGCATCACATCTGAATTTGTTTTACTGCATAGCATTTGTAGGGTGTCACAGTTTGGAGTCTCTGGAACAGCAGATGCTAAGACAGAGTGTGGGGTATAGGATATTTATTAGTCATGACCAATACATGACTGACAAGGCACTTTGGCTGTCAATGTCATCTTGTGTCGGGCTGTGACACAAGATGTCGGACCTGTTTAGCCCTGCCTTTCTCAGCAACAGAATGCAGAATGCCCCCAAAACGGTATGAGCTCACTCAGGACAATTCTCCATAACTGAAGCCTACCCTAAATGAGCTGCCAGCTGAAGACAAAATTGTAATTATATAATGTCAACTGTTCTATGTGGCTGGGACTGTTTCTGATCTCCTTTCTGTATTGGGATAGAAAGACAGCCAAAATCAATGGTCACATATCATGTTTCTGAGACCCTATTAAATCTGCTCTAGCAAAGATACTACCACCTTCAGCACGATGGCTGCAATTAGAACTAACACTTGATTGTGCTAAAAAGCATATATAGAATCTTAAACCTAATGATTAAAAAGTACACATCACAGACAGAAAATTGTTAGAACCAAAATCTGTTAGAACTAATAAATGAATTTCACTGAAGTTGCAGGATACAAAATCAACATACAGAAATGTTTTGCATTTCTTTGCATTTCTATACACTAATAACAAACTATCAGAAAGAGAAATTAAGAAAACAACCCCATTTGCAATTGCATCAAAAAGAATAAAATACCTAGGAATAAATTTAACCAAGGATGTGAAAGACCTATACACTGAAAACTATAAGACACTGGTGAAAGAAATTGAAGATGACACAAAGAGAAAGATACTCCGTGATCATGGATTAAAAGAATTAATATTGTTAAAATGTTCATAGTACCCAAAGCAATGTACAGATTCCATACGATCCTTATCAAAATTCCAATGGCTTTTTTCCCACAGAAATAAAACAGTCCTAAAATTGTATGGAACCACAAAAGAACGCAAATAGTGAAAGTAAACTTGATAAAGAACAACACTAGAAGCATCTTGCTTTCCAATTTCAAACTATGTCATAAAGCTTTGGTAATCAAAACAGTATGGTATTGGCATTAAAAACAGACACATAGATCAATGCAACAGAATGGAGAGCCCCAGAAATAAACCCACACATATATGGCCAATTAATTTACAATGAAGGAGCCAAGAATATTCAGTGGGGAAAGGACAGTCTCTTCAATTAGTGGTGCTGGGAAAACTGGACAGCCACATGCAAAAGAATGAAACTGGACGACTATCTTACACCATACACAAAAATTAACTCAAAATGGATTAAAGACTTGAATGTAAGACCTGAAACTATAAAACTCCTGGAAGAAAACATAGAAGGCAAGCTTCTTGACATCAGTTTTGGGTTTGACACCAAAAGCTAAGGTAACAAAAGCAACAATAAACAATGGGACTACATCTGCACAGCAAAGGAAACCATCAACAAAATGAGAAGGCAACCAACTAAATAGGAGAAAATATTTGCAAACCCTGTATTTGATAAGCAGTTATTATCCAAAAAAATTATAAAGAACACACATAACTCAATAGCAAAACAAAACAAAACAAAAAAAACCTCCCAAACAATCCAATTTAAAAATGGGCAGAGGATCTAAATAGACATTTTCCCAAAGAAGACATACAGATGGCCAACTGATATACGAAAAGATGTTCAACATCACATGCTAGTCTATAAAGTAAGTCTCAATATTTTCTAATACCAGATCCCATACAGGTCATGTTCTCCAATCACAATCCTAAAGAGGTAAAAATGAGAAGTCATTTTTTTAAATCTAAAAAGCCAACATGTTTGCAAAATGAACAATGCATTTCTAAGTAAGTTATGAGTCAAAGAAGAAACCATAGTGGAAAGTAGACAGGACATTATGGGGCCCCCTAAACCAATGTTTTCATTATTAAAAATGAGGAAACCAAGAGCCAGAGCAGTTAAATAGTTTGCTCATAGTTGCACTGCATGTTGGTTAACAAATAGGGGAGTGTAGTTGAGAGTGTAGTTGAGTGTAGTTGAGAGTGTAGTTGAGAGCTACTCACACGGTGAGGGGTCCAAGAGAGAGCAGAAGTCTGCAAGGCTCAGGCTCAGAACTGGCACATTGTCAATTTTTCTGTGTTCTATCAGCCCAAACGAGTTTATCCCAGCTTCAAGGGGCAGGGAAATAGAATCCACCTCTTTATGAGAGAAGCTGCAAAGACACAGAGCAAAGAGCAAGTTCAGAGGGAGGGGTGGAGAATCTGGAAACATTTTTGTCATCAACCCACTACAAGGGCTAAATTGACTCCTTGGCAGAAGCTAAGACGGGGATGGATTGGAAACTAAAAAGGAGGTGTGTCTTGTTAGAAGAGATAGTATTCCGGGGCGCCTGGGTGGCTCAGTCATTAAGCGTCTGCCTTCAGCTCAGGTCATGATCCCAGGGTCCTGGGATCGAGCCCCACATCGGGCTCCCTGCTCAGCGGGAAGCCTGCTTCTCCCTCTCCCTCTCCCCCTGTTTGTGTTCCCTCTCTCGCTGTATCTCTCTCTGTCAAATAAATAAATAAAATCCTTTAAAAAAAGAGAGAGAGATAGTATTCCCTTTAAAACCTGCATGTGGTTTTCTCTTTAAAGGAATCCATACCTTCAAATAAGGGTTGGATACAAAAGACCAAGTTGATATATGAAACGATAATCAATGAAGGATGTATAAAAACACTGCTGCAGTTACATGAGCTAGAATAAATCTAACTTTAGACTTAAAGATTTGAATCAAGTCATTCAGCATGGAAGACATTTCTAACACCTGACCTGTTTTGGTTGGGTACAGAACAAAATGTTTACAGACAATTTAATGAATGTGAATGGCAACACATCTTAAGGAAATATTGTCATTTGAGCTACATAGCTCCAACATGTAAGTGGTAGGAATCTTTTAAGTACTATTCCTTCTGGTGTAGAAAATTAAGATTCTGCTTTTTAATGGGGTATCTAAATTCTGCAATAAGGCTGGAATATTATATCTTATCCAGTTTTTATGAATGTAAGCCTTCTTTTGTATTGTATGTTTGACACAAAGATGGAGAGCATTTATAACATCATGAGAGAGTAGAGGTAGAAGTCTTTACAAGTATAAAAAAGCATAAGCAATGTAATTTTCTCTTCCAGCATACTGAAAGCTGTATTACAAACAAATCTTGAAGCTGCCATCAACCATCTATCCAGGAACCAGGGTTCCAGAGGATCCATCTGCACATGTTTTTTAAAAAAACAAATTTTACTGATTTAGTAGTACATTTAAATGATAGTACATTAAGCCTATGTTTGATAAGCAAGACTCATCTGATAAGCACCAAATTAAAACACATTTTTATTTTTATAGCAATAAAACAACACATCATGAAATTTTGCTTAGTTTCTTGCACATTTGTTGAAACTTTGCTCCACTCCACACCTGTATGGAATAAAAGTTATATGAAAAAGAAATGCTTATACAACTCTTTTCAGAAACAACAGTAAACTATATTATTGACAGAATCAGCAACTTAATTAAAAACTCTGTTAATGCTGGTGTTAATAAACCTGGCATATTTTCAATTTCGATTGACACTATTCAAACTGATACTTCTCAGTAATAAAATATGTCACAAAATCTGGATGAGAACACTGGCTAACTAAATTGAGCTTTTATTACTTGAAAATACCAGAGGCTATTACAGATGTTCCATGATCAAATTATAACTTTTCATTAAAATGTTCTATTTAGGAAGCCAAGATGAAATAATGGGCTGTGTACTATTTACCTTCTAGCTAGAGAAAAATCACCAACACATAGTTAACCATGTTATTAACATTTTAAATAAACAAATTTACTTCTATAAGGATACATATGTGCACTGTTTGGATTCCAAAATTGACTGATTGATTGATTGTTACTTTCACTCCTTTAGCAAATATTTATTTAGTTCCTATTTTATGCCAGGCACTTGTGTAGATATTGAAAAGTATAGAATGAGACAGACCAAGAGGCTATGCTCATGTAGTTTACTTCCTAGTGACTTTATTATCAGAATTTAGTGAGTCTTACTAAAGAATGAATGGAACACGGTAGTGACCCAACAGCTGCTTGACAAGCTGTAAGGACCTAAAATGAACATTCTGATGAAAGTTCAAGTATTTCTAAAGAGTTATATCAGAGGAAACCATATGTCAGTGACTCCTTGCCCCACCAAAATGAGACCATGTCTTCTACTTTCCACCAACTACTTTGTTTTCATAAGTCCAAAGTAGTACCTAAGTTTTCCGGGAGACAATGACTTATATTCTCAGAACCAGCACAATTTTCAGGACCCTGGGTTTCAGAAGTTTCTTCTGTTCCATTCATTTCAGTACACAGAACTCAGTCCTTGCTTACTTTCCACAGCAGTCATACCCATCATTTCCTAAAACTCCCTGTTTTTCACGGCTCTCAAGTCACACTGGCCTATTTTCTATTTCTTAAACACACCAAGCCGACTTTTAGCTCACTTGCGGTTCCCTCTGCCCGGAACACTGTTCTTCCAGACACTTGTAGAGATTGCACCCTCACTTCATTTGGGTCACTGCTAAAATGTCACCACCTTTGACTGCCCTATCTAAAGTAATGCACACTCCTCTCCCTCTCTACCCCAATACCCTGCTTTCTTCTTCATGATAATTCAATAGTACCTGACATGTTGAAAAATTATTAATCTGTTTATTGTCTCTCTCCTCAACTAGAATGAAAGCTAAGTGAGATCACAGACTTGGGCATGTTCGCTGATGTAACTTCAAAGCCTCAAATATGCCATGAACATAGAAGGTGCTCAATTACAATTTGATGAATGGATGAATAAATGAATATGTGAAAAAATGAATGAACATGAATTTAACAGATTTTCTGAAGTGTTCTGGGCCAAGATGAAAGAGAAGCTCAAATTGCAACAGTACAAATCATCTTAAAAGGAATTATGAGGATCCACATGTTCAAGAATGTCCTATAGTCACTCACTTTCCTTTCCCTTTGAGATGCAAAACAATGAACTCCTGCCCTCTTCTCCTAGATGAGTTCTTCCTTTCTTCAGGAGTTCTGGCCTCAACACAAACACTCTCTGAAGTCTCGCCTTCTGCCCTTGGCACTTCTTGATGTATTTTTCCAAAGATCGTTCTCTGCTTTAGAGGAAATTACTTAGTATGCACTATTTAAGAATTTCTCCACCTCTTGCATCATTAATTAAAAGCTACACAAAATCAAAATTTTTTAAAGATTTTATTTGTCAGAGAGAGAGAGAGAGAGCATAAGCAGGGGTAGTGGCAGGCAGCAGTAGAATCAGGCTCCCCACGAGCAAGGAGCCCAATGCAGGACTCGATCCCAGGACCCTGGGATCATGACCTGAGCCGAAGGCAGATGCTTAACTGACTGAGCCACCCAGGTGTCCTGCAAAATCAAATTTTTGAGTTAAGTATTATCCCAGATAGAGACTGTCTGGTTAACATAAGTAGGAGATTTCAAACCATAAGTACAGTTTGAATTTTTCTGGGGGAAGAAATTACACTTAGATCAGTCTAAGTAAGTAAGACTTTTTTTTTTGTATTTATTTATTTATTTATTTGACAGAGAGAGAGAGAGAGAGAGAGCATGAGCACAAGCAGGGGAACGGTAGACAGAGGGAGAGGGAGAAGCAGGCCCCCCTAGCTCCCCCCCACCCCCCACACTGAGCAGAAAGCCCCATGTGAGGCTCGATCCCAGGACCCTGGGATAATAACCTGAGTGGAAGGCAGACGCTTAAGTGACAGCCACAGAGGCGTCCCTAAGTAAGACTTTATAATCTTACCAGGAGATAGAGACTGGTGGGTGAAGGGTAGCACAAGGGGAGTTCCTTTGCGCTGATGGAACAGTTCTGTGTCTTGATTGTGGCCATGATTTCACAAATCAATATATAAGGATAAAATTGTATAATAACACACACATACACAAAATTGTATAATACACAAATATACAAATACAAACACACACAAAAACATGCTAATGAATGCATGTAAAAACTGTCTAAATGTGAATACGACTCAGTTTTGTACTGTATGGTACCAGTGTCATTTCTTGGTTTTGATATTATATTGTTATGTAAGAAGCTGGGTAAGGGGTACCCAGAGCTCTCTGTGCTATTTTCGCAACTTCCTGTGAATCTATCATTGTCTCAAAATAAAAGGCATAAAACAAAACAAAAAACCACAAAGTATCTGCAGAAAAGATTCAAGAATCTATTACAAGCCTAGACCATGAGTCCAAAGTTAAATATATGGGCAGTAAAGAAATTTACAAAGTTTTTGGAGAAAAAAAATAGTTTAATTTTATTAGAGATTACAAAAGCAATATTTTATGAGTTTACCCATGACTTAACAAAAATGTTGATTGACTGGTGAGCGCTGTGAATTGTGCAAGACCGTTGAATCACAGATCTGTACCTCCGAAACAAATAATGCAATATATGTTAAGAAAAACAAAAAAGAAGAAGATAGCAGGAGGGGAGGAATGAAGGGCGGGAAATCGGAGGGGGAGACGAACCATGAGAGACGATGGACTTCTGAAAAACAAACTGAGGGTTCTAGAGGGGAGGAAGTGGGGGGATGGGTTAGCCTGGTGATGGGTATTAAAGAGGGCATGTTCTGCGTGGAGCACTGGGTGTTATGCACAAACAATGAATCATGAAACACTACATCGAAAACTAATGATGTAATGTATGGTAATTAATATAACAATAAAAAATTTTTTTAAATGTTGATTGACAAACTGACAAAACCTATGGCACATTAAAATTCTTAAAAATAAAACACAAAGGCACCTGGGTGACTCAGTTGGTTAAACGTCTGCCTTCAGCTCAGGTCATGATCCTGGGATCCTGGGATTGAGTCCTGCATCAGAGCCTGCTTCTCCCTCTCCCTCTGCTGCTCCTCCTGCTTGTGTTCACTCCTGCTCTCTCTCTCTGTCAAGTAAATAAATAAAAATCTTAAAAAAAATAAAATAAACACAATAGTTGGTACTGTTTAATACACACAATGTCAACACACTTGAGCAATATAAACTCTTAAATCACCAGAGTTTTCTTTCAAATTCAGATACTACTCCTGAGGAGCCATAGTTTCCGCGGGAGTATTTCTCACCAGCGAGGATCTATGGGAACTTCCAGACTCAGCTCTGTCTGATCTATTTAAGTTTGGAATAATTATGACTGAATACTTGATGAACATCAGCTGGTCATAACGGGCCTCCCAATGTACTGTATGAACCAGGCATTGCAAGGCACTCCAGTCTAAAAATTAGTCCCCTGTGAATGGGAAAAAGACTATTCTTTCTTTCCCTAGACAGTTCCCCAAGTTAAAACTTTTCTTCACTCACTCTGCATTTAGTACAATCCTGGTACTGGAGGCAGAAGAAAGTGTTAGGGCTGGGTAGAGGTTATTCCCATCAGGCAACAGGGTCTGGAAATGTGGTGTGTGGTTCTCAGTATCCTGCCCACTGGACACTATTGTGCCTCCTCTCCTTTTGGAGTGAGAGTTGTCAAACTTCAGAAGATCATTCTTAAAAAGTGCTGATGTGAATTAACCAGCTGCCGTGACAAATGCCCTGATGTAGTAAATGTTCTTCATTGTTATAGTCCTTCTGCCCTATGTGCCTTTGAAAGGATTGGACTTTCCTCAAGAATACATCCCTCTTTTTTTAATTTTTTTAAGATTTTATTTATTTATTTGGGTGGCGGAGTGCGCACACAAGTGGGGAGAGGAGCAGAGAGAGAGGGAGACAGAGAAGCAGGCTCCCCACTGAGCAGGGAGCCCGATGCAGGGCTTGATCCCAGGACCTCAGGATCATGACCTGAGCCGAAGCCAGATGCTTAACTGACTGAACCACCCAGATGCCCCAAGAATACATCCTTCTTATATGTCAGGAAGACCAGTGATGCCCCAGTTCATCTTTTTTAGAACTATGATGGCTACTGCAATGGGGGGCTCACAACCATTCTGTGCTGTACGATGAAATTCTATTAATTCTGTTTGAATCTGTCACCTGTAAACTAGAAATGGACTGAGTAAAAGAATTGGAAGGAGCGAAAAAAAAAAAACCCAACTAGTCAAATCCAAATAATGTCTATAATTGAGTTAATAGCTTATTCCAATATCAATTTCCTGGTTTAGACAATATACTACAGTTATATAAGATATTATCTTTGGGTGAAGCATATATAAAAATAAAAAATATGTATTTTAAAAGGAATCAGAAAGCATCGGAACTGAAAATATAGGGCAGTGCCTCACACGCACAAATTAATTTACTGAAAATAGCTTTATATAGTCTCCTTAGCTACAGATGTGCAGGAGCTCTAAAGCAGATTTTATAATAATAATAATAACCATTATCACTGACTGACCTCTTTTTATGTGCCAAACACTATGCTAAATGCTTTATACATATCACCTAATTTAATCCCCACAGCAATCTTCTCATAGGGTAATTTAATACTTCACCAAGCTATTTTATCATCTTGGTTCCACCAATGAGGAAATCAAGATATAGACGAGGTAATTTTCCAAAGCCAAGTAGCCAATAAATGATGGAGGTAGGAATTGGAGCCAGTCCCCTTAGTGTCAAAGTCCATGTGCTTCATGGCACAAATGACCATGCTTTCTTGATGCCTGCCCTATGGCTTAGAAAAGAAAGTACATTTGGATTTTTCTATGGGGGATATACAGATTTTACTCAGATAGCACTAGTCAATCCTTTTCCTCCTAACAGGCCTGAGTGAGGGAGAAGGGAATGTTCCCTTTGAAGAAATTGACTACAGGTGGTTCTTTTTTCATAGGTTTATTTTCTTTGTGTTCTACGAACATGATACACTGACCAAGAACATTGCTATAACATAGAATACAATCTCTGTTGTTTAGGCCTGCTAAGAATCTTTGATTTGGTTGGTTCTGCTGTATATCAAATTGGGATCCTGAGCTTGACCTAAGGGAGTCCACCTGCTTATGAGATGGATTGATGAAAGAAACCCACCCAACTGTAGTGCTCAATAATAGATGGTGATTAAACCCAATCATATCTTCCTCTGAGATATTTTGAATGCAAGATACACAAAAGAAACAGAGGTAACAGAGGGAATCAGAGGTTTCAAAAAGAAAAAAAAAAGCTAAGTCTGAGAATAGCAATAGCATCATCTTCATGCACGAGATCAATGGCCACAATCTGCTCAGAAAAAGTGAAGATATTGGAGTTCTGGAGATGCTCTTGAATCATGAATCGTAACAATGGATGCTCTGGGTTCCAAAGGCCTGATCATGTCACTGTTTCTAGTGTCCCTTACTTATTATACATCCTCACCTGCTTTGTTTTTATAAATAAGGGTTTCCCTGCAATTGGAGAGTACACTTACAGAGAAGTTTCTTGCAGTTAAAAAGTAAAATCAAAAGGCGAACACACTTCTGATATAATACCTAAGAAAGCTTTGTTATATTAAAACATAGCAGTAAGTATACAAGATCATAAAAACATATATTCTTTGTTATGCAAAAAATAGCTTAACTTTTTAAAAACACAATTTCAAACTTAAAAGAAAAGTTGCAAGAATAGTACAAAGAGCTCCCATGGACCCTTTTTCTAGATTCCACCATTATTAACATTTTACCACAATTGCCTTATCATTCTTGCTTTAATTGAATATATATGCATACGTATTTTTTCTGAGCCACCTGAGAATAAGTTGCCTATATCACTCCTTATTACTTCTTAACATTCACTATGTATTTCTTAAGCAGCATATTATCCTCACATAACCACAATGCAGTTACAATATTTGTGAAATTTAACATTGATACAATATCACCTAATGCATAATCAATCTCCCAATTTCAGCAGTTATCCAAGTAATGTCCTTCATAGAAAATTTCTCTGGCTCAGCATCTAATCTAAAATCACATACTCTATTTAACTATCATGTGTTTTAGGGCTCCTTTGATCTGTAACAGTTCTTCAGCCTTTCTTTTTCTGCTATGACATTAACATTTTAAGATTACATGCCATTTCTTTTCTGGAATATACTCAGTTTTTGGCTTGTCTCATGTGTTTTCATGATAAGATTCAAGTTATGCATTTTTGGAAGGAACACTACATGTATGATGTTTTGTCCTTCTTAATGCATCACATAAAGGGCATACGATGTGAGTTTGAAAATCATCACTTTTGTGACCATCATAGTAATAAGTGATTCAGGCAAGAACTATCAATGGATCTTAAGTTAATGAGTAAAAGTTTGATGAGGAACAGAATATTTACATAATCTCAAATTATTTCCCTATAAATATTCATTCATTACAAGAGGAGACGTAGTTTTGCAATGGAGAAAGCTGGTAGAGGTAACCTTAGCAAAGTGATCAGAATCATGTATTCTTAAAGATAATTAAGTACATAGGCCATTCCTTCAGTATGTTTCTTCTTTTCTTGTCTAGTACCTATGTGGAAAACTACATACAAAAATGAAAACTAATAAGAAGGGATAGTGAGACAAAATATAGCCTCAAAGAAACAGTACCTTCCTTTCACTTAATCCTCAGTAAGTGGATCTTATAAGGTGAGATATTTCTACATTGAGTAACTGGACTAACTCAAAAATTAGTACCCCAAAGTCTGTTTACTAGATTTATCAACAACAGCGTTAGTACAACTCTTGTATTATTCATATGTATAGAATATAGAATATACATAGAAGTATATTCTAGCCAGAGCCAAGGGCATGGAGGGTGGGGAGACCCTAAGATGTGATCATCAGAAACTATGGGTTTCTGAGCAAGGGCTCTAGAAAGAAAAAGGAGAACAAAGACAGTCAGAAGGCCTGAAAGCAGTGGCAATAACTACAAAACGTGGACCTGAAAAGAGCAGGGAAAGATCTGCTGGGCATATTCCATCCATACCCATGAAAACAGAAATAACACAACTGCTTCACAAATATTTACTAAGTGACTTTTATGTGCCAGACAAGGGGATGGCCTTAGGAATCCACACATGGGTAAAACATAATCCCTGTCTTCTGAATTTTACTCTGTAGTAGAGAAAGTAGATGGAAGTATTTTTTAAAAAAAAGCATTATTTTATTATAGGTTCTGTGATGAGCAAAAGTAGTATCCAAGATGATAAACTATTTTAAAAGTGCTCAGGGAGTTGATAAGCATTGAGAAATTGATAGCAGTTTGATGTGGCTAGAGAATTACTCTCCTTATGACACTTCTTGAGCAATTATTATGAACCATTGTCCTAATCAATTAACATATATTAAAACGTATAATTCTCAGAGCAACCGAGGAGATAGTATTATTATCTCTTTTTGCAGATGTAAGGGCTAGAGGCGTAAGGTGGGGTACATTGGGTGTTGTATCTAAAGTTTTAATCAGGAGGCAGACTGCAGGAAGATAACTGTTCCATGCTAAGGACATTGATATTTATCCGGTAGCTCTGAGATATTGCAGATCTTCCAGAACAGAAGTGGCATATTAAGATTGGCATTTGTTCTGGCTGCTGTGTGAATGGTGGAGTTGAATTGGACAAGACTGGAAAGAAGCCAACAAAGAGAGAGAGGAGACGTATGACAATTGGTTTTGCAAGGTAAGAAGAGGACATGAACTACGCAGAAGAATAAGGCGGACAGTTTGATCCAAGAGTTGTATCAATGGGATTAGTGATTGAGTGGGTATGGAGACCAGGGCAAGCAATGGAGGAATTCGGATTGCTCCCAGTGTCTGGCTAAATCTAATAAATGGTTTCTAGCTCAGTTGATGGAAGCCAAAGTTCTTTGTTCAATGCCCATATGTGTCCATTAGCTTGAATTCATCTCTGATCACTGACCACACCACTAAACCAGACTTGAATTACGAGGGGCACGAGGTGAGAATTTAGATGTTTCTGAACAAATCACTGCCTCTGAGAGGTGGGAACCTAAACCACATATGAAAAATAGATGTGGATCTGTCAGATCAGTAGAATCATCTTATTATATAGAGTACAGCACATGTCAGAAATTTCAAGGAAAGATTAGGAGATGATTCTCCATGGGTCACAGAGTTCTGCATATCTTATGAGCCAGTCACTGTCTGCCGTTTTTGTCCAGGATATTTTTTCAAAGATGTTGATATACTAAAAATCTTTGAAAGATCAAAACAATGTCTCCCTCCAGAACGAAGAGCAGGGTTTGCTTACACCCTTGAAAGCTAGTATCTTCCTCCAGGGTAAAGGACATAAAGTAAGCTAATATGCTTATTGGTCATTATTTTAAAAATGGGTTTCCAAGCTTAAGGCTGCTGTCCCATGACACAACCTGGTACATCTACAAAGGCCTATCTGGGTTGCCCCCGGGGGACCCAGGGATGGGACAAACAACACAAATATATTCATACTCATGCTGCTTGCTGGGCCATGCATCATAAAGTCCTTTGTCTCTGACCTAGAAGTCTTATATTTTCTCTCAGCATGCATGAAATTGTGACAGGCAGTAATAAAGTTTATGAGTAAGATAAAATCACAGACACTCAACAGTCCTTGATAGAAAGTTATTACAGATTCCTAATTGTAGTCTGCTTAATATTAAAAAATGAGCAAATTGAGCAGTTTTTTAATTTCAGTAATTGTTAATTTCTTTTTTTTTAACCTTCTCAAAGATCATATCACCATTCCTAGCCAAGAATCTTGCCCAAGACTTAAATAAACTCACTTTCTTGGTGATTGACTTGAATTTTCATAATTTTTGAACAGAAGTGTTAATGATGAACAAGTTTGACCTGCCAGAAATCCTCATAGAAAAACAGGAAATGATGGCAATGCTTAGATGTCTATTTCAGTGTTCACTGGTGGAGAATTCTTTTATTTTCTAAAAGAACAAACCCCTGAGGGGTCTGAAGATGACTTTAAAAGTGCAAAAATAGCTTACTTTGAGATTAAATATACAATGGCTGTTATCTGAAATGAAATTCCTCCAAATTTCAGCTGACATAAATAGTTACTAAGCATGGAAACCTGTTCTTGGATTTCTTACCCATATTTTAGGTATAACAGAGTGATGGCAGGGGGGTCGGCCCCCAAGAATATTTGAAATTCTAATGAGTTGATTCTGTAAAAATTGTCATTTGAAAATTCTTTTATCAGGTAGAGACTAAAATTTATTTTTAAAGCCAATTGACCTTTTTTTTTCATTTGAGAAAACCACTCCCATGGGCTTTTAGTTGTCCACGTGAGAGAAAGATTTCTGAAGTCCAGAGATTTAAAAAGGGCAGATCCGAGGAGTTACACTTCTCTGGAAAATAATGTGAAACCTTACCTTTATAGGGGTCAGAGTGCATCTCTGTGGATTGAATTTTTAAGTAATGAATAGATTTATTACATTAATAAATACATTTTAATCATTATTAATAAAAATTTATTTTTAGAACAGTTTTAGATTTACAGACAAGTATAAAGTACAGAGTTTCCATATATCCCCTCCCCCCTCCACACAGTTTACCTTTTTATTAATATCTTGCATTATTGTGGTACATTTGTTACAACTGGTGAGGCAACACTGACACATTATCAAGTAAGGTTGGTTTACATTAGGTTCAATCTTTCTGTTGTACATTCTATGGATTTTGACAAACGTATAATGACATGTTCCTACCGTTATAGTGTCATAGGGAAGAGTTTCATTATCCCCCAAACCCCCTGTGCTTCACCCATTCATCATGATCTCACTCTCTCTCTCTCCAAACCCTTGGTAACCAGTGATCTTAACATCTCCATATTTTGCCTTTTAAAGAATGTCATATGGTTAGTATCATACAATAATATGTAGCCTTTTCAGATTGGCTTCTTTTTTAAAAAAAGATTTATTTATTTATTTGAGAAAGAGTGAGTGGGGGGAGGGGCAGAGGAAGAGGGAGAGAGAATTTCAAGCAGATTCCTTACTGAGCGCAAAGCCTGACTCTGGAGCATGATCCCACAACCCTGAGATCATGACCTGAGCCGAAATCAAGAGTTGGATGCTTAACTAACTGAGCCACCTAGGCTCCCGAGATGGGCTTCTTTCACTTAAGTTTCCTCTATATCTTGTTATTTTTTTTTGTTAATTTATCCTTTTAATTTTTTGCCTCATTTCTTTTTATCATTGAATAATACTCCCTTGTCTAGATGTACTATAGTTTGTTTACCCACTCCTCTACTGAAGGACGTCTCATTGCTTCCACATTTTGGCAATTATGAATAAATTACGTGTGTTGTTATAAGTCTTCAATTCATTTGCCATGAATTGAATTTCAATTCATTTGCCATGTCTCCATAAGGAGCCATGATTGCTGGAGCATCTGGTAAGAATATGTTCAGTTTTGTAAGAAACTGCCATGCCATCTTCCGAAGTAGTTATACATTTTGCAATCTCACCAGATAGATTGTTTTTTTTTTAGGGATTGATTTAGACTGCCATGTATCTACCTTGCTTTTCCTTTGTGTGTGGGTGCGTGTGTGTGTATTTAAATTGTTGTTTCCAAAAAGATAAGGAGCAGAGACTCTAAGACCCCTCAAAATGTATTATGGTGGGCAGAATAATGCCTCCTGAAAGGGGCCAAACAGATGTGTCAGAATCTGTGAATATGCTATGTGTTACATGGTCAGGAGGAATTCAGGTTGCAGTTGGAATTATAGTTGCTTATCAGCTGACCTTAAAATAAGGAGATTACCTACATTATCCAAGTGGGTCTGGGGTAACCACAAGCATCCTTTAAACATGGAAGAAGGTGGCAGAAAAGATCCACAAGGAGGGATGCAGTAAGACAAAGACTGACGGCTTCAAAGATGAAACTGATCACCCTCTAGAACCCACTAACACTTTGACTTTAGCCCAAGGAGATCCATTTTAGATTTCTAACCTCCAGAACTTTAAGATGATAACTCGTGTTGTTTTGAGCCCAGTGTGGTAATTTGCCACAGCAATTACAGGAAACGACTACAGATACGGAACCTCATCACCTTAAAGTAGAGGAAAAATTTTGAAAAGGGACTGGGCTGGATTGCTCAGGGTCCACATGTAATTCTAAGACTGAATGACCCAGAATTAAAAACATATGTCTACACAAAATCTTGCATACAAATGTTCATGGCAGCATTATTCATAATAACCAGAGAGTAGAAACGACCCATATGTTCATTAATTAATGAATAGATAACTGTATGTGGTATATCTGTAAGTTATGCTGCAGAAAAATACAATCAAAACTAAAACAATTAAATTTAGTGACTTTTAACAGCATAGATGTATTCCTTACTCATCCTTTATGTCAGCCAGGGTCTGTTTCACATCTCCTTCCTAGGAGAAACCAGCCGTATGATATACCCATCATTCTAAAATTTTCTGTGCTCACAGCATAGGGAATTCAGCTCTCGAGTTCTTGCACTAGCAATTAAATGCTTGTGTTTAGAAGTGACACAAATACTTTTACTCATTGGTCGCATCCCCCATCCAAAGAAGGAAGTCAGGCAGTACAATACTACCATTGTCCCAAAGATTACAAACGGGAACTATTTGGTGAATAGCACCGCAGACTACTGTAGTAGGCTGAATAATGCCCCCCAAAGATATCAGCTTCTAATCCCTGGAACCTGTAAATATTACCTTACTAGAAAAGGGCCTTTGCAGATGTGATTAAGCTAAGGATCTTGAGATGGGAGGTTATCCGGTATTATCCAGGTGCACCCTAAATGACACAAGGTGTATCTGTATAGAAGAGAGAGGCTGTGACATTGTGATTGGTAATAAGAAATCTGTATTTGGTCTTCATCTCATTCTTGACACAGAGCTCCTAAAACCCCTTGTAAGTCCCTGTGATGAGAGCAATAAAAGTGTCTTTTGTTATGTTCACAAGATGACTTCTGGAAAGCCCCTACGTAACAGGAGGATAGGGGGCTAGTTACAGTGGAGCCAACCAGTTGATTAGAGGGGTGGGGTTGAAAGTTCCCAACTTCCGGGGAGGGCAGAGGAGCTGGAGATTGACTTCAATCATCAGTAGCCAATGAGTTGTACAAATCGGGCCTTTGTAATGAAGCTTCCCTAAAACCTGAAAAGACTCGGTTTGAAGAGTCTCCAGGTTGGTGAACATTTGGAGGCTCTGGGAGTGTGGTGCTCAGAGAGAACATGGAAGCCACACGCCCCTTCCCACATATCTTGTCCTGTGTGTCTCTTCCATCTGGCTGTTTCTGTGTTGTTTCCTTTTATAATAGACAGGTGACCTGGTAAGTAAAATATTTCTCTGAGTTCTGTGGACACTCCAGCAAATTCCCAAAGAGGGAGGCGGTCAGAAGCACAGGTGACAACCTGGACTTACAATCAGCATCTAAAGTGGGAGGAGGAGACAGAGATGGCAGTCTGATGGGACTGAGTCCTTAATCTGTGGGATCTGCTGCTCTTTCCAGATGGACAGTATCAGAATTGAATTGAACTGTTTGGTACTCTGGGGCCAGAGAATTGCTTGGTGGCATGGGGAAAAACACACACATCCAAACTGGTGTCAAAATTGTAGAGGCTGAGGGAGTTTTGACAAAGACAGGACAGGAGGACTCAATGTGACTCTGGAAACAGAGACTGGAGTGATAGAGCCACAAGTCAAGGAATGTAGGCAGCCACCAGAAGCTGAAGAGGCAAGAAGCAATCCTTCCTAGAGCCTCCAGGGGGAGTGAAGCCCTGCTGACGCCTTGATTTCTGCCCAGTAATACTGATTTTGGACTTCTGGCCTACAGCCTATGAGGGAATAAATTTCTGTTGTTTAAATCATGAAGTTTGTAGTGATTTGTTATAGCCGCCATAGGAAACAAATACAACTACCATACTGGGTATGGTAAATTTGTTTCAGGTCCTCACTTTGGTACAACTAAACTGGTCCCTTTAACATGGTCATATGGCCATGACTACTAGGTTCAAGCCAAGCAAAGATACTAAGAAAGAGGAACCTCACAGAGAACCACAGTGGGAAGGTTCGGACCTGCGGACTCACAGGACTGATAGAATCAAATAGCCATTCTTCACTGGACTCACAGTGCATTATCCTCAAGACCTCAAAAAAATGCTTATTAAAAGTAATGGTGATGTCTTTGCTAAAAATACAGTGGTCCAGGGCAGCACAGATGCCTGCAAGAAGGTGGCCTAAAATTGCAAGAAGAGAACAGCAATAGAATGGGCCTTGACCTGTGGTCCAGAGCAAGTCAGCTGGTTGAAATGGCAAATGACAACCAGGGTAGATCCGTCGAATGTATAGGCATTTATTTCTCAGGTATTCTCTGGGGAAGGAAATACAATCAGCATCTGCATTTCCTGAGATCAAGCAAAATGGAACTCAAACTAAAGTTGATTTGGTATTTTTGTATATATAAAAAGTGTGACACTATAACAAACTTAAATTTTTAAATCAAAGAAATCATAAAGCTAGAGGAACCCTTGGAAAAATATTGAGGTTTATCATCTCATTATACTAATGATGCAGCTGAGGCTCACAGAAATTGTCAGAGTTTCTCTATCTTTAAAATAGGGAAGTTGGACAAGACCATCTTGAGTGATTTTAATTAAAGATTTGGTATCCTATGAATTAAGTTGATAATGGACTCTGACATTCAATATCAGAAAGTAATCCAAGGCATATGACAACTTGAAACCTGTGCACAGGAGGTAACATTATTTCTTTCTTCTCAAGAATATTGCTGGGATCAGAAGTGGATGGTTACAGAAATAGCCATCATCTTCCAGGACTGTTTAATATTAACTATAAAATGGCAAATACCTAAAAAAGCTTTCTCAAGTAAGTCTCAGAACATGGTGATAAGTAGTTGATGAGTAGCAGAAGGAGTTGGGAAGTGAGTAGAAAAATAAATGTGTAAAGCAAAAGTACATAATACTTGTTTTTTATCTAAAATACCTCAGACAAGATAGCTCTCTGCTCTCAAAATTTATACAGATCTGACCTCTTCTTATGCCACCAGTTTCATGTTGGTCTAACCTGCCATCTTCTCCTGCCTGGGTTATTCCAAATGGTTCTTTGTGTCCATCCCTACCCCAAACAGTGGATCCTTTTAAAGTATGTCCAATTAAGTCATTCTTCTGCTTAAGCCTCCTTCCACCCCAGTGGCTTTCCATCTCAGGCAGAATAGAGCCAAAGTCCTTGCAATAGCCTATCAGGCTCTTCTAACCAGGCAACCCACTGCTTCTCTGAACTCACTTCCTACTAATCTCATCACTCATCCTGGTCTAATCACACAGGCCTACTTGCTATTCATAAAACACAAGCAGGATCTCACCTCAAGGCTTTTGCATTTCTCTTTCCCCTGAACAGGATGCTCTTCCAACCCCAGATGATGGCAGGACTCCCTCCCTACTTTATCCACTCCTGCTTAAATGTCATTTTTCCAGCAAGGTCTTCCCTGAACACCCTATGTAAAGTAGGAACGACAACCCCTCTCCAGCTCAGCACTTCCCATCCCTCCTTACTCAGCTTTATTTTTCTCCACAGTGCGAATTACCATATGAAATACATTCACTTGTGCATTTGTTTATTGGCTGTCTCTTTCCACTAAAATGGAGATAAAGACTTTGTTTTATTCGTTGCTGTCTCCCCAGAGCTTAGAATGAAACCTAGCACAGATTGGGCACTCAGGAAATATTTATTGAACAAATCAATCAGTGAGAAGTAGTTTTAAAAATAGGGGATTTTGTTGCATAGTAAAAGAAATTCAGAGGTAATTTGTCACAAGACTGTCTCGGTAGCTTAGTGATGCCATCCAGGACCTTCCATGGTGACATCCTTAGGGGGCTGGCTATTTTCTTTTTTTTTTTTTAAAGATTTTATTTATTATTTATTCATGAGAGACAGAGAGAGAGAGAGAGAAGCAGAAGGAGAAGCAGGCTCCCCGCTGAGCAGGGAGCCTGATGCGGGACTCGATCCCAGGACCCTGGGATCATGACCTGAGCCGAAGGCAGATGCTTAACCATCTGAGCCACCCAGGCACCCTGGCTATTTTCTTAAAGGTTGTTGCTTCAAGGTTGCAAAATGGCTGCTGCAGTGTTCCAAACATCACATTCTCTCACAAATATTTGCATGTATTCCCTCATTCAGTAAGTAAATATGGTGAGAATCCGCTAAGTACCAGACATTGTTGTAAGCATGGGGACATAACCATAAACGAAACAGATGAAGTCCCTATTCTCATGAAGCTTCATTCTAGTGTCAGAAAATTAAAAGGGAAAAGGGCTTTTTCATCCTTACCGTTTTTTAATCATGGAGAAGAAGCTTTCTTGAAAGTCACAAGATTTCTTATAACTCGTGGGTTAGAATTATGTCACTGACTATCTCTGCTTGCAAGGGAACCTAAGAAAGCAAATGCCCCAAACTTGCAGCCACCACCATGACAGGAGGGGTTTGCCATAGGAAGGAAGGGGTGGGAGGAATGGCTCCCGGGAGGAAATGAAGGGTTTGCCACAAATAGTTCTGAACATATGTAGTCATTCAGTATCTGCTTTTTGATAAAGCATTAAGGTGGAGAATGATTGCCCCATAGCTAAACTTTAATATTTATTTCTGAGGCTTTGTTCCCTATGTTTCTGTCACTTCTCCTAACAGCCTTGAACATACAACAGCCCCAACATGCTAACAAACCTGCTGTGGAAATTTACTGAGAAAGGCTGGATTGCTCCCAGGATTAAGGGATGGCATTTAATTTTCTCACCTGGAAAGAATTACGACTCCAGAAAAGACCATTTCTCCTCGTATTACCTATTGGTCAACCAGCAACCTTTAGGCCAAAACTGTGAATATATATTTTCTGTCAGCTTTCTTTGTGTCTACCCTGGGACCAGGCCTGAGCTTAAAACCTCTTTTGTCCAGGGGAACTACATGATCAGCTCCAGACTCCCCACTTGGCTTCTCCGTGGGCTAGAAAGCAGCAGTTTCATCACCGTTGTCCACATGGAAAATGAGAAGTGATGGTTTGAGTATAAGGTACTGTCTAGAAAAGAAGAGAAAGAGGCAACGCTTCTGACAGAGCTGTTCACACCTCCCCAGCACAGCTGGGAGACATTAGCTGGCTTTCCCCAGACTGGTCTGCTCTCTGGCATGGTGAGTTAAAAACCCTGCGAGCCTCCAAGGTAAGCTGGATTTCTATCATACACATTTAGCGGCTAAATCACCAAAAGTCACTTTCAAATATTCATGCAAAGCTGCATCTTTACCCAAGGTCAAGAGTTCAACAGAAGTTAGCCAAAAGAGAATTGTGGGCAGGGAGCAAGAAATGAAAGAGAAAATATTGGTAAATCATTTCTGTTCTTTTGGAGGGAGTTTGTGCTCACGCAAGAAGATAAAAGTTCTGTGATAAATACTGTGGAATATATAGGAGAAGGGATAGACAAAAATAACATTTCTATGCCACTTCTCACTCCTGATGCCCTACTGAGTGGATGGGAAAGAGGTCAGGAAGGCCAGAGGAATATGAGATTTGTATGAAGCATGTGAAATTTATTAAGCAAATAACCCACATCTTAGGATGCGTTTTTCACTACACTTGTGGTATTCAGTAGCCTGGTCTGCCTCTCCCAAAGGCTGTCAACTGATTTTATACAAAAGTTACGTATGAAATCTGAAAAAAAAAGAACTCGGTTATGAAAGGCTCTATTTTTCTAGTACTAAGTGATCTAATAACAGCTTTGGATTCCATAGACAGGAGCTATCTCTGGACCTCTTATTTACATTCTGCTTAAACCCAGAAGGAATCCAGGTTGTTCTAGCGGCTAGCTTATATGATTTTGACTTAGATCTCAAATTCTACATGTTTTTATGAATCTACATGGCAATATCAGAATGCATTTTGAAAGTGCTGATTCTAATTTAAAATGGCTTACAACAGGATTGTGTCTAGACATTTCGTTCATTTATAACTTGTACCTAAATAATTTAATTCTGCTCACTGGAATGATCTATATATTTCCTCCTGCCCCAACACATATAACAATTTTGAAAGCCAGGCATCCCTCCCTAGGTTGATGATACCATCTTTCCATTACATTATAAGGATGGCCTCAAGAAGTAATGAAAACAGGAGGCAAATTGCCAGTTTGCATGAGAGAAAAAAGAATTCCATCTCAAAGAGGCCTTAGGTATGCACTCAGACCTGTGCTATACTCCAGTTTCTAGAACTGGTGGGTCAGGAAACAGGACTAGAAACACGAAGGCAGTGGTTGAAGCTCCAAGTTCACCCCACTCCCAGCCATTTTTGTTGGTGGTGGTTTTATTTATCGGACTTATATAAATTTCATTTGAAGAAAAGGATTTCTTGATAAAAAAATAAACAAAAATTTAAAACTCTGATCTAAGTGAAAAGAAGCAAACCAGGAGCCATTAAAAATCTTGCCTAAGGAATCTGGGGGCTGTAATACATCAATTTTTTTTTAAAAATGTTGCCGGTATTTAAACACATGCCATTTTACATAAAACCCAGATTTCTGGGTCCCTTGACAATTGGGGAGGACTGAAAATACTGGGTTCATATTCCTATAAACAACAATTAACTGTCCTTAAGTACTGGCTGCTCCCTTTGGAAAGTTACACTCTTTCCCATTAACCGTGTCCCCACTACGCTCCTTTTTTTTTTTTTTTATTTTTAATATAGTCCATCTGGGTGTAGTCACACATTTATCTTACTTGCCTCACACCTGAGGGCAGTTTGGGTGGTGAGCCCTGATTTACATGTTTAACGCCTGTGATACTGTGCTATAATTAGAAATATATATTTTGGTCTTTGTCAAGATTCCTGGCATCTAGCTCCTACAATCCTTGTAATTTCCTGAGTGATAAGAGCTGTAAGGGCATCTTTTGTTATAATATTTAGATTTCGTTCCCCATTTCTGAAATAGGTCCAGAGTGATAAAGGTGAGATGGAGGTCTTTTGTTATTCTTAATAAGCAACCCCTCCCATTGGACCACACCTGAGTTTATATGTTAATGAGGTGATTTTCGGAAAGCCCCCAGATATTGGGGGGGGGAGGGTTGCCAGGGGAACCGACCTGTGATTAGAGGGTTGTAACTTTCAGCCCTGCCTCCACACCCTGGTCCTGGAAGGGAGGAGGGGAGGTGGAGGTTCAGTTAATCACCAGTGGCCAGTGATTTAATCAGTCATGTCTATGTAAGGAAGCCTCCATAAAAACCAAAAGGACAGTGTTTGGAGAGTTTCTAGATGGTCGACCATGTGGAGGTGCTGGGAGAGTGGTGGCCCAGGGAGGCCACGGAAGGTCTGGACCACTTCCCCCATACCTGGCCCTGTGCATATCTTCCATCTGGCTGTTCCTGAATTGTGTCATTCTGTAATAAACTGGTAATAGTAAACTGTTTTCATGAGCTCTGTGAGCCTCTCGTGCAAATGATTGAACCTGAGGACAGGGTTGTGTGAACGAACAATTTATAGCCAACTAGTCAAAAGCACAGGTGACAAGCTGGACTTGTGATTGGCATCTGAAGTGCAAGCAGTCTTGAGGGACTGAGCCCTTCACCTGTGGGATTTGGGCAGCTAGTGTCCTAATGTGAGTTAAATTGTAAGACACCCAGTGTAGGTATCTAAGAATTGCTTGGTGTGGGAAGAAAGCCCGTACATTTGCTGACCAGAAGTGAAGTATTCTGTGAGTGTTCTGAGTACAGAGAAGGAAAAAGCAGAGAATTTTTTCCTCGTAAGTGTTACATTCTGGCATGTTGCCCAAGATGTGCTTCTACTCCAAATTAAGCTTTTTGAGTTAGCCCCATTGGGTCTTAAATGACAGAACTCAGTAGCTCCAAGCTAGGGTTTGTTTCAGCATATGGACAATTTGGCCAGCCTTACATCCTTTGTAACGTTTTGTAAGGAGGAACTGAATCTATCTGGGCCTAACCTCAGGGGGAACCTGAAGGGCATCAGTCGTTGTATCACATAATCTAAGGATGATGGGTTGCAAATCTGCACTTAGCAGCCCAGAGATACTCCACGCTCTGTCAGAATCAGAGCAGAGATGAGGTATACTGGAGGGTTGTCTACAGAAGGGCTTTTCAAACTTATTTTTACTATGACTAGCCGTAAGAAATGTATTGGGCCACATGTACACGTAAACTCACAGCCAAGTTCTAACTAAATAAAAATATTTCCATTTTTATTTTCTTTTATCTCTTTCATTATGATAAGCACACTCACTAAATCCCCTTCCCCTATTTCCCCTACCCCCCCACCCACCTCGCCTCCGGTAAACAGTTTGTTCTCTGTATTTAAGAGTCTGTTATTTGGTTTGTTTCTCTCTCTCTCTCTCTCTCTTTTTCCTCTGCTAGTTTCTTTGTTTCTTAAATTCCACATATGAGTGAAATCATATGGTGTTTGTTTTTCTCCGACTTATTTCACTTAGCATTAAACTCTCTAGCTCTACCCATGTTGTTGCAAGGGCAAAATTTCATTCTTTTTAATATTCCATTATATATATGTATATATATATGTGTGTGTGTATGTAAAAAGCATATATATAGAGAGAGACACACACATATATGTATCACGTCTTCTTTATTCATTCATCTATTGATGGATACTTGGGCTGCTTCCATAGTTTGGCTATTGCAAATAATGCTGCAATGAACATCGGGGTGCATGTATCCCTCTGAATTATTGTTTTTATATTTTTGGAGTAAATACCCAGTAGGGCAATTTCTGGATCGTAGGGTAGTTCTATTTTTTTTTTGGGGGGGGGGGACCGCCATACTGTTTTCCACAGTGACTGAAACAGTTTGCATTCCCACCAGCAGTGCAAGAGGATTCCTTTTTCTCCACATCCTCCCCAATATTTGTTATTTCTTGTGTTTTTGATTTTAGCCATTCTGACAGCTGTGAGGTGATATATCATTGTAGTTTTGATTTGCATTTCCCTGATAATGAGTGATGTTGAACATCTTTTCGTGTGTCTGTTGGCCATTTACATCTGCTTTGGAGAAATGTCTGTTCATGTCTTCTGCCTATATTTAAATTGGATTATTTCATTTTTTGGGGTGTGACTTGTATCAGTTCTCCATAAATTTTGGATACTAACCCTTTATCAGATGTGTTGTTTGCAAATATCTTCTCCCATCCCATAGGTTTCCTTTTAGTTTTGTTGATTGTTTGCTGTGCAGAAACTTTATTTTGATGTAGTCCCAGTAGTTAATTTTTGCTTTTATTTCCCTTGCCTCTGAAGACACATCTAGAAAAATGTTGCTACAAATAATGTCAGAGAAATTACTGCCTATGCTCTGCTCTCTTCAAGAATTTTTTATGGTTTCAGGGCTCACATTTAGGTCTTTAATCCATTTTTACTTTATTTTTGTATATGGTGAAAGAAAGTGGTCCAGGTTCTTTCTTTTGCATGTTGTCCAGTTTTCCCAACACCATTTATTGAAAAGACTGTCTTTTTCCCGTTGGATATTCTTTCCTGCTTTGTGGAAGATTAATTGACTATGCAATTGTGGGTTTATTTCTGGGTTTTCTATTCCATTCCATTGATCTATGTGTCTATTTTGACACCAGTGCCATACTGTTTTAATTACTACTGCTTTGTAATATAACTTGAAGTCTGAAATTGTGATATCTATCCAGCTTTGCTTTGCTTTTTCAAGATTGTTTTGGCTATTCGAGGTCTTTCGTGGTTCCATACAAATTTTAGGATTGTTTGTTCTCGTTCTGGAAAAAATACCGTTGGTATTTTGATAAGATTGTATTAAATGTGTATATTGCTTTAGGTAGTATAGACATTTTAACAAACTTGTTCTTCCAATCCATGAGCATGGAATGTCTTTCCATTTCTTTGTGTTTTGAATTTCTTATATCAGTGTTTTATAGTTTTCAGAGTATGCTGCTGCTTCATTATTGGTGTATAGAAATGCAACAGATTTCTGTACATTGATTTTTGTATCCTACAGTTTTATGGAATTCATTTATCAGTTTTAGCTTTTTTGTGGAGTGTTTAGTTTCCTACATATAGTATCATGTCATCTGCAAATAGAGTTTTACTTCTTCCTCTCCAATTCGAATGCCTTTTATTTCTTTATGTTGTCTAATTGCTGTGATTTGGACTCCCAGTATTATGTTGAATAAAAGTGGTGTGAGTGGACATCCTTGTCTTGTTCCTATATTCTATTTTCTGTTCAAAGCTGTTGTTCTATTTTTTAAAGGGATGTTCATGACCTACGATATTGATTTCACAACTTTTAATAACTCATCATCTGCAATTTGAAAAACATGGCTTTATGAGACATGCAGTTAAATTATCTCCTAGATTTCAAAAGTTTTTTCTCCATAACTGTTAAGTCATAAGAAAATAACAAGTCTACATAATGTTGCTTTAGCTCCTTATAGACATGCTTCATTAATCTTATGAACTAATATTTTGCCCTTGTCCTTCATCAAAGGCTGAGATAAGGCCAAATGCATGCAGAGTGTCGTTTGAAGGGCAATATTCCATATGTGTTCCTCTTGGAGTTCAAGACAAAGTTTGGTGCTGACCAGTATATTTTACTAGGTAATTATTATTGAATAACATCTTTTAATTCCCATTTTTCCATGACTCTTAGGAAATTTAAAACTTTAGTACATGTGTATTATAGTTTCTCTTAACCTGGATTTTCTAGTTTGATTATGTCTTCTTCCATCTCTCCAAGCTCACTGTCCTTGTCTTCATCAGTAGTTACAAATCACTCTGCCCAATTCCTCTCATTCTCATCCTTACTTCACACTGCTGTAGAGTGATTTTTTTCCAAAGATGATTATCTAAAATACAAAAATGATCATTCGCATGCTTCAAATCTTTCCACCACCCTGTTTAGGGTTATCTAAGTGCAAAGGGCCTGAGGCAGGAGAGTTTGGTGTATTAGGCTGGTGTGACTAAGGCTTAGAAAGAAAGAGTAAGAACTGTTATGACATTGAAAACCCAAAAGACCATAGCGAGGAGTCTATTTTTTCCAGAACTAGAATAAAAATAAAAATAAAAAATAAAATATGACATTGAAAACCCAAAAGACCATAGTGAGGAGTTCCTAATAGGAACTCTTTAAGAGTTTTGAGTAGGGGAGTGATGTCGTGTGATTCCTTTTTGGCTGCTGTGAAAAGAATGAATTATAGGGGAGCTAATAAAGGAAACCAGAAGACCTGCCTGGAGGCTACTGCAGCATACAAGATGAGAGATAATGGTGCCTTGAACCAGGTGGCAGTGGTGGAGGTGGAAAGAGTGGATGCACTTGACATATGTTTTGGATGGTAAATTGACAGGGATTGCTGACTGACTGGGTGTGAAGACACTATAAAAAAAACTCAAGGATGACTCGGGTTTCAGGTGTCAACTGAGTAGCTGATAGTACCATTTACTGTGGGAAGACTGAAGAAGAATGAGGCTGCATGGCATTGAATGGGAGAAAGGAGTACAATGACTCATTCTGGGCACACACAGTTTGCAATCTGAAATCAGAGAAGTTCTAGGCTGGAGACACAGATTAACATTGGCTAAAGATGGAATTTCAAGCCTTAGAGAGTATGAACAGAAAAGAAGGAACCCAATCCAAGATCAGTGACACTCCAACAATAGAAGTTGGAATAAAGCAGGAAGAGCTAACAAAAAAAAAAAAATACTGAGAAGGAGCAACTGGAAAGGAAGTATGAACATGGGAAGAATGTGATATCATCAAAGCCATCTGGGAAGGAGTTGTCAATCTTGTTGAATGATGCTGAAAAGATGGATAAGGTAAGGATAGAAAAATAGCCATCGGGTTTTGGAAAACCTAGGTCATTGGTGACCTGAACAAGAACAGTTTTAGTGAATGGTGGAATGGAAGCCAAATGGAACGAGGTTGAAGACAAATGTGAGGAGAAAAAATACTGATGGCATGTGTGAGCTTCTCAATAAGAAGCTTTGCATATCTGCTTTGAGTTCCTTGGATAGCTTAAAGCATCCTGAAAATACGAATTTGGGGAATATGGTTTCACTGTTTATCTTGCCTTTAGGATCCCTTTCAATTTGAAGAAGTCAGCCCTCCCCTTGGTTCAGTCACTACTAATGCTTTTCATCTAGTTATTCTTTTCAAAAGACAGTTTTACGACTTGGCTGTGATCATTCTGCTTGTCAGTGTGCTTCAGGGCCTGAGGTTATCTCAAGATGGTGTGTTGGAGTCAGTACAAGTTTCATTTATTTAAAACTTGGACTTGGTAAAAGAGTCTCTTGAGATATAACACTTCCCTTCCCTGCCAGGCTTGGGAAGAGGAAACAAATCATACATGGCAAATATCATTTACACCATTCTAACACATTCGGAGCACTCTTACCAAATCCTAACGAAGGGAGAGATAGTATGTGTGCTCAACAGAGGAGTTCATAAAATGAGAAATATACAGTCATTTTAAGAATATATAATCCAATAAGGAAGTTGTGGGAAAGCTATGGACCCAATGTTCATTTTTCACTTGAAGAGATATCAATATTTAAAATTTCAAGATCTAAAAGTAGGATGAATTTTGTACCTCTCAACAGGAAAAAAGTACTGTTATTTTGTACCTAAGCAACTAGTTTCTTATTTCATAATAATAAATGAATTGCACCCCATTGCAGTCATGGAATTGCAATGGCTAGACTTTTAATATCCTCATTTTAGAAATTCTGACTATAGCCAGAACCCAATCAGAAATTAAATCCACTTCAAGCCAAGAGAAGGACCTTGTATCTTGAGCTTCTGATTGCTATACTATAGAATCATAGAACCTTCAAGGAGAAGGAATCCTAGATTTATCTAATGCAAGTTCCCACCTAAAACACAGGGATCATACCAATTCTGCCTGAAAATTTTATTGATGATGCCCTCACTACCACACAGAGTCAATACCATTTTGAAGCAGATCTAATAGAAAATTACTATGATTTCAATTCTGTTCTCTTCACATATATCACAGCACTCAAATATTTAAAGGTAAGTATAAAGCCTCTCCATTAAAAATGTTTCTCTTCAAGGCAAATAATAGTAACAAATAATTATTACCATTTTTGAATATTTACAATATATGCCTGTGAAAATTATGGTACATGTTTCATCCCATTATATATTTACAGTTATATTCTGAGGCGGCTGTGGTCAACTCTATGAGCTCCATCTCTCTTGCCTGCCCTCCTGCCATAGAGGATAGAAAACCAAATGCTTTCTTTCTTCATCCCCCTTGTGGCCAAGGGTTGCTATAGAATTCAGTTTTGGCCAAGTAGATGTAGAGGAAAATCTGGTAGGGGGATTCTGGGAAAAACTTTTCCTCCCTTTTAAAGGGAGAGAGGCATGTTGGAGGGTTTTTCTTTCTTTCATTTCCATGTTTGCTCTCACTGCTGCTAGATTTGGGACTTGAAATTGTGAGGGTGAGGTGTCTGGAACCACTGCTGCCATTTTCAACAATGGAGGGAAAATCAAGGAAATCACAGAGAACCTAGAAACTTCACACCATGCAGTCACTGAACTAACCCTAGAACCATGCATCTCTAGACTTCTTGATAAGTAAACAATGCTGTCTTTACTGACTGAGCCAAGATTAGCTGAAATTTCAGCTACCGATGCCACCATCAACCTGATAGAGTAGGCAACATTTTTATTCTCCTTTCACATAGGAGGAACAGACTTAGAAAAAGTAAAGTAATATTCCAATGTTGCACAGAGAACAAAGGGCAGAACTGTGACTCAAACTCATAGCCCCAGAACAAAAATCTGATCCCCAGTTTCTTGAATTGGTTTTCACATCACATTTTTCAGATTCTTTGTTATGCTGAATAGCCTCGTATTGTCATAACTTGTTTTCTCACTGTCTCTCCTATGAGATCCTTACAGCCAAGTACAGTCACTCCAAAATCTGACTAAAGTAAAGGGTGAAAGAACATTAACTATCTCATTCTGTACACATACATGAACACAGACCAGAATTCCATGGCCAACCATGTGCTCTGGGCTGTGCAGCAGTTAGAGGGGCCAAGAAAACTGGTTAGGCTGAGTGTCATGGTAAATAGTGTCATCTGTGTACAGACTAGTATTAAACAGTACCCAGATAATTGATTAGAGAGAGCTAATTAAATGTATAGACAGATGCATCCTCCAACCAGGGATTTACAAGTCTATACACATGGCTGGTCAATAAATATGCCACATGGGATAGAATTAAGAGCTATATTGGAGCCAGTGACTAGACTGACTGACTGAATTAATGAATGAAATCAGGATCTATTGCAGTTACAATTTTCCTTGATCACTCAGTCTTATCTTCTTTCACAGGAGGAGAGGATAGGAGAATTGTTTCTAACAATAGATGTTTTCCCAATACTCAATTCTTTTTTACCTGTTCTCCTTTTGATTCCCATTATTTTCAAAGGAAATAAAATTAGTCTCTAAGGTCTGGATTTCCTTTGTTTCCCCTACCAACACTTATTACTCTTCCTTTTCTAATCTTAAATAGTTTCAGTAGGTCTCTAGGAGTACCTAATTGCCCTGAAATTAACCAGGGATCAATTCTTTATATCAGATTTCAGGAGAACCTATAAATGTGAACCCATTTACTCATTATGATTATTTTAATCAACTTTCACCACTTTTTTTAGTAATCCTACTTCTTCTCTCATGGGGAGCCTATCTAGTTTTGGGCTCACTTGCTACAATAATTAGAAAACCCTTTAGACTAAAAGTCTAAATAAGGCTAAGATTAACATGTCTACAGTTCATAGAGTTACCAAAAGAACTTGTCAAAGCTAAAAACAGGAAAAGATCCAGGAAATAATGAAATTGTAAAGAGTGTTAGTATTATTTGAATTGTGTTCTCTTAATTGGTAAAGATGATGTCAGATAAGGAAAGCTATGGGTGTCTCTGAGAACATACTTAGAAATACTTTATTGCTCTGAATTTAATTTAATAGAACAGTGTAGCGTTTGGGAGTCCTCTTCATGAATGATATTTACAACCTGGTTTGCCTTCCCAGTAGAAGGAAAAATGTGTTACTATTAACCTAGTAGAAGAAAAACCCAGAGTTTGAAGCTACACATCTAAAGTCTTAAGCTAATGAAAACACAGGCAACTATGGAAACAGAATTGTTAGAATATTACTGGCATTGTTTACCTGTAATACAATTTATGAATGAAACATGCTAAAAAAAGACAACTAGTACATGCTTTGAAGTTGGTGTTAAACTTCCAATGTGACACAAGTAAAGAGGTTGTCACAAAATCCACCATTCCACTTCCCTCTGACAGGCAATACATCTAATGAACTGTCTGCCAAACATGATTTATTAGAACAATTTCTAACATGCTGGCCTAGGTTGTCAGGGTTCTAATGAAAGATTCTATGCCACCCCCAAGGATAAAAACCAAAATCAGACATTGCCACAAAAGTGAAAGCAATTGCCAGTGTGGCAGGAAAATGACCATATTCTTTTAAACTTGAGTGTGAGGCACTGAACACACAGGTCTGAACAGCATGGGTCCACTTATGTATAGATTATTTTCAACAAATATACAGTATTTTAAATGTATTTTCTTAATACTTTCCTTACAAAATATGTGTTAATCAACTGTTTATATTATCGTTAAAGCTTCATGTCAACAGTAAGTTTTTAGTAGTTAAGTTGGGGAGTCAAAAGTTATACACCTATTTTTGACTGTGCCGGGTCAGCACTCCTAGCCCCCCATTACTCAAGAGTCAACTGTACTGTGAATTTATTCCTGGTATCCTAACTAATGCTAAGTTCCAGGGACAATATGTTCATTTTCCAAACACAATTCTCACATATTCTCGATGGGAGTGGAAATCGATGCAACTTCTTTGGAGGACAATCCAGCCCAATTCTTCTCAATTAAAAATGTATATTCCCTATAACTCAGCAATTTCATTTTTAGTGGTCTGTGCAACATATATAATCCACATGTTTCCACAATTGTACATGCATTATTTATAAGAACTAAAGATTGGAAACACCATAAATGTCCGTCAAAAAAAATGGTTAAGTAAATTATGGTACATTCACACAACAGAATGCTACATGTAGCATTGTAAATTGTAAAACATCTATGTATTGCTAATTCTTAGACTTCATATTTTAAAAGTACATATTGCCATATTCACAGTATCTGTGACTTTTATTGATGAAAATCATGTATTTCATATCATATTACAGTTGTCTCAGCTGTCTGAAAATTGTGAAGTTCAACATCATTAGAAATTATAGTTTAATTTTTTAAATTTAATTTAGTTTAATTTTTAATTTTTTATAGTATTATAGTTATAGAAATTATAGAATTACAGTAAATCAGACACTAGAGCTTGTTATTTATTTGTGAATAAATAAGCACATATGTAACTATCATAAGTTGGATTTGTTAACTATATTTTAATATAAGTATTTCCTTTGTGTACTATCCCTTTTATTCTATTCTTTTAAAAGTATTACAGGACACCTGGGTGGCTCAGTTGGTTAAGCGACTGCCTTTGGCTCAGGTCATGATCCTGGAGTCCCGGGATTGAGTCCCACATCGGGCTCCCTGCTCAGCGGGGAGTCTGCTTCTCCCTCTGACCCACCCCCTTTCATGCTCTCTCTCTCTCTATCTCATTCTATCTCTCAAAGAAATAAAATATTAAAAAAAATTTTTTTAAAGTATTACAGACCTGAGAGAGGTCCATAGGCATGTCTAGACTTCCAAAAGTGTCAATGGGACCAAAGAGTAAGAAGCCCTGAAGAGATGCAGCATTTGCTAAAAGAGGAGTAACTAAGGTCTCATCCCTCTTCCTCAGAAAGCCCTGGAGAAGCTAAATAGCTAGAGGAAAGCTTGGAACAAAAAGGACAGAGGATAGGGAGCAGGGTAGAGGGCAGGCAGCCATGCGGCCATGGCGAGCTATTTTACCTTCTGCTCTTGCTTCTTCCCCATATTGCCCTAAAAGAGACATTGCAGGCCTGGTGGCCATATAGAGATCAGCATCCACAAAAGAAGCCCAGGTGTCTGGGCGTATCAAGGTATCAAAAAATTGCTGGAGTGTGGACAGATTCAGAGCTAGGGTATCCACTCCCCCACCCATCTTCTCCTCCTCCAAACCACCAGAATCAGTGGTTTTACAATCCTAGGACCATCCTTAGTCAGTTGTTATTCTCTGATGCCTAGAGTGCTATGCCCTGGGGTCCATATCTCCCTGCCTTATCTCACCAGAAGGGACACTAACCATGACCTGGCCTACACCCCCACATGATGCTAGTTGATGTTGCTAAAACCCCCAGGGGAACAAGCCCTCACACACCAAAATATCTAGACCCTTGAGGAACACTGTAGAAAACAGACACACTGAGAATGTGAACCAAATATATGGGATCAATGGATCCCTAATTTAAAGTGAGCATAATATCCATAAAGAGATAAAGGAGGGCTTTATTAGTTTTATATAAGATACTATAGAGTTGAAATCCCAGTTGGTAGCAGAAGGCATGCCTACTGTCAAGGAAGACAATTTGGTTCATAATTTGCTGTAAGCCCATGATGAAACTAAAATATTAATAAAATTGCTAATGGTTCTCACAAGGGCCTAGAGTAATAAAAACTAGTCAAACAAAGAGTAACAACAAAACAGGCAGTTAGTATCAATCATGAAGGGCCTCCTGGCTTTAAACCAAAGCTTTAAGAAAGAGAAAAATGAGGTTTGGTAAAGGGGAAAATGAAGGCATTCAACGCAGACAAAAATATAGATAAAAACACAAAGGTGGGACTAAAAAAAAAAAAAAGCAGAAACAAAAAAACCCAGACTTGGATAAAGCAAGGAGATTCATCTGGCTTGAGCTGATGAAGTATTAAGAAGAGTAAGGACAAAAAGTGAAAATTGATGTAGGTTATTGAATAAAAGATTAAGAAATTCAAATTTTATATGCTAGGCAAAAGGAAGCCACCAGAGAGTCTTATGCAGGTAATTAAAAGATTTCCATTTTACTTCTTTGGTTTGGAGGAAGATAAATACACTTAAAATCACACTCTCAGACTTTCTTTTTAAATCTGTCCTCATTAATAACTTGACATCTTCTGTAAAATTCAAGTCTTGAGGCATTACCAATTCTCCAGTGGAAGACCTGGTGGGAAACACAGGTGTTTCAAGATTTCCATGATAATGTATTTGGATTTTTGTAATCCTTCTTAGTAAGTCTCAGTTTCCAGAAAAGTCATCCTGAAAAAGAGTGCTCTTAGAATTTTTATATAATCATTGACATACTAAAATGTCATGGTCAAGATGCTAGCCTTAACTAGTATTAATGCATTTTTTACAAACTGAACATGAAAAAGTACTCTTTGTTAGCCATTTGGGTTATTTTCTCTGCTTGCTGAATCATTTCAGGAGTCTTTATTGTGAATTCTGAAGGTAAGATTAAAAACATGGTTATGGTTGCTTTTTAAAAGGCTTAGTTGTATTGTATCAAAGAAAACTGTTTTATGATGTCTTCTAATCCTCATATGATAAAAGGGCCCAAATACTTATTCATTACTTTTCTGGATTAATTTTATATCATAATCTGTAGCCATATACTTTATAATTTGATATTTCCCAGATTTGGGTTCAAAAATTTCAGTTATTTATTTGTTTGCTTCCTTACTTTCTAAACTAGGAATTTGATAAGAATTGGATATTAAATAACTCAAGATCATTCTCTTGGAATAGGTTTTGTTTTTAATTTATTTTTATCAGATTGTCCAGACAAATAATTTAGTTGTTGAGGAGTGTTGAAATGCTTCCAACAAAAATACAGCAGTCTCTTGATGCCCCTCTCCCCAGTTCCTCCTCCTGTGCCCAGAGTAAATCATTTTCAGCTTGTTGTTATTGTCCCCTCTGGCATTTACATCAGTATTTTAAAATAATGTATGCAGCCTTTTTCTCTCGATTCTGTCTAGAAACCAGATTCACCACTGACAAGATCAAAGTCCTTCTAATTCTTGTTCTTTGTAATGTGACCTATCTTCAAGATCTTTTTCTGTCCCTAATGTTTTGACATTTCACAATCATGTAGGTTCTTTTCATGCATTGTGCTGGCATTCATCTCTTCCAGTTTGAGGAAATATTCTTGTATTTCTTTCTCACTATTTTCTCTATACTTCCCACCCCCCCAACACACAATTCCTATTCATCAGATATTGTCTCTATTTTTTTTTAAATTCTGATGTCATCTGTTTTTCTTTTTGCTCAATTTCCTTTTCCATTTCCTTTAATGGTATGCTGTTCTTGTTTTATTTGTGCAATATTTCTCTTATCTCTCTGATGTTTCCTTTCAGATTTTTCTCTTCTTGCATTTTCTTTTTCTTTTCCTCCTGATTTTTGTTTCTCCCTTGTTGTTTATTTCATTCTCTTTCTTTTATGTTGGAGATTATCCTCAAATACCCAGTTATCACTGGCTGTTCTTCTGTTTAAGAATGAGGCACTAAGAAATCACCTGACATCTGTCTGTGAAAGGATAAGTTTGTGTGCTGGTGGCTATAATGCAGGACAATGGAGAAAGCCAATGGTTTTTTACTTGTGGATACTCCATTTCCATATCAGCATGTCTTTCCTCTGGATTTGTTTGTTTTCTCCATGGAAGGAGATTCTAATCTCCTGTTTCAGAGATGAGGTGATGACAAGGAAGGATAAATAACCTGCTGCTGTTCCAGAAATGAGTGGGGAAAAAATGTTCCTATTCTCTTGGTAACACTGTTTTCGGTATGCCACCTTCTTCCACTGTCTACCCTCTGTGTCTGAGGTCCCCAATCTAGAATCTCTAGTTTGTTTAATCCAGAAAATAAATATCCAGCTTCCCACTTCAGGAGAATAAAGGAAACACTCGGACCCTGTAGGATAGAAGTGAACCTACCTACCTCTGTTTTGAGAATGTACCTCAAATTTCTAAGCCTCTCTCAGGTTCTACAAAGCTCATCTACTTATTTCTGGTTATCACTCTTCACACACAAACACAGTCATTTGACCTTCCTCCCACCTGCTACATCATTTATGATTTCTCCATGTTTTTCTATATTCATGTCATTTGAATTAAACATCTCCTAGTTTTATTAGTAATAGAATTTGTTTTTTGTATATTTCTTATTCCTTTCATTGTTTGAGGATGACCTTTGAAGCCAACAGGTCAAAGCATATTTTTGTCAGGCAGCCTTGAAATAAAAATCTTCTGGGAAGTGATTGAAAAAATAGATCATTTTTTGATTGATGAGGATGCATAAGTTTTAGATCAGCACTGTCCAATAAAAGCTTTGATATGATGAGAATATTCTATTTTGGCATTGTTTGATATGGTGACTGCTAGCCCCATGTGGATATTGAATACCGAAATGCGGATAAGGAAATGAATTCTAAATTTTATTTAGTTTTAATTAATTTAAACCTTTAATACCTAAAGGTAGTCAGTGGCTTCTCTATTGGACAGTGCAGCTGTAGATAATAAATAAGTTGAGAAGCCAAACCAAGGCTCCAGGCCAGATAGATGGCCATTTCCAATCTGGCTACAGATTTAGTCTTTTCTCACTCATAAATAATTAATGCAATTCCCAAAGTACTATACTCTATACTTCTACAGTATTGTGAAGATTATTTTGTGCTGGAAGTTATACATGTCATCTATCATATCTACAGAAACTATCAAGAGTGCTCTAGTGCAGTATCCATTTATTTTTAAGAGATTTCAGGAGAAAAACTACCAGAATTGATGGACCACAAATGGCCCCCACCCCACTAAAATCTGAATGAACCCTCCTACTGCATAATGTATTGGCTATGTTAATTAAATTTTAGATAAGATTTGCTAAAAATAACTTATTAGTTTAAGAATAATTAATATCAAGTCCTTTTACATCAATTATTCAGGAATCTTTTGTCCTTAGAGATTCCTCCACATTTACTATCATAAGGATATGTAATTTACATACGGAAGAAAGATTGTTTATTCTATATATTCTAGCCAAGAGGCATATATCTAGAGCATTCTAGTTATCGGGATATAAAATTTAAAAGAGGAAACACAACACAGCTCCATTTTCAGCTCAAATGAACAGACTATTTCTGTGGGTTCTAATTTTCAAGTCATGAGTAGTGAGTAAGTTTCAGAAAATCATAAGCCATTAGAGTCCATATCCAGTCTGCTGAGTGATGCATTATAGTTCCTGTCTCTGGAACCGGACTCCAAGGAAACATATGTAAAAGTTGAAAACCACATTATATTATTTCTATCAGATTTCTCCATGAGATGATAAAGGGTGATCAGTAGTGAGAGAGCCATCCCAGAGGCTTGCTTCCCCTGGGCAACACAGACTTGCAGTTTGTTGAGGAGTAAACTGGAATAATGTTAGTTCCACACTTGGAAGAACATGAAAAATTACCTTTTTATTTATAATAGGAAAAACTGAACCTCTGATAAGATTATATTCATGGAATACTAGCAACATACACTGTTCTTCAATAAAAATTTCTAGTCAAGGTTCAGTTATACACTACTGTTTTGCTGCAAAAGTAAACAAAAATATCAAAAATCCTTTTTGTATCATCAGTGCTAGTAGTATTTTGATTTGAGTCTATGTAATGTTTGTGTTAAAGATGAGAGGCTGAATTTTTGTTAGTTTCTGCAGTTGAGAATATTACTGAATACCTGAAAGCTTTAACTATTATTTAATTATGAAGAATAATAATTGGTCTAAATAAAGGTTCATGTCTAAATCCCAGCAAAATATGGCCTAAGTCTGGGTCCCTGTGCAGTGTATATGATGAGTAAATCAAACACACTTGTGAAATCCGAGTGTTCTCCATATACTGAAGGATACTAATGACTTTAATAAGAGTGAAACGTTGTGCTTAAAGCAAACTGATTAACCTTGACAACAGAAGTGTAAACAAGTCTAATGAATATTAATTTTTCTTCTTCCCTGCATTAGCTGTAGCTGTTGACTGATTAGCTCTGACACCTACATGGTCAAATTAACAAGCACATTTGTAAGACATTTTCTATTGTTTATAATATCAACAATATTTCTGAATTTTGGTAGGTTGTTAATAGCAAGTTGTCATCATTTTTTAGAAATCTACCAGATTACCTTTGAAACAATCATATCTACTAGCTCCCATACTATAGAAGATACTCATTATAGAATGGATGGATATAGTTCCAATAATTTATAATGGGATTTCAGAAGCTACACTAAAATGTAGTAGTGATTCCATTATTAGACTTACACATGACCAGGATTACTTATCAGCAGCATTGATGCAAGGTCAGGCTTGATGTATCCAGAGCTACCATATTGAACTAAGTGCCACTTCCCATTGTGCCCTTGCCATCTGTATAATGACATCAAAGGAGACAAGGCAGGAGCAGATGGCACCAATGGCATACAAGAGCAAAAGTCACACCCACAGCATGCTGCTGAGTAATGAAAGTGAGGTGATGCACAGGCAGAGAGCAGAAGGAAATTAAGAAAGGGTCATGGTGGTGCTATGGACTTCTTAGCTCCCACCATCTTTAACAAGAGCAGCATGCCCCACCCACTCCTACCTCCTTCTTATAGGAAATGCTCTTCTACCACACCCAGCATGTGCTTCTAGCAAGGGCTGTCATGTTTTTACAGGATCCCAGTCTCTCTCACTCTAGTTGATTATCTCAGGAAGTCAGCACCTGGCCCAATCTATACCCATTCTGCCCAGAATCTGAACTAAGTAAAAAGAGGTATTCCTTCCCCCATGGTGGTGAGAAACACAAGATGAAAATCTGAGAGCTGTCAGTAGTGATGTCTCCAGCTAAGAGAAAAAAATAGTCTATAGTTACAGAGAATGACAACACCAACATGAAGTGAGAAACAAAGACAGGAGATATTTGAGGTTGGGTTTCAAAGAATAAAAATCTCTGAAATGGAAAAGAAATGGAACTCAGATGTAACTGCTTCTATCTCTCTTCACTTATGCAGGTAAAGGTATAAACTTTTAAAGTCCATGGTAGTGGGGTGCCTGGGTGGCTCAGTCAGTTAAGCATCCGACTCTTGATTTCGGATCAGGTCATGATCTCAGGGTCATGGGATAGAGCCCTGAATCAGGTTCCTTGTTCAGTGTGGAATCTGCTTGTCCCTCTCCCTCTACTCCTCCCCCTGCTCTTTCTCTCTCTCTCTCTCAAATAAATAAATAAATAAATAAATAAATAAATAAATAAATAAATAAATGCCATGGTAGAAACACGTAAAAACTGTAGTATCCAACCTTGGCAGCAACAGTCAAGACTGGCCAGAGAATTCCAAGATCATTTGCTTCCCCCTTTCCATATCTATAAAAGAAGCTGGGGGACGCCTGGGTGGCTCAGTTGGTTGAGTGTCTGATTTCAGTTCAGGTCATGATCCCGGCGTCCTGGGATTGAGTGCCCCATTGTGCTCCCTGCTAAGAGGGTGGTCTGCTTCTCCCCCTCCCTCTACCGCCCCCTGCTCATGTTCTCTCTCCTGCTCACTCTCTCTCAACTAAATAAATAAAATCTTAAAAAAAAAAAAGAACCTGATCTGTTTTATAATTATCTACCTTTTCCACAATAAGGGAAACATTTAGCCTATTCCTAACAATTTCTGCCCCTCCCCAAACTTCACTCCAGAAAGTTTTATTTGGGATGCCTGAAATATTTCCTCCTCTTAATCCTTTTAAATCTAGCTGAAGCCAGAACACTATCATAAATTTATCCTTAGAGAACACAACATTGGGATGGTTGGGTTCTTTTTTATGTGTATAATTAGGTTATCTCTGCAGAGGGAGTTGGAATGGGGGAGAGACAGTAGGCAAGAGGAATATTCAGCGAATCTATGTTGATTAAATTGCTTTATAGTAATGATGATACCATAATAATAGCAATGTGTTAGATTCTTTGTTAAATACTTTGCATATATTCATTTAATTCCGACAACAACCCTAGGAAGTAAGCACTAAAATCAGACTATTTTATAGATGAGAGAACGGAGGCATGGGCAGATTAACTTACTCAAGGTCACATGACTAATAATTGGCAGAATCCACATGCTAACAAAGTAACCTAGGGCTTGTATTTTTAACCAATATACCCTCCTATGTCTAATAGGAAGGAAATACTACTCATGTGTTGATTGTGTTACTGAAAGTAAACTAATAAGAATTTAAAATTTTTCTTTTTTTTTTTTTTTAGAAAGAGCGTGAGTGGTGGGCAGTGTGGGGGAGGGGCAAAGGGAGAGAGAGAAAATCTTAAGCAGGCTCCATGCCCAGAGCAAAGCCGTACATGGGGTTCTATCTCATGACCCTGAGATCATGACCTGAGCTGAAATCAAGAGTTGGATGCTTAACCGACTGAGCCACACAGCCTCCCCAAAAATTTGAAATATTTTTTGTAAGTTTGGAAAACTTTACACCAAAATATTAACAGTGGAAATTAATTTTAAATATTGGGAATAATTTTATCTTATTCATTTATTGTTTTATTGCTGTTATATTTCTTTTTTACAAATAGAAAAAAATACTTTCACAATAGAAAATGTCACTAGTTTTTAAGGTCACATAGTTCAAACTATCTTGTGGGACTTCCCACACTATCACAAGGAACATTCTATAAAGCATACAGCAGCTCCCTTTCTAATTGGTGATTGGGTGGCTCTGTTTTACGGTAATTGGCTGCAAGAGTTAGATTTTTCAGAGATGTTGTGCATGTGTTTTTCCCCATCTGGAGCAGCATGCTGTTTGAGAAGATGTATGTTATACCAAGTAAATATGAGCCTGAGTATAATAATGTTGACTTGCAGCTAATATCTGAGTGATACCAAAAGTGTGGGCCAAGAGAATTTTTTCATAGTATGATGAATACAGTATCTATAATTTTGTCTGGGAACAGTCATGCCTAAGGAGGAGAACTATGAAATGGCAGCATGATACCATGAAAAGAACATGAAATTGGGACAGCATGCTGGGATTTGGGGAGAAGCACTTTATCCCATTAGTAAAGGTTTTAATCCCAGTTGTACCTTAAATGGTATGACCTGTGTAAGCCATTTAAGCACTTTGGTCTTTATTTTCCTAGCAAATAGATACCAAATTTAAAATTTTATTTTTAATTTTTTTCCAAATTTAAAATTTTAATATTCCATGATTACATGCTAATCTAGTTGGTCATGTCTGTAGAACTCACTTTCATACTCTTGATTAAAAGTGAAATTTCCTAATCATTCAAAAACTGAACTTCCCCATCTTTTGGACAGATGTATAACACTCCCTCAGGGAAACAGGCTGCTATAGCTATTTGAATGTTTCCCTCTATTTAAATAAAAGTCAAATATACATATCCAAAAAGGCAGGACGGGCTGGTGAGAGTAATCCAGGAGACATGAGACTTGCTGTCTTGGTATCAACAGCACAATGGATGTCAGCTTTCAGTTCACATAGTGAAAGCAGCTTTTAATATTGATAGCTGCAAGTCAATGCTTTCTGACATGGATTCTAGTAGAAAAGAAAACAGACAAGTATAAAAATTTATTTCTGCCTAGAGATAGTTCATTTGGGAATGAGATGTCCTATATCCTAAAAGTTTATTTATCCCTCTAAACAGAACACAAGTAAAAGGAATCTGTTCTCAAAACTTAAGGGAAGTACAGATGGGCACAAGGGAACTTTTGGGTGTGCTGGAAATATTCTCTATTTCTTGATTGTGGGGGTGATAACATGGGTATATACATTTGTCAAGACATCAAATCATACAAATTAAATTGGATACATTTTATTGTATGCAACTTATACTTCATGGGTTAAATTTAAAAAACAGAAAAACCCATTGGGATATATTGTCCATCCACATACTCAAAAGGATTCCTTCTCACTTCTTTGAGCTAAAGATAAAAAAATTCAAAAATACTTACTCTAAAATATGCTTACCTTTCAGGGCACCTGGGTGGCTCAGTTGGTTGAGTGTCTATCCAACTCTTGATCTCAGCTCGGGTCTTGATCTCAGGGCTGTGAGTTCAAGCCCCACGTTGGGATCCATGCTAGACATGGAGCCTACTTAATAAAATATATATGCTTACTTTTCAACTCAGAAATCCCACCTAGATAAATCATCATTGTAGGGAACTACTAATTGATGAAAACTAAAATTTGTCTTCAAAGATGTCTACTATTCATTACAATGCTTTATTTTTTATTTTATTTTATTTTATTTTAATTACAATTAATTACAATGTTGCTTATTATAGCAAACAAAAGAATACAAGGTAAATGTTTGACCTTGGAAGATGGCAGCCTGGTTGGTTTCTATTTCTAAAATGAGGTTAATAATAGTACTTACCTTATGGGGTTGTTATGAGGATTAAATAAGCATTTGGAAAGTGCTTAAAACAGTGCCTGGCACATAGTAAATGTTGAATATATAATCATTAGGTGAGCAAAGTGTTTTCTTTCATACATTACAAAGGTCTAGCCTAACAAAGTTTATTTTGAAGTAACTTTCTCTACTAGATCTATGTTAACATAGTGATGATTTTATACTAAATAGATCTGACTTTTAATGATAAAGATAACAAATTATTTTTATGAGTAGTAACTTCAGATTTATAGAACTTTCTTCTATAGCCTTCTAAACACTGTCCTCTTCAGCATAGTATGCATACATACTATCATTTTTAAGAAAGAATATAAAAGTATGTGCTTTTTTAAGAAAAAAAATGAATATAAAAGTACATCTTTTTAAAGAAAGGAATATAAAAGTATATAAAAATGGAATTAAAAATTGTGTTTTTAGTGGAAAAATAAGCCAAAAATAAATGTAAGTGCTTATCTATAATGATCAGGAGGGAAAAAGGTGAAGATGAAAGAGATGGAAGCTATACTTCCCTGAATCAATTAGTTTTATAGTTTTTGTCTTTGGGCCCATGTAAATGTTTTATGTAATAAAAAACCAAATTAACCCAAAAGTGATAGTTAATTTTATGTGTCAACTTGAGCAGGCTAAGAGATGCCCAGATAGGTGGTAGGACATGATATCTGGGTGTGTCTGTGAGGATATTTTCCGAAGAGATTAGCATTTGAATTAGTGAACTGAGTAAAGCAGATGGCCCTCCCCAACGTGGGTGGGCAGCATCCAGTCCTTTGAGGGCCTGCATAGAGCAAAATATGTGGAGAAAAGGTGAATTTGCTCACTCTCCCAGTGTCTGCTAAGACATCCATCTCCTCCTGCCCTCAGACTCCTGGTTCATAGGGGTGCACACTCAGATCAAGACTCTCACCAGCAGCTTCTGGTTCCCAGGCCTGTGCATTCAGACTGAATCATACCAATGGCTTTCCTAGTTCTCTAGCTTGCAGATGGCAGATCGTGGGGCTTCTCAGCCTCTATAACTGTGTGAGGCAATTCCTATAATAAATCTCTTATATATGTCTCTCTATATCTTAATGGTTCTGCTTCTCTGGAGCACCTTGACTAATGTACCAAATTTTTAAAAATCCCTAAAAAATAAAAACAAATGAAATAAATAAATATAGTTGTAGGCTTAACCACCCAAAAATTATTTTGATGACTTTAATTATATATATATAACTTTATTTTATATACATATCAATTATATATTATAAATTTAATTATACAGCTTAGTGTGATATATCATAAAGGCAAAAAGAACTGTAAGGAAATCAAGCTATGTTTTTTTTTTATTTTTTAAACTATGTTTAATAGTCATATTAGTAACAGTAATAGTGGTATGGTTATTTTGAAATTGTATATTGTTAGTATCAAACAAAGAAAAATTATATTTTTATTAGAAACTAAGATCTACAGCACATGAGAAAGGAGTTACAAGTATAAAATCAAATAAATAAAAATTATAAATTTATATTGGAAATACTACTATGAACTCATGATATTTTTTTCTTGAAAAAAAATTTCTTAGTTCTGTCTTTTGATAAGGCCTAGAAACAACAACTGGCCCTGTAGCAATAAACACCCTTAGTGCCCAGGTTATGGTTTCTAAATACCATTTCTCACTAAGAGAGATACAAGGCATATTAGAAAAGTAGCTGATTCTAGAAAGTAGCTGGTTCCCAGGCCTGTGGGTTCAGATTGAATCATACCAATGGCTTTCCTAGTTCTCTAAGAGCTTGCAGATGGCAGATCGTGGGGCTTCTCAGCCTCTATAACTGTGTGAGGCAATTCCTATAATAAATCGCTTATATATATCTCTCTATATCTTAATGGTTCTGCTTCTCTGGAGCACCTTGACTAATATACCAAAATTTTAAAAATCCCTAAAAAATAAAAACAAATGAAATAAATAAACATAGTTGTAGGCTTAACCACCCAAAAATTATTTTGATGACTTTAATTATATATATATAAAACGTTATTTTATATACATATCAATTATATATTATAAATTTATCTCCCAGACACTGGGAGAGTGAGCAGATTCACCTAAAATCACCCTCTTGTCATGCCAGAAAGCAAGGATGCTTAGTGTGATATATCCTAAAGGCAAAAAGAACTGCAAGGAAATCAAGCTATGTTTATTTTTTTGTTTATTTTTTAAACTATGTTTAATAGCCATATTGTTAGTAGTAATAGTGGTATGGTTATTTTGAAATTGTATATTGTTAGTATCAAACAAACAAGCAAGGAAGCTATCAAAGATACTGAAGAAAAGTTGAAAGAAGAGAAGAGAAGGAAAAAAGAGAAACCAACTTGAAGGGATTTCCTTTTGGGCAAAGATGAAATAATTTGTGATTTCAAAAATATTATTTCAATGTATTGAAACATCATTTTCTTAATCCATAAGTTTCCTAATAATAGGCAAATATTTTTAAAAATTGAGCATGTCTCCTATTTTTCCTTTATAAACTTTCACTTTAAAATAACTGACAGAGAATTTCATAATAATTGGATGAAGTTGACATCACATGAACCCATTTGTCTCTTTCAACGTCACCAAAAAGAGGGACAACCAAACATTAAATGCCTCTAATTTAACACAATAGAACTCAATACCACCTATAAATATTCTTGCAAAGAAAGATAAAACCAAATCTGACCAAGCCTCTAGGTCTGATTATCAGTTTATTGAAAAGCCAGGTCTAGACTAACATGTAACTCATGACTAATCAGTAAATCCAGAAAGTGGGAAATTTGACATGACAAATGACCTGGTTTCTTTAATACATAAATAGCAAGCAGGGAAAAAAAAATGAAAGACTATAAATAAATGAGACATAAAAGATAGATCAACCTACTCGATGTGTGGCTCTTGTTCCTACTTAATTTGAAAAACAACAAAGGAAAACCACTATCAAATAAAAATTATAAGACAAATGGAGAAATTTAAACCATGACTACATATATGGAAAAGTTACTGTTGTTTTTATTTTAGGCATTATAATGGTATTATGTCTTTGCTTTTAAAAAAAAGTTTATCTTTTTAAAGATACATTTTTGAAGCATGTGTAGTCAAAATAAAAAGATGCTGGAGATTTGGTTTAAAATAATCCAGGTTGCGGGTGAAGGGTAAAAAGTAGGTGGGGTTAAAAATGAAACATGTGATGATCATTATAGAAATGGAATGATGGGTTCATGGAGTTTATTATACTGGCCTCAGCATTTGAAATTTTCCATAACAAAAACTACTACTTTCTCCTGATTCATACTGTTTTTGGATTCTTTGTTCTGGATGTTTGTAATTAAACTGTGGGCTGAGGCTTTCTTAAAATTGAATCAAGGCAAGATATGGGAGTGGAGTGGTAGTTGGGAAGCCACAGGTATATTAAACCTACAAATCTAATAGCTTCCAAGTAATAATATATTACTATATAATTACATGTGTCCTCACTTTTGTTTGACTTCAAATGAAGCTGCATTTCTTCAATTTGCTTCCGCTGGATAATAGTGTGCGATGAATGTCAAACATAATTAAAACATAGCAGAGCAAAGGAGAGACATTGTCAGCAGCCAGTGAATACGGTGCTGTTCTTCATCCATTAAACACTGTGCCACAGGCAGCTGAACAGATGCTGCCCTTAACTCAAAGGAGTTTATGGAGGAAGGAAGCAAATTCACAAGACAACATAACCCTGTTCTTCTCCCAGCCCTGTATTACCTGCACTAGTCATGGAGTTTCTTACCTATTTTCCTTGCCTCCAGAACTTCCCCCTCTAATTCTTCTAATTTTCCTGAAACTTGCCTGGCACAGACCCTGCTCTTGGCCGCTCAGGTCTCACCCAGTCGGTTCAAGTCAATCCAATTCCTTATCCTGGCATTCGAAGCCTCCCACCCTCTGGCTCTAACCTGTTTCCCACCCTAGCTCCAGCTACTTTCTTTCCTTCATTCCAAGCCCCAGGCAGATGAGTTACTTATTGTTTCCTTAACACAACCATACTCCTCATTTAGAGTTGCCACCTAGTTAAAGCTCTTGCATCCATCCTTTGTTTACCCCCTCCTGCCCCCCAGTTAATCTGAAAGGTCATTAAAAATACATTTAAAAACAACAACAACAACAACAACAACAACAACAAAAACCCTCCCAATCCTTTGATTGTCACTCCTATCTCAATGTCTGCCATTAGCCTTTCAAAGCCTTGTAGATACACATTCAACCGTTCTGTTCTTCTTCAAATTCCAAAGCCATTTGTCAGTCTCCTTCCACTAGCATCACTTTCCTCAAATCCTATACCCCTTCCAGTTGCTTCTTTCTAGCTAAACTCCTGTTTCAACCTGTACTTACCGGGCCCATATATACTTCACCTTTTATGATAATTATTTGTCAAACGTGTGTCTCCCCAGTTAAAACATAAATTCTGTATGGCAGGGACAACATTTGTCTTTTTGACATTGTAATCCCAGAGCCTGGAGCAAAGAGATAAAATTAACATTTTCAGTGAATAAATAAATGCAGTACATCTCTCATACCTTCATTTTATGTAATATCAATTATTCAATATGAGTTATCCAAGATTAATTTTGTATTTTCTCACATTAGTGCATTCTCTACTCCTTGTCAGGAATCATCTTTCTTTCCTTTTTTCATTAGGACATGTCTTAAATCCAAAGTTTCCTTACACAAATTTTTTTTCAAGCAGAGTATGTGTGAATTCTAACAATCCTAAAATAACCTGACAGAGTATGTATTCTTTAGATATTCATATCAAGGCTCCAAACAGGAAAATTTTTAAACAAATGTCAGGGAAAACATGAAATCTAATGATAGTAAATGATATGTGTATAAAATAGGGATTGGCAAAATGCAGCCCATGGGCCAAGTCTAACCAACAGACCATTTTTGTCAAGTTTTATTGGAATGCAGCCACACCCACTGACAAATTGTTCATGGCTACTTTGGCACCACAAAGACAGTCAAGGAGCCGTGACACATTGTGTGTCCCACTCAGCCTAAAATATTTACTATCTGTCCCTGTACAGAAAAAAGTTTGATGACCCTGGTAGGAAAGACTGTTTTTTAGAGGATAGAGCATGAGGGATTTGTGACTGGGGCCCCACTGGGAAGATAGACATCTCTAGGGAACCCAGCTGGAGCTATAGAGTGAACAACTTTGCAATGTGTAGTGAATCTCCAGATAAAAAGGTAAAAAAAACTAAGGTACAGAGTCACGACGTAGAAAGCCATGCCTAAAGGAAAACAACTGATTACTAGAAAACAGCAATCCCAACAGGGATGCTCTGTTTGCAGTTTGAGTGACCTCACAAAGCAAGTATCCAAAGGAAATGATTCCAAACCCAGGTGTACTGTGCCTGAATTAATTATCTGAGTTTGGTTGTGATGTTACACTAGGGGTTGTGTGATGATCTGGTGGTTGATGCTGGGAGCCACAACGGAAGTATGAGACCCAGGGATATTAGGAAGGGATGAGTAGAGAATGAAAAGCATGGCAGGGGCACACAGCTGGGTGCCTGTGGGCAAATTAATTCATCAACAACTTTGGGCCTCCATTACCCCACATGTCAGATGGGGAATGATAATATGTAAAAGCTTAAATAAGAAAATGTACATGCATGCAAATGTTGGCATAATCAAATAAACCCATCTTTGATCAGGCTGAATGGAACACAGTAATCTCTCATGAAGAATTTTGTCATAATCATGGATATTGGCCAAGGAAGCTCTCCATAAATAATGGTGATTATTCTCACAGTATAAGTACATTTAAATGGTCGCATGGGGTTGCTTTTCCTCAACTAGCCATAGGGGCAAAAGTATTGCATGTTTTCTTACATGTGGCAGGTGGTTACCCAGAGTTATCTCACAGAGATGACATGACTTTTTCTTTTTAATTTTCACACAAATTTACATGACAGCTTTTCTGTGAAACTGCAGTAGTTTCACAGAAACTATTGATACAACTATTATTTGTATGGCTCCTCAATGACTTAGAATTCCTATCAGATTCTCTCCTGATCCCTAAAGTCACATAAGAAAATATTGACCCCGTGGGATTATACAAGCAGGTGGCATTACCTGCTTCACAGTCTTTCTTACTCTTCCTTTAAGATAATTTCTGATTTGGTCTGTTTGACCAAGGTCTTCCGTAGAAGACCAAGGAATTGTGCTTATATGGCATTTTTCTTTGCCCTTTGATGGGGAGCATGCTTTCATTGGTTCATCAAGGGCCTACCATGTGCCAGATATTCCTCTAGGATTCGTGTGCACAGTAGTGAACTTCTTAAGGTAATACTAGATCCTGTAACAAATAAAACTCCAAATTCCATTGGCTTAAAACTGTGAATGTGTATTTCTGGCTTCTGTAAAGTCAAATATATGGGAAGAGGGAGGGGACACTGCTTCACCTAGTGATTCAGGAACGTGGGTGGTGGAGTCTCTGCTGTGTTTTATACATGGCTCCCATAAAGGTACTGAGATAGCAGATGAGACATAAAAGCATGGACAATGCTCCAAGGATTTAATGGGTCAGGACAAGAAGGGGTATACCTCTCTTCCATCCACATTCCATTGGCTAGTTCTCAGTCATGTGACCCCACCTAGCTGCAGGGATGCTGAGGAACGGTGTCTATGACTAGAAATCCCTTTGTTGCAACAACTCTGTGCTATTAAAGCATAAAATTTAGCCAGAAAGCTGGCTATTCTGCCACACTTCCTTGTAAAGGTGAGACACCAGGAACAATTACGTGCATAAATATTTGAGTGAGATCCAAGTTCTGAAAAAGCAAGCTTGTCCAAGGGGACAGGTAAGTTCACATTTTCTGTCACAAAATAGCTCATTGGGGAATTTTTATTAAGATGCATCGAACCCTCTGAATGTAACTCATAAATGCTTTCACACCAAAAGTAGAAAAGGAGAGATATACATAAAACAGAGGTTAATACAGGGTAGTTATTTTTTTGTTCATTTGGTCGACTTTTTAGAGTAACTTCATTTTACAACTTTTATTAGATCATTCAATTGTTTCCTCAAACTTTTCCTTCTTGAATTTGTTACTATAATCTTAGAGGATGAATAAATAAATAAACAAATAATTGCTGTTGGAAACTTGCTTGATGAACATCTGTCATGGTGTTTAATTATGTTAATAGCACCATAAAAAATGCATTAATAACTTTTGCAGTCTTGAACTGTTCACCATTAAATTGTGTGGATCATGAAGTTTTTGCCAGGGAAAAAAACCCAGAAGTTTCCAACTATCACAGGAACTCTGGGTCCTAATTAAGCAATCAGATTCGACAAAGTGTGTATTAATGTAAGATCTCATACCTCGGAGGCATTGAAAAGCTGAATTCTGTTCCCTGAAAGTCAATTACAATTTGTAGTGTCACAGTATCACTTAAAATGTCCTAAATTGTATCTGAAAGTATCTCCAGAGTCAAGGAGAGGGAAAAAGTTTTAATCCCTCCACTGTGGGTCACTCAGTCTGAAAGGCATTTACTTCTGGGTTCAGGCATAACTATGTTGTGTCATGGTTCTGTCTGTTTTTACCTAAAATTACAAGTGTGGTAATTATTTCTTGGATGTTCCCTCTTATATCATAGTATACAGGTTATGTTAGTTGTCAGCTACAATGATGAAAGACAAAAAGATACCATATTTAGAAAAGAACCCTGCATTTAATGAGGCAATGTGTCTCAGCAGGAGAAACAGTGTTCCTTGAGGGTCTTTTGGAAATTTGTGGGGGCATGTTTGGTTGTCCCAATTATTGGAAGGCATTACTCGTCTTAGTGATATGCAGAAAAGTCTCATGTAATGAAGAACTGTCCAGCAGTGGGCACAGGTTAGTATCACACCAGATCTTCATGAAGATAAACTATCTTCATTATCTGACCCCAGAACCTAACTCTGTTTTATGTATTAACATAAATTATATTTTGCACAATTTTTAGGCTCACTGACATTTCTAGGAATGTACCTACCATGTAAATCCATGGAAGATTGTCCTTTCTTTTGTTCACAATTTGACAAAGAGATATTAACCATTTTAAAAAATCGTGTTCCTAGTTGTGGTCCTGGTTCTGATATTTGAACTGCCGGTTTTAGACAGTTGGTGTTTTAGCACTCCTGTTTGTGTGGATTCTAATTTTAAGTAAACATGTGAATACTTTTTATGTTTCCTTGTATAGTCACGCCTGAACTTCCATAACTGACCTGTTATAAACTATTTCCCTTTTATTTCTCTTTTATTTCTAGGTGGGGTTTGTTTAAATCTCTGAATATCAGGGGACTCACAGAATCTTTGCAGAATTAAGTTTAAGAGGATTGAGAACCATTGTTTAGGGCAGTATAGGTTTTCAGGATTGCAATGAGATCATAATTATACTGATGGCTAACATTTGTTGATGCTTACTATGTGCCAGCCAGTGTCTAATCACTTTGCAAATATCTCCTCATTTGATTCTCATGAGTAACCTCTCAAATGGGTACTATTTTTGTCTCTATTTTACAAGTGAGACAAGTGAGCATAGAGCAGTTAAATGATTTGGCCAATATAGTTAATAAATAATAGAGCATCATTTGAATCCAAGTCTGTCTGACCTCAAAGCCAGGGTGCTTGATTGGCCAATCTAGAAAATTCTGGATTATTCTAGATACTTATTCTAAATAATTCTGAAAATTCTAGATTGCCCAACAATCTAGAAAAGATTGCTGCATTGTCTGGTGGAACAACCAAAAGCAGGTAATAGCTGTGTATCTGACCCATCACTGCTTCCAACACAGCAAATCACTCTCTTAATTTCAAGAGATGAGAGAGGCTACCTAAGACAGTGCTTCCCAAACTTTAATGTGCATGCTCACCCAAGGATCTTATGAAAATGCAAATTCCTATTCAATAGATAGCCGCTGGTCTACAGACCACTTTTTATGAAACAAAGACCTAACAATAAGTTTCAAATATCAATGCATCCTAGCTACAGAAAATGGTTAATTTCCATATAATTGAAATAGTAGAAAAATGCAAGCAGCAAAAAAAAATGCAACATTTTCAATGTTTCCATAAGTGAAAATCTGCATTACTATCATGTAAGAGGAAAATATAAGGAAATATTAGAACAACAAAAGAGGTTAGTGAATATAACATAGAACCGGTACGCACAATTAGGAATCTCACCAAAACTCCAAAATATAATGAGCCGCAGAAATGAGTGGATATTTTACACGGAAAAATATAAGTAATCAAATATTAAACTTAGGTAATATGTAACAGCATGTATATTGAAATTATAAAATATATCAACTGATTAAATATAAAGATGTTAAACAATATTTATTGGAAAAAATCATATTAAAACAAAGAATTAGCCATATTTTTGCTCTCAGCATACTAGCTAAGACATTTATATTTTAATCTAAAGCTAGTTAGAATGTGGAAAAATATGTACATTGATATATTTCTGGTTGCAATAAAAACAAAGGTGATTATAGGATAATTTGGCAACTTTTATTAAAAAATCATGAAAATGTTCATACTCTATGACCAAAAACCCTCTTATGCTAGGCTCTTCAGAGTACCAAAGGATTTACCCTGAAAAAACAATACAACAAAGAAAAAGGTTTAGAGCTTTTCTTGTCTAGAGCTCAATTCAGTTTAGCAAATTTTTATGGGGAGCCTACTGAGGCCCATGTATGAGACAGTGTTGTAGGTGCCTGGGGAGCATTGGGATTGAAAAAGGTGAAGATCTATGTACAGCTCTCAGGAGAATCAGATAATAAATAGTGAATGCCATAAGGATACTTTATAGTATGTCAGAATGTTATTGGTGCTATTGAAAAAGAAAATGCAGAGGAGGGCAACGAGGATCAGCATTTAGGGTGAGTGCATAAGCAGGAATCATGTTGGGTTTTCACTGAGTGCAGTGTGGAGCCATTGTTGGGTTCTGAGTAAAGGAGGAACAATAGTTATAATATCGAGAAAAAGACCGCCTCTCATGTTCAACAGCAGGAGAAGAGCTTAAGACTTTGAAGTGAATAAACCCCATGGAAGAATGTAAAGTCTTCATTTATAATAAGATACAAAATAAAAGATAAAAACATTTCTGTATGAAAATCATGGGAAAGAAAAGATAAAGCCAAATTGATTATAATTTTTATCATCGTATTAAAGTGAGAGATGATTAGTGAGAAAAAAAGGAAGTACATTTTCATATGTATACAATGTGTGTGTTTACCTGACCAAGTGGCAAAATAAAAAAAAAAGGAAAGAAGATCTTTAGATCAACCAACTAAGTCCTGCATCTAGCACAGCACTATTATATATACATATAATATATATATGTATGTAATACGTATATGTGTATATATGTATATGTATATGACAGCATAATCTCACGGTTGCCATGACATACATTCCTATATTCTTCTTTACATAAACTACAGGTAGATACAGTCAGGTCAAATACACAACAAAATTAAATCCTTCTAAGGTCGTAAGGGTTCCTCTCACCTTGGACTTCTTTTTTGCCACCCTTACATTTTATGGAGGTAGGTAATTTAAGGTCCTTCTAACTCTGAATATCTATGATTCTTTGGTATTTTTGTAATTAATTTAGCCTCAAACTTCTGACCTCTATTGCTTTAGCACCCAAGGTAAGGCTCAGACGTATCAGGAAAGACAGAAAGCAGAGCCACATGGAATTAACAAAACTTCAGATGTATCTGCTTATTCTCCTATTTTAAAAATAAAAACGCAACAGGAGCCTCCAAGGTCAAAATCTCCTGTACTCGGCCCTTCTCCATGAACAACTTCTTCCTATACTCGCACAAAGCCTTTGACCCCTAAGAAGCCGCAGCATTGATAATTATGTCTCAAAAACAACTCTTTATATGGTATCCACTCTATAATGGATTCAGAGACATGAATAAAACATCTTAATTCTCAAGTATTTCTTTTTAAATTAATTTTTGAAAGAAAAATATCTTGTAAAGAAAGGACATTTTTTTTTGAGGCTCTTGCATAGAAGGATAGAGTTTTCATGGCCTATCTTGTTAAAAATGTTCTAGTACCCATCTGATGCACACTTATTTATGGATTTTAGACTAAAAGCTCTTTTTTGCCAGTTTTCTTCACAAGCACTTATCTCGACGTCCTCATTAGGTGATTTTTCTCTTTTCTTTTTTGTTGAGGCCCAGCCATGCCCTTGGTACTTTCTTTTGTTCCATGCTGCAAAAGGAATGGTTTTAAAGGCTCCCTCTCCACCAGTCCCACCTTTTTTTTTTTTTTTCTTTGTAATTAGCCTTATTTGAGGACCAGGGAAGCAAAAGACTGGAAAGAAATACAAAAACTGTTGAACAAAAGATACGATGTTCTTTACCCCAACCATATGCTGTATAGCTCGTGTACAACCTGGGTCAGATGATTCACATATATGCCTTTAAAATGAAAAGAGAAAGAAAAAAGAAAGAAAAAGAGAAAGCACTGACTTATACAGCAGCTGCATTGGTATAAACAGGCTGGGAGTAAATGTCACAGTGAAAGGAGAATAATACATTTTACCTTCACTGCAAAAGTAATTCACTTTAAAACCAAAGAACATGATGAAGCTCCTTAGCTGATAACAATGCTTGCAGAAATCCATTTGAAATATCTTAATATTAATTTTACTTTAATTGGGATGAGAGAAACACTTCTTTTTTCAAACCCTAATCATGCTTTGTCACTTGAGCCACACACAAGTGGAATTGTCCAGCTAGATCCTTTGGTTTTGATGCAGTGATGATTAATGAAGTAATTTTTTTCTGCCTGCTCTTTTCCTTAATTCATTAGTTAAAAACCTATGCCTAAGTAGAGGGCCAAAGGATTTATGTCAGCCTTGTCTCTACAAGTAAAACTCTAGCTTTCAGGAGATTAAAATTCATAAATACCAACTGACTATTGGGCCTGGAATAGTGTTACTCCTCAAAAAGAAACACAAAAGGTTTCATACCAATAAAATTCCATGAGAATGGCCATCAAGGACACCTTTAATGGGACAATTCTACAAAAAATGAAGACTGAGGTTTGTCAAGGACCGATCTGTCTTCCTCCCCACTCTACCCCATAAAGTAAACATTTTAAAGATTGTAGGTTTTGTTTATTGTTTATTTGTCTGTATTCCATTTTGGTTAGGCAAGTATTAACGACCCAACAGGAAACATAGAGCATACTCTAACTGACTAATTTAAGGAGAATTCAGCAAATAGACTATTTTTTTTAAGATTTTGTTTATTTATTTGACAGAGAGAGATACACAGCGAGAGAGAGAACACAAGAAAGGGGAGTGGGAGAGGGAGAAGCAGGCTTCCCGCTGCGCAGGGAGCCCGATGTGGGGCTTGATCCCAGGACCCTGGGACCATGCCCTGAGCCGAAGGCAGACGCTTAACGACTGAGCCACCCAGGCGCCACCAGCAAATAGACTATTTATAAAAGTGTGAAAGGGTTTTAGAACGACCAACATGGTGCAGTTGGTAGCCATTACCACCCCTCAGCCTGAAGTGGCAAAAAGAAGAAATCATCAAAATCTAGAGAGGTAGCTATATGAAATGAACTATGGCTTTTTGAAGAGACTTGTAGCCAACCCACAATGACCTAGCAAAGCTGAAGTTAGAGGAACAAACACCCAGCCCTTCTCACTTCCTGCCCTCTGATTTTCTGCAGATGCCTCCCATTAGCTAAACCCCACTAAAAACCAAAGGGCAAGGGAGCTAGTGATGCCATCCTACAGATCAGCCTCCCCAGACACAGAGCAGGTGAACGGGGAATCAGGAGGGGCAAATAGAAGCTATCCATTTTTTTTTAAAGTCCCAGGTAAGTACCTCTTTCTCTCCCTACTTTTCAGTATAGACAGGTGTCTATTCGCCTTAAGTTTTCTTTGCCTTTATGTAAAATCAGTTTAATGAAACTCTTTTAGGAAACAATTCTAAACGGCAAAACTAGTCTTCTTAATTATGTTAACAGATCTCAAAGAGCTCAAAATATCTTAAAAAATGTTAATGCTCCCCTCTTCACCCACTACTGGGTAGAAAGTAATTAATGATATGGTCGTTTCATTTAACAAATATTTATTGAGTACTTACCAAATAGATGCCAAGGCACCATCTGAGAACATAGAGTGCCCAAAGGCAAATCAAATAAGGATCCCGTCACTAGCATATATCTCTGGATTCCTTGCATCCCTTCCTGATTTCTTCCATTGTGTGTACTCAGCCACAAGATAGTGCACATGGCCCAGGCCTACCAATCAACATGTTCCTGTCTTCTGGCTAGCGTGATGGGTTCAGGATGGATAAATTATCTAAGACAGGTAAGAGTCTTATTTGGGACTTTTCTGCCATATTTATCAAGAAAGAAGTATCCTTTCAAAATGAATTGTTCAGTAAAAAGGGTGTAAAAAATGTCTGTAAGAAAGATGAGGCCAAATTGGGATGAACAGAGCTGAGAAGAAGAGAAAGAGCCTGAGCTGCTGGATTCAGCCATGCCTGAAGCCTGTCAGATTTCTCAGTGTTCTGAGAAGTGATCTTATTAAAAAGAAATTATCTTGTTTTGCTTAAGCTACAACTTTATCCCTTACAAGGAATTGAATCTTGACTAATGCCTTATCCTCAAGAAGGTTATATGTAATAGGGAAGATAGATACATAAGTAAAACACAAAATACAAAGTTACAAATGGCATTTTAAAAAAATGAAGAGCTTGGGGAGGCTAAGTTTATTTATAGAAGTAATTATCTGAATAATCAATGAAATGAAGATGCCATTTAAACTGGCCCCTAAGTCACAGAAAAAATGTGAACGTGCCTATCTTTGAGGGTGGGGGCACAGAGGGGGCAGATGTGGTGTGGTATTTTTGTATTTACAGTTCACAAAGAGAGGTGAAAAAAATGGAAAACATGTTACAATTTATTCCTAGTGAGGACACAAACATTAAAAGAAAAATGTATGTGACTCCTAGACCGTAAATTACTTAAGAGCACTTCACTTTTTATAGTAAGACCATGAATCATTTGGGGTTTTCTTATCATGTTTCTAGTTTTCAAACTGCATGTTGGTACTAACGAGAAAATAGATTTTTTAAACAATAAAGAGAAAATGCCAAAATCGATTATAAAGGGAGAAGAGAGTCACAGTTAATGTTGAATTTTTAAAATGTTAATACTCAAGTCCATTTAGTTTTGAATTTTTCTAAGATTAAAGATGCATTTTTTTTGGTCAACAGCTCTTAAAAGTATGCCCACAAATTCAAGGATAGAATTAGCAGAGGCCACTGCCAGTCCAGGCTTCAAACCACTTACTATTTTTACAGGTTGCCCAAGATCAATATCTGTGTCAGGACACTTACCTTAACACTTTTCTGTCACTCTAGGAAACCCAATTTTAGTACACCATTTTATCAAAGAGAATCAAAAAAACTCAAGCAATACAGTTACTTGAACCTAATAAAACCATCAAAACTGAAAAATTCAAGCAGGTTATATAAGGGGTGGAGCTACATCAAAGCCTGGGAATAGTTTGAGCATTTCCTTTACATGAGGGACAAATGGATTTTATTTGTTTAAAACTGAACACTGCTAACTGTGAACATGCTTGCCTCCATCCATTTGCACTAACAAAGTAAAATCAAAAAGTTTTATAAAATTAATTAACATATTATAAAGACTATACCCAGCTTAGACTCAGGACAAGTGACAATCTTGTTACTCCTGGAGAATATAGAAAAGGCCTCCACTCCCTCTCAGATGTTTTAGGTGCCATTATTTTACAATTATTCTGAACAATTATTCTGAATTTGGATAACAAATTCTTGGCATCCTTCCTCCCCAACCAGCTTTAATCTTCTCAACAGATTTTTTTTTCCTTCCAGTTCTATGAGGTATTCTTTAACTTTTGCATTGCTGGAGGTATGGGAAAGAAGGCAGACAAGGAATTGGGATCATCATCATCATCATATAAAATTTAAGACAATTTTATGTGGCATCACAAAAATTCTTTCTCAGGTTAATTTTTCTATTTACTGTTGATATCAGATATTAATTGCTCTGTTTTACAGCATCTTCTTATGATTCTAAATAAAATATAATGTCCTCTTCACAAAATTCTAAGTATGCACTAGTAAATTAGATAGGTATATACAAATTTTGGAGTGGGCTGAACAGTTTATTAACCTCACTATGCTGTTAAGAAAAACTCAGGATAATTTTAAGAACCTTGCTACTATAAATAAAAAAAATAAAATAAAGGGAAAAAATAGTGTCCAGAAACAAACCCAAGTTATATTCAGGAAATAAATGTCATTTTATTTTTTATTTTTATTTTTTCACATTTTTAAAATTTTAATTCCAGTATAACTAACATACAGTGTTTTGTACAATATAGTGATTCAACAATTCTATACATTTCTCAGTGTTCATTGTGATAAGTTTACTCTTAATGTCCTTAACATATTTCAGCCATCCTCCCTACCTCCCCTCCGGCTAACATCAGTTTGTTCTCTATAGTTAAGAGTCCGTTTTTTGGTTTGTCTCTTTTTCTCTTTGTTCATTCATTTTGTAACTTAAATTCCACATATGAGTGAAATCATGTGGATATAGCATTTGTCTCTGACTGACTTACTTCACTTAGCATTTTACCCTTGAGATCCATCCATGTTGTTGGAAATGGCAAGATTCCATCCTTTTTGATGACTAAGTAATACTCTATTATATATGTTATATGTTACATATTATATATATTATATATAATATATATACATATACACATATATATCATATGTATATATACCACTTCTTTATCTGTTCATCTATCCTTGGACACTTGGGTTGCTTTCATATTTGGGCTATTGTAAATAATGCTGTAATAAACACAGGGGTGCATATATCTTTTCAAATTAGAGTTTTCATATTATTTGCGTAAATACCCAGTAGTAGAATTACTGGATCATATGGTAATTCTATTTTTAATTTTTTGAAGAACTTCCATACTGTTTTTCAAAATGACTGCACCAATTTGCATTCCCACCAAAAATGCACAACGGTTTCTTTTTCTCCACATCCTCACCAACACTTGTTGTTTCTTGTTTTTTATTTTAGCCACTCTGACAGGTGTGAGGTGATATCTCATTGTAGTTTTGATTTGCATTTGCCTGATGATTAGTGATGATGAGCATCTTTGCATGTATCTGTTGGCCATCTGTATGTCTTCTTTAAAGAAATATCTGTTCATATCTACTGTTCATTTTTAATTGGATTTTGGTTTTTTGGCGTTGAGTTGTATAACTTCTTTATATATTTTGGATACTAATTCTTTATCAGATATGCCATTTGCAAATATCTTTTCCCATTCAGTAGTTTATCTTTTAGTTTTATTGATTGTTTCCTTTGCTGTGTAGAAGCTTTTTATTTTGATGTAGTCCCAATAGTTTATTTTTACTTCTGTTTCCCTTGCCTCAGGAAACATATCTAGAAAAATGTTGTTCTGGGGGCACCTGGGTGGCTCATTTGGTTGGTCATCTGCCTTCGGCTCAGGTCATGGTCCCAGGGTCCTGGGATCAAGCCCTGCATCAGGCTCCCTGCTTGGCGGGGAGCCTGCTTCTCTCTCTCCCTCTCCTCCTGCTCGTGTTCCCTCTCTCGCTGTGTCTCTCTCTGTCAAATAAATAAATTAAAAAAAAATGTTGCTCTGGCCAATGTCAGAGAAATTACTGCCTGTGCTTTCTTCCAGAATTTTTATGGTTTCAGGTCTCACATTTAGGTCTTTCATCCATTTTGAGTTTATCTTTTTGTATGGTGAAAGAAAGTGGTCCTATTTCATTCCTTTGCATGTTGTTGTCCACTTTTCCCAACACAATTTGTTGAAGAGAATCTCTTCTTCCCTTTGCATATTCATGCTTCCTTTATCAAAGATTAACTGACCATATAATCATGAGTTCATTTCTGGGCTCCCTATTTTGTTCTGTTGATAATTATGTCAATTTTGTGTTTAATATTTTATTTATTTATTTCCAGAGAGAGACAGAGAGAGCAGAGTGTGAGTGGGGGGGAGCAGAGGGAGAGAGAGAGAGAGAGAGAGAGAGAGAGAGAGAATCTTAACTAGGCACCGTTCTCAGTGCAGAGCCTGACACGGGGCTCAACCTCACAACTCTGAGATCATGACCTGAGCTGAAATCAAGAGTCAGATGCTTAACCAACTAGGTCACCCAGGCACCCCTCCATGTGTCTGTTTTTGTGACAGCACCATACTGTTTTGATTACTACAGCTTCGTAGCATAACTTGGAATCTGGGATTGTGATACCTCTAATTTTGTTTTTCTTTTTCAAGATTGCTTTGGCTATTCATGGTCTTTTGTGGTTCCATACCAATTTTAGTATTGTTTTATCTAGTTCTGTAAAAAAAAATGCTGTTGGTGTTATGATATGAATTGCATTAAATCTGTAGATTGCTTTGGGTAGTATAGACATTTTAACAATATTTGTTCTCACTATCCATGAGCATGGAATATCTTTCAGTTTGTGTCATCTTCAATTTCTTTCATCAATGTAGTTTTCAAAGTACAAGTCTTTCACCTACTTGATTAAGTTTATCCCAAGGTATTTTATTATTTATTTTTTATTTATTTATCCCTAGGTATTTATTATTTTTTTATTGTTTTAGTATTTATTATTATAAATAGGACTGTTTCCTTGATGTCTTTTTGCTACTTCATTATTAGTGTATAGAAATGCAACAGATTTCTGTATATTGATTTTGTATCCTGCAAACTTACTGAATTTATTTATCAGTTCTAGTAGTTTTTTGGTGGAGTATTTAGGGTTTTCTATATATAGTAACATGTAATCTACAAATAGTGAAAGTTTTACTTCTTCCTTTTACTGATTTGGATGCATTTTCTTTATTTTTCTTTTCTGATTGCTACAGCTAGGACTATGTACTATGTTGAATAAAAGTGATGAGAGTGGACATCCTTGTCTTATTCCTGATTTTAGGGGACAAGTTCAGTTTTTCCCCAGTGAATATGATGCTTGCTGTGATTTTTTTCATATATGGCTTTTATTATGCTGAGGTAGAGTCCATCTAAACCTACTTTGTTGAGAGTTTTTGTCATGATGGATGTTGTACTCTATTAAATGCTTTTTCAGCATCTATTGAAATGATCATATGGTTTTTATCCTTTCTCTTTTGAGGTGATGTACCGTGTTGATTGATTTGTGAATATTGAGCCATCCTTGCATCCCAGGAATAAATCTCACTTGATCCTGGTGAATGATTTTTTTTAAATATATTGTTGGATTTGATTTATTAATATTTTGTTGAGCATTTTTGCATCTATGGTCATCAGATATAATGGCCTGTAGTTCTCTTTTTTAAGTAGTGCCTTTATCTGGTCCTTTTTGAGTCCTTTCTCTTTTTTTATGAGTCTGGCTAAAAGTTTATCAATTTTATTGATCTTTTCAACAATATGGATGGATGGATCCAAAGGTATAATGCTCAGGAAATAAGTCAGTCAGAGAAAGAGAAATATCATATGATTTCACTCATATGTGGGATTTAATGTACCAAAAAAAAAAAAAAAAGAACAAAGAAAAAAGACAAAAACACAGGCTCTTAGGTAGAGAGAACAAACTGATGTTTACCAGAGGGAAGGTGGGGTTGGGGAAGGTTGAAACAGGTGAAGAGGATTGAGTATACTTACCACAAGGAGCAATGAATGATGTATAGAATTGTTGAATCACTATATTGTACACCTGAAACTAATGCAATACTGTATGCTAACTATACTAGAATTTAAAAAAAAAATTCCTGTTTCATTGATCTATTCTATTGTTTTTGTTTTTTTTTTTTTAGTTTCGATTTCATTTATTTCTGCTCCAATCTTTATTATTTCCTTCCTTCTCCTAGTTTTAGGTTTTCTTTGTTCTTTGTCTAGCTCCTTTATGTGTTAGATTGGGGTTCAGTTTTTTTATGGGTTTTTTTGTGATTTTTCTTGCTTCTTTAGGTAGGCCTGTATTGCTATAAATTTCCCTCCTAATATAGCTTTTGTTGCATCCCAAAGATTTTAGAAGTTGTTTTTCACTTTCATTTGTCTCCATGAATTTATTTCCTCTTTGATTTATTGGTTGACCCAGTCATTATTTCATAGCATGTTATTTAACCTCTACATATTTGTGTTCTTTCCAGATATTTTCTTGTGCTTGATTTCTAGTGCTATAGCATTGTTGCATGGTATGACTTCAATCTTTTTAAATTTGTTGAGATTTATTTTATGGCCTAATATGTAATATATTTTAGAATGTTCCATGTGCACTTAACAAGAATGTGTATTCTGCTGTTTTAGGATAGAATGTTCCGAATATATCTGTTGAATCCATCTGGTCCAATGCGTCATTCAAAGCCATTGTTTCCTTGTTCATGTTGTTTAGATGATCTGTCCATTGATGTAAGTGGGGTGTTGAAGTCCCCTACTATTATATTATTATCAATTACTTCCTTTATGTTATTAGCTGCTTTATATATTTGGGGGCTCCCATGTTGTGTGCATAAATATTTACAGTTGTTATATCTTCTTGTTCAATTGTCCCCTTTATGATTATATAGTTCCTTCTTTATCTCTTGTTACAGTCTTTGTTTAAAGCCTATTTTGTCCCATAGAAATATTGCTACCCTGGCTTTCTTTTCACTTCCATTTGCAGGATAAATGCTTTCCCATCCCTTCATTTTCAATCTGCATATGTCTTTAAGTCTAAAATGAGTCTCTTGTAGACATCATGTAGTTTGGTCTTTTGTTTTTGTTTTTGTTTTTTTAATCCATGCCATCACCCTATGTTTTTTGTTGTTGTTGTTGCAGCATTATTTCTTTAAATTTTTTATTGTTATGTTAATCACCATACATTACATCATTAGTTTTTGATGTAGTGTTCCATGATTCATTGTTTGTGCATAACACCCAGTGCTCCATGCAAAACATGCTCTCTTTAAGACCCATCACCAGGCTAACCCATCCCCCCACCCCTCTAGAACCCTCAGTTTGTTTTTCAGAGTCCATCGTCTCTCATGGTTCGTCTCCCCCTCCGATTTACTCCCCTTCATTCTTCCCCTCCTGCTATCTTCTTCTTTTTTTTTCTTAACATATATTGCATTATTTGTTTCAGAATTACAAATCTGTAATTCAACAGTCTTGTACAATTCACAGCGCTCACCATAGCACATACCCTCCCCAATGTCTATCACCCAGCCACCCCATCCCTCCCACCCCTCACCACTCCAGCAACCCTCAGTTTGTTTCCTGAGATTAAGAATTCCCCATATCAGGGAGGTCATATGATACATGTCTTTCTCTGATTGACTTATTTCACTCAGCATAATACCCTCCAGTTCCATCCATGTCGTTGCAAATGGCAAGATCTCATTCCTTTTGATGGCTGCGTAATATTCCATTGTGTATATATACCACTTCTTCTTTATCCATTCGTCTGTCGATGGACATCTTGGCTCTTTCCACAGTTTGGCTATTGTGGACATTGCTGCTATAAACATTGGGGTGCACGTACCCCTTCGGATCCCTACATTTGTATCTTTGGGGTAAATACCCAGTAGTGCAATTGCTGGATTGTATGGTAGCTCTATTTTCAACTTTCTGAGGAACCTCCATACTGTTTTCCAGAGTGGTTGCACCAGCTTGCATCCCCACCAACAGTGTAGGAGGGTTCCCCTTTTTCCGCATCCCCGCCAACATCTATCGTTTCCTGACTTGTTAATTTTAGCCGTTCTGACTGGTGTGAGGTGGTATCTCATTGAGGTTTTGATTTTCACCCTATGTTTTGATTGAGCATTTTGTCCATTTATATTGAAAGTAATTACTGACAAATATGTACTTACTGCCATTTTTTTATTTGTTTTATGGTTGTTTTTGTAGTTCTTCTCTGTTCCTTTCTTCTCTTGATGTCTTCTTTCAGAGTTTGCTGGCTTTCTATAGTGATATATGTGGAAACATTTCTCTTTATTTTTTGCATATATAATACCAGTTTTTGATTTGTGGTTACCACTAGGTTATATATAACATCTTATGCATATAGCAGTCTATATTAAGTTGATTGTCTCTTAAATTTGAACCTATTCTAAAAGCACTAAATTTTTACTCCTCTCCCTGCCCCCCCCCCGCCATGTTTTAAGTGCATGGTGTAGTACTTTACATCCTTTTATGTTATGACTCCCTTGACTGATCTATATAAATATATATATAATTTTACTGCTTTTGTGTTTCCTACTTCTTTTACTCCTGTTTATGGTCTTTGCTTTCCACTCAGAGTCCCCTTTAACATTCCTTATGGGGCTGGTTTAGTGGTCATGAATTCCTTTAACTTGTGTTTGGGAAACTCTTTATCTCTCCATTTTGAAGGATAGTCTTTCTGGATACAGTACGCTTGGTTGCAGGTTTTTTTTTTCTTTCAGTGCTTTGAATATATCATGGCACTTTCTTCTGGCCTGCAAAGTTTCTGCTAAAGTCAGTTGATAGCCTTATGTGGTTTCCCTTGTATGTAACTTTTCTTTTCTCTTGCTGCTTTAAAAATTCTTTCTTTATTACTATTTTTAGCCATTTTAGTTACTATGTGTTAGTGTGGACCTCCTTGGATTGATTTTGTTGGGGGCTTTCTGTGCATTCTGAACCTGGATTTCTATTTCCTTCCCCAGATTTGAGAAGTTTTCAGATAGTATTTTCTCAAATGAATTTTCTACCCCCCTTTCTCTGTCTTCTCCTTCTGGGATCCCTATAATGCAAATGTTATTACACTTGGTGGTGTCACTGAGTCCCCTTAGTCCATTTTTTATTATTATTTTTTTCTCTCTCCTTTTCAGCTTGATTGTTTTCCATTACTCTTTCATCTAGGTCACTGATCTGTTCTTCTGCTTCCTCTAATCTACTATTATCCCCTCTAGTGTATTTTTAATTTCAGTGATTGAGTTCATCATACCTGATTGGTTCTTTTTTATGTTTTCTATCTCTTTATTGAGGGTCTTACTGAGGTCTTTCCATTCTTTTCTCATGTCCAGTCTTATGACCATTACTTTAAATTCTCTATTAGGCACATTACCTATCTCTATCTCATTAGCTCTCTTCCTGTGATTTTGTCCTGTTCTTTCATTTGAGACATATTCCTCTGTCTCCTCATTTTGTCTGTTTCTATGTGTTAGAAAAACCAGCTACATCTGTTCTTGAACAAGTGGCCTCACAAAGAAGAGGTCCTATAGTGCCCTACAGTTCAGTGTTCCCTGTTTGCCAGAATCCAGTACTTCAGGGGTGTCTCCTATGTGTGTTGAGCGCCCTCATGTTGTGGCTGATTCACGTTTGCCACTAGTCATCTGTAATGGCTCTCTCTGCCTGTTGTGGGCAGGGCTTGGTCCCTCTGTTGTTAGTGGGCCAGTCTTGGACCACCTTGAGCTTGAATTGAACCAGACCAGGTACTCACCAGAGATGCAGTAGCAGCAAACTGCAAGGTGCTTTCCCTGTGTTGTGCCTTAAAAGCTTTCATTGGTGGGCAGGGCCCACAGTCAGACCAGATATTTGACCCCAACCCACTGCTGAGACTGAAGTCAAACTGGTGTGTGTGGTTATCTTCCATTCTCACCAGGGCAAGAGTCACTTTGGGGTGGTACTGGTTCTTATTGGGGCTGCTTACACACTGGCAAGTTTGTGGCACCACTTTGGATGTACTCCTGGCAAGGACTTGTTGGAAGGAGAACGTCTGCAGGAAAAGATGGGGGTGGGACACATGGTACCAGCAAGGCCCTTGCCAGTCTGCTATGGGAGGGGACTGCACCTGCCTGAGAAAATTCCTGCCCAGTCCAGGAGGGTTAAGTCTACAGAAAAGTACAGGAGTAGGGCACGCTATTAACAAGCTAGGTGGAGAGTGTTGGTGCTCCACTGGTTCTGGCAGATGTCTGTGTATCTAGACTTGGGAGTTTGGGAAGGAAACGGTGCCCATCAGCTCTTTAATTTTTGGAATAGTCTTCCAAAGATCTCTGCCCTTCCAGCACCTGCTCTGAGATTAGTAAACAAATCTCCCTCCCGTATACCCCATTTTTCAAACTGCTGTTTCTATGCTGTATCTCGGTGGGGCTATTTGTTATGCTATCTCTTTAAGGGCAAGGACTCAGTTTCCGTTGCCCTCTGGCTCTCCCAGAGCTAAACCAGCTGATTTTTAAAGTTCCAGGTATTAAGCCCCACTGATTGTAAGAACTCATGAAGTTTGGCCCCTCTGGTTTTCAAAACCAAATGTTATAGAGATTCATCTTCCCAGTGCAGATCCCCTGTGCCTGGGATACCTGGTGGGGGTCTACTCCTCTTCTCCCTCTGCAGCCCCTACTTTTCCTCCCTCTCATGGTCAGTTTGGCTCCCAACCACATCTCCACTCTTCCTTCTCTCTTTGATGTGGCCTCTTCTCTCCATTTAGCTGTGGAGAGTCTGTTGTGCCAGCCTTCTGGTTGTTTCTAGGTTATTTACACTGATATTGGTGTTACCTATGTGTATTGTGGGAAGAGGTGAACCTAGGATCCTCCTGTACTGCCATCTTCCCATCAACTTAATGGCATTTTAAATCAGCAGGGAAAGAGAAAACTATTCAATAACTAATTTTAAGACAATTGGCTATCTACTTGGAAAAAAATACTATATCATTATTTCACACCACCCCCACAAAAACAAATTCCAGATAAATAAATCTATTTATCAATTTAAATCTATTTTAACTATATATGCTATAGAAGACAATATAGTAAATATTTATAATAATCTCACTATAAGGAAGATAATTATAAAGTTTGCCAAGAAATGTAGAAAACATGAAGGAAAATTTGTGAGACCTGACAACATATAATTTCATTACCTTTGTAAACTGCAAGATACCATAAACAAAAGTATGTAGTTTGAATCAATAGATTGGAAGAAAATATTTTGAACACTTAGCCCAGATGAAGGGCTAGTATCTTTAATACCTAAATGGTTCTTACAACTCAAAATTGAGAAAAGCAAACAATCCAATTAAAAATTGTCCCTGAAGGATAAAAATAGATGTTAAACTCATATTCAGACAGTAATAAAAAAAATGCTCAGTAAAATAACAATGAAATATAGTGGCAAATGTTTAGAAGCTTGATAACAAAATATTAACAAGAATGTAAAGAAATAGGCAATACAATTCATGTTGGTGAAAATGTAAATTGATATAGCCTTTATGAAAGGAAAATACAACAGTATCAATAGTATCAATATTTTAAATCCCTGTACTCCATGACCTGGCAATCTTATCAAGGGGAGTCTATCCTATAGAAATACTGGCACGAGTGTACACACATATCTATAAAAGAATGATTGTTTCTTTTGTTTAAAATAGCAAAAAGTCAGTTCTAATCTATATAGTTATTTAAAGGACACTAGAAAAATAAATTATAGCATATCTACTTATTTCAGTCATCTAATACTGCATAACAAACTACTCCAAAACATATCGTTTAACAGAACATAATTTATTATTTCTCATGATTCTGTGGGGTGGGAATACAGTTGTGGTATTGACTGGTGGCCAATAATGTGCTACGACAGCTGGTGACCAGTCTAGGTTGGAAGTTCCAAAAGGCCTCATTCACCTTTGGTGCCTCAGTGCTCCTCAGATGGCCTCTCTCTCTTCACATGGGTCTCCACACAGGATGGTGGTCCCATGATAGTCGGACTTCTCACATGGCAGATGGTTTTCAAGAGACAGCATTCCAAGAGGACAAGCCCCCTTGTGGAAATACCTATCAAGCTTTTGCTGTCCATTTGGTCAAATCAAGTCACATGGCAAGCTCAGTATCAGTATGGGAGGGAACTACACAAAGGCATAGATACCAGAAAATGTGGTCCTTTAGGGCTACCAGTGCACCAGTCTCCAGAACATGCAATAGCAATAACACAGCCATTTTGTTAATTATATTAATTGTGATTACTGGGAATTAGGATTGGAATGGAAAAGGTTTTGGTTTTTTATTTTTTTAATTATTGTTGTTTGGTTTAGACAAAAATTTTTACTTTATCTTTTGTATGCTTTAAATGTGTTAAACTACTTCGTGTTACTTCTGTAGATTTTTAAAAAGAAAAAGTATCCAGAAACCTCCTTTAGTTCATTGTGCAGACGTATAAGCAGTTGCAATACACCACATGTGGCCTGCTAAAGCAGTGTGCTAAGAAAGGGTGACAGGTAAGAAAAATAGTACAGAGACATAAATTATGGCAGGACAACTTATAATAACTTTTTGAACAGTTTTAAAGCATGAAAGTTACTTTCATAATTTCTTCCTTCTCTAAATGTGACTTGTCATGGGCAAAATGCAACTGAGATTTCGGTAGTAAAATTTAATATGTTTTGCCAAAAAAAACCCAAAAAAACAAAACTACCAGATGGATTTTTAATTTATCTGTTTCTGCTGACTGAGTAGTTACCAGAATAGGATAGTAATAACAATGATATTAATAATAACACAGCACATAGTACCTGTCGAGCCCTATATTAATTATATCACCTATATAATAAGCCTATAAATTGTCTACTACTGTAATCTGCATTTTGCAATCAAGGACACTGACTCTTACCCTAGGTCATATAACAAGTGGAGGCTGAGATTTGATCTCAGGAAGTCCTGGTCCAGAGCTCCTAGTGTACTGCTTCTCCATGGGAATGATGGTAGATGGTCTCTATATACATAAACATCCTCAAAGAATTACAAGCTCTATCCTTAATACAAATACATAAGGGTGATAGCTAAAAGTCTTCACTATTTAAAGCCATTTTCCATGATCATTTGGGGTATAGCTAGCTGAGGTTAAGTGTACATTTATGTCCATGATCTTGATTTCAGCATCACACTAATTCAGAGGTAGTTGGGTCATGTAGCTTGCTTCTAGCACCACACATCAGTCTCTGTGCCATAAGAATTCTCTGTGGCAGGCAGAATCTGATCTCCCAATATTCTAATGCTGAAATTAGAGAGCTCAAACAACAGCTGATTGCACACCATGAGATCCACTAAAATCTGACAGCAGGTGTATTCACCAATTTTGACCATAATGACGGCAATAAGGAGACTTTCTGTTAAAGGGACAAGAGAGCAGATATCTGGCACCAGGCACTGGAAAAAAGCAAGACAATTTTAAACAAGTACCACATGTGGTGACTCATTAGATGTTGAGAGCTAATAAGAGACTGAGGATTTTTAGCTTAGCACTGATGCTGTGGACAGCAGGATATCCTAACATCTAGAAATTGAGAATGAATCAGGAGGTGGTGATAAATCCTGTGCTGATGCCTGGTGTGTGGAACTGTTATATTTTTAGGATAAAGGCAAAGATATAAAAATTGAAGAGAGTGCCAGAATGGAGAAAATATATTGAGAGATCTGCACGTTTGTGGGTTCATTCATTCATTAAGCAAGTACGACAATGTGGTGGGTAGCATCTTAGATTTCAGAATACAGAAGTTAACAAGAGAGACATGGCACCTTCCTGATGGAGCCGATAATCTAATGGAAAGAAAACAATTAACCAGATAAAGAGTATAAGGTGTGATGGGTATTGGGATACTAGACAATAGGATATCATTGGGGTCTTGTCCTAGAGAAGTGAAGAAATTCCAGTGGAAGTGCTGGTCCAGGACAAGAAGGAATAATGCAGAGGGAGGGAGGTCCCATAAGTAGGGACCTGAGCACAGAAAGTCAGAGACGGCAGGAGCTGGGGGTGACTAGTGGGCATGGAGAGGTGGACAGGGGCCAGATGTTTATTTCTATAGAAAAGTGTCTCTATTCTTACAGACATGAAAGTTATTCTAGTAGCCACCATTTTTAAAAAGTAGCCAGATAACCAACATTTATATTTTCAGAAATTGCTGTGTGCCACACCATGAACAAGATAAAGTCCCTGCTCTCAGAGCTTATCTAATAATAGAGGGATTCAGACACTAAACCCATAAAAAGATAAATGCAAATAAGTATCCACCAAGTGCTAGGAAAATATGGTGCTATGGGAGGGAATGAGTGAGGGGCAGGGAACACTTTAACTCTGTTGGGCAAGAATGACCCCTCTTAGGGAGGAAATATTTGAAGTGAGGTTTGAACAATGAGAGGGGAAGAGGCATGTGAAGGTCTGGGGAAAGCATGTCAAACAGAAGGACAGCAAACACCTAGAGGCAGAAACAAGCAGATATGTGTTCAAGGCCCAGAAACTAGGCCAGTGTGGCCAAAGAGAGGAAATGAAGGGAGGTTTAAGTTATACTGTGTCAGAGGGATGAATAGAGGACAGATCAGGTAGAACCTCGAAGGAAGTGTGACCAAACATCCAGTTTGGCCCAAGATAACCCCAGTTACCACCCTTCAACCCAATTTAGTTATTAATAATTAATTATTAATTTATTATTCTCCCTTTTACCCTCTAAAGCTTATAGGATATGGCAAATTGCTTAGGTCTGTTTCAGATGAAATCCGCTGGGAACTTTTAAGCAAGGGAATGACGTGATCTTATTCATGCCTTAGCAAAATTGCTTGGCTGCAATTTAAACAAGTTCTGGAAAGGGGAAGAACAGGGCAGAGAGCCCAGCAGGAGGTCTCACATTTCCCTTCATACTGTATAAGGCCCTGATACCCAAAAAAACTTGGGTTTCTCACAGTACTCCAGAACCTTGTAATTTGGAAAGAATCTTAGAGTTTACTTTGTCTATAATTCATATTCTGTGTAACAATGCAATGTTATAACAGTTGATGCTTACAACTGGCTTTGATGAAACTAAAATGAAACTCAGTTTTTAAAGAGAAAACTACCATTGAATAAAGAAGCAGGGGACTTAGAAAAAAAACTGTCTTTGAAGCAAGACAGTGCCCGATATGAGTCCTCACTCTTTGTGAACTTTGTGACCTTAGGTAAATTACTTAGCCTCTCAGAGCCTTTCATTTGCCAACTGTAAAATAGAAATAAAAATGACCACCTGGTTGCCTTTAAAGAATTAAAGTGTAAAGCACTAACTGATGCATAGTATTTCAATATTATAAAAAGAAATTAAGTAGGGGGCGGAGCAAGATGGCAGAGGAGTAGGAGACCTGGATTTCGTCTGGTCTCAGGAATTCAGCTGAATAGGGATCAAACCATTCTGAACACCTACGAACTCAACAGGAGATTGAAGAAGAGAGTAGCAACAACTCTCTGAACAGAGAAGCGACCACTTACTGGAAGGTAGGACGTGCGGAGAAGTGAATCCGAGGCGATATTCGGGAGGATAGACAGCGGGGGAGGGGGCCTCCTTTGGCTGCTTCTAGCAAGTGATAGAGCAGCAGAGCACAAAATTGAAACTTTTAGAAGTCAGCTCCGCTGAGGGACGTCGCTCCAGTGGCTAAGCGGGGGGTGGAACCCTCGCGGGACAGTGTGGTCTCAGGACCCTCGGGGTCACAGAAAGACCGGGGGTGCCTGAGTGCGGCAGAGCTCCCAGGTATCGAAGCGGGGAAGCCGGCTACAGAGACGGAGCCGAGGCGCGGGCTCTCAGCTCGGGGTTGCCACACACTGTGATCCACAGCCCAGTCGGGCCACTGCTCCTCCAGCAGGGACCCAACAAGCGGCAGAGCTGGGGAGACTCCCCTTCCTCCCCCGGGAGGAGCGGCGCGGGAGCGCACCACAGAGATCTGCTGGGTTTGGAGACTCCACACGGGGTGGGGAGCCAGAGATAGAAACACTCGGTCATAGGCCGGGTGAGCACGGAGTGCGGCCGGAGACCAGGGAGACGGGAGTGACTGCTCTTCTCTGGGGGCGCACTGAGGAGCGGGGCCCCAAGTTCTCGGCTCTTCCGGGCAGAGAATGGGAGGCCACCATTTTCACTCTAGTCCTCCAAACCTGTACCGAGAGCTTGCAGGGAACAAAAGCTCCTGAGAGCAAACCCAAGCAGATTGCTTAGCCCGGACTCACAAGGGCAGGGCAATTCCGCCTCCGGTAAAGACATTTGGGAACCACGGCAACAGGCCCCTCCCCCAGAAGATCAGCAGGAACAGCCAGCAAGCCAAGACCAAGTTTAGCGATCAAGGAGGAGAATTGCGGCGCTAGGGGAATAATACACATAGAATTCATGGCTTTTTTACCATGATTCATTAGTTTTTCAAAGTTAATTTTTTTAACTGTTTTTTTTTTGAAGTTTTCTTTTTCCCTTATTCAACCAACATCTTATCAATCCCTTTTTTAAAAGAACATTTTTTATTTTTCATTTTTAGAGTCATATTTTATCCCTTCATAATAGTTACCCTTATTTTTGGCATATATATATAAGTTGTTCTCTCTTTAAAATTTTGAGATACAGTTTCTTCTTACAGATCAAAATATACCCTAAATCACCAGTGTATGGCTTTGTTCTAGTCTCCTGCCTGATCACGTTCTCTCCCTTTTTTTTCTTTACTCTTTTTTTTAAATCTTCTTCTTTGTTCAAACAACTTCTTATCAATTCCTTTCATAAAATCTTTTATAATTTTCATCTTTACAGTCATCTGCCATCCCTTCATTGTATCAACCCTTATTTTGTACATATATAAATCTTTCTTCCTTTAAAATTTCAGGAGGCACTTTCTTCTAACACCAAAATATGCCCAAAATCTAGTGTGTGGCACTGATCTATGCACTAGCCTGATCATATTTGATCATATTCTGTTTTTTTTGTTTTGTTCTATTTTTGTTTGTTTTTATCTTTTTCTTTTTTTTCCTCTTTCTTTTTTCTTTCTTTCCCTTTCTTTTCCCCTGGTTTCAGGTTTTTTCTGATTTGTATAGAGTATATTTGCTGGGGACATTGTTAACCTGTTAGCATTTTGTTCTCTCATTCATCTATTCTCCTCTGGACAAAATGACAAGACGAAAAAACTCACCTCAGCAAAAAGAACAAGAGGTAGTACCGTCTGCCAGGGACCTACTCAATACAGATATTAGTACGATGTCGGACCTAGAGTTCAGAATCATGACTTTAAAGATACTAGCTGGGCTTGAAAAAAGCGTGGAAGTTATTAGAGAAACCCTTTCTGGAGAAATAAAAGAACTAAAATCTAACCAAGTCGAAATCAAAAAGGCTATTGATGAGGTGCAATCAAAAATGGGGGCACTAACTGCTAGGATAAATGAGGCAGAAGACAATCAGCGATATAGAAGACCAAATGATGGAAAATAAAGAGGCTGAGAAAAAGAGGGAGAAACAACTACAGGATCATGAGGGCAGAATTCGAGAGATAAGCGATACAATAAGATGAAACAACATTAGAATAATTGGGATCCCAGAAGAAGAAGAAAGAGAGGGGCAGAAGGTATATTGGAGCAAATTATAGCAGAGAACTTCCCTAACGTGGGGAAGGAAACAGGCATCAAAATCCAGGAGGCACAGAGAACCCCTCTCAAAATCACTAAAAATAGGTCAACACCCTGACATCTAATAGTAAAACTTATGAGTCTCAGAGACAAAGAGAAAATCCTAAAAGCAGCTCAGGAGAAGAGATATGTAACCTACAATGGTAGAAACATTAGATTGGCAACAGATCTATCCACAGAGACCTGGCAGGCCAGAAAGGACTGGCATGATATCTTCAGAGCACCAAACGAGAAAAATATGCAGCCAAGAATACTATATCCAGCTAGGCTGTCATTGAAAATAGAAGGAGAGATAAAAAGCTTCCAGGACAAACAAAAACTAAAGGAATTTGCAAACACAAAACCAGCCCTCCAAGCAATATTGAAAGGGGTCCTCTAAGCAAAGAGAGAGCCTAAAAGCAGCATAGATCAGAAAGGAACACAGACAATAGACAGTCACAGTCACCTTACAGGCAATACAATGGCACTAAATTCATATCTTTCAATAGTTACCCTGAATGTAAATGGGCTAAATGCCTCAATCAAAAGACACAGGCTATCAGATTGGATTAAAAAACAAGACCCATCGATATGCTGTCTGCAAGAGACTCATTTTAGACCCAAAGACACCCCCACATTGAAAGTGAGGGGGTGGAAAACCATTTAACATGCTAATGGACACCAAAAGAAAGCTAGGGTGGCAATCCTTATATCAGACAAATTAGATTTTAAAACAAAGACTGTAATAAGAGATGAAGAAGGACACTATATCTTACTTAAAGGTTCTATCCAACAAGAAGATCTAACAATTGTAAATATCTATGCCCCTAACATGGGAGCAGCCAATTTTATAAGGAAATTAATAACAAAAGCAAAGGAACACAATGACAACAATACAAGAATAGTGGGGGACTTTAACACCCCCCTGACTGAAATGGACAGATCATCAAAGCAAAAGATCAACAAGGAAATAAAGACGTTAAATGAAACACTGGACCAAATGGACTTCACAGACATATTCAGAACATTCCAAGCCAAAGTAACGGAATACACATTCTTCTCTAGTGCCCATGGAACATTCTCCAGAATAGATCACATCCTAGGTCACAAATCAGGTCTCAACCGGTACCAAAAGATTGGGATTCTTCCCTGCATATTTTCAGACCACAATGCTTTGAAACTAGAACTCAATCACAAGAGGAAAGTCAGAAAGAACTCAAATACATGGAGGCTAAAGAGCATCCTACTAAAGAATGAATGGGTCAACCAGGAAATTAAAGAAGAATTAAAAAAATTCATGGAAACCAATGAAAATGAAAACACAACTGTTCAAAATCTTTGGGATACAGCAAAGGCAGTCCTGAGAGGAAAGTATATAGCAATACAAGCCTTTCTCAAGAAACAAGAAAGGTCTCAGATACACAACCTAACACGTATACCTAAAGGAGCTGGAGAAAAAACAGCAAATAAAGCTTAAACCCAGCAGGAGAAGAGAAATAATAAAGATCAGAGCAGAAATCAATGAAAGAGAAACCAAAAGAACAGTAGAACAGATCAACAAAACTAGGAGCTGGTTCTTTGAAAGAATTAACAAGATTGATAAACCCCTGGCCAGACTTATCAAAAAGAAAAGAGAAATGACCCAAATCCACAAAATTATGAATGAAAGAGGAGAGATCCCAACCAACACCAAAGCAATACAAACAAGTATAAGAGCATATTATGAGCAACTCTATGCCAGCAAATTAGATAACCTGGAAGAAATGGACGCATTCCTACAAATGTATCAACTACCAAAATTGAACCAGGAAGAAATAGAAAACCTGAACAGACCTATAACCACTAAGGAAATTGAAGCAGTCATCAAAAATCTCCCAAGAAACAAAAGCCCGGGGCCAGATGGCTTCCCAGGGGAATTCTACCAAACATTTAAAGAAGATTTAATACCCATTCTCCTGAAACTCTTCCAAAAAATAGAAATCGAAGGAAAACTTCCAAACTCATTTTATGAGGCCACCATTACCTTGATCCCCAAACCAGAAAAAGACCCCATCAAAAAGGAGAATTACAGACCAATATCCTTGATGAACGTGGATGCAAAAATTCTCACCAAAATACTAGCCAATAGGATCCAACAGTACATTACAAGGATTATTCACCATGACCAAGTGCGATTTATCCCTGGGCTGCAAGGTTGGTTCAACATCCGCAAATCAATCAACGTGATACAATACATTAACAAAAGAAAGAACAAGAATCATATGATCCTCTCAATAGATGCAGAAAAAGCATTTGACAAAGTACAGCATCCTTTCTTGATGAAAACTCTTCAGAGTATAGGGATAGAGGGTACATACCTCAATATCATAAAAGCCATCTATGAAAAACCCACAGCGAATATCATTCTCAATGGGGAAAAGCTGAGAGCTTTTCCCCTAAGGTCAGGAACGCGGCAGGGATGTCCACTCTCACCACTGCTATTCAAATAGTATTAGAAGTCCTAGCCACAGCAATCAGACAACAAAAAGAAATCAAAGGCATCCAAATCGGCAAAGAGGAAGTCAAACTCTCACTCTTTGCAGATGATATGATACTGTATGTGGAAAACCCAAAAGACTCCACCCCAAAACTGCTAGAACTCATACAGGAATTCAGTAAAGTAGCAGGATATAAAATCAATGTACAGAAATCAGTGGCATTCCTATATACCAACAACAAGACGGAGGAGAGACAAATCAAGGAGTTGATCCCATTCACAATTGCACCCAAAACCATAAGATACCTAGGAATAAATCTAACCAAAGAGGCAAGGGATCTGTACTCAGAAAGCTATAAAATACTCAGGAAAGAAATTGAAGAAGACACAAAGAAATGGAAAAACTTTCCATGCTCATGGATTGGAAGAACAAACATTGTGAAGATGTCAATGCTACCTAGAGCAATCTACACATTCAATGCAATCCCCATCAGAATACCATCCACTTTTTTCAAAGAAATGGAACAAATAATCCTAAAATTTGTATGGAACCAGAAGAGACCGCGAATAGCCAGAGGAATCTTGAAAAAGAAAAGCAAAGCTGACGGCATCACAATTCCGGACTTCCAGCTCTATTACAAAGCTGTCATCATCAAGACAGTATGGTACTGGCACAAAAACAGACACATAGATCAATGGAACAGAATCGAGAGCCCAGAAATTGACCCTCAACTCTATGGTCAACTCATCTTTGACAAAGCAGGAAAGAATGTCCAATGGAAAAAAGACAGTCTCTTCAACAAATGGTGTTGGGAAAATTGGAACAGCCACATGCAGAAGAATGAAACTGGACCATTTCCTTACACCACACACAAAAATAGACTCCAAATCATTGAAAGACCTAAACGTGTGACAGGAGTCCACCAAAATCCTAAAGGAGAACACAGGTAGCAACCTCTTCGACCTCAGCCGCCGGAACTTCTTCCTAGAAACATCGCCAAAGGCAAGGGAAGCAAGGGCAAAAATGAACTATTGGGATTTTCTCAAGATAAAAAGCTTTTGCACAGCAAAAGAAACAGTGAGCAAAACCAAAAGACAACTGACAGAATGGGAGAAGATATTTGCAAATGACATATCAGATAAAGGGCTAGTATCCAAAATGTATAAAGAACTTATCCAACTCAACACCCAAAGAACAAATAATCCAATCAAGAAATGGGCAGAAGACATGAACAGACATTTTTCCAAAGAAGACATCCAAATGGCCAATAGACACATGAAAAAGTGCTCAACATCACTCGGCATCAGGGAAATCCAAATCAAAACCTCAATGGGATACTACCTCACACCAGTCAGAATGGCTAAAATTAACAAGTCAGGAAACGACAGATGTTGGCGGGGATGCGGAGAAAGGGGAACCCTCCTACACTTTTGGTGGGGATGCAAGTTGGTGCAGCCACCCTGGAAAACAGTATGGAGGTTCCTCAAACAGTTGAAAATTTAGCTACCATACGATCCAGCAATTGCACTACTGGGTATTTACCCCAAAGATACAAATGTAGGGATCCGAAGGGGTACGTGCACCCCAATGTTTATAGCAGCAATGTCCACAATAGCCAAACTGTGGAAAGAGCCAAGATGTCCATCGACAGATGAATCGATAAAGAAGATGTGGTATATTTACACAATGGAATATTATGCAGCCATCAAAAGGAATGAGATTTCGCCATTTGCAATGACGTGGATGGAACTGGAGGGTGTTATGCTGAGTGAAATAAGTCAATCAGAGAAAGACATGTATCATATGACCTCATTGATATGAGGAATTCTTAATCTCAAACAAACTGAGGGTTGCTGGAGTGGTGGGGGGTGGCAGGGAGGGGGGGCTGGGTGATAGACATTGGGGAGGGTATGTGCTATGGTGAGCACTGTGAATTGTGCAAGACTGTTGAATCACAGATCTGTACCTCTGAAACAAATAATGCCATATATGTTAAGAAAAAAAAAAAGGAAGAAGATAGCAGGAGGGGAAGAATGAAGGGGAGTAAGTCGGAGGGGGAGAAAAACCATGAGAGACGATGGACTCGGAAAAACAAACTGAGGGTTCTAGAGGGGACGGGGGTGGGGTGATGGGTTAGCCTGGTGATGGGTATTAAAGAGGGCACATTCTGTGTGGAGCACTGGGTGTTATGCAGAAACTATGAATCATGGAACACTACATCAAAAGCTAATGATGTAATATATGGTGATTAACATAACAATAAAAAATTTTTAAAAAAGAAATTAAGTAATAAAGTTCTCTAATGTCATTTCAAAATGCCAATCCTACCTGACAAAGTGATTTTCAAATTATTATCGACATCACTTTTTCCAGTACATGTTGAACTTCTGTTGAGAACAACACCCTCTCTTCCCAGAGTAATGCACACATTGATATGTCCATGACAGTTTGCAAACATTTATTGGATGGGGGCTCTGAAACAATTTTTGCAGAGCTGTTGAAGGGCTCCTTTCAAAACAAACTGGGCTGGCATTCATGGAATTATAATTCCATCTAAACCCCACCCTCAGTGTCCCAACTTTGCTGGCAAGGTGACTTAAATTTTTCTCCCTCTGCTGCTTACATCCCTTGTCTACCTCTAGTCTAACTAACTTCACTAAGCAAATGGATGGGTTATAAGTGACTATCAGACACACAATTGGCAAGTACTATACAGTTTCATAATAAGCAAAGAAAAAACCTATTGAATGTCTCTAGCAATCACAACAGCAATGTTTTTCCTATAGTATTTTTTGTCCTAATAAATCTGGACAGGTCTGCCTGTTCCCGAAATATACATTCACATTGTCTCCTCCACTCCTGCAACCAGGATAAGGTGACCCAAATGTTTGTGATTTACCACTGGTGCTAAGAGACAAGAACCACAAATATTCATCCACATCTAAAGGGACAACCTTTCTCATAAATCTTGAGTAGTAATTATACTAGCTCTAAAAGGAAGTCTTCATAAAAATATCACAAACATTATATTAGTTTTCTAGAGCTGACATAACAGTACCACAAACTGAATGGCTTAAACAACAGAAATTTATTGTCTCACAGTTCTGGAGACTAGAAGTCCAAGATCAAGGTATGGGCAGGGTTGATTCCTTCTGAAGTCTGTGAGAGAGAATTTGTTCCATGCCTCTCACCTAGCTCCTGGCAGTTTGCTCTCATTCCCTGGCTTATAGATGCATCTCCCTGATCTTTATTTTTATGTTTATTTGGCATTCTCATGATGTGCATATCTGTCCCTTCACATGGCATTCTTTTTACAAAAATATCAGTCATATTAGAGTAGAAGCCCACCCTACACCAGTATGACCTCACCTTTACCTTAACCAATCACATCAGCAATGACCCTGTTTCCAAATAAGGTTACATTCTGAGGTACTGGGGATTAGGTCTTCAACATATAAATTTTGGAGACACAAAACAACACAGAAATGAATCCTTTTAATTTTACATTTATTTATGATCCACCCAAAAAAGATTTCATCTGAACTTTTTTAGTTTAAAATAAGGTGAAAGGGGAACTTCCTCAATTTGCTAAAAAATATCTACAGAATAATCTATTGCTAACATAATACTTAATGGTGAAAAACTTGAAGTTTTCCCACTAAGATTAACTACAAGATGAGGACGTCCCCTCCCACCACTCCTTTTCAACACTGTACTAGAAGTTCTAGCCAATGCAGTAAGACAGTGAAAGAAAATGAGAGGCATACAGATTGGGAAGAAAGAAATAAAATTGTCTTGTTTGCAGATGAATGATTGTCTATGTAGAAAATCCAAAGGAATTGACAAACTCTTGGAATGAATAAGTGAATACAGTAAGATTGCAGGATACAAAGTTAATATATAAAAGTGAAACATTTTCCTATATACCAGCAATCAACAAGTGGAATTTGAAATTAAAAACACAATACCATTTACATTAGCACCCCCAAAAATGAAATACTCAGGTATAATTTTAACAAAATATGTGGAAGATCTATATGAAGAAAACTACAAAACTCTGATGAATGAATCAAAGAAAACAAATAAATGAAGAACTATTTCATGTTCATGGATAAGTAGACTCAATATTGTCAAGGTATCAGTTCTTACCAACTTCATGTACAGACTCAGTGCAATACCAGTCAAAATCCCAGCCGCTTATTCATAGCCAACATGATATTAAAGGAGAACAAAGTTGGAAGTTGAACCCTACCCAGCTTTGAGATCTACTGTAAATCTATAGTAATCAAGACAATGTTGTATTAATAAAAAAATAACTAAATAAAACAGTGGAACAGAATAAAGAACCCAGAAGTAGACCCACATAAGTGTAGTCAACTGATCTTTGACAAAGGAACAAAGACAATACCATGGAGCAAAGATAAGCCTTTTCAACAGATGGTTTTGGAACAACTGGATATCCGTATGTAAAAAGAGAAAAGAAGAAAGAAAGAGAGAGAGAGAGAGAGAAAGAAAGAAAGAAAGAAAGAAAGAAAGAAAGAAAGAAAGAAAGAAAGAAAGAAAGAAAGAAAGAAAGAAAGAAAGAAAGAAAGAAAGAAAGAAAGAAAGAAAGAAAGAAAGAAAGAAAGAAAGAAAGAAAGAAAGAAAGAAAGAAAAAAAGAAGAAGAAGAAAGGAAGGAAGGAAGGAAGGAAGGAGGGAAGGAAGGAAGGAGGGAAGGAAGGAAGAAAAAGGAAAGCAAAAAAAAAGAAAAATATAGAGACCTTACACCCATCACAAAAATTAACTCAAAATAGATAACATAAAATGCAAACTATAAAACTCCTGAAAGATAACATAAGACAAAACCCAGATGACCTTGGGTATGGCAATGACTTTGTAGATATAACACCAAAGGCAGGATAAAAGAAATCACTGATAAGCTGGGCTTCATTAAAATTAAAAACTTCTACTCCATAAAAGACATTGGCAAGAGAATGAGAAGACAAGCCACAGACTGGAAGAAAATATTTGCAAAAGACATATGTGGTAAAGGACTGTTATCCAAAATACAAAGAACTGTTAAAACTCGACCATAAGAAAATAAAACAAAAAATTTTAAAAATGGGACAAAGACCTTCACAGATACCCCAACAAAGAAGATATCTAGATGGCAAACCAGCATATGAAAAGATGTTCCATGTTATTTGTCATCAGGGAAATGCAAATTAAAATAATGAGCTACCACTACACACATATTAGAATGGGCAAAATCCAGATCACTGACAAGACCAAATGCTGGTGAGGATATGAAGTAATAGGAACTCTCATTTATTTTTGGTAGAAATACAAAATAGTACAGCCAGTTTGGAGGACAGTTTGGCAGTTTCTTACAAAACCAAGCCTACTCTTACCATACAATCAATCATCTCCTTGGTATTTACTCAAAGGAATTGAAAACTTACATACACACAAAAACCCGCACATGGATATTTATAGCAGCTTAATTAATAATCACCAAAACATAGAAGCAACCAAAATGTCTTTCAGTAGGTGAAGTATGGTACATCTAGATAACGGAATATTATTTAGCAATTTAAAAAATGATCTATCAAACTATGGAAAGACATAAAAAAAGCCATAAATGCATACTACTAAGTAAAAAAAATACAAAAAAGATGTATTTTGTTTGATTTCAACTATATGACCTTCTGGAAAAGACAAAATTATGAAGACAGTGAAAAGATCAGAGATTACCAGGGTCTGAGGTGAGGACAGGGAATGAATAGACGATTTTTTGGGCAAATGCCTATACTGTAATAATGGATACATGTCATTATACATTTGTCCAAAACCATAGCATGTATAATACCAAGCGTGAACCATAATGTAAACTATGGAATTTAGGTGGTTATGATGTGTCAATGTAGGCCATCAATTGTAACAAATTTACCACTTTGGGGGGATGCTGATCATGGGAGAGTCTTTGCATAAGTGGGGTTGGTATATATGGGAAATCTCTGTATCTTCCCCTAAATGTTTTTGCAAACATTAAACTGTTCTAAAAAAAAAAAGTTTTAATAAAAAAGCAACTTTTTAAAAGAAACAGAGCTACATAATTCATTCCTGTTTAAAAAGATGTTTCCTTTAAAAATATTATGCCTTGTTAAAAAATATACAACGTTATAAAAAGGAATTTAAAGTAGAAAAGCAGACTTCCCCACAGACCTACCGCTGCCACCACTTGTTTCCAAGTTGACATTTGAGTCTCAGGGGTAATCAAGAACATGGAATTCATTCTGAAAATCTCTTCTGCTCGGTTGGAACAACTGTTTGTGTTTATAAGGCACATGGTATGATGAAGATTACATTTATTTTAAAATTAGTGTGGGGGATGGCATTGTTGTTCTAAAACTCTGAAGATGATATTACAAATTTAAATAGTTCATGTTAGTGGCAAAGCCTGCTGTTTGCTGTGGCAGATTCTGTCAGTGCTCCACCCGTATCCTGTAGGATTTGTCTTACCAAAAGCACCTGTGACTCTGTGCCAGAGGAGAACTGGGGAGCAGACTGGATGTACTGGGGGGAGTTAACACCACTGGGACGAATCCTCAGCCAATGGCAGATGGCAGACGAATGGGATAACTCGGCTGGGGTGACTGAGAAACTCGGCTGGGATGACTCTGAGAAACTCGGCTGGGATGACTCTGAGAAACTCGGCTGGGATGACTCTGAGAAGTGTCTGCACTGACTCCCAGGATTCCCCAGCTGAAGTGATCTTCAGCTGCCCATTCTTGTAACTTGATTTATAATACATCCTTTATTAGCTCACTTCCTTCCTTCTCTCACTTTCCTACTTCCCTTATGTTTCCTGGTTTCATCTCCTAAACAACCTGCTTATACATACATTGTTTTAGGGTCTGCTTCTGGGGTAACCCAAACTAAGACCATTATCTTCCCAATAGCTATTGTCTTCTTCCTTGTTAACATGACTTCAGTTTTCCTGAAATTCCTACCCTCCTCCCCAGCATCATGGGCTTCAAGGAAGGCTGGCTCACATCACCCCAAGGAAGGGGTCCTGACTAGTCTAGATCAGTCATGGTGTTCCTGTTCTAGCATGAGCAGTTGGCTCATTGTGACCAATAAGACATGATACAATGTCAGTGAGGGGATTTTTGAAGACAGAGGAAAAGCCAGTTTATTTTCAGCCCCTGAATTTTGTCATGTCTAGATGAGATGCTGAAACTGGTGAGGTCCTCTTATCAACAATGAGGGGAGAAAGAGGAAGGAAGGTGGGCACATGTGCAGGCACAAGTAAAACTCTGCTGCTCTGCTATAGTATGAGGCTATTTTCATTCCAGGCCTTGAAGGAGCCAAGAATGACTTTGGACTCAAGACAATATCAATGACTAAACTACCCCCAAGGAAAGAAAACTCTTCATAGGCCTCAATGGAAGTCCTGTGATTTGGGCAATATTTGGTAATGACCCACTGAAAGAGAAAAATCACCTGTATCATAAATATGCCATGAGATGAAGACTGGTACTTGGCAAATGATTTTTTTCCTCATACAGGGAATGACTTAAGTTGAGGATATCAGGTAAGATCAACCAAAAAGCTACCTGGAAATCTGTGTTGATAAGTCCATGCGCAGTAAGGAAAAAAATGCTGTGATATTTTCATGGACACAGAAAGAATGATAGTCGCTCAGATACGTATTTGCTGTAGCCAAATTGCAGGAAAACATGGAAGAAGGGAAGTCTTAGTTCTTTTTGTCCTTATGGAAGAAATTATTCTGTAACTAAAAGAAAAATAGGACCAAAAATTAAAGCTATACTTGTTTCTCTTCTTGGAATTTATGCCATAAAAACTGTGAATCTTGAAGGACACAAATACCCATTCCTGAGGGTTGAGCTATAAATCAACCCGAACATCTCTTACATGTAAAGTGCAACATTACTTAAACAATTTCAATGTAGATTGTGCTTTATTATTTGAGTCTCTGAGATTTACTTAAAATACTTTACTGAATGTTAATCATTTGTACATTAAATCTGATAACACTTTTTTTTTGCACTGACTTGCAGATGGCCATGTTACCTATTGTTGTGCTTTGTATGTGCTCTGCTTTATTTTCAAATATACCAAAAATATCCACATATGCACATTTATGCTCTCTTTTCAAGGTAATATGGCTGGCAATTATGTTATAAAAGTATATGATTATTGCTAAAAATATGTGGTTTTGTGCATTTTATGGAAGCATAAAGACTACTTTTGATTCATTTATTTACTCATTTAACTAATATTTGTGGAACCCCTATTACACATTAGATGCTAAAATACTGGGCTACAGGTTAGATTTGTCACTGTTAAGTCTGGTTGTAGAAACCGTTTTCTCTGTTGCCTTAACACAGAGCCAGTAATTATTAGAATTATTAGTAACAAAGTTTAAATAATAAATCACTATAAGATGGCAAAAAGAAAGAAGTCAAAAAACAGAAGAGCTTTGGTAAGATGTGAGAACGAAGATTTTTGGACACAAGCACAGTCAGAACAAGGCCAGATTCAGATTCTAAAATTCATAGAATTGAAGAACAAGATTTAAAAAAATGATCAGGAGAGAGTATAAAGACCATTGGAAAATCTGAGAGACCAATAGCCACAGAAGCTTTCAAATAACAAGAAAAGCATTCTTTAGTCAGTGTTGGTCGTTGTAAGTAAATTCTCATTGACAGAGAACTGTATTGAAAACTCAGCCCCATTCTTTGATCCCAATTGGCATCTGAGAGGTTCATCTAGTAGGAACTAAGAGCATGATTTTCTACTTCCTGAGGCTTCATCATTTCCTCACAAGAAGCCAGTCCCTCTACAATCACCGCTTTGATTTTTCCTACCAACTTTCAGTTGCTGTCTAATTACGAAGGCAGCATTCTAACACTGTATCATAAGTAGCACAATATGGATTTATCCTGTGATATCAACTTGTAGTACATCCTCTTCAGTTTATGACATAACAGTCATTCATGCTACCTGAACACCACCGTCTTCTAAGCTGCGAAGAACAGATTATCACATCATCAAAGTCAACAAGTTAGAAAAAGGGCAACTTGAAGACAGCAAGTTACAAACTAAGATAAGCCCCCATAAATGTGCAAATCTTAATGGGAGAGGTCAGACAAGTTGGCAGGCTAATGTTCAAAGAGAACTGGCATCTAAAGGGCAAACTCTGATTAGTGGTATAGATTCAGAAATTTAGCTTTATCATTTTTATCTGACCTAATCAGGCCCTAGACACTGAATAAATTAACCATATCCAAAGAAATGGAAATATGTATCAGTGGGTCAGTTAGTTGTTTGTGATCAAAATCCTTATGTCACCTTTCCCAAGGACAGGTGACTTATAAAACCTATCTGGAGTTTTCTTGGAGACTTAGAATAACAAAAGTTGAACAGTTGTTAGTGGTCTCTTATCCATAAAGTGGTGGTCTGACACTATTCCATATCATGGGCTGTGGGGCTTGGAAGGAGGTATCATTTCCAGGACCTAAGCTCTGAGATTCAGGAATGAGCACTGGAATGTAGCAGAGTTGACCCAGAGCCTATTGTATGAAGCAAGTAGAGAGATAAGGATGGGAGTTATTCAAGATCTAAAGAGTCCAAAGGAAAATCATAGCTGAAGCAAAGGGGCAGTTAAGGTTCAAGAAGATAGGAGGTGGAGCCCAGAAAGAGTCTCAAGATGTGAAGTTCCAGTCAGAGACCTTTTTCTGGGGCACTTGTGGGCCTCAGCAATAAATGGAGAAAGATCTGTCAGGTGCACCAAGTGGTTCTGATTCATGACAATTCACCGGAGTGCCACTAACTGGAAACTTGGTTGCTCCTACAGTCTACTGGATGAAAATTGATAGATTTACCTTTTGCTTTCTGAACTCTGAAAATTACCACCTTTCTCTAGGCAAACTATGAATCTTTAAACTATTAATCTGTTAATCTTTAATTAAATATTAATGGCAAGACTGAACTGCCAAAAGCAAGGTTTGACAGTCATTTGATCACTCTTACCATGTAATTCCACAGATAGGAAAAAATGAGTGGTAAAATTATTTAGTAGTATATTTCCTTAGGAACTTTGAAGAGAGTGAATGAAACCCAATACAGCAAAATGATCATCTCTGTTAGATATTCTGTGCTTGCCTCTCAACATCCATTCTTTAACATGATCTGCCCGCTCTGTGTTAGAAAACTACCTTTTTTGGATACAGCAACCAGGTTGATGGTTTCTTTTTTTTTTAAGTTTTTATTTTGATTTCAGCTAGTTAGCATACAGTGTTATATTAGTGTCAGGTGTACAATATAGTGATTTGACACTTCCATACAACACTCAGGGCTCATCACAAGTGCACTCCTTAATCCCCATCACCTATTTCACCCCCTCCCCCCCCTCTGGTAACCATCAGTTCTTTATATTAAAAGTCTGTTTCTTGGTTTGTCTCTCTCCATCTCTTTCTTATATTTTTCCTTCGCCTGTTTGTTTTGTTTCTTAAATGCCACATATGAGTGAAATCATATGGTATTTGTGTTTCTCTGACTTACTTTGTTTAGCATTATACTCTTTAATTCCATTGATGTCATTGCAAATGGCAAGATTTCATTCTTTTTTATGACTGAATAACATTCCAGTCAGATATACATCTGAATATATATATATATATCACTTCTTCTTTATCCATTCATCAATCCATGGACACTCGGGCTGCTTCCATATCTCGTCTATTATAAGTAATGCTGCTATAAACAGAGCGATGCATGTATCCCTTTGAATTAGTATTCTTGAATTCTTTGCATAAATACCCAGTAGTATAATTGCTAGATCATGAGGTGGTTCTAGATCATAAGGTAGTTCTATTTTTTACTTTTTGAGGAACCTCCATAATGTTTCCACAATGGCTGCACCAGTCTGCAGTCCCACCAACAATGCATGAGTGTACCTTTTTCTCCACATCCTCACCAATACCTGTTGGTTTTTGTGTTTTTCATTTTAGCTATTCTGGCAGGTGTGAGGTGGTATCTCATTGTAGTTTTGATTTGCATTTCCCTGATGATCAGTGATGATGAGCATCTTTTCATATGTCTGTTGGCCATCTGGATGTCTTCTTTGGGTAAATGTCTGTGCATGTCTTCTGCCCATTTTTTAATTGGATTATTTGATTTTGGGTGTTGAGTTGTATCAGTTCTTTAAATATTTGGGATACTAGCCCTTTATCAGATATGTCATTTACAAATATCTTCTCCCATTCCATAGGTTGCCTTTAAAAATCTAGAAAAATCTAGAAAGAAGTTGCTAAGGCTGATGTCAAAGAAGTTGCTGCCTGTGTTCTCTTCTAGGATTTTTATGGTTTCAGGTCTCACGTTTATCCATTTTGAAATTATTTTGGGGCATGGTGTAAGAAAGTGGTCCCATTTCATTCTTTTGCATGTTGTTGTCCAGTTTTCCCTCTTCAACACCATTTGTTGAAGAGACTATCTTTTTGCCATTGGATATCCTTTTCTGCTTTGTTGAAGACTAATTGACCACATAGTTGTGAGTTTACTTCTGGGCTCTCTGTTCTATAGTTGTGAGTTTATTTCTGGGCTCTCTATTCTGTTCTATTGATCTATGTATCTATTTTTGTGCCAGTACCATACGGTTGTGATTACAACCACAGAGTTGTGCTTTGTAATGTAACTTGAAATCTGGAATTGTGATTCCTCCAGCTTTGCTTTCTTTTTCAAGATTGCTTTGGCTCTTCCAGGTGTATTGTGGTTCCATACAAATTTTAGAATTCTTTGTTCTAGTTCTGTGAAAATTATTTTGATATTTTGATAGGGATTGCATTAAATTATGCCTTGGGTAGTATAGACATTTTAACAATATTTGTTCTTCCAATTCATGAGTATGGAATGTCTTTCCATTTCTTTGTTTCACCTTCAATTTCTTTCATCAGTGTTTCATAGTTTTCAGAGTAGAGTTCTTTCACCACTTTAGCTAGGTATATTCCTAGGTATCTTATTATTTGGTGTGCAATTGTAAATGTGATTGTTTTCCCAATTTCTCTTTCAGTTCTAGCAGTGTTTTGTTAGAGTCTTCTGAGTTTTCTATATATAATATCATATCATCTGCAAATAGTGAAAATTTTACTTTTTCCTTACCAATTTGCATGCCTTTGATTACTTTTTCTTGTCTGATTACTGTACTTAGGACTTCCAGTACTATACTGAATAAAAGTGGTGAGAGTAGGGGCATCTGGGTGATTCAATCAGTTAAGCATCTGACTTGATTTTAGCTCAGGTCATGATCTCAGGGTTGTTAGATCAAGCCCCACATCAGGCTCTGCACTGGGCGAGGAGCCTTCTTCAAATTCTCTTTCTCCCTCTCCCCCTCCTCCCCGACTCGTGCTTGCATGCATTCATGTTCTCACATTCTCTCTCTCTCTCAAAAAAAAAAAAATTGTGATGAGAATAGACATCCTTGTCTTGTTCCTGTACTTAGGGGAAAGCTCTCAGTTTTTTTCCATTGAGGATGATGTTAAGTGTGGGTTTTTCATAGATGGCCTTTATTATGTTGAGGTATGTTCTTTCTAAACCTATTTTGTTGAGGGTTTTTACCATGAATGGATGTTGGACTTTGTAAATACTTTTTTTGCATCTATTGAAATTATCATGTGATTCTTGTCTTTTCTCTTACTAATGTGTCACATTGATTGATTTGTGAATGTTGACCGACACTTGCAATGCAGAAATAAATCCCACTTGGGCGCCTGGGTGGCTCAGTTGGTTAAGCGACTGCCTTCGGCTCAGGTCATGATCCCGGAGTCCTGGGATTGAGTCCCACATCGGGCTCTCTGCTCAGCAGGGAGTCTGCTTCTCCCTCTGACCCTCTTCCCTCTTGTGCTCTCTATCTCTCATTCTCTCTCTCTCAAATAAATAAATAAAATCTTTAAAAAGAAAGAAAGAAAGAAAGAAAGAAAGAAAGAAAGAAAGAAAGAAAGAAATCCCACTTGATCATGGTGAGTGGTTTTTAATGTATTGTTGAATGTGGTTTGCTAGTATTTTATTGAGAATATTTGCATCGATGTTCATCAGGCATATTGGCCTATATTTTTTATTTTTATTTTTTTGGTGTCTTTATCTGGTTTTGGCATCAGGGCTGGCTGATATTCAATGCTGGCTCATAAAATGAATTTGGAAGTTTTCCTTCTTTTTCTATTTTTTAGAATAGTTTAAGAAGAATAGGTATTCATTCTTCTTTAAATGTTTGGTAGAATTCATCTGTGAAGCCATCTGGTCCTGGGCTTTTGTTTGTTGGGAGTTCTTAGTTTACTGACTCAATTTCTTTGCTGGTTTTTGGGCTGTTCAAATTTTCTATTAATCTTGTTTCAGGTTTGGTAGTTTCTATGTTTATAGGAATTTCTACATTTATTCTGGGTTGGCCAATTTGTTGGTATATAGTTTTTCATAATATTCTCTTATGATTGTATTTCTGTGTTGTTGGCTGTTATTTCTCCTCCCTCCTTTGTAATTTATTTATTTGAGTCCTTTCTCTCTCTGTCTCTCTCTCTCTTTTTTTTTTCTGATAAGTCTGGCTAGAAATTTATCAATTTTATTGATTTTTTTAAAAGATTTTATTTATGTATTTGACAGAGAGAGATACAGCAAGAGAGGGAACACAAGCAGGGGCAGTGGGAGAGGGAGAAGCAGGCTTCCTGCAGAGCAGGGAGCCCAATGTGGGGCTCAATCCCAGGACTCTGGGATCATGACCTGAGCTGAAGGCAGATGCTTAAGAACTGAGCCACCCAGGAGCCCCTTATTGATTTTTTTTCAGAGAACTAGTTCCTAGTTTCACTGATCTGTTCTATTCTTTTTTTTAATTTGTGTATCATTTATTTCTAGTCTAACCGTTATCATTTCCTTCCTTCTCCTGGTTTTAAGCTTTGTTTGTTTTCTTTTTCCAGCTCCTTTAGGTGTATGATTTGGTTGCTTGAGATTTTTCTTGCTTCTTGAGGTAAGTCTGTATTGCTATAAATTTCCCTCTTAGAACCACTTTTGCTGCATCCCAGAGGTTTTGGACCATTGTGTTTTCATTTTCATTTGTTTGCATGTACCTTTTTATTTCTTCTTTTGTTTCCTGGTTGACCCAGTCATTGTTCAGTAGCATGTTATTTAACCACCATATATTTGTGGTCTTTCCAGATTTTTTCTTGTGGTTGACCTCTAGTTTATAGTGTTGTGCTCAGAAAAGATGCATGGTTTGATTTTGAATTTCTTGAATTTGTTGAGGCTGGTTTGTGGGCTAATATGTAATCTATTCTGGAGGATGTTCCATGTGTACTTGAAAAGAATGTGTATTCTTCTGTATTAAGTTGGAATGTTCTGAATATATCTGTTAAATCCATCTGGTCCAATGTGTCATTCAAAGCCCTGTTGCTGTTCTGTTTAGATGATCTGTCCACTGATGTAAGTGGGGTATTGATATCCGCTGCTATTCTAGAATTATTATTGATTACTTCCTTTGTGTTGGGTACTAACTGTTTTATGTATTTGGGCGCTCCTATGTTGGGTGTATAAATATTTACAATTGTTATATCTTCTTGTTGGATTGTCCCCTTTATTATTATACAGTGTCCTTCTTTGTCTCTTGTTATAGTCTTTGTTTAAAAGTCTATTTGGTCTGATTGAAGTATTGCTATTCCGACTTTCTTTTGACATCCATTTGCATGATAAGTGTGTTTCCATGTTCTCACTTTCAATCTGCAGGTGTCTTTAGGTCTAAAATGGGTCTCTTGTAGGCGGCATACAGATAGGTCTTGTTTCTTTATCCATTCTGTCACCCTATGTCTTTTGGTTAGTCCATCTACATTCAAAGTAATTATTTAATTATTGATAGATATGTATATATTGTCATTTTATTACTTGTTTTGTGGTTGTTTCTGAAGATTTTCTCTGATCCTTTCTTGTCTTTCTCTCCTTCATGGTTTGCTGATTTTCTTTAGTGATATATTTGGGTTTCTTTCTCTTTATTCTTTGCATATTTATGAGTGGTTTTTGATTCACGGTTACCATTAGGTTGTATATAACCTCTTCTGCATATAGCAGTCTATATTGAGTTGATGGTCATTTAATTTGAACCCATTCTTTTCTCCTGTCCTCCCCACATTTTAGGATATTTATATCCTGTTTTTGAGAGTTGCTTGACTGATCTTTTACAGAAATATTCATGTATACTGCTTTTGTGTTTTCTACTTCCAAACTTACTTTTGATCCTCCTTCCCCTTCAAAGAGTCCCTTGTAGTATTTCTTGCAGAGCTGGTTCGGTGGTCATGAACTCCTTTAGAGTTTGTTTGTCTGGGAACCTGTCGATCTCTCCTTCTGTTCTGAATGATAGCATTGCTGGATAGAGTATTCTTGCCTGCAGATTTTTTCCATTCAGCGCTTTGAATATATCACGCCACTATCTTCTGGTTTGCAAAGTTTCTGTTGAAAAATCTCCTGCTAGCCTTGTGGGTTTTCCCTTGTAAGTTAATGACTTCTTTTATCTTGGTGCCTTTAAAAGTTTTTCTGTATCACTATATTTTGCAAATTTGATGAGAATACATCTTAGTGTCTGTCTGCTTTTGTTGATTCTGTTGGCAGTTCTCTGTGCCTCCTGGATCTGGATATCTGTTCCTTCCCCAGATTCAGGAAGTTTTCAGCTATTATTTCTTCAAATAAATTTTTTGCCCCCTTTTCTCTCTTTTCCTCTTCTGGGACTCCTATAATACGAATGTTATTACATGTGATAGAGTCACTGAGTTCCCCAAGTCTATTCTTATCTTGCATAATTCTTTTCTCTCTCTTTTGCTCAGCTTGATTACTTTCCATTTCTCTTCTTCCAGGTCACTGATTTGTTCCTGTGCTTCTTCCATCCTGCTGCCCATTCCATCAAGCGTGTTCCTCATTTCATTTATTGAGCCCTTCATCTCTGCTACGTTATTCCTCATCTCTGTGTTAAGGGTGTCACTCCTGTCTTCCACTCTTTTCTCAAGTCCCGTGAGTATCCTTATGACCATTGCTTTAAATTCTCTATCAGGCAAGTTACTTGTATCTGTTTCACTTAGATCTCTGGTTGTAGCCTTGTCCTGTTCTTTCATTTGGGATAAATTTCTCTGTCTCCTCATTGTCTTCTGCTCTTGAGAGTAGTGACTTTATGCAGAAGAGATCCTGGAGTGCCCTCCAGTACACTGTCTTCTGTTCACCAAAACCTTGCACTTTAGGACAATTGCTTACACCTCGTTTTTGTGTCTGAGTCACTTTTCCTTTCAGTGCAGTTGTCTGCACTTACTTTCTGTCTGTTGTGAGCTGTGTTTGCTCTTTGTGATGTTAGTGGGACCCATCAGGGCACCTCTGGGGTTTGGGAGGTGCATGCCCGCTGGTCAACTTGGGAGCAGGGCAGAGATGTTAGCCAAATTTGTGCTGGGCCTATATTCTCATGTGCAATCCCCTGAAGTGCTATGGCAACTGGGATCTGCACACCGGGGTGGCCATGGTCACACAGCTGGGTGTGGTGTGGTGGATGTGCATAGCATATGGTGGAAGCTGTGCACCCTGAGTGGGTGCCCTTGAGGCTTTAAAAATTCACCCTGAGCCTAGGGCCAGGGCTAGCAGGCTTGGAGTGGATGAGTCCTGAGGAGAACTTGTAGGCATGGGCCACTGCTATATGGTTAGCAAGTATCTATGCAGCCTCACCTCCCACAAGTGTCTCTGTGCTTATGCTAGGCAGTGAGGCAGGCAAATGGCCCCTGCAAGCTCCCTTGTTTTCAAAGTGGTCCCCCAATAATCTCTGAAATCAGTATGAATAGATCTGTCTGCTGTTTGTCCCTGGCACTACATAAACTGCCATTTTTATGTTGCCTCTCCACAGGCTGCACTCTTTAAGGGCAACCCAGCTAGCCTTCCAGGCTCACCTGGTGTTGACTCAGCTGACCTCCAAAGTTCTAGTTATAAGTCCCACTAGTTTTACAAACTCATGGAATTCAACCCCTCTGGGCTTTAAAGCCAAACACTAAGGGGATTAGTCTTCCCCATGTGAGCTTCCTGGTACAAGGACCCATTTCTCTGCCCTCTCCATGCATGCAGCCCCCTCCTTCCTGTGGACAGCCTCCCTCCACCTTTCTGACCTTCTTAGTCTCTCAAATGCAGCTTCTTCTCTATATTTAGTTTGTTCTGCCTGTCTTTGGATCCCTCTCCAGTTTATTGGATCTAGTTGCAGACATGGAATGGGGTGAGCTCAATTTCTTCTGACTCTGCCATCTTCCCCAGATATCAGTTGATGGCTTCTTCTCCTTTGGCTCCCACTCGTTCAGCCAGTGAGAACCACTAACAGGAAGGCAGTGAGTAAAAGAAGCGTGAGATTATGGCAGCAGGTCTCATACATTTTGGTCTCAGGACCCATTTATACTCTTAAAAGATAAAAATCATATCTATTGACACTTGATATTAAAACAAAAATTATATCTATTTATTTTATCATATTATACATTTAAAACTGAAACAATTATATCTATTGCCACAAATATAGATATATAATGGAAATAGATAGATATTGATATATACATTGATATGGAGAAAAATAATGTCTGTTGATGTTAGAAGCTAAAACAAATTATATCTGTAGAGGTTACCACATTATATATTAAAACTGAACATTTTTAGATTAATTTATAAATATATTTCAAAATAGTTCCATTGTACATTCATATAAGTGACAGGTTTTTATGAAAAATATCTATATTGTCCCAAACAAATAATAGTAAGTTATAAAACTGGTATTGTTTTACATTTTTGCAAATCTCCTTAGTATCTGGCTTAATATAAAACAGCTGGATTTCTGTTTCTGCATTCAATCTGTTGCAGTATCATATCATGTAATCCCTGAAAAATTCCATGGTATACACATGAGGAAATTAAAGTAAACAAGGTAAATACTTCAGTATTAAAATACTAATTTTATTTTCATAAAATTATGAAAATACTTTTTAAAATAGTTATGAATAAAAAGAAAATAGTTATGAAAGTTCTTGGTGACACAAAGTAGTCCCCATTGAAAACTGCTAGCTAAACTATGTCCCTGACTCTCTTCTTTCTAGACTGTAAGTTGACAGTGGCAGTGTTCCCTTGTCAGAGTTGCACCTGCTGTTGGACAGCCAGCCTCCTACAGTTACAGGATGCACTTTCCAGCCCCTTCCCCTCCCCTTGAGTAATAATGGCTACTGCTGTTGCTAGACCTGGGGTTCTTCAGTATCCCTTGTTGGCTTCTCTTAATTTTGCCCTGACCTCTCTTTGTAAATAGGCCCCTCATTAAACTCTCACTAATTATTTTAGTGTGTGCCTGTGGTGGACAGACCCTGAACTGGTCCTGCATGATCTCCACCTCTTGATATTCATACCTTTGTGTAATTCCCTCCACTTGAGAGTGATCTTGACCTGAGATTTGCTTCTAACTAATAGAATGTAACCAAAGTGATGGGATGTCACTCCCATGACTACGTTATGTTGTGTAAGACTCTGGCTAACAGATACATTCTAGATACTCTCTTTGTTGGCTTGGTGGAGTAAGTGGCCTTGTGGGAGAAGCAGCCACATGATAATGATCTACAGCCAGCAGGAAGCTGGACCTCAGCCCTACAGCTATGAGGAAATGAATTCTGCAGACTGAGTGTGCTTGAAGGTAATTCTTCCCCAGTTGATTCCCCAGATAAAATCACAACCCAGGGGCACTTGGGTGGCTCAGTCAGTTAAGTGTCTGACTCTTGATTTCAGCTCAGGTCATAATCTCAGGGTTGTGAGATTGAGCCCCACCATCAGGCTCTGTGCTGGGCATAGAGCCTGCTTGGGATTCTCTTTCTCCACCTCTGCTTCTCCTCTCTCTCTCAATCCTTCTAAAATAAAATTTAAAATAAACCACAACCCAGTCAGTAACTTGATTGTAGCCCTGTGGGATCCCAAGCAGAGGCTCTGACTATGGTATGCCCAGATTTCCTGAACCACAGAAACTGCGAGATATTAAATGTATGTTGTTTTAAGCTGCTAAATTTTTGGTAACTTGTTACACAGTAATAGATACCTAATACAGTGCTATTTCCCCCCAAAAACCCTGATTCATAAACTATCTATACACCAACTGTAAAAAAATTATTTCTACCACTTCCTTCCAGTTTTTAATAGCCTTTCCTATATTCATTTCCATATCACATGGTGGCTACGATAGCAGTAGTAACTTATAGCGTGAAGTGTGCAGTGATATTGGAGTCAACTCTTTTAGTTGTTTAAGACCTTGTTCCAGCTGACTTTTCTCTGGGTTAGAAGGATATAGCATATAATGGTCATGCAAGACTCTTTTGCGTTTGATTCCATAGCAATTAATATCAACACAATACATGCAAAATATTTTCATGTGACTCATACAATATATGTATAGTATAAAATTATAGTACCATGAACATCTGCATACCTACCACCCACTTTAAAACACTGAGTATTACCAGAACCTTTGATACTAACTCCCTGAGTTTGCATCTAAAAGCCTATTTTCTTGCCTCCTCAACTAGGTAACCAGTATCCTGTATTTTGTGTTTGTCACTTTCCTGACTTTGTTATGAGTTGCCAACTATATGTGTATGTCTAACATTGTATTGTGTAGTTTTACATGTCTCTGAGCTTCATATATATGTATATACATGCATACATACATGTAGTTGTATATATGTAGTATTCCTCTACAATTTGCTGTTGTTTTACAATATCATTTTTAGATTCACTCACGTTGCTGTATATAGCTGTAATCCATTCATGTTTTATTATACCTGAAGTTAGTTATCTATTCTCCTGTCTCAAATATTTAGATTATCTTCAGGGTTTGTTATAAACAAATTTGCTTTACACAGTGATAGGAATTTCTCAACTCTAGAGTATATACATAGGAGTGGAACTGCTGGATTGTAGAATATGTTAATCTTTGCCAGATAATGCCTGGTTCTTTCCCAAAGTGTTTTGCCTAACTATGCTCTTAGAAGCAGTGTATAAGACTTCTTGTTATTCCATGTTTTGCTAATAAGACTAACTTAGCATATTTACATTAGTCTTTATTTTTCCTACCATTATTAAGAATAGGGGCAAAAAAGTAAAATTACATCAGTTACAGATACAAAGAAAGCTGTATTTTCTTTGTTCGTTAATTCAATTATTCAATATGTATCTATTGAAAGTTTGCTTCATATTAGACACTCTTCTAGGCACTGTGGATACATCAGTGGATAAAACAAACTCCCTAACCTCATGGAACTGACATTATACAAAAAGGAGACAGACAATAAGTTAGAAGTGTAAGTAAAATATATAATGTGCTAGAAACTGATCAGTACAGTAAAGGAAAAAAACTACACAAGGAAGGAAGATAGGGTGTGTTAGAATGAAAAAGGGGGTACAAATTTAAATTGGTTGTTGGGAAAAGACCTTCCTGAGAAGAGGACATCTGTATAGAGCCTGCAAGGAGGTGAAAGAGAAGCCATGGATAATCTGGGAAAACAGCAAGGGCAGCAGCCCAGAGGTGGGAGCACATTTGTTATGTTCACAGAAGAGTAAAGGAGCAAGGCTGTTGTGGCTGAGTGAGGGCAAGACTAGTGGGGTTAAAATCAGTAAAAGTGAGATGAATCAAGTAAGGCATTGAGGTCATTGAAAGGACACTGACTTTATTCTATGTGATACAGGAAGTCTTTGGACAGTTTTGAGCATAGGTGTGACATGACATGTATTTTAAGTGCATCATTGGTTGCTTGGTTGTAGACTGACTACAGGAGGCTCAGGAACAGGGGAACACTTTGGAAATGAAGGCAATAATTCCAGCAGATTGATAAAGTAACGTCTCAACAGATGTTACTAGTTTGAACCTGGATAATACTATTAAGGTGAGGAGATTTCAAGATTGAGTAGCAGTTTGCTGATGGACTGGTTGTCAGAGGTAGGGGGAGTTGTCAGGGATGATTCCAACACTTTTGGCTTACACAACTCTAAGGGTAGAAGTGCCATTTAATTAAACTAAGAAAGGATGCAAAAAGGGCAGGTTTGGGGGATATTGGTCAGAACTGACTCCTAGAGATGTTAAGTTTGAGATGTCCATTACACATCCACATGGATACGTTTAACGTGCAGTTGTTTACATGAGAAGGGAGCAGGGTTTCTCCACCTCAGCACTATTGACATTTGGGACTGGATAATTTTTTGCTGTGTGAGCTGTCCTGTGCATTGTTAGATGTTTTGTAGCATTCCAGGTCTCTATGCACTAGAGGCAAGTAATATCCATTCCCCCCATTATGACAACCAAAAAGTCTTTAGTCATTGCTAAATACCCCTTGGGGTGGGAGTGGGAGGCATAATTGTCCTGAGGTAAGAACCACTAGAATGGAATGGAGTTACGAAAGGAAGTCTGGACTTAAGTTATAAATTTGGGAATCATGAGCATACAGATGATATTTGAAGTCATTACACCAGTTGATATCATCAGAGGGTAGATGGAAAAGAGAAGAGGTCCACGGGCTGAGATTGGGGTGGGGGGGCCTTCAATATTTGGAAGTCAGAGAGATAAGGAGGAACTAGCAGAGGTTCAGCAAAAGAAACATATAAGGAACATCAGTCAGATGGGGAGAAAACTAAAGTTTATCATAAAAGGAGGGAGTATACAACTGTGTCAAATGCTATTGATAAATCAAATAAAATAAGGACTGAGAATTGATCATTGAGTTTATTATCATGGAAGTTATTGATGACTTTGTCATTATCTATTTGAGTAGAGAGACTAGGGCAAAAATATATTTCTAATTGATTCCAGAAATAATGGAAGAAAAATAATTATAAACATTGAGTACAAAATAATATTCTCAATGAACTTGCTGTAAAGGGAAAGAGAGAAATCAGGAATGAACTAGAGCGAGAAGTGGACACAGTGAGGGAAAAGGCAGAGCATGTTACTATAATGATGCAAAAGTAAATCCAGTTCAGAGGGAAATTTTGATGATGCAGAAGAGAGAGGGGAAAAAAATGTTAGAGTGGTATCCTTGGGCAAGCAAGAGCTTACCAGAAAGAGCTCTTTCCAAAAGAGCATTTGAGTCATTATATATACATTTCAGTATATTTCATAGATGTCAAGAATGTTAAGTTTGAGATACACATGGCTGATACCCATATCCTCTCAACACTTTCTGTCCTGTGCTTGCCTACAGTTTCTACCTAGAGCACACCATTTCTCTGACTGGAAGTGGAAGAGCAGATTTAGTCCACAGATGTTGACCCTTCTTTCCCATAAGCAGTCTTCGGCCAATGACAGATGGAAGGTGGAGTATAATATCCCAGTGTCTTCACCCTTGGTGAGAGGGCAGCTCTAAGGAGGCTGCTATGGCATCTCCTCCAGGTCTCCAGGGGAATTGGACTTCAGTTGCCCTCAGCATTAATCTGTTCATTAGCTCACCCCCTACTGCCTGCTTTCCTTTCCCAATTCCCCTTGTCCACCCCCTTACAGTGCTACTGCCTCCTGGGATCACATCCCAAATAAGCTATTACACTCAAATCCCTGTCTCAGTATCTGCTCTGGGGAAACCCAACCCAAGACAGTGTAAATTCAAATAACTTTGACTAAGCCCTACCTACTTGTTAGTAGTGCACTACTTCTTACAGGTTGCATAGAAAAATTGTCATTCCAGACTAACTTCAAACAACGTCTATATGCCCTAGCAGACTCAACCCAGAATATAACCGATTTGACGAAAATGGCCTCATATCTTTGCTTGAGTGTCATTCTTTGTCACATCAGCATGACAGCACTAAGTGTTTTGCTTGAATAAGTGGCTCCTTTGATAATACACTGCGGGTCCAGCATTCTGCTCTCCATGATTTTCAGTTCCATCAAGGGAAGCCTAAGACATCTCACAATTCCCAGAGATTCTCAAACTGTGCTTCCTTTATTCTATTATGCACTCAATCTGTCTTGTCCATTTGAACTGGAGTCACCAGGGAATACAATTAGATAGCCACTTTATTTGCTTTTTCTCTTTTTACACTCTCTAGCCTGCCATTTCAGTTTTAGTCTGAATTGTCGTGTTGCTTCCTCATCCCCCACTCACCCCATCTCACTCATCTTTCACTTAAAATCCCACAGAGTTAGGCAACTATAACTTTGTTCCTTCCCTTAATACTAGACGATTTCATTTTGCACAGTTAGGTAATAGTAGCTAATATTTATGTAGTGTTTATATGTTCCAGACACTATTGTAAGTGCTTTACATGAGTTTTTCACATCAAGATGTGTAGCAGGTACCATTATTGTCTCCATTTTACAAGATTAAATTGTTATGAATTTTTATTGGCACATTTTGAATTCCACAGTGCCTCAGGGCTAGAAACAACTGTGAAAACTCTAGGTGATCTTTCCTTGGTAGATAGGTCTTTTCTTGATAAATAGAGATGTTTCCAAGTACTCCTAGGGTAATTTGAAATAGTCTACAGGTTCTATGCACTCAATTGTATTTTTCCAAAATTCAAATGTTGAAGTCCTAATCCCCAGTGTTATGGTATTGGGAGTTATTTAGGATTAGGTGAGATCATGAGGGTGGAGCTGTCATGATGGGGTTTGTTCCCCGGTAAGAAGAGACCAGATAGCCATGTGAGAACACAGCAAGAAGATGGTTGTCTGCAAGCCAGGAAGACCGTTCTCACTAGAAACCAAATTGGCCAGCACCTTGATCTTGGATTCCCCAGCCTCCAGAATTGTGAGAAATAAATGTTTGTGATTTAAGGCATCTAGTCAATGCTATTTTGTATAAGACAGCCTGGACTGACTAAGACAACAAGTTTCTGCAGGGCCCAGTCCTGGCCTCTCTCCAGGCCATTGTCACATTCTTGTCCTCCCATTACTCTGACACTCTAGTCCCAGTAGCTTCATTCTGTTTCTCCAGTGAAACAAGTCCCTCTAGTTCAGCACTTTAATAAATGCTGTTTCCATTGCCTTGTACTCTGTGGTAGACAAAATAATGGTCCTCAAAGATATCCATGTCCTAATCCCTAAAACCTGTGAGTATGTGACTTTAATGACAAGGACACTTTGCAAATGTGATTAAATTAAGGATCTTGAGACAAGAAGATTATCTTGGATTATCCAGGTGAACCAATGTAATCACATGGAAGGGAGGAAGTTTGGAATCAGAGAGAAGATATGACTTATAAGAGGAGGCAGGATGTTCAGAATCAGAGGAAAGGAGACATGACCACAGAAACAGAGCTCAGAGTGATGTCATTACTAGAAGAGGGCCCTGAGCCAAGGCATGTGGCAGTCTCTAGAACCTAGAAAAAGTGATCCTTTCCTTTAACAGATTCTGCCCTAGAGCCTCCAGAAGTAATGAAGCCCTGCTGACTCATTCTGAACCCCAGAATTGTAAGATAATAAATTATATATATTTAAGCCACTGTTTGTGGTAATGTGTTACAGCCGCAAGAGGAAACTTCCCTCTTCATTTTAACTCTTATTGATCCTTCAGATTTTGATTCAAATATCACTTCCTCAGGGAAGAAAATATCACTTCCCTTCCACTTTGACCACAGAGTCATAAAAAAAATGCCCCTGTTACATTTTCACAGCATCCCATACTTTTCCTTTGAGACACTTAATACTCTTAGATAATTTGATTAATAACTGTGTAACCCCCAGCACTAGAACTTCCATGAGGGCAGAGTCTATGCTGTGTTTTTTCACCATTAAATTCCTAGCATCTCACACTGTAATATCATAAGCACTCAATAAATAGTTATTTAGTGAACAAATAAATGCATGAAGGAAGTAATTAATATAGGATATGAAAATGACTTTATAGCTCTAAAAGGGACATATAAATATTGCTGTTATAATTTTAACTGATTAGACTTTGAAATGAAAATCAATGCTATCTATAAAAGGCAGCCTAATAGTCTATGGGGCATTATTTCTATATTTAAAGGGCATCAGAAGCTTATAGTCAGAAATAGTTGCTGGTTAATGAGAAGTTGGAAACTCTCTCCTACTTCCTATCTTATCTTCACTCTTCTCTTTCTAAGTCATGGCCTTTCCTTGTTTCCATCAGTTCAAATATATGAAATTGCTCTTATAACTCTTATTAGTCAAGACAATCCTTGCTGTGGTATAGTAACAAACCCCCAAATCTCAGTGGTTTCAGACACAGATAAAATGACTTCTTGTTCTTGTGAAGTCTGAAGAGGGTCAGCAGAGTTGCCTTCCATCTGGCAATTCAAGAATTCAGGTTCCCTTCATCTTGTGATGTCACCATTTCAACCTGTGGCTTCCAAGGCTATCGTGTCAAGACAAAGCTCGAAGAACTCACAGTCCTTACCTACCTTCATCCAGACGTCATTGCTATCACTTCCACTCATGGTCATTGACCTAAATTGACACCTGGGGCCAACCCGACTGCAAGGTCTGAGAAATGTAAGGGCCACGGGCAGTATTCGGTGAACATTGCTGTATTGTCCACAGCGGCTATATATATTGTTTTGGGCAATGTTTCATTGCTTATAAGGAAATTGAAATGTTGCTTCCCAGATAATATTTTAATGCATGTAAAAGTTCCAGCTCTTCAAAGAAGCAGTGAAGTGACTCATTTTGTAAAGAATCTTTTGTCAATAATCACTTCAAATCTGTCTCTTTTTACACTGGCTTTTCTTAAAATGGTATAATCATTGATGTGCTAGAGCTGGCTCCAATTGGCTCAGGAAGCTGATTTGGCACATCTCTTGCAACTCCCAAGTTCATGTTGTGTAGCTTGAATTTGGTCAGAGTGGGGATTATCTACACTATAGAAGTCAGCAAATGCTACAAATCAGGACTTTCTTCATTTTTTTCAAAGAGCCGATTATTAAACATTTACAAGTATACCACTGTATACACTGGTAGTTAAATGATTGTTTGGCCCTAGAAATCAGCTTGTTGCATGGTACTATAATAATTGAGTTCTGAAATTTTAAAACCAAATTATGTTTTTGTGCTTTTGTGTCTGTGCACACACACATGCGCATGTGCTCATGGTTTGCAATGCAGTGTGGTAGAGGGCTCTAGAAGAAGGGTTAGGAAACCAAAGGTCTATTCCAGATTCTGCCAAAATCATTCATGAGACCTTAGCCGAAATGCTCAATCTCTCTCAAACACGGGTTTGTTTGTTTGTTTGTTTTATATAAAGTTAGGGAATTGTACCAGCTGACCTCTTGTCCTGTTCTGATATTTAGGATTCAAGTCCCAGGCTGAGTTAAGTCATAATTATCAAACTCTGCATTAAGATTGAAGCCACATAAAAGCACCTAATTCTTTCAGGGTCAGAATATTGTAATTCATTCCTACATGATTCTGTTAGGGTTTGTGTTTGCTCTGTAAGAAGTACATGGGTACAGCACAAAAATTTGTATGAAAGAATGGTGCTCTGTTACTATAAATTAAGTGAAAGATTTGCATTGCAAGGGATTCACGTCGTAAGCTCTGTCATCTTGAGGATTAATCTACTACAACTGTAGCATTTTCTTTCTTTTTAGATAATGCTTTTATATCAGCTTTTATTCCACTTATCTATTGCTGCTTAACAAATCACCGCTAAAATCAGCGACTTAAAACGTAAACTACTTTACTGCATTTCACAACTTTCTGGGTCAGGAATTCAGATGTATGGAATCCAATAGGGTTGCCAGATAGTAATCAGCTGGCAGCTAAGCTCATCTGGAGGATCCAAGGCATCTTTATTTACTAGATTGGTGCCTTGACAGGAATGGATAGAGGACTAGGCTCACTCTGGCCCATCTCTTACACTCCAGCAAGGTGGTCAGACTGCCACATGGTGACTCAGGGTTCCCAGAAACCAAAGCTGAAACTGCCAGTCCTCCAACAGTCTAGCTCCAAAACTGCCATGGTGTCACTGGTGGCATATTCTACTGGTCAAAGCAGTCACAGGCCTGTCCAGATTCAGTAGGAACTGGATCAAATAATTTGTGGCCACTTTTAATCTATAAAATCAAGACCTATCTTAAATGCTATCAGAGCTTCTTGAAGACCCTCTGTAATCCTGTTCTCCCCTAAATACACAACTGCACCCACAAACAGTAGAGAGATCAACTACCACTACGTTGTGCCTTGCTCCTCTATATAAACCTTGCAACATTTCGCACAGTCTTGGTATATACTAGTTTGCACAAAAATATGTTAATTGTATCAGTACATTTAAAAATGTTGTCAGTCTACAAAATTGTATAGGTTATGGCTAGTGTATTAGTCAAGGTTCTCCAGAGAAACAGGACTACTAGGATGTATTTTTATATATATAAACATATATATATAAGATATATATACATAAGTGTTTAAGTATAAGATATATACATAAGTATATATAAATGTATATTTGTATAATATATATATCCTGTATATATCTTACATATATACATTACATATAAGATATATGTATATATACACATACATATATCTAAGATATATGTATATATATATATACATATATATGTGTATATATATGTGTGTGTGTGTATATATATATATATAACATATATATAAGATATATGTATGGGTATATATATATATCCTATTGGTTCAGTTTCTCTGGAGAACCTTGACAAACAGACTAGCCATAAGGTACATCTTATGGCTATCTTATCTTATATATCTCATATTTATGTATATAAATAAACATATCAGATCTATATGAAGACATTTATTATAAGATATATAAGATATATCCAGTTATAAAGGCTAAAAAGTTTCGCCATCTGCCCTCTGTAAGCTGGACACCTAGGAAAGCCAGTGGTATAGTTTGAAGGCTTGTAAATTACAGTCAATTACATAGCATTCTTCACCTATCAGGTCGATAAAAAACTTAAAAACTGGACAACGTTGGGGTGCTTGGGTGGTTCAGTCAGTTAAGCATCTGACTCTTGATCTCAACTCAGGTCATGCCCTGAGGGTAGTGAGTTTTAGCCCCACATTGGGCTCCATGCTGGGCATGGAGACTACTTTTAAAAAAAAGTAAAAACTGGGCAATATTTTTAGCAATAATGTGAAGAAATGGGAATTTCTGGTAAAACTGAATTTGGTATAGGTTGCAGGCCAATTCAGTGGTATTTATTGAAACAAAAAACTACATACCTTCTGTGACCCAGTAATTTCAGTTCTCACCAAACCTCCCTTATTCTGTACAAAATGAAACACTTTAATATTGTCAGAATTATTGACAAAGTCACACATTTTACCGTATTTTTTATTATCAGTTAAATAAAATGCTCAAGTTACTAGCCATGACCTACACATTTTGGCAGGAAGGTATCATTTTTAATGTATTAATAAATTGACATGTTTTGCACAATTACATAAGGAACCACATTTAAAATTACAAAGATTATGTACCATTATTCATAGGCATGAAAGAAACCAAAAACAACCTAAATGACCTTAAATAGTAGAGGTATTAAACAAGATGTACTGTAGTCTTAGTCAAAAGGATAGGATAGACTTATGTGTATTAACATGGAATGGTCTCCAGGACAAATTGTTTAGTGAAGAAGAACATGGTGGAACATTATATACAATGGAAAACTCTTTAAGTTAAACAAATAGACGCAAAATTTGTTATGATTTTGTAAATAATGATATATAAATGCAAAGAATAGGGTCCGGAAGGACATTTACAAAGCTGTCAACGGTGGTGACGGGAGACGTATTGAGAGTGGGGTCAGAAAGCAAAGCAAGGATTGAAGGGACTTTAGCCTCATCTGTAATCTTTTAATCTCTATGAATACAATATATTATTGTAAAAATAATTGTTAAAAATTAGCCACAAAATTTTTTATTTCAAAAATTTGAAACACGTAGATTACTATTAGTAACAAGACGAGGTATATTTTTTAAGTGGACAAAATAAATTTTAGATCATTACATGTAGCTTAACTTCATTTGGGTAAAAAGAGAGAGAAAGACTGTTATCTAGATACATATTGCATTTAGGTGACAAATACATGAAACGGAAAGATTCCTACTGACTGTTAATGAAGGTGACTTTGTGTGGGAAAGGGGTTAAGGTGAGAGGCAGAGCAGGCAGGGGGAGATTTACTTATTTTAATATGCTTCGGTACTGTTTTAATTTTTATAATGAGCATGTACTACTCTTTCGATTAAAATTCCAATTAAAACAGTAAATTCAGCGGTGGCCTACATGGCTAGTTATAAAACATCCAGAATTTCACAACTAAACCATAGATTATTTCCAGGTCTCACTTTTGTTTAAAAGATGGAAGCATTTGTTGGGGTGCCTGGGTGGCTCAGTCGTGAAGCGATTGCCTTCGGCTCAGGTCATGATCCCAGGGTCCTGGGATCTGGCTCTGTGCATACGGCTCCTTGCTTGGCGGGAAGCCTGCTTCTCCCTCTCCCACTGCCCCTGCTTGTGTTCCTGCTCTTGCTGTGTCTCTCTCTGTCAAATAAATAAATAAAATCTTAAAAAAAAAAAGATGGAAGCATTTGTATCTAAGGGATTGACTTGAAGTTCATGTGTTCAGTCAATAGGCAACAGCCTCCATGGTTTACATGTGCACTGATTAGCCTTCTTCATTAGGAACGTAGGGAATAGGCATATGCAATTTTTTTTCTCTAAGAGTTGGGGACAATGACCTAAGAGGGACACATTACATTTCATTATCATTATTGGTTTGTAACTCTCCAGGCAAAGGGTGTAAAAGCTGAATAACCTGATCCCAACCAAATTTTAAAGCCTGTACCAGAAGAGACTGTACTAATTGTTCAATCACGTTTTTATTAACATAGGCATGAAGGGGTAAGTATATAAACTGACACCATTACTGTCCCACACCTTTGTGCCCAAAAGAAAAACAAAAGAAAAAGGTTTTACAAAAAAAGTCTGTTTTGATGGTATCAAACGTGGTAGGAAGAACCTCTTCCTTTTAGTCGTTTCCTGTTTGTCAGCTTTCTATCTAGGTGTCAGGTTTAAATTTGGAACATGCAATATGCAGTGAATTTATCTCAAGCAAAGGAAAAAAAAAAGAGAAGAAACAAAACTTCAGATTAACCACCTGAAAACAAAATATATTTCGCATATAAAATAATGTTACTTTTTCTAGTTATAAAAGCCATTGTGCTATAAATGGAGTTAATTTGCATAATGCCAATCAGTGCCATAAACAAATATAGCTCTAATTGTTTATGAATTGTTATACTGTGATTTGAAGCTTGATTTGGGAAATGCTGACATTAACAGATTATAAAATAAAATTAATGATGAAAAGTGTTAGATTCCAAAATCAGGAGAAGTCAAAAGTGAAATATCAAGAGCAAAATTAATGTAAGAATCTCCAAAGACAATGATGAGAAATGAAAGAATATTCTAACAGAAAACAAGGAATACAAAGCACTGATTAAATCATATGACTGGTATAAGGATTCATTCTTACCTAATATATGAAGAAAAGGAAGAGAGGAAATCACTATTAGACCCCCTAATGATTGACCCAAGGAGGAGTGAAAGAGAATTCTCTCAGTGAATGTGTGTATCTACCTTAACAGTACGGAGGACAGCCACACCTGGATTTTCCAATACAGTGCCTATTGATTTATTTTTAATTGTGATATCAGTGACACCATAAGAATGCACAAACCTTAAGTGCATAGCACAATTAATTTTTACATATGTATGCATCCATGTACCATCACCCAGACCAAGATAAAAAATATTCATCATCTTAGAAGATTTTCTTAAGCCTCTTTCCAGTCAATTCCTCTTCCCTTAGAAGTAGCCAGCCACTCCTATAACCCTTACCATTGTAGCTTAATTTTCATGTCCTTGAACTACTTAATATAAATGGAATAATACAGTATGTAGTCTTTTGTGTCTGGTTTCTTTTTTTTTTTTTTTTTTGCTTTATGTATTTTTTCTTTTTTAAAATTTTTATTGTTATGTTAATCACCATACATTACATCATTAGTTTTTGATGTAGTGTTCCATGATTCATTGTTTGTGCATAACACCCAGTGCTCCACGCAGAACGTGCCCTCTTTAATACCCATCACCAGGCTAACCCATCCCCCCACCCTCCTCCCCTCTAGAACCCTCAGTTTGTTCTTCAGAGTCCATCATCTCTCATGGTTCATCTCCCCCTCCGATTTCTGCCCCTCTTCATTCTTCCCCTCCTGCTATCTTCTTTTTTTTTCTTAAGATATATTGCATTATTTGTTTCAGAGGTACAGATCTGTGATTCAACAGTCTTGCACAATTCACAGTGCTCACCATAGCACATACCCTCCCCAATGTCTATCACCCTTGCTGAATGACATTTGCATTGTTCCCATTTTGAGATCATAATGAATGAAGCTACTGTGATCGTTCTTTAAAAGTGTTATGGTTCACCATAGGTGGTCGAGTATGGTTCCTATCGATCATAGAACCTGTGAATTAAAGAGAAAGGCTTCTCAGCCTATAATGGTGGAACCAAGATTGGATGGCCAAAATAGACAATCCCATCCAAAAAGGGAAGGAACAGAAAGTACATAGCAATCATAGGCCCATAGCAATTCTGAAATCCACTCTGGCACATGGCACCACTTTAATCCCTTGATTGGGACGCAGTTCTCCCTGTGAATGGATTATTCTTGTTTCTTGGCTTTGGTCTTTGGGCTCTTGACTCCTCCCTTTGAATCATCATTTCTCATCCAAGTCTGTGTTTGCAGCAATGTAGCTTTCTTAGCCTGCTTCCCACTCATAGAAGTTAATTTTGTGCTATCTCTGTCTCTTTCATTCCAAGCTGTCTTGATTCCTTTAACAACTTTGTGGGTTTCTTATATCAATTCATAATAAACTCCAATAAACAAAGTCATACTCACATTCTTTCTTTTTTTTTTAAAGATTTTATTTATTTATTTGACAGAGAAAGACACAGCGAGAGCAGGAACACAAGCAGGGGCAGTGGGAGAGGGAGAAGCAGGTCTCCGGCTGAGCAGGGAGCCCGATGCGGGACTCAATCCCAGGACCCTGGGATCATGACCTGAGCCAAAGGCAGACGCTTAATGCCTGAGCCACCCAGGCACCCTCACATTTCTTTCTGAGACAAGTCCTTTTATACTTGGCCATGTATAAGGCTGCTATAGAAAAATACCCTCAAAATTCTGAAAGCTTTATCATTTAACTGAGAGGACATATAAAAGCCTACCCTAAACCTTTCTGAAATCCTCATAAACAGTCTTACAGCTACATCTGTGAGATATTTACCCTGAAGCTATACTCTACTGATGACTCTGGATTTGATCTTACTATTTATTACTTTGAAAATCTTTTACTGGGAGACACTGGGGATAGAAAACAGTTTTATTTTCAAGCCCCACAGGTCCTGGATATATTATAATCCTCTAAATTTGACTCAAAAATGTAATAGTTTCTTCTTCATTTCCTCTCTCTTTCTTAAGTTATCATAATCACTAGAAGAAGCCAGTTGGCACTTTCTGCACTCTGCCTGGAGATCTCCACAACCAAGCCCATGAGCACCTTAAGTTTTACCCTTTTGAATTTCCAAGTCTCCAGAGGCAACACTTTTGACAAACTGTGCCACTACATAGCAATCATCCTTTCTTCCTCATCTTCAGATAACATTTACCTCAGTGTCATAGGATCACTCAGCAGTGGCCTCTTGAGGCACTTTGAGATTATATTTACAATATTTTTAAGGCCCTACCAGCATCCACCCAGTCCCAAAGCCAATGTCACATACTTAAGATTTTTGTTGTAGAGCACTTCCTTTCCATTTGCTGCACAAAAACTGCACCAAAATGTAATGGCTTCAAACAATAGCAATGTAATTATACTTCATTATTTTGTGGGTCAGGAATTTGGGTAGGACTTAGTAGAGTGATTTTTCTGATCTATATGACATTGACTGAGGTCACTCAGAGGTTTTCAGCTGTGGCAACAGGGTTGGTTTGGAGAATCCAAGCAGCCTCCCCACATGTCTGAAGTACTTTGTTGTGGGTGGCTGGAAGTCTGGCCTGAACTGGAGTGCCTGCACATGGTTCAAATCTCTAGATGACTCTGGTATGTGTCAAAATTATTCAGAAGAGTGTCCTCAAAGACAGGGATAAAGAGATTATGTCATCCACAGGGACTTCTCTGGCTTAGACTACTCCAAAGAATGAAAGAGGTCATTTGTTTCATGCCCCAGAGAATCATTCTGTTTAAGACCAGCTCTAAATTTAAGAGGAACTTCACGTTAGTGTATGTTTTGCTCCTAATTAGAATGCCTATAGACAATGAGGCCAGCCAAATTATGGTTCCAAGGAGCACATTTTAAAATGTGTGTGGTGCTCTGAAGGAAACATGCTCTTATTTTTGAAGCTGGTCAAAACATTGAAAATCTTAAACCTTAAAATCTGAGGTTTCCTGGGAAAGATATCTTAGTTTCCCAAACCCCAAGCCCCTCTCTCTTTCAATCTATTTGTGTTTGTTCTCTCCTAGGTCTGCAGATGGGCAAGCAATAGGGTTGAAATATACCCAATGAGGACATGGCACTCTCCTTCAGGAGGCATGGCCAACCCAATGAAGATCAAGTTTGCTTTTCTGAAATCTCTTTTATGAGAATAAATCTCTGTCTTGATCACTTTTCACCATCTTCCTTTCAACTATTTTTCTCGCAAATGTTGTTCTGAGATTACGAACTCATCAGTGACGCTGCTAGGGCTGAATTTTCTCAGGAAGTTTCTGGTTAACTCGGGCTTTCCAGGAAAGTAAAAATAAGCTTGAGAACTAAAGTGTCCTCAATCTAAGTGGGGCCATGGTGATAAATCATGGTCATTCTTATTCATTAAACGGAGATTATATTATTAGCATGGAGTTGGGAGTTTATTTTATAGAAGAGTAACTAAATATGAACTGACAAGACTGGTTAAAAACATGAGAATGTTATGCTACTTTGTCTAACAAACCAGTGGTATTTGTTTTTTATCTCATTTTCTTGCTATCAAAAACCCTTGGCATTTGCCTTTCTGGTGTCATACCCAGACCAAGAGAGAAGAAGCAATTTGGGGCTATGTATTTACAATGGGAGGCACTTAAAGAACAAGGTTGCCACTCAGGGGTCCTCAAGCTTGTCTTAGTGTCCATACAGAACCACACCTAGGAGAACGCCTTCACCCACATCTCTGAAGAAAGAAGATAGCAGAAAGCTCATGACGGAAGAAACATTTTCTGAATGAGAGAAATGTTTTGTTCATTTTCAGTCCTTGGTCTACATCATAAAGAAGACTTGTAGGATATTAATACCAATTGCACCATGTTAATATAAGATCAGAGCTAACACTGATCTAGGAGTGAGGACTTACTACCTTTCATGATGGATCAAAATTTGAGCATATCTTTACTTCAAAACAACATGCAGTTACAGATAAACTATACTTTAGTCTCTCTTTCAGTCACAGTACCCTATACATCAAAGCTAACAACTCACTGAGATAGAAAAATTAGTCTCCGAAGAGATGGTGAGCCAGGTTCTAAATTAACAGATTTCACTTGGGTCAGAGAACAGCAGCAAAACTAAAAGCCAGCTGGACAGTTTATTGCTATTATAACTATAATAATAGTTATTATTATTATTTTGAGTTACCAGTGTGCTCGGAAGGCTCAATGTATTTAATTAACCTTTCAGAAGACAAGTCTAAAATGTCTGGCTTTGTCCTAATGAAGTTACAGCTGTGGTTAAAATCTGATAGAGCTCTGTTCCCTTTCTAATTTCATGAGAAACTGATCCATTTGTAAAATGCCTCCACTTCACTCATTCATTTATAACTGAAGTGATGCACTAATCCACTCAGGAAACAAATCTTGTGATACACAGGAGATCAATTGTTTTATGAAATAAAATTAAAAGTGTAAATGCGGTTAACATTTTAAATGTATGTCAATTGAAAGTACTCCTTGAACTCATTTGACCAAGTATATTTTTTTTTCCATTTTTTGAAATCACACCTGTGCTAAGACATGCACTCTCTTCCTCTATCTGGTAAGCACAAGGTGTGGGAACTTGTGCAATAGATAATTAATCTCTATTGCTATCTATAGTTTCATAGTTAACACTGTCTTAGCAGAAGTGTGAAAACACATTCACACCTTTGAAAATGGATGATTAACTAATCAAATGACAATATGAATGTTAGACAGAAATACAGAAATGACTGCAAGGCAGAGCTATTTATGATTATAACATTCTATTTAATTTTTAAGGGTGGATTGTTCAGTGTAATCTGTGCTCCTCAAACATCCATGCAGATTCTCAACTTTTTAATTGCATAAGTTCTCAAAAAAGAATAAATAAAATTTCATATTCTTCCCTAATTAAGCAATTTTTAATATGAGAGGTTAAGAAGGCGAAGAGAGGTATATTTCAAGACCATAGACAAGGAGGAGCGAAGAAAGGAGAATCACATTTGAGTGAATCATCAAGTTATTTTTTACTCTCGACATTGTCATTTCCATTTAAAATGCAGACTAAGCTGAATAAATAATTGAATAGCTAGTTCTCTTTTGATAGTCTGATGTATAAAAATCCAAACTGGGAGGTAGGCCCATGTTCATTATTTTGTTAATTTCCTATGTTTACCTGTGTGTTCTCTTTAAGTAATGATAATCAGGAAAAGGCAGAAACACTGTTGAAGGAATGCAGATCTAATTACTAGGGATTCAAAACCAGGATTCTGGGTACATTGTATTAAAAGCCTTTAGAAAAAAATATTTACCCATATTTATATTTTTAAAGCCAAAGTGATATACACTTTGCAACACATATCACTTACTGCCTTATAGTGTGGTATTTTAAAGATATGTTATCTCCTCTGTAATGCCTTGAGATCTGGCTACATGTCTGACTCATTATCCCAGCTCAATTTAGCCCAGTGCTTTATACTGAGTGGACAACCCTGTCTATTGAATCAAGCCTAAATAGTAAATGAGGAGACAAAAGTTGTTATAAAGTTGCATTTTCATGGACTTTCATACATTTTCTTTTTTTTTTTAAGATTTTATTTATTTATTTATTTATTTATTTATTTGAAAGAGAGAGACATAGCGAGAGAGGGAACACAAGCAGGGGGAGTGGGAGAGGGAGAAGCAGGTTTTCCGCTGAGCAGGGAGCCCGATGTGGGGCTTGATCCCAGGACCCTGGGATCATGACCTGAGTCGAAGGCAGACGCTTAACGACTGAGCCACCCAGGCACCCCGACTTTCATACGTTTTCAAAATCTTGACTCTTTAAAGAGTAAAAAACATGATTTTTTTCAATTCATAAATCAGCTGCACAATTTTTTGTTACATACAAAAAAATTTCTATTAATTAGCAATAGTTTATCAGCACCAAATAAATCCACTGTCAGCTGTTCAACCTTTTAGTTCCTATTGCCCTACCTTGAATGTGGGTGTGTGTGTAGGTGTACGCATACATCATTCTCCCCCTCCAAGCTGGCTTCTGTCTCCATTTTTTTTTTTTTTACTGAAATCGTTCTGAAAAGGTCTTCCCCATCTTTCTTTACCTTGACTTTGCATTAACATTTGACACCACTAAATAATCCTTCCTTTTTGAAACATTGCCTTCTCTTGTTTTCCATGCCAAGACATGTTCTTAATTTTCCTCCAGCATCTCTTCTTGGGAGATCTCACTTACTCCTGTAGATTCAGTTACTATGAATATATTCTTCTGCCTGCCAAGTTTAAGCCTCTAGCCCAAATATCTCTTCTCACCTTCAATTCCATATACGTATCTGAAAGTATGTACACACACACCACTACACACATGCATGCCCCCCCCCACACACACACTCGGTATCACACACCTGTCCCCCACACCTACTCCTTCACTATGTTTCCCTCTCTCAGTAACATCAGTTACCCAAGTAGAAATCTGGATCTCATCCTTTACCCTTCCTCTTGTACCTCCACATCTAATCTCTCAACATATCCTATTCATTCTACCTCCCAATGTATCTCAGATTCATCTACTCCTATCCATCACAGTCAGGGCAACCATTATTCTGACTCATTTATTACAACATCCTACTAGCTAGTCTTCTTGTCTCCAGTCTTGCTCCCTTTGGTTCCTTTTCATACTGTACTCAAACAGATTTTCTGCAGCGGTCATTACACTTTTTTGCTTACAAACCCCCTTAGAATTTTTTGAAAAATATATGTACTTTCTTACTTTTTTGTAAGTTCACATAAAATTATTTTACTATAAAAATTAGATAATTACAAAGAGTGGAATATATATAACACTGATACAAAAAATAAAACAGCTGTGTCCTTTTTTGAATATATCCAAATGAATCTAAATGATAAGATTTGATACCTCTCATTGTTCTCTTAAAAATACATGAACAAGTTCCTCTCTATCAACAGGAAATGGGTTTGATTTTTTTCCTTGAACTTGTATTTCCACACCATTTTTTTCCCCACAGTTTTTATCCTAAAGAATAATTTTTAATTTTTAGTCTTGGTTGATTATCCTATCACAATGCAGAAAAACATACATATAAGTCAAAATGTTTAAAAATTTCCTGTGACCATAAGGTTGTACGGATTATTAAGTTCTTACAGATTGAGTTACTGTTATACTTACTTTACAATATAACCGATGAAAACAGCATAAATATATTACATATTTAGAAAAATATTTATTACACATGAAAGTAAAATTTTATAAGAAAACCACCTCTTAATGAGATAGATAAGTCTTGTGTCTGTGGATAAACATTATATATCTCTAGAATGATAAAGAATTCACAATAAATTCTATACCCATATTTGGCCTTACAGATATAATTTTTGAGAAGCTTTGATTCCATAAATAACTATGTGGGTCAGGAAGGAACTTTATTATAGCAATGACAGTCATTTCCTTAAACTCTTTTCAAGCAATATGCCAAAAAAAACATGATATAATATATAATATATTATATAATTATATTTATATATATATAATGTAAATATAAATATATAATATATCATGTGTTTTTTTACATTGCTATATCAATTGAAAACATGATTAGATCCTCCTTCATCTTATACAAAGCACACAACTGCACACCCCTTAACTTGAGAAAGGACATATTACCAGTTATTAGTGTTATTTTCTTGGCCAATGCCTGAGAGTATACCAAAAAAGCTTTAACAAACCTTATTAGGAATTCTCCTGAGGACTCACCTACTCCAAGCCCATTAGCCTCAGCCATGAGCTTAGGGCAAATTTTGTTAAAGCCACACACACTCAGGACGCACCCAGCTTCCAGGTACATAGCAGCCACCATGTGCCCCGCCAAGCCACTAAACCACACCCAGCCACCCACTTCCAGCTATTGTCACACTCTATAAGGAGTCTCGCACCGCAGGCTGCCCCACAGCACTTCAGGGGATCTATAATAGGACTACTAGCCCAGCTCAAGTTTGCTAACACCACTGGCCTGCTCCCAAGTTCCTGGTGGGCACATCCCCTAAAGGCTGGTCTGGCTGGGTCCCACTAACACCACAGAGAGAAAGCACAGCCCAAAACAGGCAGAGAGTCAGTGCAGATGACTGAACTGAAAGGAAAACTAACTCTGACACAATAGCAGGACATAAGCAAGACACGTCAGATACCTTCCAAAGTGCCAGTCACTGGTAGACAGAAGACACTGCACTGGAGGGCACTCTTCTGCATGATGTTACTCCTTTTTTTCTTCTTTTAAGATTTTATTCATTTATTTGAGACGGAGAGAGAGAGAGCGTGAGCGGGGGGTGGAGGGGCAGAGGAAAAGGGAGAAGCAGACTCCCCACCAAGCAGGGAGCCTGAGGTGGGCTCTATCCCAGGACCCTGAGATCATGACCTGAGCTGAAGGCAGACACTTAACTGAATGAGCTGCCCAGGTACCGCATAAAGTCACTACTTTCAAAAGCAGAAGACATACCTGACTCTCTTAACACACAGAAACAGAGAGAGGCAGGCAAAATGAGGAGACAGAGAAATTTATCCCAAATGAAAGAACAGGACAAGGCTACAACCAGAGATCTAAGTGAAACAGATACAAGTAACTTGCCTGATAGAGAATTTAAAGCAATGGTCATAAGGATACTCACGGGACTTGAGAAAAGAGTGGAAGACAGGAGTGACACCCTTAACACAGAGATGAGGAATAACGTAGCAGAGATGAAGGGCTCAATAAATGAAATGAGGAACACGCTTGATGGAATGGGCAGCAGGATGGAAGAAGCACAGGAACAAATCAGTGACCTGGAAGAAGAGAAATGGAAAGTAATCAAGCTGAGCAAAAGAGAGAGAAAAGAATTATGCAAGATAAGAATAGACTTGGGGAACTCAGTGACTCTATCACATGTAATAACATTCGTATTATAGGAGTCCCAGAAGAGGAAAAGAGAGAAAAGGGGGCAAAAAATTTATTTGAAGAAATAATAGCTGAAAACTTCCTGAATCTGGGGAAGGAACAGATATCCAGATCCAGGAGGCACAGAGAACTGCCAACAGAATCAACAAAAGCAGACAGACACTAAGATGTATTCTCATCAAATTTGCAAAATATAGTGATACAGAAAAACTTTTAAAGGCACCAAGATAAAAGAAGTCATTAACTTACAAGGGAAAACCCACAAGGCTAGCAGGAGATTTTTCAACAGAAACTTTGCAAACCAGAAGATAGTGGCGTGATATATTCAAAGCGCTGAATGGAAAAAATCTGCAGGCAAGAATACTCTATCCAGCAATGCTATCATTCAGAACAGAAGGAGAGATCGACAGGTTCCCAGACAAACAAACTCTAAAGGAGTTCATGACCACCGAACCAGCTCTGCAAGAAATACTACAAGGGACTCTTTGAAGGGGAAGGAGGATCAAAAGTAAGTTTGGAAGTAGAAAACACAAAAGCAGTATACATGAATATTTCTGTAAAAGATCAGTCAAGCAACTCTCAAAAACAGGATATAAATATCCTAAAATGTGGGGAGGACAGGAGAAAAGAATGGGTTCAAATTAAATGACCATCAACTCAATATAGACTGCTATATGCAGAAGAGGTTATATACAACCTAATGGTAACCGTGAATCAAAAACCACTCATAAATATGCAAAGAATAAAGAGAAAGAAACCCAAATATATCACTAAAGAAAATCAGCAAACCATGAAGGAGAGAAAGACAAGAAAGGATCAGAGAAAATCTTCAGAAACAACCACAAAACAAGTAATAAAATGACAATATATACATATCTATCAATAATTAAATAATTACTTTGAATGTAGATGGACTAACCAAAAGACATAGGGTGACAGAATGGATAAAGAAACAAGACCTATCTGTATGCCGCCTACAAGAGACCCATTTTAGACCTAAAGACACCTGCAGATTGAAAGTGAGAACATGGAAACACACTTATCATGCAAATGGATGTCAAAAGAAAGTCGGAATAGCAATACTTCAATCAGACCAAATAGACTTTTAAACAAAGACTATAATAAGAGACAAAGAAGGACACTGTATAATAATAAAGGGGACAATCCAACAAGAAGATATAACAATTGTAAATATTTATACACCCAACATAGGAGCGCCCAAATACATAAAACAGTTAGTACCCAACACAAAGGAAGTAATCAATAATAATTCTAGAATAGCAGGGGATATCAATACCCCACTTACATCAGTGGACAGATCATCTAAACAGAACAGCAACAGGGCTTTGAATGACACATTGGACCAGATGGATTTAACAGATATATTCAGAACATTCCAACTTAATACAGAAGAATACACATTCTTTTCAAGTACACATGGAACATCCTCCAGAATAGATTACATATTAGCCCACAAACCAGCCTCAACAAATTCAAGAAATTCAAAATCAAACCATGCATCTTTTCTGAGCACAACACTATAAACTAGAGGTGAACCGCAAGAAAAAAATCTGGAAAGACCACAAATATATGGTGGTTAAATAACATGCTACTGAACAATGACTGGGTCAACCAGGAAACAAAAGAAGAAATAAAAAGTTACATGCAAACAAATGAAAATGAAAACACAATGGTCCAAAACCTCTGGGATGCAGCAAAAGTGGTTCTAAGAGGGAAATTTATAGCAATACAGGCTTACCTCAAGAAGCAAGAAAAATCTCAAACAACTGAACCATACACCTAAAGGAGCTAGGAAAAGAACAACAAATGAAGCCTAAAACCAGAAGAAGGAAGGCAATGATAAAGTTTAGAGCAGAAATAAATGATATAGAAACTAAGAACAACAACAAACACAATAGGACAGATCAATGAAACCAGGAGCAGGTTCTTTGAAAAAAATTGATAAAATTGATAGGCCTTAGCCAGACTTACCACAAAAAAAGAGAAAAAGAGAAAGGATTCAATTACATAAAAGCACAAGTGAGAAAGGAGAAATAACAATTGGCACCACAGAAATATAAACAACTGTAAGAGAATTTTATGAAAAACTATATGCCAATAAATTGTATAACCTAGAAGAAATGGAGAAATTTTTAGAAACACAAAAAGTACCAGAACTGAAACAGGAGTAAATAGAAAATTTGAACAGACTGAGAGCCAGCAAAGAAATTGACTCAGTTATCAAAAATTTCCCAAGAAACAAAACTCCAGGACCAGATGGCTTCTCAGGGGAATTTTACGAAACATTTAAAGAAGAGTTGATATCTATTCTTCTCAAACTATTCCAAAAACACGGAAATGGAAGGAAAACATCCAAATTCATTCTATGAGGCCAGCATTACCCTATTACCAAACCAGACAAATGGACCACTAAAAAAGAGAACTACAGGCCAAATACCCCTGATGAACAGAGACACAAAAATTTTCAATAAAATACTAGCACACCGAATTCAATAACACGTTAAAAAAACCACTCACCATGATCACGTGGGATTTATTCCTGGATGGCAAGCATGCTTCAGCATTCGCAAATCAATGTGATACATCACATCAATAAGAGAAAAGATAAGTACCATATGATCATTTCAACAGGCACAGAAAACGCATTTGACAAAGTTCAACACATATTCAGGTTAAAAACGCTCAACAAAACAGATTTAGAGGGGACATACCTCAACACAATAAAGGCCAAATGTGAAAAACCCACAGCTAACATCATCCTCAATGGGGAAAAACTGAGAGCTTTTCCACTAAGGTCAGGAACAAGACAAGGATGTCCATTTCACCACTTTTATTCAACATAATCCTGGAAGTCCTAGTCATAGCCAGAAAACAAAAGGAAATAAAAGGCACCCAAACCAGTAAGGAAGAAGTAAATCAGTATTTGTAGATGACATGATACTATATACAGAAAACCCTAAAAGACCACCAAAAAAATTGCTAGATTTGATAAAACGAATTCAGTAAAGTCACAGGATACTAAATCAATCTACAGAAATCTGTTCCTTTCTATGCACCAATAACGAAGCAGCAGAAAGATAAATTAAGAAAACAATCCCATTCACAATTGCACACCAAATAAAAAGATACCTAGGAATAATCCTAACAAAAGAGGTGAAAGACCTATGTTCTGAAACCTATAAAACCCTGAAGTAAGAAATTGAAATGTTACAAAGAAATGGAAAGGCATTCCATGCTTATGAGTTGAAAGAACAAATTTGTTATAATGTCTGTACTACCGAAAGTAATCTACACACTTAATGCAACCCCTACTGAAATACCATTTTCACAGAACTAGAACAAACCATCCTAAAATTTGTATGGAACCACAAAAGATCGCCAATAGCCAAAGCAACCTAGAAAAAGAAAAGCAAAGCTGGAGGCATCACAATTCACCTCAAGTTATGCTACAAAGCTGTAGTAATCAAAACAGTATGGTACCGGCACAAAAATAGACACATAGATCGATGGAACAGAATAGAAAGCTCAGAAATGAACCCACAACTATATGGTCAATTAATTTTCAACAAAGCAAGAAGAATATGCAATGGGAAAAAGAGAGTCTCTTCAACAAATGGTGTTGGGGAAAACTGGTCATGTAAAATAAAGCAACAGGCCCACTTTTTCACACCATACACAAAAATAAACTCAAAATGGATGAAAGACTTAACTGTGAGACCGGAAACCATAAAAATCCTAGAATAGAACCCAGATGGTAACCTCTTTCACATTGGCTGTAGCAACTTTTTTCTAAATATGTCTTCTGAGGCAAGGGAAACAAAAGCAAAAATAAACCACTGGGATTACATCAAAATAAAAACCTCCTGTACAGCTAAGGAAACACTCAACAAAACTAAAAGACAGTCTACACAATGGAAGGTATTTGCGAATGACATATCCAATAAAGGGTTAGTATCCAAAATATGTAAAGAATTGATACAACTCAACATCCCAAAATTAAATAATCCAATTAAAAAATGGACATGAATAGACATTTCTCCAAAGAAGATTTCCAGATGGCCAAGAGACAAAAAGATACTCATCATCACTCACCATCAGGGAAATGCAAATCAAAACTACAATGAGATATTACCTCACACCTGTCAAAATAGCTAAAATCAATAACACAACAGCTGTTGACAAGGATATGAAGAAAAGGAACACTCATGCACTGTTGGTGGGAATGCAAACTGGTGCAGCCACTGTGGAAAATAGTATGGAGTTTCCTCAAAAAGTTAAAAATAAAACTACCTCATGATCTAGCAATTGCACTACTTGGTATTTACCCCCCAAAATTCAAAAACACTAATTTAAAAGCATACATGCACCCCTATGTTTATTGCAGCATTATTTACAACAGCCAAATTATGGAAGCGGCCCAAGTGTCCATCAAAGTGGAGATTAAGGAGCACACTTGTAATGAGCACAGAGTGATGTATGGATGTACTGAATCACTATAGTGTACAACTGAAATTAACATAATACTGTATGTTAACTATATTAGAATTAAAATAAAAACATTAAAAAACTTATCAGGTGACAATTAATTTTACTCTTTTACTTAGAGGTACCTTATTTATGAATCTAAAATTAGTCAAATCTAGGCTTTATATTCATATAAATTCATAAATTTCACATATATATTGAATTCCACGTTAGGATATTTTCTGCCATCTGTTCAAAAAAAGACCTTTACATTTGTGCCAAAGTTCAGTTTTCTAGGTCATTTCTTGATGCTTTAAAAATCATGACAGTTAGGGGCACCTGGGTGGCTCAGTTGGTTAAGCATCTGCCTTCAGCTCAGGTCATGATCTCTGGGTCCTGGGATCGAGCCCCACATTGGGCTCCCTGCTTTGCAGGGAGTCTGCCTCTCCCTCTGCCTGCCATACTCCCTGCTCATGAGCTTTCATTCTCTCTCTATCTCTCTCTGTCAAATAAATAAATAAAAATCTTTCTAAAAAAATCCTGACAGGTAGACAAAGATGGGCTCTTGAGAATTATTATATATAGATAGTATGATAATATTTCGGGGTGAAAACAAACACAGAATTAGAGCAGCAAATCCACACTTGAAATACTGGATTTAATCACAATAAGCTGATACTGATTTTAGGTTCAGAGTATTAGATTAATGTGTAAGAATTAAGAGTAAACAGAAGAAAAGATATTGCTATATATTAATGATTTTAGTTCATTGCATTATTTAGAGTAGAATCCAGAACACATTTCCTTTAAGTTATTCTCAGAATAAATACTTGGGAGGAATGAGTAGATGACTAAAGACATTGATGAGAGACACAGAGCAGAAGACTTTGTCCAAGCAAAAATTTTGTTATGTGTTCACAGTATTCAATAATCCCTTATAAAGAGTAATGAAATTGTTTCTCCACAACCTGAATAAAAAAATCAAACATGAAGTTAACTTTGTCATATGTTCCTTTTACTGAAGTTATAAAATCAGTTGAAAATAAATAAATAATTTTGCACTTTTTTCTCTCTGAAATCAGGCCAAATACACAGCTGAAACAGAGGTAAATGAGAATTCTCTCGCTGGTGTTGGAAAGTACTTTCTCTTTACTGAGGAGGATGAAAATGTTCAGAAGGCACACTTTGTTGCAGATTCTTATTTTCTAACAGGCTTTTTATAATTCTAAAAAAAATAGATAAAGCAGGGAACTTTGCCAGGATGAAATAAAGTGCCACTTTCATCGATGTTTTTGACCAAAATTCTCTTTCTTTGCTCTTTCCAAGTTCTTTTCGGGAAGATGCATTCTTTGATGGTAATTCAGGAATGAAATGGACAAAATTATTAAGTTAAAGTTACCATCACTCCTGCATCTCCACTGTGCAATATACCTGACTTCAAAATACTCTAAGACTCTGTTTCTGATACCGTGTTTTATGCTTAATGAAACTATTTTTAAACAAGAGGAAATCTCAAATCTATAAGCAGATTTACTATGTCTTGAGAAATGAAGACTTCACCAGTATTGGTATTTAGATTTGTCCATTTATTTGGAGCTCCTGAATAAGCCACCAGAGCCAGATTCAGAATGAGTGAATGATAGATGTGAGATGTACCAGGGAAAGGAACCCTGCATCATGCCTTCACTGCAAGTGTATGCTTTCTCAAGAAGATCCTCTTTCTTAAAGAGGACCTGAACATTGATTATTTAAAATTCGTTATGCCTGTGGCCCCTTGAGCCCCACTGAATGAGCCTACCCTATTGGAAGTCTTTTGTTCTAAAATGCAATTTCATATCACTTCATTGTTTGTCCAGTAAGTGGCCTCTCCTCGCTTTCAGGACGAATGCCAACCCTGTTAATGTTACCCGTAAGGTGAAGGGGCCTGTGTCTACAACCTCACCTTAGTCTTGCTCCAAAGCATCAGCCAGACTGAATGAACTTCCTTAGGTTTTTAAAATGCATCAGGATTTCTGATGGATTTAGCACATACTTTCCTGAACCTGGAATATCTTTCTCCTCCCTCTCCTATTTTTTAGCCTAAATTACTCTTATTGATCTCAAATTTTAAATGTTAGTTCCTCTCAGAAGCCTTTCTGGACTTCTCACCTTCAGCTCCACTCCATGGTTGGCTGGAGTAGGCATCCCTCCTAGGCACACATGGCCCAATCTCCATAAAACCCCACCCACTTCTCAACTTTATTATAATAATTAAAAACTTACTTCTAGACACAAGAATCTTGTGGGCCATGAGCACTGTTTTATTTACCACTGTTCGACCAACACCTATATAAAATACCTAGCCTATAATTTAATAGTGGGCATAGTTTTTCAACAGACATGAGAGAATTTACTAATTCACATAAGTCTTGACTTTCAAAATGGTTACTTTAGCCAACTATCAGCTTATGCTATTACTCAAAAACAAGTAAAATTTTCTCAACATGAAACATTAACACAAACCAGTTGTAATGTTCCTAGATATGCCAGGAAATCTGGATTCTAGGCTGGACTTTGGTATGAACTCATTTTCCATCGGGCAAGTTGTTTAAGATCTACTTATCCCTCTACTTCAAATTCCTTTGGCTTCTCGCCACTATTTTACTTTAGTGAATTCAGCAGCCAAACTTACATATGGGCTACGAACAGAGAGTGAAATGCCTCACTTGTATGATAAGATAGTTCAATGGCAACAGAGTTCTCCATCTGTAAATTAATCAGGTATATTATTTCTTTTTCCATCTTTTTGATCATTTGAATTTGAGTCCCTGACTTATCAAAATGATGAAAAAAGTTGATAAATCTGTACCAGTTCTTTATTCTCTAATTGGTTTGGTAAGAAGTTTGGTGTTGAAGAGAAGGTAGACACAAATGAAATTGAAGCTTTTGGATTACTGTGGGTTTCATAAAAATTAGGTTTCATTATTCCCATTTAAAACAAGTCACTATTTATGTACTATCTTAAGAAACTTGACGAACTTGCCATGGAATACTCTATCTTAGAATTCTCTGATGATTTTCATTAACATGTCATGTAAGTGTGTTTCTGTGGGTTTTTTTTAAATGTTCGATAAGTGATTACAGTCATCTTTTAAAACATGTAAGACAAGTAAGAATTAAAAGTACAAAACCTGTTAAAAAGAAGGAGAATAACAGATGTACAGGGATCTGGGATGAGTTAATTTATGAAGCTTAGCAATTAAATAGTGCAAGTTTCCTGGCAGCTAAGATATGATGGGAAATTCACTGGCTAACTCAGTTCTGAGTCTAATAAAAGAACATGTACTGACTTGTTCTTTCCTAGGCAGACTTTTTTCCATTCCCATCAAGTCATAGACAAAATCTAACATAAATATTACCCAAATATCAATATTTTTTATGTCTTCTGAGTTATTGGTGCAGCATTATAGAACTTCAGGTGAACAGGAAGTTTGGGTCATAGGACTTGTTACATCCTTATATTCTTTTAGACACTGCCAAAGAAATGAATGCAAGTGTATTTGCTTCTTAATCAACAGATTAAAATCATAATATCCAATTATTAATAGTTATCAGTTGCAAATCATTCATTAGTAGGATGAACTAGAGTAAAGAACATTATTTATTTATTTTTTTTTTTTTATTTTTTTGAGAGAAAGAGAGCTCAAGGGGGAGCGGAGGGGGTGAGGGCGAGGGAGAGAGAGAATCTTAAGCAGTCTCTATGCCCAGTGAGAGGCTCGATCTCACAACTCTGAGATTATGACCTGAGCTGAAGAGTTGGATGCTTAATTGACTGAGCCACCCAGGCACCCCATAAAGAACATTTTTTAAAGTGACCTGCAGTAAATATGACCTTTTTGACCTTTCTCATCTATTAAGTCTGATGATAGGTATAGGAGTACCTATTATATTTTCTATTTAAAACATTTAATAATAAAAAATAAATTTTAAACTTCTAATGTGATGAAAAATGCAAACATTGAAGGATCTATTTTTTTATGATCTTTGTATGAATAAAGAGAACACTTGGGAAATTTGCCAGTTCTCAGTATTTAGATTATAGGGAGATGACAAGAAGTGCTTATTAGAAGCACCTACTGACATCCTAGTGCCACTTTATATTTGTGAAATCAAGTTGTGTCTCTAAAGAGGGGTTTATAATCATGAGGAGGTGTTCTGGACAGAAAATGAAGTATCTCGGGAAGATTTTAGGTCTCTACCCTTCCTTGAAAGAGTTGCTGCCTATCTAAAACCTTCTATAAATGGAATGAATGGGGCCCCAGAGGGATAGTGATAGTGGGAAGGAGTGGGATTATAAAGTCAGCTTAGGCCAGATGTAGGCCTGGAAGGCCTACGAGTTTGGAAAATCTGTGGTAACCTGTGGAAACTTAGATAATTGAAGGGTTTTCAATAAGCAATTCCATGATGAGTTTGTGCTGAGTTTGACGTATTGATACAACATCAACATTATTCGATAGGGAGCTGGAGATGCAAACCTGAAATTTGAGAAATTAGAACTCCAGTAATATTTGGGAACCCTCCACATAAACTGCAACAGTTGCATCTCCAAAAATGGATGGATTCTCTAAGAGAAAGTCCACAGAGAAGACCATGGATCTCAAGATTGTACATAATGGAAAAGTCAAGTATTTTAAAATGGAAGAGGGTAAATCCGAGAGAAGAAAAGGGCAGACTTCATGGGAGAAGTAGGTGAATATAGTTTCAATCTGGTACAGAGAAAAAGGCTTTCAAAAAGAACAGCTCGGGGTGGGGGGAGTGGGCAACAGTGTTGGATACCACAGAGAGGCAGAAAATGAGGGATGAGAAGTGGTCCCAATGCATTCAGCTTCCAAATCCATTCACAGAAGCAGCAGTTTTAGTGATTTCCTACTTGTCTCATCTCTTCACAATAAACCTCCTCTTGGCAAATGTGATTCTGTTTTGCATAGTGGAATATGCACATTTCCTACTGAGCTTGTCCATCTCCCCTCCAATAGCCTTTCTAGAACACCAGATGTGTCTAATTGGGTACTTTAAGTGTTCCAATATTCTTCTCGAGAACACTCCAAGGAGCAATTCACTCTACTTGACCAGAAAATATAACTATTCATGACCATTTGTATTTCCTGTAAGAAAGCCCATGGATGCCTAAGCTATTTCTGGGACTATGGTACTATTATGGGACATCTAACATTTATGGTACTATTATGGGGCATCTAACCACCAACTGTGCACATGCATTATCTAGCATTTCCGCAATTATTCCCTCATTTAATACCGACAATAATACTGCAAGTTGGACATTATTAAGAATTATTGTTCCCCAGTTTTTGAATGGTATCCCAAGATTGTTTTATTCCCCTTGTAGTAGAAGGCAGTATCTCTATGCCTTTTAAAACTGAAAAAAGAGCCCACTCTTGGTGTAGGATCTCAGATCCTAATAGAATGAAAGGAAACTTACAGGATGTCAGAGCCACCATATAGCCCACGAATGGTTTAAGCCTTTTATGAATAATTAAACTGAATTAACCTCAAACACAAATTCAACATATACCAAGCAGCAATTCTTGGCAGACGCTATGTGAATCATCAGAAATACAAAAGTGAGACATGTCCCCTGTACAGTCAAACCCACAGTGAAAGAGAAGGGCTTGAAAAGTAATAAAAATAAAGCGGTAATATAAAACAGAGATACGAACACAGTGTGTGGAATCATTAAAATACTCCAAAAGAGTAAGGGAAGGCCGCCCAGAGAAGGAGCATGTGAGCTGGGTAGGAAATAGACTGCCAGCCATGAAGGCATGAAGTATGACAGCACCGGAAGTATTCCAGATGTGGTGAAAATACGTGGGTAGAATGTAAGATCTATGGGAGTTAGAAGGAGGGGGGTGCAGAAGGGTAAGCGGGAGGGGGGTAAGCAAGGGTAAGCAAGCTGAGGCCAGATAGAGGCAAAAGCTGGGGGTCAGCCTTCTCTGCAGGGCAGAGGTTCTCCAAAGGTAGTCCCAGGATCCGTTTCATTAACATCACGGCAACAGGTTAGAAATACAAATTCTCAGGCCTTGCCCCAGCCCTACAGCATCAGAAACTCTGGGGGTGGGGGGGATGTTGGTGGAGGGACACCAGTCCATGTTTTAATGAGCCTTCTAGGTGATTCTGATGGACAATGAAGTTTTAGAACCACTGTCACAAGGAAAAATGAGACTACAGGGAGGAGTTAAGCGAGGGAGTGACAAGGTCCTATTTTCTTCTCAGGATGAAAACTAGCCCAGGTATGGAAGATGGACTAGATTAATGGCTGAAGACCATAGCTATTGCAGAATACAAGAAAGAGAAGCTGAAAGCTAAATATCTTCAATGAGAAAATGTGGGTCAGAATTTGATACAGTGGTTAGAAAGATACTTCATGGTCTGCAGCAATTTGGAGTCACTAGTTATGGGAGGACCAAATAACCCTAATGTTGAGTACTACTGTCTATTTTTAAAGTTTCTCATACCTTTCATTTCAACATTTTTCTGTTTTTGTCTTATTTCTTATATAATTAGACATAAATGGCAGCATTACTTTTACAATAGCGCAGAAGGCAGAAAGAGAGTGCCACAGTACAGCCTAAGGTAGGCTCCCCTAAATCTTAATGGTTTTATAATAAGCCCTGGAAGTCTTCCTGTTATGGACTGAATCATGTCCCCCCCAAAATTATATGTTGAAGCCCTAATCCCCAGTGTGACTGCATTTGGAGATAGGGCCTATAAGGAGGTAGTAAAGGTTAAATGAAGTTATAAATGTGGGGCCTTAATCTGATAGAACTGGTGTCCTTATAAGAAGTGGAAGAAACACCAGAGATCCCTCTCTCTTTCTTTCTCTCTCTCTTACTCTCTCCCCCTCCCTCTCTGCATGTGCCCAGGGAAGAGGCCACGTGAGAGCACCGCAAAAAGGTGTCCCTACAAGCCAGGATGAGAGATTTCACCAGTAACCAATTCTGATGATCCCTTGATCTTGGACTTCCAATCTCCAGAACTGTGAGAATATAAATTTCTTTTGTCTAAGCTACCCAGTCTGTGGTATTTTGTTTTGGCAGCCTGAGCTGACTAAGACACTGTCATAGTAGAAAGAGCATGGCCTCTGGAACCAAATTCATGTGGACTTATATTTCAGCTCTACCATTTATTAGCTCTATTTTGTACCTCACTTTCTTCTTTGTAAAATATAGACAAAGAAGAGAATATTGCCTCCTCTAGTCATTTATTTATTCAGCAATTATTTATGGAGTCCTTTGTATGCATTAGGTACTCAACAAAACATTGCTATGGTCTGAGGTTGCAACAGTGATTAAGAAACAGACATGGTCCTTTACTTCTTGGAGCTTATGATATAGAGAGGGACAGTTAATAATGAATGCATTTCACAAATTCATGTTAATTTGTAATTATAATTCTGGTAATTGTAATCATGATTAGTGCTACCTGCTAAAGAGACATGCCTCATCCAAGGTCATCCAAGGTCATCCAAACAGAAGACTTCCTAGAGCAGGCTTCTACCAATGATTTGTCAATGCAGGAGTATGAAGCCCAGCCCCCTTGCTCCAATTCAGGATAGTTCTGAAGGGTCATCCAGCTTCAGAGTTTGGCTAAATTCTTGTTAGGACTATACCACAGTTTATCTCCTCCTTCTACCTAATCCTATTTCCTCCCTTTCTCTTCCAAAAGTCTTGACCACCAGAGCACTCCCTAGCAAACTTCCTGTGTTAATCTCCACCTCAGAATCTGCTTCCCAGGGACCCAAGGTATAATAATATAAATAGTATGGAATAAATATAAACATGCTCTGCAACCAAGGATGGGAAGTCAAGAATCATTCTTTAGTTGAACCTGGGGAAGGGGCCATGGGCTCTCGTAGCCCATCCCCCATCTGTCTGCTCACAAACTAGGAGCCAGCAGGCACAGAGCCAGAGTGGATGGGGCAGGTGACACTGCTCAGTGTCCTGACACATACCAATCACAGACATTGTCTTGAGCCTTCAGTAAGTTCAGTGCTAAAGTGTGCTGAGACGTGGCCTGAAATGGGAAGAGATGAAACATCATTTGTATCTTCTCTTTACCTACCCAGAGCTTAAGAGTTAGTTGAAAAATGAAAAGACTATGACATAGTCACAGAAGTAGGCAGGGAGATGGAGAAGACAAAGAGCCTAGAAATAGATTCAAGATCAGAAAAAACTGAAAAGGAAAAGGTAGGTTATTTGGTAAATACTTTTGGGAAAACAGTGTTAGAAGAATTGGTTAGTTCTTTGGAGAAAAGGATAGATTTTCGTTTCCCACCATAAGAAAATAAAATAAAGAGGAAGAAAAGAAAATAGTTGTAAAGTAGCTATTTATTTATTTATTTATTTATTTATTTGCAAGAGGGAGGGGGGAGAGAGAGAGAGAGAGAGAGCACAAGCAGGGAGAGCAGCAAAGGGAGAGGGAGAAGCATGCTCCCCGCTGAGCAGGGAGCCCAATGCAGCACTCGATCCCAGGACCCTGGGATCATGACCTGAGCCAAAGGCAGACACTTAACCGACTAAACCACCCAGGTGCCCTAGCAATCTATTTATTAAAAAAAAAAAACAGGAAACAAGAAATATAGAGGATAGGATAGGTTATCTCTAAGAATTAAATAATGAAATAAATAACCAAAAGAAAAATACTCCATATGTACATGAGTCTGTCAAATTATTATTCATAAAAGTAAAAGGAAAACAATTATAATAAATGCCACAAACAGGATAGAAAAAAGCTTCATATAAAAAAGCAATAGATAAATCAATAAGAAAATGGTAATGGTTTAATTTAAAATGGGAAAGAATATGGATAGAGAATTCATAAAAGGACAATAAGTCTATTAAGCAAAGTATTTATCACTACTAATAAAAATTAATGAGTTGTAACAAAATGCCTGTCTGTGTCAACTTAGCAAATATATTTAAAGTGACCCTATATTGCCCCTATATTGTTGGTAATTTATCCACAGTAATTAGTACCATAATTCCATTTCTAGGAATTATCCTTCGGAAATACACAGACCTAAGATGAAAGCTTTATTTTTAGAATATTCACTTCAGTGTTAATTTTAAAAGAAAAATTAGAAACAGCCCAAATCTTCAACAATAGGTAAACAGTGAGGTAAAGTGTGGTACCTAGACACAGCTCGCAACAGGAAAAGAACAAATAGTGACGTGGAGTAGGATTTTTGTGTGTGTGTCTGGATTTTTATGTATTCTCAATGGCACATTGCATAGTTAGGGAGAATTTGATTGACTTTCAACTGGGAGAGGGTGATAAACATTTACAAAGCACTACAGAAGTTAAGAATGTAAACCCTGGATCAGATTTCCATGTGTTCCCATCTAGTTCTGTTGCTTGTATGCTCATATTCTATGGGCGATGGGGGAACCATTGCAGGGCTTTGAATTAATCTGGACAATGTCTTTGAGTCGCAAGGAGCAAGAACCAACTTGAATCCGTTTAAACAAAAAGAAACAAGGCACAAGTGCTCTTTTTGCCTAGATTATGTGCAAGTGGGTTATCTTTGAATATCATCCCAGGAAGTGGGAAGGAGGGACAGGGAAAAGTGAAGCAAGGAAGGAGGGAAAGATAATATATTCATGTTTTAATGAGTGTCCCATTTTACAGGTGACTGGTACTGGATACCATGAGACTGTTGGAGAGGTCTTATAAAATGTGCTTCAGAACTGTCTTCTCAGGGAATAAAAAGTGGGACATATTTATCCATTGGATTCCATTCACTGTTGATCACAGTGGCCCCATAGACATTAACTCGCCCTGCACTTCTGTATATGTGTATATGTGTGACTCTTCGGAGGATCCATATGGGTGTTTTGTGCAGTAGTGTGAGAGAGGTACAAAGTATTACCAGCTTACACCTATATGAAAGTATCTGAAGCCTACAAAGAACTAGTGGTCACATGCAAGAATTGTGGCCGAGAAGATTTGGAGTCATATACAAGACATGTCCTATATATGAGTCTTTGGTGGCTGAAAGAGCCAAGACTCAGAAAAGCAGGAAGAGAGATGAATCTCAGAGAAGCTACAACCAGAGGTTCAAACTCCATATGGATTTTCTCAGTCTTGAATCTCTGTACCTTTTAGGTTAGGCATCATCTTTCCCTTTTCCTTAGAGATAACTTTCTCTACATGGCACAAAATTCATCTTTTTCTTTTCTTTTTTTAAAGATTTTATTCATTTATTTGAGAGAAAGAGAGGGGTTGAGAGAGAACACGAGAGGGGAGAGGGTCAGAGGGAGAAGCAGACTCCCTGCTGAGCAGGGAGCCTGATGCGGGACTCGATCCTGGGACTCCAGGATCATGACCTGAGCGGAAGGCAGATGCTTAACTGACTGAGCCACCCAGGCACCCATAAAACTCATGTCTTAATGACTGACACATTCTGCATTTTACAGTTCTAAACTCAGGAGACAAATTGATATACTTAGACCCACAGCTAATATTTCCTAGGCAAAACGTCATTGGTCACTTTAGGTCATGTATCCATTCTTTGACAAATGAGTATGGCTAGAGAGAGATGTCCTATAAGGACATGAAAACATTGGTAGAAACCATGTAATAAAGCAGGGGAGGAGCAGTGTCCAAAAGAACAAGATGTCAAGCAGATCGTGCCATAAATGTGTATATCGTGTTCTAAGTGAGGAGATGCCTTGACCAGAAAACATATCTTAAAGAATGAAAAAGTTGTCTTTAGCCAAAGATCAGAAATGGCAAAATAGAGACTGAATTGAGGTAGGGGTTAGTGACAGGAGGAGGATGGAAGTGATGCTGAAGAGAAATAATCAATGGATCATGTGACCCATATTAGTTTTACATGGTGCCCCTATATTCTCCATTAACAGGATCTTATGCAACCAACATTTACCTTGCCAGATGCCAAGTCCTCTGAGAGGTGCTATAATGGTGCATAAGACTGTCTCTCTCCTCAAACAGCAGAGTCGTGTGCCTTAGCAACAGCAATACCACATTCTTTTAGGAAACTCTTCATCCGTACCTTGGGATCCCTGGCTCCATGACATAGAATTTGTTTTTTAATTTTTTTAAGATTTTATTTATTCATTTGAGAGAGAGAGAGAGAGAGAGAGAGAGAGAACAAGAGCATGAGCAGGAGGGGAGAGGCAGAGGGAGCAGGTGAGGGAGTGGGAGAGGGAGAAGCAGACTCCCTGCTGAGCTGGGAGCCTGATGTGATGCCGGGCTTGATCCCAGGACCCTGGGATCATGACCTAAGCTGAAGGCAGACGTTTAACCAGCTGAGCCACCCAGGCATCCCATGACACAGAATTTAGTTAATGGAACAGATCTGTGTAAACACTCTCCTTTACTGAAGGTCAAGTCCTGAGCTTTTGGGAGCTCTTCATTTGGACTTATTGCTTAATGTCCTATGATAAATATACCAAAATCGATGACATAGGATTGTTTTGACTGAACATAGCACTAGTGAGAAAGCATCAGAACTTGATAGCAATTCTCATTTTTATCTCCTTGAGTGTCTATGTGGCTCCAACTAATAGTGGCCAAACTCACTATTTCAACCATATTTGTTGTTCATGATGGTTACCCTATGCCTATTCTATACAGCAAAGTGCTGTCAACTATGACTCCATTGTCTTTCTCTTGTTGAATTATAATTTTTAAAGAGTTACTTCAAATATAAGCATTCATGTTTATGTTTATCTTCTGGAAGTCAAATGAATTGGGCTCCGTCTGGGCTCCCACATCATAGTTTATCATGTTGGACTGTAATTATCTGTTTGTGTGTTTGTCTTATGCCCCCTGTACTGTGAGTTCCTTAAGGGAAAGGACATCATCTTATTTATTTATTCCAGGACTCAGCACAGTGTATGGCACATAGTAGGCTCTCTGACTTGGGAGAGGAGTGGGTAATGAATTCAGGAAGTTTGCCCTCTGTCAGATTAATAGTGCAGAAACATCTGGAATCAGTTGTTAGAGTTTTCACTAACTTTATTTCCTCCAAATAAGCAAAAGATCCTTGAGATGTTTTCAGGGCAGCTGGCCATCTAATCAGAATGTCACTGTTCTTTCAGACACACTGTACAATGAAAAGCACTTCTGTTTTTGTTTGTCAAGTTTGCCAGCTCCTATGAGAAATTCTACAAAGGATCATAGCATCTGCATAAGACCAAGGTAAGAGAAATCCAATATAAGTCATGTCATAGTCTGATCATTATCTTTATTACTTTTTTTTTGAGTATTTTTTAGGAACAAAAGTCTGTGACCCCAGAAACAACTGTGGTCTATCTTAAAGGAGGCCACCCAGAAAACAATTCACAGTAAAAACAAAACATAATATATAAAAAGCATTCCACAGAGGTGAGAGGTGATTTTTTTTCACACTTTTTTTTTCTCACCTGATAAGTGATAGGGCACACTGTTAAATCTCCTTTGTTCATTTGAAAGGTGTTCACATAATACTGATTTAAACATATTGTTACCCAGATTTCAGTCTTGAAGGCAGAGTAGCTCAGAAGTATTACATTAAAAAAAAAAAAAACCCCTGAATATAGTGCAATAGTTCAAAAGGACAGTTTTGTAAAAGTAAAAGATAATCATCACAATAACAATAGTTAGAATTTAGCAATGGCCTACCATGTGCTAGAAAACACTATCACTGTTTGTTACAGGTCTTCTTTAATGCTCATATCAATTGTGCAGGGATGGTGTGATTGAGGACACTGAGACTTAGGAGGAGACACAGTTTACCAAATGTAAATTAGAAGTAGGAGAGCAGATATGTGGATATATACAACATGAACGAGTCTCACAGCTATTGATTGAGCTGAGCAAAAGAAGCCAGATATGAGAGACTACACTGTATGATTATGTTTGCATAAGTTCAAGACCGGGCAAAACTAATACATTCTCATAGAAGTCAGGAGAGTAGTTATTTTTATGAGAGGGGTTTCACTAGGAGGAGGTATCAAGGAACCTTCTTGAATGCCTAGAAATGCTCTAGGTCTCAACAGAGGTGTAGTTCAAAAGTATATACATACTTAAGAACTCATTCAGCTGCACAAAGATTTGTGCCCTTTTCTGTATATAAGTTACATCTCAATAAAACAGTTAAAAAGTAAAAGAAGGCAAGAGGAATTAGAATTTGGCTCTGTTTAGTTCTACAGCTCCTGTCTTTCCACTACACACTCTTTCAGAAATCAGTTTCAAGTTTCTATGTTCAACACAGAATTTTATCTGTTTTTCTAGGATAGTGTACAGAAAAGTCCCCACAGATACTTTCTAAACTATTGCAAGTAGGCTCATATAGTGAATAATGTAGAGTACAAGCAGGTTGTTGATGAAGGGATGATATAATAAGCTGCAACTTGTCTATCAGGGGCTTTGTGAACCTTGTCCAAGGAAAGGGTTTGGATTTTATTTATATGAGGAACCACTGAGGGATTTTACATAAAAAGTTTTATGATCCTATTTGCTGTTGTGGGTGGACTGAGCTGGAAAGAAATGATGGGAGGAGAAACAGCCTAGGAACAGAGAGCAAGTTAGGAGACTGTTGTAAACATCTCTGCAAAAGCAAGTAGATCTTGGACTGAGTCATACCAGTGAGGTTGGCAGATGAAATAAAAAGATTTGTTAAAGAGCCAGGTGGATGTTGTGATCAGTTGGGTGTGGGCAATGGGGGACAAAGAGGAGCTGACTGAAGTAGCTAGGTGGACTGAGCCATAGCAAGGCAGAACCTATTCAACCACCAGAAAGACAGGGACAAACTCTATTGTGCTAGGGTGACGCTAAAGCTAGGGAAGTTGTCAGGGCTCTAGCCAGGTGATTTGGGGACTCCAGGAAGGGGTCTGGTCCTTTGGACACAGACACCCACAACCTGAAGACTATGTGAAGATACTGGGAGAAAACAGCCATCTGTAAGCCAAGAAGAGAGGCCTCAGAAGAAACCAAACCTACAGATACCTTGATCTTGGACTTCTAGCCTCCAATTGTGAAAAAAATAAGTTTCTGTTGTTGAGGCCACGCATTCTGTGGTACTTTGTCATGGCAGCCCTAACAAACTAATGTAAGTGTTAACCTGGACCTAAGTCCATTCAAATGGGAAAAGGCACAGGTTCTGGGGTACTGGGGGCCAAATTATGCAGCTCAGAAAGCAGACAGGGCCACCAGGGTCCAATGGATAGTGATCTTCTAGCCAAGAACTGGTTCCAAATTTCATGTACGGTAGGGATGGAGCTTCTAGTATTCTTCCAAATGCAATTCTCATTGGCTCAAAGACAGGGCAGAGCAGAGTTATCAGTGAAAAGTCTTCAGTTCTGATGTTGGGCAGTTGGAAGCAATCAGGGACTATCTCGACCTTTAAAAATAACTAACTGGATATCAACAGAGAGCAAAAAAGTATGCTAGATCTAGTCAGAATTGATGCAATAAACAAGATATTTATGTGTACTTGCAAATTCCTTAGATATTAAATTAAGATATGTATATGTGTGTGTGCATTCATGTCTAGTCTACATACTAAGCAGTTCACTTCTCTTCGCTTTTGCATGCTCTGCCACAGATCAGTTACTGTCCTTGCCTCCCTTGGGTCACTACAATTTCCTCCTAGTTGGTTCCTCTGTCTCAGTGTTGCTCCCCAGTAATGAGGATCAATGGCAGATCATTTGAGGCAATGGGTGCATTGCCACGATTTTCTCGTGGTGCGATTTCTCTGCACAGACAAATGCACCCATTTGTCTGTGGACATTTGCCAAGGAATGGAATCACCTAGAAAATCTTGACTCCTTGTTCTAGTCTCCTAAGTCAGTTATGAAGAATGGATTCTTCCTTTCCAGGTACATTCACATCCGTCCTTTCTTTTACATTGCCACATATACTAATTCAGGCTCTTTTCATATCCTACCTAAACTGCAATAGCCCCTTACCCTTCTGCTTAACCCCTGCCTCCTCCTCACCGCCTGTATCTAGCCTACACAAAATCTTTAAAAGACACCACTTTGACCACAAGGCCGTTTTTCTACTTGTTAACCTTCAATAGCCCCTGACTGCTTATAGCATCAAATTCAAACACTCCTCAGCCTAATGTTTAAGGCTTTGGGAATCTGACTTCTTCTAACATTTGCAGTCTCATTTATAATCATCCTAGCTTCCCAAATCCTCAAACGAATGGTTTCAGGCATTGCTCTCCACCATGCCTGCCACACAGCTCTGCTTCCTACCCCTAGCTTCTGCACATGTGTTTTTATTCCTTACCTTCTATCTTTTCCATGCTTCATTTGTCCTTCAAGAACACCTCAAATCCCAGACACTTTTTTTTTTTAAGGATTTTATTTATTTATTTGAGAGAGACAGAGACAGAGCACAAGCAGGGAAAGGAGGCAGAGGGAGAGGGAGAAGCAGACTCTCCGCTGAGCAGAGAGCCCAACGCAGGACTGGATCCCAGGGCCCTGGGATTGTGGCCTGAGCCCAAGGCAGACGCTTAACCGACTGAGCCACTCAGGTGCCCCTCCCAGACACTTTTGTTTACTTTTCTCCTAGTGTGACATGCATTCTTCTCTGCTGACACATGCTACCCATCTTAAACTGCCAACCATAATTTCTGCCTCATCTTTGAAGTCCTTCCTAACCACCCACGCCAGCATTCAGCCATTATGTACCAGATATTGTCTAAGCCCTAGAGGTCATGCTTGGATAATACAGATTTCTTCATTTCCAGGACAATGTGCTCTCCTCTTTTTGTTCCCATTGCAGTTATGGCTCAAAGAATTGCCCATTAATAACGTGATATCTTAGGAAATTTCTTCTGTTTTGAATTACCAATTACATTTCTATGATTTAACTTTTAATAAATAACTTATCTTTCCCAGGTATATTATAAAGACTTTGCCCCCAAATGATCTTATTTAGCATGAGACAGGAGAGGGGTACATTGTTATGTACCAGGTACTGAGGTGCTTCTCATAGTGTGATATGTTCAGCAGTCCATTTTATGGGACACACAAAACCCTTGATTTTACAGATATTATTGCGTAGGGTAAGGCTAAAGTGGATAGTGCCCATGTAAGTTTTTCTTTAAGTGAGTTTAGATAAAAAATATTAAATAACAGTTCAAGTGATACTCAGTTATGGCAAAAACTGTAGAAGCGGTTTTTCAATGGCTGAAACAATGTTAAATGATATCACATTTATTCCTCACCATGATTTTACAAATTAGAAACTAAAGTCTAGAGAAACGTTGGAATTTATTCAAGTCATAAAGTTAATAGGTTGTGACGCAGGATTCAGGTAGAGGTACTTAGGTCTCTGACTTAAAGCTCCAGGTGATGCCCTTTTGCATGTAGGAAGATTTAGTTTAATTACCTAAGTGTGAGTGTCTGGCTTGTGTTTTTATACCCCACCTCATCTCCTTAAAAAGATTTATTTTCTAAACGAAATATTCCACCTCCTGAAAAAGAAAAGGGGCACCAGAATGAATTTGGTATGTTTCAAAACACATTTATAAAACACACAAGAAAACCGACCTGCTTTCCTGCCTGGCTGAGTGAAACATTAATTCTTCACCTTGGCATCTCAACCTACAGCTGTAATAAGGGCCGTTATGCCCAAATAGGCCCTTAAACGGAAGACCTGCTGAGCAGAGACCCACTTTCCCAGCCCTGTTCAACTGCGGCTGCTTTTTCTGCCAACTGACCAGGCTGAAGCAGCAGCAGGGGAGGAGGGACTGCAGGTAGGTGGGGAGGGGATCATTTTGAAAGCTCTAAATCCCTCCCAGGGAAGAAGCAGCTGCTCCTTGTTTTTCTAACATCTGTCCCATCTGTCCCGGCCGCACTTCACCCTTTGGAATCTCCAACTAGCAAAACGTGGATATGACAAGGAAGCATTTCTGAAGGCTGGTTGGTGAGTGGAAATGAGCATAACTGCCACCAGAAAGTTTCCTTTAACGATAAGAGGGCAGTTGGGGTTCTTCAGGAGCATAGCTATCACCTTCCTTCATTTTTCTCAAAAACATACAGCTTTAATTGACAGAGTCGGGATTTGTAACATCACCCAAATCATGCTGTACGCCCTAAGGATAATATTTGCTAGCGCCCAATTTTTTATTTCCCCTCCAGGGGAGCCACAGGCTCCTGATTTGTGGGAGAAATAATGATACCGCATGAACTAGACCACCTCTATAGTAGAACAAGCTGTGCATATCTCGCATGTGTGGAATTTATCACATTTAACAGCGTGTTGCTTGTATCTGACTCTCCTGCCAATACAATAGTACTGGAGAATAGGGGGATCTTATTTTTATTCAGTTATTTGCCCCTCGTATTTAGAACCCGTGGCTGGAACCTGACAGGCATAAAATAGACATTTATGAATGAATGAACATTAACGAAGAAAAAGTAAAGGAAGAGGATGATTCATTCCGTTCTCCAAAGGCGGACGTGGAGGGAGGGGCTTGGCCGTGAACCTAGTAGCCACGTGAGGCGCACTCCCAAAGGCCCACAGCTTCGGCTCTGGTCCCCGCAGACCCGAGTCTGCAAGCGGCTGCTCACGCTCCTTCCCAAGCCAGACTGCGTGCGTCTGAAACAGTCCCGCCTCCAAGGCACGCGAGGCCACGCCCCCTTCCCGGTCATTCTCTGGGAGATGTCCGTTCCCCTTCAGTTACAGGCTTCGGGGCGGGGCCAGGAGAGCGCAAGCGCAATGGGCGGCGGAAGTAGCGAGTAGGGAAATAAGAAGGAAGGAAAGAGGCCTGCCGCGCTTTGCGGAGGGCACTGCGCTCCTCCTCCACCCACTCTTCCTCCCGCGGGAAGGTCCGGGCGGCCGCACGTGCCGCCCAGCCCAGGCTCCTCCCCTCCCTTCCCCCCCTCCCGGGAGCGGCCAGGAGCTGCTTTCCTCCGCCCGCCGAGATGGCGCTCGACCCCGCAGGTACGGGGGCGGGACGCGGGGGTTGCTGAGGAGTCACGGCCCGGGTCCCTAACCGCGGCTGTGCGGTTGGGGGCCGGCCTGGGAAAGGGGCCGAGCGCTGAGGTTGCACCGCTTTCGCAGACGTCCGCTCACGCCCGGCCCGCCGGCCTGCTGCCTTAGGGTTTCTGGCAGCCCCAACTTCTTCCCTGCAGTCTTCGGTCTTCTTCCCGCTCCTTGGGGTTCGGGTTAGGTGAAAGGCTTGGCTTTGCTGTATAAGCTTTCGTCCATTTGTGGCTTACACACATTTCCTTCTTAACGCGACTGGTCTCATCTTTTTCGCCCCTCTGGGGCACTGATTCCTTTAAGTATCTGTAATCTGACTTAAAAGCGATAATCCAGAAGACCCATCATTGTGGCAAGAGTCCGTTTCTTGAGAAAGGATTCCCAAGGTTTTGATCAACGTTATTTTCACTTTAGTGTTTCCACCCCACTTCATTAGCAGCGGTAGTTTGTTGCCTTCGAATTCCCGTCCTTACAGAAGCTCACCTGCGGTGTCCTTGCTTTAAGCTATTATGTTACGGAAGCCTGAGGTATCGTTATTGGGTATTCATGTAAATATAGGGAACTTCATTTTTGAAGGGAATGGTAATTGGTCTAGTCCACTCCCTTCATTTTATGAATATGGAAACTTGAGGCATTGGGAGGAGTAGTAATGGCTTCAAACCTTTGGAGATTCAGAAATGGAAACGTCACTTTGGTGGCTCTCAAGGAGAGCGGAAAGTGTAGGTAGCCAACAAGTAATACCAATTATTGAACGCTTTATTATCAAGCTAAGTATTCTCACTTGTCCAACAATAGTGTGTGGTGTGGTAGATAGTGTTATCTCCCTCTTACGGATTAGGAAACAGGAGAGAGGATAAGGGACTACTCTAACGCATAAAATAATTTCTGGAACACCTAATAATCATACCAGTATTGGGCCAGGTGGTTGGATTAGACTTTATGAGGCAGTTAACAATTGATCTGGGCTTTAAAGGATAATTTCCAGTGGTTGGAGTTGGAAAAGAGGCAGCCGAATGAGGAAATGTATGGGCAGTAAAGTGCACTGTGTGATGTTTGGTTGCAGGGTGTAAATAAGGGGTGAGTAAGGAGAATTAGAAAGTGGATTAAGGCCTATTACAATAACGTCACACCCAGCGTGGAACCCATTGTGGGGCTTGAACTCAAAACCTGAGATCGAGACCTGAGCTGAGATCAAGAGTCCAAAACTCAAGCGACTGAGCCGCCCAGGTGTCCCATAGTTCTAGTATTTCCAGCTGAAATTCAAAGCAGTCTCATACAAATGAGGAAACGGATGCAGAGAGAGGTCAAAGGCTTTCAAATATCTATATTCTTGAATTTAGATCCACGAAAAAATTTAGAAAAAAATACTTGCCGTCTCCACTTTTTTTTTTTAAGATTTTATTTATTTATTTATTTGACAGAGAGCCCGCGAGCACAAGCAGGGGGAGAGGCAGAGGGAGAGAGAGAAGCAGGCTCCCAGCTGAGCAGGGAGCAGCAGAGGGAGAGAGAGGGAGCTGGACGTGGGGCTTGATCCCGGGATCCTGGGATCATGACCTGAGCTGAAGGCAGGCGCTCAACCGACTGAGCCACCCAGGTGCCCCATCCACTTTTTTACTGTCCAGTTACTCTTAACCCACTCAAATCTTGTGGTATGCCCAAGGCTACCCAGCGAATTGCTGGTAGAGTCAAGTCTGGAATAGAACTCCGTAATTCATTTCCAGGCCAGTGTTACAGACCATGCCTCTGTTGGAGTATTTATTGATTAAACAAATACATGCCCGTTACATGTCACAAGCATACAGTGTTAGAAGAAAGAAGACAGCTCATCCCTCTGCCCCCATATACATTTTGCCAGATTATGATAAACATTATGAAGAAAATAAGCAGTGTCATGTGGTAGGTGGTGAAGAGAGGCCTACCTCTGAGTGATCAGTGAAGAGCTCTGTGAGGAAGTGTTGTTTGAATTGGAAATCTGAAGGACAAGATGAAGTAGCAATATGAAGAGGTAGGGGAAAAGTACGCCAGGCAGTCAGAAGTAGCAAATGCTTAAATATTTGCCTGGAATGAGGGCCAGAGGGGTGGAGGGAGATCCGTAAGGGAAGATGTTGGGAAAGTAGGCAGGAGCTTGATGCTGCAGGGCCTTGAAGGCTCTGATAAGAAAGCATTTGGAGGCTTCTAAAGAGGGCAATGACATAATATAAATTATGTCTTTACTACCCTGACTGCAGTGGTAGCATGCACTGTGGAGGGGTCCTGAGTGGAAGCAGGGAGACAGGTTAAGAGATGGTAGCTGTAGTCTAGGCCAAATATGTTAGTATCTTACCCTGGAATGGTATTAGAAAAGCTGGAAAAGAATATAAAGCTTATTCGGTTGCTGTTTTGGAGGAGCAGTTGAGCTGCTGTTGCATTGAATAAAGGTGGTGAGGGAAAGGGAGGCATTAAGGATAATTAGTAGGTTTTTTACCAACTGAGTGGCTGGTGATGGTCAAATCTAACAGTATGATCATTGGAAACTTGATAAAAGCAGGGATGGAAGCAAGATTGAATGGGAAGGAAGAAAGTGGAGTCAGCAAGTTGGACGTTTTAAATTTTTCTTATCTGTTTAAATTCCAGAATAAAAATATATTAAAGCCAGTTTTGTGTTTTTTTTAACTTCATTTTTGTTTGGTTCCTAAGTTGAAGCATAGGTTCACATTTTGATATTTCTCTTGCTTTTTATACAGTGGTATGTGCCCATACTAGTAGTTACATCAAATGAGGTTTGCATAGCAAAGTCTCTTTTCCCACTGGTTTATGTTAGATTTTTAAAAAATCTTTTTTTATTAAGTTTTTAATTTTAATTCCAGTATAGTTGACACAGTGTTATATTAGTTTCAGGTGTACACTATAGTGATTCTATAGCATAGAACTCAGTGTTCATCAGGATAAATATACTCTTTAATCCCTATCACCCGTTTCATCCATTCCTCCACCTACCTCTGGTAACCATATGTTTGTTCTCTATAGTTAAGAGTCTGTTTCTTCATTTGTCTGTTTCTCTTTTTTTTTCCTTTTGCTTGTTTTGTTTCCTAAATTCCACATATGAGGAAATCATATGGTATTTGTCTTTTTCTGACTGACTTATTTCACTTAGCATAATACTCTCTAGCTCCATCCATGTCATCCCAAATGGCAAGATTTCATTCCTTTTTATGGTTGAATAATATTCCATTGTGTATGTATATACCACATCTTCTTTATCCATTCATCTATTGATGGACAATTGGGCTGCTTCCATAATTTGGTGTAAATAATGCTGCTGTAAACATAGGGGTGCATGTATCCCTTTGAATTAGTGTTTTTTGAATTTTTTTGATAAATACCTCATAGTGTGATTGCTGGATTGTAGGGTAGTTCTATTTTTAAGTTTTGGAGGAATCTCTGTACTATTTTCCGCAGTGGCTGCACCAGTTTGCATCCCCACCAACAGTGCATGAAGGTTCCTTTTTCTCCATATCCTCTCCAACACTTGTTTCATGTGTTTTTGATTTTAGCCATTTTTACAGGTATGAGGTGATGTCTTATTGTAGTTTTGATTTGCATTTCCCTGATGATGAGTGATGTTGAGCATCTTTTCACGTGTCAGCCATTTGGATGTCTTTGGAAAAATGTCTATTCATGTGTTCTGCTTATTTTTTTAACTGGGTTATTTGGTTTTTTGGTGTTGAGTTGTATGAGTTCTTTATATACTTTGGATACTAAACCTTTATCAGATGTGTCATTTGTAAATATCTTCTCCCATTCAATAGGTTGCCTTCACTGGTTTATGTTAGATTTTTAAAGATCTTTATACAAGTTTGATCTTCATTTGGCAACAGCTTTTAACTAACTTTGTAGGGTCCATTTTTCTCAAGAAACTCTGAACCCAGCACTGAAATGCAGGTTATATACTTACTCTTCTATGTAGTTTTATTGAAACTCTTTTTCTTTTTGTTAATGTAGAGGTAATAAGGGCACTCTTTGTACATTTTTCAGCTGTAATTATGTTCATTATTTTCTCTTACTATTTGAATGCAGAGAGAAAAGCTGGAGGAGTTCACAACACCCAAGAAAAGTGGCTGTGGAAAGAGATTAATATTTGTAAAAACTACTCGTATGTGGGTTGCACTCCTGGATATTCAGATTTAATTTACTAAGCCTCTGACATTTTATATAGTCCATAGACAGTTCTAATATGCAAATAGAGTAGAGGAGGAACCACTGTTCCGAACTCTTCCACTTTTATTGACTTATTCTTCAGCTTTGTTTTCTTATCAGTCTAATCTTCCTATTTCCAGAGAAAATTATCCCTACATTTTTAGCCATGAATGGGACATTTGATGACATAGTAATGGTTCAGAAATATACAGTATAGCTCATTCTCGTATAATAGGACTTAAGCATAGTCTAGTCCAACTTATATTTGCCAATTTAGAACCCCTTCTACAAGTATTGTATATTTTAAGAATCTAGTCAGACTTAATTGATTGCAAATTTAAATGGTTGTGTATTTTGAATGCGTAACACATCACCTATAGGAACAATTTTAAAAGTGGTGCTTGTTAAAGTAGAATTTTCAAAAAGGTAAAATTATTACTCATGCAAATACAAAATGAACATGTGTTGAAGATTTTCTTCAACTCCTTAATTAGGGAAGTAAAATGTAAAACAGTCCAAAAGCATTTGAGAAACTCTGGTGCATCGACAGTTTCATAGATTACTTGCTTAGATAAAAGAAAAATGGTTAGTTTACAACAGGACCATATACTGTAATCTTTGGGGTTATCTTTTTCACTGGTCAGAAGTTATGTCTCTCTTTATTCAACAAAGTTCTAGATATTAACCTCCTCCCGTAACAAGTTATAAAAGGGCCTGGTAATGGAAAGTCAAGCCCAGGGCTGTACTGAAAGAACACCCAGTTATACCTTTGCTATTTCCAGACTCCAGAGAATTTTCCAACCTGATTATATTCCCAGAAGACAACCTACAGAAACCTGGGCCTGATAATTTTGATTACTTTCTCTAATAACCAGAAGAGATTCCTTTTTTCCTTTTTTTTTTTTTTTCTTGTACCATTTCCTCTTTTAGCAGGGTAGCTAGCTCCCCTTTCCTCATCCATTAGTGTGGATTTGTTCTCCACTTTTGCGTGATGGAGCAATAGCAGCAGAGAGAAGTTTCCTTTATCAAGTGTGTGTGTCCCTCTAACGGTGTTTTCCAGGAATCTAAGTAGGGGAGGAAGATCGGACAGCGAGGGCTCAGGGGATGGAAAGTGGAGTCAGGAATCTCAGGATATCCCATGAGTAGATGTTGAGGGTGGGTCTTGGGAGGGTGTCCTCATGGCAGTTCTTGGAGTATTTGAATGATAGGGGTTCTTTTAGTGGTTCCTGTGGGCATGTAGGTAGATTAGCTTTAGGGGTACTAGCACTTATTAAATTCACTGGAAATTTTTAAGTTAGACATCTAAACAGATTTGAAGGCTCTTTTCCCAGCACTGTGTAATTAATATATAAAAGGTTATGTAGCTGATTAGAAAAATTTTGATTTTATTCTTGCTTCTGTAGCTCTATAGTATTCTCTTAGACATAAAATACATTTGTAGTTCAGAGCTAAAAATCTGTTTAACTTGTAAATTTTACATATTTCTAAACTCAAAGTATATTTGTTATAGGAGTTATGAATCATGAAATGTTTTGTCAACCAGCTCAAGGAGTTTGAATTTTATCCTGAGAACAATGGGAAGATGCTGCAGATTTTTAGGCAAATAGAACTTTCCTTCATTTTCTGTTTATCTGACTTTTCATCAGATCCAGGTTATAGTGGTGATGTATCTTTCTCTCAGTATCATATGTGGAGGCACATAATGTTTGTTTCTCATAAGTGATAGTAATTTTGATCACCCGGTCAAGGGCTTTGTCCCATTTCTTTGTTTTTCCTCTCGTCATTAATTAGTAATCTGTGGGAAGACCATTTAAGACTAGGCAAATACCCATTCCTCATCAAAAAATTCCCCTTTGATGTGGTATCCATTGATGATTTTTGCCTGATTCAGTCTCTCCTACTGTGGTTGCAGAATGACGATTTTCTGCCTCCAGCATTCTCTCCACATTTATTAGATGGTTGTTGACATTTCGATATAAGCCAGAGACTATTTTGTTTCTTGTTTATTTATTTATAGATTTATTATAGATGTGCACTCATGAATTCCTATTTTTCCACTGGTTTATAATTTGTTACTGTATGTAATTTGGTGCTCACATTTTCCCAGATTTAGCCAGTGAGAGAGTTCCTTCAAACTAGCTTCTGGGTCCTTGTGATATGCTCCGATCCTTTTTTGGAGCATTTCCTTTTTTTCCTCACACAAGGTGTTTCTGGCTCATCCATAGAATTCGTCCTATCTCTGACAAACCCTATGTTCCTTTATTTGGGCATGACATTACAGAACAAGGTCTGAGGACCATTGGACGTTTCACACGCAAGTTTATGAGTGGCATGCTCTTAGGGAAAAACCTGTGAGGGACTGAGGGCAACAGGAAAGGGAAGGGGAGGAAGCTGAGCAAGGATGTGGTTTCAGGGAAGGCTGGTCTCAACCTGATCAGCTCTGGTGGACCACTAAGTGCAGGCTTATCCCACTTTGGAGGCAAGGGCACTGGGCTTTTGTGCCCTCTGTCAGTCCTTGCCCACTGCAGGAGATGGGAGAGGGGCAGCAGGAAGGAAAGCTGGAATGTGCTACCATGGCCAGGGGCAGTCCTGAAAAGGTTGCAGGGGTGAATGCTTCTGCATTCTGCTGCGGGGGGTGGGGGGGGGGATTCCAGCTTTGTCCTAAAAATCATTTATCTGAAGCTCCTAGGAACCTTTGTTCAGGTAGTGAGAGTTTGGATAGTGGTAGGTCAGGTAGGAAGGGCTACTTGCACAAATATATAAATACGCACAGGTGTGTGTACTGGCTCCAGGTGTGGACATCATGGGGTTGTGGTAATGACATTGGCCTAAGATATACCTAACATCTGCCAAACTGTGCTTTGTTTTTTTTCCTCTAGGTCATTTGACATGCTGTTCTTTCTTTTTAGAATTTTCCCTCTCTTCCCCATCCCCAAATCTAATTCTTGTTCATTTTTCACACCTCACTTTAGAATCATTTACATAGGACGCTTTCCCTGATTGTTACCACCCCACAATCTTTCAAAAAACAATTTATTTGAGATTTTTAAAAACTACCAAAATGTCATATAACCTGGGTATAGAGTTTTTCATTCTAGACCTAGTTTTTTTCCTTGAGAAATAAAGTGAAACTTACAGATGTGAATTGTTGGTATGTGTCCAATGATTTGAGAGAGAAAGAAAAGCATCGTGTAGAGAATGAGAATATTTACCTGTGTAGTAAACAGTAAATATTTCTCATATGATTTCACCTCTTTAAGTTTATCAGAGACTAGATGATTAGAGAAGATAAACCAGTTAATTACATCTAGATGATAAGAGATTACCCACCAATGGGGGCTCAGGCTGGGGGGGAGAGCACTGTCCTGTTATGGAAATAGCACCCAATTGAATTGGGAAATTAGTAATGATATCTTCTTGTTTTAGACTTTGCCATTAACCTTAGGCCCAATTCTAAATGGCATAATCTCAGGTTTGAGGGTGAGGGTGGGAGAGTAAGGTTTATCAGATAATTGTAAAAGCTGCTTTTTTTTTTTTTAAGATTTTATTTATTTAAGAGAGCAGCAGAGAGAGGGAGAAGCAGGCCCCCCTGCAGAGCAGGGAGCCCAATTTGGGGCTCGATCCCAGGACCCCGGGATCATGACCTAAGCCAGAGGCAGCCGCTTAACCAACTGAGCCACCCAGGTGCCCCTGAAAGCTGTTTTAAGCCTTAAACTTTTATGATTTTTAAATACTTGCAGTTGGTCTCAAGGGGTTCTTGACTCAGCACAGAAGTTTATGTTCCATTGGCTGGATGAATATTCTTATTTTTGTATAAAGGTGTTAATAGCATATGTGTAGAATTCCCTAAGTTTATAGATGCCAAAAAATATTACCTTTTACTTGATATAAGTGGATCAAACAAAACTGCCAAATAAGAACACTGGCCCAAATTAACCTTCTCCCCCACCAGCCCCGATTGTATTTTAACATTTTTAAGTAAAGAGATTGAGGGGAAAATTTTTTTAGACATGGTATTTAATATCCTGCATTGTGTTTTTGCTGAGGAACTGTTACTGGGAATTTTTTGTTTTTTGTTTTTGTTTTTACAGATCAAAGGATATGTTAATTAAGCATGAATTAAAATACTAAATTTCAGTGGGGCACCTGCCTGGGTGTCTCAGATGGTTGGGCGACTGCCTTCGGCTCAAGTCCTGGTCCCAGGGTCCTGGGATGGAGCCCCACATCGGGCGCCTGTCTCAGTGGGGGCCTGCTTCTGCCTCTCCCCCTGCTCATGCTCTCTTTCTCTGTCTCTGTGTTTCAAATGAATAAATAAAATCTTTAAAAAAAAACCTGAGTTTCAAATGTTTATGCAGCAGAATAAGGAACTAGCTTGCTTTACTCATCATTGTGTAGAAAAGCCCTAGCATGGTGACTGATACGTAGTAGGTGCCTGATATCTGTTAACAGAGTGAATATCTATAATTATGAAATATTGAAACACTGTTAATCATGGGTCATTTATTAAACTGAGTGTATACTTATCATGTGCCAGCAGTTAAAGGGAATTAAGAGATGAATTAGACATGGTCTCAGACCTCATTAAAGTTTCATGCAGCATTCCTTCATTTAGCTACGTATTAGAATTATTTGAGGAGCTTTTAAAAATACCAATGCCTGGGTTTATCCCAGCATTTCTGATTTAACTGGTCTGGGTGGTGCCCAGACATCATAATTTTATCAAGCCCTCTCAGGTGCTTATTGGATGCAGCCAGAATTGAGATTTTCTGGTACCAAAATCTGTCTTAATCTCTTTGGCCTGCCATAACAGCATACCATAGACTGAGTGGCTTAAACAACAGGTATTTATTTTTCCACAGTTCTGGAGGCCGGAATGTCCAAGCTCAAGGTGCTGGCCAGTTTGGTTGCTGATTCTTCTTATGAGACCACCTGTCAGATTGGGGCCCTACCCATATGATCTCCTTTAACATATGATTGTTAAATGAATAGATTGCCCAAATAAAGTTATATTAGGGTTTAGAGCGTCAGTATGAAGTGGATTGGGGGAGGGGGACAAAGATTCAGTCCATGGCAACCACTGATCTATCAGGAGAAGAAGATTGCACAGACGGTGTGATGTGATGTGTTAAGTCCAGAATCAGAGCCATAGCATTGGTGAACACAAAATCTTGGCCTTAAAGGAGGAGAAAGCACTTTTGGGTGCTGGGTTCAGAGAGAACCTGGGGATGGAACAAGTGTCTGATTTTATTTTATTTATTTATTTATTTTTTTTTTTTAAGATTTTATTTATTCATTAGAGAGAGAGCACATGAGAGGAGGGAGGGTCAGAGGGAGAAGCAGACTCCCTGCTGAGCAGGGAGCCCGATGCGGGACTTGATCCAGGGACTCCAGGATCATGACCTGAGCCGAAGGCAGCCGTTTAACAACTGAGCCACCCAGGCGCCCACAAGTGTCTGGTTTTAAATCGGTGGACTTTGAAAAGGAAAAGGTAGAAAATGGTAAATAAGAGCAGAAGATTGAGCTGGAGTTTGACTTTGAAGTTTTTTGCTGGGTCATGTTGCAAGATTGCTTTGAGTTTTCTGAGCCTCCCCACTACTTTATAATATCTTGTGTGTGGTGATGTTTGTAAAACAATTCCTTCTACCACTTCTTCCTTCCTTCTTTAAATATTTATTGTCCTTCTTTTGTGTACTGTATAAATGTAAGCTGATTTTTTTTAGGTAAGAAGGATAACATAACCACCAGGATGGCAGAATGAAGATTTAAATTGTTGAAATTTTTAAGTTGAAATCGTGGTGCTGGTGGGACTTGGAAATTGCCAATAGACACCTGAAAATGTGGGCAGAGTAGATTTGGAGCTGGAAATAAGCCCTGAGAACATGGCATAATCAGCAGCATCTTTAAAGGTAGAACCTTGTGGGGTTGCCACAGGAGGAATAGGAGCAGATCTTACCTTGGAATCGTTTGTGCTTTTTCTAGTATTACTACATTTGTTCAGAATATTTTTGAGACTCCTTTAGGATTTGCCTTCAGCCAGTACGGTCCATTCATCTCAATATCCTCATTTTTAGCACATTTTTTGTGTAGGAGGTGAACTTGGATTTCAGCCAAGGTTAGCCAGGGGCAATCTGGTGAAGGTGGTAGATGATCATCCTGGGAAATGCTCCTCCCCCAGAAAAGTTGTATTATGGAGTTTTCATGTTAATGCACACTGACTCGGAAGGCCACACCAAGAAAGACGTTGAGTAGTGTGAGCAAAGTTTTGACTCTTTGAAGTAAGTGAATAACCTCTCAATGTAAAAATAATTCCCCCACTCCATTACAAAGTGGCACATGTTCTTTGAAGAAATGTTATGAAATATTGTAAGATGAAGGACAACTGGTGAAATAGAGTGGCCAAAAGCACTGAGGAACATTCATAGATTTGAGGATAGTCTACCATGTTCTAGATGTACATCAGAGAAAAATCAGGTGTGTATTGCTGAGAAGGCATAGGCAGGCTGTCACTTATTTCTTTCTCAAATACCTGTTTCTGTCTCCCCTAACACTGCTGATTTTCTAGTATATATCAGTGGGAAGTTGTGCTTGTAAGAAAAGATGGTCTCAAAGTTTTACCAAGTAAAGTAAAAAAAAAAAAAAAAAAAAAGTAGAAAGTAAACCAATGGAGATTGCAGCACGTTTCTTAAATTGGCATGTCTTCTTGTATAAGTTGATTTCCTGCTTTGGTATACGTTTAGATTTGTTGTCCCCTTTTGGCCTCATCTTGGTTAAAGTAATGTGGGTGGAAGAGGAAGTTTTCACACCTAGCAATCTACAGAATCTGAGGTCCAAGAAATAGGTGCTTTTGGGAAATGGGCACATCTAGTGTGAACTAGGTGGTTATTAACAGTGAAAGCTGATAGGACAAAGTACTTCAAATGAAGACTACTATTGTGGGATATAGGTGGTATTTGACCCAGAAGCTAAGCAGAAATAGGCACATCTACCTCACTGATGTGCTTTCCATATTTTGTTGAAGTTTGAGCTTATAAAAAATTAGATTGTTGCCAGTTGACCTAATATGTGATGTTTACTTTCTTTGAAGGTATTTTTTCAGCCGGCTGACAAATGGCTCCTCTTGTGTGTGTGTTTTTTTTTTTTCTTTTAAATAATTTTCTCCATGCTAGAAATCAGAGAATCAGAATTCCATTTAACTTTCTGATAAAAAAATCTGAACAGTGAGTTTTTTATTTTGCCTGTGCTTCTGATGCTTCTGAAACAGTCTTAACTATCTAAGGGTTATTTCATACTTTGCATCTTCGGAAGCTTACATAACCTTGTTTGCTGAAATCCCCTTAAGTAGGCCACCACCCCCATGTGTGTGGTGTGTCATGGAAGAAGATTCAAGACCTGGGTTACATGATCTTGGCATTGCGGCTTTATCAGAGACTTGGGTTATTTCACCTCTGTGGGTCTCCACTTCTTTATCTGCAAAATGGAATCAAAGTACTTTACCTGGAAGTGCTGTTACACAGACTATGGGGCATTCATTGCCCTCATCTTGAAGGCCTCATAGCCAGAGGCAGCCCAGAATTTTTTTTTTTTTTTTTTGGCTGGGGGGGTGGTGGGGTGGGGTGGGGAAGGGTGCAGAATATCTCCTATTACTGATTTTATTTCTTCTGGTTTTGTCAGTTCAAGTAAGGCTTGAAGGTAAGAATGTGAAAGGAGCACTATCTTCACTGTCTTAATTTCCCCAGCCTAAGTATCTCTGCCACCCACCCCCCCCTTCCTCATTTTAGCATAGCAAGAAAGCACAAGCAAGCTGGCAAGAACCTGGAAATCTGATCAAGAGCATCCCTATTTTTGTGCTTTTGAGGAGAACTGGAGGCTGCCTAGCTTCCTGGTGTGAAATGAAGCACTTACTGGAAATGTAGCAATCGAGAACGCTGGTCTTTCTATGTTGTGCCTGATACCATCTGCCTGGAGCCCTTCATTTCCAGGCTCTTGGTAGCTAGCTAGTAAAGAAGAGACCTAAAGATAGAAACTGTGGCTAATGAGAATACTGTTGCAAACTTACTGCAAGCATTTTTCTTGTTTTTCCTCCAGACTAAAGAGTAGCACCCTTCAGGAGCAAATACATTTAACTAGGAAGTTAAAAAAAAAAATGGCATTATCTAAAAAAGAATCAAATTAGTTAAATTAGAACATTTTCACTATTGTAAAGGCATAGTTTGCCCTTCCGGCATCACGACTTTCCAGTGAAAGATTCTGTAATATTCTGATTTGCTTCACTGTTAACCTTTGTGGATTCATAGCAGGTGCTGTTGTCAGTAGACTTATCATCTACTACTGCCATCCTGCAAGAACACGTGAGCCCCAAAGCAAAATCTGAGCTAACAAATTCAGCCAGTGAAAAAGATGAAAATTGACTTTCAGATGATGATAGAATGTTGAGAAGTTAGAGCTTTGGAAATTTTCCCTGGTGGTGTTATCCTGATTCTTTATCTCAGTATAAATTCATGTGACTGTATAGTAGCAAACTCTCAAATTTTTATTTTTATTTTTCAGTAGATTCTTGTACAAATGTATAACATATGCACCACGTTGATTTTGAGAGAATCGTTCTGTAATTTTATGAATAGAAAGTATACTTGTAATTGTGTTGAAGATAGCTTTGTAATATGTATAAAGTCGTAATTAATATTTAATATTCAGTGGTTGATATGCTATCAAATGAGAGAATCTTTAGCAGAATTTATTTATATATTTTTAAGTCTGTTATTTCTGATTTAAAATCAAGAGTTTGGAAAATCTAAATCAATATTCATGTAATTCTGGAATTGTTTTTTTTTTTTTGCCCTAGGAGGTTTTAGGAGAATGATCAGAAGGAGTTTTTGCAAGCCATTTAAAAAAATGTGTTTAAATAGGAATCATAACCTAGAATTCATAAATAGGTAAATTTCTACTATAATTTCTTAAGGAAAAATAGTTCAATATTACACAGCTATGCCTGTATTTAAGGGACTGATTTGAAAAATTAGTGCTTTTGTTATCGAAGACCACTGCAAAGTTTATAGAGCAAAAGATACTCATCAGGACACATTATTAATAAGTTGTATAGATTAAAATTATATAAGTGAAGAGATAACATTTTGAAATTGATTTTATAAAATAGGTCAGTATATCACAGTGTTCTTCTACTCATTAATTTGTGCATTAATAACTGATGCCCCATATGATGTGTGCTGCAGACCAGGAGAAAAGAAGTATGTGGAGATAGTCCCCTGTTATATTATTTCCCTTCAAGTACACATCAGCTTTCCACTCCACAGGATGTCTTGCATATGAAATTCACCAGGTCCACAGCTGAAGTCCTCTCCCACCTGGTGTTTGTCTTGTGTTCCCTGTGTCAGTGAGTGGCCACAGCATTTCCCTGGGAGCCAGAAAAACTGGGAGCTTTCTTTGAATCCTCTCTTCTTAGGTCCTGTGAATCTTGTAGGGTCTCCCTCAAAGCTGCCCTTTTTTCTCCTTCCATACTTCCAGTGCCTTCTATAAGCTCAGTTTCCTTTTTCCCATCTTACAGCAGCTCTGGCAAAGCTAAGGAGAAAGAGAAAGTGTAAATAACTAGTTTCGGCCAGATTTCAGCAAACCATGGTCCAGGCAAAATCTGGTAAGGCCTGTAAGCTATCAGTGGTTAGTAACATTTTCAAATGTTACTAATCATTGATATATACATGACAGAGATAGTTTGTAGCCCAGAAAGCTTAAAGTATTCACAAGTATGGTCCTTAACTAGAAATAACTTGTTGAACCCTGGCATAGGCAATGAAAATTGGGATGCAACTATAGGTATGGTAAAGAAAAAAATCATGTGAATATTTCATATCATTGTTTGGAAAGTTTGATGAAATGGATAGTTTCCTTGAGAACTAAATTTACTAAAACTGCAACTGACTAAAGAATAAATAAAAAGCCCTTAGAAAATTGAATTAGTAGTTAAAACTGTGTCTGTCTCACACATACATACTGCAAGATCTAGGCACTAATAGCTGGTGTATCAGTCAAGAGTTCAGTAGAGATCATAGGGCTACTGTGTGTAGGTACGTACACACAGACATTAAGGCCAGATACTAGGTCATGTGACTGTGGGAGCTAGTTGGGCAAGTCTGAAGTGTAGGGCAGGCCAGGCTCTGGGGAAGAATGACTATCAGCATTGGAACTCTTGGTTCTGAGCTGAAGCTGCAGTTTACAGAAGGAATTCTTTAGGAAAATCTCAGTTCTGTTCTTCAGGCTTTTTTTGTAACTGTGATACCAAAGCAACACAGAAGAAAGTCATAGGCAAATCTCAACATGAAGATAACTATAAAAATTCTAAACGGAATTTGAGCATCCAAAACAGAGGTGCTGTTAGTTTCTACCCATCGTTTTTCTAAAGGACATAGCCGGTAAGAATTTAAAAAGTAAGAGCAGAGCTGTCCCAGTGATTGTCTTCATAGAAATTAGAAGAGACTATGGCCAATTTATTAGAACTAATGAGAGTTAAGTAAGATTATGTTGGCTATAAGGACAATATAAAAAGTTCAAGTGAAACCAGCAACAAATAATTACATGTTACTTATGAAAAGATACCTTTACCAGTAGAAATAAATCTAATAAAAGATGAACAGTATCTTCGAGGAGAAAATAATAGAACTTTTTCTCTACTTAATTATTTAAAGTTATGTGTTAAAATCACCTACTATAAGTGCAGATGTTTATCCTGTTTTAAAGCTAATATATTATAAATTGAGGTAAAATACGCAGTGAAGTTTATAGATTGTAAGTTTTGATAATGTATATGAGCAAATCAAGACATCCCCCAGAGAGTACCCTTCTCACCTCCCATAGATAACCAGTGTTCTATTCATCACCACTGAGTTTTTCAGGTTCTAGAACCAGGTAGTATTTATTCTTGTGCCTAGCTTCTTGTCCTCAACAGAGTTCTTGAGCTCCTCCCATGCTGAGTGTATCAGTTATTAGTTCTTTTGTATTGCTGAGTAGTATTCAGTTGAGCATTTAGGTTGTTTCCAGTTTGGGGCTAGTATGAATGCTTCCATAAACAGACTTGTACAAGTCATTTTCTGGAAGTGTGTTGTCATTTACATTGGGTGAATGAATACCTAGGAGTGGAAAGTAGGTTGGGTGTATATTTAACTATAACTTAACGATTAGCTTTTCAAAGAAGTTTATCTCTTCACACTCTTGCAATAGATGAAAGTTCCAGTTGCTCCATGTTCTGACATTTGGTGTTGTCAGTATTTTTAATTTTAGTCATTCTTGTGAGTGTGAAATGGTATAATGGGGTTCATTTGCATTTTCTTAATGACTGTTGATTTTGAACACCTGTTCATCTAAATATTTACAATTTGTATATATTTTTGAAGAATCCATTCACACCTTTTGTCCCTTTTTTATTGGGTTTTCTTATTTGTTTTATATTTTTGTTATTGATATGTAGGAGTTCTTTTTATATGCTAAATTCAAGTCCTTTGTCAAATATATGTATGTATCTGTGTATACAGATATAGATCTGTACCTATTTTTTTTTAAGATTTTATTTATTTGAGAGAGAGCGAGCGAGCACAAGTGAGGTGAGGGGCAGAGGGAGAGGCAGGGAGCCCGATGCAGGACTTGATCCCAGGACCCTGGGATCATGACCTGAGCCGAAGGCAGATGCTTAACTGACTGAGCCACCCAGGTGCCCTGTACCTATTTCTGTGTCTGTCTATCTACTGTGAACGCTTTCTCCTGGTTTGCCTTTTACTTTTCTTCATGGTGTTTTTTAATGAACAGATTTTATACTTGATGAAATTAAATTTATCTTTTTTTCTTCTGTTTAGTGCCTCTGTGTCTTCTTTAAAAAAAAAATCTTCGTCTACTCTGAGGAATTGAAGGTTTTTTTGGTTTAATAGTTTTAGTTTTTATATTTAGGTTTATGATCTGTGGCAGCTTAGTTTTTGTGGGTACTGTGAAGTAGATCAGGTTTAGGCTGATATTTTTCCCCCCTCCATTTTTATCCAGGTCTACCACCATTTGTTGAAAATGCTTTTATTGGGTGCCTGGGTGGCTCATTCAGTTAAGCATCTGCCTTTGGCTCAGGTCATGATCTCAGGGACCTGGGATCAAGTCCCATGTCGGGCTCCCTGCTCAGCGAGGAGTCTGCTTCTCTCTCTCTGCCCCTCCTCCCTGCTTGTGCCCTCTCTCTCTTTCTCTTTCTCGCTCTCTCAAATAAATAACTAAAATATCTTAAAAATATTGCTTTTATTTCTTCATTCAGTAACCTTGGTGAATCTGTCAAAATAAAGTGACTGTATATAGGTGGAAACACTTCTGGACTCTGTTTTGTTACATGAATCTATTTGTTTATCCTAATGATACCAGTACTACACCACTTTGATTGCTGTAGCTTTGTAGTGAGACTTGCAATCACTTGAAATCAGGTAGTGTAAGTCATCTAAATTTGTTCTTCTATTTTAATGTTGTTTTGGTTATTCTAGGTCCTTTACTCTTAGACATTTTTAAGTTTTTTAAAACTATAACTTTGTTTTGAAATAGTTTAACACATCAAGCTGCAAAACATGGCAGTTTTTATGTTCCTTTTCTCCAGCTTTTCCTAATGATACTGTCTCTCATAACCATAGTACAGGTCTTCAGTGAATATGATATTGCCTTCAAAGGGGCAAAAATTGTTATTGGAGGGAGAAAATAATCTTGCTCTTTTAATGTATGAACTACTGTTATACATGCAGCATATAAATAGATAGACAATGTGTCTGTGGTATTAACAGTTCATGGGGGCATTAGAAGAAAAATCTCTAAAAAGGCTCTTCTAGAGTAAAAATGGAAAAAAGTTGGGACACACTGCTATAATTAATTGTACCTAAGGAAACCAGGAATTGACATTAGTATGCTAACTCAGATACAAATCTTAGTTGAATTTTACCAAACTTTACATGGTGTGTGTGTGTGTGTGTGTGTGTGTGTGTGTGTGTGTGTGTGTGTATAGTTATGATATTTTATTGCCTGTGAATAGTCAAGTAACCATGATCACAGCTTACAGAACTGTTCTATCAGCACAAAGGAAATCCCTCATGTTTGCTTTTAATAGTCATACTGCTTCCTCAGCTCTGAACTACTGGCAACCAGTGATCTGTTTTCCATCACCCTAATTATGTTACTTTAAGGATGTTATATAAATGGAATCATAACACATAGCCCTTTGAGATGGTCTTTTTTTCATTCAATATAATGCGCTTGAGATCCATCCAAGTTTCTGTTGCTGTTGTGTATCAGTAGTTCATTCTGTTTTATTGCTGAGTAATATTTCATTGTCTTGAACTGTCATTCATTCACCTTTTGAAGTACTTTTGGGTTAATTTCATGTTTTGGCTATTACAGGTAAAGCCACAGTGAACATCTGTGCACAGGTTTTTGTGTGAACATATTTTCATTTCTCGAATAAATCCTGTTGAGTGTGTTTGCTGGGTTATATGGTAAATGTATGTTTAACTTTATAAGAAACTGCCTGATTATCTTCGAGAGTGCCTATATACCATTTAATTTTCCCACTGGGAATGTCTAAGAGATCCAGTTACTCTGCATCCTTGTTAGTATTATTACTTTTTTTCTTTTAGCCGTCTTAATAGGTCTTTAATGGTAACTTGTAACTTTAGTTTGGATTTCCCCAATGACTAATGAGTTAAGCATCTCTTGTTTATTCGCTATCCTTATATCTCCTTGTATAGTGTTTGTTCAAGTCTTTTGCCCATTTCCAAATGGATTGTTTTCTTACTGTTGAAGTGTAAAAAAGTCTTTATATATCGGATGCAAGTCCTTTATCGGGTATGAAATTTGTGAATCATTTTTTTCCCACTATGTGGCTTGTCTTTATCTTCCTAAGAGCAGTTTTTGTAGAGTGAAAGTTTTAACTTGGATGAGGTTTGAATTTATTGATTTTTTTTTTTCTTTTATGGATCATGAGTTGGGTGTCATGTATAAGAACTCTTTGTTTAACACTGGGTCATGAAGATTTTCTCCTATGATTTCTTACAGAAATTTTTTTCCTTTAACTTTTTATTTTGAAACAATTAGAGACTCACAGGAAGTTGCAAAAAATACTATAGAAAGTCCTACATGCCCTTCATGCTGCTTCCCTCAATGGTGGTTTCTTGTATAACTGTAGTATAATATCAAAAGCAGTATTTGTGGAACATAAGGGATAGCATGGAGGACATTAGGAGAAGGAAGGGAAAAATGAAGGGGGGGAATCGGAGGGGGAGATGAACCATGAGAGACTGTGGACTCGGAAAAACAAACTGAGGGTTTTAGGGGAGGGGGATGGGTTAACCCGGTGATGGGTATTAAGGAGGGCACGTACTGCATGGAGCACTGGGTGTTATATGCAAACAATGAATCATGGAACACTACATCAAAAACTAATGATGTATTGTATGGTGACTAACATAACATAATAAAACTGAATTAAATTAAAAAAATATCAAAAGCAGGAAACTGAAGTTGGTATAATACTATACCTAGAATGTAGATCTCTTCAGTTTTCACCAGTTTTTATATACGTGCATATGTGTGTGTATAGTTGTATGCAGTTTTACTCCATGTTCCTCTTCTTACAAGGAAAACATTCAGTGTTTTACCATTAAGTGTGGTATAGGATTTTTTAGCTATAGGATTTTTGCAGACACTGTAGGTTGAAGAAGTTCCTTTTTATTATTGAAAGTTTTGTTTGTTTTTAATGAATAGTATTTATTAAATTTTTTCCTTCAGTTGATGTGATCATATGGTTTTTTTTTTTTAGACTGTTGATAGATCACATTGATTGATTTTCAAATAGTGAACCAACCTTGTATCCTGGAATAAATCCAACTTGATGTGGTGTATTTTTCTTTTTCTATATTGCTGTATTCGATTTGCTAATACTTTGTTGAGAATTTTTGAGTCTGTATTCATGAGGAGTATTGGTCTGTGTTTTTTGTTTTTAATATTGCCTTTGCTTTTGATATTAGAGTAATGCTGGTCTCATAAAATGTACTGGGAAAAGACTATAGAATTGGTGCTATTTGTTCTATAAATATTTCAGAGACTTTGTCAGTGAAGCCATCTGGGCCAATTTTATTGATTTTTCTAAAACAACAACAACAACAAAAACACTTCAGTGTGATTATCTCATTTGTTTCCCTGTTGTCAATTTTACTGAATTCTGCTCTTATTTTTATTTTTTTATTTGCTTGTTTTAGGTTCTTTTTGTCCTTTCTCTAATTTTGTCAGATGGAAGCACAGATTATTAGTTTGAGACTTTCTTCTTAAATGTGAACATTTATTGCTATAAATTGCACTACAAGCACTGCTTTAGCTTTGTCTTAGAAATTTTAGTAAATTTTGTTTTTATTTTCATTCAGGTCATTGTATTCTTCCACTCTCCTTGATACTTCTTTGATCTATGAATTATTTAGAAGAGTGCTATTTAGTTTCCAAGTGTTAGGAGATTTTCCTGCTACTTTTTGTTCTTGGTATCTAGTTGATTCCATTATAGTCAGAGAAAATACTTTCCATTTGTTGATACTCCATTTGATTTATCTAGTGTTTTCAAAATTTTTTTTTTAGTGGTTTTAAAGATTACACTGTATGTACATAGTTTATTACAGTCTCCCAGTGTGAACATTTTATCACTTAAGTGGAATATAGATAATCTTGCTATCACCAAAGTTGCTTTACCGTCTCCCCTTTATGGTATAGTCATCCTTAATATTACCTCTATATACATTGAGAATGCTATGATTTTTACTTCTGTCAAAAATAATATTTAAAACTCAAGAATAGTTTATTTACCTTTCTGTTGCCTTTTCTTCATTCCTGTTGTTCTGAGTTTCCTCTTGTTATCATATCTTTCCTGTTTGAATAACTTCCTCTAGCCATTCTTTGAAAATAGGTCTGCCTGCAAGAAATTACCTTAGCTTCCCTTCATCTGAGTTTTTATTTCATCTTCAATCCTAAAGAATGTTTGATGGATATAGAATTCTTGATTGACAGTTCTTTAGTACTTGAAAATATTATGCACTTCCTTCTGGCATCTGTGGTTTCTGATGAGAAATCCTTTGTCTTTTGAATCTTTGTTCTATATTTCTCTCTGATGCTTTGAAGATTTTTCTTTGCCTTTCATTTTCAGAAGTTTGATTATGATGTGTCTAGGTGTGTGTTTTTTGGGGTTTTTAACTGTTTTTCTTAAATTAATAGGTTTATGTCTTTTCCGCATTTGGAAAGGTTTCAGCCATTATTTCTTCAAATATTTTTTTGTCTCTGCATTCTTTTTCCTTTTTTTCTGAGACTGGTAAAATAAGTGCTAGATTTCTTTTTTTGGTCTTGCAGGTCCCTGAGCCTTTGTTCATTTTTTAAAAAGCTATTTTTTAATGTCATCTCCATTTGATTTTTGTATATTGATCGTATATCTGGAAACCTTGCTGAACTCACTGATTCATTCTAGTAGCTTTTTTTGTAGATTCTATTGAATTTTCTAGAAAGATGATCATGTTACCTTTGAATAGCTACAGTTTTATTTCTTTTCAATCCAGAAGCCTTTTATTTTTCTTTATTATACTGTCTAGAACGTCAAGTATAATGTTAAATAGAAGTGGCAAAAGCAGACTTCTTTACCTTGTTCCCTATTTTGGGGGGAAAACATTTGGTGTTCACTAAATACGTTAGTGGGGTTTTTTCTGTAGCTGTTATTTATCATGTTGAGGAAGTTTCCTTCTGTTTCTACTTTACTGGAAGGTTTTATTAGGAATGGATGTTGGATTTTGTCAGATGTATCTTCTGTGTCTATTATAACCATGTGTTTTTCCTTTTTTAGCTTTTTAGTCTGATGCATTACATTTATCAATTTTTGAATGTTAAGTAAATCTTGCAATCCTGGGATAGACCTCATTTGGTCATGAAGTAGTATCCGTTTTTATATTATTGGATTTAATTTGCTAATTTTTCATTAAGATTTTTTGCATCTATGTTGATGAGATATTGGCTTGTAGTTTCCTTGTAATGTCTGCCTGGTTTTGGTATCAGGATAAACTTCAATTTTCTGTAAGCGTTTGTATGGAATTGGTATTATTTATTTTTTAAATGGTCAAATTCACGTGAGGCTACCTATGATTTTTTGGGAGAAAGCTTTTAACTACAGATTCAATTTCCTCAGTAGATACAGGGCTATAGTGGTTATCTCTCTGCGTCTTCTCGAGTTACCTTTGGTTGTTTGTGCTGTCAATTTTATTGGCCTACATTTAAAAAATATTTGAAAAGATTATCATTTAAAACTGTGTCATTTCTAATGTTTGTGATACCTCTTTTTTTCCTGGCTGGTGACATCAATTTTAATAATCTTCGCAAAGAATCAGCTTTGGTTTCATTCCTTCTATTATTTTGTTTATCTTCTAGTTTATTGATTTTGACTTTGATCTTTATTTTGTGTTTATTCTTTTTCTGGTTTCTCATGGTGGAAGCTTATGTCATTGATTTAAGACCATCCTTCTTTCTCAATTGTGGGCTTTTAGTGCTACAGATTTTCCTCTCAGTACTGTTTTAACTACATCACACAAATTATAGTAGGTTTTATTTTCATTTTCATTTATTTCAAAATACTTTAATTCCCTTTTGATTTCTTCTTAGACCCATGGGTTATTTAAAAGCATGTTATTTAGTTTCCAAATATTTGGAGATTATCAAGACATTTTTCTGTTACTGATTTTTAACTTAATTACATTGGTGTCAGGGAACATACTTTGTATGATTTGAATTCTTTTAAATTTACTGAGATTTGTTTCATAGTCCAGACTCTGTTTTATCTTGGTTAATATTCAACTGTTATTAAGAGGAATATTCTGTAAATGGGTCAAAGTAGTTGATAATGTGGTTCAAGTATTTTACAATTTTAATATGTAAATTTAAATATGTTTTTCTAATATGTTTTATATATTTCACATTTGTACATCATGGATTCGTTTTTATTTTATCAGAGTATATTCTTTATTATGGCACGTTTTGTTTTACAAAGAAGGTCACAACATTATCTTCCATTCCTCATGCTCTTCTGTAATGTGGCCTTGCAATAAAGAATGGAGTCTTCATTCCCCTGCACTTGAGTATAGCCTGTCCTTAGTGACTTGATCAATGTAGTGCTGTAGGAATGATGCTTCCTGGCTTCTATGACAGGGTCAGGAAAGGCCAGATTGCTTTCACTTGGTTTTCTTGGAACTGCTTGCTCTTTAGACATTCCTTCTTAGATTGCTCCCTCTCAGAACCTACCTGCTGCACTGTGAGAAGCCAAACCCCTTGGGGAAGCCATGCATAGCTGCTCTAGTTTACAGTCCTCACTGAGCCTGTTCATTAGCCATTCCAGCCCAGAGGTCAAATACGTAAGTGAAGAAAGACATCATCTTGAAAGTAGATCCTCCAGCCTCAGCTTTTGCAGCTGTTGATGTCAATGCCAGTCATTTGACTCTTCCTAGAGGAGGCCCCAAGATACTGTGAGGCAGAGAACAGTCAATTCTGCCTCACCTTTCTGAAGTTCTAGGCTGTTGGCTCTCCAAGCATAACAAATTGTTTTAAACCACTAAGGTTTTTTTTTAATTTTTTTATTGTTATGTTAATCACCATATATTACATCATTAGTTTTTGATGTAGTGTTCCATGATTCATTGTTTGTGCATAACACCCAGTGCTCCATGCAGAACGTGCCCTCTTTAATACCCATCACCAGGCTAACGCATCCCCCTACCCTCCTCCCCTCTAGAACCTTCAGTTTGTTTTTCAGAGTCCATCGTCTCTCATTAAACCACTAAGTTTGATTGATGGCTTGTTGCACAACAATAGGGGTCACTTCATTTCAGTAGGATTTGCAAGAGGTTTCAGTCCCTACATACCTGAAAATATCTTTAACTGCACTCTTAATTGGCTTTGGAACCCTTGGATGTAAAGTAATTCACTCTCAGAGCTTTGAAGTTATTTCTCCATTGTCTTCATGTATCTCATTCCTCTGTGTGGATATTTTCTCCCTTTTGAAGCTCTTAGGAGTTTTGACCTTCAGATATTTCTTCAGAGTTCGCGTAGGTAATCTCTAATCCATTTCTTTCTGAGGACTCGTCTTTTTATTTGCCTCAGTCTATTTATTATACTTTAAAATCTTTTTTTTTTTTTTTTTTTACTCTTTTAACTCTCCAAGATTTGGATATTTCTTGATTAATTACATTTGGTTTCCCCCTTTCACCTAAATTGGGCCCGTCCAATTTAGGTGATTCTTGGCTGTTGTTGATTTTGTTTGCTTTTTGAGATGCCCTTTTACACTCTCTGCAAATACTCTCAGTTCATAGTTGCCTGTATCCAGAGGTTGTTAGGAATTGCATAGTACCAGGAAAAGTTTAGGGGTTCCTGGTCTTCCTGGGTGTCACTAGATACTGGGAAACTTCCTGATCCTTTGGGGGTAACTACATGTATTTACTTCTTTTACCCATGGTCTAAAGGCAGCAGAAGAGGTGACCCACTTGCTCCTACGGAGGCATTTCAACCAATAATGCTTTTGTATCCTTCAGGGAAGTCTCTTCACATTTCTGCTGCTTCAGTGCATGGAGCAGTCTCCACTTTGGGCATCAGTTTTTTCCTGGGGAAAAAGTCTTGAGTATATGATTACCTCCTTTAATCTGATCTCATCTGCCTTTTATCTTTCAAAGAGATTCCTGATTATTTTGGTTTCTCTGAGGACATCTACCCCTTTGTTTTTCAGGACTCTATGAATTTAAGGAGCTGGTAGGTCTCTGGAGCAGGTGCTTTGTCTACCGTTTTAGTCTAATTGTGGTGGTTTTGTTTAAAATGCACAGAAGTCTCACGTGCTGTGTTTTTATATGCATGTGTAGTTCTACTTTTTCTTCTGCCAGTTCTTTCTTTCTTAGGCTACTCTTATTACTGGGTTGAGAAACTACTCATGTGTCTCTTAATCTTGGATCTCTTCATTTATCCTTGAATCTCCGTATTGATAAAAATCCTCTTTTTGTGGATTATATTAAGAAGGAAAATTATAATGTTTTATTTATTTTTTTTAAAGATTTTATTTTATTTGTCAGAGAGAGAGCACAAGCAGGCGGAGTGGCAGGCAGAGGGGGAAGTGGGCTCCCTGCCACGAGCAGGGATCCTGACGTGGGACTCAATCCCAGGACCCTGGAATCATGACCTGAACTGAAGGCAGACGCTTAACCAACTGAGCCACCCAGGCGTCCCAGAAATTATATGTTTTAGTTTATGACTTTAATTTTGACAAGACTGCATGGAATATGTTTTCAAATAAAAGTGTTGCAATATAGCTTGTAGACATTTTTAGAAACACACTGCTTGTGTCCCACATTTTTTTCTGTTGTATATAAAAAATACTTAATGATTTTTACTGACTAAAATAATCACGATTTTATGAGGTTGTAAGAGTCAGTTTTTAGTATATTTGTATAGGTTTTCATTTTGAGTAAACCAGAGTGCTTATTTTTTCCCTAAACTGGTGATTTACGTGAGACTTCACTATATTAAAGAAAGATCTCTGCTCCCCCCCACCCCCAGGGCAGCATCTCAGACATGTCGAAAAGGATGTTTTGATTCCTAAAATAATGAGAGAAAAAGCCCGAGAGAGATGTTCTGAACAAGTTCAAGGTAAGATTCAAATATTCATATAAATATCAAATACATTTTTTATAATATGATCTGAATTTAATCCTTAGCCTCAGAGTCAAGTAGTGAATGAATTAATATGTATGAATTGCTTCTCACCCTTTCACGGAGATACCAATATTTCAGCTTTCAGAACTTCCAGACGGTGTTCAATTCATTTACAATTTAAAAATATTCTCCCAAATTATATGACCTCACTGATATGAGGAATTCTTAATCTCAGGAAACAAACTGAGGGTTGCTGGAGTAGGGGTGGGGTGGGAGGGATGGGGTGGCTGGGTGATAGACATTGGGGAGGGTATGTGCTATGGTGAGCGCTGTGAATTGTACAAGACTGATGAATCACAGATCTGTACTTCTGAAACAATGCAATATATGTTAAGAAAAAAAAAAGCAGAAGATAGCAGGAGGGGAAGAATGAAGGGGAGTAAGTCGGAGGGGGAGACGAACCATGAGAGACGATGGACTCTGAAAAACAAACTGAGGGTTCTGGGGGGAGTAGGGGGACGGGTTAGCCCGGTGATGGGTATTCAAGAGGGCACGTTCTGCGTGGAGCACTGGGTGTTATGCACAAACAATGAATCATGGAACACTACATCAAAAACTAATGATGTAATGTATGATGATTAATGTAACAATAAAAAAATAAAAAATATTCTCCCAAATTATTAGTAAAAATTTTTTTCCCCAGAAGTACAGTTACATATATAGAGAAAAACTTGGTTATGAGTATTTTAGAGAAACAAGTAATTCTGGTGATTTTGATAGGGAAAGAGAAACCTCAAAGGTAACATGTACCTGTTTTTTCTTCATCAATATATTCTTACAGATGTATATTCTAAGGTGATTTTCTTTGGTGCCATTGTCTATTACTGAATTGTTAATGGAATCTCAGTAGTACTTACAGTGAGTCTTTTTGTTTTTTATTTTTTTACTTTTCTATATTTTACATTTCTTTTTTTAAAGATTTTGTTTATTTGACAGAGAGAGACACAGCGAGAGAGGGAACACCAGCAGGGAGAGTGGGAGGGGGAGAAGCAGGCTTCCCGTGGACCGGGGAGCCCGATATGGGGCTCGATCCCAGGACCCTGGGATCATGACCCGAGCCGAAGGCAGATGCTTAGCGACTGAGCCACCCAGGTGCCCCTATATTTTACATTTCTAAATGGAAGGTATTTATGTAAATGCATGCATTAGGCACCCACATATGCCTGTTTTCTTTAGAAAATGTTTCTTAACATGAGATACTCCTGTATTCTGTAAATCTAGAGAGATGCTGTTGATTAGTATATAATATTTAGTGAAAACATGTAAACAAAGCAGTGGAAGGTAAAAAATGAGGCCATATATGGAGGGTCATTAGAAAAGCAGATGGCAATATTACTGTAGAAATGTCTTTTTAAACAAGTCTACCTCCTGGAATGGCTGTCTAAAAGAAATAGTGGTAAAATTTTTGTTGATGTAGACTGTTTCCTGTCTCCCTTCTTCACCTTTCCCTGTAGTCTTCTTCCTTGAGGGACCTCAGTGATTCTTGTAAGGATGATGGGCTGTAATTCCACAGCAGGTTTCTCTACAGGGGAGCCAAGCTGTGTCAACTGTAGTTTGGGGACCATGTCAGTAATGTTTGGATGCCGGGAACGTTTCTGTCCCTCTGATGGTGTTCTCCTTAGAGAATGACCTTTGGAATCCATGGATTGAAGCAGTAAAAGAAGAGTAATTCCTCAGAATGGACATTGTGTGATGGTCCTTTCTGTTTCTTAGATGACTTATTATGACCTATTCCAGTTTCAAATCCATTCATAAGATTTAAGTTAAATCCATCCATAAGTAATGTTATCAATAATTACTTAGTATCATTCTGTGATACCAGTTTTGCTTTCACTGTGAAGTAGTTGTTTAATCAGGAAGGAAGGTTCCTTCCACCCACACCCCCAGGTGTCAGGAGAAACTAACCCATTGCCACCTGCAGACAGGCCTTGCTGCAAATCTGGAATTGGCAGGTGTAATGCTGATAGTCTCAAGAGATAATTCTCCCCTTGCCTTAGAACTTGGGGGAAAAAAAAAAAAATACCTGTCCTGACTCAGGTGAGGGAGGATAAAAATTAACAATGTGTGATGAAATTACAGGGCTAAAATTTCACTACCAGGAAAATTTACTTATTACTGATATATTGGTTCGAAGTTATAAATATGAGCTGTATTTATGCTGTTTTTAACACATTATTCTGATATTTAGAATGAAAAAAGCTAGCTAACTCAGTTATAGATTGAGTTTTTACTCACATGATTCAGATGAAAATGCAGAATTGGGTTTGGGTTTCAGAACTGCCTTTGTTTACTCATAGACGGTGAAACTGTTTTTGGTTTTTTTAAATGAAAGAAAGAGAGTATAACTTTAAAATATTTGTAAGTTTGTGTTGCACAACGACTATCATACAATGAGTGGTACAGAAAAAATGTTTATTTTTTGCTTTATCAAAAGTTAAGTTGTTTAGGATGTTGACTTGGTTAAGTTTTTTTTTTTAATATACTTAAAATCTTAAGACTGAAACCATCTTAAAATTTGACATCTGCTTGGGTTATTGCAATGCATTTGTCCCTATTAGAACATGTTATAACAATTGATTTTTGAATATTTGAATCTTTTATACATAATCATATATTGATTTTTTTTAGGCCATATGGTTTAAAACAGTGTTAGAGAATCTAAAATTGATTATTTTATAAAACAGTACTCTTTAGTAAATTCTTCTTGCTTAATCATGTGATTTAGTAAAGAGCATACGTTGGTATTAAGCAGCAGCAGAAGAGCTACATTTGAACTGAACATAAGATGTAATTTAGAATCAGGACACTTCCCTTGTAGTTTATTTACTACTTACAGCCTTTGCTTTATTAAATAATTGTAGGAATTTATATAAAAGCATTATGTATATAGTTCTTGGGTAAAGATATAGGAATTTTAATAAGTGATCTGGCTTTCTGCTAAATGCCTTAAACCTGATTATGTAGGAAAGCTTTTCTGTTTAATTTTTTGCATGTCATTTCAACCCAGCTGATCATAAGAACTGGGTCACAGTGCCAGCAACTTAGGTTTGTGAAGGGAATGGAACAGCTTTTCCAAGGACAAAGAGAAATGAAATCACTTTCAATGAAAGAAAGATGCCTCATTATAGTCACCAACAGCAGTTATTGACAGCTACACTTCCTATTAACAAGGAGCATTTAACTAAGAGTTTGGCTGTTGGATCTTTGGACTTGATCTAATTTGCTAGCATTAATTAGTTTCTTTTGAGCACAGACACTTGGTGCTCACAGCTATAGATTTGGAGGGCTAATTAGGATAGAAAATTGAACAGAATGGGGTAAGGCATTAACCTTCAACCATTACCAGCTGGGACACTGATAAAGACCACAGAGTCCAAATGCTCCCTATTGATGTGAAGAGTACCCTAATGAATATCAATTTCAGCCAGGTTGCTATATTCTTACTAGTTCTCTCTTCATTATAATTTTTAACCAGTTTGCATGATACCTTCATTATCTATATATATATATACTATTGGTTTTTACTATACACTGATTTAGTCTGAGTTGCATATTTTATCTTATGTTTAAACACAATTAAAATTTGTCTTAAGTAGCCAATAATATTCAGAATGTTTCATTGTTATAAGCCTTAATACTTCTAAAATTTAATTTTTATTTACAATTCAGAATTCTTATTCTACAGTGAATTTTTATAAAGTCACAGTAACTGATTTCAAATAAGGAAAACTATAACCAGAAACAAGAAAATCTCAGCTTCTGGGTAACATATTAAACTGGTGTCAACTTGACAATCTTTGTCTTTATAAAATACGCTTTTTTGGGGTTTTTTTGTTTGTTTTGAGTAGAAAAATAGTACTCATCACCTTTTCTTTTGGAATTTAACTTTGATTTGATGAGTAAAGGTGGCTTGACTTAGAGATTAGATACAGAATTGAGAATGCTGATCTTGTTATATACACTTAGATAAGATTAACTGTTGGTAGAGTATATATATCAACAGAAAAGAAAGTGATCAATTCGTTTAGATGGACAACTAAATTTTATAGTATTCTTCTTTTGCCAGTGATATTGGCAGTAAATAGAGCCACTAAAATTACCAAAGTGTATTTTTAAATGTTAACACAATGAACACTGACTATGTTGGGAATGAAACTGAAGAAAAATTCTAAAATGTCATGCCTGTCTCCAGGTCTCCCATTTCCCAAAAGCCAAAACAAATTCTCTTCCATCAAGTGTGATGGTAGAATCATTGCTTTTCTTGGATCCTGGAGTTACCAACTTGAGGTGTTTTAGGAAGATGGTTTGATGACCTCTGGAGGTTACTTTTCATTCAGTGACTTTTTCCATATGTTTGACTCTTTGCTAATTTAATTTATATTTTCTATGTTAGTAATATTGTATCATATGTTATATGATATATATATAGTTTGTCATATATACACTTATATATAATATGCATATAAGTAAAGTATGCAGTCTTGTGTTACAATTTTTCTTCTGGAAATAGTCCATGAGAGATAGAGTCACTGAATTACTGTTTTGTAAAAATTCATTATATTTTGCTGCTTTTTTTGAATTGCATAGTTGGCATTTGATATAAGGCTTCCATGTTGAATACCAAAGTTAGATTTAAAAATAACTTTTTTTTCTTGTTTCTATGACCCATCAAGACCAAAGAAGTACCCTATCATCAGGGATGGCCTGGAGCTCTCTCTAACCTAGATGTAACTGCTGCTTACTAGCTCCTTTCATCCTTTGGGCTTTCTTTTACTTTATTTTAATGTTTCTTTTGTATTAGTGTCTTCTACAGCAGTCTTTTTGATCTTTTGCCCAATATAGGTGGGGTTAGTTCTAAAGGAATTCTATAAAGCATAAGGAAGCACGGATTGTTCATTTCCTAGAGACCTTGCAGATCTGTAGTTAACATAAAATGCCTGTCGTCTTCTGTCAGTCACATGCAATTAAATATGTTACATTTTATAAATTCCAAAGACAATATGAACTGACAAAATCAAATTAAGAATGCTTTGGATATTCTTTAGGATGTTTACAGGTGAGCCTGTAAACATTAAAACATTATTAAAACAAATTGGAGGACTGCAGACTGCAAATAGTCAAAAGAAACCAATCTTTTATCCAACTGCGTTACTTGTATCTGCCAAAAACTTGTCCTTTGTTGTTTGAATGGTGTGTTATCACCACGTATATTTTTGCCATTTAACAGTTCACCAGTGTTAACTAACACTGAAATGGAGATAACTAACTTGGATATACTAGGAGGGTAAAATATGTAAAATCACCAAATATGATGCATATCTGTTATGTATAAGAGTAGGTTATGTACTCTAAGAAATATAAAGAGAAGGTACAGTTCCCCTTCTTTGGCCTTGCACTGGACTCATGACCTATTCATACTCATGCTAAGATTTATTACACCCAAAGGGAAAAGGCACATCAGATGAAGTTCGGAGGAAACCAGGCGTAAGCTTCCGCGAGCCCTCTCCCAGTAAAGTCGCTCAGGATGTGCTTAATTCCTCCAGTGTGGCATTGTGACAGCATGTGTGAAATGTTGTGTACTAGGGAAACTCATTAGAGACTTAGTCCTCAGAATTTTTATTAGGAGCTGGTCACATGGGCATCCTTTGGTTAGCATTACCAAAATTTCAAGACTTCCATAAGGAAAGCAGGTGTTCAGCATAAACCATATGGTTTGCACAAACAGTTTAGACACAGTAAGCCACTCTTAGCAATTAGGGAACGATGGGAACACTCCCAAAATCCAAGTTGTTAGACACCAGCTTAAAGACCAACCTTGCAAACAGGCTTTTCTAAAGATAGCAGCATCAGGCCTGCCATGTTCACCCCTTTCTGCACATGGACATAATACAATTTAATTGCCAATAAGTACTTATGTATGCCTCTCAGGCCTAAAGTCATGACATGATGAGTAGTAGACTTATATCTGACAAATACAGCTGAATTATTTTTAAAACAACTGAGCCAAGTATATAGTGGTCATTACTTATTGATATAGTGGTTCTCAGTTATGTTTGTTAATTCATACCTGTATTGTAAGACTTAATAGCTTATTATGATTGTCTTGTTTTTGAATAACAAGGCAATTTTGTAATTATAATTGTACCTAAGTAATCTTGAATAAATTGGTTAGTTTTCTTCTCACTGAGAGAAGTGTAGTCTGTTTTAGTTTTAGAAGTAAGTTAAATCTTTAAATGCTAAATCTTTAAATGACTAGATTAGCAGGGAGTTTTGTCAGGGCAGATGAATTTAATATCTAAAACAACTAATTTATGCAGCTTATTTTTGAAGGTATAAGTGTGAAAAGTCTACATTTGAACACAAAAGCAAAGAATTACGTGACTTGAAACTTAGGAATATTGTTAAGATGAATAAATATTAATATAAAATATGAGCTAACTGTTCTGTGATTACTTCATTAACAAATTTTTATTATTTCCCTAGTTTTCCTAGGCCTCACCTTTCAATGATTTTGCTATAATAGTTTTAAATTCTTTTCTGAGAAATTAATCCAAAATTAAGTATGGTCTTTAAACAGTACCATCCTTGTTTATAAAATCTGAGTACAAAATCACATTTCAGCTAACTGATGATCCTTGAGTTGTAATTGACATTCTTTCCAGATAATCAAAGCAGATGACTGGTTAACTTTTTGCAAATACAAATAATTGTATTTTGACTGAAATACATTCTTAGAAGAATCCTGTCTGTTGGAAAGATAAAGGGGAAATCTGGTTTGTACAAAACTCTGGAATGCATTTAGATTTTGAACCATTTCAAAAATAATCAGTTCCTTTTTACAGGGGGCTAGAATTTGCTTGGAACTGTAATGTATAAAACAGATAAAAGCAGTATTTTATTGTAGTATGTTTAATTTTGTTACATTTACAGAATGAACAGATGGAAACAGTGTTGTTGCATTATTTTCATGAAGCAAATTTTAAATCAGATGTTGTAGATTACAGTTATAGCCTAGTATGTGTCTCATCTTCCAGTTCATTTTTCTGGCTTGCTTTTTTGAGGAATACAAAATATAGAGTAAATCCTAAATCATATAAAATAGTAGTCTAAATAGTAATGATTTCTTATGATTTACTCGGATTTTTGGAGTATCATTCAATTAAACAGCTATGAGAAAAATTTTGATCTGAGGCCCCCAAATAAGTTTATCTGGCATCATATTTTAACATATTGGTTGTCTCCAGTATGTTAGCATTCAATAGTACTATTTGCATATATTTTAGTGTTACCCAGTTATATCACTCAAGATATACATATATATATGATTTTATTTATTTACCTGACAGAGAGAGAGAGAGAGAGAGCACAAGCAGGGGGAGCAGGAGAGGGAGAAGCCGGGAGATCCCAGAACCCAGGGATCATGACCTGAGCTGAAGGCAGACACTTAACCGACTGAGCCACCCAGGTGCCCCTAAAGATATATTTTTACAAGCAAAAACAGAATTTTCAGGTTCCCTTAAGCACTTGAATGGAACATTAGGGTTATATGGAACATAGTCATTCAGAATGTTTGCTGAGTATTTCCCAGCCACTATTATATGAACAATGAATGAAACAGACAAAAATTCCTACCATTACGGACCTTACGTTTCAATGAAGGAGGGAGATAAATATGGTAGGTTATTATAAGTAAATATAAGTGATCTGGAGAAAAAGTTGAGTGAGGGCCATGGGGAATGCTAGAAGGGCACTGCAGTTCCTCCCTCCCTCCCTCCCTCCCTCCATTCTTCCCTTCCTCCCTCCCTCCTTTCCTTTTAAGATTTTATTTAATTGGAGAGAGAGAGAAAGAGCGTGCATGCAGGGGGAAGGGCAGAGGGAGAGAATCTCCAGCAGACTCTGTGCTGAGCACAGAGCCCATCGTGGGGCTCAATCCCACAACCCTGAGATCGTGACCTGAGCCAAAACCAAGAGTTGGATGCTTAACTGACTGAGCCACCCAGGCACCCCAGGACTGCAGTTTCTAATAGGTGGTCAGTATAGTTCTCACTGAGAAAGTGACATTTGGACAAAATTCGTGAACGAGGTGAAGGAGTGAGATGTGCAGCTATCTCTGGGAAGAGCGATGTAAACAGTACATGCAGACCTTGAGGCACTAGACGAAGCTGACATGTTTGAGGAACACCTAAAAGGTCACTGTGGCAAGGTAGAATGAGGGAGGAGAAGAGTGAAAGGTGAAGGGGTCAGCAAAGTAACTGGGGGTAGAATCCTTTTGGGTCTTTTGGTACTGAGGACCTGGAGGTATTAAGGAGAGAAATGGCAAGACGTTGATGGCTTAGAGCAGTGGAAAGAGACAGGGTCTGGTTTACTATTCAGTAGCATCCCTCACTGTTGTGCTAAGTGTAAATGCATTAGGGTCAAGGGGAGAGTCAGGGACACAGGTTAAGGACGTGATGGTGGATTAAAAGGGTGGTAGCAGTGGAGGTGAGGATGAGACATTTGAGATGTATTTTGAAAGTAGAGGCAACACGAAAGAGATACTTTCCTGTTATTTGTCCTGAACAAGTAAAATGATGGGACTGTAGTGACCAGAGATGAGGAAGAATGTGTGTGGAGAAATACTATTATTTTAGTTTAGTTTTTGGTGATTGATGGATTAAGAGTTTAGTTTTGGACATGTTAACTCTGAGGTGTCTAGTAGTAGACATCTAAGTTTGAAACCACTGTATTAAACAGTGGTAAAAATTATTTTAAAGGGAAACAAGGGAGTAGAATGTTTATGCAACTGCAATAGTTCTGGTATCAAAAACTGACATTTTTATTTCTTGGTTTTCCTTTAAGATTCCACATAGACCATTTCCCTTCCAGAGCGAATCATAGCTACACTGATTTGTTTGTCTGTTTGTTTGTTGATAATTTAACAAACTGTACCTCATTACTCATGGGGAAAATAATGGTGCCAGACAGAGGGGAATCTGAGGACATGGTCTCCTACACAGTAAATGGATTAAGTTACCTCTTCAGTGTGGTGTGACTGGTTAATATATCAGAGTTGATATTAGAATCCAGGTATCTTAATTCCCAGTTGAGTGCTCTTCCATTAACATACCATTTAACTATGTCAAAGATAGCAAATATACTTTATGCTGACTTTAATCAGCTGGAAGTGGCTGCCTAGCATACTACAAAGGGGATCAGTCAGAAACAGTGTCATTACCCAGCAATTGCACTCCTGGGTATTTACCCCAAAGACGCAGATGTAGTGAAAAGAAGGGGCACATGCACCCCAATGTTCGCAGCAGCAATGTCCGCAAGAGCCAGACTGCGGAAGGAGCCGAGATGCCCTCCGACAGACGAATGGATAAAGAAGATGTGGTCCATATATACGATGGAATATTACTCAGCCATCAGAAAGGATGACTACCGACCTCTTGCATCCACATGGATGGATCTGGAGGAGATGATGCTAAGTGAAATAAGTCAAGCATAGAAAGTCAGTTATCATATGGTTTCATCTATTTGTGGAACATAAGGAAGAGCATGGAGGACATTAGGAGAAGGAAGGGAAAAATGAACGGGGGAAATCGGAGGGAGAGATGAACCATGAGAGACTATTGACTCTGAGAAACAAACCGAGGGTTCTAGAGGCGGGTGGGGTGGGGGATGGGTTAGCCCAGTGATGGGTATTAAAGAGGGCACGTTCTGCGTGGAGCACTGGGTGTTCTACGGAAACAGTGAATCATGGATCACTGCATTGACAACTGGTGATGTATGGTGACTAACATAATATAATAAAATAAAATAAAATAAAAAAGCCCTGTGATTAGATCAGTTAGCTGTGTCTGTCATGGGTGGTAGATTTGGTGGTGATTATATGCTCTGCCTAGTATTTGTTTTTTCTTGCCTGTGTGCTAGTTTATTTCTATTTAATACTTTTCTGTTGCTGGATTGTGTGTGCTGTGTATTATTTATCCCAGACTTCACCAAGATGGAAAAGTTATTTTCTTCTGTAGCTTAAGCAATTCTGAATTTTTATTTCATTTTCTGGGAACATTTCTGATCTTTCCTATGGCACACTTTGGAGCTCTAGCCCTATACCCACACAAACTACAGACCATTTGCTCGTTAAAAATGCAGTCATACCCGTACAGCATAATTTATGCATTGAACTTGAATGTTTTCCTTATTTTTATAACAGTTAACAATATGTACTTCTTTGATTATTTTTTACTAGAATTGAAACTCTTTGATTTCCATTACCTTATATCTTATGAAAGATATCACTCAACAAAATATGTGGAGTCTATGAAGGATCATTAACAAATGTGAACATGTTCATTCACTAAGTAAAAGGGCATTATATAAAATCATATACATGGTATAGTTGTAATACCATTACAGATATGTTAGAAAAAGTAAATATATCCAAAATTTAGTAAGTATCTGAAACATGAGAAGAAGGTGGATCATAGGTTCTTTCTCTCTGCATAGCTTTTTCATATTCTTCAGAATGAAAACATTAAGCTTTTTTATATCCTACATGCACAGATTATAAATGTATAGCTTGATGAATTATGACAGAGTAAACATATGTGTAACCACTGTAGAAGTCAAGAAATAGAAATTACCAGAAGCCACCCTTCTTTTGGTCTCTTCCCAATCACTGTCCTTTTCCTGCTCTGCCAAAATAACTATCCTTTTGACAGAACTGCATAGATTAGTTTGCCTGTGCTTTAGTTTAGATGGAACCATACAGTATATGATCTTCTGTGCCTGGATTCTTTTACTCAACATTATATTTGTTAGATTCATCCATGTTTTTGCATATAGTAATAGTTCCTTCATTTTCATTGCCATATTGCACTATTATATGAATGTGCTATAATCTATAGCAGAGAAATGGGATTTCTGGGTCATACACTATATAAAACTTCAATTTCAGCAGATAATGTTAAACAGACTACCAAATGACTGGAAGTATAACTGGTTTTTAAAAAACAGCCATAAAAGGGTATTGGAGGAAGAAGGAGAATGATAGGTGATTTTTATTTTCATAGAATGGATTTTTTTTTCATTTCCCATGATGAACATGTATTTTCTAAGGAATCAAATGTTATATTTCATAATACAAAACTAAATATAAAAAAATGAAACTTTTTGTATGTCACATATGTCATATAAACATAATAGATCACAAATAAGGAAAATATATTTGTAGCGTATGTGACAAAGGTTTGCTATCCTTAAAGACTTATCAGTAAGGAATTGGTAAATATCCAATTTAAAAAATGAACAGAGGACAGAGTTTCTTTTTGACAAATTACATATTATTAAACATGAAAAATACTTGCCCTCACTTTCAGTGGGTGAATTGCAAACCATACCTACAGTACTATATGTAACCTGCAAACTTGGTATGACTTAAAAGTTCATAATGGAGAAGTTCAGCTTCTGGCATGGCCTAGTAGCTCTTATTGTACATGTCTTTCTGCAGAAAACAACTATAAACTATGAACAAAATGTAAAAATAACAAGAAGGCATTTGAGTGTAGACAAAAGCAATTAGAAATCAGAGGGGAGTCACACTGAAGGAAGGGAATAGTACGGGGTGAGTCTCCATCTTGTAAGGTGGCTGCAACTCTGACCAAACAAGCAAACAAAAAAAACCCTTTAGTCTTACTGGTCTGAAGGACCAAAAACAGGATTTAGTGTAACGACTTAGAAAACTTTGTTTTTATTTGTGATGGTGTAAGAGGAGGGAAAGAGCATAAATCCCAACAAGTTGAGAGCTAGAGAAGGTGAGCCTTATATTGTGTATAAACTCTGTGTCTCTGGCTCAGTCCTAAACTACCTATGGAGCAAATTCCAAGCCACTCAGTTAAGCCACTCAGTCACCAAACTTTGAGCTGCTACCCACTATACGTTGTAGGGGAGATAGGATCCCACAGTTAAAACACTGAAAATATTCACTAACCACATACCTGCCCACAATGACCCAGCAACTCTACCCGGGAGAAACGAATCATTTCAACGTTAGTTTCATTTCTGTATAATAATGCTTATGGTAGATTTTTTATAAGAGCCAAAAATGGAAAATAAGCCAGATATTTCTCAAAAGGAGAAGGGATAGCCTAACTGCGGTGTACAAGTACAACGGAATACTCTAACAATAAAGTTGAATAACTCCTGTTATACATTACAACACAGATGAATCTCAAAACTTTATTCTGAGTAAAATATAAAAGAAATATAAAAGTACATACTTTAAAAAAAAAAAAGCTATGTTCTAGAATAGGCTAAACTAATCCAAATGATGGTTGCACCATTAGGGTGCGAGTAGGACTAATTGGAAAGGAACTTTAAAGGAACTTACTGGAGTGATTTTTAATGTTCTGTATTTTGTTGGTTTGTGATGCAGAGGTGTGTATATTTTGTTTCATGGAGTGCTATACTTAAGATTTATTTCCTTGTATGTAACTGTTATAAGAAAAAGGTAAACAAGTATAGAATTCTAATCATGTCCACGATGAAGTCTTTGTGGGTAAGAAAACCTATCGTGTACAATGTTGAAGAGGCTTTGGAGAAGCAGGTATGCACACTGCTGGCTAGAGATACAGATCAGCACAATGTCATGAAAGGGGTTTATGAGTATTTTCTCTTTTTTATTTTAATTCCAGTTAACATACAGTGTTACATTAGTTTCAGGTGTACAATACAGCTGAATACAGTCCATATATCATCCAGTGCTCATCACTGAGAAGTGCACTTCTGAATCCCCATCACCTTTTTTTTTTTTTTAAAGATTTTATTTATTTATTTGAGAGAGATAGAATGAGAGTTAGCACAAGAGGGAAGAGGGTCAGAGGGAGAAGCAGACTCCCTGCCGAGCAGGGAGCCCGATGCGGGACTCGATCCCGGGACTCCAGGATCATGACCTGAGCCGAAGGCAGTCGCTTAACCAACTGAGCCACCCAGGCGCCCCCCCCATCACCTTTTTAACCTATCCCCGCATTCATCTCCCCTCTGGTAACCATCAGTTTGTTCTCTGTAGTTAAGAGTCTGTTTCTTGGTTTGTCTCTCTTTTTCCCCTTTGCTGGTTTGTTTCGTTTTTTAAATTACACATATGAGTGAGATTAGATGGTATTTGTCTTTCTCTGATTGACTTATTTCACTTGGCATAATAGTCCCTAGCTCCATCCATGTCGTTGCAAATGACAAGATTTCATTCTTTTTTTTTTTTTTCTTATGACCAGGTAGTATTCCATTGCATGTATATACCATATCTTCTTTATCAGTTCATCAATCCATGGACACTTGGGCTGCTTCCGTAGTTTGGCTATTGTAAATAATGCTGCAGTAAACATAGGGGTGCATGTATCGCTTTGAATTACTTTCATATTTTTTGGGTAAATACCCAATAGTGTGATTGCTGGCTCATGAGGTAGTTTTATTTTTAACTTTTTGAGGAATGTCCATACTGTTTTCCACAGTGGCTGCACCAATTTGCATTCTTACCAACAGTGCACAAGTGTTCCTTTTTCTCCACATCCTCAGCAACACCTGTTGTTTCTCAGGTTTTTGATTTTAGCTGTTTTGACAGGTGTGAGGTGATATCTCATTGCATTGTAGTTTTGATTTGCATTTCCCTGATGGTAAGTAATGATGAGTATCTTTTTATTTGTCTGTTGGCCATCTGCATGTCTTCTTTGGAGAAATGTCTGTACGTGTCTTCGGTCCATTTCTAAATTGGATTGTTTTTTGGGTTTGAGTTTTGTAAGTTCTGTATATATTTTGGATACTAACCCTTTATTGGATATGTCATTTGCGAATATCTTCTCCCATTCTGTAGGTTGCCTTTTGGTTTTGTTAATTATCTCCTTCAGTGTGCAGAAGGTTTTTATTTTGGATGTAGTCCCAATAATTTATTTTTGCTTTTGTTTTCCTTGCTTCAGGAGATCTATTTAGAAAATAGTTGCCATGGCCAAAGTCAAAGAGGTTACTGCCTGGGTTCTCCTCTAGCATTTTTATGGTTCCAGGTCTCACATTTAGGTCTTTCATCTGTTTTGAATTTATTTTTGGGTATGGTGTAAGAAAGTGATCCAGTTTCGTTCTTTTGCATGTTGCTGCAGTTTTCCCAACACCATTTGTTGAAGAGACAGTCTTTCCCATTGGGTATTCTTTCTGCTTTGTCGAAGATTAAGTGACTAGAGAGTTGTAGGTTTATTTCTGGGTCTTCTGTTCCATTCCTTTGGTCTGTGTGTCTATTTTTGTGCCAGTGCCATACTGTTTTGATTACTACCACTTTGTAATATAACTTAAAGTCCAGAATTGCATTGCCTCCAGCTTTACTTTTCTTTTTTGAGATTGCTTTGGCCATTCGGGGTCTTTGTGGTTCCATACAAATTTTAGAATTCTTTGTTCTAGTTCTGTGTAAAATGCTGTTAGTATTTTGATAGGGATTGCATAAATGTGTAGATTGCTTTGGGTAGTATAGACATCTTAACAATATTTGGACATCCAGTCCATGAGCATGGTTTATCTTTCTGTTTCTTAGTGTTGTCTTCAATTTCTTTCATCAATGTTCTATAGTTTTCAGAGTCCAGATCTTTCACCCCTTTGGTTAGAATTATTCCTTGGTCTCTTATTTTGGGTGCAGTTGTAAATGGATTGTTTTTCTAATTTCTCTTTCTGCTGCTTCATTATTGGTGTATAGAAATGCAACAGATTTCTGTACGTTGATTTTGTGTCCTGCAACTTCAATCAGTTCTAGTAATTTTTGGTGGAGTTTTCTGGGTTTTTCTATGTAGTATCATGTCATCTGCAAAAGGTGAAAGTTTTACTTCTTCCTTACTAATTTGGATGCCTTTTATTTCTTTTGGTTGTCTGATTGTTGTGGTTAGGACTCCCGGGCCTATATTGAATAGAGGTGGTGAGAGTGGACATCTTTGTTCTTGACCTTAGGGGAAAAGCTCTCAATGTTTTTCCATTGAGGATGATGTCAGCTGTGGGTTTTTCATAGATGGCCATTATTATGTTGAAGTATGTTCAACTAAACCTACTTTGTTGAGGATCTCTATCATGAATGGATGCTGTACTTTACCAGAAGCTTTTTCTCTGTCTATTGAAATGATCATATGGTTCTTATCCTTTCTCTCATTGATCCCTGTTGATTGATTTGCAAATATAGAACCACCCTTGCAACCCATGAGTAAATTCCATGTGATCATGGTCAATGATTTTTTTTAATGTGTTGTTAGATTCAGTTTGCTAGTATTTTACTGAGGAGTTTTGCATCTGTGTTCATCAGGTTATTGGCCTGTAGTTCTCTTTTTTAGTGGTGTCTTTGGTATCAGGATAATGCTGGCCTCATAGAATGAATTTGGAAGCTCTCCTCTCTTCAATTTTTTGGAATAGTTTGAGAAGAAGAGGTATTAATTCTTCTTTAAATGTTTGGTAGATGTCACCTGTGAAGCCATCCAGTCCTGGGCTTTTTTTTTTTTTAATTGGGAGTTTTTTTATTACTGATTCAATTTCTTTGCTGATTATTGGTCTGTTCAAATATTTTTACTTCTTCCTTTTTCAGTTTTGGTAGTTTATATGTTTTCGGGAATTTATTCATTTCTTCTGGGTAGTTCTATATGTTGGCATCTAGTTTTTCACAGTATTCTCTTATGATTGTGTTTTTGTGGTGTTGATTGTTATTTATCCTCTATCATTTGTGATCTTATTTACTTGAGTCATTTTTTCTGTTTTTCTTGATAAGTCTGGCTGGAGGTTTATCAATTTTATTGATTTTATTTTTTTCTCAACGAACCAGCTCCTGGCTTCATTGGTCTGTTCTTTTTTTTTTTTTTTCCCTCTACCATTTATTCTGCCCTAATCTTCATTATTTCCTTCCTTCTCCTGGTTTGAGGTTTTGCTTTTTCTTTTTCTAACTCCTTTAGGTGTAAGGTTAGGTTGTTTATTTAAGGTTTTTCTTCTTGAGGTAGGCCTGTATTGCTATAAATTTCCCTCTTAAAACTGCTTTTGCAGCATCCCAAAGGATGTGGACTGTTGTGTTTTCATTTCCATTTGTTTCCCTGTACTTTTTAATTTCTTTTCATTTCCTGGTTGACCCATTCATTGTTTGGTAGCTTGTTATTTAACCTCCATGTATTTGTGGTCTTTCCAGATTTTTTGTTGGTGGTTGACTTCTACTTTCATAGTGGTGTGCTCAGAAAAGTTGCATGGTTTGACTTCAGTCTTTGAATTTGTTGAGACTTGTTTTGTGGGCTAATATGTGATCTGTTCTGGAGAATGTTCCATGTGCACTTGAAAAGGATGTGTATTCTGCTGTTTTAAGAAGGAATGTTCTGAATATATCTGTTAAATCCATCTGTTCGTGTGTCGTTGAAAGCCATTGTTTCCTTGTTGCTGTTCTCTTTAGATTATCTGTCCATTGATATAAGTGGGATGTTAAAGTCCCCTACTCTTACTCTATTATTATCGATTAGTTCCTTTATGTTTGTTATTAAATGTTTTATGCATTTGGGTGGTCCTATGTTGGGTGCACAAGTATTTACAACTGTTACATCTTTTTGTTGGATTGTTACCTTTATAATTGTAAAGTGTCCTTCTTTGTCTCTTGTTAACAGTCTTTGTTTTAAAGTTTATTTTGTCCAACAGAAGTATCGTTACTCTGGCTTCCTTTTGGCATCCATTGGCATGATAGTTGTTTGTTTGTCCCCTCACTTTCAGCTACATGTGTCTTTAGGTCTGAAATGAGTCTCTTCTAGGCAGCATATAGATGGGCCTTGTTTTTTTGAGCCGATCTGACACTCTATGCTTTTTGATCAGAGCATTTAATCCATTTACATTCAAAGTAATTATTGACAGATATGTGTTTATTGTCATTTTATTAGCTGTTTTGTGGTGGTTTTTGAAGATTTTCTCTGATCCTTTCTTGTCTCTTTTTCCTGTTAGGTGATTTTCTTTAGTGATATATTTGGGTTTCTTTCTCTTGTTTGCATTTTTATTTGTGGTTTTTGATATATGGTTACTGTTGGGTTTGTATATAACCTCTTCTGCGTATAGCAGTCTGTATTAAGCTGATAGTTGTTTAAATTTGAACCCAATCTTTTCTCCTCTCCTCCCAACATTTTAGGTATATGCTATTATATTTTGTATCCTTTTGTGTGTGTGTCTGAGTTGCTTGACTGATTTTTTACAGAAATACTCATTTTTACTGCTTTTGTGTTTCCTGCCTCTATCCTGTCACTTTTGATCTCTCCTTTCCACTCAAAGAGTGCCCTTTCATATTTGTCATAGGACTCGTTTAATGGTCATGAGCTCCTTTAGTTTTTATTTGTCTGGGAAACTCTTTTCCTCCTTCTATTCTGAGTGATTGCCTTGCTGCAAAGAGTATTCTTGGCTGCAGAAATTTCTCCTTGAGCACTTTGCAAGCCAGAGGGAGTGGCATGATATATTCAAAGTTTCTGTTGAAAAATCTTGTGCCAGCCTTATGGGTTTTCCCTTCTAAATTACTGTTTTTCTTTTGTCTTGATGCTTTTAAAATTTTTTCTCTATCACTATATTTTGTGAATTTAATTATATGTTTTGGTGTGGGTCTGCTTTTGTTGATTTCGATGGGAGCTCTCTTTGCCTTCTGGATCTGGATATCTGTTTCTTCCCTCCGATTAGGGAAGTTTTCACCTGTTATTTCTTCGAATAAATATTCTGCCCTATTTTCTCTCTCTTCTTCTGGGACTTCTATAATATGAATGCTATTACGTTGGATGGTCACCAAGTTCCCTCATAAGTCTATTCACATTTTGTAGAATTCTTTTTTCTCTCTTTTGTTTAGGTTGATTACTTTCCATTTCTCTGTCTTTTAGGTGGCTAATTCATTTCTCTGCTTCTTCCATCCTACTGTTCAGTCCACCAAGCATCTTTCTCATTTTGTTTAATGAGCCCTTTATCTCTGCTATGTTATTCCTTACCTCTGTTTAAAGGGTCTCCCTCATGTCTTCCATTCTTTTTTCAAACCTAGTGAGTATCCTTATGACCACTGCTTTAAATTCTCTGTCAGGCATGTTACTTATATCTGTTTTGTTTAGATCTCTGGCCATGGCCTTGTCCTGTTCTTTCATTTTCATTTCTCTGTCTTCTCAGTTTGTCTGCCTCTCTGTGTGTGTTCTTGTGTGTGAAGAAAATCATCTGTGTCTTCTCTCTTACATGCAGTGACTTTATGCAGAGGAGGTCCTGGAGTCCCTGCAGTGTGTGTCCCCTGTTCACCAGCATCTAGCACTTCAGGAGAGCAGCCTGTGTGTGTCGCTTACGTCCTGCTGTCATGTCTGAGTCACTTTTCCTTTGGGTGCAGTTGTTGGCAGTGACTCTGCCTGTTGTGGGCTGTGCTTGCTCTCTCTCATGTTAGTGGGACCTAGTCAGGTCAGCTCTGAGGGGTGTGCCTGCCGGGGTACTTGTCAGCCGGGCAGTGGTGGTAGAAAAATTTGCGCAGGGCCCCTAGTCCCATGTCAGATCTCCCAAAGTGCTGCGGCAGTCGAGGGTGTGTGGCTGGATGGGGAATGCGATGATGACTGGCCCGTGGCTGGGCCCAGCACGTGATGGTGCTAGGGGTGCGTGCGTGGGCACTGTGGGAGGCAGTAGCTATGCATCTGGTGGTGGGCGTGGTGCACGTGTACTAACAAAATTTGCCCTGAGTCCAGAGCTGAGGCTAACAGGCTTTGAGCAGGCGAGTCCTGAGGAGAATTTGTGAGGGAAGCCCACTGCTAGCAATCGAGGTAGCAAGTGTCTGCAGCCTGGCCTCCCGCATGTGCCTCTCTGTTTATGCTGGCAGGTGGGGGAAGGAAATGGTGCCTGCCAGCTCCCTTGTTTTTGGAGAAGCCCCAACACTCTCTGAAATCAGTATTAATAGATCTGTCCCCTGTGTGGCCCCGTTGTTTGTAAACTGCCCTTTTTCATTTTGCCTCTCCGCTGGGGCTGCTTTCTCTTTAAGGGCAGTGACTCAGCTCTCCTCACACTCCAGGCTCGCCCAGTGCTGAGTCAGCTGACTTCGAAAGCTCCAGGTTCTGAGTCTCACTTGTTTTACAAACTCACTGAATTCAGCCCCTTTGGATTTTAAAGCCAGAGATTACGGGAGTTAGTTTTCCCTAGGTGAGGAGCTTTTTCCCTCCTGCCGGTAATCACCTCCATCTTCCTTACCTTTCTAACCTTTCAGATGCAGCTTCTTCTCTATATTTAGTTGTGGAGTTTGTTCTGCCAGTCTTCTGATCACTTTCTGGTTTATTGACTTGAATGTGGATGATACCTAGTTGTAAATGTGTGATGGGGTGAGCTCAGATTCCCCCTGCTCCACCATCTTCCCAAGCTCCCCCAGTTTGAGTATTTCTTTTTCCTAACAAAAATTCATACATGTGGCTACTGCTTAACCTAGCATTTACAGTGGGAGGAGTGTCTCTTAAGGAAATGATCAGAGGTATCCAATAAAACACGGCTTAGTATATTCAGTACCGCATTATATATAACATGGAATATTGCCCAAAACTTGGATATCAACAGAGTCTATGTAAATTATGTTATGGGAAATGATACATATGCCTTTGCGATCATAATTAAGTCCACTGTTGACATGAAAGACTAGTCACACCGTACTATTTTCTTTCAGGGATTGGCAGTCTACAGTCTCATGGTGAAATCTTGCCCACTGCCCGTCTCTGTGCTTTATTGGAACCCAGCTATGCCCATCACTTCTGTATTGCCTATGGCTGCTTTCACACTGCAGTAGTAGAGTTGAATAGTTGCAACAAATTACCGCATAACTCACAAAGCCGAAAATATTTACCATGTGACTACTGAAAAATTTCCTCACCCCTGGTTTAATTAAAAAATACAAGAAGGGCTTACCAAAATTAACTCATTCCGTAAGTTTTTTATGAGCACTTACCATGGACCAAGCATTGCACATACACTACACTGTGCACATAAGTATGACAGAAATAGATTCAGTCCTTGTTCTTACTGGGTTTAACCAGGGGAGGTAGTTATTCAATAAGTGTTCAAATTAAAATTATGGCCAATACTGTGAAGAAAGAGCACTATGAAGAAATGTTAACAGAAGTTACTTATATAAATGTTGGAAGTATTTGTGATTTAAAAAATTTGTTCTTGGGGCACCTGGCTGGCTCACTTGGTGGATTGTGTGACTTTGGACCTTGGGGTTGTAAGTTTGAGCCCCATATTGGGTACAGAGATTACTTAAAACTAAAATCTTTTTAAAAATTTTGTTCTTTTTCTAAGTTTTCTAGATTTTTCTTATACTCATCAATTATTTTTTATTGGAGATAGATCAAGAAGATTAAGTAGACAAGCAGACATTTGCTCAAACCTTTTTTAAAACCCTTTTAAAGAATAGTACTGCCCTTAATTTACAGAGTTCATTGTAATAGTCTTATTACATATTTATTGACTGCCTATCACATGTTCAACGTTGTAAGAAGTTTTATAGAGGCCTAGTAGGAAACTTGGTTTAAGAAACTTGTCTGGTTGATGAGATTGATGAGAGACAAACCAGGCATACGTAAAATAGAAGTACATCATGTAAAGCAATTTATAATAAAATATCTGCATGTTAGTTTCGAAAAAAGAAAAGCCAATAAGTTTCAATTTAATCAGGTGAGACTGAAAGAAGAACAACATGGGCTATGAAGTGGACCTTGAAGGGTGGCTAATGATTTGGGTAAGTACAGGGATGCTGGAAAAGCATTTTATACCACAGACTCAGGATTGAAGGCACAGAGGTAAGAATGGGCACAGTGTGTCTGTACAGCAGTAGGGAGATCGACCTTAAGAGACCAGTGGTGCATTTGGGGAATATTGACAAGTAAAGACTGGGAGTCAAGCCTGATTTTGGAGTGCCTTAAAAAATCTACAGCAAAAGTTTAGATTTGTTTTCCAGTAAGAAACCAGAAGCATCTGAAGTCTGTCCTTTGTCCCTCCCTTTCTTTCTTCCCTCTCTTTCTTTCTCCCTCCCTTTCCAGGAAGAGACTCGATACACATAGAATTGAAAGATTAGTTCTGCAGCAAAACACAGGCTATATTAACAAATTTCCTTTCTAAAGTCTGGTTTTCTACATTTTTCTAAAACTAGAAGGTATTCTTCATTAAAGTGACAGGCAGTGATGTGTGTTTGCCAGAGCTAAAGGGGCACCCCGTCACCGGCTGCTGCAACAGAACCCCTGGCATTTCTGAAAAGTGTCAGGTTACTGAGCATTAACTGCATGTAATACTTCCACAGAGTTACCTGCGACATATCTTTTTTTGTTCCTACAGGTGTCCTTAGGCATATATTACTACCTTTTTTAGACAAACTGATTTGTCAGATTTTTATAACATTTTATGTTGAGTCCTTAAAGCTGAAGAAAAAAAACTTTCTTTGATCTAAGAATGGCTAAATAGCCAACCGGCAGCTTATTCCCTTAATTTAATGGAGTTGATTTCTGCTGCATACCTAATTTGAAAGTTGACATTGTCAGGCTGCTGCTTCCCACCCTCCCCCACCCCCCCACCAGTAGTCTTACTCCGCATTCTGATACAGTACCCAGGTCCTTAACCTTTAAAATGCATGAGTGAATAATGTATGTTTGCATTGATTTTTTTTATCCCTTTGATTCTGCACCATAACCCTAAAACCAGTTTTAATGATGACCAAACTCAGAAATACAGCACAGTATTATTAGATGTCTGTCTTTATTTTAAATCTCTCTCTTAGCAAAGTTTGAGAAAATCTTATTGGATTTAACTTATTAGGACTTATTATATTTAGTAAGATTTCCAGGTCATCACACACAAATTCAGCTTCCTCTTGATTTTCTAAACTTTACCATGTGTTTATTACAAATTATTTCTCTAGTTCAGCCCCATATTTACACCTCCTTAGTCACTGACACTGCCAAAGAGCCAAGTCTTACATAGAATTTAAGGGATGGGTAGAATCTTTTTAAGTATCATCTTTTCCAGTGTCTTTTATGTAAGAGATTAGGTAATTGACTAACCTTAGTTCAAACCATAGGTTAATATCAAATACATGATTAGAACTGAGCTCTTTCTGCATCAACATATTGTCTCACTCTTTAAATTGTCTTTCTAAGTCTATTGGATCCTTGAGCTCGGGTAATTTCACTTCTGTTCTGACTGTTCCAGACAGATAGTAGCCCTGTATTGTGGTGGAAGATGCCTTTATTGGATCAGTAGGAACAGTTCTATTCCAACTCAGGGCAGGTTAATGCAGGTATAGCTCTTGTTTACTTTTCTTATCACTCACCTACACAAACTGTGAACTAGACCATCCTAGAAGAGTCAAGACTATGTTTGGAAATTTGAAACTCACTTTAAAGGGAGCTGAATCCTAGATTGTGTCAGTACAGGGTAAAAACTGAAGATATGTTGCATCCTATTCTTTGCCTGGCATATCTCCCATAGATATGCCCAGCTCATAACACTTCTGAAAAATTCCGATCTTATTGAAGGTTTGACCAGCCATACCTTTTATGTACTAGTGTGAAAAAGGTGATTTTTTTTCTTATTTTGTCCTCAAGAGACGAGACCTATGGTTGACTTATATGTGGTTGAGTTTATTAAGGAAATCTAATTTCATTAGTACCCCCATGATTTTCAGAGTGGACCTATTTATTAAATGCCTCAATGATAAAGGCTTTGGGCCGTTTCTTCTGTGTTATCTTTTTCTTCCACATCTTCCTTCCCTGGTCAAATCTCTTCAGATGATGAGATTCAAATTGTCATATTCTTAGGGTAGAACCTCTGCTCTGCCTTTGTGATTTTATCCTCTCACACACAGACTAGATCAGTGGTCTTCAGCCTTTCCTGTACATCAAGGTTATCTGGGAATCTTTTTAACAATGCCAGTGCACAGGCTTCTCTCCACAAAGAAAGGTCAATGTTGGATGTTTCTGTTTTCTCTTCAAGGCTCGCATGGTGATTTGAATGTGCAGCCAAGGTTGAGAACCAAGGGATTAGCCAAAGACACAGAACTGCTCCTTAAAGCAGCACCAGGGAACAGGCCGTACGGATTTTACTCCTATCTGCAGCTCATTTGGTGTATCTTCAAGATACACACCTAACTATCTAGAGCACTTCTATGTATGAACCAGAAGCTTTTAGTTGTTGCTGTTGTGACTGTGTGTGTTTTCTATTTTTGAAACTTTATTTCCTTTCCTTCCATCTTCAAGGTTGAGCACCACATTTTCTAGGCGAGCCTTCAGATTCTTTTCTAGGGGGCCAGAGAATCTTAGGAAGTGATGAACCCAAGTATGCTCTTGAGGTCTTAACCCTTGCCTCCTTTTTATCCTATACTACTCCCTGTCCCCCTTTCCTATTTTGAAAATTACTGACCTCATGGCACACAAACTTCACTCTTCTCAGCAGCCTCTCTCTTCTCTGTGTTCCATTAGTCCATGCTTAATTTGTCATATTTATATACAGATTCTAATCTACATGAGCAGAGTTTGATTTGTGATCATTTTAGATCTGTGAGTCCATAGGATGTAATGTGAATAATTACAAGTAATTGCACATGTGATTAGTTTACAGCAAAGTTAGTGAAGAAAATTACTGTGACATGGAGAAAGGGTCTTTAACCAGCATGTGCTTGTAGTCTCTGCCTTCCAGAGGATGGTGGTTCTGGCACTGAGCCACTGGTGACATACCCTGGTGGGGAGGAAGGCCTTGTGTGGTTACACATTCACACTCAAAAACTCCATGGATTGGGGGCACCTGGGTGGCTCAGTCAGTTAAGCGTCTGCCTTCGGCTCAGGTCATGATCCCATGGCATACAGCTCGGCGGAGAGTCTGCTTCTCCTTCTCCCTCGGCTTCCCCTGCTGGCTTGTGCTCTCTCACTCACTTTCTCTCTCAAATAAATAAATAAAATCTTAAAAAAGAAACCCGGGGCTCCTGGGTCGCTCAGTCGTCTGCCTTGGCTCAGGTCATGGTCCCAGGGTCCTGGGATCGAGCCCCGCATCGGGCTCCCTGCTCCGTGGGAAGCGTGCTTCTCCCTCTCCCACTCCCCCTGCTTGTGTTCCCTCTCTTGTTTTGTTTCTCTCTGTCAAATTAATAAATCTTAAAACAACCTTATGGATTGAGTTAAAGTTTTGTTCCAATTAACAAGTACATATTGTAAAGTAAATATACAAATATGAGAGTTTATTGTTTAAAAATCTTTTTGGATTTTAAAAAAAACCACGAATAATCAAGTTACTATCATAACCTCATATATCATCCAGGTAAATGTTCAACTCATGCTGCTATGTTTCTCTGCTGGTATATACATATTAGGCTTACATATGCTTAATTTCTCAAGTTTCACTAAAAAAAAGGCTAATCAAATATGTCATTGTTGCATTGTATAGGTTAGTGGCCTTGCTAGCTAGTATTTTTTCACATTGATACATTAATGTTTTGTTTTTTCTTTCTTTTTTTGGTATGTCAGTATTTTAAGTAGGCCTATTTGAGTATCAACACTTGTACCTCATGGTATAGAATTAGCTGAGATGGGCAGTTAGGAAATCTTGTCACATTTTTTACTTTGAAGGGGCCACTGGTTTTCCTATAGTGAGTTATATTGGGTAGTTTATATAGGGTTAATTGTTAGTGAGATTGGGTTCTTCACCTTTTTTCCCTATAAATTTTAACTTGTCCTTTAACAAATGTAAAGTTATGCAAAGCATTTATATTAAATAGACTCATTAAGTATAACTTTCCTATCTGCTACATGGTTCCTACTGAGAGTGCTAATATTCAGATACTCGTTTATGATCTGTGTTATTCAGGAATACATCTATAAGAATACACCATATTCTTCATCTTTGAATTATCAGTGTTTAAGAGCACATTCCGTAATGGTATTTTTCATTGGTGGGTGGAATATCTTAGTTTTCTTCTTTCCATTTCCCTTTGTTTTAAAGGAAAAGTTCCAAGGTATAAGGAAATAGGTCATGGTATCTATAAACTGGTTAGGAACTGAAGTATATTATGAGGTAAAAATTGAAGCTCAGTTGCCCTCTAGGGGTTCAGTTTCAACACAGCACATGTAGAAATCATTTAATGAGATCTTTTGGGGGAAGGGTAGATCTGCTGAATGGCAGGCTGATTTTGACTATTTATTGGGAATGAGAACATCCTAATTTTGTAACCTACAGATAATTAAACATAATTAAATATTCTTGTTTGTTTTGTTTTAAAGTCAGAGCACCAGTGCCAGAATAGTCCAGCCGTCGACATATTTTCAAGAATTATTTGCTGATCATTCCACAAATTCTTTTCTACACTCTTACCTCCTCAGTGTTGCTTTGATAACATTTCAGGTCAGCTCCCTCCCTTATCTGCCCAAACCCAGTAAAGACATGAGTAAAGTGGTTTGGTCATGAATCTTTATGCTTTCAGGATGCAGTCATGAAATTTTTTCCTTTTGGTTTCAGCACCTGTGACTGGCATCTTTGTCTGGATGGTGAGAGTACTCCTAGCTAGAAACACCCTGGCTATTGGCTCTCTAGTCTAAATGGTACCCAGCTTGGAATTGATTGAGGTCCAGTGGATTTTTGTTGGAATCTCTCTCTGTTGCAAAGTGCTCTACTTTGTAATTGCAGAGTTAGACTCTTACTGTTAGGTAAGAGGGAGCAATTTTTTTTTTTTTTTTTGAAAATGTTAACTAAACTTTGACTTGATTAAGTGGTAAATATGGAGTTTATTTTGTGTACAATTATTTGATATTTAATATTTTGAATATTTAAGCATATTTCTAAATCAAATATGAAAGTTCATATGGTCATTAATATATTTTTAAAAGATTTGTGTGTATTGTGTATGTTTTAATAATGCCCTTTTATTCCCTTTGAAGGTTGGTATAAAACTTTATTTCTTTTATTTTTTTAATCTTTTTTTTAAAGATTTTATTTATTTATTTGACAGAGAGACACAGCAAAAGAGGGAACGCAAGCAGAGGGAGTGGGAGAGGGAGAAGCAGGCTTCCCGCGGAGCAGGGAGCCCGATGCGGGGCTTGATCCCAGGACCCTGGGATCGTGACCTGAGCCGAAGGCAGACGCTTAACGACTGACCCCTAATGTGCAATATTTTTTTCATCCCTGTAGTTTGAGTTTTTCCCTTTTTTTCCTCATGGTTATGGAAAAACCTCGATTATTGTCAGAACACATTTTTGTATCATTAATTCATAATTATATTTTAGGTTTTTATTTAATATCTGAAAACTCCATTAGGTGTTGATATAAATTAAAATATTAAACTGGCTATGATATAGATTTAGTAGTCATTAGTAGCTAGTAGTAGCTAGTAGTCACTAGTCCTATTAGTTACTTAATTTTTCTTAGCACTAGTCACATTTCAAATGCTCAACAGCCACGTGTGGCTTGTGGGTACCACATTGGATAATGCAGACTATTGTTCATTTCCGTCATTTTAGAAAGTTCTTTTGGACAGCGCCGGTATAGACATATGAATCATTTTCAGTGTATGTTTAAAAATAATCTTAATATACTGGTAGTTTCCTGTGTAAAATGAATTGAAACATGAAAACATTGTATGTCTTTATGTTTTCTTTTATCAAAAGAATATTTTGGAAATGACTTTAATTGAAACTGATGTCATATGAACTAGTGTTACCTTTCTATTTCTCATAAAGATCAGCATATATTTCTAATTATGAACTACATGATATCAAATATTTTAATAAAAATTATATCTTTTAGACATATGTAAATATGTCTACTTTATCTCCATCTTGTGGTAGAAATATATGGAAATGCTTTTCTTAGGAGAATATAGTTAAGCCATATTCATCTTTACATTGACTTATGCTCCTTCCCATTACTCTAAATGTAACATTAAATGTTAGGGTTTATTAATAAAGTTTTGTTACTCAAGGCATCAGCTAAAGATAATTTTAGATTTTAAAATTACAATGAAGGGGAAAAACAGAATTACAGCTACCATTCTGAATGTTGGAATATTGAAACAAGGAATATAAATATTTTAATCATGGCTGAGAGGAAGAACAAGTAAGAAAGCTTTAGCTGCTTACTCGCAAAAGTAGTTTTGTCTTGGTAAAGAGGATTTTGATGAATATGTTTCTGTGATAAATCTGTGATGTTTCATAAACTGTTTCTTACTGAAGCAATTAAAATTTTCATTTTTATAGTTTTCTAGTTTTTCAATGTGCTCATTGTCCTTTTGTGGATAATTATAATTGTAAAATTATTTTTAGAGGTAAAAGAGCATTAAAACACTTTGTAAACTGTAGCATTCTATATAAATGCATAAAATTCTCTTTTAAAAATACCTAATATGAAATATTTGATTGGGAAGACCATATCAAAGGTTTAAGAACATATTTCATATCAGAATTATTTGTATCACCCTTTCATTTTATTTTTAATTAAAAACTTTAAAATTTTTTCTTTTAAGTTTTTTTCTAACTAAATATATTTAACCTAATATTTACTACTTTTTCTATTCTTCCAGGTTTTTAAATTTTTTGTGTTAAGACTAATCAAATTTATATAACAGTATTAATTTAGAGTTTTTATATAGAAAAGTCTGAATGCTCTAGAAATTCTGAAAAAAAAATGTTTTAACTTCTAAGAGTTTAGGAAGAATTCTATGCAGCAGATAGACGTTTTAGCTAGGTTAGATTTAGATAGCTTTTTTAAAACTCAAGTCTGTCTATCTTATTAAGTATTGGGGATGAAATAGCCTATAAATTGGTAACATCTCAATATCCAACTATTTAGAAGATATCCCACATAGGAGTTAAAACATGAAAGCTGAATACAGTGCAAGCTATCTGTGGGACAGTGAGCAGATTGGCCTAATTATGTAAAACTAGTTGCAGTTGGAATCGTATTTTGGTGCTCCTTGAAAGCCAAACAAAGAAGTCTAGACTTAATGATATAATAGAAAACAGGGATTTTCATGTTGCCTAGATTTTTATATAGGAGAAATTCTGTGATCTTGGAAACCTAGCATTAGATGGAGCCTTTGAGGGTTACTAGTCCCAGTTCAGGAATCTTTCAAATAATATGTGAAAATTTCTATTTTCAATACCTCTATGCCGATTGAGGCTTTCATTACTTACTCCCCCTACATGTTACTGTTAATTTTTTAGAAAAATATCTTTTACTACAAATTATAAATACTCCATTTATATAATGTAAAGAATATAAAAAAGGTGAAATCCCTTCCAAAAACATACCCTAAATCTCAGCATTCACAAATACAGGTATCTCTGTGAACATAAACAGAATGGATTATATAAAAAGCACTATTTTTTAAAGTTGAATTTAGCAAAACTAAACTAGACTGAAAGAGTTACTGAAGTTCAGGTAAAATTTTCCTGGTTAAAAAATGTATTACTGCTTAATGTGCCTCAGATCTTAAGAAAAAATTATGTAAAAGCCATTAATAAGCTTGAATCATTGTGCGTTTTAAAGTTCATATTCTAGTTTGGGGCATTATCAATTGATTCCTTGCTTTGAAGGTGAAATTATACTTCCCCACATCCTGCCTTTTAGGTTCCATTTTTTTATAAGTTTTTTTTTTTTATTGTTGACATTTATAATACATCCGTTCTTTTCTGTAACCATAAATTCAGTGCTCATCACATCTCCTCCCTTTATTCTTTGTTTTGATTCATTGCTTGATTGACTAGACTTCATTATCAAATAATTTGTTTAAGAATCTTTGGGTTTTAGAATCCTAGATATCTATCATGTTTGGAAATGACTGCTTGTTGCCTTATACGTGTATGACGTAATAGGGCAGGTATAAAATTATCAGGTCATATTTTCTTTCCCTTGGAAATTTGTACACCTTGTTTTAGTATTTTATGACATTGAATGTTGCTCTGGGAATTCTGAGCCTGATTTTCATCCCTCCCTCATGACTATCCTGCCATAGGAGTTTTGATTTTTCTTGGAGAGTAGAAAAATTCTTTTTTTAATTCTTTGGTTAGGTCTATAGGCTATATCTTAGGTGGTTATTGTTCTATATCAGTTCTTTTTGGAATATATGGTGTCTTTTTGATTTGCAGATTCAATTCTTCATGTCAGAAAACTTAAATTATCATGTAAAATATTTTTTTCTTTTCTTTTTTTGGATTTTCTACCTCAGAGAGACCCGTCATCCTTGGAACACTGAAACAGGGTTACCACTTGATGCTATTTGCTATGTAACAAATTACCTCAAAACTTAGTGGCCAAAACAGCACCTATTTATTACCTCACAGTTTCTGTGGGACAGGAATCTAACATGACTTAGCTGGGTCCTCTGCTTTAGTCTCTCTCTCACAAGGCTGCAATCAAGGAGTTGGCTCAGGGTCTGCAGTCTCATCTGAAGCCTCAACTTGGGAAGCTTATCCAGTGGTTGTTGGCAGCATTCAGTTCCTCTGTGGGATATGGTGCTGACAGTCTCAGTTCCTTGCTCACTGTTGTCTGGAGGACATCCCTCTGTTCTTTGCACATGAGTCTCTCCCTCATGGCAGTTTTTATCATCAGAGCATGCAAACTGGAAAGGACTAGAGAACATCTGGTAACAACACAGAAGTCAGGCTCTTTTGTCATCTAACCATGGCAGTGACATCCTGTTCTTCACATTGCCATGTTCTTTAGTTAGAAGGAAACCGCTAGGTTTAGCCTGTTCTCAAGGGAAGTGGTTTCTTCTAGGGCATGGATACCAGGAGACTGGGATATTTTGAGGCCATCTTAGAAGCTGCCTACCACGTTTTGGTTTTCTCTGTGTTTGCATAAAGTTTTAAATTTTTTCCTCTATATTTACTATGATTATCTAAAGTCATTCTCACAAAATCTCTCATTTAAATTTTAGCTGTGTGTAGTCTCTTCTTGATATATTTCTAATATATCAGCACTGTTACAGATCTGTTTAGAGCTTTAATTTAGATTTTTATCTCCTCTTAAATCTCAGTTTTATCAACTCTTCCTTGAAGTCTGGCTTTCTTGAATTTATATTTTTATTAAGTTCTTACATAGTGTGACATTTGAGATGAATCTTTTTTTCCTTAGGGTATGTTTGCAGAGTTGCCCTGTTGTTTCTCTGAAAAATTGTGGGTGAATTCTCTTTAACACTCCTGCCACCTTTCTCTGATATGTTTGTCTTCCCTTGTGGGCTATAGTGTGAGGGCTGAGGTGTTCTTCTCTGTACTTTCCTGAAGCCTGGAGGGAGGGGAGAAAAGGAGCATACTGGCCAATGCAGTGTTTTGGTTAAATAGCCTTCAGGAATGTTTCCTTTTTTCCTGTGGGGTTACCTTTGGGTTATCCTCTCTATTAAAGCGTGGAGCCCTGAGAGAAATGGCCTACTGTGGGCTTTTCCACCCCTGCTGAGATCCTCTGTAGGTGGGTAGAGGCTTTTATTCTAAGGGGTCTTGTTTTGTTTTTTACTTTTCTCTAGGATTCCTATTTATGCCCTCGGTCTGCTGCTCTCAAGAATAAGGAGTGCTACTAGTGGAGATTCTCAGTACTTTTTAAAATTCATTTTCTTTCCCCAGTGTGTTCTAAGGGGTGGAAATGGGACTAGTGGCCATGCCATGCTGAGCCTCACCATGCTGAGTTTGCCAGTCTTTTCTTTCTTTCCTATTATTTTTTTGAAGTTTAGGTATGAGACTATATATTACCTCTTTCCTTGTATTGTGGCAGTTGGACAATTTTTCCTCTTTTGAAACTCCTTTTGTTTATCTTACTGTGGAAGAGTTTATGAGCTTGCAGTATCCTATGATTTTTTTTTTTAACCCAGAACTATCCTCAGTATCTGTTGTCTGAATTGTTTTATTAGCATATAGACTAGCTCTCCCTATCTAGAAAATTTCTTTTCCTTCATCTTCCCTAACTTTACCCTAAAAGTTGCTAGGTAAAACTTTCTGAAGTATACAGTTTAGTTCATGTCATTCTCCACTGCCGATAGGATCAGGTCTAAAGTCTTACATTTAAGGTCTTCCAAGATTTTATTTAAGCCTACTTTACTAATCATAGTCTCGTTTCCTTTCTTGAGCTCATTTCAGGTTAAATTGAAAATTTCTGTATTTTCCCATGCATACCCTGAGTAGATTTCCAAGATGTAGTTAGTACATAACATGGTGTATACAACTGACCCTTGAATAACATGGGGGTTAGGGATGCCAATGTCCTCATCCCTGTCTCCGTGGCTGACAATCCACGTATCACTTTTCACTCCCCCAAAACTTAACTACTATTAGCTTACCCTGGACCAGAAGCCTTACCAAAAACATAAACGGTCAACACATATTTTGCATATGTATTATATACTGTATTCTTTAAGTTAGAATATGTTATTAAAATCGTAAGAGAAAATACATTTATACTATTGTACTGTATTGAAAAAAAACCCATATATAAGTGGACCCATACAGTTCAAACCCATGTTGTTCGAGGGTCAACTGTATATACACTGTGGTTTTTCTTTCAGTCTCCTGATCATCTTTCTTTAGGAACATGCTTATTTGTCAAGATCCATCTAAACAAATATGTGGTCCCCAGAGAAGGGCACAAGATATCTGTGAGTTTGTGCCACTGTGACTGGGACACTGATACTAAGATGGGTTTAGGTGTTCTATTTATCGTGTTTCATTTTGTTGGATCACGTTGAGTTTATTTGTCATTCTCTTCTAAAACTTGGAAGTATTTCCCTAAACCTAAATGCAGGAGTTTGCATTTATCCCTGAGAAATTTCACCTTAAATTTTTTCCCCCTGGTTGTCCATATTGTTGAGATTATTTTGAATCTCAAGTCAGTCCTCCCTTAAATTGATATGATGCTAATCATGCCTTTTATGTAAGTCTCTCTTAGAAACAGGAACTTTCCCGGAGGGTAGCTGCAGTAGTTCCAATGGAGTTGCGTCCTTGTTATCTCGTCACGTCACACCTCTGGTGACATGAGAGAAAACAAGTGATTGTTCTATTTATGGGGGATGGCTGGGTGGAGGAGGAGATGTTAGAGAAAGGGGATGCTTTTCCTTTCACTAAGTTACAAGCAGAGGGCCTCTTTTGGGGAAGATGCCGGTGAGAATGAGAAGCATCAGAGGAAACATTAGCAGCACTTAGTGACTGGAAAGATGACCCCTGAAGTGTGATGATGTCAAAAGTTTGACTTCAGGCGATTTGCAGGAAGCAGGGAACCTGGACATGTTAAGTTTGAGGTCAGTGAATTGAGACATAGTTAAGAAGATACCCAGCTTTTAACAAAAATTTGTTTTGTGTCTTAGGTCTCTAATATAAGGCATTACAACAGAGTTTTTTTTAAAGCAAAACATATACCTTTCTTTAACTCAAAAACCCTTTAGTTCTGTAAAATCTGTGTTAATTTTTTTTTAAGATTTTATTTATTTATTTGGCAGAGAGAGAGAGTGAACACAAGCAGGATGAGCGGCAGGCAGAGGGAGAAGCAGGCTCCTCGCTGAGCAGGGAGCCCGATGTGGGGCTCGATCCCGGGACCCTGGGATCATGGCCTGATCCGAAGGCAGATGCTTAACCGACTGAGCCACCCAGGAACCCCTCTGTGTTAATTTTCTTTCTAAGACCTTGTGTGTTTGGATGCATGATTAAATTTGAACTGTGTGAATTTCAAATAAGGGAAGAAGATAACTGTAATTTTTTTGAACTCATTTTAATTGGGTAAAATAAATGTGAAGTTAGTGATTTTTTTTTTTTAATTAATGTCCAGTTGTGTAGAAGAGTTTTCAGTGGATCCCATCTACCATAACTTGTATACACCCATTAAGCACCCTTAATCAGTGCCAGTTCTGGGGCAATCACATAAATTAATTCCATCAAAAAAGTTACAGAACTGGCATTGCAATTATGAGACCCTGACTCGGTTGTTGTATGTACAAAACAGAAACATCTTTCCCCATTCATATGCAAAAATTGCCTTATTTTCTTACAGAACAGCTTGAAGTTGCAGATTATATAGTTAAATAGCAAAAGTTGGGGATAATATTTCCTTTTTGTCATATGAAATAAATTTCTCTTTTCTACAATATAGGAGAAATAAATTTTACTAACCATTTCAGATGGATTTGAGAAAATTTTTCATAGGATTTTATAAGATAGGTAAGATAAAATATTTGTATAGCTACATGGTTATTGATAAGTATCAGAAGTTAAGTACTGCTTGTATTTCATAAATAAAAAGAAATAAACCTCTTTAATTGCAAGTTAAAGCATGAATGGAAACTAACATAGATAAGTGAAAGTCAACATAAAGTAACAATACCAGATCCTAAATTTGCTCATGCTATTTCATTTTTATGAATTAAGAACATGGTTTTAACCTAGGATGTAACATTATTTTTCCTACTTTCTCTTTAAGGAAATATATTTGTGTTTTCTGACTAGAAAAAAAAGAGGACATAGGTCCTTAGTACATGCATTATATAATCTTACTTCCAGTTTTGTCATTCCAAAACATCAGCCAATACTCATGTTCCCTATTACTCAAGGAGCTTATTATATTAGAAATCAGGCTTGGGTTAATTAACTAAACTCATTTCTTCATTCTTTGTTACCCAGGAAAAAGTTGCAGAGATGCTTAATTTATGGTATTTACTGATTTTTTTTTTTTTAGGAAAACAGAAGAATCCGTAGACTCTAGAAGTGGAGAATGCTGTTCTCACGCTTGGCTACCCTAGAAATATCTTTAGTGAATATTGTTTTTTTCAATAGATGCATTTTGATCTGAGCTCATTTTGCTTTAGATTTTAAATCACTTTTTATGTGTTTCTTTTGTCTTTAGTGTTTATTTTCATTTTAGTGACATCCTAAAATTAAGCTCTGATTCCCACAAGAGCAACTTTGTTGACATTAGTAGCATTGCCTTCTCTTTGGTGCTTGGAGTGGCCACCTGTATTGTGCTTAGGAATCCAGTTCTTGAAATTTAGTTTTAGCTACAGTAATTCTGTCTTCAGGTCTGTTTGCCTTATAAATATTTTTTGATTTGTCATGTACAGAATTAGAAACTAAAGAATTTATATTACGCTGTCATTCGGTGTATAAATGATGATACTCATTCCTCCACTTCTTTTAAGTTTTTCCCTCAAATTCTCAGAAGGGCCTACCTTGACGACCCTACATCAAATGCAACCCACTGTCACCACCCTCCCATAATGCGCCTTACTTCTCTCTCCTTTGTCCCTATAACTCTTACCGTATATATACATTTTTTAAGATTTATTTATTTGAGAGAGAGAATGAGCGTGCACATGCACAGTGGCAGGGGCAGTGTAGGGAGAGAGAGAGAGAAACTTAAGCAGACTCCACGCTGAGCACGGAGCCTGCTGCAGGGCTCAATCTCACAACCTGGAGATCATGGCCTGAGCTGAAACCAAGAGTCAGATGCTCAACTGATTACGCCACCTAGGTACTCCAACTCTTATCATATTTGAACATACTATACAATATTATGTCTCTTCCTGTTGGATAAGTTTCACGAGGGCAGAGATCCTGAGTTTGTTTTGCTCATTTGTCCCAAGTGTCTAGAATAGGACTTGGTATATAGAAATATATTTATATAGATATATAGGTTTATTTTTTAATTTTTATTTTTTAAAGATTTTATTGATTTATTTGAGAAAGAGAGTGAGAGAGCATGAGCGGGCGGGGGGTGCAGAGGGAGAGAGAATCTCAAGAAGACTCCCCGCTGGGCGCCTGGGTGGCTCAGATGGTTAAGCGTCTGCCTTCGGCTCAGGTCATGATCCCAGAGTCCTGGGATTGAGTCCCGCATTGGGCTCCCTGCTCTGCAGGGAGCCTGCTTCTCCCTCTCCCTCTGCCTCTGCCTCTCTCTCTCTCTCTCTCTCTCTCTCTCTCTCTGACTTTCATGAATAAATAAACATGTAAAAAAAATTAAAAAAAAAAAAGAAGACTCCCCACTGAGCAGGGAGCCTGATGCAGGGCTCAATCCCAGGACCCTGGGATCATGACCTTAGCTGAAAGCAGACGCTTAATAACTGAGCCACCCAGACACCCCTAGATATATAGGTTTATATAGAGGAAATGCATAGTGTATGTTGATATTTCCTATTTTCTTTCATTTTTAAAAGATTTATTAGAGAACAGGGGAAGGGGGAGGGGAGGGGGAGAGAAACTCTCAAGCAGATTCCCCGCTGGGCAGGAGCCTGATGCAGGGCTCCATCTTATGACACTGAGATCATGACCTGTGCCAAAATCAAGTGTTGGACGTTTAACCTACTGAGCCACCCAGGTGCCCCTATTTTCTTTTATTTTTGAAAACAAATACCATTTGTAATCTACTAAATTTTCATGATGCACTAAAACTGCAGACTGTAGTTTGCCTTATACAACAGATAATTCTAAAATAATCTTATGTAACTAGAACCTGGTTTTCTTTTTGTCTTATGTGACTGTTGGGAAGTATCTTGCTCGAATTTCAGATTGATCTTTGAGGGTACTTGCAACATTATTTTTCAAGTTTCCATATCTCTTATCTGCTGTTATGAGATACTGATTTTATGGATCAATTATTTGGATAAAATAATTTTGGATAAAAGCTATGGATACACTATTTTAGTAAAAATGAACTTAATTTGTAATACGTGCAATTTCTTTAAAGTGTGTTTGTTTTACGTTTGAGTTCATTTCCCTTGGAAGGAGGAAGAGCTCCTATCCAATATACGGGAGCAAGTGGTAGTTAAGAGACAGACATGGAAGTGCCGTGGAGTTAAAGGCAAGCATAAGATTTATTTTGAGATCTGAATAAAACCCAGGACCAAGTGGATTGGGAACAGATTGCTAGAAATCTGAATTCCTTTCTCCCCCAGCTGTTCTTAGACTTAACAAGCCAGGAATTATGCATATATTCAGTTAACAAGAATGTCAGATACCTTCCATGAAAAATGTAATGCTGAGACTCTTTAAATCGTTGGTTGATTACCCTGGTAACCATGTAATATTTTATACTAAAACCAGAAGACCTAGGAAATAACTTCTTTCTGTTTGACTTTAAAAAAAAAAATGATGATTCTGTAGTTTTAAAGTTTGTACATTTTGAGAAAGCTTAATGTCAGCAAAGCAGCTGCTGTTTGAATTTACTTTGTAAAACACTGAATTATTCATTTCCATAAACAAAACTTCCTTAGTAATTATTTAGCATTAATTTATTTCTCTTTATTTCAATCAACCCTGTTGACATTCTATTTTAAAATTAAAAATATTCTTTGTGGACTCTAACATAAGACTTTGTGACAACTACTTTCTCTACTTCCTACGACAGAACATTTCCAAATCCTTTTTTATTTTTATACTTTATATTTTATTTTTATTATCTTAATGAAAGTTACTAGTGAAATATAGAACAAAAGTAAAATTCTTACTTAGCAGTGTCTTTTAAGTAGCTGAAGACCAACCCCTATGTTGTTGACTTGTTAGATTTTGCCATAATGCTTTATGCATGAGTATAATTAACTGCTATTATATGGGATTCTGAGAATGTAAAATTATTAGATATACTTTAAAGAATTCTTCATTTTATCCTTTGTACTCACAGATTGTTTAATAGACTAGTAGGGGGAAAAAGATAGAGATGGCTGTTTTACATTTCTTGGAATTCTTCCATCCGTGTTTGCAAATGGGGGGTGGGTTGTCCTTTAAATGTTGTGCTGCTTTCCAGTAGGCTAAGATGTGCCCTTGGACCTGTGGACTGGTATTATCAGTCATTGCACATGCCCTCTTTGGGCAGTCGGTCTTTTACTGTCATGTGATATTTGTCATTTTTCCATAATTGCAGTTTTATTTTGTATTGTTTAACATTTTAAGGGTGTCATTGTTTTGCTGCTCCATTAGACATTTCTTGAGGGCAGCAGACAGACGATTTGTTAGGTTACCAAGTGTCTGGTAATTTAACAGAGGAGGAAAAGAAATCCCTTTATTTTTTAAAGTAGCATCCACTCAAAGGAAACATTTTTCTTACCTCAGGTGCTTCTTGGAGCATACAGAGATGTTTAACCCAAAGGACCTGTAAACTTTCAGTTAAGGGCCCATTTTGATTCCCTGTTGTTGGTTCTTGGAAGGAGGTAAACACACCACATCCGTCATGACAGAGATGGTCTCATGGGATCATGGAAAGATTGGGGAGTCTCCATTTACTTGGCTTCTGTGGCTACGATGTTACTTAGAATAATTATGAGACTTCTTCAGTAGTTGTCAAGTGAGTGATAGTAGTTTTTGAATGGATAACCACATGTGCATAGTTATTCTAGAGGTGAAGTGTTCAAGAAAGCCTTTCACGTCAATGACACAGACCATCAGCTTTCCAACCAAGACCCATTATGTAGACATATTTTGTTTTTCCTCTGTGCAGTGTCTTAGAAAACAAAGTTAGCTAAACTATTTAAAATTGTGAGATTTTACCTAAAACAAAAATTCCAGCTTAAAAAAAATGTAAATTCTCAGATCCGGAAATGATGTGTTTCCCATTCCTGCAAGGCAAACAAGTTATCTGGAATGAAGTAACTGCTATACCTTTAAACGGGGGGGGGGGCATGTGCCCTGGTTCATTACAGTCTGCTTGCACTGTTACTTTCTGTATTTGGAGTAATTATTTTATACATATATATATATGTATATATAAATACTATAAAATATATATACACACACATAAAATACATAATATATATTTATAATATATATACACACACACATATATATAAAATATTTCTCCAAAAATAATGTGCTTCAGTCATAAGTAGGAAAATCAAACTGAAATGTCTGTGTGATTCAACAAAAATAGAACAGTCTTTCATGAAAGTAAGGATGGTCCTTTTGTGTATAACATACAAGTGGCCCACCTTCCAAGTTGCATGTGTACGTGCAAGTTGTCCAGGCAGCCCAGCATCAGATTCTACAAGTCTTTGGAGAGTATCCTGTCTTAACATAAAATCTAAATTTTTATATCCTTAGCTATCACATATAACTAACTTCTGTGACTGTCTCTTATAGGGTATGGTTTTGGGAATCTTTATTTCCAGGCCAGTTTGCATAATTTTTGGTTCCTCATATTCTTTTCTATGAATTGACATGTCTAAGACACCAGAAAAGGTACATCTAAGGTAAGCACCTATGAGTTATTAGGTACATAGTAATAACCTATTTTGTGAGGTTTGAGAATAATGTGTATGAAATAGATATTTTATATAAATTCTCATATTTTTAAAGTACTTTATAGAAGTATTTTCATATGATATATACATTATATATAGTAAATGTATATAACGCACAATGTTTGGCACACAGTAAGTACTCTCCAAATTGGATTATTATTTTCACTTCTAATAGTACCTTTAGCTGTGATTTTGCTTTCTTCAATGTATTGTTTAAAGTTTGAAAATTTTCTGTCCTTTTCATCTGAATTACTAAGTTTGCTAACAAACAAAGCAATACTTTATATTCAATTAATCCAACAAATAATTTGGCTTTACTCTTCTCCTCCATCTTAAATTTGAAGTGGCATTAAGGAATGAAAGAGAAGGAAAATCTATTTTGTGTTTTCCTCAGTAGTAAGAGTTACAAATATCTAAGTATTTTCTTATTTTAGGATTCACTGATTTTTACCCTGCTTAGCAAGAATGAGTCAGTATGTCTTTTTTCTAGAAAAGTCATTATGTGGTCGTTTTCAGGTTTAGATGCATGCTTTTTGGAGGTCACCGTGATAGAAAAAGTATGATCTAAAAAGAACTGTGTCTGCCCATCTTGTAAATATCTGAGCCTGAAATAAGACTCTTCTGTCAGAGTAATCAATCTTTAATAAGCCCATGTTCCTAACTACTTGAGCTGATAAATAGTGAGGTTTGTTTTAAAGAAGTCAAGTTTACTTTATGTCAATTTTCTGTTTGCCCTGTATAAGATATATTTAATTACTTTATTCCATCTCTGTGTTCAAATTAATCAGATTCTGCTACATATCGGTGCTCAAATTAGAATAATTCTTTAATCAACTGTGTTATCCATGCCATGGTAGACTAGAATAGAAAAGCTACTCTTGGCATATTGAAGATGCGTGCATTTTATTTTCTTTTGTAATTTAAAAGTAAAATCAGAAATATTGATTTCTACTTGACTGGAGAGATGATTTAGTTTGAATATCAGCCTGATCTTAATCAGGTGAGAATTAATTGAGTTGGAGGTATTAGATATTCAGTGATGTTAACTGAACCGTGATCAATCTAGAGAGAAGCTTTCTTTTGTACTATGTTAGAATTATCAAATAGCTCATGCACTACAATGTGAAATGATCTTTTCATGTTCATCATTCTAACTTCTTGTCTCATTAAATGCACCACTAAATTCGTTCTATACACAAACTAATCTTTAAAGTAGCAAGCTAATAAATCACAATTTAATAGAAAATTAAAAGCATAATAATTTTGTCACAAAATGCTATTGTTGTGAGAATTTTATAATGTTGTGTTTTTCTAGTGCCTAATTTTAAAGCCAAGTGATTAACTTCTGCTTTTCAAGTATACCTTGGACTTAAAAAAAAAAAATCTTAGTTTTACTTTTTTTTAATGTTCAACATTGCAAGAATAAAATGAGCAATACAGAATTAATGTTTATTTCTAGAAATAAAAATAGAGTCTGTAGCATTACATTGGTCTGAAATGTGGCATGGGCTTTTCATTTATTTTAAGAGTGTGATAGCAATATCATAAGTGTTGTGAAAATATAAATGGTGAGATAACACCTCCATAGGACTTGCTCTTAAGTAGTAAAATTGTAAAGTCTTTAAATAAACTGCAGCCAGAACTGAAAGGATCGATTTGCCTTGTTAACTAGGGACACTACACTTAGTAAATGTCTAAATTTAGCATAGCATGTCTTTTATTCTTTTTTTTTTCTTTTTAAAACTGAGAATTTGGACCTATTTATGAGTAAGGTAGCACATGTTATTGTCAGATTTCTTCCGTTTTGGCAGTTGGTGTGACCGTGTTAAATTACAAGAAAGTCAGTAGTGTGACTTTTGATAGTGTCATTTTACCTTGGAATAGTGCTTTTCACTTGGCACTGGTATAATGGGAATAGTAGGATCTATGTAGCTGTGTATTTTGTGAAAAGGAATGTCCAAGTTTGTATTTGAGAACAATTAGCATTTAATGAAAAGAAGCCATATGTGCAGAAATATCCCTAGAGCGTGATGAACGGGGTGTTCTTAGTGAGATATAGAGGGGTTCCCCACCCAGTCGTTGCTGAGTAGCCTTCAGGGAGAAGCACTTGTTTAAGAAGGAAATCGCAGAGTATTTTTTCACACTGCTCATCAAAGCCTGAGCCGGACTCCACTCTCCCCTCCACCCAGAGCTTGCTTGCTTGCTTGCTTTTTTTTTTAAATTAGATTTGGAAGGTTGACACATGTGTCTACTACCCAGACACGTACAAATGTGTTTATTTCTTGCCCCCCAGAGCCCCAGTTTTCCTCCTCTGAGGTAACCCCAATTACCAGTTCTTCTTTTGTATAAACATCCGTCTGTATAGATACATAGATATGCACCCGTACACAAACCTGGGTTATTCTACACAGAAAGGGTAACATGCACTGTACGGCTCTGCACCTTGGTTTTCAGTGGAGTCCTAGGGATCATTTCCTGTTAGTGTGCCTTGTTTTTGTGTGTGTGTGTGTGTTTTGTTTTTTGTTTTGTTTTTTTTTTAGTGGCTGCATAGCATTTCATGCTATAGTATTTCTCCTTCGGTTGTTGATATGACTGTGTTAGAGTAAAAGAAGGCTGATAAGTGGTTTTTAGTGGTGTCAAAGGCTATTTTTTACTTAGGTAAAAATCTTTTTTTGTTTCAGCTCAGAGAGGGTAGAGTGAGGAAAGGTTAGTAATGTGTCATTCTCTTAGTGATTCCCTCCGAAGGATTTTTGATATTTATGTATGTATTTATATCTTCATTTTTGTTAAGAAAGACCTAGCCATGGTCATTTTCATATTTTAATTGCCTACTGTGTTTGAATTTGCAAAACTTACTGTGTTTTGTAAGGGAGATGCCAAGCTCTTTTAGATCATTTTGGGAGCAAAGCAAGGTGTTAAATACATAAATAAATTTGACAAACGAGAAGATTATGAGGAGGGTGGCCAGGTTTTGTCAGTAATCGAGAAAGCTGACCCAATTAGGGAGGAGAGAACAGTGTTCCCACTGCCTCTGAACCAGGAAAAGGAAACAAGGGATGTTATTTCCTGTAGCATTTGATGAGGAGGCAGCATTAGATACACACACACACACACACACACATACACACACACGAACTAGCAACCGTGGGAGATAACACACACACACACACACACACACACACACACACACACACACACACACACACACACACACACACACACACACACACGAACTAGCAACCGTGGGAGATAAGGAGTTTTTGTCACAGTGTTTAAACAGAGAGATGGTTAACAAGGACCTTTTGAACCGAGTAAGAGTTTAGATTAAGTGGCCTGTGAAGTCCTTCCCACTCTCACCATTTCAGTCCCAGCAGTCTGGAACAAGGCAGCTCGTTCTTCCCTGGACCCTCTGGGAATTGGGGTAAATGGTCACTAGTGGCTCATACTCATCCCCAGAAGAGGCTGTAAAACTTCTTGCAAGAGTGAAAAAGTACGGCAGGTTAGTTTATTGCTAGCATTACTTTGCATTATTAAAAGCATTGATCCTACTTTTGTGTGATCATCCTTCTCGTGAGAGGAGGGAGAGGGCGGAGCATCCAACAGGAGATGGCAGGGAAGCCTGGAAGGCTCCATGTTCAGAGATGTGCCACTTTGTTAGCTGCTTGGATCAGTGCCTGTTAATGGACAGCTCTTTGAACTTTGGAGGCAGTGGGTGCAGAGAGGAACATGTAACAAAAACGTACGGCATGAACCAGACTCATTCACTTATATTTCCCCTGCTTTATCACCTTCTAAATCCTCCACCTCTGCTATTATTAATGATCATGGATACTGTGATTTGAGGAGACTTAAAGCATCTCTTACAGGCAGTCTTTTTAAAAAAGATGGGCTGGGTGGGTGCTTTCCTCAGCAACACTAGGCTGTGCTAATGTGTACCTTTCAAATGCTGGTAGCACTTAAAATCTGAAACACAGAATTTAGCATTTCCTTATATACCATTTGGAGAAGCCACTTTCTAGTGTGTAAAATCCTTTAAATATTTAAATATATTTTATAGGAATTCTAGAAAACAGGGTGGGACCAGAGAGTGAGGTATCTGGTGTTACTTAATTTCAGATGAGAGCATAAAATTGAACAGGAAGCCTACAGCTTATTTTTTCCTGTGGTGATGATAGGGGTGTGCTGAGCCACCCCCGCTCACTCCCCACTTTTCAGTTGTGACCTCACGTGAGCTAACTGGCCTGGGTTTAGTTTACTCTGTGACCATGGAAATCGCAGCTAGATGTGGAGATTTTTCTTATGTTCTTATTGTGGAAGGAGTAAGTGGGATTCAATAGTAGTTACAAGTATTTTTCCGGAATTAGAAGAGGCCTGGTTCTAGGCTAGTCTGTGCCAGGCTCTGTGGTCTTAGAAATATGACATAACCTAAAGGTCCATTTCCTCATCTGGTAAATGAAGATAATAATAGTGCTTATCTGATAGTGCTTTTATAAAATTCAAGTGAGCTAATGTACTCAGTATCTGGTACATAATAAATGCTCAGCATATTTTAGTTGCCATTATCATTTTGTTCTTATTGTTATTATTAACACCTTTAAAAACCTTGAAAGGAATTACGAAGTTACGTGGGAAAATGGAAAAACAAACCAACAAAACAGCCACCTGAAATCAGTTTCTTCTAATGGAGAAAAGAGTTAAGAACTATTTTGGGGCACCTAGGTGGCTCAGTCAATTAAGCAACTGACTCTTGATTTTGGCCCAGGTCATGCTCTCAGGGTGGTGGGATCGAGCCCCGTGTCGGGCTCTGCACTCAGTGTGGAGTCTGCTTGAGATTCTTTCTCTCCCTCTCCCTCTGCTCCCCACCCCGTGGTGGCACAGTCTTTCTCAAAATAAATGAATAAATGAAATCTTTTTAAAAAGGAACCATTTTATTTACTTATTTTTTACAGCTTTATGCATATTTTATTTTTTAATTATAATTTTTAAAATTTTAATTCCAGTATAGATAACATACAGTGTTATATTGATTTCAGGTGTACAATATCGCGATGCAGCAGTTCTCTACATTACTCTGTACTTGTCAAGATAAGGGTACTCTTAATGCCTTCACCTATTTCAACCACCCCCCTACCCACCTCCCCTCTGGTAGTCATCTGTTTGTTCTCTATAGTTAAGTCTGCTTTTGGTTTGTCTCATTTTACCTTTGTTCATTTGTTGTGTATCTTAAATTCCACATATGAGTGAAATCATATGGTATTTTTCTTTCTCTGACTTATTTTGCTTAGCATAATACTCTATAGAGCCATCTGTGTTGTTGCAAATGGCAAGATTTCATTCTTTTTCATGGCTGAGTAATAGTCGAGAGTGTGTGTGTGTGTGTGTGTGTGTGTGTGTGTGTGTGTGTGTACCCCATATCTTCTTTATCCATTCATCTCTCCATGGACACTTGGGCTGCTTCCATAATTTGGCTATTGTAAATGATGCTGCAACAAACACAGGGGTGCAGGTATGCCTTTGAATTAGTGTTTATGTAGTTTTTGGGTAAATACCCAGTAGTGCAATCATGGATCATATGGTTTTTCTATTTTTAATTTTCTGAGGAACTTCGATACTGTTTTCTACAGTGGCTGCACCAGTTTGCTTTCCCACCGATAGTGCACGAGCGTTCTTTTTTGTCTACATCCTCACCAACACTTGTTTCTTTTATCATTTTAGCCATTCTGACAGGTGTCAGGTGATGTCATTGTAGTTTTGATTTACATTTTCCTGATGATCAGTGATGTTGAGCATCTTTTCTTGTGTCTGCTGGCCATCTGTATATCTTCTTTGGAGAAATGTCAGCTCATGTCTTCCATCCATTTTTAATTGGATTATTTGGGTTTTGTTGGTGTTAAATTGTAGAAGTTCTTGATATATTTTGGATACTAAACCCTTATCAGATATATCACTTGCACATATCATCTCCCATTCAGAAAGTTGTTTTTTAGTTTTGTTGATTGTTCCCTTTCCTATGCAGAAGCTTTCTATTTTGATGTAGTCTCAGTAGTTTATTTTTGGTTTTATTTCCCTTGCCTCAGGGAGACATACCTAGAAAAATGTAGTTACAACTGCTGTCAGAGAAATGCTTCTAGGATTTTTATGGTTTCAGGTCTCACATTTAGGTCTTTAATCCATTTTGAGTTTATGTGTATGGTGTGAGAAAGTGGTGCAGTTTCATTCTTTTGCATGTTGCTGTCCAGTTTTCCCAGCACCATTTGTTAAAGACACGTCTCTTTTTCCCATTGCATGTTCTTTCCTGCTTTGTCGAAGATGAGTTGACCATATAAATGTGGGTTTATTTCTGGGCTTTCTGTTCTGTCCCATTGGTCAATGTGTTTATTTTGGTGCCAGTACCATACTGTTTTGATTATTACAGCCTTGTAGTATAAATTGAAACCTGGCATTGTGATTGCTCCAGTTTTTTCTTTTTCAAAATTGCTTTGGCTGTTCAAGGTCTTTTGTGGGTCCATACAAATCTTAGGATTTGTTCATTCTAGTTCTGTGAAAAAAAAACTGTTGGTGTTTTGATAGGTATTGCATTAAATCTGTAGATGGCATTGAGTAACAATATTTGTTCTTCCAGTCCATGAGCATGGAAGGTCTTTCCATTTGTTTCTGTCTTCTTCAGTTTCTTTCATCTCAGTGTTTTATAGTTTTCAGAGTACAAGTCTTTGACTGCTTTGGTTAAGTTTATTCCCAGGAATTTTCTTATTTTTGGTGCAGTTGTGAATGGGATTGTTTTCCTGATTTCTCTTTCTGCTGCTTCATTGTTAGTGTATATAAATGCAACAGATTTCTGTATATTGGTTTTGTGTCCTGTGACCTGTGTGAATTCAGATACCAGTTCTAGTAGATTTTTGGTAGAGTATTTAGGGTTTTCTGTATACAGTATCATGTCATCTACAAATAGTAAAAGTTAGACTTCTTCCTTACCAATTTGAATGCCTTCTCTTCCTTTTTCTTGTTTGATTGCTGCAGATAGGACTTCTAGTACTGTGTTGGATAAAAGTGGTGAGAGTGAACATCCTTGTCTTTTCCAGATCTTAGGGGAGCTCTCGGTTTTTCACTATTGATTAAGTAGTAGCTGTAGATTCTTCACAGATGGCCTTTATAATATTGATGTATGTTCTCTCTAATTCTACTTTGTTGAGGGTTTTTATCATGAATGGATGTTATACTTTGTCAAGTGCTTTTTCTGCATCTGTTGAGATGATCATGTGGCTTTCATCTTTTCTCCTGTTGATATGATGTATCACATTGATTGATTTGGGAATACAGAATAGAATCACCCTTACATCCCATGAAGAAATCCCACTTGATCGTGGTGATTTTTTAAATGTATTGTTGGATTCAGTTTGTTAATATTTTGTTGAGCATTTTTCCATCTATGTTCATCAGCAATATTGGCCTATAGTTCCCTTCTTTTTGTAATGTCTTTATCTGGTTTTGGTATCAATGTAATGCTGGCTTCATAGAATTAATTTGGAAGCTTTTCTTCCTCTTGTATTTTTTGGAATAGTTTGAGAAGAATAGGTATTAACTCTTTAAATATTTGGTAGAATTCACCTGTCAAGCTGTATGGTCCTGGATTTTTGTTTATTGGGAATTTTTTGATTACTGATTCAGTTTCATTGCTGATAATCAGTCTGTTGAAATTTTCTATTTCTCCCTGGTTCAGTTTTTGTAGTTTATCTGTTTCTAGGAGTTTCTCTATTTCTTCTAGATTGTCCAGCTTGTTAGCATATAATTTTTCATAATATTCTCATAGTTATTTGTATTCCTGTGCTGTTGGTTGTTATTTCTCCTCTTTCAATTTCTGATTTTGTTTGAGTCTTCTCTCTCTCTCTCTCTCTCTCGATGAATCTGGGTAAAGGTTTATCAGTTTTATTGATCTTTTCAAAGAACCAGCTACTGGTTTCATTGATCTGTTTTATTGGTTTTTTTTTATTTTTTTTTTAGTTTCTATTTCATTTATTTGTACTCTAATCTTTATCATATCTTTCCTTCTGGTTTGAGGTTTTGTTTGTTATTTTTCTAGTTCCTTGAGGTGTAGGGTTAAGTTGTTGATTTGAGATTTTTCTTCCTTCTTGAGGTAGAACTGTATTACTATAAACTTCCCTCTTAGGACCACTTTTGCTGCACCCTAAAGATTTTGAACCATTGTGTTCATTTTCATTTGTCTCCATGTATTTTTTTTTTATTTCTTCTTTGATTCCTTGGTTGACCCATTCATTGTTTAGTAACATGATATTTAAGCTGCATGTATTTATGCTCTTTTCCAGATTTTTTTCTTGAAGTTTGTTTCTAGTTTCATAACATTGTGGTCAGAAAAGATGCATGGTATGACTTCAGTCTTTTTGAATTTGTTGAGACTTGTTTTGTGGCCTAATAGTTGATCTGTTCTGGAGAATGTTCTGTGTGCACTTGAAAACAATGTGTATTCTGATGTTTTAGGATGGAATGTTCTGATGTTAAATCCATTTGGTCCAATGTATCATTCAAAGCCACTGTTTCCTTGATGATTTTCTGTTTGGATGATCTGCCCATTGATGCAAGTTGGGCATGAAAATCCCTTGCTATTACTATATTTACTATTGATTACTTCTCTTCTGTTTGTTATTAACCTTTATTATGTATTTGTATGTATTTCTGTGCTCTGATGTTACAATTGTCATATCTTCTTGTTGAATTGTCCCCTTTATGATTTTATAGTGTCCTTTTTTGTCTCTTGTTACAATGTTTGTTTTAATGTCTGTTTTGTCTGATAGAAGTATTGGTACCCTGGCTTCTTTTCCCATCTATTTCATGATAAATGTTTCTCTGTCTCTTCACTTTCAACTGCAGGTTTCTTTAGGTGTGAAATGAGTCTCTTGTAGGCAGCATATAAATGGGTCTTGGTTTTTTTGTTTTTTTTTTTTTATCCATTCCATCACCCTCTGTCTTCGTTTGGAGGCTTTAGCCCATTTACATTCAAAGTAATTATTGACAGGTAGATACTTACTGCCATTTTTGTTTTATGGTTGTTTTTGTAGTTCTCTGTTCCTTTCTTCCCTTGCTCTCTTCTCTCACGATTATTTGGCTTGCTTTAGTGATATACTTGAATTCCTGTCTATTTTTTGCATATCTACTACTGGTTTTTGAATTTTGGTTTGTTTATAACATCTGAATATAGTAGTCTCTATTAATTTGATGATTGCTTAAGTTTGAATCCATTTTTTATGCCTCTCCCCTCCATGTTTAGGTATGTGGTTTTACATTTTACACCCTTTTATTTTGTCCCTTGAGTGATTTTGACATATAAACATACTTTTACTGCTTTTGTGCTGTCTACTTTTCTTATTCCTGCTTATGGTCTTTCCTTTTCCCTCAGAGAGTCCCCTTTAACATATCTTGTAGTGCTGGTTTAGTGGTGATGAATTCCTTTAACCTTTGTTTGTCTGGGAAACTCTTTATCTCTCCTTCTATTGTGACTGATAGTCATGCTGGATTGAGTAATCTTGGCTGCAGATTTTTTTTTTTTCTTTTCAGCACTTTGAATGTATCATGCCACCTTTTTTTATGGCCTGTAAAGTTTCTGCTGAAAAATCAGCTGATAGTCTTAAGAGGTTGCCCTTGTATGTAACTGTTTTGTTTTCTCTTGGTGCTTTTAAAATTCTCTTTATCACTACTTCTTGCCATTTTAATTATTCTGTGTCTTGGTGTGGACTTCCTTGGGTTAATTTTGTTTGGGGCATTCTGTGCCTTCTCGATCTTGATTTCTGTTTCCTTGCCCAGATTTGAGAAGTTTTCAGCTATTATTTCTTCAAGTATGTATTTGCCTCCTTTCCCTTCTCTTACCCTTCTGATATCCCTATAATGTGGATGTTATTACGCTTGATGGTGTCACTGAGTTCCCTAGGTCTATTTTTATACCTTTTTTTTTTTTTTTTGTCGCTCACCTAATCAGCTTGATTACTTTCCGTTACTCTGTGCTCTAGGTCACTAATTTGTTCTTTTGCTTCCTCTAGTCCACTATTCCATCTGGTGTATTTTTAATTTCATTTATTGAGTTCTTCTATGAATTTTCCTTTTCTATGTTTTCTGTCTCTTTGTTAAGGGTCTCACTGTCCAGTGAGTTACCTTTATGATTTATTACTTTATTTTTTTAAGCTTTTATTTATTTATTTATTTGACAGGTACAGAGAGAGCACAAGCAGGGGGAGTGACAAGCAGAGGGAGAGGGAGAAGCAGGCTCCCCACTGAACAGAGAGCCTGATGTGGGGCTTGATCCCAGGATCCTGGGATCATGACCTGAGCGAAAGGCAGACATTTAACGAACTGAGCCACCAGGTGCCCTATGATTTATTGCTTTAAATTCTCTATCAGGCATATTACTTTTCTCCATTTTGCTCAGGTCTCTTGCTGTGATTTTGTTCTGTTCGTTCATATGAGACATTTTCCTCTGTCCTCAATTTGCCTAACTCCATGTCTGTTTTTGTGTGTTGGGGAAGTCAGCTATGTTTCCAGCTCTTAAAAGTAGTGGCCTAATGAAGAAGAGGTCCTGTAGTGCCCTGCAGTCAGTGTTCCCTGTTCACCAGAACCTGGCACTTCAGGGGTATCTTCTATGTGTGTTGCATTCACCCTGGTGTTGTGATTTGGCTCCTTCCTTTAGTCCGGTTGTCTGCAGTGGCTCTCTGCCTGTTGTGGGCAGTGTTTGGTTCCTGCGGTGTTAGTGGACCAGTCAGGGGCCACCTTGGGCTTGAGTTGAGTTAGACTAGAGGGCAGTAGCACCAAACTGCAGGACACTTTCCCTGTGTTGAGAAGCTTTCATTGGTGGGCATAACCTGCAATCAGACTCCCGTCTGCCCCCACACCACTGCTGGGTAGTTGCATTCGGACTAGTGTGTGTGGTTATCTTCCCTTCTGTCCAGGGCAGGAGTCACTTTGGAGTGGCACTGGTCCCTGTCATGGCTGCTTGCACACTGCCAGGCTTGTGGTTCTGCTTTGGATGGGCTCTGGTCAAGAGTGTATTGGAACGCGCAGCTTTGTAGAAGCTCATTGTAGTGGGAGGTGCAGTGTTAGCAACATTTGCAGGCAGAGGGATGGCACACTGTTAGCAAGTCAGGTGGCAAGGGTTGGTGCCCCGCTGGTTCCCGCAGGTAGCTGTGTGTATATGCTAGGGGACAGGGGAGAGAAATGGTGCTTGCCAGTTCCTTTGTCCCTGGAGGAGTCCCCCAGTGATCCTTATCCCTCCAGGATGAGCTCTGAGATGACTAAAATAACTCTTCTTTCTCTGTGCCCCAGACATTTTTCAAACTTCTACTTCCATGCTGCATCTCTGAAGGCTGTTTGTTGTGCTGTCTACTTTAAGGATGGGGACTCAGTTTCCTCTTGTCCTCCCAGCTCTCCAAGAACTTGAGTCCACTGATATTTAGTGTTGCCTGTGTTAAGCTCTGCTGATTGTAAGAACTCATGAAATTTGACCCCTTTGGTGTTCAAAGCCAAATGTTACGGGGATTTGTCTTTCCCATGTGGGCTCTCCAGTGTGAGAGTCTGTTTCTCTTTCCTCTCCACACACCTGCCATCCCTCCCCACCATGTCTCCACCCTTCCTACTCTCTTTGAGGTGCTCTCTTCTCTACATTTCATGGTTTGCTTTGCCAGTCTTGGGGTAATTTTCTGGGTTATTTATACTGATGTGAGTGTTATCTAGTTGTATCATGGGACAAGGTGAGCTTAGAGTCTTCCTACTTTGCAGTCTTCTCCAGAAAATCTCCAAAAACCATTTTAGAACCTGCCCAATATTAGTGTATCATTGCCCTTTGGTTTTCCATAAGTAGAAGTCATCTGTGTTCCAGGTGCTACATACTAAATGCTCTTTGTCAGAATCACATGTTATTCCCCTTTATGTTCTAACAAATGGAGATAATGAATCTGAGTATCCCCCCTCAAGCTTTTTAATTTATTTTAAATATCAGATTTTTGCAAATATCTTCTCCCATCCAATAGGTCGCCTTTTCATTCTGTTGATGGTTTCCTTTGCTGTGCAAAAGCTTTTTATTTTGATGTAGTCCCAGTAGTTTATTTTTCCTTTTGTTTCCCTTGCCTTAGGAGACGTATCTAAAAAAAAAAATAAATGTTCCCAAGGCTGATGTCAGAGATTACTGTTAATGTTTTCTTCTAGGAGTTTTATATAGTTTCATGGTTTCAGGTCTCACATTTAGGTCTTTAATCCATTTTGAATTTATTTTTGTGTATGGTGTAAGATGGTGGCCCAGTTTCATTCTTTTGCATGTAGCCATCAAGTTTTCCCAGCACCATTTGTTGAAGAGATTGTCTTTTCCCCATTGCATATTCTTGCCTCCTTTGTCAAAGATTAATTACACCTATAAGTGTGGGTTTATTATTTCTTTGCTGTCTATTCTGTTTAATTGATCTCTGTGTCTGTTTTTGTGCCAGTACCATACTGTTTTGATTATTAAAGCTTTATACTATATCTTGAAATCTGTGGTTGTGATCTAGCTTTGTTCTTTCTCAAGATTGCTTTGGCTATTCAGGTTCTTTTGTGGTTCCAAATCAGTTTAGGATTTTTTTGTTCCAGTTCTGTGAAAAATGCTATTGGTGTTTTAGTAGGGATTACTTTGAATCTGTAGGTCTCCTTGTGTAGTATGGGCATTTTAACAATATTTGTTCTTCCAATCCATGAGCATGGAATATCTTTCCATTGGTTTGTGTTGTCTTCAATTTCTTTCATCAGGGTTTTATAGTTTTCAGGGTATAGGGCTTTCACCTCCTTGGTTAAGTTTATTCCTACATATTTTATTCCCTTTGGTGCAATTTTAAGTGGAATTGTTTTAATTTCTCTTTCTGTTACATCATTATCACTGGATAGAAACACAGTCAATTTCTGTGTATTAGTTTTGTATCCTGCAAGTTTACTGAATTCATTTATCACTTTAATAGTTCTTCAGTGGAGTATTTAAGGTCTTCCGCAAATAGTGACAGTTTTATTTCTTCTTTCCAATTTGGATGCCTTTTATTTCTTTTTCTTGTCTAATTACTACAGCTAGGACTTCCAGTACTATGTTGAATAAAAGCAGTGAGAGTGGACATCCTTGTCTTGTTCCTGACTTTTAGGAAAAGCTCTCAGTTTTTCACTATTGAGTATGATATTAGCTGTGGGTTTTTCTTATATGACCTTTATTATGTTGAAGTATGTTCCCTCTGAACCTAGTTTGCTCTTGCATTTTGTCGAATGCTTTTTCTGCGTCTGTTGAGATGATCAAGTGCTTTTTAATCCCTTTGTCTTGTTAATGTGATGTATCACATTGATTGGTTTGTGAATAGTGAGCCACTCTTGTATCCCTGGAGTAAATTCCACTATTGTTGAACTTTTTTTATATTTTGTTGAGGATTTAAACATCTGTGTTCATCAGAGATATTGGCCTATAGTTTTCCTTTTTTGTAGTTTCTTTATCTGGTTTTGGTATCAGGGGTACAATGAATTTAGAAGTTTTCTTTCCTCTTCCAGTTTTTGGAATAGTTTGAGAAGAATAGGTACCATGTTCTTAAAGAAAAAAAGCCTTGAATGTTATCTTTAAGTACGTTTCTTTAAATTTTGAAATAACTTTTAAAGCTCTCTGTTCTTACTGTTTATTGATACTCATTTGTATTTCCTTAAGATATACTTAAATGCATGAAATTTTGTTTTCTTAATCTTTAGTGGTAATTAATATTAAATTATATATAGGCATATAAGCTTTATAACATTTAACATTGAAAGACAAAGACTTTATATGGATGTCTTAGAATACCACTTTAGAAATCAGTTGGCAGTATTAGCAACATCATTATTATATGAATGTATGCTAATGTGGTATGAAAGCAAGATCCTCATTAAAATCTTGTAGCTAAACAAGTGACAGAAACCTTACAAACAGCTTGAGGCTTTAGGCCAGTCACGGTTTTTCCAAGAGATTTGGACAAGTGTGAAAATATACAGACTGTGCCTTTATTGTGGTCAGAACATGTAAATGCTATCTTGCATCAATTCCCTGCTGAGAATATTTTTATTCATATTAGGGAAAACGCATCTGAAAATAATGCAGTGTGTAAGCATTCTGTTGTGAATCTATCAAATGTATTGGGTTTAATAAACTTGGAAAGTGGACTTTTGATAATAGCCATTGTGTTTGTGCTCTCCAGGAAAGGAGGGTTTTGATCACCTAGGATATTTTCATTGGGCAAATTCATGATGCTAATGATCTTTCTTCTAGACACTATCTGAGCATGGACTGGTCTGCTGTAGGTCTAGTGAGATTATAGTAAGTTTGGGTGATGCAGGGCAATCAGCCCATGGTTTGTCACCACTATGGAATATGGCAGTTCCCTTAAAGAAGACCTTCGCCAGATTTAGTCACATCTGGGTTAACTTTACATACATATGCCCTTTGAGGATTTGTCAGGTCTTTTTTTTTTTTTTTTAAGATTTTATTTATTTGAGAGAGAGAAAGCACGAGCACAGGTTGAGGGGAGAGGCAAAGGGAGAGGGAGAAGCAGACTCCCCGCTGAGCAGGAAGCCCAGTGTGGGGCTCTATCCCAGGACCCTGAGATCATGACCTTAGCTGAAGGTAGATGCTTAACCAACTGAGCCATCCAGGTGCCCACAAATGGGGTTCCCATGTCTTAATTCTTCATTAGCATCATAACCATTGCTTGTTGAAAAGTAAATCTTAATACCATGCTTTAAGTAGAAAAATTCACATGTAGGAATGCTAATGACATTTCAGAGTGAAAATTAATAGACTTTTTGATAGCCATGTAGCCACCCCTTAGGATCTCCCCTGATAATGAGCTGATTGTAAGTCTGTTCTGCCTTTTTGAGTTGGAGGGAGTCCTTAGTTAGAGGGCACAGAGGAAATTCCCACAGTGTGATTGGGCTCACGAGCTCAGCTCATGTGCATAGAGTGGAACACAATATTTGTAATTGAAGCAAAAAAGCTAGCTGACTGGGTTCAGGGGTCAGAGAGCAGCGGTGGGGCTGCCAGGACTGGAGAACAAGCAGGTAAAGGAAGCGAGTCCTGGGTGTGTCTTTGATGTGGAGAATTATTGCATGTCATCCACTTTCATGTGATCACACGCATTAAACTGTTTGAATTAAAGTCATTGCCTGCATCTTTTGTCCTTGTTCCTGTTTTACCACTTTGCCTTCAGACTATGCTGTGCCGCTTCAGGTACATACAGATGTCTGTGCTGTGGGGCTCCTGTCCCAGCAAAGCCCCTCTCCTGAGGTTGTTTATGCATTTACTAAATCTCAGTCATTTCCAGTTTGCTTGGGTTTAAAACTATTTTTGTTACATATTTTGTAACATGGAGACCCCTGAATTAATCTGCTTGCTTTAAGACAATTATAAATTATATTCTTTAGTAACTAGACGGGTAATAGCCCAAGAAAAGAGGGAAATCTTGATAATTTTGCATTAAAGGAGTTATAAAAGACACTCAGAAAACACTGTTTTACCTACAGCTTCTGTGTGAGGATGGTATCATATTGAAGTCTGACGTGGAAATGGTTCGTTACTTACAGCGGACTGGAGGTGGCAGAGCTGAAACTAGAGTAGCCAGTGGACAAGAGGAAGGACCAGAATAGTTAGGAGAGTAGCTGCAGCAAAGCACACTGTCCTGTGGGAAGGAAAAGGTAGGACCGAGTCTGACTTTCCAAAGCCAACTGGATTATGGCGCCAGGCTTCTCAGAGTTGGGAGTGCTGAGAAGGCAGGATACCAAGGGAGCAGTACAATTTAAAAGGCAAACTACCAGAATGGAAATTTGACAGAAATCTGTTTTCAGGGACATCAAAGAGTTGACTTGGGAAAGGAGTGGGAACTCTGTTATCAGGTATGAAGGCCCTTTGGCAGGGTTGTCTTAAAGCGGGTGCCTTGATGCCCTCAGGTGACCTGCGGAGACTAGACGCCAGAGGCCCGTGTCTGGAACCATCTCCCCTTTTACGCTCACTCATTTCTTGTAAAGGGTGCCCTTCTTCTCTGTTGGGAGTCTTCCTGATTCTCCCCATCCCTTCTATCCTCATGAGGCCTCCTCAGAGGTCCTCTCTCCCCCCTTTTGGAGTTCATCCTTTATTTCTGCAAAGTTAATGGCACTCATCCTGTTCTGCCCTTTATTTGTATGCATGTCTTTTGTGGAGTGTGTACTATGTGCTAAGCATAATCTGGGTAATAGATGTTAAATGGATGAGTATTTTAGAGCTGTTAAAAATTAGGAGTGACTGGGTGGCACAGTCGGTTGAGTAGCCAGCTGACTCTTGGTTTTGGTTCAGGTCATGATCTCGGGGTCATGGGATCGAGCCCTGCGTTGGCCTCTGTGCTCAGCACGGGATCTGCTTGGGACTCTCTCCCTCTCCCTCTGCCCCTCAGCCCCACGCATGTGCTCTCTCTCTCTCTCTCTCTTATATAAATCTTTAAAAAAAATTTTTGATGTAACTGCAAGTCGTTTTTTTCTTTCTAAACTTTTTCAGATTTTACAAAATGTTGCAAGGACTCTGGAATCCTTATGGTAGTAAAATGCCGGAAAGAAAATTCTGCATTGAAAGAATGTCTAACTGCTCAGTAAGTAGTCACCACATTGTGCTTCTCTGTGTGTGTGTGTGTGTATGTGTGTAATATATGTAGCAGGTAAGAGTATGCTACTTAACTCATTACATGTAATAGATTCTGTACTTTGCCCCCTCAAACCTTTGATACTGTTAGCTCAATCTGAGATTTCAGTTTGTTAAATATTAAGCAACATATTTATGAGAGGTCTTGTCAAGTTACATGGGTCACCATTGTATCTGATTAAACATATGAGGTCAGCAAACAAAAATACAGGATTTTTCATATGACTTAGCAAATTCCTTTTCATGAACAGGTTGATCTGTAGAATACATTATAGATGGGCTTATATTTGTCTCTCTTAATGAAAAGTTACTGAATTAGATGATTTGTCTGCCTTGTGATTCGGGAATTAATATAATTTAACTCCTGGGAAAGTTGTAATCAAATAAAGGATACAAAGGTAAGTTTAGATTTTTGAAGTTAATCGATTTTAAAATAATTCTTAAATATGTTCACTGACATTTAGTTGAATATCAAAATAAAAATTTGCAAAGTTCTTTGAATGCAAGTGCTTTCTTTTTTCAAAGACTTTAATTTGTAGAGAGAGAGAGAGAGAGAGAGAGAGAGCACAAGCAGGGGGAGGGGCAGAGGGAGAAGGAAAGAATCTCAAGCTGACTCCATGCTGAGCTCGGAGGCTGAGGTGGGGCTCGATCTCATGACCCTGAGATCATGACCTGAGCGAAAACCAAGTGCCGGACACTCAACGGACTGAGCCACCCAGGTGCCCCGAGTGCTTTCTCTTGTATCTCCCCACACATTTCATTGTCTGCGTTATTGATAGTATTGCAGAATACGTTAGTATTGTTTAAGTGATAGTTGTGAGGTCTTAGTTGTGGTTATCCCTTATTTCCTTCTGTACTTCTCTAGCCTGTGAAACATATAGGTCAGCATGGTTTGATGCTTCCTTAGGGAATTACATAAAAAGAAGTGATTATCTGAATCAAATATTAGTTTTCGATTTTGATACCAAATAATGTACATATGTATTTGAATTTACGAACTTATTTTAGAATTCTGTAGTTAATTTAACTTCTCAAGTCTCCTAATCTCTGCATTTATGGATGAGGAAATACCCTTATTTATGGGCCAGGACCTGCACTAAGCATTTCATCATAGAGTAAGAGTTCCTTCTCTGACTTGTTTTTCTTCCAATTCTATTCCCTCATGCTCCCAAGAGATGTGTAATGAATAAATGAACCTGTTAAAAATTTAAATTCAGTCACAAAGAAGTTTATATATTAAAGGGGTTTCACACCTCAGTTTTAGCCATCATAATAACTTGTTCTTAGTTTGCCATATTATCCCTCCCATGGGCATCATTGGAGCAGAGGGTCAGGAATGCCAGCTGTGGAGAGGGCAGCCTGGGCTTACCTTCTGGACCAGCCAGAGCTTAGCTAGCGGTGCGGCCTCAGGCAAGTTCCTCACAGAAGACGGGAAAATTATTCCTCATGGAGTGGTTGGGAGGGACTGTACGTAAACTCATTACAGCAGTGCGTGGCACATAGTAGGTAGTCAATAAATGGTAGCTCTTTAAAATTGTATTTGTTAGCTTTTGTTAACTGAATTTTAATCATTAAGAATCCTTCCATCTTTTACCCCTGGAAATAGAGAACTTGTGGTCTATTTGGGGGGAAGGGGCTGGGAAGGGTTGGAGGAGGCTGCTTCTGTTCAGGAGAGAGAAACAGTGAAGGAAACAAAGACGGTTGTGACATTTGCTGAAAGTAAATGGAGTTAAGGGTTTTACTTGACCTTAAGTCTCAACACTCTATTTCTTCATCTTTGAATAAGAAAGTGCTCTGCTTTACTATTGACATTGCATGAAGTTAACCACTGCCCTCTCATCTATTCATAGTGACATCTTGAAACATGAATGCTTGTTCTTTTATCTCTGTCTCATCTTCATTCCTTAGTAAAAGGCAGTCTCACTTCTGCCCCCTTCCACTGACACTGCTCCTCCTCAAGTTTCTAGTGGGTTCCAGGTAGCCAAATGCAGTGAATTGCTTTTCATTCTTTTACTTGGCTTCCCTCCAGAAATTCCTTAAAATTCCCTTCTATCCGGCTTCCCTTATACTCTTTCCTGTTCCCCCAACATCTTATTTCTTCTTGGCATTTTCTTCCCTAACCGATTTCTTAAAGTGGGTTCCCGGTTCTCTCCTCATGCTTACGTCGGTGAAAGCTGTTTGCACCCATGCATTCAGTTACTTCCTATAGGTCATGACATTGCTCTCTTCAGATCCAAAACTGAACTCACCTCCTTTTCTTCCTCCTGCGTCATGCATCTAGAATTTAGAATCCTCCTTGTCTCCTAACTCTAAATGGTAATTTTCTATTGATTTTATTACCTAAATCTCCCCCAGATCCATTTTGTCCTTTTAATCCCAACTTCTCCTGTTAGTTTAGGCCCTCATCATTCTTTCCTGGGTTATTGTGGTAGTTTACTTACTGGGCATCCTGCATCTAACCCTGCTGCCCCCTTTTGGCCTGTCACATGCTGTCAGAATCATCTAAGACACAAAACTGATCTTCAGAGTTGCTCTGTTAATATTGTCCCATTGCCTTCAGGATAGATTTCGACTTCTTGGTGTGGCATACAGTGACCTTCATGATGTGGCCCATGCCCTGTCTAGCTTCATCCCAGGCCCTTTCTCTTACGTGCATAATCTGCCGTCATGATACTTATTTATTTGCAGTTGCTTCATTTGTTTTTCGTCTTTGTGCCTTTCCAGTGTACCTTCAATCTGGATCTCTCTTGTCCTTCAAAGTGCAACTCTGCACTTCTGCTTGCCATCTCTCCTTTCCCCACTTCTTTCTGAGGTCTCCATGGTGCACGGGGCCATGCCTCTGGGACAGCACTTTGTATACTTCCTTGTTGTGCAGCCTTTACTTACCTGTCCCACAACACCATGCACTCCCTGAGGATACGCGCTGTGCTTCTCATCGCTCTATCCTGCCATTCAAGAACAAACCACTGGGTCTTCCCCCTCGCCCTCTTATCCAGTTTGATAGCCTAATGTTTACAGTAAATTTATGACCATTTCTTAAAATCTACTTCTAAAGACTGCACCTGATGAAATGTCTGAACATTATTAAAGCAAGCTTATATTAAACACTTGGTTTCATTTTTTAAGATTTTTATTTCCTTCTTGTAGTTAGAATTAAACACTTGCAGTTTCATTTTTTTAAAAGATTTTTATTTCCTTCTTGTAGTTATAATGATCCAGCCTTTTATGAAGAATGCAAAATGGAATACCTGAAGGAAAGGGAAGAATTCAGAAAAACTGGAATTCCTGCCAAGAAAAGGCTACAGAAACTTCCCACAAGCATGTAGGCAAATACGCAGATACTTAGCCCTGATACTCATGGAAATCATTATCACCTAAAATAATGGACTCAAGGAAGTGTTTGCTTTATCCCAGATTACAGAAATAATAAAGATTTCCTTTTAAATTTCAAAGTCAAGTTTTATTAAATGAGATGGGAGTAGTAAATAGTGAAGTGGGATACGGTCTGCCTGGTCGTCATGCATTTTTTGTAAATTTTTCTACAACTACAGTTCTGTAACAGAGATACTGAGTTTTAGGGTTCTATATAGACCTTATATTACTTTCGTCCAGTGGCTAATCATAGGGACCAGAAGTAACCAAAGGAAAGTAGGAATGGACAGCCGTCAAAGGTATTAATAAGGCAGTACAGCAGAATAGTGATGAATTAGAATCCTTCCTGGTTGTGTCACTTACTAGTTATGTAACCATGGAAATGATTTTCGGTTATTGTGAGGACTATTGCAGGTAAGTAGAGTATGTAGGACACTGCCTCGGATGTGGCAAATGCTCTTAAATGGTTATTGTTAGTAGTAGTAAAAGATTATTTGGAAACAGATGAAGAAAGTACTTACACATGAATTAATTTTACTTACATATTTGATGGAAAATTTCCTAAAATGAATTATTACGTTCCTTGACCTGTTAATTTGGCTACTGAAAAAAATGTATATTTTTTAAAGATTTTATTTATTTGACAGAGACAGCGAGAGAAGGAACACAAGCAGGGGGAGTGGGAGAGGGAGAAGCAGGCTTCCCGCGGAGCAGGGAGCCCAATGCGGGGCTCGATCCGAGGACCCTGGGATCATGACCTGAGCCGAAGGCAGACGCTTAACGACTGAGTCACCCAGGTGCCCCAAAAATATTTTAATGATTTCAGGAGCTAATGTAAAAAATTGTCCGAATACAATAATTTGGTTCCAGGTTGAGCTTTTTTTATATCAAAACTTGCTTTCCTTTTCCTCCGTGAGCTGTTAACTCTTCACTATAGCCATGGCAACCAGTTTCCAAGTAAATAAAAAAAAATGTATGGATATATATATATATATATATATATATAAGTTTTATATATATATATATATATATATATAGTTCTCATTAAAATCACAAATAGAAATTACTACATACTAGAACAAGATTTAACTTTGACCCCAATCCCATAAAATAGATGAGGTGTTTTTTTTTTTTGTTTGTTTGTTTTTTAAGGACTTAGTTTAAAGCAGATAGGATCCTAAGGAACCAATGTGATGTTCAAGTTCCATACTTTACTCAACTGAACCACTCAAAGAACTATTTTACTCTTACTTGAAACCCAAAGAAACCACATTTTCCCAGGCCACAGATCAAAAGGAAGATTACTAGAGCAGATAAAAGCAAAGCAAATATAGAAACCTAGAGACCACATACCATAGGAGTAAACAAGCCTATATTCTTCTGTTGGCCTTTTGGTATTGGTACATTTCCTAGAGCACAGGACCTTAATTTTTATTTTTAATGGTGCAAATGAAGAAAAGGCCGTTGCTTTAAAAAGCTGGTAAAATTTATAATGTGTGGCTGATTTCTAATTTGGATGAGAATCAGAGGAGCCACCTTCAATTTTATGTAGAAAATTCACTTATGTAGATGTCACTTTCCCCACAGGTGCTGGACAGTAGGTTATATAAATATGTTCATTCTTCTGTAATGTCAGAAGCTACTCATTTATCACAGCTTTCAGGATATCCATGCCTAGCCACCACACTTGTCTACTTCTCTGACTAGTACAGCTGCCTCATTTGTTGTCTTGCTTGCTCATTCATACCTCTGGCTGATACTATTTCTGTTAAGAAACAGTGCACAGATTTTCTTCCCCTGAAGATTCACCTTGTTGAAGTAGCCTCTCCGGATCAGATCATTATGGTTTTTGCATGATTTGGTCTCAATTTAAGTCTAAATTTTCCCCTACTTACTTGGTTTTCTAATTGTCTCACATAGACATGTCCCTGCTCTGCTTAGGAATTAGGTTCCATTTTGGCAGAGTCTCCGTTTCCTTTTAAAGAGAAGATGCAAATTGTATTTTCGCTAATGGGAGATCGAGGAAGGAGTAAGTGGCTTTTTGTCCTTACCTGTGTTCTCTTTGTTCTGTTATGTGAAATGTGAACTGGGTTATAAAAATCTAAAGATTAAAGAAATTTCCAAGGAAAGCCCTTTGGAGTAAATTTCAAGCAGTATGAAAGAACTCAACATAAAATTTTTCAGTTCATGATCTCAGGGTCCTGGGATCCAGGCCCCCATTGTTGGGCTTGGCACTCAGTGGAAAGTCTGCTTGAGATTTTCTTTCTCCCTCCCACCCCCCTCAATTAAATCTTTAAAAAAATTTTTTCCATCTCAGATATCACCTACAGATGGGCCATTCTCATATCTCTTTGAATCTTAGGTACAACGGAGATGATCATAAAGCACACATTTTTAAATTTGTGGCTAGGTAGAGTTTTTGGTTAATCTTTACTAAAGAGTCCTACACATCATTTATTTTGCACTTTACACTGTAAAGAACATACAACCACTGATTTCTAGCATACCTGTTTGATAGCCACCCTCTTGGTCAGATGGAAGAACATTTTTTCCACTTAAAAGAAGTAGAAGTTTAACAAGACAAATGCCTGTTAATATGTATCAAATGAACAACTAACAATTAGTACCTGACCTTGGAATATATAGGCAAGGGACAGTATTTCACATTCTCTTCAATTTCAAACAAAAATAATTTATTTTAATTAAACAATTTCTTGGCATTGTTCAAAACATTAATCAAGCCATTATCGCATACTACTTCTTTACAAAGGAAAGTTTCCAACCTTGGTTTAAAAAAAGGCAAACCAGTAAGCTACATTAGAGATTAGATAGAATATATAGCCTATGCAGCCACATGAGAAATAGTTTCTGCTGCTTTCTTATTACACAGGTAGTTGCTTCCTTTAGCTAAAGCCTGGAGTCTTGTATTTGTTTTATGCATATTGGGTTTTGTTCTATCACTTGGCAGGAGATTGTACTCCCTGGAGTCAGCTGTGTTCATTGGTCAATAAATTCCAGCATCTGACACCAATTCCATTAATCACAGACAAGCTTGAATAAGTGAGTAAGATAATAGAAAGACAAAAATATCTGGTGAACAGTGAACACTGTTTATGTATGTATGCTATTCAGTTAATATAGAAGAGATCTGAGATATTCTTTTGAGTTCAAGGTATTTGAAACTGTCTATCAAAAAGGATAAAGGCCTCCTACATGAAACACTTTATCTCAGGCAAAAGATGTGTAAGCCAACTAATACATTATATTACTAATATGTTAATACCACCACCCTGCAAGAATTTAGATAGATTTCCGTGTGAAGTCATCCTTGTTATATCCTTGTTTATAAATGATAGGCCACTTAGAATCAAAAAGTCGGGACATTTCATGATTGTACTATATCAATACAGCACAGATTTGGTTTACAGAATGATAATTCCTAATTTGGTTAATGAAAAATCACTAGCTCAATGAGTAAAATGTTACATTTCAAAAACACTAACAATTTATAAGTTGCTCTACATTAACAAGCAGGTATAGACTCTTTGAAGAAAATTACTTTATCCAGTTACATACTTACATTTTCATTATGGACCACTGAAGGCACAGATTTAGACTGAAACCTTTGTGGTGCTCTTTCTACTTCTCATTGAATACTGTAGAATTATAATAGTTCACACACCACATAGTTTTTCAACTATTTCATTACTTCAAGTATTAACACTGTGATTAAAAAAAATTTTGTCTTAAAAACTTTGAAACACAGTAAGCATATGGAGATGGAATAACCTGTAAGAGATAACTATTCAACTTTATGCACTCTTCATCTTTATGCAATATAAACAGAAACATAACCTATTCATTTTGCCATTTGCTCTTTTTTGCAACTTAAAGCAACTTATTACTGTTTTTCTCAGGTATTAATGGCCTCTTATTTTTATGAATGGTTATTTAGGCATTTCACATGCTTTATAAAACCATGTCTAAGAAATTTTAATTCCATTCTTTATGAGAGGCTGTTATTTACAATTACTATCAAAGGTAGAATTGTCTCTTTGAAACACCTTAAGTTTATTAATAAGTAGCATATGTCTGATTCTTAGCCGGAACATGGAGCTGGAGGGTGCTCTTTCGTACTGGAAAATCAACTACATAATGTGGAACAGTATGTGCAAATGTATATACCGAAGAACTCTGCAAAAGTTTAATCAAAATCTGCTTTCAGTTTGTTAATTTCTTGAGAGTGCCACTGAGGGAGCATGACCAGATCATGAATCTCTTCAGAATTAATTCTTATAAAGACAGTTTTGATTATGTTGATCCAAGTAATGCAGTGGTGGCAGGTTGGGTAAAGGCAAAGTTTTATTTTTAGTTTCCCCAAATGCTGTCTCACTTGATTTAGGAGGGCTTGGGAATACCCAAGAATTATCTTCCAGAGAATTTCTGCCATAAGAGTTGTGTTCCTGAAAGTTAGTACCATCATGAAGAATGGATCGCTCATTATCTGTCCATGATTGGAGAATTGCTTTCTCTGATAAAACTTTTATATCTCCTGGTAAAGGGGAAGATGTGGTATGGCAAACAGTTTTGCCGTTTGGTGAGAGGGGGGAATGTCTTTTGTATGTTGCAGTAAAATTCGCCAAGTGCAGTTTTGTGCTGTCTCTCCCAAGGTCTTCCATGCATCCTACTGGGGCACAGGCTAAAAAGAAAACAGGCTAAATGTCAGTTGTCAAGGCATTTGTGATCATAAAATACGTAACATTTCATTAATTTGGTTACATCTAGAACTGGAAATAAAATTAACATTTCTAAGTGTGATCACTGGGGCATTGTGACTTGACGACAGATGAAAAATGATCTGAGTTCTAATCCTGGATCACTATTTACTGACATTGTGACTTTACTTTAAAATCACTTAATTACTTCCAGGTGTCACTTGTCTGCAAAACTGACATAGTAATCCTGCCTTGCCTATATCACAGAATTATTAATGAAGATGAAGAATTCCATAGTTTAAGAAGTTGGAAACCAATAAAGTTAAAATACAGGAAGGATCCCCTTTTTGTCTCTTAATGTGGCTAGAAAAGGTTTGTAGACTATTTACGTGTCAGTGGAAACTAAGCTGTTCTAAAGTAATGTTAAATATATCCTTTGCTTATTCAAATCTTTTTTCCACAGGTGCTTTAAAAGTAAATTTTTTCAGAAATAATTATATTGTGAACTGATGAGGCCTAAATGAAGTTTTAATATATATCCGAAGGCTTTTATGGATAAAAGTTTGAATAAAACTTATAAAATAATCCTGTTTCTTAAATAAACACACATTTCTGCTATGGTTACAGTAATAGGTCAAGGAAAAAAAATGTGTTCAGTACACACGTAATGGCTTAGAAAACAAATTGCTTTAAAGCTGTTATTTAGTGATAGCCAGCATAACGGTAGTATGAGCTTATGAACTTCTCTTCCCCTTCCAATTCAACCAACTAGGACAGAATGCTAGGAATTAGAACAAAGACTTCAATCTATAATTTTATAAGAAACTGAACCACATTGTAAAATAAGCTCACTCCCTTTTTTTCTTGGGAAGAGGGACAGGAGTAGAGGAGACATAGAAGTAATGGTGCTCCACTTCTGGACAAGAGTGATCTGTAGGTTAGGAGAAAAGGTGATTTAGTCTGTCTCTATTCCTCAAAGCACTGAGTTCTGCAGTAAGGAGTGGTGGCCTTAAGCCTGCCACTGTTGTAGTGTGCTAGAAAATTTATGGTCTGATACACCGAAAGAACTCATCCTTCAGCTCAGAAGGGACACATGAATGAGTCATTCTCAAATACGGAAAGAGCATTTCTCCTATATTATTCTTTGGAAATTGTATTTATTATATAAACAAAGAGCCTCACTGAAAACTCCCTACAAAATTATTGTGCGTTCCTTTTAAAAGGACATACATTTGCCTCATATGTAACCCTGCCCTTGAAAAACTCAAGGGCAAAATGAACCATAAATTAAGTTGGAGCCTGCCAGGGCACCATATTAGTTTGCCTGATTCATAAATAACTCTCAGGAAACTGAAAGGAGTTTTGACTTCAGTTTTCCTTTTTCCCTCCTAGTAAATACTCCTGAGGAGATTTATAAAATACTCTTGTGCCCTCTTTAGGGGTAATACGAGGTGCATATAATTTTAAATTAGGTGGTGGCGATTATTTTTTATAAAAAGTCACATCTCATTCCTTTAAAATAAACTTAAGGCATTCAAATTTACAACTTTTCAGAATATACCTATTATGTAATAAGTGCAAATGCACTGATTTTTCTCTGAGGTATAAAAATAGCTTTGGCAAAGTAGCCACTACTATGTTAGCCCAAAACTCAAAAAGTTTAGTCAGCCAAGCAGTTACATATGAAAAGCAAATCAATGAAAATTTTCATTTCATTGAAAGGGATAAGGGGATAATGCCTAGTCTCCATTCTAAACAATCTATCCTTTATGGAAAGAAAAATTAAGTTTACCAAATGAAAAGAACCCAATGAATGCATCAAAGTAATTTTTTTCAAAACAATTTAAAGAGCTAGGTCTTTGATATGTTCTATAGCACTGTAATGAAAAATAGCTTTTGGTGTCTTGGTCTCTCTTTTTTTTTTTTTTAATATAAGAAGGAGTTGTGGTAAAAGGTCAACTAGAGCTAACTTAACACCTCAGCCTTATACACAAAAGCAACACTTGGCTGAGAAAAAAAGCCACAAGGGGAAAAGAATACAGTACTGAAGAAAAAAACACATCAGCAACACCTTTATGTGTGAAGTTGACCAGTATGAGAATGAAGCCAAAGCAGAGAATAGGTAGACTGTGAACATACTATATATACTTTGGCTTATCAAAATCATCTGATGAAATTTCGATAAGAAACGATAGCCAGTTGCTCCTCAAGCTGTTTGGCTGGAATCAGTGGTTTCCAGCAAACATTAACTTGCCTTTCTTGATTGTAGTTGGGGTTTTCAGTTTTCTTAGTAGTTCAGCTTGTACTTGAGTCACCAAATGTAAATTAGACATTTCTCTCTTCAGTTCCCAGTATGCATTTTGCATATTATCACTGAAATACAGTTTTTTTAAAAAAGTTAATGGTTATAATTTTATAGACAGAAAGGAGTGACTTTAACATAGAAATGAGCATATCTGCATTTCTGCTCCAATTAGTTTTGAGATGATATAAATTAAAACTTCCTCATTAAATAACTGAAATACAATTAGGGCATTAGAACAAGTAAAAAGATCTTATTCATAAGAATACTGACCTAATTTCTAGCCATTAATTGAACTATATTAAACAGAAGGGTATTACAAAAATTATTACAACCAAGTTTATTAATTATAGCCTATCATGTGCTGTGCTGTGACTATAAAAGTAAGGGGTATGGCCTTCATTTACAAATCTGATAAAAAATAAAGTGACATTCATGTATAGAGTTTTAATTTGTATTTATCTCTTGATTATTTGGTTTTGACATTGTGAATTGAAATGTATCAACTGAATATATACCCAAATCCACATTAAAATTTAGGTTTCATGCATTTCATTCTTTTATGTTTGACTGGGCTGTCTCATATTGTTGGTTCTAAACCAATGTGACATGACAGCACAAGAAGAGCCATATGATTTCCTGGTAAGGGAAAAGAAGCGAGAGAGGATTATATGAAACAGAAATTACAAACTTCATAAATGCCAGTCATTTTCATAATTTGAGAAGTTATAAATTAGTTATTTTAAACCTAATTTGCGAAAGTTTCATTCTCCCATTAAACATGGATATTCATGATTTTTTTTTTTTGGCTTTTAACTGCCAACTAAATAAACTGAAATCTTCAATATATATTCTTACTTTGCTATACAAGAATATGTAAAATTTTAAGTATAAAAACAACTGATCTCATAGCATTCAAATGACCGTTACTGCCTCTTAAAGATATTGGCATAAATTTAATAAGTAAATCAAGTTAGAAAATATGGCAGTTTTTATCTAGCTATACACAAAAACCTTTGAACAAACCAAGGGATAATACTCTTGATATCTAAATCTAACATCCTATTCAAATTACAATGCAACAGACCTACTCAAAAACCATCATTCTGAATGTAAGCTTATATATGTTTTTTTTTTTTTGTCAGATATTTCTATTCCACTCAGACTACAATTCTTTCACTAGAAGCAGAATATACTGCTTTTGGGAAAAATCTACATGTTTTAGTCTACTGTAAATGTCATTTGTCAAACAGTAGTCTATTAAAAATCACAGGGCTTTTTGCAGGTTTTTGATAAGTGTGAAATAATTACTTCACAAAAATTAGTTAACCACCTCCACTTCACCAGTAAACATCTGAGATGTATGCTACAATGAATGTCTCACATAGGAACCTGTCTTAAGTGTGAAGAGTTGTTGGTTCCTTGTTGCAATTGTGGGTATTCGGTATGCTTTCCAAAGAGTTAAATTACACAGCAGTAAGTGTAAATGCTGTATATGTGCTAATTCATGCAGACAGTCATGATATGAATAATACAGTTCAAAAATAGTGTTTAATTATTGGCATGAGATGGTAAATCAGTACCTGACTTTGAGAAAAGCAAAGCAAATACCCAAGACTATGTTTGGATCCTAGAATATCAAACACATTTAATCATTCAAAATAGCTAAGCATGTAAAACAAAAGAAAAACAATTATAATGGAAGTGTTAAAGCAGTATCTAATACACATTTTCCAATTCAATTTAATGAACACTGCTTATATACTAGGTTAAACTAAAAACTAGGTCACCAAGTTTAACATACATCTAAGTCTTTTTCTTTGCCCTTAATGTCACCTGATTAAAAACTACAGCTTAAAAAAAAAAAAAAAAATTACTAAGTATAAGCTCTCCCCCTTGTGGATTTCAAAGTAATAACAGTCACTTTAAAGTCCTATAGTCTTCAAAGTATGTTAAAAAAATTCTATTTGAACAAAGTACTTAAACATTACTTAAGTGAGATTGGAAAAGGCAAACTGTCATCCACAAATCTTCAACAGAGTTCCAATTAACCTTCACTTACCTAGATATTTTTGAAATTGTACAGGCTGGCTGTGCCCCAGCTCCCCAACCAACCAGGAGTATGAATTTAAGTTTTGGTTTAAATGACACAGGTGCATATATATGTATAGGTGGGTGTGTGTATATTACATACATATTACATTCATATATATGTGTGTGTGTGTGTGTATGAAATTATAAAATGAGCACTGAGATGCAACACTAAAAAGCATCCCAAATGAGAACCCTACAAAACAAAACAGACGAAACAAAATGGGTGAAATGCCTAACAATAAATGCTCAACCATGTTCTCACACCAACTTGGCAAGCTGGGTAACCACATTTTCCACGTGAGGAAACAGGTTCAGGAGAACTTACTCCATACTCAACATGTTGCTGATCAAAACCATCTTTTATTTTTTTTAAAGACTTTATTTATTTATTTGAGAGAGAGAGAGAGAGAGAGAGCACATGAGAGGGGGGAGGGTCAAGGGAGAAGCAGACTCCCTGTCGAGCAGGGAGCCCGATGCGGGACTTGATCCAGGGACTCCAGGATCATGACCTGAGCTGAAGGCAGTCGCTTAACCAACTGAGCCACCCAGGCGCCCCAAAACCATCTTTTAATTATCCCCAGTCTAAGGACTGCTTGCTGCCTTTTTGGGGTAACATTTTTCATATCATTATTACCATCATCTTCATCACACATTTACCCAAGCACCTCCAATATGCTGGCTGCCAACACAACCTTCTTAACCTCAAATTTCAACCCTCTAAATTTTAAATGTAACATACCTCCTTTTTGAGATATGTGAATAAGCAGATTTCATGTCCTGCTTACGAAGTCAAATTGTGTAAAAGCCCAGTTTTAATTTTTTTAAAGATTTTATTTATTTGACAGAGAGAGAGAGAGTGCGAGAGCAGGAACACAAGCAGGGGGAATGGAAGAGGGAGAAGCCGGCTTCCCGCCAAGCAAGGAGCTCCGTATGCATGGAGCCAGATCCCAGGACCCTGGGATCATGACCTGAGCTGAAGGCAGACGCTTAACGACTGAGCCACCCAGGTGCCCTAAAAGCCCAGTTTTCTTAATTGACACTATACATTCAAAACTCTTCAATAGTGAAACGAGTATTCCTTGTCTAAGAAAAATCTTAATTTTTTACTTCACCTATTTGTGTTTTTCCTTAGCTTCTGAAAAAAATTTACTGAACTATTAACATTCCCCAGAGGAACGAAAATCAAAGTATGAGATATCTTACCCAAGAGGTAAAGATTTAAAATGCGTATTTTGACAACTGTGATTCCCCACAACCAAGAGTCTTTTAGACATTTTTGATTGTGAGGCCCAGCAAGGAATCATTTTACACTGCAACCCAAAGAAAACAAGTTATGAGAAACCATACTTACCCCCTTATTATGTTTAATACAATCTGGTATGTTCTATTCTGTTTTATTCAATATTTGTATAAAATACTTCTCTCAACACACAGTTTCATGACCACTAAGGGAACACAGCACGGTTTGAAAAACACTAACCTAATCCATATTTCCTAAAGATTTACATTTTAAGAAGTTCACAATGTAAGTTTACTCCATACCTAGATATGTTTAAGAACAACAACTAAAGCTAACACCAAACCGAACACTGGCAGGAAACAGGCCAAATTTGATTGAGCTGTTGTTAAATGATGTTGCACACAGTAAGTACCATATAAAAGGCCTCCAGCAACTAAAGTTTCACTCTATATGAGGTACCTCATTTGCCTGGCAATATAATGGAGGAAATATGAAAAAAAAAGTTTTCCCAAAAAGGGTGTTTTACAAAGAAATGAAAAACAATCTGGGACTCTTGGGTGGCTCAGTCGGTTAAGTGTCTGCCTTTGGCTCAGGTCATGACCCAGAGTCCTGGGATTGAGCCCCGCATCAGGCTCCCTGCTCAGCAGGAGAGTCTGCTTCTCCCCCTCCCTGTGCCCCTACCTCCGCTCATGCTCTCTCTCTCTCTTGCTCACTCTCTCTCAAATAAAATCTTTAAAAAAAAAAAAGCCTTAAAAATATATAAACTTGAACTTAAAAGTTTTGTGGAAACATTCCTATGTACCTTTTTGCTAATGTAGTAAACTTACATCTGAATTATTCCACTTAAAAGTGATGAGGTAACTTAAAAATATCAATAAAACACAGGACTATAAACTGGGAATAGGTATAAATGGTAAGGTGAAGGAAAAACAAGATAAAATGCAGCTAGCTCATAGCAGTTAGCTATGAGGCTAACATAAAAATGCATGATAAAAAGTTTACCAAGGAATAAGCTACAAATTTGGTTATTAGTTTCTAGTTACTAACCAAAAAAGGGAAACCTAATTAGTTTTGCAATTCATACTGTTTACATAAAATAAATGCAAACCAACCTGTATAAAACCATAAGTATACTTTGAGCACTAGTGGAGCCATTAGGACATGCTTTAATTATACAGTTCTTTTAGCAGACAAGTAACTCTCAAAGTGAAGAACTTAAGGCAAATCTTTCTAAAAACTGTTTCTCTCAGCTGATACTCTGAGTTAATACTAAGCTTTAGAGAATTCAAAACTGCACTCTGAAGCCAAAATTACATAGACTTGGGTAGCCTCAAAAACTAGACTCATCTCCTTGTACCTTTGTCCTCTTAAATCCTGGTGTAGAGATCCCTCATTATCTTGTTAGTTATATGATGTCTTTAAAGACATTTGGGGGCAGAGGCAGCTTTTTGAGTTATTCTCAGTAGATGTAAACCAAATTATGTAAAATTTCCCATGAATGGAAGCAGAAGTCTCATTCTGTATCACGTATCCCTAATACACAATATACATATAGCCCTTTCATTTGATGTACTCTGATTCTATCCAAAAATGGTTTGAAGAGGCTTATAAAACTGATAAATACAACAAAATGAGGGGAAACCTGGGTTGACAGGAGAAAAGATAATTTTGATAAAGAAAACTTTCAGAAATATGGGGTGCCTGGGTGGCTCAGTTGGTTATGCATCCAACTCTTGGTTTCGGCTCAGGTCATGATCTCATGGTGGTGAGACAGAGGCCCTGTGTCGGGATCCATGCTCGGTGGGAAGTCCGCTTCCCCTCTCCCTCTGCCCCTCCCCTGCTCACACATACGCCTTTCTAAGATAAATAAATATATCTTAAACACAACTTTCAGAAATAATTTACATGGACACTGACCTAGACACACTGTTTAAAAAGGAAAAACTTCCTTGCTGGTAAAGTTAGATGAAACTTGAAGGCATAACAGAAGAACTGTCCAAATGGCAGAGTTTAATAGTTGCAAGAGAGATGTGTTATGACCCACAAGGCTTAAATATGCTGGTCCCTTACAGAAAAAGTTTGCCTATCCCCTGGATCTAGAAAATTGGCTGCAATCTTCAAATTGTTTGCCCTAGTTGCTCATTTCTCTCAATTAGGTTTTTTGATAGGAATAGGAAGGAGCCATTTCACATTATTTACTTTTGACTAGTAAACTAGAAGCCAAATGATCCAATAATGAAGTCAACTCACTATTTTTCATTGGATGAAAGAATCCATATACAGAAGGGATGTAAAATAAGATAATTTGAAACACAGTACATGTTACTTAAATAAAAATGACGTCTTAAAGTAATATACATGAACACTTATAGATACTTTTGTTTTTACCCTAGGAGGACAGTTCTCTTAAAATTCACGTTATACCAAAGACTAAGGTGGTCCAAGTATGCCCTTAGGACAAGATGGTATTACTGTATATGGAAATGTATAATTCTTCATGCAAAATCAGGATTACAGAATACTTTCTACACAGCTAGCTCCCTAAAGCCCTATCTAAAATATTGAGGCCTCACAATATATACCTTTCTACTAAAGTTCAAGCCAACTGTTGAAGAGCAGTTAAAATTTGTTTTTCATAAATCCACTGTGGTCAGAGATTACATGCAGTACCCAAATAGTATCCATTCGCTTTTAAGTTTAAATCATAACAGAAATCTAGGTAAGCTATACAAAGTGGCCTACAAAAGAATATGCTATTTCTGAATGTTGAAGAATGTTCATACCTTGAAATGCTCAGTCTTTGGAGATCGCTGCTCTTCAGATTGTCTTCCTGAGATTGATCCTATTATTTGTTTAAAAAAAAAATTAAAGTTGTAATTGTTAAGAAGTATAGATCTGTTTCCCAACTAGTGCCTTATGATGTGGAAATTTCACATATACAGGGGCCCATGGTTACAAAATATTGGGAAACACTGTTCAACTTAAATAGGTTCCTACACTTTAGGACTTCTCAGAACCTTTGGTAAAGATAACAGCACATTGTGAATCACTAAATGGGCTATTAATAGGTACCTGAGACCTCTACAAAAACTCCATTTTAAAGATCCAGTGTTTTCTAAATTTCTTTGGCCCTAGTGTCTTTTTTTCCAAAGGATCAACTTTTCTGAATATAAATGACTGGAATACTGGGGGGAAGTTTAAAAGGGCCATAAGTGGAACTGACGCTCATTATCTCATTGATCTCATTAATACTAAACAGTAATCTACTGAGTAACCCCCCTCGAAAAAAACCCTCATTATTATATCCATGTAGGAATGCTATTTCACACTTTAAAAGATGTTATAAAATGTTTCACAGAAAATACCACCTCAGAAGTATTTGTAAATATGGCTACAGTAGATATAAGATTAATAAAGTGAACATAATTTTTTCTCCGACTTGCTCTCTGATTCCCACATCCAAGGGGACTCTGATCAGCAATACCTTTGAACAAAATTTAAAAGTATACATCTCACAACATCAAGATTTCAACTTGGAACCTCTGATAAGTTTATTTTGAGCATTCCAGTCTTCCTTTTCCTGGTTCATTTCTTTATCTTAGTTGTGAGCATTTTTAAATTTTAAATCCCTCCCTCACCCTGTCAAAGAAGTTCCTATGAGGTTCGAGAACTAAGTCTTAAATTTTATTATTTATTTAAAGATTTTATTTATTTGACAGAGAGAGACAGCAAGAGCAGGAATATAAGCAGGGGGACCAGGAGAGGGAAAAGCAAGCTTCCCACTGAGCAGGGAGCCCGATACGGGGCTTGATCCCAGGACCCTGGAGATCATGACCCGAGCCAAAGGCAGACGCTTAACAACTGAGCCACCCAGGCACCCCTTAAATTTTTTAAAACAATTTTATTAAACTCGTTTCTTAGTCTTTCAGATGCCATTTCAGCAGTAAATGAAAAATTTCTAAAGTTTCTTCTACCTTCAAATGTCTATGATTTATGATAGATGAATTAAACTAAAAGCAAATCCCCTAGCACCATCTAGTGGGAAAGAGTAACTAATAAGAACTGAACTGTAATACACACACCCTCTTAACAGTACTGCTTTTCTGGATTACCTTAAGTTTTTTTGAAACACACTGACTTACTGAGTACACTATATACTAGGCATTGTGCTAAATGTGTTATATGTTATCTAACCTTTATGGAAAAGACATATTTAAAAGTCTCCTTTAAAGAAAACAAGTTCAGAAGAAGTAAATGATATTCCTAATGTTACACAGTTAATAAGCAACACCATAATTATAAGCCAATTTTTTTACATGGTACTGCTACCTACTCTATAAGGAAATATCCATTATGTAAAAAGCTATCATTTTCCTTTCAAGGAAAATCTATTTACTGACAATTATAATTCAGAGCTTCCAGGTACAGATCTTTCTTGCAATCACATCTTTAAAAAAAAAAAAAAAAGCCTCTAGGGGCACCTGGGTGGCTCAATCAGTTAAGCATCTGCCTTCAGCTCAGGTCATGATCAGGGCCTAGGACTGAGGACCGCGTTGGGCTCTCTGTTCAGCAGGTAGTCTGCTTCTCCCTCTGCCCTTCCCCCTGTCTCGTGCTCTCAATTAAATAAAATCTTTAGAGGTCTTTTTTTTTTTTTTTTTAAAGAAGATGGCAGAGGAGAAGGATCCTATGCTCACCTCGTTCCACAGATACAACCAGGTAACATCCACATCAGTGTCAATAACCCAAAGAACTTACAGAACAGACGCTCCACGGCAAAAAGTAAAGAGGAGGCCAATCTGAAGAGGCAGGAATAGCAGGCAGGAGCTAAACACACCCACCCAAAGGACTGTCTGCAGAAGGGAGGGACACCACTGGCACAGAGAAGGAAGAAAAACAGACCCTCACACTAGGCACCCCAGGTATGGGGAACACATACAGGGAAAACGAATCCCTGTAACATTTGGCTTTGAAAACCCAGAGGGGCCTAATTACCCCACAAAAAGAAGAGAAAGAAAGGAGGCAGAAAAGCTGAAGAGCTGAAAACTTCCCAAATCTGGGGGAAGAAACAGAAATCCAGATACAGTAGGCACAGAAAGCCCCCCATCCCAAGAGGTCCACAGCAAGACACAGAGTAACTAAAATGGCAAAAAGTAGTGACAAAGATAAATTTTAAAAGCAGTAAGAGGAAACATATACAAGAAATACCCAGGATTATAAGAGAATATTATGAAAAATAATATGCCAACAAACTAGGAAACCTAGAAGAAATGGGAGAAATTCCTACAAACATACAATCTCCCAAAAGAGAATCAGGAAGAAATAGAAAATTTGAACAGACCAACTACCAGCAATGAAATTAAATAATCAAAAAATTACCAACAAACAAAAGTCCAGGACCAGATGGCTTCACAGGCAAATTATACCAAACATTTAAAGAAGAATTAATACCTATTCCTCTCAAACTATTCCAAAAATTTGAAGAGAAAGGAAAGCTTCCAAATTCATTATACAAGGCCAGCCTTACCCTGATACCAAAACCAGATAAAGATACTACAAAAAAAGGGAACTACAGGCCAATATCACTGATGAACACAGCTGCAAATTCCTCAACAAAATACTAGCAAACCAAATCCAACAATACATTAAAAAAAAAAATCATTCACCGTGATCAAGGAGAATTTATTCCTGGGAAGCAAGGGTGGTTCCATATTCCCAAATCGATCAATGTGATACATCACATGAACAGGAGAAAGGATAAAAACCATATGATCATTCCAATAGATGCAGAAAAAGCATTTGACAAAATTCAGTATCTGTTCATGATAAAAACCCTCAACAAAGTAGGTATAGAAGATACATGCCACAACATTATAAAGGCCTTTTATGAAAAACTCATAGCTAACATAATACTCAAGAGGGAAAAATGGAGAGCTTCCCCCCTAAGGTCAGGAAGAAGACAAGGATGTCCACTTTCACCACTTTTATTCAACACGGTACTGGAAATGGCAGCCACAGCAATCAGACAAGAAAACAAAAAGGCATTCAAATTGGTAAGGAAGAAGCAAAACTTACCACTGCTTGCAGATGACAGAATACTGTATGTAGAAAACCTGAAAAGACCACCAAAAAGCTACTAAAACCGATGAATGAATTCAGTAAAGCTGCAGGACACAAAATCAATATATAGAAATCTGTTGCATTTCTATACACTAATAATGAAGTAGCAGGAAGAAATTAGGGAAACAATCCTATTTACAACTACATCAAAAATAATAAAATACCTAGGAATAAACTTAACCAAGTAAGTGAAATACCTGTACTCTGAAAACTCTACGGCACTGATGAAAAAAATTGAAGATGACACAAACAAATGGAAAGATACTCCATGCTCATGGATTGGTAGAACAAACTGTTAAAATGTTCACTCTACCCAAAGCCATTTACAGATTTAATGCAATCCCTATCAAAATACCAAGAGTACTTTTCACAGAACTAGACACATTATACTAAAATTTGTATGGAACCACAAAAGACCCTGAATACCCAAAGCAATCTTGAGAAAGAAGAACAAAGCTGGAGATAGCACAATCCCAGATTTCAAGATATACTACAAAGCTGTAGTAATCAAAACAGTACAGTACTGCCACAAAAACAGACCGAACAGAGAACTGAGAAATAAACCCATGCCTATATGGCCAATTAATCTATGAAAAAAGAGGCAAGAATATGCAATGGGGAAAAGACAATCTCTTCAACAAATGGTTTTGGGAAAATTGGACAGCTATATGCAAAAGAATGAAACTGCACCACTTTCTTACACCATACACAAAAGTAAACTCAAAATGGATTAAAGACCTAAATGTGAGACCTGAAACCATAAAACCAGAAGACAACATAGGCAGTAATCTCTTTGTCATTGGCCTTAGCAACATTGGGATTACATCAAAATAAAAAGCTTCTGCACAGCAAAGGAAACAATCAACAAAACTAAAAGACAACCTATTGAATGGGAGAAGATACTGGCAAATGACATATCTGATAAAGGGTTAGAATTCAAAACATATAAAGAACTTACACAAGTCTAAACATATAAAGAACTTACACAAGTCAACATCTAAAAAACAATCTAATTAAAAATGGGCAGAGGACTGACTTCCAGGTTTTAAAGAGGGCACGTACTGAATGGAGCACTGGGTGTTATACGCAAACAATGAATCATGGAATACTACATCAAAAACTAATGATGTAGTGTATGGTGATTAACATAACATAATAAAAAAAAAATGGGCAGAGGACCTGAATAGGCATCTGTTCAAAGAAGATATACAGATAGCCAAAAGACACACGAAAAGATGCTCAACATAACTCATCATCGGGAAAATGCAAATCAAAACTACAATGAGATATCACCTTGACACCTATCAGAATGGCTAAAATCAAAAAATGCAAGAGACAAGTATTGACGAGGATGAGGAAAAAAAGGAACCCACATGCATGTCAGTGAGAATGCAAACTGGTGTAATCCACTTTAGTCTGGAAGTTCCTCAAAAAGTTAAAAACAGAATTACCATGAGTGTGTGTGTGTGTGTGTGTGTGTGTGTGTATGTGTATGTATACACACACACACACACACACACACACAAAGGGGACTATTACTCAGCCATAAAAAGAATGGAATCCTGCCATTTGCAACAACATGGATGAATCTAGAGAGTATAATGCAAATAAGCAAAGTAAGCCAGTCAGATAAAGACCAATACCGTGATTTCACTCACATGTAGAATAAAAAACAAATGAACAAAGTAAAAAAGAGACAAACCAAAAAACAGACTCTTAACTATAAAGAATGACTAGATGGTTACACCAAAGGGGAGGTGGGGGGGATGGATCAAATATGTGAAGGAGATTAAGAGTACACTTATCATGATGAGCAGTTAGTATAGAATTGCTCCCATCCAAATACTAACCAGGCCTGACCCTGATGAATCACTATAGTGTACACCTGAAACTAACACTGTACGTTACACTGGAATTAAAATATTTTTAAAAATTAAAATTAAGAAAAATGTACATAAATAAACAAGAAAGTACATCAGCCAGCCAGCCAGCTAGCTAGCTTCTCAGGGGCTATGGCACCTAAGCTTGTGGGCTAGGATGCAGGAAGCCTTTGAAGGAACTGTATGTAACTGCAGAAATTAACTTCAGATGTTAAGTAGGAAAAGAAGTATTTTGCCCTAATAGGAACTAACAGTAATCTCTATAGTGTTTCCCCTTTATCAGGTCTGGGGGCTTGAAAACAAGTTCTCATTGTCCAGTTCAGAAGAATTCATTTGGCTAAGGCCAAGGTGGAATGCTGTATTATTCTTAATGCCTGGCTGCCAGGCAGGATGTCAGGACAGTTGGGATTCAGGCGCAGTGTCCTGGCTGGCAATCAGGGAAAACAGGAAGTAGTGTCTTTTTAGGTATTGGCATCCCAAAAGGAACCTGGGGTAGGTGACACAGTTCCTCAGTGGGGTTAGAATGCTGTGATTAGTAAAACAGTTGAGAAATAATTATCTAACTGGTTAACTTATTTAAAATACATGAATGTATATAATGGCTGTTTGACTCTAGACTACTAAACTTTTCTTATAACAACTATTTTAAACTTTGCACTTGGTACACTGCTCTCACACTACTCTTTTTCTCTACCATTTCTGCTTTTTCTCTGCAGCACTGTCATGACATCTAAAAACTTGTATTCAGCTCTGTTAGAACCCAATGTAAAGTATTAGTGAACAGACCTGGTGAGGACCTGAAAGGCAACTTGTGTTTCAGTGGATGACTTTAGGCTAACCATACTTCAGCAGCTCAGCACGGTTGTTTTTACTTTTTCCCCCCAATTCTTAAAATTCAGCTATTTGCTGAAAATTGAAGTTGCCCAAAAGTAATGAGACCTTTGAAAATTAGTAGACTCTGTCAAGTTTTTTCTTTTCTTTTTAAGAGTTCTAAAAACTAAGTTGCCTCTTGTGGTGTCTATATTAATCAAATTATTAAGTTAAAATGATAAACTTAAAAACTTTACAGAAAAAAATGACTTAAGGAAACTGAAGGAAAAGGAGTTTAAAAGGAACAGCTTTAATAAATTAATACACGAACTAGTAAGCTTTTTTAAAATGAGTTTTTTAAAACAATAAAATTATATAATTCTGGGATTATGCTAGAAGTATACAGTATATCAAATTTTAGACAAAATGATTAAAAGGGAAGATAAAGGTAAATTTTTCAGAGAATGTAACTCTCCAGGTAGTTATATGTTAACTCTATGATTTAATCTTTAGTTATAAATCCTAGAGATAGCATACACAGAATACTGAATTTCTCAATTTAATAATTCTGTAGTACCGTTTGTTTGGCTTTTTGTAGCTGTATTTTGAGGTCACTACATTCTTTCCTCAACAGTTCCAGCTCTTGTTCCAAACCATGGATCTTCAGGTCACAGCTCAACTTTTCCACCTCCCAGTTTGATGAAGGTGGATTTAAATTCCTCATCACTAAAAAAAGGATGGACATTAACTATTATTTTTGCCTTCTATATCTGTTGTAATTCCATAAAGGTTATACCAGTAAAATGTAGATAATACAAAAACTAATACAAAAGATGCACAACAGTTTTTTAAAAACAGTAATTACTTTCAAAGATCTATGCTAATGAGAATAAGAAACCTACCAATCTTGTTTCAGAATGTATTAATCACCACTACCCCTGACTTTCTGTTTAGGTTAAAGTACAAGTTTGTCAGTCTGGAACTTTAAAATATATAACACTAATCAAACACATGCTAAAACTGTTGACAAGTCAATAATATATAAGTCAAGGTTAAGACAGTGATAATTAAATGAAGTGAGGAAACTGAAGCTCATGTCTCTAATTACTCCATCTAGTCCCCTCAGAGTATAAAGTATAACCATCAGGCCTAGAACATGATGTCAAAACAATTTATTCATAAATATCTGCTGTAGAAACTCAATACAACTGGATACTGAATTACCTTTGGCTTAGTTCTTTAGTCTATCTAGAAAAAGCCCCAACCAGCTACTGTAAGAGAGCTCATCTCAAACTCCTATCAAAAGGTCTCTCTCAGAGACCTACTCTTCAGTTTGTCTCATCAGAATGTTCATGGGAACAGGCCAATAGCCATATGCTCCAGAACTAATTATTCACTCCAGCCTCTCATCTGCACATTTTAACAATCTTCAGAAATTAAAAAAAAAAAAAAAAGAGTAATTGTAACTACTCCATGACAGTGTGTCTAAATAGCAGGCAAAAGTTCAGCAGAAAGGAAAAGCCAGGACATACCAGCAGGCAAGATGTTTTGACAAGGATGGAGTTCTACTCCTTTCTTCATCTACTTCATCACAAACTAGCCCTGAATAAAAACCATCAAATTTTCTCTAGGAAAAGTGCAACCTATATCTAAGGAAAAGTTAAAGCAGTTGATATTTTGGTGAAAGCAGATCAGAGAAATTAATGTAAGCCTAAAATTATAAAATAAGTTAAGGCCTTAGCATACAGATATAGAAAACTGATAATGGATATAACACATAAATGGAAAAATATATTGATTCCATTATATTTGTAACAAGTAAGTGGCATACCCTGCTGAGTTTCCACCTCTGTCCTTAGCTGGAGGAGTTCTACTTCTTTAGATTGTAGCTGTTCATTCAATACTTTCAAAGATTCAGAGTTGTCTTTATTCTAGTTAAGTAGGGAAAATGCCAAATTACATTCAATAAAATCTATAGGTTGATATATATTAATTTTCAGGTAGATAAAAAAACAGATTTAAGCCTTTAAAAAAGGCAAGGTGGGAAAATGAACCCAGTTTTTCACTAATCTCTTTTTTTCTTTTTCAAATTTAGGACATATTATTCGCTGGTTTTTTTTCTTTTAAAAACACATTGACAAATTCTACCATGTCATGATTTTTCAAAATAAGTTAGTGGTGTTAGATATACTTAATTCCTAAACATCATTACATACTATATATTTATTTTGTACAGAAATAAGTTATAAATATCACCATTAAAAATTCCTATTTTTGCCTTAAGAATGTATATTTTTAATTTTTTATTTAATAAATGTATATCTCTTATTTCTAATTTTAAACTTCCTGAAGAAGAAAACTCATTTGCAATACATAGAGATTGTTTTCAAACCAACTTACCATTTTATCCAATTTGCTTTTCAAATTATCTCTATCAATGCAAACCTCTCGATAGGCATGATAGGCTTTATTCACTTGTTCACGTCCCACAGAACTTGTTTCTTCGTCTAATCGAGCTCCTATAAGCTAATGGTATAAAATCAGAAGGGAAAGCTTAAAGAAAGAATTCTACAAAACAAATAAAAAAGAAGGCAGTCTTCTGATGGCTCTACACCTTACTTTTCTTTGTAATGCAGTGATAAAGCCTTGAGTATAATTAAGTAAACATTTCACTTCCAACAAGTAAGCCTTACTGATTAAGAAAGCAAAAAAAGTACAGGTAATTATTTTTAAAGTCTTCTATTTTATGCTTTTAATCAGTATTTTTTGTTTTATAACATATATTAATTCATCATACTAAAACAGTACGTCAGTCTTTTATAATACTTAGGTGATTTCCCAAGCCAGTAGTATTTCATTTCCACCATTAGAAAAAACGACAAGTTAAGGTATACCTAACTTTTTAAAGAATGTGGTAGTTCATTAAATACTGTATTATTCCAGAATAGAAATTATAGGATTGTTGGTCACAAAATACAGAAATATTGCCAATGCTAGCTACACCAAATCACATTTTTCTAATTTTAAAATAAGCATAACTACAAGCTACAAAATGTTACCTTTTCTCACTCTATCCAATTGTATCACAAATTTATTTGATTACCATTAAAGACAATGTATATGAATATAAGGAAATTATGATGATTTTTACAACTGACTTTCTTTTTATTTCTCCTAGATGAATCAAACTAACCAAGCCCCATCCTAAAGTTTTTAATAACAAGATAATTCATTTCCTTGGCAGCTAAGAATCTATTTCCTTTCCTTTTGAGGAAGCTGCTGTTTATAAAATACAAATACAATGATCTAATCTGAAGAAACTTATAAAATTAAGTTAAAACTTTTTAAAACTCAAAATATAAAAGGGTGAGTGATGAAGATTTCCCAGTACAAAAAGCCAAGTAGATATGATGATTTATAATGGAATCAACTATCAAGCTTATATATTCTGTAACATTTAAGAGTGTCAGGTTTCTGCATGAGAATGGTAAACAGAGAAAGGTAGTTTATCAGTTAAAAGCATTATTCTGTGTATTCAAGAACAAAAGAGAATGTTGAGGTAAAGAAGATGTCAATCCTGAAGATGTTTTTAAACATTAGAACAATGTTATAGGAGATTCCTCCTTTGACATTTAATTTCCTTTGCTGGCATATCATTTTTTGCACAGATTTTTTTTATTTTTTTTAAGATTTTATTTATTTATTTGAAAGAGACACAGTGAGAGAGGGAACACAAGCAGGGGGAATGGGAAAGAGAGAAGCAGGCTTCCTGCAAAGGAGGGAGCCCGATGTGGGACTCGAACCCACAGGACCCTGGGATCATGACCTGAGCCGAAGGCAGATGCCCAATGACTGAGCCACCCAGGTGCCCTTTTGCACAGATTTTAAAATCCTGAATAAAACACATACAGTTTATGAAGGTAAGGCAATCTAAAAAAGGAAAAATACATTCCAAGAAAAATATATTCCAAATCCTATTCTACAAATATTCCCCATATACATGATATGTGAAGCACAGTATGAGAAGTACTGGGTTTTGAGACTAGCTGTGAGTTATCCTTGGAAACTTAGTACAACCAGGGAAGACAAGTTAGAAAAATTTTTAAAACTTCAAGTATTTTGAATTATTCTTTGAGTCATAAAATATAATAAAGATAATAATTACCTTTTCTTCCAAAAATCTTATTCTTTTCTTTAAGAAAGAGTTCTCTTTCTCTGAATCCTTAAGTCGTTTTTTGATGTCTTCATATGCAGTGACAAGGGCAAAATGTGAAGCAACAGATTCATCTCCTGAATATATTGAGATTGGAGTCACTGTGTCTCTCCTATGTGCTTTTTCATGATTCAGAATGCAGATATCATCTTCTACCAGTGCATCCATGACAGCTTTTTAAAAGAATATAAAAGAAAAATGTCTCATTGAATAAATGAGCAGGAAAAGAGAGATGTATTTAGAATAATGAGAATACTGGGTCAATGTTAAAAACTCCTATTTCTTTTAGAAGCAGCCTAACATAGTGGTGAAAAGCATGGGCTCTAGACCAGATTCTAGGAGATGCATCCAAACCCTACTTAGTGTAAGACTTTGCTCTTAATCTCTCTGCCTCGGTTTCCTTATTTATAAAGTATAAGAAATAGTAGCAACTACTTCACAGAATTCTTAAGAATATTAAATAAGTTGATACCTATGAAGTATCTGAAACTAATCTAAGCTATTATTAGTAAGTTTTAGAAAAAGTAGTAAAACACTTTTTATAGGATAAAAATCTCTAAATTTATATTATTTTATTTATTATTATAAATATACATATTTCTTCATTATCGGCATTTCCACTCTCAGATGTAAGTAGCAAGTTTTATAACTTCCCAAATTATAAATTTTCAAAAACTCTCCTGAGTACAATTCACTACAAGACTATTATAGAAGTTTTAATGCATCCTCCACTATATTCTTTCTGTAGTGGTAACTGATTGTAATAGAAGACACAAAGGAATTAACATTTCAGTACTCACCATGTCCCAGTACCATACACTACATTCTTTTAATATTATCTCATTTAAATTCATCCAAACAATTCTATGAGGTAGGTATCACCTACATTTTATAGGATCAAAAAAGTAAAGTAATTTGCCCATGTTAAAGCTAGTAGATGTTAGTTAGCTCTGTGAGGGTACAGGTGTGTTTTGCTCATCATTGTGTGTAGGATTCAAATCAAACTCTAACTCAAAAACCTAAGAGAAGAAGCCAGTAGTTAGTGAACTTAACTTGCTTTGTACATCTACTTTTGCTGTTAGGTTCAGCATGACTTCCCCACCTGAGAGTTATGTTCCTGAAAAACACTGTGAAAGGAGAAACTGTAGCTGAAATCTTTTAAGACCTCATGGGAAAAACAGAGTAAGAGGGGCTGCAGGTCATAAGAGAGCCTAAAAAATCCTTTTAAATACTTTCTAGTTTGAAATAAAACATCAAATACAGCATTCTAAAAAAGACTATCAATGGAATTTCATGTATCTTATATTAGTAATTTAGGATTAATGAAAAACATTTTTATTTACTATTTCTTGCTTGGAATGACATTTGATTGCTTACTGTGTCAGTCACTGTTCCAAGAATATTATAGGTAAGGAAACTGAGGTAGAAGGAATTTAAGTAATTTTCCCAAGTAAAATAGTAAATAATGGGATGTAAACATAGGTGATTACGCCACAGGATCCATGTTTTACTATGCCTGCTTTTCTCTAAAACTTCTGACCTCCTTCCCTGTATCTATCAACGCCTGTAAAGTCCATTTTGCTTTATTTCAGACAACATGAATACTAAGGAAAAGTGTATGTTTTTTCTGGTTCCAGTCTTCTTTCACTGTATTTTTGCTTTACTGATTTTTATAACGGAAAGCTTCCAACTTGAGAACGTTCTCAATTAATGTCAGTTTGGTATATCCAGCAATTTGTTTATATCTAGGATTACAAGAAAGGCAGACAAAAATGAATGTGTGTACTACAATATGAGTAGGTGAAACCTACCATTCAATCTTCAGCAACACCAACTTAAAAATTTCTAACCACATAGGGCAGCTCCTACTAAGTTAGAACTTTCCCACCCTATTAAGAAAGTCCAAAAATAAGAAAGAACTATGCTACCTACATATCCCAAAAAGGTGGCAGGTCCTCAGAACCATAATTAGTTCCTGCTGCTTCTGGTGGAAACTGTCTTTGTTCTAGTGATGGAGAAAAGCTTTCCTTCCTTTAAAAGGATTTACTTTTTCCTCTCTGAATTCAACTCTATTCTAAAATAACAGCAAACATCATACCAATCACACTGCTGATAGATGAAATGTTGATATTTCCTTTCCAAAAGGAAAGTATGGATTACTATCATACTGCAAACTGTAAGTATACATGTATATCTCCATATTAAGACTCTTCCTCATACACATTACGCCTTAAAAGCTCGACAAGTAGATCAAGAACAGTTAGCTAATTAAGTGGTAGGATGCAGTGTAGCTTAAGAAGAGATAAAATTGTGCCCATTTTAGACATGATTTCTCATATCTTAATATCTAACCAAATGGGCAGGATTTATTCAACTGGGATAATTTTTTTTTCTAAAGACACTTGAAAAACAAGAAATAAGCATAAACTACTCTACACAGTCAAAAAAGGTATCCTACTGATTGTGTACTTTAAGGATCGGAGCATGGATGCTTTTACTTTACACAAAGTTCCAACTAGCTCAGATGTGTGATTTCCTATTCATTTTTATCATGAAAATATCACTTAGTCAGGAAGGAAAACCTAGTGTGGAAGACAGCTGTGCAGTAAAATAATTATCATACCATAAAGAGAAGTAGTAATATTTGAAACAAGAGAAAATGCTATGGGAATTGAGGGTTGGGGTGAAGGAATGGTTTTTAAAGAAGGTATCTCACACACACACACACACACACACACACACACACACACACACACACACACTCAAAAAAACCAAAGGATTCTTAGTTCCATACTCTTGGGTGAAAAGGATGGTGATTTTCATTGTACTTATAACTTCCAGCAGGGTAAACAAGTTAAAAGGCCTGAAAGAGTATGGGAAGAATGTATGAAAAGGGAAATGGCAAGATGTGGAAAAAAAAAAAAAAAAAAGACCTAACAGAAACAAACTGAGGTGGTCTTTTATGTAGAGAGACTATAGAATTTGGTCCTTATTCTGTGGAATTCAAGACAGACCAGACATGATTCAAGAATGTGAAGAATGATTACACATTTGTAAAATATATCTATAACCAAATAAACTACTTTGTATTGTATTAAGCATTTTGTAAATATTATCCCCTTTCATTCTTATGACTACCCTGAGGTAGAAAATCTTACTGTAATCATTTCACAGATGAGAAACCTGGGGCCTGGGAAGGTTACAGAGCTTAGCCAAGACCAGATGATTAGTATATAGCACAAGTGCCTGGATTTCAGAGCCTGAACTATTAATATTTTTCCCTCCTCAAGGAATCTTTCACATATTTAAATTCATCAAGAACTACAAAACTAGGGGGTGCCTGGGTGGCTCGGTTAAGCATCTGACTCTTGATTTCAGCTCGGGTCCTAATCTCAGATTCCTGAGATCCACCCACACCTCCGCTCAGCAGAGACTTCTCTCCATCTCTCTGCCCCTCCCCAACTGCGCGTGCACACATGCGCACGCGCTCTCTCTAAAATAAATAAAATCTTAGGGAAAAAAAAAGAACCACAAAACTAGGAACCCCTTGGAAAGTTTTTAAAAGTACCTTAGATGGAAGGAGGTATACTGATATAAAAATGTCACATACACAGTATGATAACTGGTCTTTTTTAGGACAAAATGCACTGGAAAGCAGCATGAAAATAGCTTATCTGTCCTAAAAATTATATGAGAATGAGCCATACATTAAAACACACCCAAGAAGTGCCTGGCTGTCTTAGTACAGCATGTGACTCTTGATCTTGGGGTTGTAGGTTCGAGCCCCCTGTTGAGTGTAGATTACTAAAAATAAAATCTTCAAAAAAATAAAACACACCCAAGATAAAATCTACTAGCATCACAGACATGCATGCTGTTTTAATGTTTTAAAATAACTGTATTTTAAATTTGCTGTAAAATAAAAAAGGAAAATTTGATTCCTATCTTTGCAAAAATAAATGTGAAATCATGAAAGTATCAGAAGTATTAATGCTTATATTACTCTGTACAAACTAGACTTAAAGAGATTAAAAGCTGCAGGGCCAAAGAAACTGATATCTTAGAAAGGTTCCAAAAAACGGCAGCTATCCCGTTATATAAATTATTATACTGAAAGGAAAACCGCTAGCAAATTAACAAAGTAGGCTATGCTTTAATGCTTATGTAAGCAACCATTCTCAACCTTATTTAGAGAAGGGAGCTGCAGTAATCTGCCTCACAGGAAAGTATGGTTCAGTTTTATACACTTCTGTTGTGATGAAATGTCTCTTCATGAGATCCAAAGTTACTGGCCCAGTTAATTTGATTTTCTGGATAAATCATGAAAGCTTAACTGGCTATCATTATACTTAACAAACTAGGCTAGGCCAGTTTTAACATCTAACATTTGGGAAAACTTATCCTATACCGATCTAACCTTATTTACTGTAAACTACCTTAAAATAACAAGCATGTGCTTACTTTAATCTTTAAAAAGTGGTATATGCAGGGACAGCTGGGTGGCTCATCTGTTAAGCATCTGCCTCATGCTCAAGTCCCAATCCCAGGACCGTGGGATCGAGCCCCACATCAGGCTCCCTTGCTCAGCGGGGAGTCTGCTACTCTCTCTTCCCCTCCCCCCTGCTCATGCTTGCTTGCACTCTCTCTCTCAAATAAATAACACTGAAATAAAAAGAAATTTTAAAAAGTGTCATAAGCAGAATATTATCAAGATTTGAATCGTCAAAAGACTAGATAATACTTTAAAGGTAAATCTAGTAGGAATTGAGAGCATTAATTTTAAAACTCAACAAGTATCAAAAATATTATCCAAAGAGGGGCGCCTGGGCAGCTCAGTTGGTTGGGCAGCTGCCTTTGGCTCAGGTCATGATCCTGCGGTCCTGGGATCGAGGCCCACGTCGGGCTTCCTGCTCAGCAGAGGTGTCTGCTTCTCCCTCTCCCTCTGACCCTTCTCCCGCTTGTGCTCTCTCTCACTCTTTCAAATAAATAAATAAAATCTTAAAAAAAAAATACACAAAGATTAAGTAGACCTCTCTTGATCATAAAAATCAGTAATAAATATATTCTACGCAATACGCCACACACACACAAAATGTCTTTTTCAAGAACATTCTAAGAAACTGAAGATGACCTAGAGCAGTGTTTGACAAAGTGAGATGTGGACCACTGCCTCAGAATCACTTGGAGTTCTCTTCAAAATACTGATCGTTGGTTCTGGTCCAAGATGGTGATGTAGAAGATCCTGAACTCAACTCCTCTAGGAACAAACCAAATCTGCACCTATTTATAGAGCAATCAGTCCAAGATGGTGATGTAGAAGATCCTGAACTCAACTCCTCTAGGAACAAACCAAATCTGCACCTATTTATAGAGCAATCACTCCTGAAAAACTGAAGCCTAACTGAACAACAAAAGACCACACAGAGAATGGCAAGAGAAACAGACACATGGTAACAAAGGGAAGCCCTACCCTGGCCACTACAAACTGCAGTGAGGAGGGATACTATGGGAGACAGAGAGCAGATTCCTCTGCCCTCTGGCACAGAAAAAAAAAAAAAAAAGCCATGCCTTTATAAGGGCCATAGAAAATAAAAGAACCAGCCAAAGCTGCTGGAACTCTCTCTGGGTCAGGAGACTGGTGAGTGCCACAGTCTACTTTCCTCTTCCACCTTGATAATGTAGACAGGAGCACAGTCCAGGTGCCCTAGCTGGCCTACCCACTCAGTGAGTTTCAGGCCCCTAAACCACACTGGTATACCCCTGGTGAGTGCTCACTACAGCTCCAGCCTCCTTGCAAAGGTGACACATATCCATTCATTATAAAACTCTCAACAAAGTAGGAATAGAAGATACATGCCACAACATTATAAAGGCCTTTTATGAAAAACTCATAGCTAACATAATACTCAAGAGGAAAAATGGAGAGCTTCCCCCCTAAGGTCAGGAAGAAGACAAGGATGTCCACTTTCACCACTTTTATTCAACACGGTACTGGAAATGGCAGCCACAGCAATCAGACAAGAAAACAAAAAGGCATTCAAATTGGTAAGGAAGAAGCAAAACTTACCACTGCTTGCAGATGACAGAATACTGTATGTAGAAAACCTGAAAAGACCACCAAAAAGCTACTAAAACCGATGAATGAATTCAGTAAAGCTGCAGGACACAAAATCAATATATAGAAATCTGTTGCATTTCTATACACTAATAATGAAGTAGCAGGAAGAAATTAGGGAAACAATCCTATTTACAACTACATCAAAAATAATAAAATACCTAGGAATAAACTTAACCAAGTAAGTGAAATACCTGTACTCTGAAAACTCTACGGCACTGATGAAAAAAATTGAAGATGACACAAACAAATGGAAAGATACTCCATGCTCATGGATTGGTAGAACAAACTGTTAAAATGTTCACTCTACCCAAAGCCATTTACAGATTTAATGCAATCCCTATCAAAATACCAAGAGTACTTTTCACAGAACTAGACACATTATACTAAAATTTGTATGGAACCACAAAAGACCCTGAATACCCAAAGCAATCTTGAGAAAGAAGAACAAAGCTGGAGATAGCACAATCCCAGATTTCAAGATATACTACAAAGCTGTAGTAATCAAAACAGTACAGTACTGCCACAAAAACAGACCGAACAGAGAACTGAGAAATAAACCCATGCCTATATGGCCAATTAATCTATGAAAAAAGAGGCAAGAATATGCAATGGGGAAAAGACAATCTCTTCAACAAATGGTTTTGGGAAAATTGGACAGCTATATGCAAAAGAATGAAACTGCACCACTTTCTTACACCATACACAAAAATAAACTCAAAATGGATTAAAGACCTAAATGTGAGACCTGAAACCATAAAACCAGAAGACAACATAGGCAGTAATCTCTTTGTCATTGGCCTTAGCAACATTGTTTTAGATATGTCTCCTTGGGAAAGGAAAACAAAAGCAAAAATAAACTTTTGGGGCTACACCAAAATAAAAAGCTTGCATGGTGAAGGAAGCCATCAACAAGACAGAAGGAAGGCAATCTACTGAATGGGAGTAGAGATTTGCAAATTACATATCCAATAAGGCATTAATATTGAAAATACATAAAGAATTTATATAATTCAACACCAACAAAATCCAAATACGAATAAAAAATGCGCAGACGACCTGAATAGACATCTGTCCAAAGAAGACATACAGACAACGACATTAAAAGATGCTCAACACATCACTAATCATCAGGGAAATGCAAATCAAAACCACAATGATGTATCGCCTACAACTGTCACAAGAGCTACTATCAAGAAGACAAAAAATAACAAGTGCTGGCAAGGATGTAGAGAAAAAGAGACCCTAGTGCACTGCTGGTGGGAATGCAACCTGGTATAGCCACTTTGAAAACAGTAAAGAGGTTCCTCAAAAAATTAAAACTAGAAAAACCGTATGATTCAATAATTCCCGCCCCCCAAAAAAATGGAAACACTTATTTGAAAAGATATATGCATCGCTGTGTTTACTGCAGGATTATTTACAACAGCCAAGATATGGAAGCAACCTAAGAGTCTACTGAAAGATAAATGGATAATGAAGATATGGTACACACACAATGGAATATCACTTAGTATAGAAAAGAACAAGATCTTACCATTTGCAACAACACAGACAGACCTAAGGGGCATCATGCTAAGTGACGTAAGTCAGACAAAGACAAATTCTATATGATTTCGCTTAAATGTAGAATCTAAAAAACAAAAAACAAACAAAAGCAGAAACAGACCCAATAACCGAGAATGGATAGCTGCCATAGGGGAAGGGATGACAGATGGGCAAAATGAAGGGGAGTAGGAGGTACAGGCTTCCAGTTACAGAATGAGTTAAGTCACAGGATGAAAGGTACAGCATAGGGAATATACTCAATGATACTATAATAGCATTGTATGGCAACAGATGGTAGCTACATGTGTAGTAAGCGTAACATAATGTATGTAGTTGTTAAATCCCTATGTTGTACACCTGAAATTAATGTAACATTGTGTGTTAACTACATTCCTATTAATAAATAAAATGATAATGGAAAACAAAAAATACTGATTACTAGATGGCACTGCAGAACACGCAAGTCAATATATCTGGGGTGAAAATATCAAACTGAACTTTCAATAATCATCCCACATGACTTTAGGCCCCTATCCAATTTGAGAGCCACTGCTCTACAGAGTTAAGTGGCTACTATGTGATTTACAGAATTCCAATTTTAACTAGTATTCTTAAACATTTATGGTCCTGGTTAGTTCTGTATTATCAATTTGTAAACATCACCTAACTTGTGCATGGAAATTTTGTTTTAATAGTATAGAAAACAAATTCATATTCATTATCTCTCTCATCACAATAGGAGAATCAGATATATTTACCTACAGGAAATATACCTATATAATCATGCAAATATTTTATATATTTGGAATTGTTTCTTCTTAGAGGTTTACATAAGAGAAGTATAAGTTAAAGGAATTAAAAAGGGTTAAGGTGAGGGGCACTGGGTGGTTCAGTCAGTTGAGCATCCCACTCTTGATTTTGGCTCAGGTCATGATCTCAGGGTTGAGATCAAGCCCCATGTGGGTCTCCATGCTGGGTGTGGAGCCTGCTCAAGATTCTCTCCCTCCCTCTGCCTCTCCCCACAACCACCCCTCCCACACTTGCATCTCTTAAAAAACAAACAAACAAACAAACAAAAAAAAAGAGCGGGGGTTAAGGTGAAAGATGTTGACATTTATTGCTGAGAACAGTGAAATTCCCAAGAATGATTAAATGGTTCTCTGGTCAGCCAATTCCAATGTGAGATGTTTCTACACTATCAACAAGCAATGTTCTGGACAGCAGCTGGGTAGCCTACAATTCAACTCCATTCTAATACTATCTACCAAGAGACAGCAACATATTCCACTGGTAAAGGGCTTGCTCCCACAAGACTGCCCTCTACTTTGGATGCTAACTGTAAGCCTAGGTTGTTAACCTGTGCTTCTAACCATACAGATACATAGGGTAAGGTCCTGAACAAAGCAGCTTCTGTCCTTCTGGAATTTGGGGCCAGCATAATGGCATGTGAAAATATTCTGGAAGCTCTCTGAACTCTCTCCTCTTTGGGTTTTTACAGAGGTTTCTTTACACAGAAATGACTAAATCATTGGCAACTGATTAAAATTTCGCCCCCTCATCCCCCAGTGTTGGTGGGACTGAAAGCTTCAACCCTCTAATTATAGGACTGGTTTCCTTGGCAATCAGCTCCCATCCTTAGTTGCTGTCCAAAAGTCACCCCATTAACATAAACCCAGTCCTGGTAGAAAGGAGCTTGTTAGAAATAAACAAGACATGCATTTCACCTTCATGGCTCCATAAAAGATATTGAGAGACCAAATATTACGACGAAAGATGATCCTATTTAACTCTTACCCTCAGGAAATTCCAAGAGTTTGGGAGCTGAAGGCCAAGAACTGTGGACTAAAGCCAAATATATATGAGAAATACATTCTGGTCATCTAAATGATCAAATACACAATTCTCATAAATCACAATATTGAAATGATAATGGAGAAAGAAGGGCACAATTTGCCAGATACGGTGGGTAGAAAGGAGCAAGAGCAGTTTGTGAGGCTAAGGAAGAGACAAAGAAAAAAAAAGATTCAAACACTGTAAGAATTATTTTAGAAAATCTTAAATTTCAGTCTTTACTACAAACAACATTAAGAGGACCCCAAGTTGAGACATGCTATATATAGTGGCTTGTGAGATACTAGAAAACACAGAAATATCTTCTTTTCTAGGAAAAAATATGATTCTCCTGTCATATTTCATCATCATAATATTTACCATACTCATCACTTACCATATGCCAGGCACTAGTGCTTCCAAATGCATTTTCCAACGTAGGTACTATTATCCTAATTTATAAACAAAGTCTTAGAAAAAAATTAAACATCTTACCTACAGCTATATAAGTTATCAGCGGCAAAGCTGGGATGTAAGCCCAGATAAGTTATCTTCCAAATTTGTGCTCCTAATACAACATTCTGAGAGGCAACACAACATGGATTCAGATTTTTTCCATCAAGAATCCGGAAAAGGCAAAACTCAGCGGTAGAAAGAACGCTGACCAGAGATTGAAAAACCCAGATTCTAGTCTACGATCTGCCACCTTGATTACTGATTGGTTTACCTCTCCGGATCTAAATTTTCCCACCAATAAAATGACAAGGTTGAACTACATACTAAGATACTACCCTCCTAAATTGTGAAGGAAAAATTTAATGCAAATATAGAATGGCAGCCTGAACAGAAGGAATTCACATTTTTGCCAGAAGCTAAATAAATGGTATAGTACAAATCTTACCTCAAATCCACACCAAACTTGGCTAAAAAGTTATCACCACCACCACAGATGAAGAAACTTAAGCTCAAAGAGGTGGAGGTTAATTTGCCGATAATCACCTGGCAATATGTCACAGAGCTAGGGTTGGAATTAAGGACTATTTAGTAGGCTCTTTCCACTATTCTACATTGCCTCCTGAACTGAATTTCCTATTTCCATCATCTTTCTACCTCTGAAAAGCTAGAATATCCCTAACCCACTTCATAGGATCAGTCACCATACAGTGGAGCAAGGATTAAATCTTACGGAGGCAAACAGACCAACACTTACTCCTCATTCTTCTTTTCTTTTTTTAAAGATTTTATTTATTTTAGAGGGAGAGGGAGGGGCAGAGGAAGAAAATCCCAAGCAGACTCCCCGCTGAGCACGGAGCCCAACTCTGGGCTTGATCTCATGACCCTGAGATCATGACCTGAGCGGAAACGAAGAGTCAGACGATCAACTGACTGAGCCACCCAGGCACCCTCCTATATCTTTTAAAGATTTATTTCTTTTTAGAGAAAGAAAGAGCACTGGAGCACATACACAAACAGGGAAGGGGCAGAGAGAAACAGAGAGACAGAGAATCTCAAGCAGACTCCCACTGAGCATGGAGCCCTACCCCAGCCAGGGTCAATGTCACAACCCTGAGATCATGACCTGAGCCTAAATTAAGAGTCCAAGACTTAACCAACTTAGCCACCTAGGTGCCCCTTCACTCCCTATTTTTAATTAAATACTTAGGGACAGGAATGGCCTACCTAGTTTATAAAGAAGGGATAATCAAGTGCCTTTTTTCATGATACTGTCACTCCATCTATATACCTCAGAACTCAAATGCCCTATAATTCAGTGAATGCCCAAAATGTACTCAGCATCAGATACACAGTATGAGAAACTCCACTCCTTTTCTATATGTCACTAAACTGCATTAGTCCAAAAATAAGTGTTATGGCTAGGGAATCAAGATTTTTTTCAGGGTTAGCATAGGTTTGAAGAGCAGTCTACTTCTTTTCAATCTTTTCATAAAGTAATATATCTCAACAGAATTGAGCACTTATATACACTGTTACTAGTATTAGCAGTAATTACCCTCTAATAGCCATAAGACGACTATACCTTAATCCAGAATATAAGTACAAGGAAGAAAAAAATAAATCACATTGGTTCTATTTGTGGATTCTGAAAAACTTCATCACATTTCATTCAATAAACATAAAAATGCTCAGTGTTGCTAATTAAAATTTACAGACATACAATGGTATGTCTGGCAGTTTTTAGGAGAACCACCCCATTTGTTCTTCATAACAATTCATTAAATCTAAGACCTCTGATGTGGGCAAGAATTTCCTGTTATCACAGGTGGACTGAAAGAAAGGCAAAGGGTGAAAGTGAGGAAGCCAGGAATGTAAACCAGCCAGCTTACTCTAAAGCAAAGGGAAACTTAGAAACTAAGCCTTGGTGCCTTGGAGAGTTAGGCATTACTCTCATTTCAGAGACTGGGAAAATGAAGAGATTTAGTCTCCTAACCAGTGTCAAATGAGCTAGTGGAAAATTCACTCAGATCTTGAGTTAATGTTCTGACTCAATCCAGTGCATTTCCCATTACACTATACTCTCTAATACTAAAACCTGACATTTGTATACATCTTCCCATTTTATAAACAATATTGCATTAAAATTTTCTAACGACCCTGTGAGTGATGTAGTATTCCTAATTTACAGATGAAGTAGGGAGTGATCACAAAAGGTTGGGAAATTAGATATGGCATGTTTAGAGAACCAGAATTTAAATTATGCGTTGAGAACTTGAGCAATCCAATTCAAAATTCCACAGCAGGAAAAAAAAAATGTCCCCTGTATTTAAGAAGCACGGGTCAGTTTCAATCCTAGTACGTCACTGTCTTCGATCATCTTAGCATATCTCCAACAACACATGCTGGAGCAGTTTATATTTCAACTTGTATTACTGTTTTAGCGAATATTATATCTCACTTTCGAGTGAGTTCCTTGTACGGACACGAGTCAACCTACCATGCATGTATGTAGTAGTCACTCAACAAATGATCAAAAATCATACCAAACATACAGGTTAGACACTGCAGAAACGACGAATATCTACTGTTAGCCTCGATAACGGACGGGGCGGGGGGGTTGATGTCCACTGCCTCAGGCAGTACCGTCCCTCTTTAGTTTTCGATATAAATGCAATCTCAATGAATGAAATAAAACTAATGGCGCCCTAGTAATTCAGAGTACGGAAAGAAAATAAGCAATAGAGACAAAGAGAGTGAAAGACGAAGTAGGGCCTGGAATAACTAGCATGAAATGGTGACATGAGTAAGGGAAGCCCAGGGGCGGGCTGCTCCCTAGCCAAAGGAGAGCGCACGGGCTTGTGAAGAAAATGACGTGTCTTTTCGAAGCAGCAACGGCAGCGGAGGTTGGTCCTAGCACCGCCCGCACCCCCGGCCCGGCTGAAGCGAGTCACTCACCCCGAAGACAGGCTACGTAGGGCCGCCCCCAGGGCCGCCGAGTTTCGATTCCCCAGTGTTTGGAAACGGACGGAAAACAAACCGGGTCGTCAGGGGTCACCACGGGCTTCCGGTTTCCTCGAAGACACCGCCGCTTCCCCAGAGAAGGCAGCCGCTCCGGGAACGCCTCGGAGGAATTCCCATTTCTTTAGCCGCCGCTGCGCCGCAAGCGGCGCAGCCCGGCCCGTCGACTGGGGCTCCGGAGGTTGTGGAAGGAGGGACAAGCCGAAGGAAAGGCCGAGCGGCTGCCGGAGAAGGCCCGCTACCCAGCAACACGCGCGCGAGACCCAGGCCCACCGGCGCCCGCCTCGTCAGCGTTCACACGGGCTGATGGCCATGTCGCGTTCCGCGGAAAGGAAGCGCGGTCGAGGGGGGTTGGAAGGGCGGACCAGCAGTGAACGGCCGGAAGTGGAGTTCCCGCGGTCCTCAGGCTGGGTTCCGAGGCCGCGCGAGCAAACCGGAAGTCGGTCGGTCCGCAGGGAGCTGAGAGGGCGTTCTCCAAGCCGGGGCTTTGAGGGGTGAGGGAAGGAGAAAGTGGGCGCAGCGTACTACGTGTCCCGTGAGTCTCCGCGGCGGGGCGGGGCCGCGGCGACGTGAGGAGCGGAGGCGGAGCTGGAGTTGGGTAAGCGCGTTAGGCCGCTGTGGGGGTTGGGTCGTTGGGGTGTTTTTCTGCCTTCTTCCAGGGCGTCCTTTTCATTCGGCGTCCGCTTGGGGGTTCCCGAGCGTCTGTGGTGCGTTTTGGGTCCGCTTAGTAGCGCTCTTCCGTGTTTATAGCTCTGTCGCCTCGCTGTGGCTGGGAGCTTGGGAAACTAACGACGCATTCGGGGTGGGCTGAAGGAAGCTGTTCAAGCCCCCCACCTCCGTTTTCTGGGCGCTGCTGCGAAACGTGAGGCCATCAATTGAAACACAAGCTCGGCGAATTACTCAAGGTCCCGTAGTTATTCGGCACAGTGCTCTTTAAAAAAAATCTACTTTATTGAGTTTAGGGCAAAGCTTTGGGATTTGGGGATAGTAACCGGCTTCCCTAGGGTTGCTACCGCCTTTCAGTATTTCTAGGTGATACCTCTGAGCTGTGGAGTCAGGAGTAGTTGAACTCTTTCCTGTCTTTGGAGGTCGCAGCCCTATGGAACCCCTCAAGCTCTAGGGCTACTTCTGATTTTTAAAAAAATAAGCGAGAAAACGGTCATTGTAGGCAGTTTATCCTCATTAACCGCCAATTAGCAACAATGACACCCCTCGCCACCCTCTTACTTAGTACTTTGTCAACTGAAGGCTTAAATATTGTTTAAATAGGTGTTCTGTGTGAAGGTGTTTTTACATCGCGTTTTAATTCAAAAGCCCACCTGTCAGCTCTGATCAAAGAATGGATTCGACTCAAGGGTTAACTTTAAAATACGTTTTTGTTGTTGTTAAGCTTCTCTTTTTGGTTTTAGTGAAAGTTCACGGCTATTATGAAGAGCACATGCAACTTAAAGTTACATCATATTTTTAAAAATCTAAATAATAAAATCATTTGCTTCAATTTGTCCGGCTGCGGCGTGGAAGAGAGCAGTGTTTTTATTGTTTTAGACGTGAATCATTTATTTTTTGATTGCCTTGGTAAACGGCTTTGCAAATTTAAAAGACCACTAAATAGGATGTTTTCGCTAGTAGAGTTTTCAGGAATAGTCACAGAATTGGCTGACACACCCCAAATCGTCAGAAATAAAATGATAATCTGGTTTCTAATTTGTAGATATGAAAATGTTTTCTATTTTTCAACTTTCATTCACAATTTAGAATAATTTGAGACTTGTCGAAAACGAAGGGAAATTCATTTTTATCTTTTCTCACTGAGTAAGGAGAAAATGACTTAGCCCATTATTTTAGTTTTTCTGATAAGAGTCTGTTTTTATTTTAAAATACACACCTCTTTACTACAGTTATGAAAAAGGTGGGTCTTTATTAACAAAATTATTTTATATTAAAATTATTTTCTCCCACCTCATCACACCCACAACCCCCCAAGAAAAAAAGCACATACACACGGACAAAAGGATGTAAACTACTTAAGTCATGACTTGATAAACTCTGTATATCCAAATCTGTGTGTATCCTGAAGCAACAGTCTTCAAACAGGGCAACACATGGGACGCCTGGGTGGCTCAGTCGTTAAGCATCTGCCTTCGGCTCAGGTCATGATCCCGGGGTCCTGGGATCCAGTCCCACATCGGGCTCCTTGCTAAGTGAGGAGCCTGCTTCTCCCTCTCCCTCTACTGCTCCCCCTGCTTGTGCTCTCTCTCTCTGACAAATAAATAAAAATCTTTAATAAAAAAAACAAAACAGGGCAACACATATCCCTAACCCTTAACCTTAGAAGATACATGGAGGATTTCCATACATAATCCTTTACGTAAAGGATAGTTTGAGGGTACTAATTCTCAGGTTGTCCACTTGCATGTTTTCTTCCCTAAAATTGATCTACCTCAGAGTGTGCCTGAATCAGACACCTTTCTCCCTTCCTCTTTGGTAATTGTCCCTCTCCTACTCTACATATATAAAGCAATACCTTTAATCTGACTAAATCTGTTTAGAAAGTGAGTGATTCTAATTACTGGGTAGCTAATTCCTTTGCAAGAATGGCGGTTTCCAAAGGCCTTCAAAAATATTGCAGGACCTGAGTTGTCATCTGACCATTAAAAATAATTTTTATGTCATACCTCTATGTGATTTTTGGTACATGGCTTAGTAGTTCAAAAGAATGATTGCTGTTACAACCAGAAATCCTTCTACTCCCATATACTTGGAATGGAAGACTACAAAATAGAAGAACAACCTAACCTGTTTCTTTCTAGCAATGAGTAGTATTCATTCTGGATACATGATCTAAATGGGTGTTGGGGGAGAAGGCCCTATCTATTTCTTTATGAGATGCATTTCCAATAAAAGCTGACCTGATATTTTCATATGATCATAATTTATAGTATTTTTGTTATTTGATCACTAGTAATCTAGTAATTTAATGATATCACAATATAATACTGAGGAAAATTTTTAGAACTTATGTTCTCAGGAATTTTAAAATATTTTTTTGTTGTTGAGGGAAATGTGATAGGATGGTCAATTTAAAATATTTTCAAACACTAAAATGTTAGGATAAATTTATGTGGGAGAAGTGAGATAAAAATATGAATTCAAGGAGAAAAGGAATGATAATCAAGTTCCCAACTGTGAAAAGAGAGCTTGCTCATGTGCTTTTCAACAGGATGAATAATAATGGTACTAAATTAGTATGGCAATTACATTTGGTTTATAAAAGAGAGAGATGCTACTGTCTCTAGCAGCTAGCCTTGTTCTGGACATACGTTCTGTGCTTCATAATAACTTTTTGATTTGAAATGCTTTGTATTCAGTCAGAATTAGCTTCTAACAGAACTTTCATTTAAAAAAAAAAACGTGAGTGTCATAATTGTATGCATAGTAACTAAGTGCAATGATTTTCTTTTGGAAATGTGTAGGTGAAGAAAAATTTGATAGCCCTGGAAAGCCCTAAAGTAGGGAGAAGAAGTATGAGAACAGCTAACAGAACAGCAGCAGAGAACCCAGAATGGGGTTGGTATGTTGTACAGGGAAAGAAAAAAGATCCAGTAGACGGAATCCTACATTCTTTTTAAATGAATTAAGATCAACCCTCCTCTGAGGCTTGACAGTTAATACTCTTGTTATTTGGGATATGAGTTGATTGATTTATTCAGTAATTAACAAATATTTATTTAGCACCTACCATGTGCCAGACATTGTTTTAGGCACTGAGATGAAACAGGCAAATGACTTTTTAATGTATAAGGAAATAAAATCTATCACAGGGAGATCAATCACATAAAAACCTATGTGAAATTTAACAACGTGACAAGCAATTCCCTCCTATTAATTTTTTATGACAATTACTATATGTGCCTCTGAAAACTTTTTTTCCTATTTAAAATGGGAAGAGAAGAAATAATTTGGAGACTTCTACATGTTCACTGTAAAAACCAAGAAGACAAAAGTTTGTTAGAGGAAAAATACTTTATAAAGCTGCCAAATAATGAAAGGATGACATTAAGCTTCTATAAGATCTGTAGAAAGAAATTAAGCTAGATTTTTAAAAATAGATTATGTAGCAAAGGAGAGGGAAAATTTCCAAGCCCATTGCACAACTCACATTATATAAAAGTGAAATTGTTAAATTTATAATTGTTGCAAAGTTAAAGACATAAGTTCCTAGTGTAGATTTTTAAATTGTGTGTGTCTGAATAGTCAGTTGATTCTCTAAAAGTACAAAAAAAAGATGAGTTTTTAATCACTGATATTAATCATTTACTCTACATTTTATATTGGTTCCTTTGGCTTTAAAAAGCTCCTCCCTCTCATCCCATAGCCAATCTGTTCACCTGGTTTTATGGATTCCACTCCTTATCTGTCTTTCCAATCCTGTTTCATCATCCCTACTATGCTACAGTTTACTATTTGTATATTATATAGTTTTTTCTAATTCTTTTTTTTGCTTCTAACTCATTCTTTATATAGATAACTAAATGATCTTTTCAAAATGTATATCTTACCATTACATTTCTCTCTTACACTTCTGAAATGACTCCTTAGCATGTCTTTAAAAAGCCGTTAAACTAGCCCAGCCTGTTTTTCCACCAGCTCCTAGAAACATTGCCAGCCCCAGTCTTGAAACTGGGTATCTTTGCTCATTTATAGTTTTCATTTAGCTGATTCTGATTATGATCTTGTATATATACTTTTTTTTATCCTTGATATTACTTAAAAATTTAAAAATTCTCAGTTAATTGCGGAACCCTGGAAAGATTCTCCAACATCAGTTTGAGAATTATGGCTCTACTTACATATGTGTCTTAAAATGAAATTCCATTTTGGGGCACTTGGGTGGCTCAGTTAAGTACTCTTGATTTCAGCTTAGGTCATGAAAATCTCAGCGTTCTGAGATGGAGCCCTGCTTTGGGCTTCATGCTGGGCATGGAGCCTGCTTAGGATTCTCTCTTTCCCTCTCCCTCTGCCCCTCCCCTTCTGCATGCTTGCGCACATGCATGTTTTCTCTCTCTCTCTCTCTCTCTCTTCCTCTTTTTAAAGATTTATTTATTTGAGGGCACATGTGTGAACAAGTAGGGGGAGGGAGAGAATCCTCAAGCAGACTCGCCATAGATCATGGAGCTGATAGCTCAATCTTACAACCCATGATAACAAGGCCTGAGGAGAAACCAATAGTTGGACACCTAGCTGACTGAGCCACCCAGGTGCCCCTCTTTCTCTCTCTCTCTCAGAAAGAAAGAAAGAGAGAAAGAGAAAGAGAGAGAGAGAAAGAAAGAAAAAGAAAGAAAGAAAAAGAAAGAAGAAAGAAAGAAAAGAGAAAGAAAGAAAGGAAAGGAAAGAAAGAGAGAAAGAAAGAAAGAAAACACATTTAGAAGAAGATCCTGTATTTCCAGATGATGGATATTATCAGAATATATTGAGTCACAATTTTTTTATATTATTGTGTCATAATATTTTTTAGAGTATGTGGCAGAAAGATATTATTTTGACACTAAGTGTTCCCTAGCAGAAATCAAAACTGTTTTGTTCCCTTTGTGCCCAAAGTGAAAAAAATTTTTCTCCAAAGATCATCCTAATCAAAATTCTTAATTATTCTTCTAAATCTTCACAATGAATTGCATTGCTACTTGTATGTTATTGGTAAGAGTGCTAAAAAAAAAAGTTCTTTATCCCATCCTACCAGTACTTCTTCTGGAATAATTCAAATTTTCAATTTGAAGAAGTGTTTCTTTTTTTGTGACAAGGCAGTTTGTTATATTTATTATCTCAAACGAACTAATAGGTTTGAAATACCTGTGTTGGATAATATAGAAGTTTAAAGATCAGAGATAAAGCAGAACTAGAACTACCTGGAAATACTTAACTATACATTGAGAAAATCATTGATATGTTGAGCTTAGTGACTGAAGTGATTGCTCAAAACTAAGAGTTTTAGAAGCCAGATTATCCTTTTATTATTTTTCAGTTTTGATTTTTAGTTCTGTTTAGATGAAAAGGGAAATGAAATAACTACATCTACACCAAATCTTGTGTTTTAACTTGTGAATCTATTAGCAACAGATATACAGTTTAAATTACCAATAACATTTATATTCATGAAAAATGTAATTATTTTTTGATATTGAGTATATCATTCACTAAGAGTATATCATTCACTAAGTGGGACTATTTAATGTTTTGGTCAGTATTTGTTATAAAAGTTATGAAACATAGGCCAGAGAGTCTCAAGAGAATGAAAAGAAATGTTTTTGTCTATGGAGCTAGGCAGAGGACAATTATAGTTTTCCAGGTAGAGCAAACTCACTTAAAAAAATATGCATGTGGAGATCTTTGGGGAGGAAATAATGGCTTGGGTTGAGGAAAAAAGGAAGAGGCCTGGGGAAAAATTTTATTCATCTTGATACTAAAGGAATCAGCAGAATATTCCATAATCCTTGTTCTCTAAAAATAAAAGCAACAACAACAATCTTTAAGAGATTATAAATATCTTTCACCTTTACAAAAACTGTGAGACAGGTTTATTCACTTTTTTCAGAAAAGAAATATAGAACAATAAGGAAATTGTTAACTATAAAATGTAGCATTAGACATATTTATATGACATGTCTGTGAAATGTTCCTTTAGTTAAGAGTTAGAGAAAGTGTGCTTTTACCCTACATGACCTAGATTATGTCAGTCTCACGTCTCATTTTTGCTGAAAAAATAATAGAAATTTTAAATATTGATAATACATAATGTTAATAATTTTGGTCACTTCTAATGATATCTTAATAAAAAATTTAGGAAAAATAGACTTACGTGACATTCATTTTATTGCTTTGAATACTGAAGGATGATATATTTAAAACCAAAAATATCAGTGTTATGTTAAATGTACACAGACTACTCAAAGACTGTCATATTGGATTAAAGAATGTGCTGATAATAAAAGATCTGTGGAAAATAGCAAAGGATGAAAAAATATCGATCATGAATAAACTAAGCTAAAGTGGAAAGTAGCCTGATATGAAATATTACCATGAGATATAGCAGACTTTCAGAAAAAAAAACTATTACTTCCACCAGAAGATAAAAAAACTGTGTGTGCATCTAATAAAACAGCTTTATAGTATATGAATTAAGAGATAAACACACAATACTGGAAAATTTGAACTTACCTCCTCACTAGTGGAATGAAAAAAAAAATAGGGAAATAGATGATTGGAATTAAAATTATTAACATCACACCCACTAGGATGGGTATTATTTCAGAAACAAAAAACAAATGGAAAATATTTATCTTAAAATTAATATGGAATTTCAAAGGAATCCCTAAATCCAAAACAATCTTGAGAGAGTGGAACAAACTGGAGGTTTCACATTTGCTGACTTCAAAACATGTTACAGAACTGCAGAATCAAAACAGTATGTCATTGACGTAAAGACATACATATAAATCAGTGGAATAAAATAGGGAGCCCCCCCCAAAATCCTCATATAAGTGGCCAAATGATTGTCAGCAAAGATGCTAAAACCACTCAATGGGAAAAGGGCAGTTTTTTCAACCAATGGTGTTGATTTGGGGAAAACTCAATATCCATATGCAAAACAATGAAGTTGGACTCTTACCCACCATATACAAAAACTAAGTAAATATTGATCAAAGCCTTAAATTGTAAGAGCTAACACTATAACAGTCTTAGAAGAAAGATAGGGGAAAGCTGCATGGCATTGGATTTGGCGGTGAGTTTTTGGACATGGCAACAAAAGCACAGGCAACAAAAGAAAAAAAAATAGGTAAGTCAAGGTCTCTAAATCAATCACTAATAAAATACAAAGAATCATCTAGTGACTCCAATCTTGGAAAAATACTGTGCTCTTTACTTTGAATTTCACTAGAACTATCTAAATACATAATTGATGAGTAAAGAATATAACTTCAGCTTCAAAACTAAATCATACCTATGCTTAAATAGTATAGACAGTAAATGGCATGGGAAAATGTTCACAATGTATTGGTAAGAAAGCAAATTGTTAGGGTTGCAGCGCGATTTATTTATTTTTCCTTCCATTAAAATTACAATTAAAAAGTAAAAAAATATACACAGAAAAGGTAAGAGGGAGTCATCAGTGGATAAAAGATTTCAACAAATATTCTGAAAGAAACTAGGTATGAACATGTTGTCAAAAGAAATAGAGCCCAGGAAGCTTCAGCACAGGATATATTAGGAGTCCACAGTGGAGATGGAAATCAATCTTCCCAGAAAGATGATGGCAAGGCTATGAAAGCCCTAAATGTAAGGTGGAGGATGGATATGAGATTTTTGGAAGTCTTTTATGAAACTAATGTGCTTCCTTGCTTCTCCATTTCATCATGCAGAAAGACAGGCAATCCAGGGTTTCTTCTAAGGCCAGAAGAAGAAAGGACCCACCCACTCTAAAGAAATAGAAAATTGGAGAAACTGGGAAAAAGCTTTAGCTTATTTCTTTCTAGGGTAAGAATTCCAACTTATTTCTATTCTCAGTGTGTCATGTTTACGTTGCAAATTTAGATGTGATATGTTGAAGAAGCGTCTCAGTTTTACATTATGCAATTTAAAATTCTATTTTCATATTCTCATTTTAAAACTCTTCAGTGATTCATTTTCTCAATATTTGTATAGTGATTCTTGAAACAATAATTATATAGTTACTCACTAGCACCCAGAGTAAGAAAGTCATGACTCTTTATTAGAATTATGACACTTATTTCTAAAATGAGGAACATAAATGATAATGTGTAAATCATTTCGAATGACAAATTGAAATTCTCTAATTAGACTAGCTTGAGATTCTATTGTTGTGTCTTGTGATTAAGGGCAGTGGTGAACTTAATTGAAGATTGTTCCTTTACGTTAGTGGAACAAAATTTTACCTTTAAGCAAATCAACTATATGACTTCTATGGCAAATAGCTTAAATAAAAGTCAGTTGAGAATGGGCACGTGTAGGGAGAAATAACCAAGCACATCTGAAATCAATGCTGTCTTTGTTCAACCTACAGATATAATTCTAATCCATTTATAGCACTATTGTGTTTGGTAGACTATCTGAAAAACTTGTGATTATCCTTGTTAGATCTGTTGTTTTATTCTGACAAGTCTCACTATACTGAATAAACTGGGATACTTGTAACCAATATAGACTTAAAGCATATAGATCAAATTACTAAGATTTGAAGTTAGCATTTAGCACTATTAGATTTCTAATTATTTGTTAACTGTTCCCTTAAAAAAATTTAAAACTGAAGAATATAGTTGCTGCAAAAGATACCAGTTTTTAATTCTGCTGAAAGCTCTTTCCATTCAACTTTGATTTCTGATTTTGGATGAAATTCATTAGTTATCTTCATTATTAAAACAAAAGAAAAAGGAAAGAGAATATCTATTAAGCATCTTGGAGCATTTATTCAGCCAGAATCTATCCAGAAGTATCTGCATAGACTAGTCCGTGAATGATAAAGCTAAATTACAATTTTGCACAGATAATAGGCTCTTAATAAATTTCTGTTGAATCATTAAGTTTAATCTAAGGTTGACATATAGGCACAAATTTGTAAATTAGGTAAATGAATGAACAGCGAATGTTAAACTTATATCACAGAGAAGATTAAGGATAAATGCATTTTAAAGTTTAGAAGCAGGGACAACCTGGTGGCTTAGTCGGTTAAGTGTCTGACTCTTAGTTTAGGCTCAGGGTCCGGCGTGGGGCTCTGTGCTGGGGGGTGGAGCCTGCTTAAGAGTCTCTCCCTCTGCCCCCCCACCCCCCGCCCACCATTGTGTGTTTTTGCACATTCTCTCTCTCAAAAATAATAAATAAATAAATAAACAAACAAACAAACTGCTTTAAAGTTTAGAAGTAAACTAAATTATTTAAGTTGAGCACTTGAGAAAAATCATTAAGGAAAGATGAAATAATTAGAGTACACTCATTCTGCTTTGGTTTCTGCATATTTTAATTTTCTATCCAACTACAAATAGAACTCACTTAAAAGCAGTGTAGAAAGGAAATCAAACATTTATTATATGTCTTTAGTGTATCAGGTACTGAAATGGGTTATTTTATATGCTGTTTCATTTTATCACTAACCATATCATGAATTAAGTATTATTATGATCAACATGTTCAGATGATACAGTGATATTCAGACCCTTTAACTGACTTGCCTTAATTTAAAAATCTCAGGAAATGGAGCCAGAATTTAAATCCAGAGCTACAGAAGAAGATATTCACTTGATATACTTAGCCATCCTGGTTGTTAAATATCAACACTGCCTGGGCCAGTCTTAATTCTGAAGTTCATATTATTTCCATTATTTTAAAATACTCTAAATATTCAGTGCTTTTCTTTGACTGGAACTTTTTTAGATGTTGGGATACAGTGGTTAACAAGATAGATATGAACATATGAACCTTGCCCTAAGTAGATTTTCATTATCTTGTAGAGGACTTCATCAAATAAATTATAATACGATGTGTTAAGTAGTATATAAAGTAATTGAGAGTCCTGGGGGCACATCATAGGAATTTTGACCCCTACTTACCATTTTTGGGATTGGTTTAGTCATCACCTAAACCTAGCCTAACACCCTCTACCTAGAGCCTTAGTATACCACATCTGCTTGCATAACATTCTGTATTTGTCTTCTAATACTTAATACTTAACATTACTTGAGAGGGATTTTGTCTTTGCCTAAGCATTATGTCTGGCTCATAGCAAACCTTCAATAACTATTTCAGAACCAAAAACAAAAAAAACAACAAAAAAATAGAATCAGGGTCTAAAACTGCAGCAAAAGAGAGCAGTTTTAGGTAAGATTTTAGGTATTATGATGAGAAGCGATGGAGATTTCCTTGTAAAGTAGGAGGCAAGTTTATCTTTTAAGAATGAGGAAGATTGTGTAGGATTTATTTATAAAGGTTTAGAATGATCACTGTGCAGATGCAAGAGGAAAGAGAAAGAATACATAAAAAGGATAGCCTTGAAGATGTGCTAACAGCTCCTCTGAGGTTGGAATCTTTGAACGTGTAGTGGTACCAATAGGCATTGTCTACATAATTTCCTTTAAGAATCGGCAACTCAAATGCAAGAAATCAGGGATCAAGCCTATATTTGTTAGGAATGCTCTTGGCCTCAATTAATTGGAAAGATAAATAGTAGTTTGAACTTGTAAGGGTTAATTTTGTCATGTATCCAGAAACATATATATAGAATAATGATGATTCCTAAAGTTAAAAACAAAAAACGTCACTCCTCAAAATGTTACTTTGAGTCCTTCCCTGCATATCAATTTGAAATGGTTTTTCTTGTTTTTTTCTAAAATCTTGTTTTGTACAATGCTTTTTAAATTAAAATTGATCATTAAAATAAAAATTTAGAAGGAAAATATCTCTCTGTGTTGTTTCCAAAACATTTTTTGGTTCATGCTGAATGTTATTTAGTACCAGACAACACTTGAACATCATTAAGGAACCCAGGACATAAAAAGAACTGATTGTACACTTTAAATAGGTGAATTTTGTGGTATGTGAATTATATCTCAATAAAGCTGTCAAAGCAAAAGAAATGAACAGAAAAATGGGAACTTCCTTCCCTACATATAGCAAAACTTAAAGAATAGGAAAAAAATGACTATTCGTTGTATAAGTAATGTATCAAGAGGTTTCTTAAAAAGTGGTTTCTGATTCTGGGGTGGCAGGGAAAGGCAAATTATGGTAGATGAGGCCTAATCTTCTGCCAAGACTATTAAGTAAGTGAAGCTTATATTTTTATACCAGATTCTTCTTCAACCATTTGTATAATATATGTAATAACTTGCTCTGATCTCACAACACTTTCCGCCTTGCTCTTTTCTTTCTTTGCATTTTTGTCCTCCTAGTTCACAAAAGGGGAAAAAAGAAAAAACCAAGCAGAAACCTACTCAGAGTTGGCTAAAATTGTTTTCTCTACTTGCTTCATAATTTCAGTTTAGCATGCTTCAATAAGGATTTCATCTCTTCCACTATCCTAATGTTGTTCATAGATCACCAATGACTTCCGTGTTAAAATCCAGTGTCAATTTCTCTATTCTCCATACTCGAATCCTAAGCAATATCTAATACAAGCAACTGTTCTGTTTTTCTGGAAACATAAAAGTCACCAATTTTGATCCAGTTACTTGGTCAGTCTTGATCACTACCTTTCTCTTATTCCCTGTATCAGTGAGTTCTACCTATTTCACCTCTAAAACATATGGAATCAGTCCACTTTTCTTAGAGCCTTACTTCTACCCAAGACCAAAACATTATCTCTTTTCTCAAATCTATTCTTTTCACTGTAATATAATGTGTTTTTAAAATATATACTTTGTTGAATTATACCATTCATACAAAAAAAGTGTGAAGATTGTAGATGAACAGCTCACAAATTATCCCAAAGTAAGTGTACTTGTATAACTACATTCAGGGTAAAGATGAATCTCTTCCTCTCACTCATTATCTGTCACAGTTATTAGGACCCTTGAAGAACATTGCCTGCCCCAGAGAAGCTACCTCATGGCCACTCTCAATCTAGATCCCTTTGATCCAGAGCTAACTGCTATCTTAACTTTTAACACTGCAAATTAGTTCCACCTGTTTTAAAACTTTATTTAAATGGAATCATATAATATGTATTTTTTAAATCAAGATTTTTGGTATGTTTCTGAGATTCAAGTTTTGTGTAGCAGGAGTTTGTTCATTTTTATTGCTATGTCGTATTTTATACTGTGAGTACACCATATTTCACTTTTCTGTTCCACAGTTTATAGATATTTGAATTTATAGTTTCTGGCTACAAATCTTGAGCATATCTTGAACTTATCTATTGAGATAGGTAGATAAGATATTAGATATAGATATTTGTGTCATATATATACCTAGAAGTACATATGTTCAAACTTAGTAGATAGTGAAAAGCAAATTGCCAGTCGACATACCAGTTGGCAACCCAACCAGCTGTGTATGAGAGTTCAGGTTGGTTTATATTCTTGCTAACACTTGGCATGTTAGTCCTTTTAACATTGACTTTGCTGATAAGTTTAAAGTGGTATCTCATTGTACTTTTAATTTGCATTTCCTTTATGACTCTTAAGTTTCAGAACCTTTTCATATTTATGGATCATTTGGATTAACTCTTTTGTGAAATACCTGTTTAAGTCTCTTGGCTGTTTTTCTATTAGCTTCTCTGACTTTTTTCTAATTAATAGTAGGTCTGTACCAGAAATCCTTCCTACACTTACTACCTGTCATACTGGTCTCATTTTTGCCCTTCACGTAGACCCAAATTTTCTTCTTTTCAAGGCTCAATAGGCTGTGTCTTCAATTTTCAACTTTCAGCTCAAATGTCATCTTTCATGTAAACCTTCCTCGACCATCTCATCTCCCCCAGTGTGCACATCATTCTATTATATCATCCTGTTTTTTTTTTCCTTAAGCATCTATCAACATCTGAAATTTTATCTTGTTTATTGGTTTGCTTATATATACTGTCCACTTCCTTTCTTACTGGAGTGTTAAGTCATGCTTAAGTCTTTTTTTTTCCCCAGTTTTTTTTTATTATGTTATGTTAATCACCATACATTACATCATTAGTTTTTGATGTAGTGTTCCATGATTCATTGTTTGTGTATAACACCCAGTGCTCCATTCAGTACGTGCCCTCTTTAATACTAATCACCAGACTAACCGATCCCCCCAAACCCTCAGTTTGTTTCTCAGAGTCCATAGTCTCTCATGGTTCGTCTCCCCCTCCAATTTCCCCCCCTTCATTCTTTCCTTCCTCCTATCTTCTTCTTCTTTTTTTTTTAACATATAATGTATTATTTGTTTCAGTGGTACAGGTCTGTGATTCAACAGTCTTACACAATTCACAGTGCTCACCATAGCACATACCCTCCCCAATGTCTATCACCCAGCCACCCCATCCCTCCCACCCCCCCACCACTCCAGCAACCCTCAGTTTGTTTCCTGAGATTAAGAATTCCTCATGTCTTTCTCTGATTGACTTATTTCGCTCAGCATAATACCCTCCAGTTCCATCAACGTCGTTGCAAATGGCAAGATTTCATTCCTTTTGATGGCTGCATAATATTCCATTGTATATATATATACCACTTCTTCTTTATCCATTCATCTGTCAATGGACATCTTGGCTCTTTCCATAGTTTGGCTATTGTGGACATTGCTGCTATAAACATCAGGGTGCACATACCCCTTCGGATCCCTACATTTGTATCTTTGTGGTAAATACCCAGTAGTGAAATTGCTGGATCGTATGGTAGCTCTATTTCCAACTGTTTGAGGAACTCCATACTGTTTTCCAGAGTGGCTGCACCAGCTTGCATTCCCACCAACAGTGTAGGAGGGTTCCCCTTTCTCCGCATCCTCACCAACATCTGTCGTTTCCTGACTTGTTAATTTTAGCCATTCTGACTGGTGTGAGGTGGTATCTCATTGAGGTTTTGATTTGGATTTCCCTGATGCCAAGCGACGTTGAGCACTTTTTCATGTGTCTGTTGGCCATTTAGACGTCTTCTTTGGAAAAGTGTCCGTTCATGTCTTCTGCCCATTTCTTGATTGGATCATTTGTTCTTTGGGTGTTGAGTTGGATAAGTTCTTTATAGATTTTGGATGCTAGCCTTTTATCTGATATGTCATTTGCAAGTATCTTCTCCCATTCTGTCGGTTGTCTTTTGGTTTTGTTGACTGTTTCTTTTGCTGTGCAAAAGCTTTTTATCTTGATGAAATCCTAATAGTTCATTTTTGCCCTTGCTTCCCTTGCCTTTGGTGATGTTTCTAGGAAGAAGTTGCTGTGGCTGAGGTCGAAGAGGTTGCTGCCTGTGTTCTCCTTTAGGATTTTGATGGACTCCTGTCTCACGTTTAGGTCTTTCAACCATTTGGAGTCTATTTTTGTGTGTGGTGTAAGGAAATGGTCCAGCTTCATTCTTCTGTGTGTGGCTGTCCAATTTTCCCAACACCATTTGTTGAAGAGACTGTCTTTTTTCCATTGGACATTCTTTCCTGCTTTGTCAAAGATGAGTTGACCATAGAGTTGAGGGTCCATTTCTGGGCCCTCTGTTCTGTTCCACTGATCGATGTGTCTGTTTTTGTGCCAGTACCATACTGTCTTGATGATGACAGCTTTGTAATAGAGCTGGAAGTCCGGAATTGCGATGCCACCAGCTTTGCTTTTCTTTTTCAACATTCCTCTGGTTATTCGGGGTCTTTTCTGGTTCCATACAAATTTTAGGATTATTTGTTCCATTTCTTTGAAAAAAGTGGATGGTATTTTGATAGGGATTGCATTGAATATGTAGATTGCTGTAGGTAGCATTGACATCTTCACAATATTTGTTCTTCCAATCCATGAACTTGGAACTTTTTCCATTTCTTTGTGTCTTCCTCAGTTTCTTTCATGAGTATTTTATAGTTTTCTGAGTACAGATCTTTTGCCTCTTTGGTTAGATTTATTCCTAGGTATCTTATGGTTTTGGGTGCAATTGTAAATGGGATCGACTCCTTAATTTCTCTTTCTTCTGTCTTGTTGTTGGTGTATAGGAATGCCACTGTTTTCTGTGCATTGATTTTATATCCTGCCACTTTACTGAATTCCTGTAAGAACATATTATGAGCAACTATATGCCAGCAGATTAGATAATCTGGAAGAAATGGATGCATTCCTAGAGCTGTATCAACTACCAAAACTGAACCAGGTAGAAATAGAAAACCTGAACAGACCTATAACCACTAAGGAAATTGAAGCAGTCATCAAAAACCTCCCAACAAACAAAAGCCCAGGGCCAGATGGCTTCCCAGGGGAATTCTACCAAACATTTAAAGAAGATTTAATACCTATTCTTCTGAAACTGTTCCAAAAAATAGAAATGGAAGGAAAACTTCCAGACCCATTTTATGAGGCCACCATTACCTTGATCCCAAACCAGACAGAGACCCCATCAAAAAGAAGAATTACAGACCAATATCCTTGATGAACATGGATCAAAAACTCTCACCAAAATACTAGCCAATAGGATCCAACAGACATTAAAAGGATTATTCACCACGACCAAGTGGGATTTATCCCTGGGCTGCAAGGTTGGTTTAACATCCACAAATCAATCAATGTGATGCAATACATTAATAAAAGAAAGAACAAGAACCATATGATCCTCTCAATAGATGCAGAAAAAGCATTTGACAAAGTACAGCATCCTTTCTTGATTAAAACTCTTCAGAGTATAGGGATAGAGGGTACCTACCTCAATATCATAAAAGCCATCTATGAAAAACCCACAGCGAATATCATTCTCAATGGGGAAAAACTGAGAGCTTTCCCCCTAAGATCAGGAACATGGCAGGGATGTCCACTCTCACCACTACTATTCAATGTAGTATTAGAAGTCCTAGCCATAGCAATCAGAAAACAAAAAGAAATAGATGGCATCCGAAATGTCAAAGAATAAGTCAAACTCTCCCTCTTTGCAGATATGATACTTTATGTGGAAAAGCCGAAAGACTCCACCCCAAAATTGCTAGAACCCAAAGAGTATATGTGTTTATAGATGAAGGGAATTTTCTTGAACTTGGAGCATTGCCTGATATTTCTTATGTGCATTATAATTATATTCCTAGTAAGATTATTTAACCCCTAATGATCTTCATTTTCCAAGGTAACTCTAAAAATCACCATTATTGGTATATTGCCTGGAACACCTTTTCCAGTCTAAAATTTACAAGTCCATACAACTTTTTTACAATTTAACTTTTCAACAAGAAGTTACAGTTTGGCAAAATACATTAAATCAAGTACTTTCGGTACACAAGTATTTAAGGCTATTTAATTAGCAGAGACACTGCAGGTTGAAATTTATTGAAGATTTGTAATTTGGTGGTTTATTTGGAAACTTGTTTTCATATTAAAATATTTCTTCAGAATTTTCAATAATTGATTTTAATTGAAGATCTGATATATAAGCTATAATTATGAACAACATGCATAGAAAAATATTAAATCTGATAAACTCTATTCAAAATTTCCTGCAGCTAGCCACCACTTTGATGTATGTAGATCAATATCAAATATTTTTTAGAATGTTTATTTCAAGGATAGATTATGTTGCTAAAATATCTTTGAGAAATTACTTTTTTATATTGTTAATTTTGTCCTTTTACATTTATATTAGCCTTTTGTATTTATTTCCTGTATTCATTTATAAAACTCATGATATTGATGATGTAATTTTATTATATTTATTTAAAACACATATATACTTGCATTCTGTTCTCATTATTCATTGTCATTATGTTCTCTTACATCATTATGAACACTGAATTAGCAAATTCTGAATCCTTGCTCCTAGAAGAAATGCAGAGTTAGATTCCTGCATAACCTCCTGTCACAACATTTTCATTAATCAATCAATACAGAAGTTTATTTTTTTATGTATATAAAGTGTTTAAAGACATTTTATTTAATCTGTACTGTTGATTCATTAACATTGAGCTCATGGCCAACCGCACTATAACTCTTTTTTTTTTAAAGGTTATTTATTTATTTATTTATTTGACAGAGAGAGGGAACACAAGCAGGGGAAGTGGGAGAAGAAGAAGCAGGCTTCCCGCTGAGCAGGGAGCCCGATGTGGGGCTCAATCCCAGGACCCCGGGATCGTGACCTGAGCCGAAGGCAGACGCTTAACGACTGAGCCACCCAGGCACCCCAACACTATAATTTTTGCTTTAACAAAGCTTATCTAGCAGATTTTCTCCTTAAGGCACATCTCTGCCTTCTTGAACTTAAGAATTAAGAATGCTAGCCCTATTGGAGGGGGGACGGGGAGGGTGGACACATCATTTTAAATAATAAAATCACCAATGAAAGCAGTTACTGTAAAAATGTGGCACTAAATAGATCACAAAATGGATACCTCTTTACAGTATGAGAGCTGAAACAAGGCAGAGCATTGCCTTGTGAAGGTGCAGCAAATATTGATATTGGAGATAACAAATAATTTATAGAGAGTAGGCAAAATTGGAAATACAGAATCTGCAAATAATGAGGATCGATGTATAGCTATATAATACAATATAATTTTAAATTATCCAACATAAAAACTTTGAAAAATAGAGCAGAAAACAATTTATAATCTTACTACCATAAGATTTTTTTAATATTTTCCAATTTTTGTCTCTGGTATATATATTTTCAAATATTGCATGAACAGCTGCTCTTTTTGTCTTCCACCCAGTTTGCCACTGGAAAGCCCTCCTCCTCCATTGATGGGTTTTAGTTAGAGCTGTCTTTACCCAATGCTTCAAGGATGGTTATGTGACCTATGCCTAAAAAGTATGATATTCACCAGCTAAATTCACTGATATTGGGATAGAGCCAGAGTGGTGCCATAAGATTTTTGCTAGATTCCTGGAGAAGAGACCCTTGCTCTTTTATACTAGACTTGAATTTGCTGCTACTGTCTTTTCCATAGAATCTAAGACTGAACCTAATACAGAAGGAGGCAGAGTAGAGAGACTAAGAAAAACCAAATCCTAATGAAATAATTTAATTGGTATTGAATTAATATATTTTTGTAAAATTGTATATATTTAAGATGTATAATGCAATATTTTGATATATATGTGTATATATATAGCGAAATTACTGCAGTCAAGCTAGTTAACATATCTATCATCTCATAGTTAACTTTTGTGCTTGTGTGGTAAGAACACTTAAGATTTACTCTTTTAGCAAATTTCAAATATACAAATTATTAACCATAGTCAACATGCTATAAATTAGGTCTCTAGAACTTAAACTCATCCTGTATAACAGAAACCTTGTACCTTTTCACAAACATCCCTATCTCCTTCCCCATCTCTGGTAATCACCATTTTCTCTGCTTCTATGATTTTGACTTTTCAAATTCATTGATAGTCATACAATATTTTTTTTTCTCTGCCTGAATTATTTTATTGAGCATGATGCCCTCTGGGTTCATCCAGGTTCATCCATGTTGTCACAAATGACAAGATTTCCTTTTTCTTTAAGGCTGAATGATACTCCAGTGTATGAGGTATGAATAATGTGAACAGTGCCCCAGTGAGCATGGGAATGCAGATATTTCTTTGAGGTAATTTTATTTCCTTTGGATATATACCTGAAAGTGGGATTATTCGATCATGGAACAAGCAATAGGTTTTGTATATGCCTGCATGCACATGTGTCTATGTGTGCATGCACACTTATGATTGATCTTAGGTGAAAATAACAACTGAATTAATTCCATATAACATTTAAGATCATATTACATTATATGTTAAAAAAAAAGAAGAGGTAACAGGAGGGGAAGAATGAAGGGGGGGAAATTGGAGGGGGAGACGAACCATGAGAGACTATGGACTCTGAGAAACAAACTGAGGGTTCTAGAGGGGAGGGGGTGGGGGGATGGGTTAGCCTGGTGATGGGTATTAAAGAGGGCATGTTCTGCATGGAGCACTGGGTGTTATACGCAAACAATGAATCATGGAACACTACATCAAAAACTAATGATGTATGGTGATTAACATAACATAATAAAAAATATATATATATATAGTTAAAAGCAGGTCAACCTAGAAAATTATGTGTCCAAATTCCAGACTCTTAAGTATTATCCTAAACATCTTTAAATATATATTTTTCGCTTTATTCTAGTATGTTGTAGTATCATATGATTTTGATAGTTACATGTTTAATTAAACTGAAATAATACAATGGTGAGAAATTGAAAGAACAAAATGTAAAAAAAAAATGATCATATGACAACATTCAGTTGCTCAGGTATGAGGGAGGATATCACTGAGTTCACCAAAAGAAGATCAAAAACAAAGAGGTTTCTAGAGGTTTTTTAAGGGAATAATTTTAATGATGGGCCATACAATCCAAGCTGGAGAAAGATATAAAGGAAGACAGGACGGAAGTAATATATTACTTGAAAAATGATTGGTTTTACTGGATTTGTTGGGAGAACCAGAGGATCAGAGAAGCTTGCAATTGATATTTTTGGGGGGTGATATTACTAGGAGAAATTACCTATGGAAGAGAATGGTTAAAGTGAAATGAGTAGAAATAGAGAAGCAGAGTTGAGTATCAGAAGATGACAGAGCTATGGACTGGATGTTAGATGAGAACAAGGTGTTTACATGTCCATCATATGAGTAATTCCATATATAAACTAAATACAAGTAAGTAATTTATAGGTACTTTGTTTAATTTTAGTGTTCAATTTTGCTTTGGTAAAATAAAAAGAGCTTCAGAGTCAAGATCTCTGTCTAAACCTGGGTCTGCTATAAACATGTATCTTAGGCCAAAGGAGAAATATTTTGAAGATGTTTATCAGATGTTTATATCTCCTGCCCCCATCCTACACATACACAACCAAGTCTGTTTCTTCTGCTAGCAAAGAAAAATGGAATGTTCAGCCATCCCTTTCCCTTTTGGGGATAGTTTCAAATAGATGCCCCACCTCTCCATAGTCAAAGCAAAAGTGAAGACCTATCCATGTTTCAAGGTCTTGACCAATCCTGGGAGGGTTAAGCATCCAACTCTTGATTCCAGCTCAGGTCATGATCTCAGGATTGTGAGATGGAACTCTGCATCAGGCTCTGCACTCAGCAGGGAGTTTTCTTGAGATTCTCTCTCACCCTCTGCTCCTCCCCCTACCTCCACCTTCTCTAAAATAAATAAATACGTTTAAAAAAAAAAAGATTCTCTCTCTCTATCCCTCTCTCCCCCACTCCCTCTCTTAAAGGAAAAAAAAAGAATCTCAAAGTCTGAATATATAGGTAGATTATTTTTCCTTTGCTTTGCTATGTGGATGTTAACTTGACCTAAGAATCCCAGCAAATCTTCACTCCGAGGTGTACAGTTGCTTTTCTGGTGGGTGGAAGGTAGAGAGAGTGAATACTGCCAAAGAAGTAGTTCTTTATGGCTTTGAATTCACTACCAACTCCAAATTCAAGATTTTATAGATCCTCACTTAATCTCTAGTATTTTCGACCTCCAGAGCCTACACTATTAGAGCATTTGGTTTGTTCCAACCATAAATCAAACACTTTTCCACCATTCATGCAGTGTCCCTTCTTAATGTTTCCAGTTTATAGTAGTAAACACCCCCTGCTAGTGTTTCCAAAGTCTGTTGGATGACGATAGCATAGTATTCCAATCTCCGGTGGTTTCAATCATAGCCAGTCTAACTATTTCCACCACAGACCTCTTCTTTTGGACCAGGAAAGACACCATCTGTAACAATTAGGTATCTTTGAAGGCTGGATTAGAATGAATTTTTAGCCTGTTACTCTCTGAGAGAATGCCTCTATTTAGTGAAATCATGAAATGCTGCTTAAATCTGGTTTCTATCTATAAATATCTAATCTTGAGCCCTGAATTCCCAACTAAAATTCACTTTCTTTATGCCTTAAAGTAATTCCTAACTTGTGAAAGGTTGGTACTCAACCCCCTGAGTGGTTATGGTATAACCTTATGGTAAGGTAAGGTTTGTGGCTTTGTTTTAGGGTAATGATTTAATACGAGGTAGAATTGAATATTTTACTATTGGCCCAAAATCCCATCTGGTAGTCCTTCAAATATATCTCAAATCTAAGACTTTCTTGTTCCTATCCTAATAAGGCCAGCTCAGTGTCACATTAAAAAAATATAAATTCTATTTTAAAAGCATTGAACGGGAGCCTGGGTGGAATCAGTCGGTTAAGTGTCTTGACTCTTGATCTCAGCTCAAGGTCCTGAGTTCAAGCCCTGCGTTGGCATGGAACCTACTTAAAAATAAATAAGTAAATAAGCATTGAAAATTAAGTCCTTATGAAGTTTCTTAAGGCAGTGGCAGAGGAGGAAGTCCTTCATTTAATACTATGTAAACTAAAATTTTTCTTTACCCACCATCCCAATCTTTCTCCAACTCAATCTCCTTATTGCACTTATCAGTCAGATGATGGCTTTGATACAGAGATGGCTTCTGGTTCTAACAACACACCTCTATCTTTCTTTTGTAATCTCATGTGTTAGAAAAGGCAGAAACTATGTTGTGGGTTTAACTATAAAAGGCACTTTGGGGAAGTCCTTGACACCCATCTATGGAAGCCTTGCTGCAGCAGTAAGAAAGCAGTTTCTGAGAAGCTGGAGAAGCAAGGCGCTAAAGCCTCTACCCGTTTCCACTGAGGAATGGTAACTAAGGTTTATGTAGATGGGGAACAAAAATCCTAATTTTTAGAAAGGCTATATTAGTTTGCTAAGGCTGTCATAAAGTACTACAGACTGAGTGGCTTAAACAACAGAAATTTATTTTCTCATAGTTCTAGAGGCTAGAAGTTTGAAATCAAGGTGTCAGGAGGGTTGATTCCTTTGGAGAGGCTAGAAGTTTGAAATCAAGGTGTCAGGAGGGTTGATTCCTTTGGAGGACCTGTTCCCACCCTCTCTTCTTGGCTTGTAGATGGTCACCTTCTCCCTGTATCTTCACATTGTCTTCCCTCTGTAGGTTTCTGTCCAAATTCCCTCTTTTGATAAGGACACCAGTCATATTGGATTAGGACCCACCCTAATGACTTTGTTTTAACTTAAGAACCTCTTTAAAGACCCTATCTCCAAGTACAGTTACATTCTGAGGCACTATGATTTAGGACTTCAACATACAAATTTGGAGGGGGGACATAGTTCAGCCTTTAACGGTGGCTTTCCAGCTTTTGACTTGGATACTTATGCTTAAAGACAATTTCTAGAATGGTTTTGAGTTGGTTTTTCTTTTCTCCATTTTCACAAACTCTGAAGCCAGTATTAGCTTACTAAAAGAGAAAAACATGCATAATGTTTGAGATACCGAGTGTTTCATCGGAAAACTGAATGCCACTATAAAGTCTTTGTATCCCCTTCTAATGAATGAAATTAAGGGAATTTCAGGGAACAGAGGTAGGATTAATTGTATGACAGCCCATATGTAATTTTATCCTTCTATATTGAGAAGCAGTGGTTGAGACATTTTTCAAATATGACTGGCTATACTTGTTTTCCCTAATGATAAATTTGTAGTAATTCATCACATAGTCTTGTCACTGGAAGTATTTGTTAACAATTTTGAATTAAGGTTTTGGCAAGGTTCTGGGATCACTCAAATCTTTACTACTGAAATATTAATCAGGATGCACTACGCTTCCTAGTGTAAAAACCTTGAAGGAGAAAGTAATTCCTAAACATACAAAGAGGTAACTTGACTGTCTATGTTTTTATCTTGTGTCTCTTCCCTCTGTGTTAATATTTGATAAGGTGTTTCATTTATCTGAGACTTCTAAAGCCATAACCAAAGCTCTCTTTGGGAAAACTGGCATCTTCTAATTTAGAGATCCTCTATGTAGTACCAAAACATTACTATATAGTAGCTAATATACTCTATTACAGATGGCAAAAAAATAAAGGCTAATGCTGCTTGGGTTTCATTTCTTAGAATGCTCACCATGTTGACTTTTGTTTGTATTATGTGACCAGTGATTTCACTGAAAACCTGCACGATTCATTTTTAGTTGTAGAGTCAATTGACCTTTGTGAAGTATATACCTATGGAGAGTGGGCATTTGACTTGTTTTAACCTATTAGGATTTTGTGTTTTATTTTGTATTAAAGAAAAATTCTGGAAGAAAATAGGTGATGCTGAGTAGGCTGGTTTTTTGGGTGGCTTCTTTTAGTCAGGCTTTCTGTACATTGAGATGTTACGTGATTCATGAACCTGAATCTGAAGCTCTTCAATTCTAAAATCGCCATTAGAAGCCTTTCTTATTTGAGCCCAAGCCAAAGTGCTCTCATTGTTGCTTTTCTAAAAGTTTGGGGTGGGGGGAACCGACAGGTTCACACTTTTTATAATGAGGGAAGAGCATTTTGCCTACCTTATAAAAATGTGATTCAGTGTCTGTCTTTAAAACTGGGTTTTAAAAATTGGATAGTACACATAATAGCAGGAGTGAGCCACTTTTATGGGTATCCTATAATTTTATAATTATTAATCTAAAATTAAAATTATGTACTCTTTCTTTCAGAAAACCTACAGAGTACGTGCCACCCTATACACAAACTACATAGTGAGTTGGATGGGCTCTCCCATAGCCTTTGAGATATATTATAAGGTCTTAGCCATTATCGTGTCTCTCCTGAGTCATATTTGAATTTTATTTTGTGCATTTTGGCTGGTTGGTATTGGTGGTATAGGACCTACTATAATATAGATTATCTCTGCTTCTGTATTTGTTACTAGATCAAACCAGTCTTCTTTTTCCCCTTCTAACTCTCTTTGATAATGGAATATACTGTATGTAATCATACACTTTGTATTAATATATTCAAAATCATCAATCTGTTTTGTACTTTTTATGTTGTTGAGTAGTAATAATCAGGCTTGTATTAGCATATTAAATTTAGTCTTTTACAAAATTTCAAAAACAGTATGAACAGAAGCTTCCCTGCTTTTCTAAAGCTTTTCTACTGAGTATGTTCACTCCATACAATATACATTCTAAATATTAATCCATATGTCTATATACTGAAAATATTCATCTCTTTCTCTTTCTTGCCTTTCAACTTATTTTACGGTTTTAATTTTTTTTTAATTTTAGTTCCACAGAAGATTTAATCTCAGTGTTTTCAAGTTTATCAATCTTTTAATGACTTCTGTGTCATACATACAAATACATTTATACTTCAACATTACACATTTATTTTGTAATTTGATAATTTTTTACATTAGTGTTTAGTCAGTCTGGAATTTACTTTTATAAATGGTGCTAGATTGAGATGGAACTTCATTTTTTGTTGTAAAAAATATAAATGAATGTTGAATTTCTCACATGTTTTAGGCTAGCAAATATGATGATGATTATATAGTTTGCCTTGTGTAATCTGTAATGTGACATGTCTTTAGAAGCAGTGCTGGTGGCCAAGCAGCACACATATCAGACCTGCTGGAGCAGTATTTGCTAGAAAAAGCATAGAAGAATAGGGGTCAGTACCTGAGTGGTGAGTCACCATTGCCTCATTCCACTCTAACGCAGAGCATAGCAATCTATTTGGGCCATGTGACAGATTCCATTAGAGAGACCTTGACCATTAAACTATGAACTTTTAATCAGTAATTAGACAAACACCAGCTCCTCCCCTGGCATGATCAGGAACCAGAATACAGTAGTAATATGATGTGGCAGAACTTTGATTCCAGCACTATCCTGACAGCATGGCATTCAAGATTGATGAAAAGTCCCAGCCCAGCTGAAATCTAAGACTTCTGGTTATGAATATAGATGCTGCAAGTTAGGGTAACCTGGATGGCTCAGTCGGTTGAGCATCTAACTCTTGATTTCAGTTCAGTTCGCGATCTCAGGGTGTTGAGATTGAGCCCTGCTGTTGGGCTCTGTGCTCGGCTGGAAGTCGGCTTGAGATTCTCTCTCTCCCTCTGCCTCTGCCCCTCCTCCCGTGTGCGCTCTCTCCCCCCTCTAATATAAATAAATAAATCTTTAAAAAAAAAAAAAAAAGATGCTGAAAGTTAGCAGGATTGCCATGCCAGTAGGCCACACCAGTTGGCCACATCAGTATACATGGTGGATTGTGTTAACCCTAGCCCCTTCCCTGACATGAGTACCATTGGAAGTGGCAATGGGGTCCAAACATTATGGCTGACCAGTATTGACTGCCTTATGCTCTGAGCTATAGCCAGTTTCTGTGGAGCTTTGTAAGATGCCACATTTTTGGTAGGCCATGTTGCAGGGACCATTCTTGCAACTAATTAATTTTTACTTCTCATTGCCTATTTGGCCATGATCAGTTTTTTTCTTAATGTTCTAATGGATATGATTTACTTTACAGATCTGATCTGCTTTAGCTAGGATTTTTAAAACTACTTTCCTAAATGCATAGTTTTTCCTTTTCTTACACTCTCCTTATCTGGCTTTTTAAATTTCCTTTTGAGTTAAAAATATTCAAGATATGCTCTAGGAGCTTGTACATTTTTTTAAGTTTCTTTAGTTATGTTTCTAATATAATTTATTCCTGAATTTTCTCTTGTTCAGGAACTAGCTTTTGTTTTATTGACTGTTATTGACTTAGGTTTGTGTACACTTCCCAAATTCATATGTTGGAGCCCTAAGCCCCAACGTGGCTGTATTTGAAGATGGGGCCTCTAAGGAAGTAATAAAGATTAGGTGAGGTCCTAAAAGTGGGAGCCTGATCTGATAGGATTAGTATCTGTATAAAAAGAGACATCAAAACCTCATTCTCCTTCTGCAAGAGAAAGAACATAGTGAGAAGATAGCTGTCTATAAGCCAAAGACTTCCAGCCTGCAAAACTATGAGAAATAAATTTATTTTCTGTTGTTTAAGACTGTTATATAAAAGGTACCTGGGTGGCTCAGTTGGTTAAACATCTGACTCTTGATTTCGGCTCAGGTCATGATCTCAGGGTCTTGAGGTCGAGCCCTGTGTCAGGCTCCATGCCTAGATTCTCTCTCTCTCTCTCCCTCTCCCTCTGCCCCTCCCCACTGCTCTCTCTCACAAAAAAAAAAAAAAAAAAAGACTTATTTAAGCCACCTAGTCTATGGTGATTTTTGTTAATGGACGTCTGTATTGATCAACTCTATTAATTCTTTGTTTTTTCTTTATTATTTGGGGTTTTTTTCCTTGTTTCCTAGTTTATAAATTTCTCTTATACATCATTTTTTAAGTTTGGCTTGCATTCTGTGAAAAACCCTTAGTTCAGTCTTGCAGCTCACTGATTTTTTTTTTAACCGTCTTGACAGCATATTGATTTTTTAAATTTCAGTGGTCAGATTTTAAATTTCCATGATATTCTGTTGGTTCTTTTTAAAAAATGAATATTCTTCCATATCTTTTTGCAGTTATTAAATATTTTAAAATGCTGTCCTTTTCACTTTATTAAGCTTATGTTTTATAGGTACTGAGTTCTTCCTTTTGTTGGACTTGTTTCCTCTCTTTCATATTGGCTTTTCTCTTTGATTATTGTGATTGAGTCCTCAACTGTGTATTTGAGGTTGTTTATGAATTGTCTGTTTATATAAGCTTTTCTCCCTGTATGGAAGGAGGAGTGTGGGATAAAACTTCTGGATGGAGTGAGCCAGTAGCTGCTTTTGGCTTTTGGATAGTAACAACTCTCCATTCTTACTGAGTGTTGTTAGCCTCCTAAAGTTTCTGTTGTACCTCCCCCCCGCCCCACACCCCCAGCATTGGCTATCTCTGCTCTGCGTGACAATAGACATTTCCCTTGCTTACTGCCTGGCCCAAAGAGCAATGACCCTGTAATGCTCTACTTTAGTGCTCCAACCAATCACTCTCTTGGCTGTCCGAGATCCCTCCTGTATTCTTTATCTGACATTTGTAGGCTTAGCACACCGTTGGACCAACTTTCATCTTTGTAGGAGTTTTCTTCTGTGCATGTTTTAGGCTGTGGCTTCCTTCTCTACTTTCCCATCTATTTTCTTTCATGGAAGGATTCCTCATGGTATCTGAAGATCTGAGGATATTGCCTTTTCTTTATTATTATATTTTAGGAGATATGACAATACCCTCTTCTGTACTTTTCAGGCTCGTAGGGTCAGATGAAAAGGCTTGGCATATAATCAGTCTTCCTTCTTGAACCAATGTCCAAGATAGCTACTACATTTTAAAAATTGCTTTATTTTGATATAATTTCAGACTTCAAGAAATGTTTTGTGAAGAAGAAAGAATTTCCAGTTACTTTATAATCTGCTTTCCCAAATATTTCCAAATGTTAACAATTGGAAATAATAATTTGGGAATATATATCAAATATATGTTTGAGAATACATATTGAATCATTTAAGAGTAAGTTATAGTGATATCACTGAAAATAGCAGAAGAAGGAACTCTAAAAAATATGTTCCTCCACTAAAGCAGTGTTTAAACTGGCAAAAACTGTTAGAATTAACATTTTTGGAAATCCAGAATCTAATTTTAAAATCTAATAAAAACTTGACAATACCTAGAAGAGTGCTTAATAAAGAATGAAGCTGCTGATTTCAGTAAGTGAGCCATGTGACATTTTGAATTACCCACTGTATTTAGTCAGGGTTCTCCAGAACAAACAGAATGTATATATAGAGAGAGAAACATTTATTTTAAGGAACTAGCTCATGTGATTGTGGAGAGTTGGTGAGTCTAAAATCTGAGGGGATAGGCCAGTGGGCTGAAGACTTAGAGAAGAATTGCATTCCAAGTCCAAAGTCTGCTGGAAAAATTCCTTCTTGCTTGGGGGAAGTCAGTTTTGTTCTATTAAAGCCTTCAACTGATTAGATGAGGCCCACCCACATTATGGAGAGTAATCTGCTTTACTTGACCATCAATTTAAATGTTAATCTCATCCAAAAACATCTTCACAGAAACATCCAGAAAATATTTGACCAAACACCTGGGTTCTCAGGCCCAGCCAGTTTGATACATAAAACTATCACACCCACCTACTGTCCCCCATTTCCCAGCTCACAGGTCGAGGTGGGGATGGCAGCTTGCATTCTTGATTAAGCTGGCTGGTGCCAGAGGGGTTGACCACACACAGCAAAGAATACAGTCTTTCAAAGAGGAAGTTACAGACATGAGCCCTCTCTATTGCTCGATACTTCAGTGTGCATTTCCAAACACAAGGAATTGTTTTTATTATTACATGACCATAACATAGTTATCAAAATCAACAACTTAACTTTGATGAAATACCATTAGTATATGGGTCTATTTTAAAGGCTCTTGTTACATATTACAATATTTCACTCTCAAAAGTTTCTATCAATTTACACTTTTGTCAGTAGAGTATGGCAATTTCCAATAACTCTTTACCATTTTAAAATTGTAGATTTATATATATTTTTTAAAGATTTTATTTATTTATTTGACAGGAAGAGAGAGACACAGCAAGAGAGGGAACACAAGCAGGGGGAGTGGAAAAGGGAGAAGCAGGCCTCCCATGGAGCAGGGAGCCCAATGCCGGGCTTGATCCCAGGACCCTGGGATCATGACCCGAGCTGAAGGCAGATGCTTAATGACTGAGCCACCCAGGCGCCCTGATTTATATGGTTTTAAACTTTGCTGAATTGATATGCACTTCTTCAGATTCATTCCAAGGATCCTCTATTTCTTTCTTTTTTTAAAATATAGATCTCATCTCCCTCCTCTGTATTTTGGTTTTTCTTTTTCTTCATGGAATCTTCTCAAGAATAAAAAATAAAAATTCCAACTCTGGGAGTATTCTAAACTTGACTGTTCCTTGTACAAAAGCATTTTTATCTATTACTGTTCTCTATTACATACACTTATTTTTTTAAAAAAAACATCTTTACAACCTCTCTATAACATTAATTTTGGAGATAAAATTATGAGAGGTTAAATGACTTTCCCAAAGTTATACAACCAGTAATTGGTAGACTCTGGACTCCTCTTAGACTTTCTGACTTCAGAGCTGATACCATTATTGAGCTGGTTAGGTGGGAAGGACAGTGACAAACTCAATCAACATTTGCCAAAGGGAATTTATATCTGCTACATTTAATTGTCTTGAAGATAGTGATAAAAACATCTTTCATGAGAGATTATACAAGGTATCAGACTGAAGGCTCTGGATGGGGATCAAAGGTAATGAAGAGTGCTAGATGTTAATGATGGGCAATAAATGTACCTTCTAGTCTAATATGATTGCAAGGTTAAGGGAGATTATGTATGAACTGAAAACAGAATAAACAGTGAAAACCAGCACCTACAAAGCAAGTAAGGCTTAGCAAGTCTTTAGAGCTGACAAGACTCAAGAAAACAGATGTGATGAAAGGGTGGCTAATGAAATTTGGACTCTGATATGTGGTTAAAAAGAACAAAGCACAGGAGCTGATAATCCAGCAAGGGGAGTAGAGGATTTTTGAGGAAGAACAGCCAGAATGGATAAATCAAGACATACTAAAGCAGGACAACTTTTAGAGATCATCTGGCCTTATTCTTACATTACAGGTAAGGACCTCTTGAGATTACAGAGCTACAAGTTGTATAACCAAGATTAGAAGCTACATTTTTGATGCCAAGCCCTGATCTTTTTCTCCTGCCTCTTAAATATTATGAAATTATAATCCATAACATTAAAATTATCTTATTACTTGAGATTCTCTTTGGAAGTTGAAAATTGAAATTATGATCCTAAAATGATTGAAGTCTAAAGACCTTGCTACTGATACTATTACTTTTCTTCAACCCAAAAGAGTGGCATCATCTGGGGTAGCCTGCGTTAAAAATGGAAACACTTCCTATAACAGCAGTTTTGGAGAACAGAAGAATAATAACAACTTTTTTCATTTGGAAGAACAATCATTATTTTTCTCATTCACATACAAACAATAAAAACAGTTTCCGTTATAAGCAGACATTTATCTTCATCCCTATTCTGTATGTATCTTTTCACACTGTCTCATTAAATTCTCATATTGTTCAGAACTCCTTGGATATGTTTTAATTTTACCATCTGGGATTCATCAGTCACAAAATACATATACATTGTAATAAAAATGGATGCTTCACAAGGATTCATATTGGCTGTAGTCCATCTTAAAGGCCTTTGTTCTGTTAAACAATGGAACTGTGGACAGTTGATCTTATTAATTTTTTCAAACTCTACTACAACATTCTAAATTAACATTCATGGAGTACATAAATCTTTGGAGAATTTATGTCAAATCCATGTAGATTTTTCTCATTTTCTTTTCTTTAGCTTATAAATTTTACTTTAATGCTACAAATATACCTATAATAGTAATTATACTGCATAAAATTGTTTAGAAGTGTTTAGTGGGGTTCTACAGACCTTGGTGGTCTCTTTAATAAATTTAATTTAACTAGTAGTGCATTGTAATGTATTGTTATAAATAAAAAATTGCTCACTAATCTCTTTTCCATCTGTTGGCTAGTTCTAGATGCTCCACAGAAATATAGAAGACATTGAGCAAAACTAGGGAAATGATAGGAAAAATTCCTACATGTTAATTATTTAGCCATTTGGGGATCAGAAAACAATGTTTTCATCATCAACTCCTTCATTGTTGGAGTGACAAAAATAATGTGTCTGCCCTTAGAGAGCTCACAATTTAATGATGGGAAGTATGAGGAAACACTATAATATGAACCAGAATGCTGTAACTACCAGAAGTTAAGGGAAGCCAAGCAGGGAGAAATTGCTGCTGGTTGGGGATATCCAGAAAGACTTCTTGATAGAGATGGTATTTGAAGTGGATCTTGAAAGTCAGCAACTTACAGGTTATGGTAGAGTAAGAAGGATAGCATGCACAAAGATATAGAGACACATTGGGTATGTTTGGAAAATATCAAATAATGTAAATTAGATGCAGTTTGAAAGACTAATAGAAGAAAGTAATACTAGCAATCATTTAATGAGCACCTACTGTGTGCTCTGCTTCTTGCTACATACCCTACATGCATTATTTTATTGAACTAAGAACATGCTATGAGGCAGGTACTAGTATTATTATCATCTTTTAAATGAAAAGATATTAAATGATTTTCCCAGGTTATAGAGCTATTAAGTTGATGTTCTTAGATCTTAATCTAGGTCTGACTGGTACTAAAACCCATACCCTTAACCACTACAATACAAAGTTATATTGTGGAGATTTCAGATATAAATTGGGGACCTTATTTCCAATGATGTTAGCAATGGAAAACAATATATATTTTTTTTAGAAAGAGGACCAATTATTAAGAGTTTCTAAGATTAACCTATTATCAGTGAGTTGAAAGAATAAATGTGGGGAGAGAGAGAAAGTAGACCAGCTGGTAGTAGGCTTCTTACAGCAGTCTGAGTGAGCTAATGAACTGAGCTGGGTTTATAGGTCAGTAAGATTGAAAAGGTAGGAACATACACAGAGACCCTTTAAGAAAATTTTTTTTCAGAATTCTTTATTTTATTTTTTTATTAAGTTAGCCACCATACAATACATCATTAGTTTTTGATGTAGTGTTCAATGATTCACTAGTTGCATGTAACTAACAAAATGACAAGTATTTAAATGGAGGGGATGAGGAAGTAGGCAGTTTTAAAGTTGACCTTGGGTGAAATTCAAGCCCAAGTAGCAATAATGGGGAAGAGAAACTTCTGAAAGAAAAGAAAACTCAATTTGGCCCAAGTTCAGGGTGCCTGAGGAGCACCCAGTTGACACTGTCAAAATTACTTGGAATGTAGGTGTGAAGGTGAGACTTGAGCTGGAGATTTGGCAGCTATTTGCATAGGAGAGAGTGTCAAAGCTATTTTAGTGAATTTTAAATTCACTAAAGCTATTTTAGCTATTCTCTTCCCCAAGGAAGAGAATAGAAAGAGAAATTTGAAGGCAGACTTTGAGAAAGGCCTACATTTAGGGACTAGGGGGAGAAAGAAGAACTAGTAAAAAAAATCAACGTTGAAGAACAATCCTTTCGAGTGGGTGATTAGAAAATCTCTGGTCTCCTTTAAAAGAAACATTTGGTAAAAGGCAGATGGTCAGGCATTTAAAAATAAGTAGATGCCTAGGATTTCTGGCAAGTAGTTGATGCTCTGACTTCCTGTTGTGTGACTCTAGAACTTTTCTCTAGAGAAACAGATCCATACTTCAAATTACCTATGTAGTAAATTCATAGGCATCTTAAACTCAAGACCAAAAAGAATGTATTAGTCCTGGTCCCCAAAACTCAAACTTGTATTTATGTCCTCTATTTGATTATTAAACTATTTGATTATTAAGCCTATTCAATTATTAACTCCACTGTTCATTTGCCCTAAACAGAAATCTTAAATTCATCTGCCACTATCTTCCCTTCCTTATCCCTAGGAACCTTCCACTTCCAAAACCAACATAGACTTGATAATTGCTATAGACTGAATGTGTCTCCCCAAAATGTGATGGTGTTAGGAGGTGGAGCCTTTGGGAGGTGAATAAGTCGTGAGGGCAGAATTCTTATGAATGGGATTAATGTCCTTCTAAAAAAGACCCTGAGAGATGCCTTGCCCCTTCTACCATATGAAGTTACTGCAAACAAAACAAAACAAAACAAAAAAACAGCCATCTATGACAAGGAAAGGGACTTTGACCAGACAATGAATTTGCCAATGCCTTGATCTTGGACTTTCCAGCCCTCAGAAATGTGAGAAATAAATTTCTGTTATCTCTAAGTCACCCAGTCTACGGTACCTTTGTTATAGCAGCTCAAATACCTACTGCTTAGCCTTACTTCAAGGACTTCCACTCCCTGCATTTGTACCAAGCTCCTCAAGTGCCACAGATTCAGTTCCAGTGAGTTCCTGTGGTGCAGGCCACAGTAGTCACCCCACCAGAGGGTACAGGCAGCAGATTATGCTGCATCCATGTGGTGCTGTCCATGTGTCATCGCTGCCAGGACACAGGGTGCACAAGCCATGAGATCATAGCTACTTCTACCTAGATTTCCTGGTGCATGACCCAGGTGGAAAATCCCTGCAGAGGCAGAGTCACCCCAGAGAGAGAGCTACCACTATAGCACTGCTCAGTGGAGCTGTGGGGCTGGGGCTGCCCTCATGATTGGAGCCAACTGTGGGCAATTACAGTCTAGGAGAACCACGGGCATGTGACTTTAACGTTTGAGAGCTATGGTGTGGGCTGCTCCAAGCAGACTCATAGGGTTGGGAGCTGTCCAAAGCCATGGGCAAGGCCATCTATAGCCTTTGGGACCCAACCCCCATCTGTATCACCCTTTGTTACATTTGTCCAGTATTTTATGGAACTTAGTTTTATCTGTTTCTCTGTCTGAACTCAATAGGAGAGATTGTTTCTTGTTCATCTTTTGTTCACAATACTGAAATCCATGCCTGACATTTAGTAGAAACTCACTATATGTTTGAATTAATGTTCAAAGTCAATCATTTATTTAACAAATATTTATTGACTATCAAGTGTGTAATACACTGAACGAGGAGTTCAATATAGGGTAATAGTTAGTACTCTCATTATCCCCAGATAAGGGACCAAAGGTTTTAGAGTGGTTAACTCATTTGTCTAGTAAAAAGTGGTAGAGCTATCTGACTGAAAATTGAGTGTCTGTGACCATTTATAACTATTACCTTGAATGAAGGAATAAATAATATACAGCCTGAACTTAAGGCTGTATAATTCTGGATAGCTGTTTTATGTTTTTTATTTTCAAATTTAATTTTTAAATTTTCTTCTGATTTCTGTAGTTCTATGTTAACTAAGTCATGAAATCAGAAATTAAAAAGAAGTCATGTAAAGCAAGTGTTAATGCTTAGCATAGCTTCACATTTGTCAGTATCTTTATAATCTATAGTGTGAACTACTGAGGCATAATTTTATAGGGACCCCCTTTAAAGACTCTAGAAGTTTCCAGGGGTGCCTGAGTGGCTCAGTTAGTTAAGCATCTGCCTCTGGCTTAGGTCATGATCCTAGGGCCCATGATCCTAGGGCCTTGCTCAGTGGGGAGCCTGCTTCTCCCTCTCCCTTTGCCCCACCCCACAATTCATGTGGTGGGGGGGCATGTGCATGTGTGTGCGGGCACACTCTCTCCCAAATAAATAAAATCTTTTTTTGTTTTAAAGACTCTAGAAGTTTCCAGACCACATTATCTTTTCCCCCTTCATTTGCATCTTCTGTATGTGGTAGTAATTTTGAAAAACAGCAAAGTGTTGGAGAAGAGGTAATAGAGATAATGAGAATCTGGTTTGAAAAGAGTGTTTTGTAATCTGTATTATAAATTCGATTAGCCTGAATAAACTGTGTCAAATCTAAAATACCAAGAGGTTTAAGTTAGATGCCATTGAAAATGAGTATCACTATCATTTAAGTAATAACGACATTTCCTTAGTGTTAATTTATCTTCTCAGTATTATCCACTGTGAGACCCAACTTCCTAAGAAAATCTGCAAACTTTATCTACCATTTAAAAGTAATCTTTTAATCCCCTTCACCTTTTATAATAGGCTATCATAATGGATTTTCCTAAGCTTTCCATTGAAATGGTACCATAAACTTGGAGTACTTTCTCCATTATAGCAGTCCAATAGTTGCAAGATGGACAAAATCCTAGGCAGTTGAGTAATAGATAGCAACCATTTTTCACTTTCCTTTCTATCTCTTATACAATAATTATTTGCATTATTAGTGTTCTCTTCAATATGCTATTTGTAGAAATATTTTAAAGTTTTCTGAGGAATAATTTAATCTAGATAATATAATCTATAAACCTGTTCAACTAGTTAATTATAACTCAAATACATTGCAGTGTGGTAAAGCTAAATAGATAGCTGAAGAGCACCTCTGTGAAACACTCTTAGTTGTGGTTCTTCTCACCTTTCCAGCAGGAGGCTTCACATCACTATTAGGACATATGATCTGTTTATATGTGATCTGAGCGGGGATTCTAATATCAATTTGATATTAAATATTATTAAGTCCTATTTTTCTTATTTATTAAATAAAAATAAATAGAAGTTCCTTGAATGAACTTGTAATGGATAATCTCTATTTCTAGAACTGTACCCAACTCCTTACCCTCAGCTTATTTGTTACACAATCTCCCAATACCTGCCTTAGACTTAGAATCTTCCACACCTGTCTTTATATTTGATTTGGGAGTTGGTAACTTTTCACCCAGTAGACAACATCATGTCCTCCTCCTACTATTTTCTTTGCAGCTCACTGTGGGGGCTTGTGGAGGATGGATGATTGTGTCCTGAAACATAATTAGAGGACAGCCTTGACAGAAATAACCTTAATTTCTTCTGTTTTTGATGACTAGATTTATGCTTCAATATTGTCAAAGTCACAAGATAAAGATGTCTGCTATTACTACTACTGTTTAATATTTTCCTAGAACTAACATAAAAGTAAAGAAAATAAAATACAAAGGATATCAGCAAGATGGCAGAATAGAAGACTCTTGACTTTCCTTCCTCCTGTAGATGCACTGAACAAACAGCTACACACAAATCAATTTCCTTGGAGAGAAATACGGAAACTAGTTGAGTGACTCCTACACATCAGGTGACTGAGAAAATACACACAATGAAAAGAGTAGGAAAAGTTGAGACACACTCATCCCATAAACTCCTGGCATAGCAATTTGTAATCAGGAGGGAATCCCCAACTGCCAGCTTTTCCCTGAGGAGCAAAGGGTTTGGACCACATATCTAGCTCCCCAACTTTTGTTGTTGCTACACAAGGACTGGCTCCCAAGTCACCTAGCTCTGAAAGTCAGTGTAGCTCAACATTCATGAGTCCCTCAGGACCATATTAAACAAAGAGGAGGTTTTAAACAGAAGTGTGAGTACTTACCGTGACTATACCAGTGGGCTCAGCGCAGAGAGAACAGGCAAAAACACAAGGCTACCAATTTCCCCTTTGAAAGGATATGACTGGACACTAACAGCTCCTGCCTAAGGGTCGAGTTTCTTTTTCTTTTCTTTTTCTGAGCATAGAGCTTCTAATCAACCTTCATCCAGAAGTTGACTGTGCTCCTCTAGGGGCCTGAAAAGGATTGTGGGCACTTCAATAATTTGCTTTCCCCTCACTCACTCCAGTGATAAAAACAGGTATCCATTTTCTCCCTGGAAAGAGCTTGTCCGTACATCTAGCATCCCAACTTTTATTACTGCCACCTGACGGACTGGTTTCCAAATCACCTAGCTCAGAGTGCCAAAAGGGCTTGGCATTCACAAGTCCTCCTTCACCACTAAAAACAAAGAGGCAGTTTTTAAGAGATGCATAAGTACTTCCTGCTGCTATTCCCCCACCCTTAGAACAGAGGGAACAGACAAAAACAAAAGACTCCAAATTCTCCCTAGAAGGGATTTGACTACATATTTTCCCAGCTGCTACCCAAGGGTCAGGCTTCTAATTATCCTGCATCTGGGAGCTGATGGGGCACATGATTAATAGTCTTATGGAAGCCTGAGCAGACATGTCAGAACTTTGTGCCTTTTCCCTCCAACTCACCCCATTGGTAAAACTGGTGGAGATAAATGATTTACCTGTCAGATAACTCAAAATAATAGCCATAAAGATGCTCACTGAAGTCATGAGAACAATATATGAGCAAAGTGAGAGTTTCAACAAAGAGAAAATATAAATATTAAAAAGTATGAAAAAGATGGGACACCTGGGTGGCTCTGTCGGTTAAGCACCCTATTCTTGATTTTGGCTCAGGTCATGATCTCAGGGTTGTGAGATCAAGCCCCGCATTGGGCTCTGTGCTGGCATGGAGCCTGCTTAGGATTCTTTCTCTCTCTCTCTTCCTCTCTAAAATAAAATAAAATATAAAAAAAATAAAGTACTAAAAATAAATAGAACTGAATACAAGTGAACTGAAAAATTCAATAGAGGAGTTCAACAGCTGACTAGATCAAGCAAAAGAAAGGATCAGTAAAGACAGGTCAGTGGAAATCATCCAATCAGAGGAGGAAAAAGAATGAAGATAGCTTAAAGAACCTATAGGATGCCAGCAAGTGGATGAATAAACACATTATGAGAGTCCCAAAAGGAGAAGAGAGAAAGACACAGAGAGAGTATTATATGAAATAATGGCTGAAAACTTTCAAAACCTGAGGAAATAGGCATCCAGATCAAGAAAATTTAAAAAGCACAAAACAAGAGAATTTAAAGAGACCTGCATTGAGACATAATAAAATTTTCAAAAGTTAAAAAATTTTGAAAGCTGTAATAAAAAAGCAACTTGTTATATATAAGGTAACCCCTGCCCCAAGACCATCTGCAGATTTTTCAGCATAAACCTTGTAGGCCAGATGGAGTAGGATGAAACAGTCAAAGTTCAGAAAGAAAAAGAAAGAAAAGAACTGCCAGCCAAGAATACTTTGCCAGGCAAAATTGTCCTTCAGAACTGAAGGGGAAATAAAGATAGTCCCGGACAAACAAAAGTTGGAGTTCATCACCACTAGACTTGCCTTACAAGAAATGCTAAAAGAAGTTCTTCAAGCTGAAATGAAAGGGTGCTAATTAGTAACATGAAAACATGAAAGGATGAAATTCACTGGGATAGGTGAATAGTCAAATTCAGAATGCTCTAATATATAACAGTGGTGTGTAAATCACATATAACTCTAGTATAAAGGTTAAGAGACAAAAGTATTAAAAATGACTACAGCTACAATAATTTTTTAATGGGTACACTAAAAAGATGTAAATTGTGACATCAAAAACATAACATATTGGGACCAGGAGTAAACATGTAGACCTTTTGTATGCTGTCCAAGTTAAGTTATAAGCTTGAAATGGACTGTTATGTTTTATGTAAGCCTCATGGTAACCACGAAGCAAAAACCTGTAGTAGATACATGAAAGGTCAAGAAAGGAGTCAAAGCATACTACTACAGAAAATTATCAATCATAAAAGATGAGAGCAAGAGAGGAAGAAAAGAACAAAGGATCTACAAAACACCCAAAAAAGAATTAACAAAAGGCTTTACCTATCAAAAATTACCTTAAATGTAAATGAACTATTTCTCCAATCGTAGACTGAAAGTGAAGGGATGGAAAAAGATATTCCATGCAAATGGAAACCGAAAGAGAGCGGAGGCAGCTATAATTATGTTGACAAAATAAACTTTAAGTAAAAACTATAAAAAGAGACCAAAAAAGGCCATTATATGATGATAAACTGATCAATTCATCAAGAGGATATAACAATTAAAAATATTTATGCACCCAAGGGGTGTCTGGGTGGCTCAGTTGATTAAGTGTCCCAACTCTTGATTTCGTCTCAGTCATGATCTCAAGGTCATGATATCCATCTGTACATCAGGCTCTTAGCTGGGCGTGGAGCCTGCTTATGATTCTCTCTCTCTCCCTCTCCCTCTGCCCCCTCCCCCCAACACACGTGCTCTCATTCTCAAAAAAAAAAAAATATATATATATATGCACCCAATATTGGAGCATCTAAATATATAGAGCAAACTTAAGCAAATCTGAAGGAAGAGATAGATAATACAAAGGAAGAGATAGATAATACAATAATAATAGGGAACTTCAGTATCCCACTTTCAACAGTGGATAGATCAGACAGAATATCAAGGAAACACTGGACTTAAACTATACTTCAGATGAAAAAGATCTAACATATATACAGAACATTCCATCCAACAGTAGCAGAATACACACAGAACGCTCTCTAGGATAAATAATAGGCCACAAAACCAGTCTAAACAAATATAAAAACACATCAGGCATCTTTGCTGACCACAATTATATGAGACTAGAAATCAGTAACAAGAAAAACTGGAAAATTCACAAATATGTGGAGATTAAACAACATCCTTCTGGACAACTAATGGGTCAAAGAAGACATTAAAGGAGAAATATAAAAGGATCTGAGGCAAATGAAAGTGGAAACAACACTAAAATTATGGAATGCAGTAAAAGCAGATCTAAGAGGGAAGTATATAGTGATAAATGTCTACATCAGAAAACCAAAGATCTCAACCTAACTTTACACCACATGGAACTAGGAAAGGAAGAACAACTAAGCCTGAATTTAGTAGAAGGAGGACATAACAAATATCAGAGCAGAAATAAATGAAATAGAGATTAGAGAGATAATAGAAAAGATCAATGAAACTATGAGTTGGTTTTCTTAAAAGATAAAATTGACAAAACTTTAGCTAGCCTAACAGAGAAAAAGAGAGAAGACTCAAAATCAGAAATGAAAGAGATGTTACAAATAATGCCACAAAAATACAAATGACCATAAGAGACAAGGTGGACAATTATATGCCAACAAACTGGACAACTTAGAATGGATAAATTCCTAGAAACACACCATCTAAAAAGAACAAACTATGGAAAAATAGAATATTTGAACAGACCAATAACATGCAAGGCAATTGAATCACTAATCAAAACTCTTTCAACAAAGATAAGGCCAATAACAGATGGCTTCACTGGTGAATTCTACCAAACGTTTAAAGAATTAGTGGCAATCCTCAAACTCGTCCAAAACAATCGAAGAGTGAGGAACACTTCCAAACTCATTTTACAAGGCCGGCTTTACCCTGATACTAAAGCCAGGTAAGGACATTATGTGAAAAGAAAATTATAGGGCACCTGGGAGGCTCAGTTGGTTAAGCATCTGCCTTTGGCTCAGGTCGTGATCCCAGGGTTCTGGGATTGAGTCCCATATCAGGCTCCCTGCTCAGTGGGGAGCCTGCTTCTCCCTCTCCCTCTGCCTGCAGCTCCCCCTGTTTGTGCTCTTGCTCTCCCTCTTTATCACTCTGTCAAATAAATAAATAAAATCTTTAAAAAAAAAAAAAAGAAAAGAAAATTATAGGCCAATATCCCTGATGGACATATATGCAAAAGTTCTTAACAAAATACTACTAAAGAGAATTTGGCAGTATATTAAAAGTTTTATACACCATGATCAAATTGGATTTATCTCTGAGGTCCATAGGTAGTTCATCATATTCAAATCAATAAACATGCCATAATGAGGAGAAAATAATCATATTATCATTTCAGTAGATGCAGCGAAAGCATTTGACAAAATTTAACAACCTTTGATATAACTCTCAACAGATTAGGTATAGAAGGAATGTACCTCAAAAAAATAAAGGTCTTATATAACAAGTTTACAACTAACATACTCACTGATGAAAAGCTTTCATCAGGATCAAGATCAGGAACAAGATAAAGGCATCCACTCTCATCACTTCTGTTCAACTTAGTACTGGAAATCCTAGCCAGCACAATTAGGCAAGGAAAAGAAATAAAAGACATCCATATCAGAAAGGAAAAAGTAAAATTGTCTTTGTTTACAGAACACATTATCTTATGTATAGAAAATCCTAAGGACTTCACCCAAAAACTGTTAAAACTAATGAATTAATTTAGTAAAGTTGCAGGATACAAAATCAAACAAAAACTGGTTGCATTTCTATACGCTAACAACGAATTATCTGAAAAAGAAATTAAGAAAATCCCATTTCTAATTGCATCAAAAAGAATAAAATGCTTAAAAATAAACTTAACAAAGGAGGTAAGAGATCTGTACAATGAAAATTATAAGACATTTCTGAAAGAAATTGAAGACAAATAAATGGCAAGATATCTCATGTTCATGGATTGAAAGAATTAATATTGTTAAAATGTCCCTGGTACACAAAGTGATCCACACATTCAGCTCAATCCCTATCAAAATTCAAATGTCATTTTTTACAGAAATAGAAAAAAGCAGGCATAAAATTCATATGGAATCATAAAAGACCCCAAATAGCTAAAACAATTTTGAGCAAGACGTGCAAAGTTGGAGGCATTTTACCTCCTCATTTCAAACTATATTACAAAACCATGGTAATCAAAATAGTATGGTTTTGGCATAAATACACACAGATCAATGGAACAGAATAGAGAACCCAGAAATAAACCCACATATATATAGTCAACTAATTTTTGACAAAGGCATCAAGAATACACAATAGGGAAATGATAGCATCTTCAATAAATGGTATTAGAAAATTGGATAGTCACATGCAAAAGAATAAAATTGGATCCTTATACCATACACAAAAATCAACTCAAAAAGGACTAAAGATTCAAATTAGAGACCTGAAACTGTAAAACTCTTATAAAAAAAACATAGGGGAGGGGCACCTGGATGGCTCAGTCATTAAGCATCTGCCTTCGGCTCCGGTCATGATCTCAGGGTCCTGGAACCGAGCCCCACATTGGGCTCCCTGCTCAGCAGGAAGCCTGCTTCTCCCTCTTCCACTCCCCCTGCTTGTGTTCCTGCTCTCGCTATCTCTCTCTCTCTGTCAAATAAATAAATAAAATCTTTAAAAACAAACAAACAAAAAAACTTGGGAAGATCATTGAGATTAGTCTTGTCAGTGATTTTTTTGGATCTTACATCAAAACCAAATATGTAAGACTATATAAAACTACAATGTTTCTGCACAACAAAGGAAACCATCAACAAACTTAAAAGGCAACTTACAGAATAGAATGAAACATTTGCAAAATATATACTCAATAAGGAGTTAATATCCAAGATATGTAAGGAACTCTTACAACTAATAGAAATAATAGTAATAATCAGGATTTATAATGGGCAAAGGACCTGAATAGACATTTTTCCAAAGAAGACATAAATATGGCCATCAGATGTATGAAAAGATCCTCAACATCAGTAATCATCACAGAAATGCAAATCAAAACCACAGTTACATATCACCTCAAACCTGTTTAAGATGGCTATTATCAAAAAATTAAAAGATAAATGTTGGCAAGAATGTGGAGAAATTGGAACCTTGTACACAGTTGGTAGGAATGCAAAATGATGCAGCTGCTATGGAAAACAGTATGGGGGGGGGGTTCCTCAAAAAGTTAAAAAATAGAACTTACCATAGGATCCAGCAATCCCACTTCTGGGTACTGATCTAAGAGAATTGAAATCAGGATCTCAAAGACAAATTAGCACTCCGATGATCATAGAAGCATTATTCACAATAGCCAAGATACGGAAACAACCTAAGTTTCTATTGATGGATGGATGAAGAAAGCCTACAAGGGAATATATTATTCAGCCTTGCAAAATCTGCAAAATATTGGATATGGATTAAGTTGGGGCCATTATGCTAAGTGAAATGAGCAGTTACAGAAAGACAAATACTGCATGAATCCATTTATATGTGGTATCTAAAATAGTCAAATTCATAGAATCGAAGAGTAGGGTTAAAGGGGAGATGGGAAGTTATGAATCAGCAGGTATAAAGTTTTAATTAAGCAAGATGAATAAGTTATAGAGATCTGCTATACAATGTTGTACCTATGGTCAACGATACTGTATAATACACTTAAAAACTTGTTAAGAGGGTAGATGTCATGTTAAGTGTTTTTACCATAATTAAATAAAATTAATTTTAAAAAGACTGAAAATAATTTAATCAAGCACCAACTCGAGAAAGGGAAGATCAACAAAGAATGCCCAAGAAAGTAGAGGAAGGAAAGAATAGAGTGCAGCTATTAATTAAATAGGATTCTAAAAAAGTAAATGGGAAGACTCAAATTCTGTTTGTGTTTAAAAAGTACTGACAAGATAAATGAAGAAAAAGAAGATATAAATAAATTTCAGAGTGAAGGAGAGAAACATAATGAGAGACATAGTAGATACACCAGAATTCTTAAAAGTAAGACAGAATTGGGAACTGCCCCCTTAGGCAAACTTTACATAAAAGGAGAGACATTCTGTACTTCATTTTATGAGGTTATTTTAATCTTGATATCAAAACCAGACAAAGGCAAAGAGAATTGCAATTATTAGACCAATCTCATCTATAAACATATATGTAATCTTAAATAACTGTTAATAAACTAAATACAGCAGTATATGTTAAAAAATCTCATAACACTTGATCATGTAGGGTTTACCTAGAATGAAAGTATGATTTATCATTAATAAATTCATTATTACAACATACCCAATTAATAGACTTAAAAAATCTTTATGTTTACCTCAATACATACAGAAAAGCAATAAATGAAATTCAACAGTGCTTCATTATTAACAAAAAATCCTCATAGTAAACTGGTAATTGAAGGGAAAAATTTTCTGGCAATGGTCTCTATCAAAAAATATAAGTATTTGACTATATAGTCCAATAGTAGAAGCATTCTCTTTGAAATTAGGAAAAGATGTCTACTATCATGACTTCTATTCAATATTATACCTGTCTTAGGCAGCACAGTAAAAGAAGATACAAGGATGGAAAATAAACAAAACTGCTACACACACACACACACACACACACACACACACACACACACACACACACACACTTACACCTAATGTGAAGTGAAATGCAAAATAATGTCTTGCCCAGGGACAGCTGGCGAATAACAGAGCCAGGAGTTCACACATAATTTGGCTCCAATGTCTGAACTCAACAACTTCTGTACTGTCCAGTGGCGCAGAGAATTGAGGAAAAAACTGTTCACTTCAAATGCAATCTAAATTGCAGGCATGCTTCTCATAAATTTCCTCACCAGCTAAATAATTAACCAGAAATTTACATGACTATTATTAGCAAAATTTTTTATTTCTCTTCCAATAGATTTAGTTCTTCATGTTTTTAGATTTGTCCACTCTTTAGGTATGATAAATAGTGCCACAGTGAATATTGTTGGGTCTCTGTATGTGTAGAATAGTTTTTTTGAGGTTTATTTTCTGTGGATACAGTCATACGAGCAACATTAACAGGTAAAAAATTGTGAACTATGGCTATTGGCATAAATTGGCAAATTTCTAAAGCAATTTGTGGTGACCCTGAAATATGATAAGTGAGTTTCTAAATATGTGATTAACTCATGAATTAAGAGCTTCTTTAAATGGTGCTTATACTTGGATAGTAGTGTTTTGCTAACTTGTGAATATGGTATATTGAAGTCATTCTTTAAAACAGGTTTCTATTGCAAAATAAGTTAATTAATTTTACTTTATTTTAGTTGTATTATTTTTTAGTATACACACAGTTATTATTGAAGCTAGAAGTTGGGAGCTTAATCATACAATTCTAATGTTTTATATGTTTAAAATTTTCATAATAAAAAACTGAGAAATGCTTTTTTCAAACTCCTTGAATTAATGTATAAAAAGCAAAACTATATAAGCAGAAGATTAGTTTTTAAAAGCAGATTTCAAATGTTCATATGGTGAAATATTTTGTTACATTTGATTTTCCTCAGAATTAGAAAATGAAAGGGGTCATCAAGTCATTTCATATGAGTATATATATTCATTTCATATATATATATATATATATATAAAGCTTAGCGGGTAAGATCACAGAATTTGGAACCAAACTTCCTGCCTTTAAATCCTGACTCTACCATATACTAGCTCTGGGACTGCAAACAAATTACTTTTCTTAGATTCAGTTTTCTCTGTAAAAATGGTCATACTTATTTTTATTTTTATTTGTGATTACAAATTTATTTTTAATTTTGGAGCATTTTATGCCCAGAGTGATTGATGCTTCTATTTTGTTCCTTTGTTTCTGGGTAGGTGGAAACAAATTGTTCAAAATGTATAGTCTTTATGGGATAGAGAAGATATGGGCAAAGAAGGTATCAAAGAGCTGTTTCTCTGATTTTGGTTTGAACTTTCCTTATATTCTTGAACCTTTCTTCTTTTTTTCTTATTTGTTTTCCAGATTAAATGCGTTTATGGAAAAAGAACAACTGGATGGTAAGACAATAGTAGAATATTGTCACACTGCAATGAATTCCTCAGCGGAAAACAGTATGTATGTAAACAAAGTGTGGGTTCAGTGTGAGAATGAAAGCTGTTTGAAATGGAGATCGTTGTCAAGTGAGGATGCAGCCAAGGTTGATCACAATAAACCATGGTACTGCTTCATGAACACTGATTCAAGATACAATAAGTGCTCTATTTCTGAGGAAGACTTTCCTGAAGAGGCTCAGCTTCATGAAAGTGGATTTAAGATTGTCTATTCACAGCTCCCTCTTGGAAGCCTGGTTTTGGTAAAATTACAGAATTGGCCAAGGTAAAGTTGTTGTTATTTCATAATAAACTATTGAGTTACAGTCTTGCTAAGTTGATGAATTTTTAAAACTTTTCAAAGAATCGACTTTTTTTCTACTGTTTGTCTAATTTATTTATTGTTTCCTGATCTCATCATTATTATCTCCCTGACATTTTGGGGTCTAATTCTTTTTCTTCTAGTTTCTTAAATTGGAAACTTTAGGTAACTGATTTAAATCTTTTCTTTCCTCTTGATATAGGCAACCACAGCTAAAAATTTCTCTTTAAGCATAGCATTAGCTATATCCCACAAATTTCGATATATTGTGTTTTATTACCAGTTTCAAATATTTACTAATTTCCTGTGTGATGTCTTCTTTCAAATGATCTGTTAAAAATGTATTTTTACCTGACATTTGGGGATTTCTAAATATCTTATTGTTATTGAGCTCTAATTTAAGTCTATTGTCCAATGAGGATATTTATGAGCATTACTTTGAATTCTTTATCATACATATTACTTATCTCTTTCATTTAGCTGTTTTGCTATGGTTTTGTCCTGTTCTTTCATTTGTGACATATTCCTCTTCCTCCTCATTTTATCTAACTCTCTTTGTTTCTGTGTATTAAAAAAGTCAGCTATGTCTCCTGATCTTGAAAGTAGTGGCCTTATGAAGAAGAGGTCCTGTGGTGGCCCATAGTGCAATGCCCCATGTTCACTAGAACCAGGGGTGGGTCCTATATGGGTTGCTTGCACCCTACTATTGTGGCTGAGCTGTGTTTGCCTCTAGTCCAGTTGGCTGCAATGGCCCACTTTGCTTGTTGTGGGTACACTGAGCAGAGTTTGGCCCTTATGCCATTGAGGGATCAGTCTGGGGCTGCCGTGGGCCTGTGGTTGGGTGGTGTCAGCAGTCAGACCAGAGGCCTGTCCCCCAGTCCGCCCTGCTGGGGCTGTAGTTGGCCTGATCAACAGGGCATTCATTCTCTCTGTGCTTCCAGCTATAAGTTTTGGCTACTGGGACTGTGGGTGCACTGGTTTGTATGGTTATCTTCCCCTCTCCCAGGGAAGAAGTCATTTTGGAGTGGCGCCAGTCCCTGTTGGGGTTGCTTGCAGAGTGTATCAGGGCACAAGCTGCTTTGGAGGGACACCTACTGAATCTCTTTTGTACTTTTATATGAAATGAATTCTATTCTTTAAGAAGAGGTTTTTTTCAGTCTGTTTTATCTCTGTTGTTCAGATTGGATCATTTCTGTTTTAAGTTCACTGATTCTTGCCTCTTTCATATTCATTCTGCTATTGTGACTATCCATTGAGCTTTTTGTTTTAGTTATTGTATTTGCAGGTGTAACATTTCCATTTGGTTCTCTCTATATCTTTTTTAATTTGTTAGATTTTCTATTTTTTTTTCTCATTTGGGATCTTATTTAAATCTGTTTTAGCAGGCTGCCCCTACTACTGCACTGGAGAGATATGAGGGAACCTCTTGTTCCTTCTTTTTTTTTTTAAAGATTTTATTTATTTATTTTACAGAGAGTGACACAGCGAGAGAGGGAACACAAGCAGGGTCAGAGGGAGAGGGAGAAGCAGGCTTCCCACGGAGCAGGCAGCCCGATGCGGGGCTTGATCCCAGGACCCTGGGATCATGACCTGAGCCGAAGGCAGACGCTTAACGACTGAGCCACCCAGGTGCCCCCGTCTTGTTCCTTCTTGCCAGATGGGAGTGGAAGTCTAACTTTTCTACTCAGCCTCCACTTACTCTCTGGAAAGGGAGGGGTGCCTCATTACTGCTGGGCAGGGATGAGAGTTCAGCCTCCTCACTCACCAACTTGGCTGGGAGAAGTACGGATACCTTGTTACTCACCTCCACTGATACCATGGAGGGAGAATCATGTTAATTCTGGAAGATGATAAAAATTCCAACTTCCCGGTAGTCCTCCTCTACCACTATCTGAGTGGGGAGGAAGTGGGGGCTTTATTACTGCTGGGTGGGTTGAAGTCCAGGCTCACCACTTGGCCTTTGTTGATAAGGATAGAGATGGGAATCTGTAGATTTTTCCATGGTATTTGGCTGGGAAAAAAGCAGCTATTGCTTTAAAGTTTTCTGTCTTGCCAGGTTGCCCCTATCCTATCCTGGTCCTATGACTAGAAAGAGTAGGCTTCATATGGAGTTTTTGTTCCTTTGCATCCATTGGTGTCTCTGGGTTGCTGGCTTCTTTAGCACCCAGTCTAGGGTATATGAGGCAAAAAGAGCACTGAGAGAACTCACTGCCATGTCATTCTTCAGGTCTTGAGGCCCTGCTCTGGTTTATCTTCTCTTCATCTTTAAGAATCTTCTTATGTTTATTTGATGTATAATACTGAGGAATTTTTGGCGTTCTTAGTGGGAGGAATATAGAGAATTGAGTCTACCTCAACTTGTCCAGAACTGGAATCTGCAGAATAGATTTGCTTTAGCTTTTTTGTCTGAATCACATACCCAGAGCCCCTTATTCTATTATTTTCTCCGAGTATCAAAAGTATGAACTTGTTGTCTGAGATTTCCTAGCTTTTTTCCTTCTCTAATTTTATTTTTTAAATTTTAAAATTAAATTATTTCCATATTTTAACTAATAAACTTTATTTTCTAGAGCAGTTTTAAGTTTGCAGCAAAATTGAATGGAAAGTGCAGGGTCTTCACATATCTCCCCCCTTGCCCCACACAACCTCATATACCATCAACATCCCAAATCAGTGTGGCACATTTCTTACAATCTATGAATCAGCATTTACCCATCATTGTTGACCGAAATCCATAGTGAATCATTAGGATTCACTCTTTGTGCTGTACATTCTATAGGTTTTGACAAATGTATAATGACATGTATTCGCCATTATAGTATCATACAGAATAGTTTCACTGGCTTAAAAATCTCCTCTGTTTCACCTATTCATCCCTCCCACCACCCCCTGGCAACTGGGGCTCTTTATACTATGTCCATAGTTTTGCCTTTTCCAGAATGCTGTATTGTAATCACAATATGTAGCCTTTTCAGATTGGCTTCTCTCACTTAGTAATAGGCATTTAAGTTTCCTCTATGTATTTTCATGGACATACATGGTTGTTTTAATTTGCATTTCCAGGATGACATATGATGTGGAACATCTTTTAATATTCTTATTTGTCATCTGTATATCTTCTTTGGTGAGATGTCTGCTCAGGTCTCTTGCCTATCTTTTAGTTGAGTGGTTCACTTTCTTATTGTAGAGCTTAAGAGTTCTTTGTATATTTTGGATACCAGTCCTTTATCAGATAGGTGTTTTGCAGATATTTTCTCTCAGTCTGTGGCTTATCTTCTCATTCTCTTACTAGTATCTTTCACAGAGCAGACATTTTTAATTTTAATGAAATCCCACTTACCAATCTTTTTTTCATGGATGGTGCTTTTGGCGTTGTATCCCCACTTTTATTTGTACCTTCTCTATCCTTTATTCATATTGATCCTTTCTTCTTTGATTGGGTTTATACTCCCAGCAGCTTCTCATCAGTGTAAGCTTTTGTCCTGGAAAGGCTTCTTGTTGGTTAGTTTTAAGTGTTCACAGAGCCCAGACAGCTCCAATAACTTCAGGTTTTGTTGCTATCCACCTCGCAGTTTTGGCTGCTGTGCTCATGTTGACCTGCTGCACTTTTCAGTAAGTACTCCTTACGGTTTTGAGGTTCTTATTTCACAAATCCATCAGATCCCTGGTTGCCTCCCCCCCCACCACCAGCTTTCCCTCATACAGATGCTAGTAATATGTGGGTCTTGGACCTGTCAATAGTTTGTACTTGCCTGCTTCTATTTTGGTAGTTTCTGTGGATAGCTTATCACTTAGTTTTGTTATAGATGTGTGTCAGATTTGACTGTGCTATTATAGTTTGTTCTACCTGTACTTTCGGGAAAATTTCAGGAGATTCTAAAACCCTAACACCATTGCTACTATCTTCCTAGAATCCCTTGCTATTTTACATTATATTCTCCTACTTAACATTCTCAAAGCTGGCATACTCTGGGTCATATTACCTTGTTTTCATTCACATACAGCTGTTCTCCATGAAGAATATAAAATGTTTGCTTTCATAGAGAGACTGTGATGGACTTACTGTAACACATCACATGTACAGAGGCGCGTGCACACACAGACAAGAGGCCTTCAAATCAAACCTACATTTGTGTTATTGTTCTGTCACTTACTATTGTGGGCTGAATCGTGTTTCCCAAAAGAGATACTTTAAAGCTGAAACCTCAGAAGTGACTGTATTTGGAATCAGGACCTTTAAAGAGGTGGTTAAATGAAAATAGGTCATTAGGGTGGGCCCTACACCAATCTGACTGGTATTCTTATAAGAAGAGGAAATTTGGATACACAAAGAGGCACCAGGGATGCACATGCACAGAGGAAAAACTCTGTGAAGGCATAGCAGGAAGGTAGCCAAGGAGAGGCTTCGAGAGAAACCACCCCTGCTGACCTATTGATCTTAGACTCAAAGCCTCCAAAACTATGAGAAAGTAAGTTTCTGTTGTTTAAGCCACTCACTCTGTGGTATTTTTCTATGGCAGCTTTAGCAAACTAATACGTTTAATATCTTTGCAAATGTGGAAATCTCTCTGAGATATGTACCTTTTGCTACTGAGGACTTTTCTAGAGATCAAATGTGAAATGTTGTAAATATATACATATTATTTATTTAAATATTAAAAATATTATTTTCTTTTGTAAAATAATTAGGATGGGCATGAAGAGGAACTAGATAGCTATGTAAAAACAAATATCTTTTTTTTTAAAGATTTTATTTATTTATTCATGAGAGACAGAGGGAGAGAGAGAGAGAAAGAAGCAGAGGGAAAAGCAGGCTCCAAAGGAGCAGGGAGCCCGATGCGGGACTCGATCCCAGGACCCTGGGATCATGACCTGAGCCGAAGGCAGACGCTTAACCATCTGAGCCACCCAGGTGCCCTGTAAAAACAAATATCTTAAAAGACATGAATATGAATGCTTATTTTATGGGGTTACTTATGAAAGTATTTGTAGTCCATGTCATTTTTCAGATATAAAATTATTATTTTGAAAGCAGAGAGTTTGTATATTCACTAATTCAAGAAATGTATTTGTTTCTTGTCACTATATCTGGTATATTATGTTAGAAATCTGATTAGGAATTTCTTTTGCAGTTTTGTGCTTGTAACTGAGGATTAGGACTTGAAATACAAATGAAACATGTTTTACTCCAGGCCCTAAATTATCTCTAATCTATGATTAGGACCATCAAAATACCTGCAAAATGCAGCTGTATCTACTTCTTGCTATTTGGAAAGAATAGAATGCATTTGGCTAAGTACTAATATGTATTTTTCTTTATGAACTAAGTATAGTTGAGCACAGGCTTAAAATATAGCCTTAAAATATTAAAAAACTCAAATCTAGTTATATTTCATATTCAGTGCTACAGATACATAGAAAGATGATAACAGGAGAAATTGCAATAGCAGAATGTCAAGCTAGAATTAACCCACCAAACACAGTCAAACATCAGTTCTTAATTAAACAGTATTAAAGACATTGAAGTTTCAAGTGGAAAGCTCTACAGCTAGCTGGCTGTAGAGACACTTAGCAGGTTGCATTATCTGGGTCAGTTCTCATTAGCCCATGGCCTTACACCCAACTTTGAAGGCTCAGAAACTCAATCTTATCAACATCCCAAGTTATTCTTTCCCAGAACAGCTGACCTTCTCTAATAAAGCTTTAAAAAGCTAAAGAGAGACTGATAGAGAATCTAGAAATGCCTATTTATATAATAAAAATAAAAAATTGTCAAGAGAAAGCACTTTGTCTATGGGCAAGGTCCGTGGAAAATCAAATTACAATAGTTACGTTTACCTCCACACTGTGAGCTAGCACACACTTATATACTTATAAAAGTACATATGCAGCCTCTTGCCTTTGGGTTATGCTATGTCTGTTTGTGCTGATGGTGGGGAGAAGAGAGAAGAGAAAAGCTATCTTCATGTTAAGCAGCTTTAATTTTTTTTTTAAAGAGAAAGCAATTTTTTTTAAAGATTTTTATTTTATTTATTTGTCAGAGAGAGAGAGCACAAGCAGGGGGAACAAAGGAGGGAGAGGGAGAAGCAGGCTCCTCACTGAGCAAGGAGCCCGATGTGGGACTCGATCCCAGGACCCTGGGATCATGACCTGAGCCGAAGGCAGACGCTTAACGACTGAGCCACCCAGGCATCCCTAAGCAGCCTTAATTTTATAAAAAAAATGATCAGATAGCATTGTATTGAGCTAGAAAGAGCATAGAAGTTAAAAGTAAAAAATAATGGTGCATATCTCCACTAGTAGGGGCAGATACATTGTCAAGCAGAAACTAGGCTTCTGTTGAAAGTAACTACCTTGGGCATATTTACACATTTTACAAAGCTTTTTTGTAAATATGAAAATTAATTTATAGAAAATATATTTGCATTCTAAGGTGCTATAGTATAAACAATTTAGTAGTAAAATATGCCTTTAACAAACCAATGCAGTGATACATTTTAGATATAGTATTAAAATTTATAAATTGAGATTTCTGTAGATCCTTTCAGTCTTATAAAATATTATTTGATTACTCCTTATGTGCATTCTTTTATCTGTGGATTAATATACTTATAATGTGTTGGGGGGGAGGGTGGGGATGGGGAATTGCCTCTTCCTATAAGCCCCCTGTAGTTAGGTACAGCTTAGGGATTTTGTGGCAAATACAGCATTCAGTTAGTGATGATTCTAACTCATCCATTTTGTTTCCCACAGATTAAGAATGAGGCCCAAGTAAAATTAGCTCTCCTCTTAAACATCCAAACCATAGTTTGAAAATAACAGTCATGTACTTCTCATTAAGTATAAATACACAACTAAAATCATGCTTAAGCTTCAACTTCTGAAGGCAGTAGCTCTTATTAAAGATCATTTCCATTGGATGAGAAATGTGTATGAGATCAGTTTCTTCATGATATATTTGCACTCCTCTTGAAGCTACTTGTTGTGCCCAAATTTCCCCTTTCCCCCAAGTGGATTCCAACACCTGATGCCTATTTGTCTTTGTTGTATGTGTACATTTTACCTCCCACGACCCCCAGATTCTAAAATTAATCACACAACTTTCCTTGTAATTCTAATACCTTCCCATTGGTTTGCCTACTCTTACTCTCCCTCTCCACTTTTAAGCCCACAAGACAACATTTCAGAATTTCTCATCAATATGAACGTGAAAAATCAGGAAGTAGAAGTGCACAATGCACTATCATTGTTGACAGTTTTGGAACGCAAAAAGAGATCAGAGTAAAAGCAAAAAGTGAACATCAGCCTTCTTCAATCACACTGAGTCAGAAAATAATGGATATAGCACGTGGAGGGAAGTAATCATGTTTTCTGCGTCTGTTGCCTCTCCTCAGCTTCTCCCGCAGTTTGGTACATTCTTTTTTACCTGAAACACACAACTAGAAGTCAGACAATTCCTTTGCACCACTTGAAGAAATACTAACGTGCCCCAATTACCTGAACATTTGACAATACTTTTCATAATTCATCTGTAAATCAGCATGCAATATTTTGTCTAATATGACATGTTTTAAATAATGAACAGAAGCTTTTTTCTTTTATTGGCATCTCATTCTTTTTAGGAGTCATCTCTATTTTCACTTATATTTTATTTATTTTTTAAATTTTTATTTGTATTTTATAGAGTAATAATTTAAATTTAATACTCTCGGGGTCTTCTCTGCACTGGGAGCAGCTCTCCTGCCACAGCCCCCTCATCCCCTGAAAATGTACACCTGTGCAAAGTTCGTCCCCACCCCCTTCTTGGTCAGGAGCACCTCTCAGCTGTTGAGCTGATCACTGTCTGCAGTGGTGCTAAAACCACCGGAGACACTGACAGATGAGGTACCTTATAAGAGCCTCAGCAGCTTGGCAGCCCCACATTCCCTGACCTCACTTAATTCCTAGCTGCAGCTTCCAAACCAGCATCCCATTTCAAGGGACATCAACACAGCCGCCAAGTTCATTGGGGCTGGGGCTGCCACGGTAGGGGTGGCTGACTCTGGGGCTGGAATTGGGACTGTGTTTGGGAGCCTCATCAATGGTTATGCCAGGAATCCCTCTCTGAAGCAGCAGCTCTTCTCCTACGCCATTTTTGGGCTTTGCCCTCTTGGAGGCCATGGGGCTCTTTTGCCTGATGTTGGCCTTTCTCATCCTCTTCGCCACGTGAAGGAGCCATCTCCACCTCCCATAGGTCTTTCTCCCGTGTCTTGTCTGCCCTGTATGTTACTTTTCCTATACCTCCCCAGACAGCCTGGGGAAAGTGGTTGGCTCAGGGTTTGACAGAGGGAAGACAAATAAATACTGTATTATTAAGAAAAAATAAAAATAAAAAATAAAAATATATAAATTGAATACTCTCGGGCCCAGTAGGTTTTGTGTAAAAGAAGATGTATCAGAATTTGTGTCAGAAAAGCTTATCTTAAACATAATAACTGCAAGATATTTTTCTTTCATATCTCAAGTGTTAGTAATCCTGTGATTGTTTTACATTGAATGGAATTGGTGCTACTTATAATTTGGTATTAAAATTTTTGTGAGGTGCAAATCACCTAGTAGTACACATGAGCCCCTTGTGTTTTACAAAGGATAGTCAACAAATGTAATGTAACAATCACTGTTTGATTTCTTTTTAAATAGTTCTAATCCATTGGAGGACCCACTGTTTCTTAATTTCTGATAAATTAGGAGTCTCCAATACAGCTACCATTCATTTTTAGTCATTTATTTGCCTATTGAAATCTTCTTGTTTTGAGTGAGTTCCTTCAGAAATGTAGAGTTCCAATGTAGGTTTAAAAGATAAACTCCACCCAAGTTTTCTCTTAAGCACTCTTAAGCCCAATAAGGGTTGCCAAATAGCAATATGATACTGTAATGTGAACCTGACAGTAACTAGATAGTCATCTTCATTTAGGTCCTGAACCTCTACTTGACTTTCCATTATCATTTCCAATTTTCCAAAGTATTAGGCTGCTTTGGGTTCCACATAGTCTGACTCAATTTATAATCCTCTATCCCTTCCTCTTCCATGATTTAAGGCTGCTAGGCAGACCTTCCACCTACCCTTTCCCTAACTCAGAGAGGTCCAAGAGCCAAAGAACTCCACTCAACATCCACAGAGCAGCTAGACGTCTGCTCCGTTCTCACACTCCACCTTCCCTGGTGACTGGTGCACCCAACTCACCACCTTCTGGTGACTATACTTGGGATTTGTCAGTTTCCTGGAACCAAACTTTTTACATTAATAATACTGAAATATTTTTGTTAGTTTACATTGTGTTATTTATAATCTGTAAAGACTTTTTTACAATGGTATGGTAGATGTATTTCTATATGACTTTGTAACTTTCATATCAATTGATAATTTAATAGTTCAACCATCTATAGTCCTCAAGCCCAAGTAATTTATGGATTTTGCACTTTTGTAATTTCAGATTCTTATAGCATGATCTGTATGCCTCCTTTAGGTTTTAAAATTATCTAAATATCTAATTTATCTAGTTTCTAAATAATTAAATGAGGCAAAAAATGTTTTTGTATCATTCTACCTCTCAATTATACCAATTATTGTATCTATATATAATTGTATACCTTTATATGATTAGTTTGCTAGGGCTGCCATAACAAGGCGTCACAGACTGGATAGCTTAAAAATAACAGAAATTTAATTTCTTACAATTCTGAGGCTAGAAGTCTCAGATTAGATTGTCAGCAGCTTGATTTCTTCTGAGGCTTTCTCCTTGGCCTGTAGATGCATCTCTCTCCTTGTGTCTTCACATGGTCTTCCCTCTGTGTATGTCTGTGTCCAAATCTTCTCTTTTTATTTATTTTTTATTTAATTTAAATTCAGTGAATTGACATATAATGTCTTATTGGTTTCAGAAGTAGAGGTAAGTGATTCATCAGTCTTATATAATACCCAGTGTTTATTACATCACATGCCCTCCATAATGTCCCTCACCCAGTTACTCCATTCCCCCACCCTCGTCCTCTCCAGCAACCCTCAATTTGTTTCCTATGATTAAGAGTCTCTTATGGTTTGTCTCCCTCTCTAATTTCATCTTGTTTTATTTTTTCCTCTCTTCCCCTATAATCCTCTGTTTTGTTCCTTACATTCCACATATGAGTGAGATCATATGATAATTGTCTTTCTCTGATTGACTTATTTCGCTTAGCATGATACCTTCTAGTTCCATCCACGTCATTGCAAATGGCAAGATTGCATTTTTTTTGATGGCTGAGTAACATTCCATTGTATATATATATACACCACATCTTTATCCATTCATCTTTCAAAGGACATCTGGGCTCTTTCCATGGTTTGGCTATTGTGGACATTGCTGCTATAAACATTGGGGTCTTATGCCCCTTCGGATCACTACATTTGTATCTTTGGGGTAAATACCCACTAGTGCAATTGCTGGGTCATAGGGTAGCTCTATTTTCAACTTTTTGAGGAACCTCCATACTGTTTTCCACAGTGGCTGCACCAGCTTGCATTCCCACCAACGGTGTAGGAGGGTTCCCCTTTCTCCACATCCTCGCCAACATCTGTCGTTTCCTGACTTGTTAATTTTAGCCATTCTGACTGGTGTGAGGTGGTATCTCATTGTGGTTTTGATTTATATTTCCCTGATGCCGAGCGATGTTGAGCACTTTGTCATGTGTCTGTTGTCCATTTGGATGTTTTCTTTGCAGAAATGTCTGTTCATGTCTTCTGCCCATTTCTTGATTGGATTGTTTGTTTTTTGGGGTGTTGAGTTTGATAAGTTTTTTATAGATTTTGGATACTAGCCCTTTATCTGATATGAAATATGCAAATATCTTCTCCCATTCTTGGTTTGTCTTGGTTTTGTTGACTGTTTCCTTTGCTCTGCAAAAGCTTTTTATCTTGATGAAGTCCCAATAGTTCATTTTTGCCTTTGTTTCCCTTGCCTTTGGAGATGTGTCTAGCAAGAAGTTGCTATGGTCAAAGTCACAGAGGTTGCTGCCTGTGTTCTCCTCTAGGATTTTGATGGATTCCTGTCTCACATTTAGGTCTTTCATCCATTTTGAGTCTATTTTTGTGTAGGGTTTAGGAAATGGTCCAGTTTCATTCTTTTGCATGTGGCTGTCCATTTTTCCCAACACCATTTGTTGAAGAGACTTTTTTCCATTGGATATTCTTTCTTTCTTTGTTGAAGATTAGTTGCCCATAGAGTTGAGGGTCCATTTCTGGGTTGTCTATTCTGTTCCATTGATCTATGTGTCTATTTTTTGCCACTACCTTACTGTCTTGATGATTACAGCTTTGTAATGGAGCTTAAAGACTAGAATTGTGATGCTACCGACTTTGGTTTTCTTTTCCACATTCCTTTGGCAATTAGGGGTATTTTCTGTTCCCATAGAAATTTTAGGGTTAGTTGTTCCAGCTGTGAAAAAAAGTTGATGGTATTTTGATAGGGTACTCAGAAAATTCATGAAAGAAATTGAAGAAGACACAAAGAAATGGAAAAACATTCCATGTTCATGGATTGGAAGAACAAATATTGTTAAAATGTCTATGCTGTCTAGAGCAATCTATACATTCAATGCAATCCCTAATCTCTTTTTAAAAGGAAACCAGTCATGCTAGATTAGGGCCCGCCTTTTAACTTAGTTACTTCCATAAAAACACTATCTCCAAATACAGTCACATTTTGAGGTACTGGGGTTATAAGAACTTTAACATATGAATTTGGTGAGGGGAACACAATTTGGTTCATAATGATGGCACTTTATAATATTTTAATTTGCCAAAAACCAAAAATGTATAAAGCACATATTTCTGTGAATTTTGTAACAGCATATTGAGGAACTGGAGTCACAGCAAGGTCTCATTACCTGCTTGAGGCCTCTTGTGTGGTTGAAGGCAGAGCCAGAGCCTGGATCTCCTGATTTGAACCTCACTATCTTTTTTCACGAGGGAGCTGCAAACTGAGATAGAACTTGGCATCTCTTAGTCACAGCTTCCTGACTTTATTTGCAGCCTTCCTTTCCTGCTCCAAAGGTAGGAGCTTTTAGGCTCCTTTTAGGCTCCAAACAGTAGGTCAGAGTCTAGAAAGATTGGTAAAATAGTTAAAACTTAGTTGATGTATATATGTTTTGTTTTTGTCAAAGAGAAAAATGAAACATATTTCTAGAATTTCTAGAGGTTTGTGGCACAAAAGGACATACTCCTAAAGATTTATTTTTAGTAAAGGATAAATTTTATTTCCTGTACTAAAATTTATTAGAAATTTGGTCTCCTTCCAGTGGAGCAGAACTGTTGAGCTCTATTTTGGCTTGTTCCGCAGTAGTTAGACTCTCCAGTGTTATCACAGCCTGTGCTACCAAAGTACCCCTTTGGCAGCCCTAGCTCAGGAAATGCCAGCGTTCTCATACTCCGTCAGAAGCTCAGTGGATTAATATTTTAGTAATAAGCATTCTTTTTTATTTTTATTGTTATGTTAATCACCATACATTACATCATTAGTTTTTGATGTAGTGTTCCATGCCATGATCCATTGCTTGTGCATAACACCCAGTGCTCCACACAGAACGTGCCCTCTTTAATACCCATCACCAGGCTAACCCATCCCCCCACCCCCATCCCTTCTAGAACCCTCAGTTTGTTTTTCAGAGTCCATCGTCTCTCATGGTTCGTTTCCCCCTCCGACTTACTCCCCTTCATTCTTCCCCTCCTGCTATCTTCTTCTTTTTCTTTTTTCTTAATATATGTTGCACTATTTGTTTCAGAGGTACAGATCTGTGATTCAACAGTCTTGCACAATTCACAGCGCTCACCATAGCACATACCCTCCCCAATGTCTATCACCCAGCCACCCCATCCCTCCCACCCCCCACCACTCCAGCAACCCTCAGTTTGTTTCCTGAGATTAAGAATTCCTTATATCAGTGAGGTCATATGATACATGTCTTTCTCTGATTGACTTATTTCACTCAGCATAACAATCTCCAGTTCTATCCACGTCGTTGCAAATGGCAAGATCTCATTCCTTTTGATGGCTGCATAATATTCCTTTGTGTATATATACCACCTCTTCTTTATCCATTCATCTGTCGATGGACATCTTGGCTCTTTCCACAGTTTGGCTATTGTGGACATTGCTGCTATAAACATTGGGGTGCACATACCCCTTCGGATCCCTACATTTGTATCTTTGTGGTAAATACCCACTAGTGCAATTGCTGGATCGTATGGTAGCTTTATTTTCAGCTTTTTGAGGAACCTCCATACTGTTTTCCAGAGTGGTTGCACCAGCTTGCATTCCCACCAACAGTGTAGGAGGGGTCCCCTTTCTCCACATCCCCGCCAACATCTGTCGTTTCCTGACTTGTTAATTTTAGCCATTCTGACTGGTGTGAGGTGGTATCTCATTGAGGTTTTGATTTGGATTTCCCGGATGCCGAGCGATGTTGAGCACTTTTTCATGTGTCTGTTGGCCATTTGGATGTCTTCTTTGGAAAGATGTCTGTTCATGTCTTCTGCCCATTTCTTGATTGGATTATTTGTTCTTTGGGTGTTGAGTTTGATAAATTCTTTATAGATTTTGGATACTAGCCCTTTATCTGGTATGTCATTTGCAAATATTTTCTCCCATTCTGTCGGCTGTCTTTTGGTTTTGTTGACTGTTTCTTTTGTTGTGCAAAAGCTTTTTATCTTGATGCAATCCCAATAGTTCATTTTTGCCCTGGCTTCCCTTGCCTTTGGCGATGTTTCTAGGAAGAAGTTGCTGCGGCTGAGGTCGAAGAGGTTGCTGCCTGTGTTCTCCTTTAGGATTTTGATGGACTCCTGTCTCACGTTTAGGTCTTTCAACCATTTGGAGTCTATTTTTGTGTGGTGTAAGGAAATGGTCCAGTTTCATTCTTCTGCATGTGGCTGTCCAATTTTCCCAAAACTATTTGTTGAAGAGACTTTTTTCCATTGGACATTCTTTCCTGCTTTGTCAAAGATGAGTTGACCATAGAATTGAGGGTCCATTTCTGGGCTCTCGATTCTGTTCCATTGATCTATGTGTCTGTTTTTGTGCCAGTACCATACTGTCTTGATGATGACAGCTTTGTAATAGAGCTGGAAGTCCGGAATTGTGATGCCACCAGCTTTACTTTTCTTTTTCAACATTCCTCTGGCTATGCGGGGTCTCTTCTAGTTCCATACAAATTTTAGGATTATTTGTTCCATTTCTTTGAAAAAAGTGCATGGTATTTTGATGGGGATTGCGTTGAATGTGTAGATTGCTCTAGGTAGCACTGACATCTTCACAATGTTTGTTCTTCCAATCCATGATCATGGAACATTTTTCCATTTCTTTGTGCCTTCCTCAATTTCTTTCATGAGTATTTTATAGTTTTCTGAGTACAGATCCTTTGCCTCTTTGGTTAAATTTATTCCTAGGTATCTTATGGTTTTGGGTGCCATTGTAAATGGGATCGACTCCTTAATTTGTCTCTCTTCTGTCTTGTTGGTGGTGTATAGGAATGCCACTGATTTCTGTGCATTGATTTTATATCCTGCCACTTTACTGAATTCCTGTATGAGTTCTAGCAGTTTTGGGGTGGAGTCTTTTGGGTTTTCCACATACAGTATCATATCATCTGCAAAGAGTAAGAGTTTGACTTCCTCTTTGCCGATTTGGATGCCTTTGATTTCTTTTTGGTGTCTGATTGCTGTGGCTAGGACTTCTCATACTATGTTGAATAGCAGTGGTGATAGTGGACATCCCTGCCACGTTCCTGACCTTAGGGGGAAAGCTCTCAGCTTTTCCCCATTGAGAATGATACTCGGTGTAGGTTTTTCATAGATGGCTTTTATGATATTGAGGTATGTACCCTCTATCCCTATACTCTGAAGAGTTTTGATCAAGAAAGGATGCTGTACTTTGTCAAATGCTTTTTCTGCATCTATTGAGAGGATCATATGACTCTTGTTCTTTCTTTTGTTAATGTATTGTATCACGTTGATTGATTTGCGGATGTTGAACCAACCTTGCAGCCCAGGGATAAATCCCACTTCGTCATGGTGAATAATCCTTGTAATGTACTGTTGGATCCTATTGGCTAGTATTTTGGTGAGAATTTTTGCATCCATGTTCATCAAGGATATTGGTCTGTAATTCTTGTTAATTCTTTCAAAGAACCAGCTCCTAGTTTCGTTGATCTGTTCTACTGTTCTTTTGGTTTCTATTTCTTTGATTTCTGTTCTGATCTTTATTATTTCTCTTCTCCTGCTGGGTTTAGGCTTTATTTGCTGTTCTTTCTCCAGCTCCTTTAGGTGTAGGGTTAGGTTGTGTATTTGAGACCTTTCTTGTTTCTTGAGAAAGGCTTGTATTGCTGTATACTTTCCTCTTAGGACTGCCTTTGCTGTATCCCAAAGATTTTGAACAGTTGTGTTTTCATTTTCATTGGTTTCCATGAATTTTTTTAATTCTTCTTTAATTTCCTGGTTGACCCATTCATTCTTTAGTAGGATGCTCTTTAGCCTCCATGTATTTGAGTTCTTTCCGACTTTCCTCTTGTGATTGAGTTCTAGTTTCAAAGCATTGTGGTCTGAAAATATGCAGGGAAGAATCCCAATCTTTTGATAGCAGTTGAGACCTTATTTGTGACCTAGGATGTGATCTATTCTGGAGAATGTTCCATGGGCACTAGAGAAGAATGTGTATTCCATTGCTTTGGGATGGAATGTTCTGAATATGTCTGTTAAGTCCATTTGGTCCAGTGTGTCATTTAAAGTCTTTATTTCCTTGTTGATCTTTTGCTTTGATGATCTGTCCATTTCAGTCAGGGTGGTGTTAAAGTCCCCCACTATTATTGTATTGTTGTCAATGTGTTTCTTCGCTTTTGTTATTAATTGCCTTATATAATTGGCTGCTCCCCTGTTAGGGGCATAGATATTTAAAATTGTTAGATATTCTTGTTGGATAGACCCTTTAAGTAGGATATAGTGTCCTTCCTCATCTCTTATTACGGGCTTGTTTTAAAATCTAATTTGTCTGATATAAGGATTGCTACCCCAGCTTTCTTTTGGTGTCCATTAGCATGGTAAATGGTTTTCCACCCCCTCACTTTCAATCTGGGGGTGTCTTTGGGTCTAAAAAGAGTCTCTTGCAGACAGCATATCGATGGGTCTTGTTTTTTAATCCAATCTGATAGCCTGTGTCTTTTGATTGGGGCAGTTAGCCCATTTACATTCAGGGTAACTATTGAAAGGTATGATTTTAGTGCCATTGTATTGCCTGTAAGGTGACTGTTACTGTCTGTTGTCTGTGTTCCTTTCTGGTCTATGCTGCTTTTAGGCTCTCTCTTTGCTTAGAGGACCCCTTTCAATATTTCTTGGAGGGCTGGTTTCGTGTTTGCAAATTCCTTTAGTTTTTGTTTGTCCTGGAATTTTTTTGTCTCTCCTTCAATTTTCAATGACAGCCTAGCTGGATATAGTATTCTTGGCTGCATATTTTTCTCGTTTAGTGCTCTGAAGATATCATGCCAGTCCTTTCTGGCCTGCCAGGTCTCTGTGGATAGGTCTGTTGCCAATCTAATGTTTCTACCTTTATAGCTTACATATCTCTTCTCCCGAGCTGCTTTCAAGATTTTCTCTTTGTCAGGGCGCCTGGGTGGCTCAGTTGTTAAGCGTTTGCCTTTGGCTCAGGTCATGATCCCAGGGTCCTGGGATCGAGTCCCACATAAGGCTTCCTGCTCAGCGGGAAGCCTACTTCTCCCTCCCCACTCTCCCTGCTTGTGTTCCCTCTCTCGCTGTCTTTCTCTCTCTGTTAAAAAATAAATAAAATCTTAAAAAAAAATATTTTCTCTTTGTCTCTGAGACTTGTAAGTTTTACTATTAGATGTCGGGGTGTTTACCTATTTTTTTTATTTTGAGAGGAGTTCTCTGTGCCTCCTGGATTTTGATGCCTGTTTCCTTCCCCACATTAGGGAAGTTCTCTGTTATAATTTGCTCCAATATACCTTCTGCCCCTCTCTGTCTTTCTTCTTCTTCTGGGATCCCAATTATTCTAATGTTGTTTCGTCTTATCGTATCGCTTATCTCTCGAATTCTGCCGTCGTGATCCTGTAGTTGTTTCTCTCTCTTTTTCTCAGCCTCTTTATTTTCCATCATTTGGTCTTCTATATCGCTGATTGTCTTCTGCCTCATTTATCCTAGCAGTTAGTGCCCCCATTTTTGATTGCACCTCATCAATAGCCTTTTTGATTTCGACTTGGTTAGATTTTAGTTCTTTTATTTCTCCAGAAAGGGTGTCTCTGATAACTTCCATGCTTTTTTCAAGCCCAGCTAGTATCTTTAAAGTCATGATTCTGAACTCTAGGTCCGACATTGTACTAATGTCCGTTTTGAGTAGGTCCCTGGCAGACGATACTACCTCTTGTTCTTTTTGCTGAGGTAATTTCTTTTGTCTTATCATTTTGTCCCGAGGAGAATAGATGAATGAGAGAATAAAATGCTAACAGGTTAACAACGTCCCCAGAAAATATACTCTAAACAAATCAGAAAAGACCTGAAACCAGGGGAAAAGAAAGGGAAAGAAAGAAAAAAGAAAGAGAAAAAAAAAGAAGAAGAAAAAGATAAAAACAAACAAAAACAGAACAAAACAAAACAAAAAAAATATGATCACATATGATCTGGCTAGTGCATAGATCAGTGCCACACACTAGATTCTGTGTGTATTTTGGTCTGTCAGAAGATAGTGCCTCCTAAAATTGTAAAGAAAGAAAGACATATATGTACAAAATAAGGGTTGATACAATGAAAGGATGGAAGATGACTGTAAAGATGAAAATTATAAAAGATTTTATAAAAAGAATTGATAAGAAGTTGTTTGAAAAAAGAAAGAAGATTTAAAAAATAAAAAAAGGGAGAGAATGTGAGCAGGCAGGAGACTAGAACAAAGCCATACACTAGAGATTTAGGCTATATTTTGATCTCTTAGAAGAAACTGTAGAACAACTTATATATATATGCCAAAAATAAGTGTAACTACTAAGAAGGGATAGAATATGACTCTAAAAATGAAAAATAAAAAAATGTTTTAAAAGGGATTGATAAGATGGTTGAAAAAGGGAAAAAGAAAAATTCAAGAAAAAAACAGTTAAAAAATTAACTTTGAAAAACTAATGAATCATGGTAAAAAAGTCATGAATTCTATGTGCAGTGTTCCCCTAGCGCTGGAGTTCTCCCATTCTCCTTGATCGGTAAACTTGGTCTTGGCTGGCTGTTCGTGCTGATCTTCTGGGGGAGGGGCCTGTTGCTGTGGTTCCCAAATGTCTTTGCCTGAGGCGGAATTGCCCAGCCCTTGTGAATCCGGGCTAAGCAATCTGCTTGGGTTTGCTCTTGGGAGCTTTTGTTCCCTGCAAGCTCTTGGTACAGCTTTAGAGAATGAGAGTGAAAATGGTGTCCTCCCAATCTCCGCCTGGAGGAGCTGAGAACTCGGGCCCACTCCTCAGTGCGCCCCCAGAGAAAAACAATCACTCCCGTCTCCCCGGTCTCCGGCCGCACTCCGTGCTCACCCGGCCTGTGACCAAGTGTTTCTATCTCTGGCACCCGACCCTGTGTGGAGTCTCCAAACCCAGCAGATCCCTGCGCTGCTCCTCCCAGGGGAGGAAGGGTAGTCTCCCCTGCTCTGCTGCTTGTTGGGTCCCTGCTGGAGGAGCAGTGACCCGACTGGGCGGCGGATCACAGTTTATGGCCACCGCGAGCTGAGAGCCCGCGCCTCGGCTCCGTCTCTGCAGCCAAGTAATAAGCATTCTTATTGGTTAGAGTTGATTTAAACCTGCCATGAATCTTATCTTTCCTATTAGCAGTGTCTAAATATCTCTTCCAGATCCTAGAGATCATTCTTTTGTCTTATAATTCTTTCTCCTTATGTTTTATGTTTATCTTAAATATGTGACTTTTCCAAAGCTTTCTGTATTTACAAAGATACAACTGATTACTTGTATCAAATGAATATCCTACTTTTAAAGGATACAAGTATGAATATGTTTAAGTTTTCTGAGTTATTAAAATTCAAAGGAGAAAATTTGGTATATAATTATGACAGATGTATTGATTTCTGCCTTTTTTAAAGCATCAAAATAATTAAAAATACTTTCTTTTGGAAGTTGGCCAGGGATACTTCGCCCAGATCCTTTTAAAGGGAAATATGTGATCTACGACCTGGATGGAAATGTTGAACAATATCACATAGAATTCCTGGGTGATCCCCATTCAAGATCATGGATAAATGCAACATTTGTTGGACATTATAGTATCACATTAAAGGTACGTACAGTAACATCAAACCTTTATTCTCCTTGCACTTGTTTTTAGTTATGGCCATTTTTGTTTCAGAACCTAAAAGATATATAATTATTTACTTTTATATTTATATAAATGAAACAGTATATACTATTTGTTTAAAATTGAATATTTGTATTTTTAAACAAATTTTCTCGAAGTGTGGAAAGTAGGGTAGTTTTAAATTTTATTTTCCTAATGGCGATATAGTATAAATCAACTGAAGACTTTATATAATTGCCTTTTGAAACAATTTTAAGATTATCATTTGGTAGTTTTTAAAAATTCCCTTGAGAAGACTTTTAAGTTGTAGGCCTAGCTCACAGGGAAAATTAATTATGGAATGCACGAGATTTTCAAATTTCAAAGAGAATATTTCATTATACTAACTCCTTCAGTATCTTTTTTACTCTTTTTAAACTTTAAATCACACATTACAACTAATAAATAGACTGGATTCTCAGGTTAATGAGAATAGGTGAACTGGACTTATTTCCATGGTTTGGTTTAGTCATAAATCAATTCAATTATCTGTGTTTGTATTCTAATATTGAAACTTTTCATCAGCAAACCATGCTTTCATTAGAAATCTGATTTAAAAATAGATATCAAATGTGGATTCCTTTGACTGGATGGTTTCTATTTTATAGTGGAAAGTAGATATGTTCAAATGTACATGTAAGTGTATATACATTTAAGACACACCATTTAATCCACAGTATAAGTAAATCTGTGTAAATTTGAGGTACTTTAAAATGGGCTTTTGCTATATCTTTGGCATAAGCAGTATCTTTTTCTATTCAACTTGAAAGCAACTGGAAGGGAAGACCATCTTAATAAAAATATTTAAGTATACAATAAAATACATACATTCATTTCATGGTAGTTGTGAGCCATTCTTCTTAATGTGAGGGACCTTCTCTGCTCTGATATTTTGGATGTGTTCCTAGGCAGTTCTGCTGGCAACCACAGAAAACAGGAAGAATTGTTCTCCTTTCTGTGCCCTTCTCCCCTTTCCTAAAGGACAGGGAAACCTGTTAGCTTCTCATGAAGCGGACGTTAGAATCTTAGAGATCTGACAATAGGATAAAAAGCAAGGCATTCTTAAGAAATTATATTTAAATATAAGCAAAAACTAGAAGTGACTTTTTAAATTGTCTCAACTATATTTCTCAGGATTTGAATTCTGTCAGGATTAATTTAAGTAGTCTGATGATTCCAGTGAGCATACCGTTAGTCCCAAGGACACAGACCAAATCTGATGCAAAAGAAAGCCAAACTCAAGCATCTGAAGCCATAGTTTTTAACCTTCTGAAAGCATTAAAGTAAACTTAGAAATTCTTGCAAAGGTCATCGATTCGGGGCTGCTTAAATTAAGCAGATCCCTAATGTGAGGATGGGACAGAAAAAAATATTTGTTTCCCCTCTTCCTTCCCCTACTCTCCCAGCCAACCAGGTGCTCTGGATGGATAACCCACTGGGTGCTCACAAGCTCTGGGGCAGGATCTCTCCTCTGTTGTCATTCAGGGTACCTTTCCTACAGGCACTTTCTTTGTCCCTTACTCTTTTTATCTGTCTTTTTTCTTTACTTGCTACCTTGGAGGTGATCTAATATGGGTGCCTTTCTCTGTGGGTCTCTTCATTTTAGGATGAACTGTTAATACCCTTCTACCTCAAATTCAGCTGGCACATGCCAGGTTGTCCCTCTGTGCTCTGATTCCCCACTTCTGCCTATCTAAGGATCTGCACTTACAGAGAAGGGGAGACTCATATTGATGCCTCATTGCCCCAATCTACTCAAGAAACAGAAAGGAAGAAGGTTGACTCAGCAATACTGCCAGCCAAGATAGAAAAATGGTCAAAAATTTTACATATGAGAAATTGATTAAAAAAGAATAATTTCAAAATATGTATTATTCAGGGATAGCTGAGATTTTCCTGTCTCTGAGAGATGGAGATAGTAGCAACCCCAACCTACAGTTCCCTTGCCTAGACTTCCCCAAAATTTAATCTTTTAATGCCCCTCTCTGCGCCGGAACTCCCATATCCTCAAATGCTGTCTCTACACTGTAGTACATTGATCTGGTTATTAAGTTCACATCCCCTTCCCCCATGAAAAAAGATCACTCACACAAAAATTAATGTATGTAGACAATGTGGACTTTCTTAAAGGTTTTTCTAGAAGTGGAGGAGAGATGTGCATTGCACAGGTTATTGTTCTCTTTTTCTAAAACTAGCAAAGAATGATAGGCATTTATAACTTTCACTGCTTTAATCAACTAAATCTTACTTCATACATTATTTCAATATCATTTTATCCTAATTTGTGTAAGCTTAGTTTAATAGATGACTAACTATTTTAGAGTTTTCACTGCATATGGACTATGTATATTTTACAGTGTATATGTTAAGGTGGGAGAAAAATATGTTATCCTAGAAAGATATTATTTGCATTTATGAGAAAATGAAATACCTTTTTAGTGTTAGATTATGAAAATTTTAACTTTTACTTCATGTTTGCCAAGCTTTTTTTTTTAATAGTCACTTTCCCCTGGTTGATATATTTATAGAACCACTGACTTACTAATTTTATTGTTGAAAGCATGACAGAGCTGTCACTGTCTATTGATTGGTACAGATGATAAGGTTTTCCACAATAAATAAAACTTCTCATAGATACACTGGGATATAGTTTAGAAAAAAGTTGAAGGTGATATTTAGTTGTGTATTTGTAATTTGTATTAGTTTATTCATACATTTTATTTTTTCATTTACTAAAAAATCAGTAGCTATAAAGACAGCTGAAATCTCCCCCTTCCTTAAAGAAAATAGATGTGAACATGTGCTGGATGGCTATTTTTTTAATATTATTTTATTTTATTATGTTATGTTAGTCACCATACAATACATCATTAGTTTTTGATGTAGTGTTCCATGATTCATTGTTTCTGTATAACACCCAGTGCTCCATGCAGTACGTGCCCTCTTTAATACCCATCACTGGGCTAACCCATCCCCCCACCCCCCTCCCCTCTAAAACCCTCGGTTTGTTTCTCAGAGTCCATAGTCTCTCATAGTTCATGTCCCCCTCCAATTTCCCCCCTTTCATTTTTCCCTTCCTTCTCCTACTGTCCTCCATGCTATTCCTTATGTTCCACAAATAAGTGAAACCATATGATAATTGACTTACTCTGCTTGACTTATTTCACTTAGCATCATCTCCTCCAGTCCGATCCGTGTTGATGTAAAAGTTGGGTAGTCATCCTTTCTGATGGCTGAGTAATATTCCATCGTATATATGGACCACATCTTCTTTATCCATTCGTCTGTTGATGAGCATCTCTGCTCTTTCCACAGTTTGGCTCTTGCGGACATTGCTGCTATGAACATTGTGGTGCATATGGCCCTTCTTTTCACTACATCTGTGTCTTTGGGGTAAATACCCAGGAGTGCAATTGCTGGGTCATAGGGTAGCTCTATTTTTAATTTTTTGAGGCACCTCCACACTGTTTTCCAAAGTGGCTGTACCAACTTCCATTCCCACCAACAGTGTAAGAGGGTTCCCCTTTCTCCACAACCTCTCCAACATTTGTTGTTTCTTGCCTTATCCATTTTTGCCATTCTAAATGGTGTAAGGTGGTATCTCAATGTGGTTTTGATTTGAATTTCCCTGATGGCTAATGATGATGAACATTTTTTCATGTGTCTGTTAGCCATTTGTATGTCTTTGGAGAAGTGTCTGTTCATATCTTCTGTCATTTTTTGACTTGATTATTTGTTTTTTGGGTGTTGAGTTTGAGAAGTTCTTTATAGATCTTGGATACCAGCCCTTTATCTGTAGTATCATTTGCAAATATCTTCTCCCATTCTTTGGGTTGCCTGTCTGTTTTGTTGACTGTTTCCTTTGCTGTGCGGAAGATTTTTATCTTGACGAAGTCCCAAAAGTTCATTTTTGCTATTGTTTCACTAGCCTTTGGAGATGCATCTTGAAAGAAGTTGCTGTGGCCAGTGTCAAAGAGGTTACTGCCTATGTTCTCCTCTAGGATTTTGATGGATTCCTGTCACACTTTGAGGTCTTTCATCCATTTTGAATTTATCTTTGTGTATGGTGTTAGAGAATGGTCGAGTTTCATTCTTCTGTATATAGCTGTCCAATTTTCCCACCACCATTTATTGAAGAGACTGTCTTTTTTCCATTTCATATTGTTTCCTGCTTTGTCGAAGATTATTTGACCATAGAGTTGAGGGTCCATATCTGGGCTCTTTATTCTGTTCCATTGTTCTATATGTCTGTTTTTGTGCCAGTACCATGCTGTCCTGGTGATCACTGCTTTGTAATATAGCTTGAAATTGAGCCACGTGATGCCCCCAGCTTTGTTTTTCTTTTTCAACATTTCCCTGGCGATTCGGGGTCTTTTCTAATTCCATACAAATTTTAGGATTGTTTGTTCCAGCACTTTGAAAAATGTCATTGGAACTTTGATTGGGATAGCATTTAAGGTATAGATTACTCTGGGTAGTGTATACATTTTAACAATGTTTATTCTTCCAATCCATGAGCATGGAATGTTTGTCCATCTTTTTGTGTCTTCTTCAATTTCTTTCATGAGCGTTCTGTAGTTCCTAGAGTATAGATCCTTTCCCTCTTTGGTTAGGTTTATTCCGAGGTATCTTGTGGTTTTTGGTGCTATTGTAAATGGAATCGTTTCTCTAATTTCTCTTTCTACAGTTGCATTGTTAGTGTATAAGAAAGCAACTGATTTCTGTGCATTGATTTTGTATCCTGCCACATTACTGAATTGCTATATGAGTTCTAGTAATTTGAGGGTGGAGTCTTTTGGATTTTCCACATAAAGTATCATGTCATCTGCGAAGAGAGAAAGCTTGATGTCTTCTTTGCCAGTTTGAATACCTTTTATTTCTTTTTGTTGTCTGATTGCTGTTGCTAGGACTTCTAGTACTATGATGAACAATAGTGGCAAGAGTGGGCATCTTTGTCATGTTCCTGATCTTAAGGGAAATGCTCTCAGCTTTTCCCCACTGAGGATCATATTCGCTGTGGGTTTTTCATAGATGGATTTTATGAACTTGAGGAATGTTCCCTCTATCCCTATATTCTGAAGAGTTTTAATCAGGAAAGGATGTTGTATTTTGGAAAATGCTTTTTCTGCATCAATTGAGAGGACCATATGGTTCTTCTCTCTCCTCTTATTAATGTGTTCTATCACATTGATTTACTTGCGAATGTTACACCACCCTTGCATCCTGGGGATAAATCCCACTTGGTCGTGGTGGATGATCCTTTTAATGTATTGTTGGATCCTATTAGCTAGGATTTTGTTGAGAATTTTGGAATCCATATTCATCAGGGTTATCGGTCTGAAATTCTCCTTTTTGATGGGGTCTTTGCCTGGTTTTGGGGATTAAGGTAATGCTGGCCTCATAGAATGAGTCTGGAAACTTTCCTTCTGTTTCTATTTTTTGAAACAGCTTCAGGAGGATAGGTATTATTTCTTCTTTGAATGTTTGATAGAATTCCCCAGGGAATCCATCAGGCCCTGGACTCTTGTTTTTTGGGAGGTTTTTGATCACTGCTTCAATCTCGTTACTGGTTATTGGCCTTTTCAGGTTGTTAGTTTCTTCCTGTTTCAGTCTTGGGAGTTTATAGGTTTCCTGGAAGGCATCCATTTCTTCCAGGTTGCTTAATTTATTGGCATATATTTGTTGATAATAATTTCTAATAATTGTTTCTATTTCCTTGGTGTTGTGATCTCTCCCCTTTCATTCATAATTTTATTAATTTGGGTCCTTTCTCTTTTCTTTTGGATAATTCTGGCCAGTGGTTTATCGATCTTATTAATTCTTTCAAAGAACCAGCTTCTAGTTTTGTTGATCTGATCTACTGTGTTTCTGGTTTCTAATTCACTGATCTCTGCTGTAGTCTTAATTATTTCTCTTCTAATGCGTGGCTTAGGAATCATTTGTTGCTTTTTCTCTCGTTCTTTAAGGTGTAAAGTTAGTTGGTAAATTCAGGATTTTTCTGTTTTTTTGAGTGAGGCTTGGATGGCTATGTATTCCCCCTTAGGACTGCCTCCGCAGTATCCCATAGGTTTTGGACCAATGTGTTTTCATTCTCATGGGTTTCCGTGAATTGTTTAAGTTCTTTGATTTCCTGGTTGACCCAAACATTCTTGAGCAGAGTGGTCTTTAGCTTCCAAGTGTTTGAATTTCTTCCAAATTTTTTCTTGTGATTGAGTTCCAGTTTTAAAGTATTATGGTCTGAGAATATACAGGGAATAATCTCAGTCTTTTGATATCGGTTGAGACCTGATTTTTGACCCAGTATGTGGTCTCTTCTGGAGAAAGTTCCATGTGCTCTTGAGAAGAATGAGTATTCTGTTGTTTTAGGGTGGAATGTTCTGTATATATCTATGATGTCCATCTGGTCTCATGTGTCATTCAAAGCTCTTGTTTCTTTGTTGATTTTCTGCTTAGATGATCTGTCTCTTGCTGAGAGGGGAGTATTGAGGTCTCCTACAATTAACATATTGTTATCAATATGACTCTTTTTTGGTTAACAGTTATGTAGATGGATGTTGGGGGCATAGATATTTACAATTGTTAGATCTTCTCATTGGATAGACCCTTTAAGAATGATATAGTGTCCTTCTGTGTCTCTTAACTACAGTGTTTAGCTTAAAATCTAATTTGTCTGTTATAAGAATTCCTACCCCAGCTTTCTTCTGAGGTCCATTGGCATGGAAGATGGAACTCCGTCCCTTCACTTTCAGTCTGGATGTATCTTTAGGTTCAAAATGAGTCTCTTGTAGACAGTATATGGGTGGGTCCTGTCTTTTTATCCAGTCTGCAACCCTGTGCCAGTTTATGGGAGCATTTAGGCCTTTCATGTTGAGAGTGATTATTGAAAGATATGAATTTATTGTCATCATTTTGCCTGTGAAGACCTTGTTTTTATAGATTGTAAATTTCTGTTGTCACTCTTGGGGTCTTTCTCCTTTTATAGAACCCCCCTTAATATTTCTTGCAGGGCCAGCTTAGTGCACATATTCTTTCAGTTTCTGCCAGTCTTGGAAGCTCTGCATCTCTCCATCCATTCTAAATGACAACCTTGCCGGATAAAGTATTCTTGGCTGCATGTTCTTCTCATTTAGTACCCTGAATATGTCTTTCCAGCCCTTTCTGGCTTTCCAGGTCTCTGTGGATAGGTGTGATGTTATTCTGATGTTCCTCCCTCTGTATGTAAGGAATTTCTTCTCCCTAACTGCCCTTAGGATGGTTTCCTTGGTTCTAAGATTTGCGAGTTTTGCTATTACATGCCGGGGCGTTGGCCTGTGTTCCTTGATCTTGGGAGCAGTCCTCTCCGCCTCTAGGACATGAATGTTTGTTTCATTCCCCAGATTAGGGAAGTTCTCATCTACGATTTGCTCAAATATATCTTCTAGTCCTCTCTCTCTCCACCCCCTCAGGGATCCCAATAATTCTGACATTGGAATGTTTCATGGTGTCACTTATTTCTCTGATTCTATTTTCATGGATTTTGAGTTGTTTTTCCCTGGTCTCCTCTTTTCCTTCTTGTCTATTAATTGGTCTTCTAGATCACTAATTCGTTCTTCTGCCTCGCTTACCCTAGCTGTTAGATTATCTAGATTAGATTGGATCTCATTGATAGCATTTTTAAGTTCTGCCAATTCAGCTTTCATTTCTGCCCTTAGAGACTCTATGTTGCCATTAATTGATTTCTCCATTCTAGCCATTTTCTTCACAATTGCTACCCTGAATTCCATCTCTGACATCTTGGTTATATCTGTATCCAATCCATTTGTAAATCCGTGGCAGAGGTAATCACAGTCTCTGAGTCTTTCCTATTTGGGGGGGTTCCTTCTCCTAGTCATTCTGTTGAGGGGTGGTTGAGGGAATGTACAGAGTCCAAATTTTTTACCAGAACCCAAGCAAGATGCACCTGTATTATAGGGACCTTAGGGTTGCCGGCCTCTTGTTCTCCCAACTTGTCTTTTGGGGGAGGGGCCTGCCGCACTTTTACTCAGGCAACCCTGTTTGGGCAGAGTTGCCCTGCTCCCTGTCATGGGGGATGGGCTCAGTGAAAACCTGTTTTGGGGGGATTTTGTTCTCTGGCAGCTTTCCCTGGTGGCTTTCCATGTCTCTTCCGAGAGTCAGAGCAGAAGAGACCGTTTCCAACCCTCTGCCTCAGAGCAGAGAGATCATAGTCTGTTCTTCAGTGATCTCTCCAGGCCACACTATCTCCGTTTCTCTCTGTGCTGCTATAAACTGCAGCATCCTAGGTTGTGTGCCCCTCTGCAGCACTCCCAGTCCTTGCCTCCAGGTCGGGTTTGTCTCTGCCCTTTGTACTTCTAAAACCACCAGCCACCCCTAGTTCATAGGCTCAGCCCTACCACTCAGGGTTTCCGTCTGGGGGACTGCCCTAAAGTCCTTTCCCCATCGCTACCGGTCTGTGAGTCTGTGCCAGGTCCCCAGCGCAGGAGGCTATCAGTCACCAGCGGTGTAGGATCCCCACAGCTCAGCTCCCTCCCCCTTCCATTTATCCTCTGATATCTGCCCTCGGAATCATGGCTACCTGCTTCATACCTCAAAACCAGCCACCTGTGATATTCTGTTTGTAGAGATCCAGATCTATCTTCTTACATCTCAGGCTAATTTCGTGGATGTTCAGAGTGGTCTCATAGATATCCAGCTCAATTCCAGGGACCGGTTGGAATAGGGTCCCCTACTCCTCCACCATCTTATCCCCTCCCCCTGGATGGCTATTTTTTTAAGTGTTGTTGCATGGAAAATAATTATTTCCCCGCTAGCACAAATGCTGTTCTTTTATATTTAGCAGATACCTGTCTGCAGAACCCGTTATATGTGAGTTTATTTTTTAGCTTGTTAAATTACATGACTTAGTTTAACTTAATTTCTTAAGTCTGGCTATGCATTAGAAAGCTTTACAAAATAACAACAAAAAGGCAATAGCAACAAGAACATGGTAATGCCTGGGCTCCAGTCTAGTGAATCAGTTAGATTAGAATCTCTTGGAGTAGGGCCAGGCCTCAGTAATTTTGTCAAATGAATCTAATGTGCAGGCCAGAGAATAAGAACCACACACTAAATTTTCTCAACTTGAGGCATCAGAGTTGCTTTATCTAGTGTAGTAATATAACTAGTGTAGTAATATAACTGTAGTTATGACTTACTGTTTCCTGTTGCCTTCTTCTTTGCTTAGTCTTTCACTTTGGTTTGCCTGGAAATTATGCTTACTGCCATACATTCACATGTCAAACCCAATAATGATCTGTTTCATTGAACACAGCTTTAAGGTCATTCCTGTCATTCAACATTATGTATAATTTATAGATATTGCTGATAAAGCTGATATATAATTTGAACTTAATATTTTTAGTATGTTGAAGTTGATCATCTGTCTTATTGGTTGTATAGAGTCATTATAATTTTTCTTGGACATAAGTAATGTACTCCAACCAATGATTGCTTGGCCTACACTTTTCTAAAAGTTTTTCAGGTTGCCAAGAAAAGTAGATACTTCACCCCTGATGCTGTGATGCTCTTGTGGTAAAATTTAGGGGTTTATTTTGTCAATGATATGAGTGGATTTTTTTGGCTGTATATTTTAGTAGTCTGCTTACTACGGTATGTAGGATATACCTGTAGGTATGCAACCATCTCTTTGGGCTCCAGATGTCATTTGAGTATTTACCCATTGTGTTATGGAGTTGCCTGTATTTTCCGGGGAGATAAACAGGAAGCAATGCCATATTGCTAAAGTTGAGCTTCTGTAGCTCCTACCATTCTGCTTCCTAATTAGAGGAGTCAATGAAAGTGTTCACCAGAATTTTTCAGGTCCCTTCCTTCCTGTTACAAAGTAGAATTGCACATTCGATACTTGTGGTGGGGTGGGGCCAGTGAGTTGTGTGGAATTGATGAATGTCACCTCTTTGAGCACGTAAATGTGTGCAGTGCAGCATCCTCCAGAGTTCAGTCTTTCCCTGTGGCACTGTGACTGATAATGTTTGGAATGTTGATTTGCTCCTCTCTCAGCCTGGATCCCTCAGTGACTACTCTCAGCAAACCACCTCCCCCTCCCCACCAGATAACAGACAAGCAGTGTGAAGAAGATATAGACCTTGTGTTAAACCCCTGGGATTATTCCAAAAGATACACTAATGATGGCACTGAAGATGTCACCATTCTTTGTAACTTGTATCTTTAGAAGAACCATTCTGAAATTTTAGTACCCTTGAGAATTTGGCCAAATGACTGAAATCACATTACTCTAACTCTTCCAGCCTGTAAATAGAAGTGATAGTACAACTTGTTATCCTATATTAACTTACTAATAAGTTTGTTTATTTGCTGTATAGTGGTAAACATATGAGTAGAAATTACCAACTGATGATCAATTTATTGAGCATAAATTTGGTCTAGTAAATATCCTCCAACAAAGGGCTCTGATGTCAGCATGCAGTATGATGACTCCAACAGCTAAAAGAGCCTACGAGCAGCAATGATATAGTGAGTCTCTGCCTTAGGCCACGAGTTGGGTAGATCCTTTTCATATAATTTTTAAAGTTTTACAGCAACTCCATGAAGATAGGCATTGTCACTATTTTTACATATATAAGAAGAAACTGAGATTCAGGCTGCTTATCTAGCCCAAGGTCAATCAGCCACCAAATGATGAAATAATGATTAGAGTTATTTTGTCTAACTCCAAAGTTCAAGTTATTTCTTTTTCTATACCATGCCAATTTGCTTATTCATACTCAGTGGTCTAATTTATTGTTGAATGTTTTCCCAGACTTGCACCTACAAAATGAGGAAAATTCTCACCTTTAATTCTAATATATGTGTTGAATCATGGCAGTCTCTGGCAGACTTGCTCTTTATTTGTCCCTTGATTTTCCCCTTTGGAGGACTAGTGACAAGCAGAACTCTTGATATTTTCAAATTACATTTGCAATAGTCATAACAAGTGCATCTGGATTAACATTTATTTGAGCAAGAGTTTTGCTCTTTATGATCCAAATTCTAAGACTGTAACTTGTAATAAGGATTAGCAAATTAGTTTATAACTAGATCATCAGGCAGTGTTTCCCTCTTAGAGTAATGGAGTGAAACTGGATACAAATCTGTTGAGCCAACTCAGTGGAAAACTACATTTGCAAGATATATATCTTCCTCATCTTACAATGTGGTTACATTCTGATAAAGTTATAATAATTTGAAAACACCATGACTCAAAAATGCATTTAATACACCTAACCTATTAAACTTCATAGTTTAGCGTAGCCTACTTTAAATATTCTTAGAACACTTATATTAGCCTATGGTTGGGCAAAGTCATCTGATACAAAGTCTAGTTGATAATAAAACATTGAATATTGCATTTAATCAAATACTGTACTGAAAGTGAAAAAAGCATAGTTGTATGGGTACAAAAAGGTTGGCAGTGTACGGGTTGTTTACCCCGTGATTGTGGGCTGACTGGGAGCTATGGCTTGCTACCACTGCCCAGCAGCATGAGAGAGTATCAACTACATATTGCTAGCTCAGGAAAAGATTCCAATTCAAAATCTGAAGTATGGTTTCTGCTGAATGTGTATCACTTTTGCACCATTGTAAAATTGAAAAATTGTAAGTAGGACCACCATAAGTTAGGAACTATCTGTATATATATGCTTTTGTACCACGTTCCTGCTGGCAAATAATCTGTATAGCTATCAAACTTTCAGTCAGTTTCTACTGTACAAGTGCCATATTTGATATAAAATTTGCTGTAAATTTGGTATTATTGGATTAAGATTTTTTGTTTGTTTGCTTGTTTTCTACACATGCTTTAGTTTTTGGCCTGGAGAATGGTTAAGGAAATTAGAACATGTTTCTGCAACTGTGACCTTACTTGTGACAAATATGCCAAGAAAACTTCTATAGTAATGTATATTAGGAAAAAAAAATTAAGTTGTCATAGTAGTTAATAAGGCAGGCTCTAGAACCATGCTCTTTGGGTTTGAAGGTTGGCTCTGCTACTTACCAGATGATTAACCTCAGGCAAGTCACTTAGTCTTTATAAACCCCACATGCCTCACTTTAAAATGGGGGTTATAATAGTATCTGCCTCATAAAGATATTGTAAGGGTTAACTGAGATAATACATGCAAAGCATTTGGCATACTGCTTGTCATATAATAGGCTCCTTTTAACTTATTATTATTTGAAGTATAGTTGACATATGATGTTATATTAGTTTCAGGTGGACAGCATAGTGATTTGACAATTTTATACAGTACTTAGTGCTCACCACGATAAGTGTAGTCACTATAGTAGACTCTTAATAGACATTAGTTGATGTTATTCATTGAAACTACAGGTGAAGTATACATTTAAATTATTTATTGCCTTTCCCTAGAAACCCACATCTACAAAAAGATACCAAGAACAATAAGATGGAGAATAATATCTTATCTTTTGATTAAGATCATATGTGAAAAATGATATAATTTTAGTGTTTTCCATCAACCAACATGATGCTCCTGGCAATGGGAGGAAATAAAGCTAGTTGATCATCGTATCCTTTGATTCTTTGGTACATGACTGAAAAAAACCATTGCTGCAGTGCTTTTCTAGGTTAGCGTAAACAGAAGTTCTCTGAACTATTGAAAGCAGGAGATAAGTTAGAGCCTTCTTAATCTGACTCCTTGGTGAGTGAGTAGTCCCCCATATCAGCAATGCCTTGAGAGTACTTTGGATTTGTTTGATGGAATTTAGAAGGAGAATAGGAAATATTATCTTTCATGTTCTTTGCAACTGAATGAGACCAGTTTCTTTCCCTATCTCTATTCCGCTTTTTGATTCACTCACATTTATGTATGCTGACTTGGCTGCTCCAAATAAATTCTTGAATTCACCTCTGTCATCTCCCGACTTCATCTCTTATGAATTTAGATAGCTGTGAACTTCTACTGAAGTTTAAAAGTCCAAACCCAAGTAATATGGCCAACTTTATACTCAGCCTTATAAAGGACGGAACAGGTGGCTACCTTTCCCATCATCAAATGCATGAAAAATGTATTAAGTATCACCTAGGTTTCTTGTATTGACTCTTCACTGGAACAGCAATAATCTTTTCTAAGAAATTCCAATATATGGTTTTCTCAATTTTCTAGAAATGTTTAGTTTCTGTTAAAGGAACCAGAGTCAGATCATTGTTTTTAAGTCAAAATACAGAGCTCACTAAATTGCCTTCAGAGTCATACCCCTTATGAGTAAGTCTACCTTAAAATGGATCTTTTATGTTAGGGTTCTTAAATTAGTAAATAGTTCTGGAGTAACTTTTTGGTACATTTTTCCATAGCGAATAGTGAAATCCAAAACTCATAATCATATAGCTGAAAGTCTACAATTAATCTATTAACTTTCTTTTTCATTTCTTTCTAATTCCCCCACATATTGATTGATTGTATCATATCTTCCAGCCAAAGGCCAAGACCAATCCAGGACTCAGTCAAAACCCATTCTCCCTAAACCCTAAACAATACCGACTAAACTAACTTTGAAAATAAATTTCAGAATTACCACTTCCTTACCATTTTGTTTAGCTCCCAAAATGTGCACTTACTCTGCACCACATATTTAACCATCCTCTTCTCCTAGAATTCCCACTTGCTCTTATAATTCTGTTGTGAAACAGAATCTGAGCACCTGTCTATAATAAATACAACAATTATTTCCCCATAAACACATATTCCATAAAAAACAAGCAAATGTGGAGTAGAAAGTAGCAGCCAAGTAACTTTTCTTTAGGTCCAGGTCTTGAAAACCATATGTACTCTTGCTTAAAATCCATTAGGCCAATCCTGACATTTTTAAGGCTCAGGACAAATAAGCACATGCTTATTTTCATGGCTGATTTAAACCCATCCTCCCAGTCCTGTTGAATGTCCCTAGCTGTAACAGACAGCCTGGCCAGAGCAGTGGGAGATAGCCACACTTTAGATAAGCACAGGCCTTAAAAATTATCCATTGACTCCGTGTTCACTTTGCTTCATGTGCTCTGTTTCATCAATGTATTAGTAATACTTTATTACTAATAATTCATTACTAATACTGTCATTTTATGTAGCAGTGTTTACAACAGCTCTCTTGCTACAGACTTAACAATATACTTAGTTTTGCAAAATAAAAAGTATAGCTTGAGGAGCACCTGGGTGGCTCAGTTGGTTGAGTGTCCAACTCTTGATTTCGGCTCAGGTCATGATCTCAGGGTCCTGGGATTGAGCCCCACACTGGGCTCCACACTCAGTGGGGCGTCTGCTTGGGGTTCTCTCTCTCCCCTTCTCTCTGCTCCTCCTTCCTGCTCGCTCTCTCTCATATAAATAAATAATTTATTTATTATAAATAAATAAATCTTTTTTAAAAGTCTACAACTTGAAAGCAGAATATGTAAAATTCTTTAAGCTATTGCAATAAACAAATTTGAGTTTTTGATTCTTTCTAAAAATTATGATAAAATATATGTAACATAAAATTGAATGTTTAACTACATGTTCAATGGTGATTAAGTTTTCAACTACTGATTAATAATCATAGAAAAAATTTTCCTGAGAAATATAAACATGACCTGATACAGAAAGTACCAGATGACAGGTCTCTGTTATTTTCAATACCCTCTATTTCTTAGGATATGGGCTACAAGCCTCTTCATAACACCATCTTTGAGACTTGTGCAACAGAATTGCCTTTTTTTTTAAGATTTTATTTATTTATCTGAGCGAGAGAGAGCACGAGCAGGAGGGAGGGGCAGAGGGAGCGGGAGAAGTAGATTCCCCACTGAGTAGGGGGCCTGACACAGGGCTTGATCCCAGGACCCTGAGATCACGATGTGAGCCAAAGGCAGACCCTTAACTGACTGAGCCACCTAGGTGCCCTAACAGAATTGCCTTTTAGTGAAATAAAATTTTATAGTGGTTGAGCCCATGAATTCTGGAGCTTGATGGCCTGTGTATGAACCCCAACTCTGTCACTTACTAATTACATGAGCTTGGGCAAATTCTAAACTCAGTACCTCTGTTTCCTTATTTGTAAAATGATAGCAACAGTATCTACCTCATGAGCTTGTTAGGAAGTTAAAATGAGTTGTTTGTAAAGTGCTTAAAACTGTACTTGACACCTAGTACTACACAAGCATTGGATAAATTAGTAAATCAAAAAATTAATAATAGACTCTTTCATAGAACTCCTATGGAAATAAGATGTATAGTCAGTCAACTCCTCCCTGCTGTGAATAGAATTCCTCTCTCATTGTCTTGGATTGCATAGACCAAATGATAAATATTTATGTCCTGATCAGTTATGACATTAATAATGAACATTTGAAAAATGCTTTACATTTTACAAAGTACTTTTTCCATACAATATATCATGTGATCTTCATTCATTGTTAAGAAAGTTGAAGCTAAGTGACTTGCCTAAGGTCACACAGTGGCAGAGCTGAGACTCAAGCCTAGGTCTTCTGATTACAAACTCCAGGTTTTTACATTATGTGTCAACCTGCTTGAAATTTATGTTGGGCCATCTGCTTCTAATTTTCATAAGCATACCAAATTCATGATAAGCTATCATCTGTAAACTAGAAGATCACAATATCCTTCTTACTGATCTCCTGCTGTTAATTCAGCCAACTTGGTTAATTAACTTAGCCGTAAACCAGAACTTTTCAAAGTTGGACAAAGATGTGAAAACTTTCTTCTTCATGTTTAATGTATTGATTCTTAGCCAGAGATTTAAGACCCCTTCATGAGTATCATTAAAACCTAGTATCTATTTTATTCTCTTGTAACCTTAGCAGTAATTGGTTATTTTAGTACAAAGATTGGTATCTTGATGCTGGGATTTGTTTGGTTTTTTGTTTTGTTTTACTATACTGCTGGTTCTCAAAATTGCTCATTGTCATAGAGCTCTTTAAAATATTACTATTCCTTATTATTCAGCCATAAAAAAGATAAGGAAATTCTCCCATTTGTGATGACATGGATAAACTTTGAAAGCATTATACTAGGTGAAATAAGTCAGACAGAGGAAGACAAGTACCATATGGCCTCACTTATATGCAGAATCTAAACAACAACAACAAACTCATAGAAAAAAAGATCAGATTTGTGGTTATCAGAGGTGGAGGGTGGAGGAAGGGAATTGGAGGAAGGTGGTCAAAAGGTACACATTTCCAGCTATAAAGTAAATTAAGTACTGAGGTATAAGGTACAACATGATGACTGTAGCTAACACTGCTGTGTGATATATAGGAAAGTTGTTGAGAGAGTAAATCCTAAGAGTTCTCATCATAAGGAGAACACTTTTTTTTGTTTTTTCTTCTTTCCTTTCTTTTTATTGTACCTATATGAGAAGATGCATGTTAGCCAAAGCTATTGTGGTAATCATTTCACAATATATGCAAAACAAACCATAATGCTGTATGCCTTAAACTTACACAGTGATGTGTGATTATTTCTCAATAAAACTAGGAAAAGAATACATATGTCTGTATGCATATATACATATATATATGTATGTATTTCTGGTATATATAAGCACACATATATACAAGTATATATATTTATTCCTGAACCTACTTGGGAATGTTCTGTGAATCTATATTGTTCCTCGGTGAATCTCAAGAACCACTATATAGCAGATTATCTCACCATAAATACCTATTTTCTATGTTTACTGGAATTAGCTAAAGAAAATATTTATGAAAATGTGTATTTTTATTATGTTGCATTTTGTGTGTGTATGTATGTGTGTGAAACATATAAGTGTGTTTATGAGTTTGTGGTGCTAAAGAAGCCAGACACATCTTCAGCAAAATTATGATGTTAGACTCCCCTGTCCCTTTAAATAGTTTCTCTCTTTGGTGGTGGTTGATTTCTTCCCTACTGTGACAGCTGGAGCCCTCTTCTTTTTCTCTCCTCTCAAAATCTGATTTCAGTTCCATCACACTAAATGACCAATATATTGGTTATATAAAAATTGTTTTCAGAAGGATGTCAGTCTAAATAATAGACCAACCTAAAATGTCAGACTGGTACTTCTTTAAAAAACAACCACCACCACAGCATGTAGCAGTTGTCTATCCTAATAGGAAAAGAGCTTAGATATTCAAATTACTTAGTAAAATATATGTTAAAGTCTAAGTTAATAAAAAGTTCATCTGGTATCCTGTGATTTTTCTGATATTCCATTGGGACTATTTTAAACTGCCTGGCTTCCTCCTCTGCCCTCTACCCCCAGCTTTGGAAGGAATACTCAGTTCCTGTTTTGGTAATTCCCAATATTTCAAGCCAAGTAATGGAATCACACTGTAATTGGACCCTCAAATTTCCTTATTCTTTCTTTCTAATTTCTCCCCTAGTACTCATTGCATTCTCAGTATTATCTCTTGGGTATAATACATAATCTCTCCGATCCTTGTAAAGGATCAGACTAAACAGAACTAGAACTTTTTTTTTTTTGTCAACTTAGCTAGTTCACACTTTCCAGTAGTGTGGGGAGTAGACATAAGTTATTTTGATCTTAAAATCCTGCTGCATTAGAGTAAGCAAAATTCCTACTTATGTCCATAGGAAACTTAGAGTAAACAATAAGTTAATAAGATTTTGAAAGCAATATTTCCTTCAGGTGTCCAGTAATTGGAGTAAACTGTCTAAAAACCCAGAATTGACTATATGAAGATTATATGAACATATGTTAAAGTTGAGAGATGGGAGGAGAGGAAGCCAAGAAGTGTGGATGCGCATGGGTGTGATGTGACTATCTTCTAGTGAGCATCAAAGGAACGGGAATGTTCTTACTGTCCAGATTACTGGTTGCTGTTGCAGAAATCCAATTTAAGGAAGACAAGATATCCTTGTGATTAACTTTCTACTGAATTGCTTTAAGTGAAAACAGTCTGCCCAACAGGGGAGAAGAACAGTAGCTTTGCTGTGATAGTAAATAGAACGATGCATCAGGGCAATGCATGGTTAGAGTCAGTGAGCTACACTGCAAGTCTGAATGTATAAATAGCAGCAATTAACATAAATCACCAGGCAGAGTACCTTAGAATAGGCAGTAGTGTTGATCCTCAAACATTCAGTAGAGATGCATTTCAAAGGAAAATTATTTTATATATTTTTAGATTATGAAATCTATGAATTATATCCCCATGTTTCTAAAGGCATATTATGTAAGAAATAACTTAAAGTAATGGTCAATATTTGAAGTCATTTCAATGAATTTATGAAGCTCAGTAAAGCAGGCTAAGTACCTATGATTCTGGTTTTTCAGATCTTTAATATATGCTCAACATTGTGTCTAAAAGATAAATTTTCTAAATTATAAGTACTTATTTTGCAGTTAACTTTAATATTGATGTAACCAAAATGATAATTTCGGATTGTAGATGCTACCATTGTACCTACAGGACTGTAGTGAGACTCTACCATCCCCCAAATAGGTCACATTAAAAAGCACTTGATTGAATTACTTTAGTTTTAAAATTAGGTATTATTTTTTACATAGTATTTAAAGTACTTGAAGTTAGACACGCTTTTTTTTTTCCTAAGGAAAAATATACTTACTAATATCATGGAATAAATCAGTGGCCCGTGAAATATTTTACAGATCTGATTTCTATACAAAAACTGAAGTTCTGTGTCATCTTAGAAGTAATATCACCATTATCATAATGCCCAATAGTCCTCATCTTTATATATTTTTCTTTTACTCTTCTAGGGTTAATCACATAATTCAGGATTAAAATATAGGAGCTTTCATTTTCATCTCCAATTTTCTGACTGGATTTTACCAATGCCACCCTGAACAAAAAGATATTTATTTATAATTATAAATATTTACTGAGCTTCTATTATTTACGACTCTTCTAGGCTCACATGTGAACAAAACAGACAAAATTCAAATGCCCTCATGAGACTTAAATTAGTAGGTTAAGACCCATAGTAAACAAACAAATAATAATAAAAAGATAAGGTATGTTAGTTGTCAAGGAGTACTGTGGGGGGAAATTAAGGAAAAGCGATAGGTGGGGGGGAGTAAGGGAGTAAGGTGCCAAGAGGAGAGGAGGAAAGACTACCACTTGCCTATTCTAATATTCAAAGTCCCTTCACTAGGAAATTCTTGTCCCCAGCCAACCAAACACCAGTGGTTGGTTGATAATATTTCTTGTTTTGATTGTATTTTCCCCTTTCATTTATTCCAAAAAGTAGTCAGGCCCCTTACGTTCCCATGTGTCAGGGGAGTTTTCTGTTGTGGAAATCAAAAGCAGAGCTTGCCTGTCATCCCGACCTGAGTTCCTCGAGGGTAGGAAGGGTAGACTGGGGACAGAGAAGTCAGAGAGGGACAGGCAGGAGTGCTGAGCAGCTGAGCAGGGAAGAGTTCCTTTCAGACTTGGAAGAGGACAAAAGTCTGTCAGTGCCCCGACAAGTGGCAGTTCCTCAGAGAAGAATAGCACGGTGTGGTGCACCCAGGGAGGTTGAACTCATGCCAATAAGTTCCGAACTCCCAAAAAACTTCTTTTGTCTAGACGTGGCCATGAAGCTTTAGACGGCCTGGCCATGAAGCTTTAGACCACCTGACTTCAAGGGACTAGAACAGAGATGTTGCTATTCATGTAACCATTCTGGGTTGTAGAGTAATGATCTGTCTTCACTCTTTGGCCATCGTTAATTTCTTTCCAATTTATATGAACCTAGGGAAAGTAAGGGGTGGGCCCTCAAATGACTGAGATCAAATTTCTTATCCTTGTTGGATGCGGGCTGTTACACTGTATTTTATTTAGCAGAAATCAGTAATGGGACACTGCTTACACATTCAAGTTTGAGGCATAAGATTTATCCTGCTACAACTCTAGGTTATTGTTATCTGATTAACTCTGAGGTGGAGAAACTCTGAGGCAGAGAAGCAATCTTAAAATACAAAGCAACAAAAGATATGAATTTCTGATGGATTGCAGATTTCGTTCCTCTGGCCTTACTGGGTGGACCAACACACATATATTATTTTCCTTGACTTTGTCACTCCATGTTAGTATGTGGTGATAGCACAAATGTTATTCAATAAAAGGGGCATTCCGTTTCTTCCTCAAAGCCTGGGAAATGTAAAAATGATATTAAGTCTTTTGCAGTCAGCCAATAATACTCAGTTGAAACAAGATCATATAGGACAGTAGTTTACAAACTTTTCAGTTTTGGACACAGCTAGGAATTTTCTCAGATAGAGGGTACTATCTTCCCTGTCTAACCATCTGTTAGTAGTCTCAAACCTCATCTTTACTCCAAATATTTACATGCTTATTCATCTACCAAGAACACATCTATCAAGAATCATCTTATTTACATTCATAAATTCACACAAATTTTTAGTCTGTGTGTCTTCCTTCTCTTTCTATGATGATTACTTATTTTTCTCTTTCTATGATGATTACTTATTTCCCCCTCCACCCCAAATACAATAAACTGATTGAGAAAACTCAAGTTGCCAGAGTATTATAAGCACAATGAAAGGCATGGTCTTCCTTCTTGGGATCATAGAATTTACTGGAATTTGAAGATGTCCAGTCCTTTCTATGATTTCATGTGAAATCATTGATCTTTATCCTTGACTTTATAAGCTTGTAGCACCTTGAAAGTTTGCTAAAGAGCTGCCTTTAAAATTTTCTTCTTAAGTATATTTGAAAACTTGTCTGTGTTTTGTTTTGTTTTGGGGTGGGAGATAATTTGAAAGTTCTAACATTATTAGATATACCCAGGTTTTAGTGAAAGACATGTCTTTAAGACTGTAAAAAATGAAGACAAAAATACTTAAATGTTGCAAAGGAGGGGCCAAAACTGACTTGGCAGCCCTTAGCCCAATTTATGCAAGGATATAAAATGTTTGAGGTTGAACATACAGAAATTTCTTTGGAGGAAATAATGATATTCTGTGGTATTTTCCCTACACCTCCTCACTCTCCATCTTGGGAAAAGGAAAGTTGTTGATTTTCCTGTATGAGGGATTTTTTGAGAGCTTGATATTGTACTCTGAAGCTTGAGCAACATAGCATACTGGCATCCAGCTTTCCTCTGAAGAACCTTACAGAGCAAGAGTTATCTGGTTATCAGGTCTGGCGGGAGTGAAAAGAGCTAAAGGCACTGAGAATGGCCAGCATTCCCATGGTTTGGGGGAGCAATGATGTAGGCAACCTGGGAAAAAGAATCAGGGGTCATTTTAGAAGGGTCCCCACCCAAGATGGCTTTCTGCTCCTTTGCAATCTAGGCAGAACAATGCAGAAAATTGGTAATGGGGTGGGAGATTGAAAGCGATCAGCTGAAAGAAAGACCTCCTCTGTCAAAGGGAGCTGTTCCTAATTGGTAGAAAACATTCTCCAAAAACCCACAAGGCACCCCATAATAAAAAACACTTTAAAACGAGAAAGCACCAACCCCAAATTGTTGTGGTAGCAGCCAAAAACATTTTTTTACAATTTCTTTTCCGTTCTCCACACCTAATCTTTTCAATCCCAGAGAACCCTGAAGATGTGGGGAGAGAAAGAGAAGCACATAGAGGAAAAGGAGGACCACTTGAGCGTGAAGTATGCTCCTAGCTTGTGGAGGACAGTAGCTCTAACTTAAAATGGAGTTTAGAATTTATCTCTTAACATGCAAGTAGACATTTTAGTTTTTGAATTTCAGGGGACTCAATAACTCTGGGACATTTTATTATCTGAGAGTTACCAGGAAATTCACAAGAGCTGCAGTACGTTTCAGTCAAGGGTTAAGAAACCTCCAGATTCCAGTTGATAGAGTGAGTTTGAATGGCAGTTATTTTCTGATTGAATTTTAAATTTTATTTTCAATACCATTTGGTTTTGAACAATTTCCTGTTAAATCTAAAGTTAATTATCTTACTTGACTTTTGGCCGAAATGGTCAATGAAAATGTTTTCATGCCTTTAAGAGATAATTTTTGTTAAAAAAAAAAATTTATTTCCTAAAAAGGCGGGGGGAATGATAGTTTTTGCCTTAGTTTGGGTTTATTCAAGACAGCATTGTTTCCTTTGCTGAATTTTGTCCAAAATGTAAACCTTCAAGTTGAACATTTATCTCATTAAATACAATAGTATTTTAAATTGAACCTAATCACAATGTTATTACTATAATTCATTCAAGCATGATGTTCATTCATCCTTCACAAACTTTGCCCTAGTAATTAGTATATGCCTTTCCTTGGCATATTCCAGTTGAAACATTATGATAATGTCTTAAACAGCTTAGTTTATGAAGATGATTACAAATAAACATTTTTTTGGTAGCTTCTGCAGAAGATTTCTATTTAAGTAACTGTGAATCACTTTAGCATGTCTTGGAAAGTACACGAACTCATTCAACTGAAAGTTTTATTTTAATTAGAGAAGACACTGGTTGTTCAGGTAGGAAATTTGGGTTTTTAAAAGTATATAAGATTACTAGTATTATGTAATTGTCCTGGTAGAACTGCTAATGCAGTTAGCCAGAGAAAGAAGCAAAAGTACACATACAGGAAAGAAAAAGAGCAAAGTTACCTTTATTTGTAGATGATTGTTTACCTGGAAAAACCATGGAACTCAAATCAAAAAACTATTATAAACAATAAGAAAATTCAGTTATGTGGCAGTTATAAAATTACTATAGAGAGGTAACCAGTGTGAAAATATGAAGGGATAAAAGTTCCCATTTATAATAGCAACAAAACATACATAATACACTGGAATAAGCTTAAGAAGCATGTGTAAGAGCTATATGAATAAAACTTGGCTACTAAGAGGCAGAAAATAAAACCTAAGTAAATAGAAAGATACAGTCCTCTTCTTGGTTTAGAAAATTTAATGTGGAACAATGTCAATTCTCCCTAAATTAATTTTAAAGCGATCTCAATTTTTAAAAAGGACTTAACATGAGTGCTAAAATGTACAGGAAAATTAAATATAGAAGAGGGAGTTAGACCTATAAAATATAAAATTACAATAAAGCTCCAGTAGTTAAAGCAGGTCGGTACTAATAGTGATTCAGCAGATAAAGAGAACAATATAAACTCCAAAAACAGACTCCAGAGTACTTGGAAATATAGTTAGTGGTAAAGGTTATATTCAAATAATTAAAGTTGTATTATTTAATAAATTCTATGGGTACAAATAACTAGCTACTTGGGAAAAAAATAAAGTAGAAGCTATACCTCATACCTCATATCCAAATTAGTGCTAGAAGGATGAAAGATTTAAATAAACAAAAATGACAATACAAATATCTAAAAGATAAACTGTCAACAAGAGAAGATATTTGCAATACATGTAGCAAAGTATTACTTTTTTAATTTATAAAATTCTCTTATAAACCAGTGAGAAAAAGACCAATATAATATGAACACAGGACTTGAACAATCAATCATTCTGTAGAAAAGAAAATGGTTTTAAAAATGTGAAAAATTGATGAATGAGTTCCAGGATCTAATGTACAGCATGGAGACTAAAGATAATAATACTGTATTATAGACTTGCAAAAAAAGTAGATCTTAAATGTTCTCACTACATACACGTGCACAAAAGTTATATGAGTTTATGGAAGTAGTAACTAACCCTATTTTGGTAATGGCATGTATCCAATCATTATATTGTGCTCTTAAATTTACATAGTTATATGTCAATTGTATCTCAAAGCTGGAAAAATATTAAAAATTTCTCATAATTACTAAATTTAAGAAATGAAAATGATAATAAAAAAGAAATACCATATTTCCCTTAAAATATTGACAAAGATCTAAAAGTTTGGTAACAGAAGTGTTTTCCAGGATGTGAGGAAACATACTGTTTATGGCATTGTAAATTGTGACCACCTCATTCAAGAGTGAATTCACAATAACTTCCAAAATTTAAAATATACATACTTCAAACCTTGAAATTCAACATCTAGGAATTTATTCCTCAGCACACTTTCACATGGGCAAAGAGACATATGGACAAATTTTTTTATTACAGCATTGTTTCAAATTGCATAGTATTAAAAATAACCTAAATGTTCATTATTAGAGCATTTATCAAATAAATAATGGTACATATATAGCACATGTGTGGATATACGTACATCTATTTCCTCATTCCTTTAGTTATCTCATCCAATTTCTTGGCTTTAAATACCATGTGTGTGGATGATTCCTAAATTTTATCTGCAGTTCCATTCTCTCTTCTGGATTCCCTTACCACAGTCCTCCTTGTTATCTCCACTTGGATGTCGCAGTAGACATCTCATACTCAACATATCTACACTCTTGATCTTCCCCCACAAGTCTCACTTCCTTGACAGCCTTCTTCTCTATAGACAGCAAATTTTATCCTTCTACTAGCTCAGTCCAAAAGCCTTAAGAGTCATCCTTTCTTTCTCTCACAACCAGTTTTCAGTTGGGCAAAAATTCCTTTTGCTCTACCTTCATATTATGTCCAGAATCCTACCACTTTTTACCACAGTGGCTGCCACTATCCTGGTCGACACCACCATAATTTCTTGCCTAGATTATTGCAGTAGCTAGTTGTTTTATATCTGCATGCCCCTGTTTAGTCTATTCTGGTCAAAACAATCAATGATTGTTTTAAAACATTGAATCAAATCAAATGTAATTCTTGCTCAGACCTGTGGAATGGCTCCCATTTTACTCAGAATAAAAGACAAATTCCCTACTGTGGCCTGATAGGACCTCCATGATCTGGCCCCTGTTAATTTTGTGACCTCATTCCCTATTACTTGCCTTCTTCATTCAGCCTCAGCCAGCTTGGCTTCTTCGAAGCTTCTTAAATACACTTGTATTCTCCCATCTTAGAGTATTTTTTTCTCTGCTTGGAGTACTCTTTCTTGGGATAGCTATGTGGCTGACTCCCTGGCCTCTTTCAGGTCTTTGTTCAAATGTCACCTTTTCATGAGAGTTACCCGGACTACTTTATAGCCTTAACTTTTCTTTATTACATAGAACTTATAACCTCTTATAACATACTCTAGGCTTTATTGATTTGTTATGCTTATTATCAATTGTCTGTTACACTGCAGAGAATGAATGTAAGCTTTATCTGTTTTCTTCAATGATAGATCCCAAGGGTTTAAGAATATGTTGAATCAATCAATAAATGAAGCAATCTGTAAGACAAATTGAAAAACTCAAAAGTATATATAACTATTCAAACAGTCTGTAAAATGTGCTGTATTTATATAAATGATATAAATGTTTGTAGATGCATATGGTATCTCTGAAAGACTATAAAAGAAACTGGTAATAATGGGTACCTGTGGGAGAAACAATACCAGAGATGGGTAGGGAGGCACAGTCTACACTTTAGGATGTGCACCTATCATTTCTTTAGTTGAAAAATACAATGCATAGCTGAGCCTAACTCCAGAATTCAAAATTCTTTATAAAGTCTTTTTTTCTTTGAAGATGTTTAATTGTATTACCACTAGATGGCACATACTTACTGATAAATTCTCAAAGAATCTCAGACACAGATTTTTTTTTTTTTAAAGTGTTTTAGTTCTCCAAACTCACCAAAGTTTACTTTAGCTGTCTACAGTATTGGTTTTTCTGAAGAAACTTCCTTAACTTCAGTTGTTTAGTGCCATATCGGCTTCTAGGCTATTTTTCACTAATTTCTTATTTAGCATCATTATAACATTTGAGTGGTAGGAATTATCTTAAATCTGCAGATGCTAGCTTAGATATTCTTATAGTTTCTAATGTTTTTTGAATTGTATCTATCTATCTTTTCATCCTTTTTCTATGAAATTAATGAATAAAATTTAAATACTCTGTGCACAAAAGTAGATTTTTTTTAAAAAAATAGATTTTTGTTTGAATGTATTGTTTGACTGCTTTTATATCAAATAAATCAGTGTCCAGAACAACATGCAATTTAACAACCACTTTCTGAATGCTTACATGATATACAATGAGATTAGGCAAATGGGTACTGTGGAGGACACAAAGATGAAATACTATTTATTGCCTCTATCTTCAGGACCTTTCATTTTATGGTGGGGTGGGGGCAGTTATGAATACAAATAACTATAATACAAGTCAGAATGTAGTAAATGATTAAAAGAAAATATTAAGTGTAATGGGAACAGATAGCTTATATTAATTTGGGGATTCCAAGAATAATGAATTTGAAAAGAGCTTTAAATATATAGACAGTTTCGGGCACCTGGGTGGCTCAGTCGTTAAGTGTCTGCCTTCGGCTCAGGTCATGATCCCAGGATCCTGGGATCGAGCCCCTCATTGGGCTCCCTGCTCCGCGGGAAGCCTGCTTCTCCCTCTCCCACTCCCCCTGCTTGTGTTCCCTCTCTCACTGTGTCTCTCTCTGTCAAATAAATAAAATCTTTAAAAATAAAAATAAAAAAATAAATATATAGACAGTTTCATTCTCTGAATGAACTGAATATAGATGTTACATAGATTTACATTTCTATATAAAGAGTGAATTCTACATCTGAGATAAAGATATGATCATTATATGCAAGTGGTAAATGTGGGATTATAGAATAAAAACCTGTATTCTTTTTGATGGTAAAGTTTCCAGGAAAAAAAACGGTGGTATGCATTTTATAAACTGTAACATTTAAAAGCATTATAAAAAAACTTTTTAGGCAAATTCTGGGTGCCTCGTTCATTCAGTCAGAGCATGCAGCCCTTGATCTTGGGATTGTAAATTTAAGCCCCAGCCAGGTTGGGTATAGAGATTACTTAAAAATAAAATCTTAAAAAAAAAAAAAAACTTTTTAGGCAAGTTCTAAAATAACATTGGAAAAATTATGGAGCCAGTTGTCATTTTTAACATAGAGATTCTTTTACTCTTGTTTTTCTTTTCAAAATATTTTTTAAATTAATTTATATGTAGAAAAAGTACTGAATTCAAGTAGAATAACATTTGAGTGCATACTATGCCAGAAAACTATTATTTTGTTTAATACTCATGAAACTTTATGATCTATATACTGTTATCCACATTTTACAGATGAAGAAATTGGGGCAAAAGTTTAAGGAACTTGTATGAATATGTGACCTGCCTGTCATAACACCAAAACTGGATGTGAATAGAATTAATTTTCGTACAATAAGAAACTTGGCTTTTCAATTTATACCACTTCACTATCATTGCTCTTAAAAGAGAATCAAATTATTCTAACAAGATATATTAATACTGACTTGTTACTTTGGTGGCCTTTTTGTAAGTTTTAAAGTGTGAGATGAATCATATTAAAATATTATCTAAATGAATCAAGAATCTGACCCTTTGACTTATAATGTACAAGATTTCCCCAACTTTGGTATACTCTAAAATAATAAAATAATAATCATATACCAAAGTCTAATATATGGTATAATGGTTAAGTCAGATTAATTCCAGCTCAACATCTAAATCAAGTAGATATTAAAACAAAATTATATATTTAGAAATGAGTCTTATTATTTTTCTGTGTTTCTTTAGCCAGAAAAATGTAAGAAAAAAAAGAAATGGTATAAAAGTGCACTACAAGAAGCCTACCTCCTCTATGGATATTCTCATGAGCAAAGACTGGAAATGTGCCGCCTATCCAAACAGGGTATATGAGCTTTATTATTCTTTACCACCCCAAAATGAGGATTTATTCAGATGCATGCTTTCCAAAATACATTTGCACATTTAAAAAAATCTCTCTCTCTTCATAAGAATATATCGTTGTCCCCTGAAAAAAATTTTTATATGGATTAATAGTATGTATTTGAAACTGTTTTCAGTGACTAAACATACATTCTATTTAAATGCTTCTATCATCTTCTTTACCTTTAGACTATCTATTTAAGTTCTCTTGTGTATTTCAAAGTATATATTTCAAAATTAGAAGCTGTGGCCTTATAATATATTTCTGGGGTGAAACTTTCACTTGCATATGCTGCATTCTTTCAGAACAAAGTATTTTTCAAAATGTTTTATTTTTAAAGAAATTCAAGGCAGAGATTAAAAACAATCTTCAACTTTTTTCATGAGGTGAAAAAATAGGGTAAGATTTCAGGTCATTTTCAAAGAAAGTGCTCTTGAATCATAAATATTATGGTTTATAGATAGCTTTTTAAATGAATTCATCATAGGGATTATAGTAGGAAGGACACATTTTTAATTCTGAATATGATTGTCACATAAAAATAATGATTTTCGGTGTGTCTGGGTGGCTCAGTCGTTAAGTGTCTGCCTTTGGCTCAGGTCATGATCCCAAGGTCCTGGGATCGAGCCCTGCGTTGGGCTCCCTGCTCGGTGGGAAGCCTGCTTCTCCCTCTGTCTCTGCTGCTCCCCCTACTTGTTCTCTCTCTGTGTCAAATAAATAAATAAAATCTTTAAAATAATGATTTTCAATAAACTTAAATACGTTCTTAGTGATAATAATAATTATCATCTTAATTTCTAAAGTGATCATCTTAAATTTCAAAATAGATTATGAGAGGATCTGGCCTTTTAGTGCTGACTGAATTTTAAGAGTGACATTTTTTTCTTCTTGGAATATAATATATATATATTTTTAAAACCTAGATGTGAAAATATTTTATTTGAGAAAAATTTAAATATTAACCCAGCTACCTAAGTTTAGATTTTAAAGGAAATAAGTAGATTTTAAAAGAGTGGAAAAGAACGACAAGCACATTACTCTGGTTTACTCTGAGACTGGGAAAAGAGACATTTATTTCCATAAATGTGATTTTATTCCTTGTGCTGAAAATATAATGTCTCTGTTTATTATCAGTAAAGGTTGAACTCACTGTATTGTCACAAATACGATTTTATTCTTTTCATGGAGTATACATTTTTCTTGTGTAACCAAAATAAACTTTGAAATATTTCGGGTTTTTTTTTAGGTTTTTTAATATTAATGTCTTGAAATAATATAGTCAGTTATTTTTTAAAGTTATATTATAGCCATTTCACATTAGCAGTAGACACACTCTTTCAATAAATGTGGAACTATGTCTCTGTCATTGTTGTATGTGCTGTGTATTTATGTCTGTGTCCTTTGGCATTCTTGCTTGTCCAGAGACTATGGAGGGGGGTTATTCTCATTGGTTTTGCAGTAGACCATTTTCTTGTTGAAAGCCTGCTGACTTTTGCATGCAGAATTTGATGTAATTCAGTCTGATTATAGAGTCTCTGCCTAAAGAGATTCTTGTCCCCAAAGGAGCCAGAATGGAGGGGCACAAAGACACTTACAGGAATTCAGTCTTTGCCATAATAGGCTCACTCACTTCATACTCACTCTTTACTATCACCAAAATAGGCACTGTAATCCCTTAGCTTCCATGGTGAATTCTAGTACATATTCAGCTTCTTACTGTGTTCAAAAGTAACTTTGAGAGGTAATTAGACATTATTCAGATATTTTACAAAAGGTGAGTAGCTTAGAGGCAAACAACTTATTTCATCCCAGCAACTTTGAGGATTTCTTTAACCCAAAATGTCTTCTTCCAACCCACAAATAAAGACTAATAATTTCTTGGCCTGAACTCTTCCTACCCTACAGAAATTGGCACACTATTATGTTTGATGCAGCTCTTTTCATTGTTGAAATCTGCAGGATCAGTAAATGATATGTAAAAAATACCCATTTCATATGGTAAGGGTATATTTAGTTTTATGAGAAACTGCCAAACTATCTTCCAAAGCAGCTGCATCATTTTTTCATTCCCACCAGAAATGAATGACAGTTCCTATTGCTCCACATACTTGCCAACATTTGGTGTTGTCAGTATTCTGGATTTTGGCCATTCTATTAGGTCTGCAGTGGTACCTCATTGATGTTTTCATTTGCAGTTCTCTGATGAAATGTGATATTCTATTAGGTCTGCAGTGGTACCTCATTGATGTTTTCATTTGCAGTTCTCTGATGAAATATGATGATGAACATCCTTTCATATGCTTATTTGCCATCTATAAATCTTCTTTGGAGAGGTGTCTGTGCACTGCCTGCTTTTTAATTCAATTGTTTATTTTCTTATTGTGAGTGTTAAAGAGTTCTTTGTATCTTTATAGCAGCATTATCAACAATAGCCAAACTATGGAAAGAGCCTAAATGTCCATCTACTAATGAATGGCTAAAGAAGATGTGGTGTATATCTACAAGGGAATATTACTCAGCCATCAAAAAGAATGAAATCTTGTTATTTGCAGCGATGTGGATGGAACTAGAGTTATGTTATGCGAAGCAAAATAAGTCAGTCAGAGAAAGACAAATATCATATGATCTCAATCATATGTGGCATTTAAGAAACAAAACAGATGAATATATGGGAGGGGGAGAAAAGAGAGAGGGAGGGAAACAAACCATAAGAGACTTTTAACGATAGAGAACAAACTGAGGATTGATGGAGGGAGGTGGGTGGGGGATGGGCAGATGGGTGATGGGGATTAAGGAGGGCACTTGTTATGATGAGCACTGGGTGTTGTATGTAAATGATGAATCACTGAATTCTACTCCTGAAGTCAATATTGCACTGTATGTTAACTAACTAGAATTTAAATAAAACCTGAAAAAAAAAGAGTTCTTTGTATATTTCAGATAACAGTCCTTTGTCATTTGTTTTGTAAATACTTTTTCCCACACTGGATTATCTTCTCATTCACTTGATAGTATTCTTTGCAGAGTGGAAATTTTAATTTTGATGAAATCCAGCTTATTATTTCTTTCGTGGATCTTGCCTTTGATGCTATATCTAATGTCATCTGCATACCCTAGGTCATCTACATTTTCTCCTATGTTACCCTCTACAAGTTTTATAGTTTTACATTTTTCATTTAGATTTGTGATTTTGAGTTAATTTTTGTGAAACGTGCAAGGTCTATATCTAGATCCATTTTTTTGACATGTAGATATCTATTTGTTTAACACCATTTGTTGAAAAACCATTTTTTCTCTATTATATTGTCTTTGTTCTTTCGTAAAGTATCAGTTGACTATATTGGGTCTGTTTCTGAGCTCTCTATTCTGTTTGGTATAGTGGTTAAGTCAGATTAATTCCAGCTCAACATCTAAATCAAGTAGATATTAAAACAAAATTATATATTTAGAAATGAGTCTGTGTCCTTTGGCATTGATCTGTTTTTTTTTTTTTTTTATTCTTTTCCCAATATTACACTGCCATGATTGTTGTAGTTTTAGAGTAAGTATTAAAGTCAGGTGGGGCCAAGTCCTCTGACTTTGTCCTTCAATATTGGGTTGGCTATTCTGCATCTTTGTCTCTTCATAAGAACTTTAGATTGAGTTTGTTGATATCCACAAAACAACTTGTTGGGATTTTCACTGAGATTGCACTGAATCTATAGATCAAGTGGAGAAGAACTGCCATCTTGACAGTACTGAATCTTCCCATCCATAAATATGGAAAATACTCGGATTTGTTTAGGTCTTTGATTTTGTTCATCAGAGTTGTGTAGTTTTCTTCATATAATCTTGTCCATATTTTGTTAAATTTTGCTGAAGTATTTCACTTTGGGGGTACTAGTGTAAATGGTAATGTGTCTTTAATTTCAAATTCTACTTTTTCATTGCTGGTAAATAGGAAAGTGATTGACTTTTGTGTGTTAACCTTGTGCCCTGCAACCTTGCTATAATCACTTATTTGTTCCAGGAGGTTTTTTTTTTTATTCTTTTTTGGATTTTCTACATAGATAATCATGTCATCACAGTTTTATTTCTTCTCAATCTATACCTTTTATTTCCTTTTTTTTTTTTTCTTATTGCATTAGCTAGGAGTTTCAGTACAATATTGAAAAGAGTGGTGAGGTGGGAACATCTTTGACTTATTCCTAATCTTAGTGGGAAAGCTTTGAGTTTCTCACCATTAAGTATGATGTTAGCAGTAGGATTTTTATAGATTCTCCTTATCAAATTGAGGATATTTCCCTCTATTCCTAGTTTGTTGAGAGTTTTTATCATGGATGGGTGTTGGATTTTGTCAAGTGCTTTATGTGCATCTATTGATCTGATCATGTGACTTTTTTAACCTGTTGATGTCACAGATTACATTAATTGATTTTGAATATTGAATCAGTCTTGTATACCTCAGATAAACCTCACTTATTTATGGTATGTAATTCTTTTTATACATTGTTGGATTTAATTTGTAATATTTTATTGAGGATTTTTGCATCTATGTTCATGAGAGAAATCAGTCTGTAGTTTTCTTGTACTGTCTTTATGTGGTTTTGGTATACTGGCTTTGGTGAGTGAATTAGGAAGTATTCCCTCTGCTTCTATCTTCTGGAAGAGTTTATAGAGGACTGGTATAGTTTGTTCCTTAAATGTTTGATAGAAATCACCAATGAACCTATCTGGGCTTCATGCTTTCTGTTTTGGAAGATTATTATATTGATTCAATTTTATAAAAAGATACAGATTGTTTATTCTTGTGTGACTTTTGGCAGATTGTGTCTTTTAAGGAATTGGTCCATTTCATCTGGGGTATCAGATTTGTGAGCATAGTTATTCACAGCATTTCTTTTTTTTTTTTTTTAAGATTTTATTTATTTATTTGAGAGAGAATGAGAGATAGAGAGCACGAGAGGGAAGAGGATCAGAGGGAGAAGCAGACTCCCTGCTGAGCAGGGAGCCTGATGCGGGACTCGATCCCTGGACTCCAGGATCATGACCTGAGCCGAAGGCAGTCGCTTAACCAACTGAGCCACCCAGGCGCCCTCACAGCATTTCTTATTATCCTTTTAATATCTTGGGATCTGTAATGATGCCCTCTCTTTCATTTTTGATAGTTTTCTCTCTTTTTTCCTTAGACTGGCTAGAGTCTTCTTGATTTTATTGATCTTTTTAAAGAAATAGTTTTTGGTTTTATTTCCTCTATTGATTTCCTGTTTTTGATTTTAATGATTTCTGCTCTAATTTTTATTTCTTTTGTTTACTTCATATTTAACTTGCTTTTCCTTTTCTAGTTTCCTAAGATGGAAACTTATCTTATTGATTTTAGGTCTTTGTTCTTTCATAATATTTGCATTTATAAATTCCCCTCTGAGTACTGCTTTCACTGTGTCTTACAAATTTTGATAAATTGTATTTTCATTTTCATTTAGTTCAAAATATTTTAACATTTCTCTTAAGATTTCTTCTTTGACCTATATGTTATTTAGGAATGCGTTGTTTAATCTCCAAGTATTTGGGGGTTTTCTAGTTATCTCAGTTTTTCAATTCTAGTTTAATTCTGTGGTCTGAGAGCAGACTATTATATGATATCTATTTTTAAAAATGAGTTAGGGTATATTTTATGGCCCAGAACATAGTCTATCTTGGTGAATGTTCCAAGTGAGCATGAGAAGAATGTGTATTCTGCTTTTGCTGGATGAAGTAGTCTATAGATGTAGATTATATTCAGTTGATTGATGGTGTTGAGTTCAACTACAGTAGTTTCCTCTTATCTGCACTTTCACTTTCCATGGCTTCAGTTATTTGTGGTCAGCCATGGTCTGGAAGCAGATGATCCTCCTTTGATGTATTGTCAGAAGGTCAGTAGTAGTCTAATTCTATGTCACAATGCCCGTGTCATTCGCCTCACTTTATCTTATCATGTAGGCATTTTATCTCACATCTTAACAAGAAGGATGAGTATAGTACAATAAGATATTTTGAGAGAGTAAGGGACCACATTCACATAACTTTTGTTATAGTATATTGTTATAATTGTTCTTTTCATTAGTTACTGTTGTTTTTATTGTTGTTAATCTCTTACTCTGCCTAATTTGTAAATTAAACTTTATCATAACTATGTATATATAGGAAAAACAGTACATATAGGGGTTTATTACTATCCATGGTCTCAGGCATCCACTGGGGGGTCTCGGAACATATCTCCCACAGATACAGGGGAACTACTGCATGTCATTAGTGGTTTTCTGCTTGCTGGACCTGTTCATTTCTGCTGAAGTTTCCAATTATAATAGTGAGTTCATCTATTTCTCCTTGAGTTCTATCAATTTTTGTGTTACATGCCTTGACACTGTGTTGTTAGACACAGTTGTATTAATAATCATTATGTCTTTCCTGGGGTAATGATGACTTTGTTATTAGGTAATGCTCCTCTTTATCCCTGATAACTTTCCTTCCTCTGAAGCCAGCTCTGTCTGAAATTAACGTAGCTACTCCTAGTACAAAGATTCTTGTTGGTCTGTTCATTAAGAAATCAAATGACAAAGCAGAAAATTCAAAAATTGTATATCTTAGTAAGATGTAACTTAATATTTGACAATAACCTCATATTTAACACACCTATTAAAATGATTCTTTATGTGAAAAAAAAGTAATGTAGCTACTCCTATTAAAATAACTTTATTTTGATTGGTCTTAACATGGTATATCTTTCTGTATCTTTTTACTTTTAACCTCTGTATGTCTTTATATATATATATATTTTTTAAGATTTTATTTATTCATTTGAGACACAGAGATACAGAGAGAGAGAGAGCATGAGCAGGGGGAGACGGAGAGGGAGAAGCAAGCTCCCCGCTGAGCCAGGAGCCCGATGTGGGGCTTGATCCCAGGACCCTAGGATCATGACCTGAGCCAAAGGCAGACACCCAACCATCTGAGCCACCCAGGTGCCCCTATGTGTCTTTATATTTTAAACTGAGTTTTTTTTTTTTTAGACAGCATATAATTACTCCACTCTGACAGTCTTTGTTTTTTAATTGGTATATTTAGACCATTGAAATTTAAAGTGGTTATTGATAGAGTTGGATTAATAGCTATCATATGTGTTACTGTTTTCTATTTGTTTTCCTTTTTCTTTGTTCCTTTTTCTTTCACTTTTTCTGCCTTTTGTGTTTTTGTTTGTTTGTTCAGAGAGGGAGAGAGACAGGGGTGGAGAGGCAGAGGGAGAGGGAAAGAGAGAATCTTAAACATGGAGCCTGATATCACAACCCAGGGATCATGACCTGAGGCAAAATCAAGAGTCAGATACTTAACCAACTGAGCCACCTAGGCACCTCACCTTTTTGTGGGTTTTTTTCTCCACCTTTTTGGTTTTAATTGAGTATTTTATATGATTTTATTTCCTCTCAGCATATCGGTTATGCTTTCTTTTTAATTCTTTTTAGGGAAAAAAAGTTTTAGGAAAATGGTTTTCCTAAATTGAACATATTGTTGCTATTATTATTTTGAACAAATTGTTTTCAGTTAAAGAATAAGACAATTTAAAGTTTATATTTTACCTTCACTTAGCCATTCTCTGATACTCTTCCTTTCTTTATGTTGATCCAAGTTTCTGCTCTACATCATTTTCCTTCTCTTTTAACATTTCTTGCAAGGTAAGTCTACTAGTAACAAATCACTTTCTCCAATTCTCTCAAGTATATATCCCTTAATTTTTGAAGGATAATTTCACAGTGTACAGAATTGTAATTTGGTGTTTTTTCTCTTACCACTAATTATTTCACTCCACTCTCCTCTTGCTTGCATGGTTTCTGAGCGGAATTGAATGAAATTCTTGTCTTTGCTCCTTTATTGATAAGGCACCCCCTACCACTAGGCTTCTTTCAACAATTTTTCTTTATCTTTGATTTTCTGTCTTAGCTTTTATCCTGCTTATTGTTCTCTGGGCTTCCTGGATCTTGATTTGGTATCTGACATTCATTTGGGGGAATGTCTCAGTCATTATTGCTTCAAATATCTCTCCTGTTCCTTTCTTTCTCTCCTTGTATTCCCATTACACATAAATTATACTTTTGTGGATTTCCCATAGATCTTGAATATTCTGTTCCTTTTTTTCCAGTCTTTTTTCTCTTTGCTTTTCAGTTTTAGAAGTTTCTATTAATATATCATCAAGCACACAGATTCTTTCCTCAGCTGTGTCCAGTCTACTGATGAAACTATCAAAGGTATTTTTCATTTCTGTTACAGCATTTTTAATCTCCAGCATTTCTTTTTTTATTATTATTTCTTAGAATTTCTACCTCTCTGGGGCACCTGGGTGGCTCAGTTAAGCATCTGCATTTGGCTTGGGTCATGGTCTCAGGGTCCTGAAATAGAGCCCTTCATCGGGCTCCCTGTTCAATGGGGAGTCTGCTTCTCCCTCTCTTTCCACCTCTGCTCCCCCCCCCACTTGTGCTCAAGCTCTCTCTCTCTCTCAAATAAATAAATAAAATCTTAAAAAAAAAAAAAAAGAATTTCCATCTCTCTGCTTCCAGTACCCATTTGTTCCTGAATGTTGCCTACTTTTAACACTAGAGCCTTAGTATATTCAACATAGTTGTTTTAAATTCACAGTCTGGGTCATAGGGTAGTTCTATTTTTAAATTTTTGAGGAACCTCCACACTGTTTTCCAAAGTGGCTGTACCCACAAAGACACAGATGTAGTGAAAAGAAGGGCCATATGAACCCCAATGTTCATAGCAGCAATGTTCGCAATAGCCAAACTGTAGAAAGAGCCGAGATGCCCTTCAACAGATGAATGGATAAAGAAGTCCATTGGTCTTGGTCCATATATATGATGGAATATTACTCAGCCATCAGAAAGGATGAATACCCAACTGTTACATCAACATGGATGGGACTGGAGGAGATGATGCTAAGTGAAATAAGTCAAGCAGAGAAAGTCAATTATCATATGGTTTCACTTATTTGTGGAACATACGGAATAGCATGGAGGACATTAGGAGAAGGAAGGGAAAAATGAAGGGGGGGAATTGGAGGGAGAGATGAACCATGAGAGACTATGGACTCCGAGAAACAAACAGGGTTTTAGAGGGGAGGGGGGTGGGAGGATTGCTTAGCCTGGTGATGGGTATTAAGGAGGGCACGTACTGCATGGAGCACATGGAGCACTGTTTATATGAAAACAATGGATTGTGGATCACCACATCAAAAACTAATGATGTATTGTATGGTGACTAACATAACATAATAAAATTTTAAAAAAAAGAAAGAAAATGCAAAACACCAAGAAAAAATAAATTCACAGTCTGATCATTCCAACATCTCTGACATATATAGGTCTGTTTCTGATACTTACTCTGTCACTTCAAATTGTTTTTGCCTTTTAGTATGCCTTGTAATCTTTTGTGGAAAGGCAAACATGATGTACCAGGTAAAAGAAACTGTGGTAAATAAGCCTTTAGTAGTGTAGTGGTAAGGCATGTGGGGCTGGAGAGGGCAGTCTATAGCTCTATGCATAGGTCTCAGTCCTGGGCTTTGAGCCGCACAAGTGCTTCTCATTCTTTTCACCCCCTCACATGGTACATGATGGCTAAAGGGGAGCTAGAATTGGATATTTCCCTTCCCCCCACATGGAAGACTCCAGCAGGCTAGATTTGTTCCCTTCCCACTAATTGGTTAGGTTCTGAAAAACCACAATAGGTGAGGCTCTGGTAAAATAGTTTATCTTGAGGGCAAACTGCTAAGAACCGAATGCCCTGGCATATTTCAAAATGGTTACTTTTTTTTTCCCCACTGAGGAAGCACAAAGGTATTTTTCTCCAGTCTTCACCATGAGAACCTGATAGAGCTCCTGTAGGTAAACTCACAAAAGTGTGCTTCCCTCCTGCATGACTGGGTCCCCCCTAGAATTTCTCTCTCTCAGCTTGTTCACATTGAGGCTCCAGCAGTTCATCAATTACAGTTCAGGTGTTCCTACCCCAGCGCTAGTTCCTGTGGAGGTTTCTGCTCCATTAAGTTGTGATTCTTTGTATTCACCTGTCTCTCCAAATTTGGGGGCAGTGGTTTGCCCTTTGACCTCACTTCTCTAAGGGATCTAAGAAGAGTTATTGATTTTCTATTTGTTCAGCTTTTTACTTGTTGTGAGGATGGAATGTGACTTCTAAGCTCTTTACATGCCAGATAGGAAACTGGACCTATCCTCTACCTTTTTAAGAAAATGCTTTCTTTCAGCTGTCATTTTTAAAGAAGCGTAGACTGACAGATTTTCTGAGGCCATGAATGGACGGGCTTTAAAAATATATTTTTTTAGGGGCACCTGGGTGGCTCAGTCGTTGGGCATCTGCCTTTGGCTCGGGTCATGATCCCAGGGTCCTGGGATCGAGCCCCGCGTCAGGCTCCCGGCTCAGCGGGAGGCCTACTTCTCCCTCTCCCACTCCCCCTGCTTGTGTTCCCTCTCTCGCTGTGTCTCTTTCTGTCAAATAAATAAATAAAATCTTAAAAAATATATTTTTTTAAAAAAAGAAGCCATTGATTTATGTTAATATTTGTACTCCTCTCTAATATCCTTATAAATAAAAAATTTTTAACATCTGTTATGAGTCATGAGGCATAACCACCTCTATTGGCTTGGAACATTGTCATTTTCTACCTGCCACTCCTCTTTTGCACTTTATTTTTTTTTTAAGATTTTATTTATTTATTTGACAGAGAGAGACACAGTGAGAGAGGGAACACAAGCAAGGGGAGTGGGAGAGGGAGAAGCAGGCTTCCTGCAGAGCAGGGAGCCCGATGCGGGGCTCGATCCCAGGACCCTAGGATCATGACCTGAGCCGAAGATCAGACGCTTAACGACTGAGCCACCCAGGAGCCCCTCTTTTGCACTTTAAAACTATGATGTGGCTATAGCTCAGAAGTGGAGTAAAGACCCTTTTAATTATCCAGATCTACATTTCCTGTTAACTGCTTTCACTCTGTGTGAGGGTCCCTACATGCAGAGATTTCTGAAGGGAGGAAATTAAACTTCTCTCACTAGGGAAAATTCAGCTCTTAGAAAGTGTTTAATGTTGCTGAAGTTGAACATGGACTTACTGTTATTAATAGAAAAATTCCTAATGATTGTAATGTTTCTCAGCATTACATCAGACTTTCTCCCTTTGGCAAATCCCTTTGAAAATCAGAGTGGTTGTTGATACTCCCCAAAACACTTCTATGTTGTACCAGGTTGTGCAACTTTTCAACATAAAATGTTCCTTGAACAGCAGTTTGGCTATTTCTGTTCACAGTTGTCTCCCTACTGGAAATTTTACATAAGAATGATGTATATGTTGAGGAGAATTTGTATTCTTTTTTTATTAACTCTCAGTATATGATCAGGGTCCATTGGATCTAGTTTTAGTTTTTGAGTTTCCTTTTTGTGCAGTTTTAACTATGGGTACAGGTTGATATTTCATCATGGCTTTTATCGTTATTAGTGATTTTCAAAAGAGAAAAGAAAAAAATTTTAGCTACAACAGAATTTATTCTATCTTATAATTATCATCAGGGCCCTTTTATAAATTTGAAATAATTGTGGAATTTCAATAATCTTTGCTCTTTTATCATTACTTATCAACTTATTTCCAACTATGTTAAAAAGACTAAAACAAATTATTTAAATGGGAGAATGATAGAATCACTTAACAAGATGATACAGTAGTAAAATATGTCATCACTAAACTATTTTTGCTAGTATTCCATAGATTAGCTCTCTCTGTCTCTCTCTCTCACACGCAAACACATACACATACATGCACCCCTAGAATGTCTTTATTAGCTAAAATGAAAGAGAACATTGTTGATAATCTATTAGCTACCAGACATTGTTTTAGGAACTTTATGTAAATTCTATTATTTGAATCTCATAATATACCAATAAGATAATAATTAATTACTCCTGGTTTATCAATAAAGAAACTAAAGACCTGAGAACATATACAGTGTTTTATACCTTACACTGTCTAGTATAGTAACTTATATCATGTAAACATTATATGTATTTTAATCAATAAATTATATTAGTTTGTTCAAGTAAAATGTATATTTCAGATCCATATAAGATTTTGAATAAAATACATGTACATTTTTAATTATAAAAAAATATTGAGCACCTACTTTATATAAAACATGGTCCCTGTCTTTAAGGCACATTCTAGTTTTGCAGAGTGCTTAGACATATATAGAAGTAACCATAATACAAGGAAGAAAGTTCTGTGTCCTGGGATGCTGTGGTTTTGCAACAGAGATGGTTATTTCTCCTAGGCGGAGGAATCATCTGTGATGGTGAATGGTCTTGTAAATTCATCAGTGGGGAGAAAAAGGGTATTCCAGAAGAAGGGATTATTCCAAGCACACAGCTAAACATAGGAAAGAGGGCAGTTTACATGTGGCCAGCTAATTATAGGTATAAATATAATAATCTTCTCTGGATTTCTGTGTTTTATGCCAATAATTTGTTTCTTACTGCAAAGTTTGCTTTTAGATAGCAAGCATTTATTTACTCTTATATTCATGGATATTTATTCTTTTTGTTAGTTTTACATGTTCATTGTGAATTATAGTCCTATATTGATAAATTTAATTTCTATGTGTTCTTAATGTTAAATATAATCCTAAAACCTTAATACTAATGTCCATAGCTCTATTCGTTTTTCATTACCATAATATTAAGGTTAATAAAACAAATGTATGAGTAAATATTTATGTACAATTCATGTAGTTGGGATTCAACATTGAACCCATAAAAATCCAATTATTAATTGTTATTGCCAATAATTTTTACTAATTCACACACAGGTTTGCATATATCAAAATAAAATCTTAAAATAATTTTCTGTATTCTCTTTGGTTGTAGTCCTTTTTTGTTGAGTGTTACATAGGGATCCCACATGGAGGCAGCAGACATAAAGATTAGAGACTTGCCGTCAACTGGGTCTGGTCCCACTGCATGGCCTCAGGCATGGTACTTAGCCTCAACTTTCTTGGCTGTGAAATGGTGATGGACTACATACTTTGCAAGATTATCATGAAGTTTAAATAAGATATTGTCTATGTAAAGTCTTTATCCCATGTCTGGCATGGAGTGGATGTTCAAGTAGAGATCACTGGGATTTCATTCCAGATCCCATATACTTGATCGCTTCTCGGCCTTTTGGCTAAGATCAAGTGCAGATCCCATATACTTGAGAGTACATAAGCTGACCGGAACCTAGAATAAGATACACTAGATTCTAACTCGAGAACATCTAACTAATTAGATTTAAGGGAGGAGGTTTGTCAAATAAGTATATGAATCCCTAATGCTATTACTTTTGGATTATTTTGTTCTACTCTGGGAAGTTGAGTTTGTTAGCATTTTGATCAAAAGAACCATTAAAAACCCATACTACAGTATGAGAAAAGTAGAAAATTTTAATTGTATAACATTGCACTTATTTAAACAGGAGTGTAGGCATTTTTTTGAAACAACCATACTTTATTATCTTACAGATAAATCCAAGGCAGATGGCAAAGTTGCTGTGGTAGCCAAGAAAAGGGTAAGATCATGTTTCATTATATAAAATATGCAGACTTCAAATTCCATTTGATTAAAGCTATTTTTAAAAGAAAATTGAATTAATATTTAAAAGCAAAATGACATATAATGAGTTTTTTCTTCTAAATGTTGGTTGAGTATATGTTTCCTTTCTTAGGTTGACACTAGAAATGTAATATTTATGACTACTTATATCAGTGTTATAGAATTATTAGAAATTAGAACAGTAGAAAAATTTAAAGTTAACAAGTTAGCAATTGCTTTTATTTACATTGTATTTCACGTACAAACTCTCATATACTAAAATATTTTTTGTGTACCATGTTATTGGAATGTGTGCAATCTCATGGAAAATTTAAACAACTAAAAACCACAGCTTAATATGGACTTTACCTTGAAGTTGAGAATAAGATCAGCCATTTATATCAACCTAAACCTAGAATTTTTTAAATAAAATTTGTAAAGTCAATAGCATTTTAAAAGAATTTAAAAAATTTAACACATCATTCTGTGTATTGTATGCAGGGAGATGTTTAACTACTTATTGTCAAAACTATGATTGGAGCGCCTGGGTGGCTCAGTTGGTTAAGCGACTGCCTTCGGCTCAGGTCATGATCCCGGAGTCCCGGGATCGAGTCCCACATCAGGCTCCCTGCTTGGCGAGGAGCCTCCTTCTCCCTCTGACCCTCTCCCCTCTCATGTACTCTCTCTCTCTCATTCTTGCTCTCAAATAATAAATTAAAAAAAAAAAAAACTATGATTGGGATAGGATGAACTTTGACATTCTCCTCAAATGACAGTATTCTTAACAGGACAGTACTTAAAAAGAGAAAGACCCAATGCTTAAATCAAATTCTTTTAGACAAATAATATATTGATGTCATAAGAAAAAGGATTGTGATTGAAAGGAGAGCCTATCCCTCTAGTATTTCCTGTGTTGAATGGTGGGGTTGGTGCAGGGTGGGCCCAGGGAAGGTTGAGTGTGACCTGGCAGAACAGAAAAAATGTCGGTCACAAACCTACAGATGGACAGGCAACAAGGTAAGCATCATTTTTGTATTCTGAGTATGTATATATCATGAATTCTTTTATTTTTGTATTATTTATTTATTTTTATCATGAGTCCTTTTAAAATCTGATTTTGTTTTACCCTTTTGCTTTTTGACTTGTAAAAGTAATCTGTACTTTTCACTGGCTAAATAATGTTGTTGCACCCTTGCAGAGAGGAATTCCATATCATAGAAGACAAGGTTGTCTCTTGAAAGGAAAGAGTACTTGTGTGTATGTCTGACCATTTAGACAGAACGTGTGAGCTAGTGCACGATTGTTAATGTGGGTGGAATTGTTTATTTTATTCTCTGCTAAAGGATATTTAGAATCAAAAAAGATAAAGATAATAACTAACATTTCTATATATTGCTTTATTTTTACCAGTGATTCTCAATGACTATGGTACTACTGTCTCTAGGACAGTGCTATTTAAAGTGTGATCCGTGGACCAGAGCTAGTCTGTGAACTATTTATTATTGGTCTGCAATGAGCTAAGAGCAAAAACTGACAGGAACCATTTAGAAACTTGTATAGTAATTCAACAGAGTCATTTTTGTCTGTTGAGTGTAATGATAAAATGGAACTTATATTTTGTATTTATTTTCTATTCCACTTTTTTCCTAGTAACATTTTTAATTGTAATGAAGTATAGATCTTGGGCATACTGGGGGAAAAACTGATCCTTTAACACAGATAATTTGAGAGACACTTCCCTATGTGTCTTGGAGTGTGTTAGGAATTTGTAGAAGTGTCTTGGGCTACAGTGGTTTGGAGGAATACAGGGCTTTTTGTTGGGCAAAGGTAAGGAAACTAACTATCTTGCATTTGGCATGACTTTTGAATGTGCTGCTAGACTCAACAAACTACAAATATACAGTTGACCCTTGAACAACACAGGGTTGGAGCACTGACTGCTGCAGTCAAAAACCCATGTATAACATTTGACTCCCCTAAAACTTAACTACTAATAACCTATTGTCAACTGAAAGCCATAATAAAAACATAAACAATTAACACATATTTTGTATGTTATATGTATTATATACGGTATTCTTACAATAAAGTAAGCTAGAGAAAAGGAAATGTTAAAATCATAAGGAAGAGAATATACATATACAATACTGTACCGTAGAAAATCTGTGTGTAAATGGTCTGTGCATTTCGAACCTGTGGTGTTCAAGGGTCAACTGTTAATTGTGTAGTGATTCAATACAAAATAATACTGAAGTATAACATGTTAGACAAAAAGCCAAGGAATTTAGAAGACTTATTATAGAGCAGGAAACTGAAATGTAATAAACACACTGTTCTAGAAATTATTGAATAATTTACTTATTTTCTACTCAACATATTGGAACATATTTAACTACATATTTAGCTGTAAAGAGTAGAAGTGCAGTTGCTGAGATACCATGGAAAACATTTACAAATCTGAAACAAGAAATTTGTGATGCCTTTTAACAGTCTTAAAATCAAATATTAGTAAATTGACAGATAAATGTATTGATCTCTTTGAATTTCAAAAAATAAACCTTTAGAAATATTTCATAGTATTGCTACCCTTTAAATATTTGTAACACTTTAGAATAATGCTAAGAAATCTGTTACAAATATTACAGATTGAAGTTATTTTTAGATAGTCTGTTGTTTTCCAATCTTACTTTGATACTGTCCCCAAAGTCTACCTTAAAATTCTTTATTATATCTTATGTAATAAATTGCTTCTTTTTGTAATTTATTATCAAGATTATCCAGATAGTCTTCCTTGGGGCACCTGGGTGGCTCAGTTGATTGAGTGCCCCACTCTTGATTTCAGTTCAAGTCATGATCTCAGGGTGGTGAGGTTGAGCCCCGTGTCAGCCTCCGCACTCAACATGGCATCTGCTTGAGATTCTCTCTCTCTCCCTCTAGCCCTCTTCCCACTTGCGCTCTCTTTTTCCTCTCTCTCTCTAAATAAATAAATAAAATCTTACAAAAAAAAAAGACATTCTTCCTCACGTATTAAAAGTTATGGTCAAATTATTTTCAAGTACTAGAGACTGAATGTGGCCCTGATGTGTTGTGGGATTTCTGTGACTAGGTCATCTCATGTCATAGCACACAGAGAATTATTTCCCCTATAGGGAATTATTTTGCCAGACTCATTTGGGAGAATATAATACTTCTCATTTTCTATGCTTGGGCATTCTATAATTTATTTTGGAATATTATCTCTCTTTCAATTAAGATTAGTTTCTTTTCTTTCATTATGTAAAATGTCTGATCTGTTACTACTTAACTTAAAAGTAGTTTCATGTCCTCGCCAACACCTGTTGTTTCTTGTGTTGTTGGGAATGCAAACTGGTAGAACCACTCTAGATAACAGTATGGAGATTCCTCAAAATGTTTAAAATAGAACTACCCTACCATCCAGCAATTGCACTGCTAGGTATTTACCCAAATTATACAAAAATACAGATTCAAAGGAATCTTTGAATACATGCACCCTGATGTTTATGGCAGCATTATCAACAATAGCCAAACTATAGAGGAGTCCAAATGTCCATCAACTGATGAATGAATGAAGGTGTGGCATGAATATATGTTATATTCATTGTATATGTATATACACATATATATTGGAATATGTTTATATTCAAATAATACTGAAGTATAACATGTTAGGCAAAAAGCCATATTTCAGAATATTTCAGTATTTTAGCGTGTGTGTGTGTGTGTGTGTGTGTGTGTGTGTGTGTGTAATGGAATACTATTCAGTCATCAAAAATGATGAAATCTTGCCATTTGCAATGACATGGATGGAGCTAGAGTATATTATGCTAAGTGAAATAAGTCAGTCAGAGAAAGACAAATACCATATGATCTCACTCATATGTGGAATTTAAGAAAGAAAACAGATAAACATATGGGAAGGGGAAAAGAAAAAAAGGAGAGAGGGAATCAAGCAATAGAAGACTCTTAATGATAGAAAACAAACCAAGGGTTGATGGAGGAGGTGAGTGCAGGATGGGCTAGATGGGTGAAGGGTATTAGGAGGGCACTTGTTATGATGAGCACTGGGTGTTGTATGTAAATGATGAATCACTGAATTCTCCTGAAACCAATATTGCACTGTATGTTAACTATCTAAAACTTAATAAATAAAAAAAGGAAATGCAGATACTTTCTTACAGTCTAGAAGTCAGATATGTAAATTAATAAGAATAATAAAAGAATGAATGAAGTATGGGGCACCTGGGTGGCTCAGTTGGTTAAGTGCCTGCCTTCAGCTCAGGTCATGATCCCAAGGTCCTGGGATGGAGCACTGCATTGGGCTCCCTGCTCAGCAGGGAGTCTGCTTTTCCCTCTCCCTATACCCTTCCCCCCCCACTCATGCTCTGTCTCGTTCTCTCTCTAAATAAATAAAATATTTTTAAAAAAGGAATGAATGAAGTATGTCTACAATAAAGTTATAAGTAAAAAAAAAGTAGTTTCTGTTCTTATGTCCACCACTACTTCTGTTGGTACATTTTTCTATAGACCAGTACAGATTGACTTTATCCAAACTTATTTATTTGTGATAAGGTTGACTGGCATTTATCTTACTGATTATGTCTTCAAATGTAGTTGTTCTCAAGCATACACATATAGAAATGAATTTTTATTTTATTATCAAAATATTTTATTTCTTTTTACAGTTATAGTATTTTGAAATTATTCATGTAGTCAGATATATTAATTATGTTACAGGCTACAATTGCTGTAACAAGGAGACTCCAAATTACAGGGAGTCATACAAGACAGAAGTTTATCTGTCTCTTTATTGTATACCTGACCAAATGTGGGCCAATGATCCAGGGTTGGAAGAGGCTTTGCCCCATAAGATCATTTAGACTCCCAAGTTTTTTCTGTTTTATTGTTATGCCAACCCCCAGGGTTGGTCCTAATCAATATGGTCAAAAGTTGATTGCACTATCACATCTACATTCTGGCCCATGAAAATAGGTAAAGTGGAAAAGGAGTCCAAACAATTAGCTGAACAAGAAAACATTAACTTGAAGCTGCACATGTCATTTCTCTGACATCCCATTGGCAAAATTTAGTAATATGGCCGCACCCAGTGGTGAAGGGAAGGAGGAGAATACAGCTTCTATCTGGACCAGTCTACATACGGGGTTACAGTTAGTGGTCTAAGACTTTCATTTAAGAATAGAGAATGGTACGTTTCAAAATATTTCTTATAAAAGGGAGTGGTTAGGTCTGATAGAGCTGAGAACTAAGATAGATTGCCTCATTTGACCCCTATAATACGAGTGGGAAATAGGTATTACCATAATTGTTCTTACAAGGAAGCTGCTCCCAGGGGTATTAAGCGACTAACAAGAGAGGCACAGCCAGGGTAGGATTGCATTTCTGATGGTCCATAATACCACACCTTCTTTTAACACTTCTTTGCTTTTTAAATCCCTTTACTATCTTTGAGATACCAAATCACTTTTTAGTATCTTTTTAAGTATATGAATTACTTTGTATATTTGACTCTTAAATAATCGTGAGCTTCATCCTTATGAACAGGCACAATCCTACCTTTAAAACAACTCTTCATCAATATAGCAGTTTCAGATTACAAAGCATTTCCAGAAACATTGTCTTTCACTTCAGACCCTTGGGAAGAAGGCATAGCAGATATTGTCATCATCACCTACAAAGGAGATCATTTATAGTTAGAGAAGTGAAGGAATTCACCATAGCCACACAGTGCTCCTTAGGTACTTTTATTTAATATTATTTTCCTTAGTTTTTATTAAAGTATTAGCAAGCTAGTCGTATTAGAGTTTGAGTGTTAATTTCACCTAATAAAGCAGTTTTTATTTTTCTATACATTTTGGATCTATGGATATTGAAGATACTATGTTTTTTAAGATTTTATTTATTTACTTATTTATTTTAAAGATGTTATTTATTTTAGAGAGAGAGAAAGAGAGAGTGCGAGCAGGCAGAGGGGCAGAGGGAGAGGGAGAGAGAGAATCCTGAGCAGACTCCGTGCTGAGCTTGGAGCCTGATGTGGGGCTCAGTCTCACAACCCTGAGATCATGACCTGAGCTGAAACCAAGAGTCATACGCTTAACTGACTGAGCCCCCCAGGCTCCCCTGAAGATAGTATTCTTTAAAGATAGAACTGTTTTATATAAAACTCTATATGTGGACAAGAAGAAGCTGTTGGTGTGAAAGCAAAAGGTAATAATAACAATAAAAATAATAATAATATGTATTAAGTGCCTGCTAAGGCCAGACATACACCTATGCTACTTCATTTGAATCAACAACAATTATGTGGAAGAGTCAGTGTTGTCTCTGGTTCGTGAATGAAGAAAATAGGTATAGGGATGTTCACCACTGCCAAAAATGCAATACAGAGATGAATAATAAAAAAGTAAGGTAGTTGGCTGTACAGCTCCTTATCCTGGGTTGCAAATCTTAACAGTCTATTTATTTATATTTATGTAAACAAATATGTATACTTATTGTGTGTAAGTGTTTTGTGGTTGTCTTGTTTTTACAACAACGAGATCTGATTATATGTTATTCTATAGATTTAACTACTTAAGGCTAACAGATACAGATCTGTTTTTAACATTCTGCAGAGCCTACCATAGCAGATATATCACAGTTAGTCAATCAATGTGTGGGAGTTTTCAAGTCATGGGTATGGTTTGATAACTGCTACATGCAGTGCTTTCATAAACCTCCTTGTATGTATATCTTTAAATACTGATGCCATTATTTTTATAGGATAAATTCCCCAAATGGGCTTGATAGATCAAAGGTAACCATAGTGTTACCTGCCTCCCTTAAATCATGAGAGGACTTTGAGGAATAAGTTGTCCAAGTTCTGTGTTGGCCTGTGCTGAGCTGCACTGGCTGGTGCTGCTGCCTTTTTGGACCAAGATGTAAGAATGTTGCCACCTTGAATACCATTCCTAAGTGCCTACCAGGAAACGGTGCTTCTTGGGTCAAGTAGGAGAGCTCTAAATAAATGCCTCTGCCATTCCCATAGGCTCCTTCTTTGAGCTCTTCAGCCGCATGTGGCTACCCGTTCAGATAGAGGGGAATAGTATTAGGTGCACATACCTTTTCACCTGACCACCGCTCTGCCCAGTGGAGCTGTCTGAATGAAAGAGAATTAGAGTAAGCCTCACTAATCTCTGAGTCCCACTCGAAAAAACAGAAGGGGAAGATCTAGATTGTCTCTAAGTCCCTTTCTGCTCTAATATTCCATGAAATATTTATAACAGCTCAGTAAGTAATTTCAGAATGTCAAAGGACTTGTGCAGACCAGAGTGAATATCTGGGTCAGTTGGCCCTAGAAATAAGGAAATGAAAGAATAAAAATAGTAGTGTATCAGGAAATGGGTGGAGTAGCTTCTGGTGTTGCCTGTTACAGATTCTGAAAGATGTTTGAATATAAAAACAAATATTCAGGAAACAGCATATTGTGGTAGAGAGAATAGAAACTTATGAATGAGCCAGATCTGCCTTCAAGGGCTAGTTCCGTACCTTAGGCAAGTTAACTTAATCTTTGAGCCTCATCGGATTAATCTCTGATTTGGGAACTATAATAATTACCTTATGTGATTGTTATAAAGGTAACATGAAAAGCCAGTATAATAGCATAGAGTTTACTGTATTTTAGTAGGTGCTTGTTTAATAAAGCCTAGTACTTTTCTAATTTCTAAGAAATAGGAAGGATTTAAGAATCATTTAAAATTTTCAGACTTACAATAGCATCATAGTTCTATTAGATAAAAGTAAAAGTCTGTTTTTAAAAGTAAGTCCCACATTTTAATCATTTAATTTTTTCAAAGTAATATAATAACATTATATTTGGAGGACAGAATTTTTTAAATCATCCACAATCCATCCCCTTAATTAAAAATTTTAAATTAATTTTATGCATTTGTTTACAGTTATTTCTATATACATGTTTATTTGCATAGTTTTAATCATTGAATAATGTGCTATTAATGTTTTCATGTATGTATTATATCACAAATCCTTTTCATGTTTTATGGTTCTTATTACTTTTAAGAGGTTTTTTTTTAATTAGTGAAGTAGCATTGTGAGAAAACAAAAAAGAGCAGATATAAATTCTTTCCCAGCTATAATTTCAGTTCTGAAAGAAAAACCACTGTTAATAATTTTATATACTTTATATAGTATATGTATACTATATAAAGTATAAATATATGTGTTATATGTGCAAATAAATTTTTATGAGTAAATAAAATCTAATATTTATATGTATAAAGTAGATATACTTTGTTAACATAAATGGAATGAATTAAACCTTACTTTTTTCATTCAATAATATATTGTGGACATCATCTCAAATCAGAGATCTACCAGATCAAACCCATTTGCATAGCATATCTTTTTATAGAAGTTTCTTCATTTATTGAACACTCTCCTGGACATTTAGGTTGATTCTGGATTAGCAAAATTATAAATAAAAATGCAGCAACATCATTGTACACAAATCTCTTTAAATGTTTCTGTAAATATTTCTACACTAAAAATTGCTAGAAGAGGACTTGCTGAGTCAAAGAGTAGGCACATTTTAAATTTTGCCAAATTGCTAAACTTCTCCCATTTGCCAAATTCCCCTACATTATTGTACCACCTATAGTACCGTTACTGGTGTAAGGGAATGTCTAGACTGCCTTAACTTGCCAACTCCTAGCCATTACCAGTCTTTTTTTCTTTATAATTTGTTGTATTTTTATTATAAATTTATATAATACATGCTAGTGAAAAAATACCAAGGGTTACAAAAGTGTGTAAAATGGAAAGTTCAAGTCATTTTCTTCCCCCTTGCTGCCCCACCTCTAACATTTCACTATTTCAAAATCTGAAAATAAGCATCTTTGTGCATTTTTGTACATTTGTGCACAAATTTCAGCAGAATAATTCCTATAAGTGAAATTGCTGGGTAAAGTGTGTGTGTTTAAAATCTGGTTATATATAAGGAAAGACTGAAAAATTGTTACATATTGAGGGAAACTATGGAAGCATAATAATCAAATGTAATGTGAGATCCTAGTTTGAGTCCTGAAACAGAAGAAGAACATCAATGGGAAAACTGATGAAATTTGAATTAGGTCTTTATTCAGTTAATGGTTTTGTAGCAATGCTAATTTGTGTTTTGACAATTGTACTATGATTATGTGTAATGTTAACATTAGGGAAGGCTGGGTGAAGGATATATGGGAACTCTTTCGAGCTAAATATGCAATTTTCTGTAAATCTAAAATTATTTCAAAATAAAAGTTAAAAATTCTAGTCAAGTATTGTCAAATTCTCTTCAAAGCAGTTACATCTGAGTACTCCCACCAGTGCTTTTCCTACTGTCTTGCCAGCTTTAGATATCACCAGTCTTTACATATTTGCCAATATTTAAAAGGAGATGCAAAATAACAATAATATTGTTATTTTCATTTGCTGTTATCTATTTTTTTATTTTAATGAGGTTAAGCACTTCTTTTTTTTTAAAGATTTTATTTATTTATTTGAGAGAGAGAGAGCATGCACAAGCAGGGGCAGCAGCAGGAAAGGGAGAAGCAGGGTGCCATCCCAAGACCTCAAGTTCAGGACCTGAGCTGAAGGCAGACGTTTAACTGACTGAGCCACCCAGGCGCCCCGAGGTTGAGCATTTATTAATGTATTTATTGACATTGTATTTCTTCTGAAAACTGCCTGTTTATACTCTTGCCTGTTTCTTCCATAGGCTGGCTTCTCTCTCTTATTTTTTTTTATTAAATTGTAGGTGCTCTCTTTAGTTATTGATTGTTAATACTTTGTTAATATGCTGCAAACATTTTCTCAGTTTTCCTTTTTTGTAGTTCTTTTGTTGTACTTACATAGTAAAACCTTTTTTTCTTTTAGGGTTTTAGAGCTTTTCTGACATGCTTTGAAAGACTGCCCTTTCATTAAAACAAAATATGTTGTGATTCATTTAATCTTTCTTCTATTGCTGTTGGTCACACTTTGATGAAAATCTCCATGAATATTGCTTCCTTTCCCACCACATGTTTGGTTTCCTTCTGACAATTCCTGGTAGAAGGATCCCTAGGACAGCTATAGGAACACGTCGGGTTGTTCACTCTTACCAGCAGTGCATGCAAATGCCACAGTCATTGACAGGTATTGTCACATAAAGATGTTGTCGCCAGTGTATGTCATACTTTGTTGTTTTAATTTGCGTTTCTTTGACTTGAGGTAATAAATTGTCTATGTCTGAGTTCTTAATATTTGCTTGCAAATTTATATGAACATTTTATATGCTAGTCTTGAAAATATTAATTTTTTGTCATCGTTTCAGTATTTGCTTTTCCCAGCATATTGCTTGCTTTTCCATTATTTTTTTCCTGGAAATGTGGAGGTTAAATATTTGTATGTGGTCACATCTACATTTCTGAGATTTTTTTTACTTATTACTTAGCATAAACTTCTTCATAGATAATAATGCAGTGGAGTGAGTAAGAAGAAGAACATCTAGAGGTAGACTGTCAAGGCATAAATCCTGGCTCTGTCACCTACTAGCAGAGTGATCTTAAGTTAGCTACTTAACTCTGTAAGCTCTCAATCTCCTGTTACGTGGGAAGAATGGAAGTATTGCAAAGACTCTGACTCTGACAATTTGTGTAAAGATTGCTCTGACAATTTGTATAAAGTACATAACACAGTGCTTAGAACATAGAAAACATTTCACAAATGTTAGCTATTATTATGGGAATATGGATTTATTTTTATATGAGATACAAGGATAGGGTATAAAAATTTTATGCAACTTGCTAAGATGGGTTTCAGGACATACTACCCCAAACATGGCATCTTGGTATATTGAATTTTTCAAGCTGAAGGAATTTGTGATATGGCAGGTGCAGGAAGAATTTTCTGACTTACCCTGGAGCAGGTTGTAAGAGCCTCATGTAAGATGTCATCCTTACAATGGGAGGAAAGAAGCATTTTTATCTCTGAAGGTAGAGGGAACCTGAGAAGAATCTGAGGGAGTAAGCCTTGCCATTTCCACAGTTTCCTACACTTAGCTCCTTCCCTTTCATGTCCTGTCATATTTTCCCATGACCTTCTACTCTTCAAACCTAGCTTAAAAACTCAGGTTTAACTGCTTCTTTGGGTGTTCATGTCCTTAATGAAGACTGCCGTGTCACATAAAACTTACATTAAATAAATCTGTATGCTTGTTGTTGTTTGCTTTTTTTAAGGATTTATTTACTTATTTGAGAGAGTGTGTGTGTGAGCAGGGGGGAGGGGTAAAGGGAGAAGGAGAGAGAGAACCCTCAAGCAAACCCCCCACTAAGTATGGAGCCCGAGTTGGGGGTCGATCCCAGGACCCCGAGATCATAACCTGAGCTGAAATCAAGAGTTGGACACTCAACTGACTCACCCAGGTGCCCCTAATGCTTTTCTCTTGTTAATCTGTTTTTTGTTACCAGAGCCCCCACTGAGAACTTAGAAGGGTAGAGGAAAAAGACATTTTTCCTCCCTACACTGCCAACTATTCCAATACCATTTATTGACTAGCAAGTAATGTTTCCCTTCTTTACTGTTTTTTGCCTTCTTTATAATATATAATATGCCATCTTCATCATGTAACATATGACATTTGATGTGTCAAAATACCTGCTTCTGTATCTATTCATCTATCTGGTCTTAAAACAAATTTCAAATTGCCTTAGTTATTGTTTATCTTTTCTTTAATGTGTGGATTTGTGATCCTTCATTTCTATAATTTTTTAAAATTGTTTTCATAGTTCTTATCTTTACTTTTTCAAATTGTATTGTGTCTTTGCATACGTATATGTGTGGGTGTATATATATGTATAATGTATGTATGTATTTTCTGTATATTATGATATTTTGACATTTTAAAAAAACCTTTCTGGCTGGGGAAGGACTGCCCCTTACAGGTAGCAAGGGGTACATCTTTCATATGCAAATCAACCAGTCCTAAACCCTTATCAACCTCAACTGGCTTCTTACCAAACTCTGAAATACCAAGCCACTATTTCCATTGCCCTAAATCATCCCAGAATTGAGTACTAGGCAACTGGAGACCATTCCTATAGGCCAGAGCCCTCCAGAATTATTCAAACTAGCCAATCCTGAACTGTTCACCCTACCCTACCTTGCCTTTCTTCTGGAAACCCCAATAAAAGCACAATTTAAATCATTTTAACTACATACAAATGAACTTTAGAATTATATAGTGAAGTCCCAAGAAAAATTCTGTTGAGATGATGATTGGTATTGTAGAAAATCTATGTGTTAATTTAGGGAGAATTTATAAGTTTATAATATTAAATATACCCATGTAGAAACACAACCTGTCTCTCTATTCATTTCTCTTTAGTTTTTTTAATGTAGAATTTTACATATTTCTAATTAAGACTATCTCAGATACTGTTACTAATTGGAAAAGGATCTCTTTGTCATTATGTTTTCTAATTTTTTTCCTTATATACAGAAATTATGTGTGTATGTATGGGTATCTTTTTTCCTAACACTTCGCTTTTATTACTGCCAAGAGTTTAACTTGTAACACTTTGAATGACAAAATTAATGTAACTGTCTTGATTTATACATTTATGTGTGAGGAAATTAAGCTATTATATTTTCTGATGAAAAAATATTTTCCCCAAAATTATTGCAAAAATTCTTCATAATCAGGAAATTTTCATTAGCCCTGTCGCAGGATAAGTTGCTTACATTTTATGACTAGATGTCTAGATATTTGTGTTAACTAATAAGCTTGCTATTAATATAGAATTCATGTACTGAAATTCACTTGATTCACTAACTTTATATGCATCCTTCCCCAAAGATAAATATTAAAATAGATCCCTACTGCTGGCTTCTAGCCCCAGGCAGACAGAAATCTCTGAAAAGAATAGTAAGCAGAGGAACCCCTTGGGAAGAGTCACAGTCAGAATTCAAAACTCATTTAGTTTCCTTTTGGATTCTACTCCGTGGGCATCATTCACCTTTCCATTGGCCAGTGTTCCCCAAACTTGAATCATTCAGGTATTCTATAACCATTTTGCCATTTTTCTATACTGTTAGTTACTATAGTTTTCTTTCATTTGACTTACCTTTTTCTTAATTTTTTGTATTGAGGTAAAATTTAAACACTGTGGAAGATCTTAAGTGTAGAGTTTCATGAGTTTTTCTTAAATGTATACACTCATGTAACTACCATCCCTGATCAAAATAGAGAATATTTTCATCACCCCAAATCTAAATTTTAAAATGCAATTGCACTATTTTGTTGTGCATTTGCATTTTTAAAATACATAGAAATATATATTAATATATATATATAAATTATCCATTTACCCCTTTAAATCATCAATGGAAATCTTAATGTAGAAAGTTATTTTCATACTAATTTCAATTACCCTGTGCTCAAAACATGGAGGGAAACTGGGAAACTGTACCACTACAAGGCAGTGTTGTGAAACAGACTTCCAGGGAAGTAATTTTTTTTTTAAAGATTCTGTTTTTAAGTAATCTCTACACCCAACTTGAGGCTTGAACTCATAACCCCAAGATCAAGAGTCACATGCTCTTCCAACTGAGCAGGCATAGGCACCCCTGCTCTATTTAAAGATATTCCAGTTAGTCATTCTAACTAAATACATATTTAAGTTAAAAAAAAGTTTACTTTGGGACTTAAGTATTTGCTTAACCCTTTCTTTGCTTTGGCTTTCAGTCCATGGATCTGACTTTAGCCAGATTGATCTCCTTGTCATTCTCATAAGATGGGCAGTGGCAGTGGGAGCAGCTTGGGGGATAGAAGAGAAATGTGTGTTCAATTGTCTGAAGGCTGAGAGAGGTGAGGGAGCTGTAGAAGAAAAATTTGAAGCTAGCAGAGATCGGTTCATAAGGTTGAAGGAAAGAAGCTGTCTTTATAAAAGTGTAAGGTAAAGCAGTTAAGTGTTGATGTAGAAGCCAAAGCAAGTTATCCAGAAGATCTAGCTAACCTAATTTATGAATGTGGCTCCATTAAACAACTGTTTTTCACTGTAGATGAAATATCCTTATTTTGGAAGAAGACACCATCTAGGACTTTCATAGCTGGAGAGGAGAAGTCAATGCCTGGCTTCAAAGCTTCACAGAATAGGCTGACTCTCTTGTTAGAGGCTAATGCACTTGGTGACTTTAAGTTGAAACCAGTCCAAAAATCCTAGGGCCCAATAAGAATTATGCTAAATTATCTATTCTGCCTATGCTCTATAAATGGAACAACAAAGCCTGGATGATAGTACCTCTATTTACAACATGTTTTACTGAATATTTTAAGCCCACCGTTGAGACCTACTGCTCAGAAAAAAAATTATTCCTTTCAAAATATTACTGCTCATTGACAATGCACATAGTCACCCATGAGCTATGATGGAGATATACAATGAGAATAATGTTGATTTCATACCTGCTAATTCAACATCCATTCTACAGCCCATGGATCAAGGAGTAATTTCAACTTTCAAGTCTTATTATTTAAGAAATATGTTTCAAAAGGCTATAGTTGCCATAGAGAGTGATTGCTCTGATGGATCTGGGCAAAGTAAATTGAAAACCTTCTGGAAAAGAATCACCCTTCTAGATGTCATTAAGAACATTTGTAATTCATGGGAAGAGGTCAAAATATCAACCTAACAGGAATTTTGAAGAAATTGATTTCAACCCTTATGGATGACATTGAGTTATTCAAGACTTCAGTGGGGGAAGTAACTGCAGATATGATAGAAATAGCAAGAAACTAGAATTATAAATAGAACCTGAAGATGGGACTGAATTCCCGCAATCTCATGATAAAACTTGAACGGATGAGGAGTTGCTTCTTATGGATGAGCAAAGAAAGTGGTTTCTTAAGATGGAATCTACTCCTGGTGCAGATGCTGTGAAGATTGTTGAAATGACAACAAAGGATTTAGAATATAATGAACTTTGTTGATAAAGCCGTGGCAGGATTTGAAAGGATTAACTCCAATTTTGAAAGTGCTATTATGGGTAAAATGCCTTCAAACAGCATCACATACTACAGAGAAATTATTTGTGAAAGGAAGAGTCAATTGATGTGGCAAACTTCATTGTTGCCTTATTTTAAGAAATTGCCACAGCCGCCTCAGCCTTCAGCAATCACTACCCTGATCGGTCAGCAGCCATCAACATCAAGGCAAGACCCTCCACCAGGAAAAAGACTAGGACTTGCTGAAAACTCAGATGGTGGTTTGCATATTTTTTAGCAATAAAGTTTTTTAATTAAGGTATGTACATTGCTTTTATAGACATGCTTTGCACACCTAATAGACTACAGGATAGTATAAACATAATTTTTATATGCACGGGGAAACCAAAAAATTCATTTGACTCACTTTATTGTAATAGTCACTTTGTTGCAGTGGTCTGGAACTGAACCTATAATATCCCCAAGGTAGACCTGTATGTCAATTCTAGGAAGTCTTCCTTAGAAAGCCTTGTTCTCCTCTTGCTAAAATGCCCAATGACTTTAGGAAAAACTATGTGCAGACAGGAATTGTTTGCAACAGACTTGGATTTTTAGAGTCTCCAAAGAGAGGTCACGTAATCTAATTTACTGGTACCATTCAATCAGATAAACAACTGTGGCATAAATTCTGCTTTTCATGCAGGTCTTTATTCCCTGGACACCCTGTTTCCATTAGCTTTTAGTATTTTTAATCTCTTTATGGATATGAGAGAAATCTGTCCTATTAAAAAAAAAAAAACCTCCTGATTTTATATGTTTTATCCTTGGTATAGTCAAAGACCATTAAAAAAATTAAATCCAAGACTTTAAAAATTGTCAGTGAAGTAGCTAATCATAGAGTTTCTTGAAGTGTGCTGTTAACTTGTATCCTCAGCCAGGATTGTGAGGTGTTAATAGAAAGTCTTTCATGCCTTCTACTTCAGGTGGTCTAGTGGTCAACTTCTATTTTTAGGGAAAATACTCTCCTCTGTCTCAGCTCACTGCTTGAATACACACTCCAGTGTTTTCTCTGCTAAGCCCCTCAAAGCAGAGAAATCCACAGTGCTTTAGTAAGAACTTACACATGGCTAAAGATAGTGCAGGGGACAGCAAGATATTTATAAGTCATATTGCCAGGGACTGATCTCTGATATCGTTCAAATCTCGCAGGAATACTGAACTCTACTAAGAGCGACTGGACTGGAGCATATGGTAATCGAGTGACATTTATGTAAGAAGCACTAGATTTGTATTCTCTCTGTTAAAATCTTGTTTAAAATAGGGCTAGAAAATGATTATTTTAATTTTCCCCCTTTTCAAAGAAGAGTGAAAACAATTATTATCTAGGCCTGAAAACTTAACTTTATTATTTGTACTCTCCGGAAACTCAGATTAAGTAATAACCATCATTTACAAAGCTGCATAAAACTAGTTTTCATCCTTATTCCAAGCAGATTTTCCCAGCAGATTTTCCAAATGGAAATAAGAATATTGGCTTTTCCTTCTATATGATAACTTTTGACAAGGAGTTTGTGTATATTATTCAAGACACAGATTCACGTTTGGAAATTCTGTCAAAGTAGGCAGCTCTTTAGTGTTCGTTGATTGACAATTACTCTCAATGGAAGGTTACAAAACATATTTATGTATTCTATGAGCATAAAATGCTGAATCAAAATTTTATGCCCTCAGATTTAACACAGCTAACAAAGTTCTTCTTAAAAATAAAATTATTTTCATTTAGATGAATAGTGACTTAAGGATATGAGCAACGTCAAGTCACTTTATGAAGATTATATAAATCTGATATAAACACAATTCTTATGGATTATCTGTCTGTGGCAATTAAGGGCAATTCTGCCATTGCCAATCCAGTCAGCAGTCCTAATTATCATTAAATAAATATATTTTTTTTCAGTAAATGGCATTTGCTCTCTATACATACACTTATTGTAGATTCCTCTACATCTAGCAAGAAAAGAATTAATACTGGCTTTGGTTTCTTTAAAATCAATGACAGTATATAGCATTATATTTGTATGGATGCATGTGGGCTAGACCAAGGCCTAGAAAACTCTAGTTGGGGTACAGGTCACCTGAAGAACTTATTTAAATATGGATTTCTGGGCCCCACTCCCTGAGTTTCTGATTTGGTAGGCCTAGGATGGGCATGAGAATTTGCATGTCTAACAAACTCTCAGGTATTGCTAATTCTGCATGTGGCAGCCCTGACTCTGAATAGCATGAGGCTCGACAACATGGGAGAATCAGCTGCAACACAGGAAGAGAAGTGGAAGGGATAAAATAGATAAAGATTATAGTATCTACTTGTGGGTTGAATAGTAGCCCCCAGAAAATACGTTCTCCAGGAACCTCAGAATGTGACCTTATTTGGAATTAAGGATCTTTGCAGAGGTAATTAAGGTAAGGATTTTGATATGAGATCATCCTGGATTAGTTGGGCCTGCATCCAGTGACCAGTATCCTTAAGGGTCTGTCCATAAGAGACAGACTTATGTCCTACAGAACTATAAATAAATAAATTTCTGATGCTTTACCAAGTTTGTGTTACTTTGTTATGGCAGCCTTGGGAAACTAATGGATTACCATAAGTCCAACCGTAACAAGTGCCAAGTTCTGTCATATGCTGTAAGGAAAAATGATAGAATTCTGACACTAGCCCAGTGGACTAGTATAACGGGTTAAACAATGATTGAACATTGACTAATTGTTGAGCACTGTTAAATACCTTCTGGGATGTTATTTAATTTCATCTTACCCCCAAAAGCTTTGAGATAGTTATATTTTAACAGTAGTTATAAAAGAAGGTCCTGAAATACAGAATGGTCATTTAGTCAGAAAATACTTATTAAGTGTCTACTTTATACCAGGCTCTTGCTAGATATTCTGGTAAGTCTGTGACTTACCAGAAGTGATACAGCTTACCAGGATTAAATTCAAATCATGATCCTGTCATTCCAAATTCAGTGCTCTTCTCCATCATAGCATATTTTATCAAGGCGTGGAGCTGGAAAGTATGGGGCATTTGGCAATACTGACTACTTCATTTTGGCTTTTATGGAATATTTAACAAAGTAGAAAGGAATTTATTATCTCTAACAGAAATCTCCCTGATTTATGGTAGCTATTTAACAGTATTTCTTTCTATTAATACCTATGAAGTAGTTTGTACTTTGTTACTTTAATCTTATTTCCCCTTGCAGCAACCTTTTCACTTTATACTCAAATATGCACATAATTTAAGTTGATCCTTAATAACAAGGTAGAAATAGCTCTACATTGTCTTTGGAGATGTAGAACAATGATTTAGACAATAATATTTCCTAATGCTCTTTTACCTTATTTACTTTCATGTATATATATGAAACAGGGATGGAAAAAATATTTGAGTATTACCTTGTGGTTGCAGATCACACACACACACACACACACACACACACACACACACACACACACAAAACCCACTTATTTTTTAGCATCATCATAATATGAATTCCCTGAGTGTTTCATACAAACTTCTTTTGAATGGTTATTGATGTATTTAAGCTGTTTAATAATGCTTTGAGAGTTATTAAATTCAACCTTCATCTCATTATAGTTAATGCTTTTGAACATACAATGTGAATGGCACTCTGCTAGCTGCTAAACATTTAATATATATAAAAAAAATTGTTCCCACCCTTGCAGTGTGGTTGCTTGACTCAAGATCAGTAAAATTAAGATCAGTGTAACTGAAAGATTTAGACAAAATGGGCTAAGAAACCGCTCACTTTAGCAGGTTAAAGTGAAAAGACAAAAGAAGCTAACATTGCAGTGAAAGTTGCATTGTGGTTCTGTCTTAGGAGATGAGGACAAATTGTATGAATTTGTTAAATGCTTAAATCAACAACCACGATGGGACAGAATGGACAGTAACATTGGCACTGTTTTTTCCTAGTGATATTTGTTTTTATTGTATCTTTCTCTGAACATTTATTCATTCATGTATTCCGCAAACACTTCACATGCTCCTATAGCGTTCAAGGAATGACATGGAGACAAATGTATTACCCAGTGAAAAAATAAGTCACGTATACCAGTAACTAAAATGTGACACAATAATTCCAAATGACATAGATCATAACTCTTATCATGCGTAGGTTCATGGGAGAATGTAATTATTCTACATCTATGAATTGATTACAGATTTTATTCAGCTATCTTTTGAGTTTTGATTTTTTTTAAAGATTATTTATTTATTTCACAGAGGGATAGAGAGAGAACACAAGTAGGCAGAGCGGCAGGCAGAGGGAGAGGGAGAAGCAGGCTCCCTTGCTGAGCAAGGAGCCTGACGTGTGGCTCGATTCCAGGACCCTAAGATCATGACCTGAGCCAAAGGCAGACACTTAACTATCTGAGCCACCCAGGCACCTCTGATTTCTTATTTTATTGCATTTTAGCCAGTGACTGTGGTCTGTAAAATAGAGAGGTTACTTTAATATTTTGAGGCTTCCTTTGTGACCTAGTAGGTGGTCAAATTTGTAAATGTTTCAGGCTTGAAAGCTATATGTATTCCTTAATTATTCAGTCCCAGGTTCAAGATGTGTTTATTAGATTAAACATTTTCTGTGTTGTTGAACATTCCTGTTTCTTTGCTGTTTTTTTTTTGCCTTTTCATTTTTGTATGAGAAGTAAATTAAAATCTCCTTTTAATGTAGATTTATCAGTTTCTACTTGTGATTCTTTTCTGTTTTTCACTTTATATATTTTAAGGCTGAAATTCTAGGTATATACAGGTGAGGACTAATATATTTCTGGGTGGGTTGTTTCTTTTAGCATTAGGTAATAACCCTTTTTATCTATGATTATGCTTTTTTCTAACAGTAATATCGCTATGTTGGGTTCCTTTTGTTAATCATTGATATATTATATTCTGTCTCCTTACTTTCCATTTTTCCGTGTCACCAAATTTTAAAAAAATTATACCTTTATTGAGATGTAATTTATTCACTGTTTTAAAATATGCAGTTCAGTGGTTTTTAGTATAATCACAGTTTTGCGATCAATACCGCTATATGAATTTAGAACATTTTTTCATTACCCCAAAGGAAACCTCATACCTATTAGCAGTCACTGCCCATTTCCCACCTTCCACTGACAACTACTAATCTGTCTCTGTCTCAATGGATTTACCTTTTTATGGACAGTTTATATAAGTGGTGTCATACAACATGTGGTCTTTGTGTCTGACTTTTTCACTTTTCACTTAGCATAATGGCTTCAAGATTCATCCATGTTTTAGTATTTGTCAGGACTTTGTTGTTTTTAAAGGTTAAATAATATTCCATTGTATGGATAGACTACATATTATCTATCCATCGATGGACATTGGGTTGTTTCTACTTGGGAGCTCTTATGAATAATGCTGCTATGAACATTTATATGCAATTTCTTGTATGGACATAATGTTTTCACTTCTCATGGGTATATACTTAGGAGTAGAATTGCTGAATCATAAGGTAATTCTCTGTTTAACATCTTGAAGAACTGTTAAACTGTATTCCAAAGTGGCTCCACCATTTCACATTCCCACCAACAGTGTATGGAGGTGCCAATTTCTCCACATCCTTCATCTCGTCTTTGCTTAGATATTAAAATCCCCAACCCTTTTGGCCCTATCCTGGTATACATTTTTTGTAGGCCTTTACCATGTCACTTCCTATCCATATGGTTTTGCACCCTTCATGTTTCTGGCATCTGAATAGTTCTTTTTCTTTCTTTAAAGGTCATCTATGTTTTAAAACATAAAGATTGTTTTGCCTAGTGTTATTATATGTTTGTGAAGTGAGAAGGGGGGTGGACATGGGAGATGGGCACTCATTGGATTAGTCTACTATTCCTGAAAGTTGAGCAGATCAGTGTAATTGTAGTGACTATGAAATGGTTGACTTGGAGTTCCAGGTGTGGTTGAGAGCTGTGGGCCAGAGTTTTTCTTCTGGACTAAATTACTTGGACCATATAGGACCCATTATCTTACTGAACTCATTAGTCCCATTTGAACTAACTCATCTTTTTATTGTTATTTTATAGATGCAAGTTTCCAAAAACACTACTGAAAAGAAGAAGCCCAAATTTAGAAGAAGGAAAAGGTATTTTTTTTATTGAAAAATATTACGATAAAATTGAAATGTGTGTGTGTGTGTGTAATTTAATTATTATGTCATTGCCCCCTGATTCTTGATTCTTTTTCTCTAGGGAAACATGAAAATTTTCTAAAAGAATTAAGGTGATAAGTAGTAGTTTTAGAAGTATGGAGAAGGTTTTATGTTTATACAAATATGTTGAAGCAGAATTATCAAAGATTAATATCATGTGAGCAAGCAGATGAGAAGCGGGTGTTTGGTTTTAAAATAGTGCAAACCAGAAACAGGGCTTTATAATGAACTGATAAGCCACCGATGACAAGTTTTAGTGTTTATCATTGAACCAACCACACAGTTAATTGACTTATTTTTTTGATGACTGGTAATCAGTGCTGTATTAAAGGAGTCCTGCTCAAAGACAAAGTCTGACTCTGATATGATAGTCCTTCTCTTATTCTTTGTCCTTCTTCAGAGGATGAATAATTAAATTTTTAAAAAGGCCTTACTTATCTTAGTTATACTTCACAATAACCCCATCAAATAGGTAGGGGGTGTATCATAATCATCTCTATTTAAAAGGCAAAAAACTTATGACTTATGGAAACTAACTGGCTTTCTCAAGATCTTATGGTTAGAGAAAATGCATTTGAACAAATGTTCTCTGACTCTAAGTCAGCAACACAGTGTCGTGGGAAAAGCATGGATTTTGCAGTCTGACAGAATTTAGCTGTGTCATGTCCAACCATTTCCTACACTGTCAAATTTCTCAATTTCTTAGAGCTTCAGTTTCTTTATAAAATGAGAGTAGCAATTCCTTAGTAGGTTTTCTGGGGGAGGATTGCATGAAAAAGCCTATATAAGGTACTTGGTGGGTCATTAGTGCTTTTCACCTAGAAAAGCTTTCCACGCTTTTCACTCTCACCTAGTGAGAGCTCAGATCAATATTATTTCCCTTTGGTTTTTCACTGTATCGTGCTGTCTTACTGTATAAAACAACCAAGGAAACGTACCTCAAGATAAAGAAATATATTCATAATTTATAATTATCAATGAATATACAAATGGCCACTTAAATATACATGATTGCTCTTTTGAAACTAAATCTGTCAAATTCTTTTTCTAGGAAAGCTATTTTTAAATGCTCTTTTGAAAATGTTTGTTCAGATGATGCCTTATCAAAGGAAAACATGGGTATGTGAAAGCCTCTCCTGCTTTTAGTTCTTTTACTTCTATTTAATTCTACCAAATGTAGTTGGAATTTTTGGAAGAAAAAAATGTACATAAATACATATATGAGAACTATTAGTGGGTCATTTTTGGTATTGATTTACATACTAGATCTCTTCAGTTGTCTTTAGATTTCTATCTCCGTGAATTAAATTTTCTCTGGCTCTATCATGTATTATTTAAAAAAAAAAAAATAAAGCACCAGTGGCTATGGAAGGAAATACCCGCATCAATACATTAAAATCCAGACCTCTCCATTTCAAAATTACTGGGGTCCTTGGGGTGCCAAAGGGAGAGAAAAAAAAAAGCAGCAACCTGGGGCTTCCAGCTGAATTAATTGCCATTGGTATTAGAACACGGTAGGGTGAATGTGGAATGCAGGGAGAAAGTTTTAGTGTTCAAAGGAGCTTTACTCTTCCTTCATTTTTGATAGTCTTGAAAAGCAGGCAAGTGCTTATATGTAAGATGAAACTTTGGCAGCCACGCAAAGAGGTTCCAAAGCCCATTAAACCCCAAGAAGTTATCCACACCATATTCCCCCTCCATTGTGGTCACCCCCAGGTCCTATGGCTCTGTGTTTCAACTGACTAAATAAGCCATTCATCTTTAGTCTTATTAAAAGAAAAAGGAAAGCAGTCAGAAGAAGGACAGAGTAGTTATTTTTTTAAATCCTTTTGTTCCTCTCCTAAACCACTACAAAATTCTGTTGTTTCTATCTCTTAAATTTATTCTGCTGCTACTTTCCTGCTAACATGGGTGCCTTTTCTTGACTATGTTGTCCCTTTGCCTCACATAATTAGTTCAAATATTTCTGTAGAAAGGCAAAAGGCAGTTTATCCCTGGACTGAGTTCCCACTAGGAGACCTTGGTACTGCAGCTGAGGGCTCCAATGCTGGGATCCTTCCCGCCTTCGACTCACAGGGGCTACTGCAGAAGAAAGCCATCAGAGCCAGGAATTCATTGACTGGAAATCACTCTTTGCATAAATGAGTGAATGCATCTCCATAGTTATCCACTGACAGCCTTTCAGCCACCCATTCTGTGTGGCTCTCAAGTCTCAATAGTTAATTGTTCAAATCATTAATCTGTTCTGTGTTTTACTCCTTTATCCCATTTCAAACAACTAAAAAGCAGAAACATCTAGTCTACTGTGTTCTTTGCAAGAGCTGACTACTTCTTGAAAGAGTGGATTAAGCCCCCTCAGTTTTTTACCCCTACCCATAGTTCAGTGGATCCCTTAATCTAAGTCTCTGAAATCACTCCTTTTCTTCTTGGCTTGAGGTAGGATCAGTCTTAGATCCAGTGAAAATTATACCATCTTCTTGAATGTCTGCCCTACTTTTTGGAGCCACTTTCCTTACACTCCCAGATGCTAAAGTCTCCCATCAACCTACTGCCCAGATTTGCTATTCCTTTCTGGGTTTTAAACTCTACCCTTTGCTTTTCTCTCTTCCTTAGTTAGAAGCCAGAAGGAGAGCTAATTAAGTGTAGCTACTTTACCTGTCCACGTGTCACTTGTTTCATCTGTGATTAAGACATGCAGTAGAAGCCCTCTTATCCAACAAGGAGAGGACTTTTGGAAATTAATAGAAAAAGTTGAGGAATCATTAAATAATTTAAACTGTATGCCCATGGCTATGCAGATTTAATCTAAGAAATAGCTATTTGTTGAGCAGATCTGTGTTTTGGGGAAAATTACTACCAGGAATATTATAAATTATATTTATATTGTCCCTTTAATTCACTTTTTTTCAGTGTTTAAGGACAAGAAAAATCATCTACAATGATGAAATAATAATACCAATAGTAATAATGGTAGCCAACACCTATAACAATTACTATGTGTCTTCACTGTTCTAAACACTTCATATATATTTATTTAGCCCTTGTAAGATCTATATGAAGTAAATAAGGTAGATAATATATCTCCCATTTTATAAATGGGGAAACCGAGACACTTAAGAGGTTCTATGGTTTTTCTAAGTCACATATCTTCTTAAAATTAATCAAAGTGTGCAGCTGTGTCCTTTGTTGCTTTGAATATCAGGAATCATTAAGCTAACTCTGTCGGGTTTGGGTGCAGTACTGGTAGCTGACCTAAGCAATTTTAAGATTTCGTTATTGCCATTCATACCCCCTTAATGAACTGATTTTGATTTCTTTTTGTCTTTGGGTTTTCATCATCTGTTTTGTTGTATCATTGGTTTTTGTTGGTAAATACCTCATTTCTTTTCGGGTAGTAGACAGTCTATAAAAGTTTAAATAAATAAAAGGTTGGCATATTACCCAGGTTCAACTGATAATCTATGGCATTCAATAATAAATTAGCAAAGGATATATTCATCAGCTACCTGAGACAGATAAGCATGGAAAACGATGGTTAATATAGGAAAGGTCTGGATCATAGGGAAAGCCCAAAGAGGGGGGCGGGGCATGAAGGCCTTAGGGGCTGGGCCTGGGAGGTAGAAGGGGTGACGGGGAGAAAGTTGATTTTTTGCTGTTGAGGACAAACTTTGTCCACCTACTCTTTGTTCAGAGTTACCCTTAACCTATAGACTAAAAGGTAGGGTTCACTGACATGCCCCTTTCCTAGAAAACTCCTTGCCTCCTATTTCTGTTTGTGTCTCCAGGAATGGTGCTCTCTTCATTACATTCCAACTTGTATTTTACTCATCTCTACATTTAAATTGTAAGCACACAAGAGGGGTGTTTGTGGTTACTTAATAACAAAACAAAACCCAAATACTTTTTTGTCCTCCTCACCCTCTTCCATAAAAATGCCTTCAAAATTTCAATATTGAAATGACCCTGACAGCTTATTGAAGATGATATTTTTCAGTGCCAGCTTTGGGGTAGGTAGCCTAACCAGTAGCCTCTTTACATAGGAAATAAACAGCTTCTTTAAAGATTTAGTAGAAAAGTAGAGATTGGAGAAAACTCCATAAATATACATTTGAAGACTTTTAAAATAGCAACTGATTTATTGAGACCAACAGTAAGTTACTTCTTATCAGGGATGGAAAAACTACACAGATCATTTTATAAAAATTCATTTTTAAAAGCCAGATACAGACTTCGGTATAAGAGATACCTTTTTCTTTTTTAAAGAACTTTCTCTGAGTGATGGAATAACTGTAATGCTACCACTTTACTCTAAACAAATTGAAACAAGTCAGGGAAACTACAAGATAATCAGTATTGATAGAAGATGATTGGTCATGCAATCAGCAAAAGCATTCATTCTGTCTCTATCTTTGGAGGATATCATCGGCCAATTTTGATAACCTAGTTTGTAGATTACAATAACTGCTGTTTCTTGAGAATTATTTTTGAACTCTATCCATTTACAATATAGGAATACCTATTTAGGAAAGCAAACCTCCCATTGCTCTGGTGGCAGAATTTGACATCAGTCAAGTTGGTGTTATGAACCCTGGTTGATTTATGAAGTCTTCCATTACTTTGTCTACCCTATGATCAAAAGGCAGTGTACATATTTTTCCAGATCACTTGAAAATGAAGGGACTATGATGCCATTTGGTAATGACATTCATTATCATAAATTGATTGTATTTTAGCCTAGCCTTAGAAATATAAAGATGTTTGCGTGCCATTTTTCCTTTAGAGCGTAACTCAAAATCCATCTTCTCAATAGTGCATTAAATGTCAGTATCAATTTCCGTAGACTCAGCATGTAAAGTAGGAAAACACAACATCCGTGAGTGGGACTAGAGAATCAGTGTGAAGATAACCACAAGTAGTTGTCTGTTAAGTAACAGGTTACTAAGTAGGAAATCTATCATAAAGAGAGGTTAATTCCATTAACAAAATTGCTTCAATAAAAATGTACATACCTCTAGAAAATTCTGAATCAGTAGACATGGGTTGCATTCATGTTTTTGTAGTAAATCCTCCAGGTGATTCTTATGCCTACCAAATTTGTAATACCATTGTTTTAGAACATAATAGTTCAAACTCTGTGTTCTTATGCTTTAGCAATTACACAGAACACATATATATGTGGACACAACTAACAGGTCAGTTATAGTTTTTGTTGTGTTTTTAAACATAAGAACTGGTTCTGTGTTATGCAAATGGCTTATCAGAATGCTACTTTCAAACTGTTTTGAAAGAAGTCTTTCATAGAGAAAACCTAAGACTGGCTGGGAAGAGATGATGTCCAGGGAGGTTCATTGGTCTGTGCCTACTCTCGAGTCCCTTGCCCTTAGTAGGCAAATAATTGATATTTGTTGAATGAATATAAAAGCACTTGGGGCAAGTGATAAGTATTGACAGAAAAATTATTTTTGTAGATAAAATTGTAATGTGAAAAATGTTAACTAAAAATTGTTTTTTTATACTGTAGTGACAACCAAGAAAGGGAAAATTTTCTATTTCATAACCTCCCATGACTTTTTATTTAACACTATTATTTAATAATGTTCTAGCAGAATTTTAAAATTTCCTGGGGTGCCTGGGTAGCTCAGTCATTAAGCGTTCGCCTTCAGCTCAGGTTATGGTCCCAGGGTCCTGGGATTGAGCCCCACATCGGGCTCCCTGCTCCGCGGAGAGCCTGCTTCTCCCTCTTCCACTCCCCCTGCTGTGTTCCCTCTCTCGCTGTGTCTCTCTCTGTCAAATAAATAAATAAAACCTTAAAAAATTTTTTCAAAAAAGTCATTAAAATTTCCTTCTTATGAGTAAAAGATGAGAGAAAATTATCAGCAAAGAAGATTCTGATAAAACATGGATTCTTTTGAACTGGAGGAAAGGAAACATAAAACTTTTCACATTAACAGTCTCTGTTTTTTACCTTACAACGTGCTTAGTTTACAAGGATGAACACACACACATAAAGGGATGCATATATCATATGCACTCTTCCTAAACATGATTAGTTAGAAAATTTTGAAATATGTTCAACAATTAGATTAAAACTTAGTGCTGAGAATGCCTTGCTTCCATATACATTGATAATATTTTAGCTTGAAAGCGTATGTCCTGCTTGGGTCTATTTTCATGTTCCACGAACTTTTAGCTGCTCTACCTAGTGTGATTTTTGGTGACCTGCCAAAGAATGGTGGATAATAGGAGGTGGTATATCTGCTTTTTGTCACCAGAGTGGAAAATGATGGGGTGTGTATTCATGGCCTTTCTCTTTGAATCATGTTGCCTTTGGAAGGGCGTCTCAGATGCTCCATCTGTCTGTTGTACAGGACAGCAGGCCACATGTGGTCTTCTTGATTTTTACTTCAACAAGACTATATCAAACAAAAATGTTTATTTTAAGTCAGGAATTCAACTGCATGTTATTAATCAGTAGTTGAGTCTATAGAGTTATATAATAGTAGTTTATTTCTTTTGTGGGGTTATTATTTTAGCTCAGCAAGTTCAGTGAATTCATGTCACAGTAGTACACACACACGCACACAAATTTTGTTTAAGTGTGGTATTTAAAATATATCTATATCTACATATATATAGATAGATAGATAGATAGATACAGATAGATATCAGATTAAGCAATTAAGATTTGTTGGTGTTTGGATTAGGAATAGACTAGCCTGTGTTTAGCCTCGCCATTTAATTACATGGTTTTCCCTCTTAAACAGTAGTTTTAAGAGTTTACTGGAGGTTGGGCACCTGGGTGGCTCAGTTGGTTAAGCTACTGCCTTCGGCTCAGGTCATGATCCTGGAGTCCCGGGATCGAGTCCTGCATCGGGCTCCCTGTTCAGCAGGGAGTCTGCTTCTCCCTCTGACCCTCTCCCCTCTCATGCTCTCTCTCTCTCTCTCTCTCTCATTCTCTCTCTCAAATAAATAAATAAAATCTTTAAAAAAATTTAAAAAAAAATTTAAAAAAGTGTTTACTGGAGGGATGGCAAACTGTGGCCCACAGTCCACTTGCTTCTGTAAATAAAGTTTGATAGGAACATAGTGACTCACATTTGTTTAGGTACATGTCTGTGGTTCAGACTGTAGCAGCAGAAATGAGTGGTGGTGACAGAGACCACAAAGCCTGCAATATTTACTCTCTTTCCCTTCCCAGGAAGAGTTTGCTGACCCCTGGTTTATAAAAAACAATTTAGTTTGGCCCTGATTTAACAAAACAAAAAACCCTCCTAGTGAGCTTTTTGTGACCATAGCAAGAAGATCACCTACATTTTTAAAGGAATAAGTGTAAAATATTCACCTGGAAATCCATAATTATTTTGCATCAAGTGGAGGTCATACGTGAAAAGTATACAAATTTTTTTTTTATCTTGGTCCATTTGGACAATGTTCTCTTTTGGGGTGGTTAAGATTACGGATTCGATTGAATTAATGAAGATGTAGCCTTTTTTACTGATGTTTTTTAGTTGTCTGTGAGACAGAGGTTATGCTGAAAGAGCTGGAGCAAATGCTGCAACAGGCGCTGGAGCCCGCCACGGCCCCTGATGAGTCCGAAGAGGAGCGGGAAGAGGAGGTAAATGGAGGAGCAAAGGTAGCCCATGATCAGGCCTAAACAGCAACTTCAGTTTCTTTACATGGCAGAAATTGTTTCTGGATGTACATTTTAACTATATGGAGAATTCTTTTTTTCCCTTCTGAAATTTGAGCCCTTGATTATCCTGAAGTGAATAATAAACTAGTAGCCTATTGAAAAGTCAGAATACATTTTTAGTCTTTGAAAAAAAAAAAATCTATGAGCGGAAGAACTCATTGTATTTCAGATCTTTGAGGCTGAAATGAAGAAAGATTGGGGGGGCTCACAGAAGCTGATGGGGTGCCACAGCAGAGAGACCTCTCCACTGCTGCCCACCTTCACAGTCAGGAGAATGGGCCAGACTAAGAGCAGCTTGCTAGGACATCTGCCCTGCCTGGTCCGTGCACAGAACAACCTCTGCAGGGGCAGACCTCAGTATTAACACATTGGATGTAGAATTTTCCTTCTTTTTTTCTTTTGGCTACCTATGTTGTGCTAAGTAAGTGTGTGCTTATTACTTTATTCAATATTTGTATGTGGCAACATAAATTTTGGTTGACAAGCTGCTCAGCACATCAGCTCCATGTTCGTGCAAATAAAATGAGGGTGCGAGCCCAGGTCATTAATACAGAGCAGCAATGTGGTAGGTGTGAGAAAAATAAGTCATAATGCAGACACTTCCACAAGGCAGTACAGCTGTTCTCGAAATAGGGAGAAAAATGGCAACAAGAAGTCCTGTATCCTTAAGGTTTCATTCATTCTCTCATTCATTGTGTAGATACCTACTGTGCCTGGAGTCGAGAGAGCGCAATGGTTAGGAGCACTGACTCTGGAATATCCTATCAATGTCCCAGTCCTAGTCCTGCCATTGAGGACTTGTGTAATTTGGCACAGTTGCTTATCACATGCCCCAGAGGATTTTTTTAAATAAGGCAAACCAGGAAAAATATTTTGCATAGTAACTGACACCTAAGGTTAGCTGTTACTACAGATGAGAATTGGCAGTGGTGGTCACCGGAGAGAATAAGGGCTGAGATTTCCTTACTTCATATCTTTTCTCACATTCTCACTTGGAGCAACTACCTGTTCCCTAGTGTGTCTCTTCTCAGATGCTGAAAAAGGTGGATTTGTATATGGACAAGGTTGTTTACACCCTTTGGAGGACTGCCCAATTGCGTGATTTCATTCAGGACTCCCAACAAGAAAAAAGATGATTCGTAAACACCTCCCTTCTTGAGTTAGAAATCAAAATATACAAGAGTTACAGTTAAAGAGATCAATACACCAAAAGAAAATAAAATTAATGCTGAAAACTCTTACCAACTTGAAAAACATAGCTTTCTTAATTAGCACCGGCAATATCAACCCATATTTGAATTTGCATGGGTTGTCAATGCCATTTTTCCAATTAGAGCTCCTTTTTGAGAAAACTTGTTTTCTCTGTATAGATCTTACTTTCTGTAAAACAAGATCTATAGACTGGTGATATATATATTATATACACGTAATGAATATACAAATTATTCTTTCCTAGCAAGTGTGTGCTTTGTTGGAGCACCATATGGTTTTGTGCAATGTGTTTTCAGTCTTTGCAGTTTGTCTTTTCAAAACTCTGGCCAGGTTGATTTTTATAGAGACGTCCTGGAGCTTTTACAGCCACAGAATTGGCTTCTGTTTTACCATTATAACCAGTAAGATGATAGAACAGAAAATGACTTCTGAGTTTTATTTCTTAAGGTAAAATACGTAGTTTTAATATATCACCAGGCAGGAGCTTGCTTTTTGTTTTAGATTCTTGTAATATTTTATGCTTTCAAAAGCCATTGAGGAATTGTAAAAATTAATCATTTTAACTTGCTGGCAGGCAGGTGAGTGCCCCCTGCAGACTGGGTCATAAGCCCTTCTCTGCACTGAGCTTTGTAAGCCTGGCATTCATACCAGGTTCAGTATATTTAGGGCCTTGTTCACTTCTAAATGAGGAGAATAGCAATGAAACCAACTATCAAAGCTGGAACAATTTCCAGTTTAAAAGAAAAGAAATGATCACCTCAGGGGTTTCTTTTTTTTCTTTTCTTTTTCTTGCTTTCTTTTTTTTAAGTTAGTAGAGAAAATTAGTATGGCTTCCAAAGTTAACACCACTTAAAACTGGAGCTGTGTTGTGTTTGCAGGAGAAAGTGGCCTCTTACAAACTAACATCCCCAAAAGAGCCACCTGGTAATTTTAAGGTTCTGAGTATGTTAATTCTCTGAGCAGATATTGTTTGAGCTCTTTTCAAAGTTGTAAATTTGATGATTTTCATCCATTTCATGTATGAGGGTTCAGGTTGATTACTCTCAAGCATTTATACCAATGGGTGAGAGTAGCAACATTAAAAAAAAATGCATATACACGTGGATAATCAAAATTCTCTTCTATTTGTCACTGAAATGTTTTATGAGATTATTTTCCTTAGTAGAGTCACCTTCCTCATTACACTCTTCTTTAGCTAATTTTAACACTGGTTGTCATGCCCCGGCTTTGCAAGCAATGAGAGGGAATTAATATCAGATTTGTGTAAAATCCACCTGAATTAGATAAGCCATATATAAATAAGACAGAGTTTAGTGAATAATTATTTGTATTAAAAGCTACACTTTTTGGTACGTGAATATACTTGTATAAATTGTTTTTTTCTTAATTTCATGGAAGTTCACTCTACCTTTAATGAGCCTTGAAGTTATAAATCTTGTGTGTGTTTATGGATGTTTGCATTGTTTTTACTAGTGTCCCTTCCTACTGAGCTAGAGCAAACGATTGCTATTTGTAAGTAATGCAGAGGCTTATGAGAAGATAGCCAGAGAAAGTGATTTAAATGGTTTTAAGTTGTATTACCTATAATAATAATTTAAAAAATAAACAAATATAGAAAACTCATAGAATGAAGCTGATCATGTTTCCCCAAAGCTTAATATTAAAACTAAATATGTATAAAGTTGGGGAAAAGAGATAGGGCCTGAATAATCAGTTCTTCTCATATTAACACATTTACTATACATTCTACTCTACATGGGGATCATTATTGGACCACCAGCATAACAGAACACTTTGTGTAACTGCTGTGGCTTGTGAAGTTACTGACTACTTTACATTTTGTTCAAATAATTAAGCCTGGTCTTCCAGTAAACCTGATGTAGTTCTGATGAATTGTATGGTTATTTTTACAGTTATCTAAATGCAACCCTGGAGTTCCAGCAGGCAGTCCATTTGAAAACCACTATGAAGAGGACTATCTTGTAATTGATGGGATAAAATTAAAAGCTGGAGAATGTATTGAAAATATAACAAACAAATTTAAAGAAATAGATGCTCTAATGTCTGAATTTTAGGGTATTATAAATATTTTCAAAAGTTAATTATAAGAACACTTACATGTTTATATTTTCCCGAAGTCAAAAACTTGAAAATAGGGAAATAGGTATATGTTATACCAAAGCTGATATTTATAATAACTTTCTATTTTATACTTTGAGAATAGCCATTGTTTTGAGAACCAATCAAATGGTACTTAAGTTAGTGTTAAAAATTTAGGATTTAAGAAGCCCTGATATTTGTATTTGTAGCTTTTTTTCTTGTTTGCCTGAATTTTAAAATGGTTTATAAACTTACTGCACAAACACATGCTTTTTACAATGATTATTTAGGCCCTTTATTCAAATGTGGCTATTTAGATGGCTGTCAAGGCTATTATAATTCATACAGATAATTCAAGTGTAGTAGAGACATGAGAATATGTATTGGTAGTGGAATTAAGCTACTACAAAAGAAAAGGAAATAATAAAAAAGTATTGTATAATAGAGTTGACGTTTTTCTCAGAGGTGTCAGTTGCCTTATATTGGGAAATAACCATTTCAACCATGATTCCCAAAACTGATTAACGGAGTCTAGGGGGAGGTAGGGAGGCTGTGGAAGATCAGAATCCTGGATGCTTCCCCATTGAATCAGTATCTCTGAAGGTGAGGATGGGAATATGTGGTGAAAAAATATAAAGAGATAAATTAAGCATATTCTCAATAAAAAAAATCTATAAGCATTATAGGAAGGCAAAAAGTATATCATGCAATTCCACTCCCTTAACACCTCCCCTGCCATCCCATCCTGTAGGAATCCCCATGAACAGTTTTGCCGAGTGTCCTTCATCGTGTTGCACACCCATCTCTACTGCCCACACTTGCTCGCTTTCCATGCCTATCTCTCTCCTGGGAGTATGGGGTCAGAGAAGGGGCATTCCAAGCACATGGAAACAAAAACCAAAGCTTGGAGAGAAAAGAAAGAGTGATAGAGCATCTTGGCCCTCTTGCTTGTTGAATTAGCTAGAGTGACCGTGTGCTGGTGTGAAGGTTGTCACAGCAGATGGGCAGCACTGTGTAAACAGGCCAAGGAGTTTATAACTGCAGGGGCCAAGTGGAGAGTTTTAGACGGCAAAATCCCTTTTACATTTCCGAAAGATCACACCAGCAGCAGCACAGAGGTTGGAGTGAGCAGGAGTAACACTGGGGTCAGGGGGCCTGTTAGGAGGCGGCTTGGGGAATTCAGTTACGAGATTCTGAGAGCCTGACTATGGTGCTATATGAAGAGAGCGGAATGGCTTCCAGCTACCTTAATATTAGTGGATTATTAGTATTTAGAGACTGGATATAGAGATGCAACACTAGGGGGAGGTATGAACAACTCCTGGGTTCTTGGTATTCACAATGCTGTTCACTGAACATCTGCATACATACAGATCGGGGGCGCCTGGGTGGCTCAGTGGGTTTAGTGTCTGACTTCAGCTCAGGTCATGATCTCAGGGTCCTGAGATTGAGCCCCACACTGGGCTCCGCGCTCAGTGGAAAGTCTGCTTCACCCTCTTCCTCTGCCCCCCCGCCCTGTACACACACTCTAATAAATAAAATCTTAAAAAAAATGAATACATGCATATTAGAAATGGGGGGCAGATACCCAGTTTGGGCCAAACTGTGTGCATTCAGCACAAGTTCTAACTATTCATGCTTTGACAGTGCCTGCCTTTCCAAACCACTCCACAAACCAGAGTGACGATGAATAGTCTCTCAATACATCATATTTACTTCTCAGTGGTATAAAACAATGGAAGTTAAGGCTTTCTCTTTTTCTTCCAACAGAATTTACTCCATAGCATTTCAGAAAAACTTTTCTTTTTTCTCTTGTCACTATGATTTTATATTCACAAATGTCTCAAGAAGTAATCGATCCCATTTTCCTGTTACTTCTTAGAATCAACTGTAAAATGGCTACGATTGTATTTGAAGGACTTGACCCACAATTCAAGTGTTTGATATAAGCTCCCATGTAGTAGACTCATTAGATCACTTGCAGCTAATTCCTCTTGGTGGAACAGCCAGTGCTCATCAAAGTCAGATTCTATAGGTAAGATACTGAAATTTCCAGACTGAATTCATTTCTGCGACGTTCTAAGTTGTAAAAGTCTGGAATTTCCACTGAAGTCTTTGTGCACTTGAGCAGCTCAAAATGGTTCTGAAAACAAACATTTGGGTTGGCTCAGTATGCAGAGGAGACTTCAATCTCCTTCCAAGAAGAGGCTCTTGGGGAAAAGTCCTCTTCAAATTTCCAGATAGAATGTGTTCAGGAAAACGGATGAAGGAGCAGTCAACTAACATCTCTATCCTCAAAGCTGAGAATCATGCCTGGCTGGCAAACCCTTCCTACTGGTAAATACTGCATTTCCAGGGCAGGCAGGCCAGATAACATACACCAGGGCAGAGCAGTGGGACTGTGGAGACCCAATGCTGGCCTTCAGGTCCCAGTGCTCATTGGGAGACCTGAGGCAAGTTATTTAATTTCTCTGAGCCTAGGCTTTTTTCCACAGAAGTTGCTGTATTAGAAAACATATATATAGAACATAGGACAATCAACACACAGAAAACTATGCAAGTTACAACCACAATTGTTGTCTCAAAGCATTTCTCTTCTGACAGCCTGTTTCTCCTAGGGCCGATGGAATAACATGCTTCTTTCAGTAGAACCTGAGGTAACAAACCTGCTTCTGGGGCACTGGGACCACGGACTTATATGTGACTATGCTGACTCCTAAGGCAGGCCTAGAGGTGGACAACACCATACTTTTACAGCTAGAGCCTCTTGCTGGGCCCAGAAGAGGACATCATAAGGAAATTATATCTGCCCATCCAGGGAGATTGAATTCTAAGTACACGAGTCATACCAAATTTGATATGGGAGATATAAGGCAATATGTCAGGACCTCCTGCCCAAACATTTGGGTTGGAATGAGAGCCCCTCTTTGTCTAGTTTGTGGAGTGGCTGACTGATCCTCTTTGGAACGAGTTGGGTGAAACCCACATAGGGTACAGCCTCCATGAACCTATAGAAGGGCTGGGTCTGTTGGCAGCTGAGTCCCCAGTTAGATCTACAGACTGTGGAGAGGTAAGCACCAAAGCCAGCTCTGTTGCCCTATATTCCAGGAAGTCCTGGTCCATTTGCCCTATGCTAAAAGTTGAATTTATGCAGGGATTCCCAGAGGTCAGAAGCTTAGCTTTATCTCTAGTGGAGACAGGCCATACACTTTTGATAGGTTAGCCTCTTGTTGCCACCAGTGGGATAAAGAGGGATGTGTACCCATATACTTGCAAAAGTCTGTAATGTCTACAGCCTTGAACTCACTGATTCTGCAGTGGAGGGTGGTGGGCCATAGATAGTTTATACATCCACTAATAGACCTAAGCACTATCATAAGCTTTATAAATCAGCCTAGAGCCTTTGTGGAGGAAATTGGTGGTTAACTCTAAAAGGAGGAACCTTGGGGTGCCTGGGTGGCTCAGTCAGTTAAGCATCTGCCTTTGGCTCAGGTCGTGATCTCAGGGTCCTGGGATCTAGTCCCACATTGGGCTCCCTGCTTAGCAGGGAGTCTGCTTCTGCTTCTTCCTCTGCCTGCCACTCCCCCTGTTTGTACTCTCTCTGTCAAAAAAATAAATAAAATCTTTTTAAAAAATTTTAAAAAGGAGGAACCTTTGATTCATGAACTTGAACTGATCTGTGTCATGCTTTTGATGGAACCAAACCATTCTATTATCTAATGCTCTACCAAATAACTGGTATTCCATGACTCCACCATTTATTGGGGCTAACAAATGGTATAGTTCTGTTCCACACACTTCCAGACCAGTAGAATTTGCACCTGCGGCCCTTCCAAGGGACAAAGGTAAGATTTTGAAAATCCAAAATAGGAATATCCAAATCCTGTTCTCTTATTTCTTCTCTATGGTTCCAAGAAGAGATCTAAACAAGTACAATTAAAAAATTCTAATTTCTTCTTTGGGGCTAAGCCAGATCTTGCTATCACTCAGTAGAGTTATGGAAGAGTTGTTTTGTACAGATAAATTTGACCTTAAGGTTCAAGTGGAACATTCTGTGTATGCAAATCCAAATATTACGATTTTTCCACCCACTGATTTGTTGCGTGGTGTAAGCACGCAGAGCAGTGAACAGCATAATCAAATGAAAGGACGGGGGAGCTAGGAGAAATTCGTTTCCCAAGAAAAATTTTGAAAGCTTGAGCTGTTTGCTTTTAAATAAATGCATATAGGTAAATACTACAGGAAAGGAGATATGCTCAGAACCAAATAAAACACAGTTTGCAAGCAGTCCAGAAGTTGTTGGCTTAAAAAATAAAGCTGTTTCTAATCTTCAGCCTCTCCAGCCAGAAGAAGATTCTCGAATTTAGATATGGCCTGGGGACAAAGATCAAGTCTAGGGTCCGGTTGTTGCATCATAGCAGGAGAGACAAAGACCAAATCTAGGTGGCTTGCAGGAAAACATGGCCTCAGGGTAAAGACCCAATCAGGGGTGTGGCTAATAACATTACAAACTATTACCAAGTGACTTTTAAACCTCCTATGAAGCTTAAAGGTATAGTACTACTGCCACCAGATGTGCCCAAAGTGCTAGTAATTAAATCGGGAGAGAAAAGCCTGTCTTGGAAAAAAAATGTGGCTTTGACACATAGAATGGACTGGAATCAAATACATAGAAAACCCACTAAGTTGTAGGAAAAAAATGACTCTGCCTCAGTAGGTGTGAAGTAGTTGCTGATCCAAGTTCTTTGTGTCTTCCTGCACTGCATAATTATCATGGCTCTGTCACAGTCAGAGTATACTTCCTGCCTTGTGACTTTGGCCTGGGCCTCTTGCTTTGATCAATGAAACAGAGCTGGAGTGATGGTACCAATTTATAGTCGAGGACTTAGGAGGCTTTGGGTGTTTCTTCTTTACCTCTTGTACCTCTGCCATTGTCCTGAAAAGAACATGTTCCTGCAAGCCCTCTAGTTCAGGAAGGATGAAAGGCCAAGGAGAAGACCCAGACCCAGAGATGTGCCAAATGAAGCAGAGCTGCCCCAGGTGATCTGTAGATCCTGAATAGAAGAAAGTGTTTTGCTTTTAGCCACTGAGTTTTGGGGTGGTTTGTTACACAGCATTATTGTAGCAATAGTTAACGGATACACCTGATTTCTTAGTTCCAGCAACAGTTTCACCGATCAGCTCTAGTGGCGGCTTTCCAGCTGTATCTGGCCCATGGGATGTTTTCTTCTTAGGATGGAGCTACTATCAAAATAGCCCTGCCTCCTGGGATGGACCCAGAGTGCTAGCGCAAGGCCTTGTGCCCAGTGACACTCCCAGCTTTTTTTGGATCTGGTCCAGATTGGCTCCTCAACTGGGAAGGCTTAGCCCATTCCCTACCCAGCTCACAGTGGTGAGTTTTATTGTAAAGTGCCTCAGATTGCTTTATCATGGAGGCAGCATATATATAGATATTATAAGTAAACAGGATACCAACACCACCAACATATCACTAAGGGTTCATAAGAGTGGGTCACTTCTTCCTTTTAAGTATTTTTAGACTCTATAGTGTTTACAAAAGGTGGAGATATGCCAATAATGGTGGAATGTCTCATTTGGCAAAGAAGAGTATGCATATAATTCCATCCCATTTCTGTTCCTCAAGTCTTCCTTAGCTCTTTGGTATGGTATCATAGGATTTTAAGTTGCAAAATCTAGTTTGGGGTCCAGATTTTATTAACTTGTCTAAGTCACATGACCAGTAGATGGAAAGGCCAGAATTTGAGTACATTTCTGTCTGTTCCAGATCCCATGCCCTTGTTTACTGTCTATACTGTTTCATAATCTGGTTACTAGGTGGGTGGTGGATTGAGCATCTAGTTTCCTCATGTGTGAATGGGGGACGGAACTATCTAAAGCAAAAGCACTGTTGTGAGGAATAAATGAGATATTTTATGTGAAAGTGCTTTGTAAATCAACTTCATTTCTTATCTATTCTTTTTGAAGGATACAGAGTATGTGTTTAAGTACATTGCAACTAATAATTACTGGGCTAAAATGTAATTATACATTTGAAATGATCACTTACTTATTAGTATTAATAAGTATTACTTATTACTTAATAAGTAATACATATTACTCTATTAGTCATCAATATCAGAGTTCCTTTTTTCCTCTTTTTTAAAATGAATCTTTGGAAACTGACACTAGCAGCGTGTGATCTCTCTGATGGGTGTGTTAAGAGTAATGTCTGTCTTTAAGGGACATCTCACTGTTGAATTTCAGCTATGGCTTTAAATCACCTTGCTTTCTTCACAGACATTCGGTTAAAAAAGAAAAAGGGGAAGAAAGTCTTAATATTGATGGGTAGTGGCAGGATTCTGTGGCATTTTGGATGTGTTCCAGTAAATCTATGGATGCCTTTCGTAGGGAACCTGGGTTGTGTTCAGCATGCCCTCCTCCAGCAAGCTGGACTTTCGGTCCTGGCTCCAAAGATCTTTTGAAAGACAGGAAGCTCACCAAAATATTTGACCAGAATTAGTCTATTTTAGCAGTGACACTTGCTTATTATGATATACAATTAAATTGCATAAGTATAAAATTTTGTAAAACAGCCCTCTTGCAATTTGCAGAGGGAAAGGAGCAGGCAGGAGAAAACTATGAATGTGGCCATGTCCCCTCTCTTCTGGAGCTTACAGTCCAGTGATGGAAGAACATAAAAATCTATAGGTGGTCCACAAAACAAAGTGCATTTGAAGATTGAATGTCTGAAAGCAGAAGGGAGTTCTCTTTCTAGATAGCTGAGAGTCACTAATTACAAAATCCCTTAATACAATTCCTTCTGTGTCAGGTGCCCCCTGCCAGAAGTGAGAAACCACCCTATAGAGTCTGACGTCTACAGACAGCTTTCGTCCTTAGCTGCCAACAGAATAGCTATTCATGGAGGGAGCCAAGTGAGAACTAGGGCTCCCTACTCAAGTCCCTCCTTTGGTTCTTCTCGAATTGCAAAGAAGGCCAATGACAATGATACCTGATCTTTAAACCTGACAAGGCCTTGACCTAAGGGGACTCAGTACTTTTACCAACACAGCTGGAGGAGACCCGAGGTCCTCGATATGATCACCACCATTTACCTCTCCACTTCCTGTTTAGTCGTCTGGCTGCCATCCATTGCCCCCGTTCTCCATAACCTCTAGAACTTCCCCTGCTACTGTGGATGAAGCCAAAGTGTGGGAGGCACAGGAGGGGGGATTGGCAAGGCACACTCATGTCGGATGGTAGTTCTAAATGAGCCCGCAAGCTCTCGGAGCCCCTTCACTCCAGAGGGGGCAGCGCTGTGCTTCTTCAGGGTAAGTGGCGGCCACCCAGCCTCCAACCCCTGCCCGTGGTCTTTCTCCCACCTCTCCCACAGACTCCTGGTCTCCTCTCTCAGCGCCCACTGCTCTCAGGCAGAACCAGAGCTGGAAACTACCTGATCTAGGAAAGCCTGACTTCTTCCCAGCAAACGAGGGTTAGGGTGTGGATGTGCGGCACTGTGTGATGAAAGTGCAGATTATTTGGAATTGGTGGTCCAACCTTATGAGGTTATGTGTTAGGTACTTGTGTGTTAAGTACTGGGGAATGGATGTGAAAGGAGAGGAGAGTGAGATTAATTCTGACTCCAGAAACAGCTTCATGGAGGCATTTTCTTCCTTCCTTCCTTCAATACAATGGGCCAGGTTTCGTGTTAGACACAAGTAATACAACAGTGAACAAGACACACATGATCTCCAACCCCATGGAACTGATTCTGACTTCAGGCAAGCTTCCTTAGCCTCTCTGTGCCTCACTCTCTTTATCTGAAAATTGGGATGTTGGTGATGATAATAATAGTAATAACAATACTAATCTCCTAGAGTGGTTGAACAGAATGAAATGAGTTAAAATGGGGAAGGCACCTAGCAAAGGCCCTGGCGCATTGGCTGTTGTGTAAGTATCACTACTACTTTTATAGTCTAGTTGGGAAGAGCGACCTGTGAAGCAAAGCCAGAATTTGAAGGTAGAAGAGTGGGCTGGCTGGAGACCATGAGAGTCACAGGCTGAACAAAGCACAGAGGAAGAGCAGATACCCTAACCCAAGTAAGCAGAGCACAGGGGATGGTGGGTTTGATGGGAAGAATGTTGGGAATGAAGGCTGAACCAGGCAGGTTGGCCTTTGCTCAAAGAAAGCCTTATATATCACACTAAAGGGGCAGCCCTTCATTCAGCAGGAGAGCCGGGTATTTTGGCAAGGAAGAGCAAGGACCAGCGGAATCTCCAAGATCAACACCCAAGGGTGCCGGGCGCTGCGACTGGCTTGGAATCAGACCGTGGTGCGATCTGCATGCACGGAGGGGGCAGCGGGCAGACATTACTATGCCAGCCGGTGCCCCTCTGTCTGAGGAAATCTGTGCCCTGATGTTAGCTCAGATTGTCAGCTTTCTCGGCGAGTGCCGTAGGCTTGCCAGCAGGCAGCCAGGGACTGGAAGGTGAGGTGTCTCAGCGAAGTCTTATTAAACTCTCAGCTGCCTGGGAATAATGTGCCACAGCGAGCAGAGTTTTAAATGGCAAAGGGTCTCTGGCTGTCAGAAAGGTTACAGGTAGATACTTTCATTTGTCCTCCATGAAAGCTTAATATCATTTTCTTCTGTTCAAGTCAACTTATAGACCTCATTACTTCAAGTTCATCGGGCGGCAAGCGGAGACTTTTTGATTTTACTGTGCTTTCAGAATCGTGTTGGAGAAGAGCTAATGCATTTTGAACCAACTTCAGCAATCTGAAGCTCTTTGGGGCTGTAGCATTTTAATACGATTGTTGCTAACTCTCTGAGAGCAGTATCTATCTGTGTCAAGAGAAATTCTCATTATTGCGGAGTGACCTCCAAGAGGTGGGGGCTCCGTGTCCTTCCACTCGTGACCCACCCAGACCATGGCATAGTGCCTTGCGTGGGTGGGTTAGAACACTAGTTCTATTCTGATATTGATTTAAAACTTTCTACCAGTCTCACCTGTTCAAAAACGTTTTCCAACAAGCTCTATACTCAAACACCTTTGGACTGAATCTCAGGGGGGTCATTGCTTTTTTTTTTTTTCCAGTTCCCCAAATCCTGACAAGCTCTAGCTCTTTCCATTATCTATTGCTACAATAATGCAGGGTATTGGGCGACCATGAAATGCCAGGGGCAAACAACAAAGCACATTTTTTAGTTTGGGAACCTGCAAGGTTCAGCCAACTTGGCTACTTACAGGTGATCTCAGTTGTGTGTCTGTGGTCGGCTGCAGGTCTGCTTAGGTGTGGTTCTTCTGTTGATCATGCTAGGCTTATTTGTCTATTGGGGACCAGCTAGCAGTCAGATGATCTAGGGAAGTCTCAGATGGGGTAATGGGGCAACTCAGCTCTGCTTCATGCATCACCTGTCATTTTCAATGTGCTAGCCCAGGCATGTTCTCCTGCCAGGGGGACAAGAGTAAGAGAAAATTCCAGTAAGAAAATGCAAATCACTTTACAATTCTACCAGCTACAGGTAAATCACTGTTGACATTTAAAAATTTCTACAACCTTATTTCCAAGTAAATATGTACTCTTAAATGCACATATGGAACAAAAATCACGTAATTATTTCCATCACTTTTTTCTCTTAACTATATATTGTGAATGTATTTCATTGTCATAAGATGTTGTTCTACAACATGATTTTTTAATGATTGCTTTTTTAATGATGACTCCCTTCCTTGATGGACATTTAATTTGTTTCTGCATTTCCAATTATACAGTTATAAGCCACTCTGTCATGAACATCCTTATCATTCCATCTTTGTGTACCTTAATTTTTTTTCAAGACTTTCCTAGAATAGGAATTAATAAGTGAGATTGTCTACACAGTTGCAAGGCTTTTTATGGCTATCGTTTATTATCTTCCATCAGAGGTGTATGAGTGTCTGTTTCTCTGCTAGACTGGGGTTTGGTTTCTACTTGAATTTTGTGTTACCTAAAGCAGTGCATTGAGTTAATCTCTGTCTTAAGGAACATCGACTAAATGACTATGAGATGGTAGATTTTTTTCCCTAATTACTTAGAGAGGGATGAAAATTAGCATGAACATAGGCCATAGACGCAGGCTGAAATGTGTGACTGAGATAAGAATAATAATAAATCAGGTGATGGGCAGGAGAGAATGTTAAAAGAATCAATGGTCACTTGATTTAGACATTAAATGTCCTTTCGGTCAATCACTGTCGTGACAAATACTACTTTGGAGAGTCATTGGGCTGGAAAAAGTTTTGGTGGACTGAAAATTTAAAAATCTAGGAAGTTACATTCCAATTTGGGCAAAAGTGGGGAAGTCGAGGTGCTTGAGAGAATAACATCAGTTTCTACTGATTTCTTTTATTGAGGTAGTCACATGGCTTCCCCTGGGGTATTATAATCATGATCGGTGAATATTTGATCTTAGATTACTTAGCTGACTATTCCTAAAATCCACCTTTCTTGTATTAAATTGAAATTGCTTATAATGAGAGCATGAAGCATTATTTTCCATTGACATGTGATTATTTTGTGTATTTGTAATTTTTGCTTTTAGTGCCCAGAGAAAAACGGGCTTTGGATGATAGTTCTTGCCCTCCTACACAAAGTATTTAAATTCATTCAAAATCATTATTGCTCCAAAATTTTTACCTTCCCCACAATGGACTATGAGTACCTCCTTCCTGGGATCTGGGCTTTATTCATAATCCCTGGACCTGGCACAGAAAGCAGGGTGCTTAATAAATACTGTTTATAAATGTTTAAACACGCTTGCCCAAATGAGGATGAAATTTGCTATCTGACTTGGCCTTTCTAATTATGTATTCTCAAAACTGATTGAAGCTTGCATGTGTTTATCATGTAGTACTTAATTACACATGGGCATGTGTGCTTCATTGTTTATTTCATGTGTGGTAGCCAATCTCCAAGATGATTCTCACCTGGGATTCATACCCTTGCTTGGTCCCCTTCCACACTGAACAGAGCTCACCTGGGTCACCATGAAAGTATCTCAAACATGACACATTCTGACCTCCAAGGCTGGGTCATAAGAGACATTGTGGCTTCCACTGTACTCATTTTGGATCCCTCATCTGGAAGAATCCAACTGCACAGCATGAGCGCACTCAAGCAGAGGTCCATGTCGTGGAACTGAAGCCTTCTGCCAACACCAGCACTAACCCGACAGCCATGTGAAGGAGCTCTTTTGGAAATGACCCTCCAGCGCCAGTCCCGCCTTCAGATGACCACAGCTCAGTATCTCGACTGCAAGCTCATGACACCCTCTGAGTCAGAACGACCCAGCTGAGCACTCCTCAATTCCTGACCCACAGAAACTGTGTGTGATAATAACTGTTCATTGTTTTAAGTTACTGATGTTTGGGGTTAATGTGTTACACAGCAACAGATAGCTAATATAATGGGTGACAGGCTCTTCTTACCAAATAGATGATAAGCATCTTAAAAAGAAGAATCATATCTTTCATTTCTTTCAGTGACTCGCATTGTATTGAGATATTAGTCAAAAGAAATGATGGTTTTGTGCTTCACAATTACCTTCTAGTCAAATCAACAAGTATTTAATGCCCACCAGACACTCTCTAGGAGCTAAGGAAAGCAGTAAACAAAAAGGAACAAAGTAAATGCTAGTGGATAAGACCTATAGAAATTAAAAAAAAAAAAAATATGGACCAGGTCAATGAAGATATGAAGCCAAGAAGAAAAATCAAAGATGGGGATGCTATTTTATGTATTTGATATAGGGTGTCAGGAAAGCTTTCTCTGATGAGACACTTAAGCAGAGAACTATGCATGTGTCTGGGAAGGAGCATCCCAAGCAAGGAAATTGCAAGTTCAAAGGCCATGAGACTGGAAGAATGTAGCCCGTTCACTAAGACCCATATGGCTGAGGCTGAGTTCACCATTTGTTGCAGATTTCACTAGTTAGTTCATTGTGTTTCTCACCAGTCCAACTACACATTTAAATCTCTCTCAGTGGCTTGGACTCCTCTTTCTCTTGTTTCCTGAATTTGAATTGGGCACTGGATGTTGGTGTACTTTAAACAGACCTATTAATGTAAATGAATCATTATATAAACATGAACATGGCTAACGAGTCAAAATAGGCTAATATTTGTAGCTGGAATGGAGAATTAGAAAATTCACTGATTGCAATCTTCCTTTCATTATTTCTGCCACTTGAAGCTTTCTGACTTCATTAAAGCCATTAATGCCCACCAATAAATTACATAGCTTTTGTAGTAACACAAATATGTGTGAATGTTTCTGACATTGCAGGAAATAATCAGGCTCAATCAATATATGTTTATCAAGACATTAGGTCTCAAATCGATGAGTAATTAGCTCTCCCAACAGGAGAACAAATAAAACTCTGTTTCCTAAATGTTCCTGTCATTCTATGCGACGAATTTCACCTCTTTTCCCTCTCTTGCTGCAAGAAACACATGTCAAAATGAATCGAGTGATCACTGACTAATGAGATCTGCTTTGATTACAGCATGTTGGTGATCATAAATAAATGAAATTGTGTTTGTATTTCATAGAGATCTGCACTATTTTAATCTTGCATTTCACCTCAGATAAACAAGTTTATCTTTAATAAGTAAACACCCCTCTGAAAGGCATTAGGCAGAACTTTTTAAAAATCTTTTATTGTTATGTTAATCACCATACATTACATCATTAGTTTTTGATGTAGTGTTCCATGATTCATTGTTTGTGCATAACACCCAGTGCTCCATGCAGAACATGCCCTCTTTAATACCCATCACCAGGCTAACCCCTCCCCCCACCCCCCTCCCCTCTAGAACCCTCATTTTGTTTTTCAGAGTCCATCGTCTCTCGTGGTTCGTCTCCCCCTCCGATTTCCACCCCTTCATTCTTCCCCTCCTGCTATCTTCTTCTTTTTTTCTTTCTTAACATATATTGCATTATTTGTTTCAGAGGTACAGGTCTGTGATTCAACAGTCTTGCACAATTCACAGCACTCACCATAGCACATACCCTCCCCAATATCTATCACCAAACCACCCCATCCCTCCCACCCACCCCCCCACTCCAGCAACCCTCAGTTTGTTTCCTGAGATTAAGAATTCCTCATATCAGTGAGGTCATATGATACATGTCTTTCTCTGATTGACTTATTTCGCTCAGCATAATACCCTCCAGTTCCATCCACATCGTTGCAAATGGCAAGATCTCATTCCTTTTGATGGCTGCATAATATTCCAGTGTGTGTGTGTGTGTGTGTGTGTGTGTGTGTGTGTGTAGGCATTAAGCAGAACTTAACCCTACATTTAACATTTTAAATTATCACATAAACAAGAGCTCCTTCATGTTCTCCTATGGCAGCAGTGTTCTCTCGATATAAAACTGACAGTTTTCTTGCTTGCTTGCTCTCTTTTATAAACATAATCTTGGCAAATTAATGGATTATTTTATTTGTGCTTTAATTCTGAAAAGCAGATTTCATAGAGAGGGAGACATAAGGGAAGGCGGGGAGTAGGGTACAGAGAAAGAATCAGAGAGGAAGCCAGAAAGATATACAGAAACAGAGATGCAGACAGAAATCCTGTAGTGCACACGCGTGTGTGCATGCGTGCGTGCGTGTGTGGGTGGGTGGGTGTGAAGGGGGAAGAGAATAGAGCGATTGCCACTGAGCTATAACTAGAAAGGAAAAAGGACAACTATTTAAGACTAGGATTTGTTTGTGGGAGGAAAAGGAGTTTGTTACTTAAAGAAAAAAGATTAGTACTGAAAAAAATTACTCTGTGTTTTTCTTCTTAAATAAAAATAAGTGGCTATTCAAACTGCGAGGCAAAATATTAGAGATAACTAAAAGGAAATGCACTTAATAAATAGTTTACCCAGAAACCTACTACTGTACATTTTTATCAAAGCAAATTAATTTAAAATACTTGAGGACATGTGTAGTATCATTTATAGGCATGTGTAGTATCATTTATAATGAATTTTTCCTGAGCTCTAAAATATTTACTGTATTGCGTAGGTTATGAAAACGGGCTCTTTAAATCTCTAGAGAATTTTTTTATTAGCCTAGTCATGCATAGGCAAAAGTATTTTTAAAAAATATTTCTTTGGTGCATATTTAATGAATATGAAGTGTTTAAAATATAGACACACTTGAATATGGTAATGATTTACTGAAAACATTAACTTTAGTGGAAAGCAAGCAAATGAATTTTAAGGGTAAAGAAACTTTAATCTTTCTTACAAATGATTTTTTATGAGCTGTAATGCCAATGACCTTATAAATTTGGCATAAATGTAAACATGCTGAAATCTATTCATGTTAAATGCACAATCCTTAAAGACATTTGATTTAAGAACACTAAAACAAATTTTTTGGATTAACAGAACCTCAAGAATTTGGTTCTCTAAGTAGCAAGAACTTTAAATGTTTATTCTCCGGAGAAATGATTTTCTCTAAACAGTAGTTTCAAGAGAATTCAAGAGTGATTTTATCAAAGAGAAAATTTTCAACAATTCTTTAACCATTTTAACTAAAACAAAATAGAATAAACAAAACAAAGCAGTAAATCCTCATAAATACTTTCCCCCAAGGACTCCTTTCTTTTGGAAACTACATTTCAAAGGAAACTTAATCTGTGTGTTCCTGATTCATTTATATACCTCAGAGCCATTTCAAATACCAACACATCTTATGAACCTTTTTATAAGGCTTTTCAAAGATATTTTTATTTGAACTAGGAAGTCATGTTTTGCTGGCAGTAAATGGAGCTTGGGTGTGGGAGAAAAAGTTAGCTTGGAGCCCACGGAGTTCAAGTGACTCCAAACAAGGTCAAAGCTATTCTTCCAGTCTCAAATGAGATTGAAATAAAGAATAGAAATGTTCACTGTGTGATAGCATTCGTGAGCCAAAGATTTTTAGAAGAAATAAAAAGTTCTCTTGAAACCATTAAATATCTAAGGCTCAAAACAAGTTCTACAGAAAATAGAATAGGTTGGAATTTCTTGAATTTGCTTGGTGTGCATTTAAATACTTTTTTTTATTTAAAGACAAATGTTTAGAACACATTTTTGAAGCTTGTGTATTTGTGTTGCTGGATGTCTTCGTTGGGGTTTCCCCCAGAATCAGACAAGATTTGGGCTCAGTGGTTTATTTGGGACAGATAACACAGGTAATTTGTGCTAGACAACACACTACAGTAGGAAGGTGGGGAAGTGACACAGGGAAGGGAAGGGGCCACTGAAGGTGTGCTATCAACAAGTTACCCTTGTGGGCAACTGGAGCTCGGTCCTGCTGGGGAACCCTGGGAGCCAGCAGAGGGACACGCCTCAGAGCTATCCCTGGGAAGGGGAGTAGAGGGAGGAAGCTGGGGTATTTATACACCAGTTCCCGCTGGCCATTAGTTAAGGGCTGGTCATAGAGGATGGTAATTCCCATGCTTCTGACCTGCTGTGCACACTGGAATGGACTAAGATGATCAGGATGACACGGTGACAAGGTGATGTGGGAGGCACAGACAACATCTACTACTCTGACACTCATTCTGTTTTATTTCAGAGTAACAACCGTAGGAAGCTTATGGTGGAGAATCGAGAAAAGTTTTATCTAAGTGAGTTTGTCAATTGAATGTTTTTTTCAAGCAAAAGAAAATTTGTGATTGATGAAAGAAAATTAAAAATCAGACTCAATGTGTATTTGCTTTGATGCTCCACTTTCCTTTGCGTGAATGATGATAGCTAACTTTGTTAACCGCTTATTATGTGCCTGGCACTGTGCTATGTGCATAAGCTTGTAATAAAACATTTGATCCTCACAACCACTCAAGGAGATGGGCCCTGCTATTGTCCGTGTCTTACAGATAAGAAAACTGCCACACAAAAAGGTTCTGTAACTTGCCCACTCTTGCAGCCGAGCTGGGGTTCCAATTCAATCTGGCTCCAGAACCGTGGTCTTCAACACTACACATACCATCTTGCTAGATAATCTAGTGTACACGATTTTCCCATTCTATATTTCTTTTTTTACTGTTTAAAGCCATGTGATTACTAACCATACTAATGCCCGAGACTAGAGATGGATGCAGAACAACTATGCCCTGCCCCTTTGACTTCACAGGTGCACGTTTGAGCTTAGCACCCTGCAGCCATTTGCAGAGCTCATCAGTGTTGGTGGCTAATTGTTGCCTAAAATGTAAGTGCCCACACTGCTTACTTCTCATCTGCTGATGGGCTTTCCCGGTGACCTCTGGGCCTGTCCATGGGCTAACATGGCACATCAGCGCATTTTCCCACTCATCTTAGTGGAGGAGTCCTATGAGGAAGTTATTTTTGGAACATGTATTCTTTCTATACTTTGACTTTCATCAAGTTTTCAGTCTTTTAGAACTCATGGTTATCGTGAAGTCACACTAAACTTAAGTAAACTTAGAGGGGCACCCGGCTGACTCGGTTAGGAGAGTACGCAACTCTTGATCTCAGGGTTGTGAGTTCAAACCCCACGTTGGGTGTAGAGACACTTAAAAATAAAATCTTTAAAAGAACTAAATAATAAAATTATACAACAGAAAACACCTTTGGAGCCAAATAAAGGCGGAACGTGTGAGTGTTTCAAAACATGAGAAATTTCACACGCACACGACAGATTACAGAGTTGTAGATGAGGTCACCTGACTTCACTGGCCCTTGGCATATGTGTGAAACTAAGCACTGGGCTCATCTACACCTAGTGCACAATTCAGATTTGTCTCGTATGATATTTTACAAACAGAAACTGTTTAGCAAATTGGTTCACATGTCTTTGTCTAAAATGGTAAAGTTGCAGTTTCACTCCTTATAGCATATATATTCATATGTTTTTAAGTGAAAGCTGTCATATGTCCCTAAAACAGGAGGTGGGTTACGGAGAAGCCATTGTAAGAAAAGTGGCATAGCTTTCCAAGAGTTACTGACTGAATGGCCTAAGTGAGATGATTCTATGTATTTGCTTCCCAGTTGGTATTAGGATAAAAAAAATCTGGTATGAAGGGACCTCCATTTGTCATGTACTTTTTTTATAGTGCACTTTTTGGTGCACTTTTCAATTGTGTTTTTTTTTTCTTTAAACTTTAAGTCCTTAAATTTTTAAAATTAACAGCAAAATTTCTTCTGGTCTCAAATCTATTATTGGAAATAAACTAAGTTAAAGTGTGAATGCAGGTACTCCAAAGTTGGAAATACTCATTTATTCCCATGAAAAAAGAAAATGTTGTTTTTTAAAGTGGCCAAGAGGCCAAAATTAATTCTGTATTCTAAGAAGAGAATAAGGTGATCCCCAAAATGACAGAGTAGTGAGTTTTACCCCAAGCTCCAGAAAAGTTGTTTTTCAGATATTATTTCAAGACCTCATAATACAATGTAGAGAGAGAATAAAGAGGTAAACACAAACAGACCCTGTTCTGGAAGGAAAAAATCATCCTAGTTATTAAATTCTTGAAAAGAGTAAACAAAAATGGTATCGCTTTTCCCCAGGACTTTATGAGAATAGTTTACTTGGATTTTAAAGGTTGTGATAAGGCTTTTAAATGAAGCCTGTGACAGGCTCATGTCTACACAAGCCATGTGGACTATCCAAAGGACACAGAGCAACTGCCTTTCTGGGTACAAAGGACCAGGTCCCAACTTGTCCAAGGAAATAACCTTTTATAAGAGGACATGGGTGCCCACTGATCACATTTTGCCATGATAAATTGATGATGAACATCAATTCTGTGCTGAGGGGAAACACTAGGTTGTGAGAATTTCCAGGAATAAATGGACAGTCGGCAGAGATAAAGACAGTGTTTTGTTCTTAATATCATCTACTTTCCTTGACTGCTGACATTGTATTTGGAACTGAGTGAGATGTTTGATAATCAGCCATGCAAGGAGATACAGGTTTAAGGAGGAATCACTCACAGTACTTGACCTGGGAAGATGGCCCAGCTGTGGCAGACACCTTTGGAAAGGTTTTCTGGCCCCTGAACACAGAAAATTATGTTCTATGGGATTATACTGTATCCTCTCCAGCTATTTGTCCCTCTTGGGAATTTGGAACTGGAAACAGAGAAGCAGAAATTAGGAGTTGCAGTGGGTTAATGGAAAGTGTTTATAAAAAGGTCCATAAACTTGAATACTGGGACTCCAGGATCTGCCTAATTCCATTGTATCAATTAGCTATTGCTGTGTAACAAATTATCCCCAAACTCAGGGGCTTACAACAATGATCATTTGTTAGTAATAATGTACACACTTATGAGTTGTCTGACCTGCATTTGGGTTCACTCCTGCATCGTGGTGTTGGCTGGGGGCTCTGATTTTGATTGGGACAACTCTATTCCATGTGTCTTACCCACTGTCGGGGCAGAGAACTAGCTCAGGCATGTTCTTCTCATGGCACCAGCACAAGAGAACGAGCAGAAACATGGAAGTTTCTTTGAAGAGTAGGCTTGGAATTTGCACACGGTTATTTCCATCTCATTCAATTTGTCCAAAATAAGTTATGTGGTTGAGCAGAGATATGAAGGTAGGGAGAGAGATTGTGCCTCTTTAGGGAGAGGAATGACGAGTTCATGTGACACAGGGAGAGGTAAAGCACTGGGCCCTTTCATGCAATCTACTGAGCTGCTCTGACAGAATATCGGTTGTCTTGATTGTTTAGCCTCCTGCATCTATTCAAAATGTTCACTTCTTTTCCCCACCTCACAAGTAACAAGCAGAAAGCCCATTAGCACTCCTGAAGGAATGCGCTCTGCAGGGTCCTCGTTTAAGATCCAGTTCTCATGTCCATGGCCTTGGGTGGAAGAGGCAAAAGGCAAGGAACCAAACTCTTCTTTATACAGGCAGTCCACTGGGACAGGGGAAGAGCAACAATTCTCCTGTAATCCAGGACATCCCAAAACACGGCTTGGAGTTTGGTTTTTATTCAAATCCTGAAACCCCTCCTTTAACTCCATCCAAGTCCCTGCCGGTTATCTTCCTTGGGGAAGTCCATCCCCCAGGACATTCCAACAACATTGCCTATTTCCATTTCCAAATCAGGCACCTCGTTGTACCACCATGTGCTTAAACTAGAAGTGGTTTGTTGTCCTGGGACATTTTATTTGGTGGTGGTTTCCCCAGGGCTGAGGATTACAATGGAATATGCCTGGTCAGGGCTAGCTTTATCTGTCTAGAGGAATGGGGACCTTTTTCTGATTGACTTACCGGTGTCACATAATAGCCTTGGCTTGCTTTTTTTTCCTTTTTTTTTTATTGAACTAATGAGTAAATATATACTATCAATCTATTCACAATTTTCTTAATTATTTGGTGATAATCCTAATGCTGGGTGGTTTTCTTCCAAATTAGTGCAAGCTATAGATGCCTTGTTCAAATTATTCAAAGAAGCAAATTTTACCATCTAGTATAATTTATAGCCACCAGTTGGTCTTGAAGTGACTTTTTCCCCCAACTCTCCTTGTATTTTGGTGCAAGCTGGTTTTCCTTTAGAATGTTAACTCCACTTATTTCATAAGTGCTACTTGAATTTGAACATACTAATATATTTTGTTTTCAATTTTACTGTCCATCTCTAGCTGAGGCTGACTCTGGTTACTTGCATGCAAAAGGATCTTAGCTAATACCTTCGCCTAAAAAACAGTGCAAAAAAGCATCAGGATTGCTTAATCAACATGGCAGCTCTATCTGCAAAAGTTTAAAAAAAAAAAATGCCTGGGCGCCTGGGTGGCTCAGATGGTTAAGCGTCTGCCTTTGGCTCAGGTCATGATCCCAGACTCCTGGGATCGGGTCCCGCATCGGGTTCCCTGCTCCTTGGGAGCCTGCTTTTCCCTCTGCCTCTCTCTCTCTGTCTGTCTCTGTCTCTCATGAATAAATAAATAAAATCTTTAAAAAAAAAAAATGCCCAAGTAGTCTTGGCCGTATTAGCAGCATCAGGCAATTACGGAATCTGCTGCAATAAATGGCCAAGGTTATGGCACCCATAAAGTTTAATTTGCATTCTGAATATTACGATGTGTTCACTGAAAATGCAAAGCAGGCTCTGCAGGATGTGAGCAGCTAAATTACAGTGCATTTTAGGATTTCTTTGGTTCACGCAAAAGCAGGATGGAATGACTTGGTGGTGTGTGGTCGGCCTTAACCTTCGCCTCCGTCAGCAGGACATATAGAGCATTGAAGCAGATGGTCCTCGTGGGCTACCTTCAGAGTAGATGGAATCACCAGATGGTCTGATGTAAATTGTGACTAGGTGGCACTGCAGCCAATCGGATTATCTGGGTCATTTTGGGGATTAATGGAGATGGCCAGAAGATTGATTAGGTAGCCATGATTGGAACCTGCTGGTAAGAGGATGAAAATGATTTAGCCAATTGCACCAAATGTGTTCTTCCAAGTCACCCAGTGAGAAGCTTAGCTGGCATTGTGCAGAGACTCTGAAACTGGATGAAGATCTCATTGCTGGAGAACTAAAACATATAGGAAATCATATTTCCAGGTCAACAAAATGCGCATGAATCACACTTTTACAGGGGAAATAGCCCATAACACTTTCACACAGCTTCCTCATGCTCACTGATCACGCATGTGTCAGAGGGAAAGGAGGGGAGGCCAGGGCTCTGACTTATGTTAATAAACTTCTCTGCTTGACTGTATCAATCTCCTACTCTTTTTTTCCCCATTCCTGGGCATCTTCCACATGTCAAGGTTTACAATGAACCAATGTAGGAGCAGCCTGTTGAAACTTCCATTTGTACAATTAGGGGTTTCCTTCCAGCCTGTTTGCCTGTTCCACATCTAACTGCTCTATCATGACCACTAGCATGATGGGCCTCAGACTTAGAAAATCATAGGGAATTCTTTTTTGGTGAAATGAGGTAGAATTTTAGGACACCAGGAGAGTGCAAGAGAAAGAGTGAAAGGCTGGCCAGAAGTATTTTACCACCCTTTATTCCCTAAAGATGCAGTGCCAAGCCAACTCAGACATAACCCCAAAGACACCGACGTGACCCCAGTAGAAGGTGAAGGTCAGTTGTTTAATGCTCCAGAACCTTAAGACTGGCTCAGTCAACTCGATCTTGCATGTGAAGGTGGGACAAGGAGGGCGGGGGAGAGAGAAATAGAAGGCAGTGAGGCTTCCTACCTGAAGTTGAGGTTCAGAGCACCACAGTTGAGCTCCGAACCTCAACTTTCCAAACCATTTTGGAACCATTCCAAAGGGGGGGCTGTTCTGGCCCCTTTTACTGCATTACTGAGGACAAGAACAGGGACAAGCTGTGACCTCCAGAGCTGCTTTAACTCATTTGAGATGTTTATGAACAGGACTTTAAAATTTTCCCCTCATTTCCTTAATAAGTGAGTTGCATTTTTTTTTCTTAGAAAAAGGGATTTTTGTGAGGAATCTTAACTGTGGCTATCTTATGTAAATTGGCCAAATACACACAATAGCAAACAAATAAAAAAGCCCATGTAAAAAAAAAGTATGAAGCAGACTAAACAATTTAAAATTATTTTTCTGTAATCACTAAGAGAAAATATAACATAGGAAAAAGAAAATAAAATTATCCATTATGTTTTTGAGGAATCTCCATACTGTTTTCCAGAGTGGTTGCACCAGCTTGCATTCCCACCAACAGTGTAGGAGTGTTCCTCTTTCTCTGCATCCTCGCCAACATCTTTTGTTTCCTCAGTTGCTAGTTTTAGTCATTCTGACCTGTGTGAAGTGGTATCTCATCGTGGTTTTGATTTGTATTTCCCTGTTGCCGAATGATGTTGAGTATTTTTTCATGTGTCTATTAGCCATTTGCATATTTTCTTTGGAGAAATGTCTGTTCATGTCTTCTGCCCATTTCTGGATTGGATTTTTGGTTTTTTGGGGGTGTTGAGTTTGATAAATTTTTTAATAGATTTTGGATAATACTAGCCTATTATCTGATATGTCATTTGTGAATGATCTTCTCCCATTCCATAGGTTGCCTTTTAGTTTTGTTGTTTCCTTTCCTGTGCAAAAGCTTTTTATCCTGATGAAGTCCCAATAGTTCATTTTTGCTTTTGTTTCTCTTACCTTTGGAGACATGTCTAGCCAGAAATTGCTGTAGCCAAGGTCAAAAAGGTTACTGCCTGTGTTCTCTTCTAGGATTTTGATGGATTCCTGTCTCATATCTAGGTCTTTCACTCTATGACCCAGCAATTGCATTACTAAGTATGTATTCAAAGGATATAAAAATGGTGATTTGAAGGGACACATACACCCCCAATGTTTATAGCAGCAATGTCCACAATAGCCAAAATATGGAAAGAGCCTAGCTGCCTATTGACAGATAAATGGATAAAGAAGATGTGGTATATGCAATGGAATATTACTCAGCCATCAAAAAGAATTAGCTCCTGCCATTTGCAACCACATGGATAGAATTAGAGAGTATTATACTAAGTGAAATAAGTTAGTCAGAAAAAGACAAATACCATATGATTTCACTCCTATGTAGAATTTAAAAACAAAACAGATGATCATAGGGAAGGGAAGGAAAAATAAAATAATATAAAAGTAGAGAGGGAGACAAACCATAAGAGACTCTTAGCTGTAGGACACAAACCGAGGGTTGCTGAGGGGGAGGTGGGTGGGGGGATGGCATTAAGGCGGGCACTTCATGAAATGAGCCCTGGGTGTTACATGCAACTGATGAATCACTAAATTCTACCCTGAAACTACATACACTATATGTTAACTAAATAAAATTTAAATAAAAAATTTTAGGGGCGCCTGGGTAGCTCAGTCAGTTAAGCGTCTGCCTTGGCTCAGGTCATGATCCCAGGGTCCTGGGATTGAGCCCCACATTGGGCTCCCTGCTCAGTGGGGAGTCTGCTTCTCTCTCTCCCTCTCCATCTGTGTGTGCTCATGCTCTCTTGCTCTCACTCTCTCTCAAGTAAATAAAATCTAAAAAGATATTTTTTTAACTTATCCATTATCCCCCACTTGGATGTGGGTATCTTTCCTTCTGGTCATTTTTTGGGTGTGCATGAATAATTTTATAAAAAACTGTATCACTGTATACACATACACACATATCACATATGTTTTTCCATTTAATATTACATGATAATCTTTCCCTCATATCATTAGTCTTTAAAATGACATAATTTTGATAGCTCTACTATAACTTATATAAATTCTTCCTATTCTTTTAATTGTTTATAATAGGGAACATGTTTTTGTGGGTTTTTAAAAAATATTTATTTATGTATTTTGGAGAGAGAGCACGAGCAGAAGGGGCAGAGGGACAGGGAGAGAGACTCTCAAGCAGACTCTACGCTCAGTGTGGAGGCCAACACATGGCTCAATCTCACGATCCTTAGATCACGACCGGAGCCAAAACCAAGAGGTGTACACTTAACCGGCTGCACCACCCAGGCGCCCCCACAGTGAACATGTTTTTATGCTCATGAATAATATTGAATGAACATCTATTTATATAAATGTGTGAATATCTGTCTTTCAGTTAATTTTTTAGGTGTTTGATTAAAGGAGTCTAACTTAATTTATAGTGCAGAGATAAACGCCATCAGGGAGACAGCAGTGTCACTGAGAGATAGACCCAAAGATACCTGTGGACTCCAGCATGCCCCACTTTTCCCCACTCCACATACCGTTCGTGGACTATAAGCCACTGACTAGCTGTGGGCCCAGGCCCACCACCAAACACTTGACGCCCCCATTGTGATCCCAGCTCCACTGTGGGATGTGTCTGCTAGTTCCACTCATCCACCTGTGCCATGTCCTTGTTACTGATGTTCCTCTGGTCCTTGGATGTCCTTTTTCCAGACCTCCATTTCTCTAGGTCTTCCCACAGTTCTAAAAGATCTCATTGTTTTTAATACATTTTTTATTCCACAATAGTCGTGGGGGTTCTGCTTTTCTGATTGAGTGAGTCCTGCCTGATTTGGGCAATTTACCTCTCTGTGCTTCAATAGCCTCATATGTAAAGTGAAACTAATAATAATGCTCATGTCATCAAAAGTTACTTATGTATTTTAAGGTGTGCTTGGAATGGTGTCTGGTTTATAAAAAGGGCTCAACAAATCCAAGCTTTAGTTTTATCATCATCATCATCATCACCTATCTGCCCAGGTACCTGCTTTAGGTTTGTAATTTAATCCAAGCATGAATCTTAGCTTTTTTCTTGATTTCAACAAAAATCCACCCACAGAAACATTTGTAAAGCATAGTAAATTTTACTGGGCAGGTGTAGGAGGTTATGAAGGAGGATTTTATATGGTAGCATTGAAAACAACTGCAAATTGAAGAGCCAGATTTCTTATTCTTGACTTTTTTTCTGCTGCAACTCGGGGCTCTCCCTGGTTCTTTACCTAATGGACCCCAAAATGCTTGCCTCTTTCAGGCTGTTCTCTTTTTCCCTGCACTTCTCATCCTCAAGGCTGTTTTCTTCTCTTCTTTCCCAGAGCAACCCCTACTTTTTTTTATTTTGCCTAGCAGAGCAGCTTGGCCTTGGCTTTCTTTCTTGACCTCCTGTAGTGGTTGTCAAACGGGAGCAATTTTGATCTCCAGGGAGTGTTTGGCAATGTCTGCAGATATATTTGGTTGCCACAGCTGGGGATGATACTGGCATGGACTGGGTAAAGGCCAGGGATGCCGCTAACCATGCTGCAACACACAGGACAGCTCCTAACCCTAGCGAAGAATTGCCCAGGGTAAAATGTCAAAAGTGCTGAGATTCAGAAACCTCAAATTAGTGTGACAGCCATGTTCTCACAGCCTTGCTGTGACCCCAATTAGCTTACCAAACTGGTTTTCTGAGGAAAGATAATTCTCTCCCCATGAGAAATTTTGGAAAGGGAATCTATTTCCAACTCTGTTCAAGCAAACGTTGTCGCTCTCCCTACCCTGTGATACCAGACGTGTTCCAGTCGCTCAGCTGTCAGGTTAGCTTCTAGAACTGGGCTGTCCACTTTGTACATGTGGTTAGGAATTCATTAAAATTAAACAAAGTTAAAAATTCAGTTCCTCAAAAAAATTCAGTTCCTCAGTCATACAAGCCACATATCAAGTGGCTACCAAATTGGACAGCACATATATAGGACATTTCCATCATCCCAGAAAGGTCTATTGGACAGTGCCCTTGTGGAGCTTCTGACATATACCTTTTCTCTCTGGGTTCCTGGACCTCTCTCATCACTATCTTCTGTTCACTTTTATAGACCACTTTGTTCTTGATGATCCAAGGCAGCAAACCTTGGCAGGTCTTGCCCCCAATATGAAAGCTAGCTGAACATCTGTTTCCAGGAAAGGCATTCTGCCTCAGGTGTGAGGAGAGTATTCAAAGATGCTTAGAGTCTCTGAAAAGAATTGTAAGGACCTTTCTTTCTCTAAGGATCCACAGCACATTGCATAGTGCTTGGTGCATCATCAGCATTTAAGAAATAATTGTTCAATGAGTAAGTGAATTAATTACTTTATTGGTACAGATTCTAATGAGTTATATATCTGTGTGTTGGCCTGCATCTTGGGCACTCAGAGGCTAATCAGAGTTGGCCCTCAAGTTGGTTTCATGTAGCTGAAAGTTACATGTCAGTGTGGAGTAATGAACAGAGAATGGGAGTTTGCAGTTGAAGGCTTGAATTCCAGCCCTTTCCCAGCAAGGTGACCTTGATTGCTTAACCTCTGGAGCCTCAGTTTCCTCCTCTGCAAACCAGGGATTTAATTTTTGACTTATCTATCTCCTGGGGTTTTGTGAAGCATGAATAAGGCAGCATACGTGCTAGCACTTTGTAAAATGTAGATAGCACTAGTTTTAGTTCTCTGTGTAATACACAGTCAGTGGTCCTGTTTAGAAGCAGCAGGGACCATGTATTTCTTTCCGCCATAAAACTCTAGCTTTCAGACTCATGGTAACATTGGTTTATCTTACTGTTGAAAAGAATCTTAGTTACCTTGACCTTATTCTCTGGCCCTCTTTCCCTTCTTTTATTAAAAAAAAAAAAAAAAAGAGTCGAGTTCACAGGATTTTGCCAAGGAATAGCTAATGAATCACAGATGCCATAAATGCCAAGTAATGACAACAGGCTCTGCTCCAGGGTTCAGTGTCAGTGAATTCCGCCACAGCAGTCTCTCCTGCTTTCTTTTCAGCTGGCATTTAATGCCACACCTGATGACATCCTGGTCTCATCTTCGGAGAGTGGTGTAACACGAGTTAACACTTTTGTCATTATCCATTGAGCTGATTTTGAGATTCCTCAGAGGGTTTAAAAGCAAGAGATCTGGATCCAGTCTTGGCAGACAATCCTTTGGAGACATGGTCTTCTGAAATAGCTAATAAGGCTACATCCATGTATGGCTACATCCACCCAAAATTCATCAGCAGCTGCTGCATTCACACTTCATTTTGGGGGTGTCCACGTGTAGGGTCTCTATTATGAGGCTTTCAAGTTGTAAGCATTATTTCTAAAGCGTGTATTTCCAGCCCCTTGCTCTGATTGCAGTGCCCCTTATTTCACTTGATTCATGTTCATCTCCACCTTTCAAGGTCCACTTCTTTCTTCTCTTCTTCCCTGGACCTCTCCACTACTCTTTTTCCTTCCATACAGGAAGAGGATGATAGAAACTTGAAATTGGAAGAGACCTGAAGGATTCCCTAGCCTCAAACACTCCACAGTACTTGAATCTGTGCTTGAAACAAATATTATATCATAGCCATCATCTTAGAGTTAATACAAATGGTTCTAATTATCTTATAACATTGTTTTTACTCCCCAGTGAAACAGACATGGGTTGTGCCTTCTTGATCTCTTTCAACCCTTAACACAGTCCTAGGTATTTGAATTGGTTAGGATTGCTTTTGGCTGCATGTAACAGGAAATTGAATAACAATGACTTAAACATATAAGGTTGTACCTTCTCCTATAACAAGAGGTCTCAGAGATGGCCCAGTGTTCTTGTTGGTTCAGTAAGTCAGTGATGTTGGGGGCCCACAAAGTCTTGGCTATGGATCTCTTTTCTGTAGCAGATGCCAAATGGCACCATAATTGCATTTAAGGCAAGAAGAGAGCAGTTGCATCTATAACTTGTTATCAGGACGACAGCAGCTTCTCCAATTTCCATTAGTTGTATGCCTCTATCTCACTGGCTAAAGTGATCATGCTACCCTCTTGTAGTTGCCACGTTGGCTAGGAAAACAGAAAATGGGATTGCCATGTTTTGTGTATCCCAGTAATAATCCATATCCTGGGACTAGGCTTACTGCCTCTCCTCAAAATATTAGGGTTGTGACAATGAAGAGAAAAGGGGGAATGGCTATTAGGAGGACTACTGTCCCAGGCTGTGCTCCTACAGAAGCTGATCATGAGAGAAGGTTGCAAGGAAAAGGGCTGGTTTATTTAGAAGGTGATCCCAGGAAGCATTGGCAGGAAATGGGAAAGCAAGAAAAGGCAGAGAAGGAAAACAATGAAGTGTATATTAATGAGAAGTTTAGTGCTATAGGCAATTGAGGTTCATTCCTATTCAAGACCTCTGTGACACCAGCATAGGACATGCCTCAGAGCTGTCTCACCTGAGAGGCTGAGAAGCTGGGGCGTTTATCCACCCATCCTTATCCATCATTGGTTGAGAGCTGCTCCCAGGGCCAGTAACTGCCCAGTACCCCCAGCCTACCCCATGTAAGGACTAAGTATCTCCCTCAAGCAGAGCCGCAGATGCTTGTGATAAGAAGCCATCTACATACTTGGCAATAGTGAATGCCCTGGGATATGTTCAGGGTCTTCTAAACTACCATCAGGGTCTGTCACAGTACTTACAAGGCACTCAATAAATACTTTATTTCAGTGAACATTTATTGAGTACTTACCACTTGCAAGTACTGTGCAAGATATTTACTAATTGATTGGCTCTTAGGCAGAATTTCTTGATATAAATAAAACAAGTGGTATTTGCCCTCAGATCCTGGTAACTATAAAATGCACTTGCCTGGAGGCTGCGGCCCTTCCCCCTTCCCTATTCAACATTGGCATGTAAACATCTTGTTCCTATCAAAGGACTCAGTCAGTCCTAGAACATCTTGTCATTGCACATAGCACAGTTCTTAGGAAACAAGTTGTTTTATTTAATGAAATGTTTAGCGTTTCAGAGTTCTACTTTGTCCTTAAGAGCAGACATTTACTAAATAGTCCATTAGTTGCTTGAAAGAATGAATGCCTTTTTCTATTCTACAGTAGTGATTTACTGCCATGAGCTATCTGGCATTATAACCATCATTGTTCTTTTCTTAATAATTAAAATCAGGAAGTGACTGCCATGAATGTCCGTCTTGGCTTTAATCCTCTCTAAGGAGTTATTCTTAGTGACTACAGCAGCAAGAATATAATCAACCTACCATTTGAGGCTGGTTTGCTTCAGTGTCAGGTTCTCTTGTGCCTGGTGAATTGAGTCTGAAGCCGGTGCCATGACTGTTTTGTTCTCAAATTCTTTTGCTTCCTTTTTCTCTGATTTTATCCACCTGTTATCTCATTGATAACTGATTCAGCAGACATTTCAGTGGGCACTGATGCCTCTTTAGCATCTTGTCCCATCCCTTTTCTGTTGTGGCAGACATGTGGTTTGGTGACACTGACCACTCCCCACCCACACACACACAACCACGTACACACACACACACACACACACACACACACACACACACACACACATTCAGGGGCAGGATATGATTGGCTTACATCAATTAGATCATCATATTATGTTGGCCATGGTGATTAGTTCATGGGAAGGTATGTGACATAATTTAGTCTAATACATGTAGAGCCAGCCAGAGGACAAAGATGATACAGCAGAGAGAGACAGATTCAAGAGAATACTAGTGAAATCAAGTTTCCATGGTCCCATCTTTACTGAAACAAATAGCTTGTTACTTTCTTTCTGGTTATAGCCTTGAATTGAGCCTACATTTCACTCCTGATCCCCCTTTTGTTTTTACTAGATTCCAATTCTGGATTCCCATCATCTAATACCCATGGTCTAGCCCTAAAATGTGGCCAGTGCTTGACCATGGAAGGAGACCATTATCCAGCTTACTAAGACTTTCTTAGACATAGGAATTTACTATAAAACATATGATAATTATATCTTGTAATAGTGAATGTCTTTCAATTATATACTCCAAAATGGTTGCCTTGTTCTTTTTTTTTCTTTTTTGCCTTGTTCTAAATATATATGCAAACAATGAGGAAAGAAAATGTTGAAGATATGGCTAGTTCTGGAATTGGTGTTCAGGTTTATTATTCCTTCCACTGTAAAACAAAATTCATTTACTTATAAGTGGTGAGTGATTAGCTATAGAACCTGAGAGGTGTAATTTTCAGCAAATTTAGTGTCATTTGCCTTGTACTGATCTCTGAGGGAGAAGTCATTTCCATTTATAAGATCCAGTCAAATACAAGTCTATGCCTTTGGTACAATAGCTATTCTTCAGCACTCTCCAAACAGCATGAGAAAGGGAGTGTCTTTCTTGGCCATAGGAGAGAGTTACAGTCATTGTGAGGAAGGTTTTCATCATGGGAAGGGTCTTAAGAACTGGATTGGGTTGCTCAAGGACATCAAGGAACATATTTACTCAGAGATCTTTAAAAATAGAACCAATGGATTCTTGTTGGATATGGTTACATGGAGAGTTGCTTACAGGCAAGAGAAAATAGATGGGTGTTTGAGGTTTGACACAGAAAAGCATATACTTAGTTTCATGACTAAAGACTCAAGGGAATCTTCAGAAATCTTCAGAATGAGTAACACTGTAAACATAGAAGCAAATATTTACACCATGTTGAAGGTATGGGCTTTTTCTCTTTTCTCCTCAACAATAATTCCACAGAATTTGTTGGCCTCTGAAATTCAAGAGCATAGCTGATGCTAAAATAGGTCAGCTTTGGTTGATATCTGACAACTACATGGCACACAGATTTTGCTTTCACTTTGGCCATTTTTTGAAAACTTGTTTGATGTACTCACATGTGGTTAGGGGATAGTTATAGTTTACTCAATAAACTTAGAACTCTTAATTTAGAAGCAACAGGTACATGTAATGACTCACCCAGTCCTGTTGATCATCTTCCTAATTCCAATTTAGAATGCAGTGCTTTCTCTTCCTTTCTGTGGCAGCTGACTTGTTAGAAATCTTATTTCTTGCTTTTATTACTGCTGTGGTGTCCTAGTTGGTTTCTTTGACCTCTAGTCTTACTCTTCTCTATAGAGTTGTCATAGACACCCCCTCCCTTTTCTTATTTCCATCTTAAAATACCACCACCTTTCCCCCATAGTATGCATGGTCTGACATCTGAACTTCTTACTATGACATAGAAATGCCTTCATGATCTGGATCCAGCCAACTTCTGCATCAGCCTCTCATTTCTCTTTAACACACTTGAGGTTCCCCCCAACAGGTCACATTACTCTCATCCTCCGTGTTTCCATACCCACTGTTCTCTTTTCCTGGAACATCACACTCCCTCCTTTTTATTCTTTGTTAACTTCTCATCTTTCCAGATTCAGCCCAGCCATCGCCTCCTCCCAGACTCCTCAGACTAAGTTAGATGCCAGTGGATTCCCATAACACCTTGTGCTGATTGTCAGTCTCCTGATCTCCTGGAGGGCTAGAACTGTGTCTTGCATTTCTGGTATTTTTCTTAGTGCCTGGCATAAGTCCTCAAGAAGGGTTTGTGAAATGAATTGGTGAATGAATGAGGTAGATATTGTGCTTTATTTTCTCATTTAAGGAAGAAGAAGTAAATGAGTCAGGCTCATTATACACTCCTGGGAACTTTGGACTGTGGTTGAGCAAAAGTCCTGCCCTCATGAGAAGACCCTGGTTGACCTCATTTTGGGTTGTTGATCAAAATCTAGACTTCTGACTTCCTGTACTACACTAAAAGCATAGTGGAGTTTTACCATTTAAGTATACTGAGGGAAGACCAGACCCCTAGAGCTTGTCCCACCCCCATAGTAGATTACCTAACTTGATATGAAGTTCCTATGCACCCTGGAGTTTGGGAAAGGCAGGTGAGGGTTGCAAATGGAGCCAGCAGCATTCTTTTTTTTTTTTTTAAGATTTTATTTATTTAATTGACAGAGAGAGACAGCGTGAGAGGGAACACAAGCAGGGTGAGTGGGAGAGGGAGAAGCAGGCTTCTCCCCAAGCGGGGAGCCTGATGCGAGGCTTGATCCCAGGACCCTGGGATCATGACCTGAGCCGAAGGCAGTCGCTTAACCAACTGAGCCACCCAGGTGCCCTGCCAGCAGCATTCTTTATCAATGTGCCCTAATATATCCCAACTAGAATCTCCTCTATGAAATGTAAAAGTTTCAGTGAATGGATCTTTCAAGAGTGGATCCATTAACATTTTAAATTTGCAATTAAAATGGAATCTAATAATCCTTAATGCATATCTATAAATGTGATAAGTAAGAGCTTGGGGTGATTTTATCATTTAGTCCCCACAGCAACCCAAAGATATAGGAACAATTATTGTACCTACTTTACAGATAGGGAAACTGAGGCTCAGAGACATTTAATAATTTAGGTAACTTTCCAAAGTCACACATCTACTAGTGGTGGAGTTTGAATTTGAAATTATATGATCAGACATCAGGGACTTGTACTTTTAATTAATCACCTCTCTGAAGCTTAGCCACCAGGGAGAGCAACATGGGCACATTTTCAGTTCTTTTTATTGATACTGTGTCAACAAAAGCATATGAGGTTTTAACTATATAAACAAGCTAGCAAGATATGAAGTATCAAATATTTAAAACTAAGAATCTGGAATATAAGTAAATATGTAGAGAAAATATAATTCTTCTAGCTGTGCAAGGCAGAGGTTATTATTTGCAATGTAATGGCAAAAAAACCCTGAGATCAGAGAGAGGTATGCTGAATTGTCCAAGGTCATAGAGTGGTTGAGGTGGGATTTGAAGAAGAGCTGTCTTACTCTGAAATCTTCATGGGGCCTCAACTGTTGGGCACTCGTAAGGCTCTTACTCAAACTTGTCATGGGAACATAGAGCAGCAATGAGCTTAATGCCAGAAATCCTGCTTCTTACTTACCATATGACCAGAAGACAAGATTGAGTCAATGATCTTTGCCACCCAAAGCCAACTGTTCTGGTATTAAAATGAGCTAAGAACCACAATGAGATGCCACTACGTACCCATTAGGGTGGCTATTATCAAAAAGACAGAAAATATGAAGTATGGGCAAGGATATGGAGAAATTAGAACTCTCATGTATGGTTGGTGAGAATGTACATGGTGCAGCCACCAGGGAAAACAATCTGGTCGTTCTTCAAACAATTAAAAATAGAATTACCATATGATCCAGAAATTCCAGTTCCAGGTATATGCCCAAAAGAACTGAAATCAGGGACTCAAATCAGGGACCTATGTCCCTAGCAGCATTATTCCTAATAGCTATGGGTCCATCAGCATATGAATGGTTAAACAAAATTTGGTATATACACACAATGGCATGTTATTTATTTATTCTTAAAAAGGAAGGAAATTTGACACATGGTGCAACATGATGAACATTGAGGACGTTATGTTAAGTGAAATAAACTAGTCACAAAAGGACAAATATTGTATGATTCTACTTACATGAGATACATAGAGCAGTCAAATTCATAGAGGGTAGAATGGTGGTTGCCAGGGGCCAGGGTGGGGAGAATGAGGAGTTGTTTAATGGGTACAGAGTTTCAGTTTTGCAAGTGAGCAGAGTTCTGGAGATGGACGGTGGTGATGGTGTGCACATACATGTATTAGTGTCACTGAGCTACACACTTAAATACGGTTATGATGGCAAATTTTATGTGTATTGTATAATAATTGAAAATAACTTCAAAAAATGAACTAGCTAGGTGTAAGAGTCAGGGTCCAATCAGGAACCCAGACGCCCCTCTAATCTTTCAAATAGAAGACATTGCGATGCAATTGTTCACACATGGCAGCCAGAGGGTGTGGAAAGCACCAGAGGTTCATGGGATCAAGAGGTTGGTCCCATTCCTAGGGCTGGGAGCCTTCGGGGGAGGGGGCTGTATTCCCTAATCCTAGAATCTGGGGCTATCTGGTGGGAATGAGAGACACAGAGGGTGCTGCTGCTGAGTTCAGCCAAGGTGGAGAGATGGAAGAAACACCCCAGTTTCTCCCCTCCTTGTACCCTCCTTTCTACCAGTGCCTCCCATGGACGCAAACAAACCAGAGACAAGTAAGCAAGGGAGCCCAGAAATGCAGTTCCTGGTGACACAGAGCAGAGCAGGGGACATAACAAACGCGATGAAGGAGATGTTTGTGCGCAAACTGGCAAAACACCAGCACACAGGGCCATGCAAGATTTCTTTCCTTGTGATTTAAAAAGCTCTCAAATTCCTGGGGCGCCTGGGTGGGTGGCTCAGATGGTTAAGCGTCTGCCTTTGGCTCGGGTCATGATCCCAGGCTCCTGGGATCGAGTCCCACATCGGGCCCCCTGCTCGGCGGGAAGCCTGCTTCTCTCTCAGCTTCTCTCTCTCTTTCTCTCTCTCTGTCTCTCATGAATAAATAAAATCTTTAAAAAAAAAAAAGACCTAGTCTGAACCAATTTAAAATAAAAAAAAAAAGCTCTCAAATTCCTGGAAAGACTTTAAAAAAATCTCTCTACATTGACTTTCAAACATTACAATGCTCAGTGATATTGGTTAATCCCAACTAAATTAATTTACCTTCCACAGGTTAGACACATTCAAAAAGAGTCTATGGAGAAATATGTTTGAACAGAGGTTCAGTTGTGGGTATTATTCAATGTTTCAGAGACTGTCTCTTGGCAGACCAACTGATAGTCATCCTGAGCTAAAGGGTATTCTATTTAATTTAAATATACATATATATTTATGTAAAAATATAAATTTTTAATAAAAATATAAAATAATACATTTATGCAAAGATATAAAATATATTTTAAATTTATAAATATAAAATTATAAAATATATGATAATTATAAATATATAATGATATGAAATTTATTTATTTATATATATATATATCTGTTTGCAGTGTGTGAGCTCTGATGGAATAAGACTCCTATTATTCCTTTAAACTCACTGCCTTCTTCCTTCACTCACCCAATTCTAGGATAGAGTTCCTTTTCCTTGCGACCTCCACACCCTGCAGTGTACTTGGAATATAATGTTTATGACAGTTGTAACTTTTTGTTGATTCAACTTTTTGTTGATGTGTCTATTCTTTCTGCAAAACCCTATAAACTACTTGAGAGCAAAGACAATGTATGTTTATATATATAACGTTTCATACATATTTATGTCTGTGTGTGTACTGCTGTATCATTATCACTAATAACGAACAATAACTGATGCAGGGCCAGTCACATAGTAGGTACTCAATAAATGTTTTCGCAAGGATGGATACACCACCTGATGAAAAAGAACTGACAGGTTAGAGCATCGGAATGTGGGCCCACGGGGACAGAAAGAGGAAGAGCCGCAGGTGAGCTGTTCAGCATCGGTGACTGGGAGGGATGATGCTTGGATTGAAAGTGAATTCGGCTTTTGAAAAACTTGAATGGACAATCAGACCTGGGGAACTGGCTTTCAGAAGAGATGTCAGGGCTTGGAGGTAAAGATTGGAAAGTCCTCTTTAGAGTGGAGGAACTAGGCTGTGGCAGCTTGTTTTCTGCACAGATGGCCGAGACAACGTTTCCTCCTGTTCTGTAAGCTCTTCTGGTACCTTCCTCTTTCCCCAACAAGAGGCGGGGTCTCTTTCACCTTCCCTTGAACATGGGAAGGCCTCAACCGACAGTATAACAGAAACGACTCTACGCAACCAAGTACTTCTGCCTCCCTTTATTAGGTTCTCTTTGGGAACCCAGCCACCATGCTGTGGAGAAGCCCGAGTAGGTGAGGCCCATGTGGAGGGGAGGGGAGGCCCTGACCTCCCACACAAGAGCCGGCAGCGGCTTACCAGCTCTGTGCGTGAGCCATCTTCAGTGGATCTCCAGCGTGGAGCAGAGGCGGGGCCTGCCCACCAAGCGCCATCGGCAATGCCCATGTGTGCACAACATAAATGATTATTTGTGTTTCAGGCACTGAGTTCTGCGGTGGTCTATTACGCAGCAATAGATAATTGATATACATAGGTGGTGAAGGAGCATGCAGTTTAAGCCAGCCAGGCCTGGGTTAAAACATCTGATCCTGCTCACTACCCGAAACAGGCTTTAGGCCTGTTTCTCAGACTGGCAGAACCTCTGTTTCCTCGTGCATCCAATAGGGTTAGTAAGGGCTGCTGCAGAGAGCAGTTATAATAATTAAAGAGATGCCATCGGTAAATGTCTAATGCTCTGCTTCATCTCTCTGGTGGTGACAGGGAGCACTATTTCTCCAAGATGAGCAAGTTGAAGTTTTGTGAAGAGAGAGTATACGTGGACTAGGGCAGGTCATTTGGAGATGAGTAAAAAAAAAGAGTAAGACAGACAGTAAGGAATAGTCTGAGGCTGAGGAGGGAATCAAGACTGAGTAGCTTCTTGAGAAGGTTGGAGCGAAATATGAGACAGGAGGCCAGCTAAGATCAAGAGCTGGAAAGGTACTGATTTTGGCAGCGGGGAGGTGACCAATGACCCGGAACACAATGGTGTGAAGAGAGCAGAGCCTGGACGCCTGCAAGCCGAGGGAGTAGCGAGAAGAAGCAAACAGTTGGTGTTTACTTATGCCTTAATTTCTAAGCATGTATATGGTATTCTTAACATGAGAATACTTTTCTATTAAAACGGTATGTATCACCCATTCAAATTTCAGTCTCCCTACCAGAGTGGTCCTTTGCTCTAAAAATACATCCAGGTGAATCTTACAACTCATCACCACCCTCTGTTGGTTTTCCCTAGGAGGGAAAAATTTCTTTTATTTATGGCTGTCTCTGTGGGTTGTTTCCTGTTTCATATTTACATTCAGATTCTTGGTTTTCCAAAAAGTCTTGCCTAATTATGACTATAGTTGTGCATGTTGCTTATAGTCTGCTTCCCAAATGAAAAGCACAGTGTACAGATAAGGACCTGATGACCTGGAGACCAGTGGCCATATCCAAAAATAGGAGATCTGCTATTCAATAGATGAAAATGAAAGCATGTCATTATAAACTACGGACGGTGTCCTACCCTCACTTGATTATTGGTTGCTTTCAGTGTGCACTTAACTGGTCAGAAAATATCTACTATTGTTATCTCAGATCTTGAGCTGAAAGGAATGATAGGTCCCTCAGTTAATCAAAAAGGGAATGGAGGCTCAGACAAGGTACTTGAATGAAGTTATGGTTATTTACCTTCCTGCAATAATTCAGGGGCGTTGATACGAACATGTGACAAGAGTAAGTCCATGGTGAAAACCTAGCTTTCTAAATAGCCTGTTCTTGTTTTACTTTTTTGAGTACTAAATTTTCCAAGATGAGATGCAAAGTCATTTCTGAGCCGTCACATAAAAGGTCTTTAATATTCATTCTCAAACATTTATTTAGTCCCACCATGCGCAAGGCACTGCATTAGGTGGGTCTTCTAAAATATACTACACAAGGGAATGAAAGATAATTTCTGGTGTAAAAAGCCAAATTATGAAAATGTAATATTTATTAGGCACTTGTAAGATAAAAGGCACTTGCTAGAGTAGCACCTCTGCAAGCTTTACACCTCTGTAAAATGTCTGGTTTGCTCAGTTGATTCTAGCATGATGCTAATGAGAGCCAGGTCAGGAGTTTTAATTCTTGACAGCTTTGTATGAGGAATGTTAATTCTGACCAACCACATCTAAGACCCAGTAAATTAGTTCCCACAATTGAGGGGAGTGTGACTGGTAGAGCAGGTCGTGGCCTGGTGACCACACTGGACCAATGAGTGGATCAACAGGCAGGAAATGGAGCTGTCCCGGGTGGGCTCCCAGAATTCCCACCCACCACAGGAGGCACCAGGCAGTGAGGAGGATCGGGACACGGGATGTGGGACCTGGGGCTGATAACGAAGCAGAATTTGTTTGGGGGGCTTAGCATTTCTTCCCTACTTCTCATGTTTCTTACTATATGTAGGGAGTTCAAGACACTCCTAGCATCTCCCCTTTTTACTCTCCGTCCTAGGAGAGGTATCTTAACTGCCCAGTGAATTTGGGAAAAATGAACTGAGCTTACTGGCCTATCTATTCCTTGTACCTTCTGGGAACTAGCTGCCAGCAAGGCACACACAAGGAAAGCTTGCAATAGCCCCACAAGACTGTGACTGGGTGGATCTGTCCGCCTGACCTGGAGGGTTCAGAAATAGGAAGATCATCTGCCTTCAGATGCAAGCTACCTCCTCCAAGCTGCTCTTTATCAGTAACAAAGGTGGTATTTTGGCACTAATCAAGTCTAGGAGCAGCTCAGCAAAGCCGGCATTCTGTACAAGATACCAGAATCCAAGCAGGCGCGCTCACCAGGCAGACGGGCTTCAATATTGCCAGAGTAGAATGTGACTGCTCTTAAAGCTGCAATGCTCTGGAGTATTTTCAGGTGACCCAGAAATTAAAGCTCAGAATCCCTGGAATCCTTATGTCTATAAACTACGCCTATAACTTTAGACAAGAAACATGTACATGTCTGAACAAGGGCGGGGGAATCCTCCAAACATCGCCTACAACAATGATTAGAGCATGTGACTTAATTTTTAATCAGCTGCGTTGTTAGGCATGGGCTATCAGCAAAGTGGTGTAAACACAGAATGGGGTTTGGCCTTTGTTGTCCATCGGGGGAAGGGAGTAAATATTTTCTTTTTCTTTCGGGGTTACTCTGCCTCCTCCCTTCTGAGGTAGATTGATGTGGATTATAAAAAACTTGCCCTCACTTTCTGCAGAAAAGGAGTCTGGTGGATGGGATCTGAAGACGCCTGCATGAGAGTCAAAACGAGTTTTGAATGGCCTCTGAGTTGGCGGCCAACCTCCTGAAATCATATTGTCTGAAGTCCCTTGGAGTTTCTTTTCTGAGGACAACAACGGCAGTCTATTTATTGGTTTCAGTTGCTATGAAGTGACCGTGCTCAGAAGTGAGGCTGTTGCCCTTAGCTACACATTTCTTTGCGGGCATAATCTTGTATCACACAGTACCAGATCAGCAGCCGGGCAAGGCAGAGACCCTGATGAAATATGAATATGATGATGATGAAATATTTTCCCAGTGTGAGCTTCCTTTTATAAGATAGGTTGTGGTTAATTCAGCTTGGAAATGACACATGACCTTTTCAAAGGAAAGGGCTGACTTTATTTGAACACTGTCCTGTTCCCTCTCAAGTAGGGATTTGCTTTTTTATTCTGAGATGTGTCAGTTAAGATGATGTCCTCTGAATAGTGTCGTTCCTGATTGTAGTCACCTCACGGGGTTGTTGGGTGGACTGCGGGGGATGGTGTATGGAGTGTACCTGATAGCCGGTAGGCAGGGCTGCTGTAACTAACGGTGGTTACTGCTTGTTGTTCCGAGAAGGGAAGACTCAGGATGCTGGTGCCTGTCTTCAGATAATGAGTATTTTTGTTTCATACTCTCCTCCCTCCATGCCCATCCCCCCCCTTCCCTCCTATCCTGTCCCATTCCACAGATTAGATATTTACATTCTGGGTAATTGTGGAGTACATTTCTACTTTGAATTCCATTTACTATCTTCTGTCACCTAAGCTCTTTGATCCCTCCTTTGTTTTGTATCTCATCTTCCATTTTGAGAGGAATCTTCAAGTGTTGATATTTATTTTCAACAGAGATCCACTCTTAATTTATGCAACTTTCCATTATGCACCAATAAGATATTGGGGGAGGGGGTATCTTCATGTATCTTCTACCCAGAATCTATTTGCACTCTTTTGTCTCCTTTTCTTAAGGCAGTTCCAAATGCACCCCACGTGTGCTGATGTTTGAAAAGGCTGTAAAATTAAAGCTACGTAATTATGAATACTAGGAAAAAGGTTTTGACAACTGTTGGTGGCATTTAATTCAAGTTAAACTCCTCTCATTCAAAATAATAAGCATAATGTTACTTATTATGTAAATGAGGTGGCAAGGCAGATGTTTTTCATCCTGATGCATTCACTGGGGATTAATACATACAAAAATTGAGCAAAAACTCCCTGTGTTCAACCTGGGAATTTGAATAAGGGTTGAGCAACAGGAAGGATGATTACTCTCGAGCTGCTCTGTTCAGTAGGGGAGCCAATAACCACATGAGGTTATTTAAATTTGAGTCAATTAAAATGAAATAAAATTAAAAGTTTTTCACTCACATTAGCCATAATTCATATGCTCAATAGCCACATGTGGCTGGTGGCTACTTATTGAAGAGCACAGATATAAAACATTTCTATTATTTCAGAAAAGTTATGCTGGACAGTGCCACTAATCACAGGGATATTAAAACAGCTAGGGATGCCTGTGGATTCCTCTTCTCCATTGGAACTTTATCCATGAGGTTCTCTACAAACATTTAGAAAGGGTGTAGATCCGTAAAGAGCTAAGAGGATTCAAGAGTTATGATCAGGTTGCTGCAGTGCTTCTCGAACTTTAAAGGTGCAACCATATCACCTGGGGATCTTCAGGTGTAGATACTGAGTAGGTCTGGGGCAGAGCCTGAGAGTCAGCATTTAGATCTGGCTCCCAAGAGCTGCTGGTGCTGGTGTGGGGACCACACTTGGAGAATCACGGATTTACAGTGATTTCCAATCTTGCCTAGATATCATTATTACTTGCATAGGTTTAAAAACCACTGATGCCTAGCTCTCACCCCCAAAGATTCTGATCGAATTTGTCTGGGAGCGGGTAGTCTGGGCATCACAGATTTGAAAAAATCCCCAAGTGATCACTCTCCTGGTGATTAAAATTTAAGAGCCATTAATGATGATAAAGCAAGTCTGTTAGGTCTGAGGACCTGAAGCACTGGCTTCACCTGGAAGTTTGCTAGAAATGCATATTCTCTGGCCCAGATTCTGTCCTGCTGAATCATAACCTGCATTTTCAACAGCTTTCCCCTGGTAATACCCTGTACGTTAAAGGTGAGAACTACTGTACTGGATAGCCTTTTAAAGGAATAATTCATTGATCTACCTCTATGCACTTTAAAGAAATTCTTTCAAGTAACAAGTTCTGTTAGTTCCTAAAAATACTGAGGCATATAATTTAGTCCATCCTTATGCCAGATTACTGAAGCTTTATTAGATTTTCATTGCACAGCCAGAAACTTGGTGGTTTCTGCTTGCGTTGTAGCAGAAAGTATCAATAATCCAGGCAGAGCGGAAACTGTGCACTTTCAAGTCTCAAGCAGGAGGTCAAAAATAACCAAAGCTTTTAAGGAACCAGTTCCACATGTTTGCATAAAATTTATTATTCAAGATAAATTGCTCTTCCCTTTTTAGGTTAATGTCTTTTGATGTGAGAAAATTGTATACTTCTAATCCATTACCAGATACACAACACGGTTACATTCTTAATTAATGTAACTTCTCCTTATGCAACACTGAGATCCTGGAGGGGAGGGCAGGAAGGGACAATAACGAAAGTCTTGATCAAGGGGGGGGGATAAAGTTTCCACGATTGTGTTTTCCTAATAAGTCTCTCCCAGTAGTATTTTAGGGGAATAGTGCCAAAGATAATTATAATGTAGAAAGGCCAACTATGTGATGGATTAGAGCAGTGCTTCTCAAACTTGCATGTAGTAGGAATCCCTTGGGGATCATGTTAAAATGCAGACTATGATGCAGTCAGTCTGGGGTGGGGCCTGAGACTGCGTGTCTAACAATACAGGCGTTGGGACGCTACCGGGCCATTGACCACATTTTGAGTAGCAAGGGGTTAGATGGTTCTTTCAGGACACCTTTTTGAAAACTCTCATCTCAATGACTCAAAACATCAAATGGTCCGGTATAAACAATAAGAAGGGTGTTTTGTTGAAAGTGCTGATTTGCTAATTTGAGTCATCTAAAAGAGAGACCTCAAAAGGTCAGAATTATTCATAGATAGATCCATCATTATCGGGAGGCTAATCGGGAAATGAAGTCATTTAAGGCAAAAGCAAAATAGTAACACAAATACCTCAGATGACTACTAGGGCAAAATTTTCAAAATGTTGCAAGCTGTCTGCATGCTTGAAGTAGCAATTTACATGCATAATTAGGTGCAATCAACAGTTTTGAAATGTAATATATTTTCTGAGCCCATATTTACTTACGACAGATGCAAAAAAAAATCTGTGTCCCCAAAAAATAGAAGGGCAGAGAAAGAAAAATATTTGCATTTAACAGTGGGACTCTTTACAAGCACATGCCTAAATTTAGAACAAATTTAGTTGAAGTATTGTATCTTTATTTTGATTTAATCTTCATTTAAGCCTTGAAAGAAGTTCACAAACACATTTAGAAGTGACAAGCATGTAAGAATAATAACTTACCAGTCAGCTGTTTGAGCTCCTGTTGGACCTGACATGTAATTTTTACTTCTACACTGGGGAAGGAAAATCTGACATATTCAAAACTTCGTTGCACAAAACACCACACTGACTTTCTTCCTATTGTCAGAAGGGGCTTCATTCTTTGAAGATACAAAATATCTTTTAGAATAATTTATATAAAAAGATTAAACTGACAATTTCTTCTTCCTAAATCAAGGTCCTCAGATGAGTGCTCACAGTGCATTTCTATCATCTATTTTCAGCCTAACAGGGAATGATTGTGGAGTGCTCACTATGCACTAACGCACTCTGCTGAGAACTTTACACACACAATCTAATTTACTGTTATAAAAATACTATAAGAATTGATTTATTACAATATACTGGGGAGGAAATGGAGAGTAAGCACTTCTTTGGAGGCACAGAGCTCTATATGTTTTTGGCTGATGTATTATTAACATAAAGGGTCATATGCCATACAGTGAATTTCAGACTAATGCAAGCTCATTTTATTTTTAATAAGTTCCCAACTTAGAAAATGAGCTTGAAATCTGGTTTTTAGAAATTCTGAAGAACAGCTAATGAGTAATTCAGTCCCCAAACTTTTTTCTTTGCAAGCGCATGTTCACATTGCAATATCCAGATTGGCTGTCCACACCGCTTAAATTAAAGTGGCAATTAATTTCTGTCACATTTACAGGCAGAGTCAGAGATTAAGAGATTGAAGGATAGGACCTAATGATATGTTCTCGTGTAGCTGCATCTATTGAGACAGTGTCTTGATCTGGAAAAGTTGTCTTAAGTTAATGCAAAGCAGTCACGAACAATGCAATTTTCTAGTTTCATTAGGTAAGCCTTATCTGTGATAGGTTATATGTTATGGAAAAAAGGCCACCCTCTGCTAAGAAATGCATGAATAGTTCATTTATCTGCTGATCCATATGGGGGCATTATGGAACTCAAAGCCCAGAACAATGGACTCCATTTAATATTAAACAGGTTCTTAATAACTTGCTATTTCTCTCCATAGCTGCTGGAGGGTCCGTCCTGGACGCGGAGTTGCAGTTAGCAGGTCCCGCGAAGTTGTAAGCTATTCCCCAGGACCAAGTGGTGTTAAATTTAGAAGTCATGCTGATCACCTGACTGTCGGTGAGCCCCGATTTAAGAATTTCCAAGTTCTACCCCTGTCACCTCTATCTATCTGTATATGCAGACGCAGCTCATTGCTTGGCCTGGGGTCACCACCGGAACCTCCTGGAGACCTGCCCTGCGGAGGACGCCCTTCCAGCACAGGAGAGCTCGCCACTTGGGAGCGGCGGCGCCCAGTTGGCGCCCACCCCGGGGCACACTGCAGTCAATGCCTGGCGGCGACTTCTCGCTTCGCCCTCCGCCTCCCCCATCGACCCTCTCCGGCCGACCTTTACACCCAACTCGGGCGCGCTGCGAGCCTCGCGTCCTCGCCGTCCACGCGGGGCCCCACCCCTTCCCGGTTCCTGCCCGCGATCGGGCCGGAGGCGAGGGTAGGTCGATTTCCTGCCCGGAGCTGGCGGCCGGCTCCGCTGCTTCTGCACTCCATTCTCTAGCGCGGGGCTGTGTGGCGCGGAGCCGGCGGCGGCGGCGGAGCCGACCGAGGAGCGAGAGCCCGGGGACACACTCACGCACGCTCCGGAGCGCTGACCCCGGAGACACGCTCGGCGCGGGGGGGCGGGGCGGGGAGGGGGGAGGCCGGGCCCGCGCCGAGGTGGGGGTCGCCGGGGCTCGGGGGTGGGCGCACCGGCCCCCAGCCCTCCGCAGGCTCCCCTCCCGCCGGTCCTCGCCGCCACCACCTGGCGCAGGTCGGAAACCCCTCCTTTCCTCGGTTCCTCGGCGCCGGGGCGAGGGCAAAGGTGAGGGGTCGGCGCTTGGTCAGCGGGCGGGGATGGTAGGGCTCACTCGCACCTGGCAGCCCCTATTCCTTGTCCGTTTCGCCCGGCCGTTCTTCCAGTAACTTTGTTCCGGAGGCTGGAGGGGAGGGGAGACGCCGAGGGGCCCCAGGAGAGGCTGGAAAGCACCGCGAATCTGGAGGCCCGGCTGGAGAGCAAGTCCCCGGGCGGCCCCGGGGCTGGGCGCGCGGCTGGGAGGCGTCGCCGCCACCCCCGCCGCCGCCGCCGCCGCCGCCGGGATGCGCTCTGCTTAGCGGGGCTGCCGGGGGCGCCCGAAGGCCACCGCTCCAAGGACACGCGGCCCCCCGCTCCCCGCGCGCCCCGGCCCAGACGCCGCCCGCGCCCGAGCCGAGCGGGCGAGCGGAGCTGCGGGGAGCGCGGGCGAAGGGCGGCAGGAGGGAGGGCGCGCGGGAGGCGGCCCCTCCTCGGCGAGCCATGCGTGCCACGGGCAGCTGAGGAGCCGCCGGGCGCCGCTGCCAAGTCCCCGCTCCGCTTTTGTCTTGCCCTCCAGTGAATGGGAAGATGGAGATGGATGTTGAGGGAGTTTCTCCGCGCCCGGAGCCCATCCCCCGCTCCCAGGGGGCTGGCGGAGCCTGCCAGGCGCCGCCACAGCCGCCCCAGCCCCAGCCCCAGCCCCAGCCGCAGCCGCAGCAGCAGCAGCAGCAGCTGGCTCAGGATGAAGTGCCCGGCGAGAGTGCAGGCGCGGAGGACAGCGACGATCCCGAGGCGAGACCCAACAGCGAGAAAGGAGAGAGCAAGGTAGGTCCACAGTGTTGGAGCTGTGACACCTTTTGAACAAAACCGAGGATCTCTAGTAGTGGCTGTCACTTTAACCCCTCCGCTCCCCCCACCCCCTTCCCTCGTTTGTGTGGTGGTGGGGGTTGCAGATGTGGGGAAGGCGTGCGATTGAGGGGAGTCGATGGGAGAGAGTGACTTTCCGAACTGGAAGGCGTGTGCAGGAGTCTGTCCTGGTTTCCGTATTCAGAGGCGTGTTCAGAGAAAAGTCTTCTGGTACATGCGATGTGATGCCCAGGGTAGAGCACAGCACCTCGGGAGAGCCGTGTTGAGAGACCTTTGCTTGCCCACACAGTATAACCAAGGCTTATTTAGATGATGTAGGTCAAGGGGAAGCGTGTCTTCAGGAGCTGCCAGGTGGCTTCTGAGACTCCTTGGAGGGAGGTGACATCAACCTTAAGATGGCAACAATGGGAGCAAAGTTTGGCTCATTTGCAGAATGGAGAGCGCTGCCTAACCCAGCTCTAAACTCGAGGTCCTTCTCCTCAGCCGGCACCCTCCTAGCTAGGAGGGCAGGGACCAGGTGCCTGGAAGCAGACGAGCCCTGGAAATCTTTCGCAGCCCTGCTGTGTCATTGTAGACCAGGGGATAGCTACTTCTTACTGTGGAGAGGGGAGTTCTTCAGGTAACTGGATTCCAGTAAGAAATTGCTCAAATGCCATCATTCTCTGGTGCTGATGTTTCTTCTGTTGAGAAAATTGTAAAGTAAAGGAAACTGCATAGAAAATACTGCCTTGGTAATATTATTAGAGTGCATTTATGACAGCTTGGTCTCTGAGCATAGTCTTCCCATTCACGCCCGGAGTTCCGTTTTGTGGAAGCTAGCGTTGTTTAGTTGTATCTGTGTAAAGTGTACACATGCATTTGTTAATACGTTTTGAAACTGACTGCTAATGTTGGGAAAAAGTTGGTGTGACAGATCAGGATACCCGAACCAAGAAGGGTCAGTCAGTATACTTTCTCACTTTTAATCACTTAGAAATGTGCAAGAAAATAGCTACTTCGCCTGGTTAGAGGAGAATTGCATGTCATGAGTGCTCCTTCTAGGAGTTGCCTTGGTTTCTGTTGGACCTTCCCGAAGGTCCTAGTGGATTAAACAAATATCTGAAACACGTTGGGATCACGTTGAGTGTTGCTGTTCTGTATTTGGAGACAGGCTCCCTTAACAAGTTGGTATTTGCAAATGTTCAAAATTGTTTTGCATTTTGAAACCGAGGTAAGGATTGACGTTGTTGTTTATCTACCCAAATCGATATTGTAATTTAAATGGCAGTCTACCATGGAACTGGAATTTGAACACACACTAGACCGAACCGGGGTGCCTTATAAATGCATACAAGATTTACATTGTAAAAACTATGATGAATTTTAATATTCTAATATCTTCAGCTTTCCGCTTGCTCTTGATTTCATGAATATTTAATTCTGTCATGACTGCATATTTACTACTTTAGATGACTGTGTGCGCTCAGTTTTATGAAATGACCGTAACTGAGTATCATATCACCTAATCGAACTTTAAGTGTCTTTTGCAGGATAGGTGTGGGGAATAATTAAAATATACAGCCAGTGCCGCTGTTTCCATATTGTTGGTTCATATGCCCTGAGCATGAGAAATTCCTGCCATCAGCAAAAATCTGTGCTTATTTGTTTCCCTTTGATGCACCATGCAGACTGTCTAATGTTCTACCGGTTGTGAGGAATAAGGAAGGCAATGCACTGCAAAATTACAGCAGGTGAAGACAGGCCTGAAAGCGGGTTGATTACATATCGCTAATTAGCATGTTCAGATAATTGAGTATTCCACTGATGTGATTTGCTTTACGTTTGTCTGCAATTTCTTGAGGTGGAAACAAAATACTACTTTTTTCCCTCCAGGTGTTTGCCTTAAAAAATCCTGTTGCATCCTTCTCTTAAGCCAGAAATCAGCTGGTTAACCCTTCGTTTGCCTCTGGTACTTTCCTACTGGCTCTTCTGAGTTTGAGGACGGTTGCTGTGTTTCAGACTTTAATAACTCTTTTTGTCTTTGATGGGTACTAAGGCAAGTTGTAAATTGATTTTTCTTAGCAAATCCTGCTTTCATTAGTGGGAGGGCCTTTGGGTGTCTGACCAAATTATTCTACTAAAATATAAATGGAAGACAGAGTGGGATAAAGTGAAATGTGGTTTTACCAAGCTGTTTGGGGTGAAGTGGGGCTATTATCTTGATAGGATTTAAACACAATAATGTACAAATGTAATGCAATGAACTATTGTATTTTCACTCATAAACATAATGAAATATGAATTTTGAATACTCTATTATTTGTCTTAAATCTTTCTTGGAGCAAGGGTACTGTAAATAGGATGTCAGTGGATAAGGTTCCCCTCCCCACCAAATAAAGTGTCCAGGGAATATGGCATTTTTTTTTTTTTTCAGATTCTGATTTGGGGGCCATGATTTATTTTCTCATGAATTTACCTCAGTTGTCTTATCGGAAAAGAAATCAGAGCTTAGTGCCAGATCAGCTTGTCTCCTGAATTGCAGGCGCACGGTTATACATCCTCAGAAAGTCTCTGAAATAGGAGGAAAGGTTAGAAAACTGGATCAGTCAAAGGATTTTTTACACCAGAGTTCCATGATGTGACTGACACTTTCTGTTCCTGGAATAACAATGCCCGATTCCTCTCTACCAACTACTCTTTGGAGAAATGTTAAAGGAGCTACATGCTACATATGCTCTGATTCCATGAATTGACATAGACCCTAAATTGACCATTTATTCCTCCTCTGTGCTTTCAGGCAGGTTTATATTAAACCTGTACAAAAACCAGTTTCCTCTTCTTGCAATGTCATCCAAAGACAAGGTGGTCCCCCCTTTGGGGACCTACTGAGATATTTCCTCACCCATTATCTCAAGCACTTCTTCCTCGTATCAGAAAAGAGTTTCTCTAAACTGGACAGAACTGTTTTCTTCTGGTCTTGCAGATGCATGGTCATGCCCTGAAGTAAGAGACCTTCCCGTCCTTGAAAGAGTTCTCCACCCTGGATTTGATCATCCTCAAAATTTTCTTGCAGTTCTCTGTAGGCCTTAGATATTCCATTTCTTAGGGCCATTCAAAACTTTTCTGCAATGCTTTGCTTATGCTGAATAACTCTTGGATAAGTATTTCTGAAACTTTCTTTGGAAAAGTTAGTGTTCCTTGTGTTGAGGACCAGCACCCAGTAATTCACTCCATCTGTGATACCTAGTTACTTATACAAATGTGTGAATTCTTCCCCTGATCCCAGATGAGTGATGTAAATGATTCTTTCTGTTTTGCTTTAGCTTCATCTCATTCATGTATTCTCCCCTTTTCTTTCCCTCTCTTTCTCTTTCCCTCCCCCCAAAAACACACATATACACACACACACACTCACACCCCATTTACTGTGAAGTGTATGTTTATAGCCCAGATGTGAGGTATAATGACCAAGCTCTCTTCTTTGTTCAGTTCTCGTTAAAGCCTTGGTTTGCAAAATATGTTCTTGTGGTTTTGGACTAGAGAGACTCTGTGCTGTTGCTACCAATGATACTTCACTGATGAACATGACTCAAGATTCTCATTTCAACAGTCATGCTGTCCTAAATTGTCAGTCTTAAAGGAGGTTGCTGTAGGGGAATCTTTACCCAGCCTGTCGGTACATTTTTTAAAGCCTTTAATTTTGAAATGACTTTAAATTAATAGAAGAGTTGCAAACATAAGACAGAGAGTTCCCATATACCCTTTACCCAGCTTCCTCTAATGTTAACATCCTTCTTAATCATGCTATTGTGTATATCCCAATGAAGAAATTAACTTTGGCACAGTACTATTAGCTCAACTTGTCCAGTCAACTTTTGTTGAATGAATTTGCAAACATATTGATGTTTTTCATTTTCTCCTTCTAGGGTTTAAGACTTTCTTTACATCTGAAAGGTCTTTTTTTTTTGAAAGGTCTTTGAGAGTATTTAAGAGCCAGATTTGATTGGGGTTAACTATTCCCCCTGTTTTTCTGGTGGGTAGGAGCAGCTTGCCAAGTACAAAAGTTGAGGTCCCTGGAGCTCTGCATCCTGCTGCAGTGAGCCCTATGGGAGTTAGAACTTTGGCAAAGCTCGAGTGCTGTTAACTTATGGGGAGTGATAGTCTTCTTTTTTATTTTATCCTGAAAAACATTCCTGTGCCAGGTAAGATAGGGTTTGTCAGTACACAGAGGACAGCAAAGTCTCAAGTGGCAAGTAGAGGAGAAAAGGCAATTGATAAAATCAAGACAGTACACTTTGATGCATAACCCCTTGGGTGTTTGTTTCTGGTGTGAAAAATAATGGAAACCCCTTCATGTTTGTATTGTATTAGCCAGGTGAACTCTGATTTCCAGCACAGAAGCAGAAACTAGCCCACATTTGACACAATGTCATTGTGATTGAGTGTTGGCTTTCTGATTAAGAGTGAAATCAGAAAGACCTGCATTTGCTCTTGGCTCTGTCTTTCACTGGCTCTTAACTTCAGTAAGATCCTGACCTTTCCAAATCTCAGTATTTTCATCTGTAAAATAGGAATAACAGTTATTATTATATAGCTTAAATGAGATAAAGTGTATACAATTTGTAATTCAATGCTTCATAGGTACTGATTGCTCAGTAATTGTTAATAATAATTGTGGTCATTATTATTACCTTTGTGATCCAGGGTTCTGAAAAGGATAATGAGTTGGGGCTCCAAGTCACCTAGAATTTCCAGTTTGCCAGAGGTTGTGGGGTTGGAAGTGGTACAGACAATCAAACCAAGTTGGTGCTCATTGACCTGATTTTGCCCTGTGGGCCTTGAGATCTTTTCCTGGTGGGCAGGAGGTTAGGAAAGAGTTATCCGTTATCTTGACTTGTCAACGACCTCTCCTCTCTTATTGGGAAAGCCAAGGAGGACCAGGATAGAAGGCCCCCACATCCCAGTCTAAGCCCGAGGGGTACATGCAATAATAAAATAATAGAATAAATAATAAAATAATAAAGCAAATGCATAGCTCTGCTCTTACACATGACATTTATGGCTTCTCGGGAGTAGGTGGCATGTTTTAAGACTTAAAAAAGATTGAACTAAAAAGTTGTATCCTTTAGGGCTCTTTGTTTGCAAGCAACAGAAACTGACTTTAATTTGAGCAAAAAGGTATTTTATTGTAAAGTTGTAAGGTAATTGCAGAATCAAAGGAGAAATGATAAAACTGGTTTTGAGAAACACTGAAGCCAGGGGATCTCAGAAGATCTAAGTTGTACAAAGTGAAGAAAATTCTCTCAAGGGCACTGACACAAGAATAAATTCCAGCCATCTTTTTGCATTTCTCTCACTCTACTCAAGAGCCAAAGTTCAGGGCAAGGTTATCTAATGGACCTTGCTTGGATCAGATAGCTGCCTCTTGGTCAGGGAAGAGTGGGTATTACGTTGAAGGTTCTTGCAAATTGTATTCTTTGGAAGAGGTGTAGTCCCTGGGGAGGAAAATCAAGGTGCTGTTACCAGATCGAGGGGAGTGGATATCGGGGGACAGAACAACTGGTTTAACTCCTCTCCTAGAGAGGGAGGAGAGGGGACTGGGAGGAGAGGGGCTGGGAGGAGAGGGGGCTGGGAGGAGGGGGGCTGGGAGGAGGGGGGCTGGGAGGAGAGGGGGCTGGGAGGAGGGGGGCTGGGAGGAGGGGGGCTGGGAGGAGAGGGGGCTGGGAGGAGAGGGGGCTGGGAGGAGGGGGCCTGGGAGGAGGGGGGCTGGGAGGAGAGGGGGCTGGGAGGAGGGGGGCTGGGAGGAGGGGGGCTGGGAGGAGAGGGGGCTGGGAGGAGAGCGGGTGGGAGGAGAGGGGGATGGAGAGGGAAGCAGAACAGGAGGGAGAGAAAAGAAAAAAAAAAGAGAGAAATAGAGGCAAAGAGAGAAGGCAAGAACCAGACAGATACAGACAGACAAATGCACTTAAACAACCGGAAATATTTTCTTAACATTAATTTCCTACCATTTGAGAAGAAAGCATACAGAGGAAAATTAAGTCTTCCCTTGCTTGTGTACAGGTTAGTTTTCCCACTTATAAAATGAAATCAGTGATATGTTTCACATCTGCTGAACAGATAATATCAGGAAGAATGTGATTGGGCTCTGATGTTTTAAAATATAGATCTTCCATGGAACTCATACCCACTGGAATGAAATACATTAACATTTTTTTTTGTCTGCCCTGAATCAAAGTAATTTGGTTTCCTGCTCCAAGCCCTAAAGCATTTTCTTTGACTTTTGAATCTACATGTCAATATATTTCTGTGCTTACCTTTGGACCTTACATCCTACCGAGGGAGTCCTGCAGGAGGAGGCACCATGGACAGTGTGTTCCTCATTTTTAGATGCAAATGTTGGGGGCGAGCTGTTCATTCCTGAGCACACACTCTGCCAGCACCATGCCTGGCACATAGTGGGCCCTTATTAATAGCAGTTTATATTGAATGCTGCCTTGATGTGTCAGTCCACACTCATTATACACCTCCTAGATGCTGGGATCACAAACTTGAAAGAGAAACCCAGTTTCATGGAGGAGACACACTTATACACAGATCAGAATGCTGTAGGGTGTGAGGACCATTGGAGAGATGAGAACATAAGGCAAATTCTTTGTAAGTGGGGACACTTAACACATTTTTTTTTAAAGTGAAGTGTTGACCTGTCTAACAAGCTTTGGAAGTAGCTAAATGAAACGAGACTGGGCAATATAGAGACACTAACTAATAAACGACTCCTCTTTCTTGGTTTGCTTCCCCAATAACTAAAGGTGCAAGTCAAGTCCCATTCACAAAATCAGTGGCAGGGTCTGCCCTGTCCATCCTACCATGCTTCCCACTCCACCTGTTTTGTAGGATTGCCTCCTCCCCATGTGAGACCCTTAGTATTTTCTGATCTATTTTCTCTTTAAAGTTAGAGGTTTCCTAGCATAGTTTACATGTAGTAAAATCCACCCTTTTAAAGTGTACAGTTCAGTGAGTTTTGACAATTGTAAATACCTGTGTAGCTACCACCCCAAACAGGATGTGGAAGGTTTCCATCACCTCCAAAGACTTCTGTTGTGTCCCCCTGCAGACAGTTCCCTCACCCCACCCCAGCTTTTTCCAAAATTTCATATAAATGGAGTCAAATAGTGTATAGTCTTTTGCATCTGACTTCTTTTGCCAAAAAAATGTATTTTGTATTCACTCATTTTGATGTTTGTATCAGTAGGTTCCTTTTTTTTTTTTTTTTTTTTTTTACTGAGTAGTATTTCATACCACATATTGTTGGTCCATTCATCTGTTGATGGACATTTGGGTGATTTCTGGCTTTTATTAAGAAACTTTTTTGTGGACATTCATTTTTATTTGTCTTGGCTAAATTCCTAGGAATGGGACTGCTGGGTCGTATTATAGGTGTATTTAACTTTATAAGAAGCTGCCATGGCTGTTCTAAATGTACCAATCCAGCATGTATTCCCACCAGCAGTGCCTGAGAATTCCAGTTGCTCCACAACATTGTCAACGCTTGGTATTGTCAATATTTTTAATTTTACTCATTCCAGTAGGTATGTAATGATATCTTGTGGCTTCATTTTGTATTTCCCTATTAACAAATGATGTTGAACATCTTTTTATGTGCCTGTTTGCCATCTGTATTTTTCTTTGGTGAAAAGTCTGTTCAAATCTTTGGCTGTTTTTTAAAAAAATTGGATTATTTGTATTCTTATTATTGACACAAACTGTTGTTTCACCAAGGTTTAGGTTTCAGAAACCTGGTGAACCTTTGAGGAGATTACAAAGAAGGGTCATCTTGAGTTTCCTTTCTTGGGGGTTGTTGGCAAACTAACATTTATGGGGTGTTTTTCGTGTGCCAATCATGGAGCAAGGTAGATTCACATTGGGTGATCTCATTTTATACTCCGTGGTAAGCCTGTGAAATAACTATTATTAGCCCTGAGGTCACCCAGCTAGTATATGGCAGGGGAAGAATTTAAATTTAAGTCTGTCGGACTCTTAACTCTTTCCACTTCATCAGGTGTGACTCCACACCTGATGAAATCCTGATGTGGCCTGTTCTCCACAATTTCCTGGTTAGTTTCCCAGCCCAGACTGCTTTCTCTGCTCTGGGTGTTTTAAAAGCAGCCCTTAGGCAAAATAACACTGCCGGCATTGACATGCAAATCAGGACACTGAGCTTAAGGCAAAGGAGTGCTCCCAGTTTTATTTCAGTCTTGAAAAAATCCTCTCCACATCATAAGGTAGAAAGGTGAGAATTCTCCAGAGAAGTGGAAGGTTTGAGGTATTCATTTACGTTTTAGTACACAAGGATGTCCATCTCTCTCAGCTAATTTGTGGTGCTGTGGTTATCCAGAGGGCTAGGGTAGGACTAACCCCTGGGAATCAGATCTCAGTTCAAACCCCAGTTTTGATCCCACAGGCTCTGAGGACTTTGGGCAAACCATGGGAACACTGTTTTGAATTCTCTTATCAGTTAAGGTGATGGATAAGTCCCCCTACTGCACCCGAGTGTTATGAGGATGAATTGCTTGTGGAGTGACCAGCTCATTCTGCCCCAGGAACCCCTGGGTCCCAGGTAAACCAGGACAGTTGGTCACCCTGATTACAGGATACATATAAAGCACGTGGGTCATTGCAGACTCTTAGGTTGTGAGAGCTGTCACTGTTGAAAGTGCCCTGGGGCATTTGATCCATGAGTCTGAAAATGACTCATTGTATTTCAGAACTAATGAGGCCCTGTGAATGATTCCAGGTTCTCCAAATTGACTTAAAAAATAGTTCAAAACAAGGCTCTGCATTCGAAGTGGATGAATATCATTACTTTCATGAATAAGTGGCTGTAGAACTTTCTAAAGCAGCTCCTTATAGCCTCCAACCATGAAGTAAGTGTGTTTTAGAAAGTTGGTCTTCAATCTGGCTCAGTCGGTTAAGCTTCTGACTTTTGATTTTGGCTTAGGTCTTGATCTCAGGGTTGTGAGATTGAGCCCTCTGTTGGGCTCTGCACTGGGTGTGGGAGCCTGCTTAAGATTTTCTCTCTCCCTCTCCCTCTGTCTCTCCTCCCCTTCACCTAACCCCGCTCATTCTCTTTGTCTTAAAAAAAAAAAAATTGCATGGTTGAAAAATCCTAAAGGAGAACACAGGTTGTAACTTCTTTAACATCGGCCATAGCAACTTCTTTCTAGATAGGTCTCTTGAGGCAAGGGAAACAAAAGCAAAAATAAACTACTGGGACTACATCAAAATAACAACTTGGGCACAGCAAAGGAAACAATCAACAAAACTAAAAGCCAACCTATTGAATGGGTGAAGATATTTGCAAATGACATATCCAGTAAAGGATTAGTATCCACAGTATATAAAGAACTTATAAAACTCAACACTCCCAAAATGAATAATCCAATTAAAAAATGAGCAGAAGACATGAATAGACATTTTCTCAAAGAAGACATCCAGATGGCCGACACATGGAAAGATGCTCAACTCCACTGATCATCAGGAAAATGCAAATCAAAACTACAGTGAGATATCACCTCACACCTGTCGGAATGGCTAAAATCAACAACAAAAGAAACAACAGGTGTTGGCAAGGCTGAGGAGAAAGGGGAACCCTCTTGCACTGTTGGTGGGAATGCAAACTGGTACAGCCACTGTGGAACATAGTATGGAGATTCCTCAAAAAGTTAAAAATAGAACTACCCTACTATCCAGCCATTGCACTACTAGTTATTTACCCAAAGAATAAAAAAATACTAATTCAAAGGGATACATGCACCCCAGTGTTGATAGCAGCATTACCTACAATAGCCAAATTATGGAAACAGCTCCAGGTGTCCATTGATTGACAAATGGATAAAGAAGATATGGTAAATATACAATGGAATATTACTCAGCCATAAAAAGAATGAAGTCTTGCCATTTACAACAACATGGATGGGGCTAGAGAGCATTTTTCTTTTCTTTTTTTTTTCTTTTATTTCTTTTCTTTTCTTTTTTTATTATGTTAATCACCACACATTACATCATTAGTTTTTGATGTAGTGATCCATGATTCATTGTTTGCGTATAACACCCAGTGCTCCATGCAATACGTGCCCCCTTTAATACCCATCACCAGGCTAACCAATCCCCCCACCCCCCCTCCCCTCTAGAACCCTCAGTTTGTTTCTCAGAGTCCATAGTCTTAGAGAGCATTTTTAAAGATTTATTTATTTGAGAGAGAAAGAGTGCGCTCACACACAAGAGTGGGGAGAGGGGTAGACGGAGAGAGAGAAGCCTCAAGCAGACTCCCCACTGAGTGTGGAGCCTGATGCAGGGCTCGATCCCAGGACCCTGAGATCATGATCTGAGCCAAAATCAAGAGTTGGACACTTAACTGACTGAGTCACCCAGCTGCCCCAGAGCTAGAGAGTATTACACCAAGTGAAATAAGTCAGTCAGAGAAAAGACAAATATTATATGATTTCACTCATATGTGGAATTTAAGAAACAAAACAAATGAGCAAAGGGAAAAAGAGAGAGACAAACCAAGAAATCGACTTTTTTTTTGACTGCTGACTTTTATTATTATTTTTCCAATTTTAAGAAATAAACTCTTAACTATAGAGAAGAAACTGATGGTTACTGGGGTGGGGGAGTTGCGGGGGATGGGTAGCTGGGGGGATGTGTTAAATAGGTGATGGGGATTCAAGAGTGCACTTTTTGTGATGAGCACCAGGTATTGTATGGAAGGGTTGAATTACTATATTGTGCACCTGAAACTAATATTATACTATATGTTAACTGAAATTTAAATAAAAACTTAAAAAATAAAAAAATTGCATGGTTGGTGGGGTTGGTGTCACTAAGGATCAGACTCAGTATTTTTCATGGGGCCCTCAGTTGGAAAGAAACTGCTTTTGTAGGGAAGATAATGGTACTTGTGTGCTGTGACGTTCTTTTTTTTTTAAATTCAAATAGCCAACATATAGTACATCATTAGTTTCAGATGTAGTGTTCAATAATTTATCAGTTGCATGTAACACCCAGTGCTCATCACATCACGTGCCCTCCTTAATGCCCATCACCCCATTACCCCATCTCCCCACCACCTCCCCTCCAGCAACCCTCAGTTTGTTTTCCAGAGTCAAGAGTCTCTCATGGTTTGTCTTTCTCTCTGAATTCTTCCGATTCAGTTTTCCCTCCCTTCCCCTGTGATCCTCAGCACTGTTTCTTATCTTCCACATATAGTGAAACCATATGATAATTATCTTTCTCTGATTGACTTATTTCAGTCAGCATAATACCCTCCAGTTCTATCCCCATGAATGTAAATGGTAAGTATTCATCCTTTCTGACGGTTGAGTAATATTCCATTGTATATATGAACCATATCTTCTTTATCCATTCATCTGTTGATGGACATCTCAGCTCTTTCCACAGTTTGGCTATTGTGGACATTGCTGCCATAAGCATTGGGGTGCTGTGACTTTGAATCCTGGTTCTGTCCCTTCTAACTGAACTCTTGGACAAGTTACATTTTCTTTGGACCTCAGGGTTGTCAACTGTGAAATGGGGATAATATTTTTACCTTTCTAAGAACTGTCTAGATTGGAAACAAATTCAGTAGTACATGAACAAAGTCTTTTGTAAGCTCTTACACAAGTCTCAGTGTGTGTGTGTTTGTGTGTGTGTGTGTATAAGTCTCTGTTTTGCCAGATAAATGAGGTTTTCCCCCCATGGTTTTCTGTGACCCTATTTAAGAAATTGAGCAGAAAAGTATCTCATTAATGTTGATGGGTATTAAAGAGGGCATGTATTGAATGGAGCTCTGGGTGTTATATGCAAACAATGAATCATGGAACACTACATCAAAAACTAATGGTGTAATGTATGGTGATTAACATAACATAATAAAATAAAATAAAAAAAAAGTGTTGGAATTTGGGGTCCATAGGAGCATGTGGTCATTCCTGGGAAGGATGTCCTCAGATGATATTGGGTGGGTTCAGGTGTCTGGGAGGTCCAATGGGCTGAATTTGGACTGTGGTATTCTGAGAACATAACCAACAGACTCTGACAGCTTGCTGTCCTGCCCCTCTGCCTTGCTTGCTCTTTGGAAGACAGTAATATCGGTGTTTTTGTTTTCATTTATTTATTTTTTAAGCTTTTGGAGTTCACCCTGTCCTACCCAGAGCCTTTGCCCAAGCCATTTACTTTGCCTGGAATGTTCTCCCCAAACTCCCTTTACTTCCCTGTCACCCAGTTACTCCGAACTCAGCCTTCAAAATTCAGCTTAACACCCAAAGAAGCTTTTCCTTATTTGCACATGTCCCTTCCTACTGCATAAGTAGGTCCCTGCCGTTATGGTATCATATGTTCTTAATTGTATAATTAGCTATTTAATATAAGCCATGAGGATAGGGACCAGGTTTGTCTTTTTCACAGCTATTTCTCTCCCCACCCCCAACACAGTACATTGCATGTGGGAGGCCTGCAAATATATTTTTGATGAATATGGTTGGGTATGAATACTCATTTAGACCATCTTTTATTTAATACCTACTTTCTAGCCCAGAATGGTCCCTCTTATGCAGCCCACATTCTAGGGGGAGAGACAGATACTAAACAAGTAAATAACTAAATAAATACAATAGATAATAAATAAACAGCTAAATATATAATATGACACCAGTGGCCCCCTGACTGTCTGGCTACAGGCATATATTTAGCATCCCTGCTTAACCATATTTATACAAGAGTCTCCATTTTGGGCAGTAAAGAAATAACTATAGGGCGCCTGAGTGGCTCAGTCGTTAAGCGTCTGCCTTCGGCTCAGGTCATGATCCCAGGGTCCATATTGGGCTCCCTGTTTGGCAGGAAGCCTGCTTCTCCCTCTCCCACTCCCCCTGCTTGTGTTCCCTCTCTCGCTGTCTGTCTCTCTCTGTCAAATAAATAAATAAAATCTTAAAAAAAAAAAAGAAAGCAACAACTACAAACCAGTCTGTTTTCTGGAGTGGCCATCTATCTGGTGGCCTCAGAACCTGGCTACCTCTTCTACTTCTCTCTTCTTCCGCTAGAGTTTAAGTTCTCACCCTATTGGCATTATGAAATCACAGCACCTGTGTCATCAGCTCCCCCTCCTGTGTTCATGGCAGACGTGTCTAGTTCATCACAGCCCTCTTTCCTAATGAGTTCAGCCTTAGCCTTGGAGGCGGATATTCATTATCAATTGGAGGTGGCCTGCGAGATGAAGCTGTGGGGCTCTCCTTGCCCTCGGCTTATGGCTTTCCCCCGCAGTGCTTTCTCACTTGCCTGGACAAGACACTCAGTCCTTGGCAACCCCCACCCTCCCACCCTCAGTTTCCAGACCTGCATTCTTTAATCTGGTAGTCAGTAGACACATATGGCAATTTAAAGTTAAATGGAATTAAAATTAAATAAAATTAAAAATTCAGTTCTTCATTTGTATTAGCCACACTTCAAATGCTTTAAAGCTCTAAGTTGAAAGCCTCCCCCGTTGGGCAGTGCGTATCTAGAACATTTCTATCATTGCAGAAAATTCTTTTGGGTAGCTATGTTATGGACTGACTTCAGCTCTCCAGGCCTGCCCCAGCCGTTGTTGACTGAAATCCCTCTGAGATGCTCTGAAACCAGTCCTTCGACAAGGATGAAGATTTTGTGACTTCCTAGGGTTTGGTTTAGGTTCTTGGTGAATTACTTACAAATTGTCTTTGAACTACTTATATTGTTGTGTATAGAGGTTGCCTAGAGCAAGATCTCATTCAAAAATATTGTCTAGTGGTGTTGCTATTTTTACTTAGGTGTTCACTGAATCTTGGTATTTGTCCTTGGCCATTATAGGAAACAGTCTCTGGTAAAGTGGTTCCAAGAGATGGCTTTTCTATTATCCAAGGTCAAAGCCTTTATTAGTGGGTAGTTGAACCTGTGGCTGAAGCACCATTGACACCTCTTCTTTGCCATTTACTAATGATTGTCTTCACACTGTGGGGATTCTGGTGATGATACTTGTCAGAACACACAGGCAGAGGAATCCTGCTGAGAGCCCAAGTCTGATATCATCACAGAGCCCCTACGCTTGCAACAACAATGCAGGGAATAATTTTCAAATTATATAATGGATAAAGAGTATTAAGTTACAAAGTTATACCCTGAAGGTGTCCTATTTTTCTTTTTCTTATATTGCTCAATATAATTTCAAGTTCATGATGATTATTAGGGATTTCAGGTAGAGATAACTAAGAAAAAGAGAGGACATAAAAAAAAGTGCCTGATAATGAAAACTTCCTTTTTAGACCCTTTTTTATATTTCTTTTTTTCATTCATGAGTGAGAAGAGTGATCTTTTTAAGATTGGAGGAGTACTGGGGAGTGAGTCCTAAAAGATGCTAATATGGGACTTGCTGTGTCTTTGTCTAGCACATTACTTGCCTGTTACCAGGAAAAGAGATGGGAAAAAGGCCCCAGGGTGAATGTGGTGAATTTCCTCCCTGTTAGGATGAAAATTTGAATGACACCTTGAAGTGATTTCAAACTCTTTTATTTACACATCCAGTTAGCTGGGAGGCCCCTAGGCGTCATATGCAGAATGCAGCAATGCTTGGAAAATGGTGAGAGATGTGAGCACTCTCTCCTCTATCCCTGCTGTGGCCAATAATCTGGACCAGGGAGTGAGAAGGCAGGTCACAGAACAATCGTCAAGAAAGAAAAAGGGCATATGGCGAGGGCAATAATCCTGACACCCTTTGAGTACTTTTATGTACTATTTCAACAAGTATTAAAGACACAGAGGTACAGAAAAATTAATATATCTGCCAAAAGTTAGAGTTGTAGCCAAGGCAACCATAATTGCCCATTAGTCATTCCCTTCTTATTTCTTTATGTCTGAGCTAAAGACAAGGAGCTGGAGCTCATTTTGGAGTCTTGTGCATTCCGGGGGGGGTTCCCTTTTCACCAGTGGGATGTTTTGAGGGTGAAGGGCAGAATGGTGGTGTCCGTGCTGTCAGCAGCTTCAAGCAACTCTGAAAGGGGCATGTCCCAGGAGCAAGACGAAGAGAAAATCAGCTGACAGGTGGGTGTTCGTTCCTGGGGCCTCCTTGCTTTAAGCATCGTGTCTTCCAGCCCCATCGCACTCAGAAATGTGCTCATTCCAGCTCCGAGGGACAGCCGAAGTGTGGGATGGTCACTTGGCCAGTTTTTCTTCCACTTCCAGCTTTCAGGCCATTTTGGAATTCAAAGAAACCTCCTCATTTATGGCACGGTCCCTGAATTCTGCGGGGATTTGGTATCTGCAGCAGTGTCAACTGTCAACATGTCAACAGTGTCACATGTTGATTTGCTGGTGTGTATCCCTCTAGTGAAGGAACACGAGGCAGAGAAAAAAGGAAATCCTTGAGGGAAAAGCAATACCGAAGACTTAACATTTCACTGCAGCTGTGATGTTTGAAAATAGATGTGAAGTCTTTATTTTGGTGCCTCAATTTAATTGTGACCTAGAGCTGAGATTTGCATCTCTGCAGCTATTGAATGTAGAGATACAACAATAAAGTAACACCACACACTTGGCTCAATTATTTAGTTTTATGTTTTTGCTTTTTCTTTCGGTGTCAGTTGTAGAACAGCTATCTTTAAGAAACTATAAGTTCTGGAAGGGGTTAATTTCATGCTGTATTAAGTACCAAGGTCTAACCTTCTTCAGGGCTAGACTGTGTGTTGAGTGCCTAGTAGGTAAAGCTGAGTCCTGCAGAAGTAATATTCCAGCTGAGGATCATATTACTCTCTAAAAAATAGTCTGGCTTTCTGCTGATGATTCATCAGAAAAATGAGCATGGTAATTGAATTGGGGATTTAAAAGGATCTCAAGGAAAACAACCACATTTGACTGTGGGCGCTGTCGTAAGAAATTCTGTTAATGTGCAGTACGTAAGGCAACAGTCTCTCGCGGTGGACTCTTTAGCAAAAGCAGGCTATGTAGTTTTTTGCCCTGATCGGTTACAAGGGGCTGTCCGTCACTGCCGTTGAATCAGGGAAGGGTTGGTTTGAAAACACTGAGTTGAAAAGTGAGTCTCACTGTGGATGCCTGAGATGACTTATACATGTTGATTAGATTGTGGGAAGGAAATCTGGGAAGATGACGCTCAGAGAAACTAGCACAGAGAAATTTTCTGAGGAAAGTCTTAGTCTACTGTATAGCGTATCAGTGATGACTGTGATAGCATGCATAGCCACTTCGTCATGGAAGGGAACAGATTTTGGTCCCAGGTGTATGAAGTATTGGTTTGTATAGGGTGAATGAAATAACCACTTTTGGGCAAGTTAAAGATCTAACTCTTCTCTAGAGCAGTTCTCAGCTGAGGCAATTTTGTCCCCCACACCTCAGGGGACATTCAGTAGTATCTGCAGACACTCTTGGTTGTCAGTCAGGGGTGGGGGACTCCTGGTGTCTAGGGTAAGGGCCCTGGATGTTGCTACACCTCCTACAGTGCATGAGACAGCCTCCTACAATGATGAAGCATCAGGCCCAAAGTGTCAGTAGTGCCAAGTTTGAGAAACCCTGATGTAGAGAATGTTCTGGACCTTTGGGTCTTGACTTTGTGTATTCTTTATGGGGGTATTATTTTGAGGAAAACGTTAAAGCAGAAAATATCTAAGGCTTTTCCTTGTTACAGAGTGTCAGGACTCCCAAAGATGTGAATTCATCCTTTTGCCAGACCGAATAAGAGATGAGTCTGAGGAGGAAGTTCTCTACACCAGGAATTCTGAGTATTGTCTTTGTTTTTAGCAAAACTGACATTCATTGAGACTTTCTGTTGCCTTGAAGGTGTTAGATGGGAATCCTCCTCCCTAAAAATAATTTCCTTAGACTGTAACAAAGATTTTCTCTTTCACTGCCAAAATGTATATGCTTCTTATTTCCAAACCAGTGAGTTCAAATCCTGTAGCTGTTATCCCCTTATTAAATTTTGCTACAAGCACTTTCTTATCTTGTACAATATGGATTAATCCATGCTTATAACTTTTCACATCAAGAAAATCATTGTATCTGAAGTAGTTTACATGTTGTCTTCTTAAAAACACAACAGAAGGCTAAGAATATTTAGCCCTAGAAAGTATTGGTGACCAACTAAATAAGACATGTTGGAAAAAGACAAGCTACTTAAACTTACCCAGTGGTTTAAAAGCTGTTGAGCAAGTGTATGAGCAGTCCAGATTCCATTTTTTAAAAATTTTGGTAAGCATGAATAAGGCAGTACTGGGTCAAGGAGGAAATATCTGTAGACTCTACCCTAAATCTTGAAAAATTTAATCTACCAAATTTGTTATTTTAACTTTATTAAACCAAGAAATTAGCTATCAGCATACATGAGAGAGCCAGGAAAGGGTCCCACGTCAGTTTAAACATTCTGAGCCCAAAGTGAGAAGTGTAATACTTTATTTCAGGGGTTGGCAAACTTTAAATGTGAAAGGCCAGGTAGTAAATATTTTCAGCTTTGTGAGCCATACAGCCTCTGTTTCCACTTTGGTGTTATCCCGCGGAAGCACTTGCAGACAGTTTGTAAATGAATGGATGTGGTTGCATTCCAGTGAAATTTTGTTTACAGAAACAGGCATTGGTCCTACTTTGGTCCTCAAGACCTAGTGTACTTCCCTCTGTTTAATTTAACCCAGACAGCCTTATGAGCGAATGTGTAATTCCTGTTGCATTTTTTGCACTGATGCGTATTATTTATGGAACCCAACATTATCTTCAAAGACTCCTGGTTGAGAATCATTGCAGGATGCGCTTAAGTGTTGGTCTACACAACATCAGCAACCTCAAAGGCCAAGAAGACTCTATACCCACAAATTGACTTTGTCAAACAGTGATGTGGTGTTCATGGAAATTATCTGATAGGGTCTGTGAGCTTATTATAAAAATACCATGTCATTCTTTAATATTTGCTAGATTTCAATTTTGTGAAAAATCACTAAAAAGGTTGGAACAAAAGAAATGAGCCATTTCAAAGGGGGATTCCCCACAGACTGGAACCATGCCACAGACTGCTGGTCAGAATGGTGGCTCTTACTCAACAGTCATCAAACACTGAGTGGCTCTGACCTTGGTCGTGGATTATAAGGTATGGCCCTGTCTTGTTCAGCGGTATTCTGGGTCTTCCTGATAACCGTTTTCTGATGTGGGGTTCTGTTATTAGGCCTTGTTTGTGTGTCAGCTAATGTAATGTAAGAGCGAGTGATGGTTCCTGCAACCTGTGAAGAGAGAAAGGAGCCACCCTAAGTTCCTTGCTTTCTATTCCTCAGTAATGATGCCGGTGTGATCAAACACTGTGACACTTCCCACAAGCCAGCTAGTCTCCATGTGGAGGCAACAAGAGGTTTTTTCCCCACCTCTTAAGTGCCCTCAGGCAAGAAAGATAAAACTGAAGTAGTCTTGTGTGAGAGTTCTCAATCATGGGATGGGAGAGGCTCAGTGCCCCGTGTAGCGGCACAAGCATAAAATTGCCCTGAAGTCTTCATTTTATGTGAAATGTGAGGCCCTTAAGAAATAGTGTCTGATTCCCTGAATGAAGTAGCTGCTATGTTCAATTAGCCTTTTTTTTTTCTCTTCAGTTCTACCGGTACACATACACACAGAAAGAAACTTTTAAATTTGCTGTTCACATGAGCCAGTAACCAGTTCATGAATAAAATCTTTGCTGCCTTGTTAAAAAGAGTCTGTTATACATATACAACTGATTTCATCATATGACTGGGTTGAAGAAAACTCAGTATAATACTTAGATGACCTCTGGCACAGTCTTCCCCTGTTTCCAGGAAGCATTAAAAACAACTAAAGATAGGCAAAGCTTTTCAGCCTTAGGGAGAGCTAGCTAGCTCTCTCCTCTCTCTCCTCCTCTTCCTTCCCCTCCTTCTTCCTTTCCTGCTCCTTTCTTTCTCTCTTCTTCTCTCTGTAAAACAAGCTAGTGAATCAGTTATCTACTGCTGCATAACAAATTTCCCCCTGCCCCTATTAGTAGCTTAAAAACAGTAAGCCCTTATTATTTCACACACAAGCGTTTTTGCAGGTCAGGAATTCAAACAACTTAGCTGAGTGGTTCCAGATCCGGGTCTCTCAAGGAGTTGTAGCAGACACATGTCAGCTAACACTGCAGTGATAATGAAGCTTGACTGGGGCAAGATGACCAGCTTCTAAAGTGACCTGTCATGTGGCTGGCAAGTTAGTGCTGGTTGTTGGTAGGAGGCCTGAGCCTCTTGCCATGTGAATCTCTCCTTAAGGCATCTTGAGTGTCCTTACGACATGGCAGCAGGTTTCTCCCAGAACAAATGTTCAGAGAGAGGAAGGTGAAAACCACAGTGTCTTTATGACTTAGTCTGGGAAGTCATACTGTGTCATGTTTGCAGTACCCTACTGGTTACACAGATCAGCCTTGTTCAGTGTGGCAAGAGACAGCACAGGGTATGAATACTGAGAGGTGAGCATCTTGGAGGTGGACTCCTGTAGCCAGCTACTTGGAAGGATTCTTCAAATTACTACCTGGCCTTAGTTTTCATTTGCTTGGAGACAGAAGCTTTAGCAAAGGTCCTTTCTAAACCTAGGGAGGCCATAACTAACCTAGGCTTTTCACATAAACAGATGTGAAACTTAGTGTATATCTGTTGGATGCAGAATTTTTTTTTCTCTATTAGCAATACCTGTCAGATATACTAGTTGGTCATCGTAGTGGAGGCTGGTTATTCAATTTTTAAAAATTCTTCTGAAGGGTTACAATTACATGTGTCTAGATTTTCTTTTCATTTCTTGCTTAAGGATCCCAGCTGGTCTCATTGACTCAAATTTTTCATAGAGCTTTCCTCTATGGAATCTGTATTAGTTAAGAGAGGCTGAACTGTTGTTAAAAAAAAAAAGAGTTTTAGAAACAGTCAACAAAACCAAAAGACAACTGACAGAATGGGAGAAGATATTTGCAAATGACATATCAGATAAAGGGCTAGTATCCAAAATCTATAAAGAACTTCTTAAACTCAACACCCAGAGAACAGATGATCCAATCAAGAAATGGGCAGAAGACATGAACAGACATTTTTCCAAAGAAGACATCCAAATGGCCAACAGACACATGAAAAAGTGCTCAACATCACTCGGCATCCGGGAAATCCAAATCAAAACCTCAATGGGATATCACCTCACACCAGTCAGAATGGCTAAAATTAACAAGTCAGGAAATGACAGATGTTGGCAGGGATGCGGAGAAAGGGGAACCCTCCTACACTGTTGGTGGGAGTGCAAGCTGGTGCAGCCACTCTGGAAAACAGTATGGAGGTTCTTCAAAAAGTTGAAAATAGAGCTACCATACGATCCAGCAATTTCACTACTGGGTATTTACCCCAAAGATACAAATGTAGGGATCCGAAGGGGTACATGCACCCCGATGTTTATAGCAGCAATATCCACAATAGCCAAACTATGGAAAGAGCCAAGATGTCCATCAACAGATGAATAGATGAAGATGTGGTATATATATATACACACACACACACACACACACACACACACACACACACACACACACACAATGGAATATTATGCAGCCATCAAAAAGAATGAAATCTTGCCATTTGCAACGATGTGGTTGGAACCGGAGGGTATTATGCTGAGCGAAATAAGTCAATCAGAGAAAGACATTTATCATATGATCTCACTATATGAGGAATTCTTAATCCCAGGAAACAAACTGAGGGTTGCTGGAGTGGTGGGGGGTGGGAGGGCTGGGGTGGCTGGGTGATAGACATTGGGGAGGGTATGTGCTATGGTGAGCACTGTGAAGTGTGCAAGACTGTTGAATCACAGATCTGTACCTCTGAAACAAATAATGCAATATATGTTAAAAAAAAAAAAGAAGAAGAAGATAGCAGGAGGGGAAGAAGGAAGGGGGGAAATCGGAGGGGGAGACGAACCATGAGAGACTATGGACTCTGAAAAACAAACTGAGGGTTCTAGAGGGGAGGGGGGTGGGGGGATCGGTTAGCCTGGTGATGGGTATTAAAGAGGGCACGTTCTGCATGGAGCACTGGGTGTTATACGCAAACAATGAATCATGGAACACTACATCAAAAACTAATGATGTAATGTATGGTGACTAACATAACATAATAATAAAAAAAAAGAATAAGGAAGTTTTGCTACACATGAAAACATGGATGGACCTTGAGGACATTATGCTGAGTGAAATAAGCCAATCACAGAAAGACAAAAATTGTATGATTCCATGTGGATGAGTTATCTGAAATAGTCAAATCCATAAAATCAAACAAACAGTGGAATGGTGGTTGTCAGGGGTGGGGTGGTGGAGTTATTAATTAATAGGCATAAATCTCAGTCAAACAAGAGTAATAAGCCTTAAAGATGTGCTGTATGCTGTACATACAAACAACAATAATATATTGTGCCCTTAAAAATTTGTTAAGCAGAAGATCTTATGTTAAGTGCTCTTTTCAGAGTAAAATTTTTAAAAACATAAAAAAAAAAAAAAGACTTTTAGATGCATAATGTCTCCAACATGATAAAACTTCTCACTCATGTCCCAGTCCAAGATGTATGTTTCTCAACGAGTGGTGGTTTTTCTTCACACAGTGAGTCAGGGACCCACACTCCTTCCATCTGATGGTCTGCCATCCCTGAAGGTCAGATTATCACTTGTATCCAGTCTGAGGAAGGGGTAAGAATGTGGAGGTGACAGTGCCACGTAGATTCTGCAGGAGAGAATTTGTCACAGGCTATGGCTAGTCCAAGGTAGCTGAGAAATGTGCCCTCGTGGGGCATCTGCTTCCCAGATAGAGGTGTGTTCTCTAGGAATGGGGGTTGGGGGTTGGGATGGCTTTTGATAGACAACTATGTCTACTTGAGATTCCAGACTTCAGAATTTGGCCTGCCTGGGAACAGTCACATTTTATGAGATCTGAAATTATGCATATATGAAATTTTGTGACAAAAGTTAATAGTACTTCACTTTATGAGTCCACAATTGAAAATATTGTGAACCCAAACCCACTGTAAAAATTTCAGCATGAATCACATAATTTCACATTTGGTGGCCAAGTGCATTGCAAGCTGGCAGGGGTTAGGGGGAACCCCTTTGGACTGATAAACATAAATGCCCAGCATTCTTTTTTAGGATTGTTCTAGAATAATGTGAGGTTTTCAAGATATCAACCCTTCCACAGGAAGCAATCAGCGTTGTTTACCTGAAGTGTCCTTGGACTTATAATCATGTCACTGTGCCTAGCAATACTCTAACTTGCATATCTAAACCACCCCCCTGGGGTTAACATGATCACTGTCCAGTTGAGGTGCTTCTGAGCCCTTGTTGTTGTCATTGCTTTCTAATTGTTATTGTTATCATCAGCAGCACCACTTATCTGACATTTACTGGGACCAGACATTGATCTAAGTATTCTGCTTAACTATTATCTCATTTAATAATCATCACAAAACCTTATAAGGTGAGTATATCACCCTCATTTGACCATTAAGCCAATTAATTTTAGACACCAGGATATAGTTCATGGTGGAACTGAGATTTAAATATATTCTATCTGGTACATTGCTTTTGCCTTTCTTCCACAATGTGGTGTACATCAGACTAAGAGCAATATAGTGAGGGTATTTGACTTTTTATTCTCATATCTCTAGGATAAATTAACTCATGCATTTCTTGATCCTTAAATCACACTGTGGCAGTGTTTTCCTTCTCCTTTTAAAATCATTCCTGATCCTAAATATGGCCTCCTCACTTCTGAGCAGAGGCATTTTCTTTCATGTGGTGCCTTTGTTCACAAATGCTTTAAACAACCTTTTCCTTACTCTTCCTTAGAACATGGGTCTCCTTTGTGAATGAATTTGCAAGCACCTTGAAGAAAATGGGGCACTGGGCAGTAACTGTTTTGGCTTTAAAGAGGAGAATCCAATCTCTTGTGACAAATAGTGGCAGGATTGATAATTCTTGTGAAGGCAATTTAGAAAGAATTCATCTATTACCACCTTTGGCAAGGCTTTTTTTTTCTATCCCACACTACTAAGTCATCAGTAAACTGGTAAATGGATTTAGCTGATACGGATTTTCTCATTTGCTGGGCTTGCAAACCCATGTTGTCTTCAACAGCTCTTTTCTTGGTCTAGGTTCATTGAATCAGTCTTCAAAAGTGGTGAAAAGAACAAGGTTTCCAATCAGACAGCTCTGATGGGTTGGAATCCTGGCTCAGAAACTTCATAGCTATGTGTGATATTTGAGAAATTACTTAATTTCTCAGCACATCAACTTTCAGTTCTGCAAATAGAAAGGATGATGCCTAAAAGATTAAATAAAGCAAAACAAATAAAAATAGTATAATGTCAGGAGACTGGTAGGTCTCCCGTAGTTATTGCCACATTAATTTGTTGATAAAAATATCAGTTAGGAATGCAGCAGGCAACAGACAGTGAAAAATAGCTACAAAAACCGGGGTTGATTTTTCTCACCTAATACGTCTGCAGATTAGCGGCTGCTGGTATTATTCAGGAGCTCCCTAAGGTCAGGGCTGTAATATGTGTGATTCTCTTGGTTTTGCCCTCATGTTGGCAAGATAGCTTCTGCAGCTCCAGGTATCAAGGTAAGAGGAAGAGGGAGGTGTTAGTGGTATGGGTTTTATTCTCTACTATCAGGAAAACACAATTATGCAGAGATTCCCCAGCAGTTTTTTGCTGATGTCTCATGAGCCAGACGGTGTCACGTGACCATCCCTAGCTGCAAGAGAGACTGGGGAAGTGATTACTTAGCCTTCCCAGCTTCCACAGAGGAGTTGGGCAGCGACACTGTTCATAGCCTCATATGGGGATAGGGGCAGCCTGGGAAGGGGGATAAAAAGTGTAAGAGAGGATTGCATGTAATGTTGTGAAAGCATGGTGAAAAATATGACCACATAGGAGTGGGGCTGAGGCTTCATTATCAGAGAGTGGTGCAATGACATGTGGACATTGCATGCATTTCATGCTTGGGACTTGGTAGAGATGTGGTGGGTCTGGAGTGTGTGCGTGTTTCTGTGTCTGTGGTGGGGGGGCATGATGTAGTTGTTGGTGATGGGGGGGACTGTTAAGCCTGGACAAATAAGTTGGAACTAGATTTTGAAGGGCCTTATGCAGAGCAGAAAGCAATTTGGACTTTGTTTTAACGGTTTGGGGGGGTGGGTACTAGATGGCTTTGAACAGGGATGAAGTAATGAACATATGTTTTGAACAGGAGGGAAGAAGTATCAGATGTAGGTTAGGGATGATGGGGGATTGGGCTAAAGCTGGGAGGAAAAAAAAAGGAAATAGCAGATATCTGTGGTATTTAGATGGTGGATATAACACAATGTGTCCTAAATTGCTTGAAGAATACCAGGGAGGGAGAAGTTAAAAATAACCCTGAGATTTTTATCTTGGGTGCATGATGATGCCATTGAACAGAGAGAAGGAATCCTGGGAAAGAAGTAGGCTGGTGGGGGAGAGGTAATGAGTTTGGTTTTCGACATACAGTGTTGAATGGATCTATAGGACTTCTGGACATTGGAAATTTAATTCTAAGGGCCAGAAGAGAGGTTGGTGGAAGGTATAGTTACAGAGTAATAGCTGTGAGATCGGGTTAGGGCAACATGTGGAATGGTGGGAGCCAAAACTGAAGGGACAGGCAGAGGATAGGCAGAAACTAAGAGGGAGTGGCATTCTAGAGGCGTGAGTGCCGAATGCTTTAGAGAAGTCATGCAGAAAGGAAGAGAAACCATTGACTCTCAACCCTCATTTGTCTTTTTATTTGCCATGTCTCTTTGGAACCCTTGTCTACACCCTACTTTCTTTGTTGTCTTCACCATTTTAGCTTTCTACTTCGTTTTGTACAAAGCAGCAAGTCATCTCTTTAAGAGAAGTTTCCAAAGATAAAATAATTATTAGTTTTTTTTCTACTATAGAAGCAATATATGCTCATTTCTGAGAAGAAGCAGGAAATACTCATAGGTAAAAATAAGAAGAGCAAAACTCATAATCTTATTACCCAGCAATAACTACTGCCAGAATCTTGGTATGTATTTTTCTAGACCAGTATTTGCAGACACATATGCAAACATATATAATTGAACATAAATCAGAACAGTCTGTACATGCAGTACCTCAGCCTCCTGTCTTAATACAATATACTGCATCATAAAAATATTTGTTGTATTAGTACTCATGTAACAGCATTACTTTTCACAGATGAATAATGTTCCACGCAATGTGCTTATAATTTTAAACAATGATTCCCTTAATGTTGGACTTTTAGGTTGCCTCTAGTTTTTCCCTGCTATACACAGGGCTTCAGTGAACATCCTTATAAATAAATGTTGGTACCTTTCGTGGATAAATGTTAATGTTAGGAAATATCTTTAGGATTAATGCTTAGAAGGGAATCACTGGGTCTTCTGATACCCTTTTGAGAATTGCTCTTAGTTTCCTCCCACACTCCCAGATTTTTCAGAGGCCCCCTGATGGACTTCTCCTAGTTGCCTTTCAATTAATATGAAGGTGTGTCTTTGCTCTTCTCTGCATGTGACTCATTTTCATGATACAGAGGAGCCACCAATGAGTTTGGAGTGTTGCGAAGAGAGACCCAGAAGCAAAGGTCAAGTAGAACAGCAGCTCATCCTGAGAGCAATTTGATAATGCATTTCCAGTAAGGGAAGAGCTTGTCAATGAAGCAGGATCAGCAGTTACCCTCTGAAATCAAAAAGAGAAGAAACAGTTTAAATCCCTAGGGTGGGTGGGTGATTTAAGTTACCTACCTGAAATCATTTTCTGCTAGTGTAGGCTATTAAGCTTTGAAATGTGTTCCTGGGTGTGACTTTGGAATCTTAATCTGGAGACCTTTAAGCATTTTTAGACTCTCTTGTGGAGAAATGGTTAAGTGGACTTGTGTTAGATGAGATGCTTGTCTTGGTGACCTCTTTGGGTTATTGCTAAGTGTATGAAGTCACTTCAACCTCGGAGATGTGCCATTATGCAAGGTTTATTGTACTTTGTTCAGGTGATTATCATTTAAGCCTGTTTTCTGTGTATGTTGTGTGAATCACTCTACAGAGTAGATTGAAATCTGAAGTTATTTTTCCACTTCAATTCCTTTGTCCATGAATAGTGCTTCTTTGAGAAAGGAGATCAGTGTTGTTTATTGTTGCTACTCTTGTTTTCTTATAGTTGGAAGATTTTCCTATCAATACAAATTCCAATTCTTTATGAAAGATTACAGATAGTCACATGTAATCTGTATATCCAGGGTTACTCTGACACCATTTTCAACCTCCTGCAAAAATCACTTCCATTTTAATCTGTTTCTTCATTTCTTAAATTTTGGGCTTTCTTTAGAAATATTTTCATGTTTCCTCTTTCTTTGGGGCTAAGTGCCTGAAGGAGAAAGTATAAGTGGGCAGCAGAATATTTTTTCCCTCTAAATAAAAGATCACAGAAGGTGCCTGAGGAGATTTAGACCTCGGGAAAACTAAAATGAGCATTTTAATTCACTCTTCTGGGACTGTTTTATATTTTTGGAGGCCTTTGTGAGTTTTTCTTTTTTTCCTTTAGGTATTTTGTCAGTGAGAACTAATTTAATTTTCTAGTACTACAATGAGGGGAAAATGTGATTAATAAATGAAGAAGATAGGGGTTTTGATTCAGGGAAATATGACCATATTGTGTTGGGTTTTCCACATTGAAGCCTTTAATCAGTTGTGGAAAAATATTTAAAAGGTTAAGTTCTTCTGCCTTTTTGTATTTCACATGAAAAATAGGAAAGTATGGAACTACCAACTGCCTTTCCAAAGGTCCCTGATTTCTTGTACCCTTGACTGATCTTTTCCCATCACTGATGCATGAGTTTGTGGTGCTCTCCCCTTTGAAAATTAAAGGGCTATGTACATTAGAGGGCTATGTACCCTCTTAAAATAAAGTTACTGGTTTCCCCAGAAAGAGACCACTTTGAGAAACGCTTGATCAGTGCAAATATGGACAACAAGGAAAGAAAAAAACTCATTGACCTGGGATTTTGGAGACCTATGGTCTGTTTCTGACTGTGGAACTAGCTCTGAGGTCTTAGGTAACTCTTCATCATCCTGGGCTTTACCCTGTTCACAGAGGAGCTAGTTTGAGAGTCAGAGATCCCAGCTTCTCATTTGTGGCCTGCTGCTAAATTACTAGATTTATTTGTATAAGCAAGACTTTCTCCCATCATTTTCTCATACATATAATAATAGGAACACATACTCCCAAATTACAGACACATCCAAGTGAGCATTTAGTGTCAAGAATTACACAATTTCCTTAAGTGCCCCTAAATGCTCTGAGTGTACTTAAGTGTCACTTTCGAAATCACAAAACAAGTCCGAATTTGTGAAATGAGGAAGTGGGTATTGCTGATTTATTAAAATTTTGGATTTTTAAAAAATTGAATCACTCAGTGGTGAACCAAGTCATAGGAAGCAAATGATTACTTGGTTGAGAACCCAGCAGGTGGACATGGGGCATGTGGGAAAAACGAAGAGGCAAAAGACAAAGAATTGGGCTAGGGTTCCTATCTGCTGTGAGGCTGAAAAGTTGGGTGAAATGTAACATCTTCTAGAGAGGTCTTGCGTGTGTATGTTGTTCTTCCCCAGGTAAGGTCTTACTTTTGTTTTTTTTTGTTCATTGTCCATCCTTGATCCTTAACACCCTTTATCCCTTTTCAACTCTCCTCTTTTCTCTAATGTGTTCATTCTTAAAGGTACATATAAAATGTGTCATCTTGTTTTGTATTTTATACTATGGTTCTCACTTGGTTTCTTATTTTACTCCAGACTAGGTCTTTAATATCTATCCATGTTTTGCGTACAGCTGGTTTGCTTCTTATAGCTATGTAATATTCCAAGTGTCCACCCATCACATTTATTGATTCATTTCCCCAGTGGTAGGCAGCTAGAGTGTCTCCACCTCCCAGCTATCACAAATGATGCTCCATTGTGTCAGAATGTCTTCACGGCTTGAATTCCTGGTTATAGCATATGTACATGGTGTAAATACTGCCACATTTTTTTCCAGAACAGTTATACCTGTTTATCCTATATCAGCAGTGTGAACAGATTTATGGAAAACATACATGAGATCATTCTTACCGTCACTTGAAATCATCCCCCTAATGGGATTTATTTGCAGTTCTCTTCTTAATAGTAAACTTGAGCATCTCTTGTATTTGTTAGCCTTTTTGTTTTCTCCTTCTGTGATGTGATATGATGTGTGTATGTTTAATTTTGGATAATTTTGGAGGCTGCCCTAATTCTTAATAGCTTCCTTATCTATCTAAAGGAGTCAGCTATTAATCTCATTAGTAACTTATTCTTAATAAAGGCAAATAATTAGTGGGATCCCTTTCCCACCCCACTCCAACCAGCGAGGGTAAAGGCTTTGTTACCACCAGTTTCTAACACCAGTTTCTAGGCATCTCATCATAATTAAGTTTGACAGTACTAGTAGACGTGTTGGTCTGATAGAGACTAACTTCTCATGATGCTGCTAATTTCTTGGATATATTTGTTTAAGATTTTTTCATTTTGTCATATTTACAATGAATAATAGGAATAGATGCTTCAAATCACAGATGCATTCAAGTAAGCATCTAGAATTCAGGGTGATAAAATTTCCCCTTTTCTGGGTCTGTCATGTAAGGAGCTTAGAGTCCTGTCTACACAAGAACCAAGATGAACAAACTGGAAGTCAGCAGCTTTTCTTAGATTCATAAGGGAACCAAGGTCACAGGGCAAACCACTGCCCCCCAAATTGGAGTGACAGGTAAATACAGAGAATCACTACTTATCAGAGCAGAAACCTCTGCAGGAACCAGTGCCAGAGTAGGAAAACCTAAACTGTACTTGATGAATTGCTGAAGGCTCAGTGTGGAAAAGTCTGAGAGTTAAAAAAGCTCAGGGGACCGTGGTCTTAGAGGAGCTACTACACTTCTATGTTTTATCTCCAGAAGGACTGCCAGGCTCTCATAGTGAAGATGGAAGAAAAATCCCCTTGTGCTTCTGACAGGGGGAGGGGAAAGCTAACTATTTTGAATTATGCTAGAGCATTCTGTTTGCCTGCCCTGAAAAGAAACTATTTCACTGAAGCCTAATGGACTGGTGTTATACCAAAGCCTAAACTACCTGGAGGAAGGGAAGCCTCCTCTTGCCTTCCTAAGAAGGACAGGGTGGGGACTGAGAAGCATGTATTAAGGTCATTGTCCAAGGGCACAGGCCCAGTGAAAGTTTAAGACCTAATCACAGGACTATAGAAAGTTTCCCCTCTTTGTATACCTCACCACTACCCCACCAAAGGCCTATTTACTACACTGAGTTTTACCCAGTACATCATGTCCACCTTTCAATAAAAAATTAAAAGGCATACTATAAGGAAAAAACACAGTGTGAAGAAACAGAGCAAGCATCAGTATTAGACTTAGATCTGGCAGGGATGTTGGAATCAGAATCTATGTGATTCTAACTATGATTAATTTGCTAAGGGATCCAATGGAAAAAGTAGAAAACATATAAGAATAGATGAGTAATATAAGCAGAGAGATGGAAAGTCTAAGAAAGAATGAAGAAGGACATGCTACAAATCAAAAACACTGTTAACAGAAATGAAGAATGCCTGTGAGAGACTCATTAGTAAAACTTAAGTACCTCTAGGTGTTTCAAGTTTATTCAAATGTCACTTTTGAAAGTATAAACAAGTCTAAACTTTACTGTAATACATTCCACTTCTGGTCATGCTGTTCTTTAAAATGTTCAAGGAAGAGGAAAAGAGAGCTTGAGAAGAAATAGGAAGGGGCACACTGCCTTTGGATACATAATATGCAACTAGAAATTGATTTGGGGTGAAATTGGCAAAATGTTCTATAGAAGTTTTTTGGTGAGAAATATTTTTGCTTTAATGAAGGTGAATTTAGATCGTGGCATGAAGGATTCTGACATTAGCTATAGAATTTTGATACCTAAAATTGGGGAGGTGTGAGTATGAACATTACAAGAAATAAAAAGTTCTAAAATATCAAAATATCTTAGTTATGATTTATAACACTCTTTTTGTCAGCATATTGTATCAACACTTTTTTTTTCTGGAGAATTTTTGCATTCCATGCATGATTGCTCCTTGATTTTAATTGACAGTAGCTATTAACTGTGTCTGGCTATGCAGAGATTGAAAATTTAAGAAAAGTAGGAACAGAAAAGAAATATGTTAGAAGCATTTTATGTTAGGATAGTAGCAAGGCACATCATTAATAAACTGTTTTTATGTTACTATTTTTTTTAATTGAGATCATCTAAAACATACTCTTGTACACCTTTCTTTTGTCAATCACGTATCGTGGGCATCTTTCCAAGTCATCACAAATAGATTTGCCTCATTCTTTACTCATTTCATGGATGTACACTAATTTGTCCAACCATTGCCCTATTTATGCTATTGCCTATTTATTAGCTTATAGGTAGAGTGCCTTGCTAAACATAATTATACAATAGGTCTTTAAGTAGTCATGCTTCTGTAGGGTATATTATAAATGTGAGATTAGAAAGTCATGGATTGTGGACATTTACCATGTTGGTAGTGACTGTCAAATTTCATCCAAAAAAAGATGTTACAGTCTTCTTTACTCTAAGATCAAAGTGCCTGTATCTTACACATTTGCCATCACGCAGCATGGTCAATCATTTTAATTTGTGTCAATGTAGTAGGCTTTAATTGGTATCTGGAGGCTCTGGTTCAAAATGCCAGACTGACATGTATCTAACTCTTCTTCTGTCCATTAAAATTGTAGAAAAAGTATTTTTGAAAAGAATGAAACTGTAAGGAGAACAAGTAAAGGTACTGCCAGTGGCCAGGACTTTGGAAAAATATGTGGAAGATGGAAAACAGATGTGATTGGACTATTGGCAACAGCCCTGTGGAAACACAACCCAGAGCAGCTTCAAACCAGGGGTCAACAAAGATAGCTAGAGTGGGCCATGGAGCAATCATTGCAATTATTCATCATATATAATGGCATTTCTAACAGCCTGGAACTTTGGTCATTCCTCCTAGCCCTTGTTAATCAGAACTGCTTGAAGGAAGGGGTTTTTGCCCCTTAGCTGAGGCTAAAGGACTTTCTTAAAGAAAGTGATTGGTCTTAGGACAGATCTCAGAGAGAATATAGGAGTCTATGAGTGAAGTGGAGATATGTGTGTAGGAAATCCTGATCTTTACAACAGACATGCCAGGGAAAACAAGAGGTACAGGTAGGTGCTCAGGAAGGAAATCTAGCAAACTCTTCTATCCCTACAATAACTGTGGCTGCCCCTACAGCCACAACTTTTACCACAGTATTTGCATACCCCATGCCCAGCCATAATCCAGGATGCGTGCCTCTTGACATACTCCCATATTCCACTGACCTACCTAGAAACTGTACTCAGCCTTTCCTTTCAAGGGAGAGATGCTTGTGTAAGCAGATGTATATATATAGTTTTAAAGTAAATCCACTCCAACTCTCCTAAACCTTCTATTGAAAAATATGAACGGGCAAACAAGGTTTAGCAGGTATTTGATGAAAACCAAGAGGAAATGCATGAGAGAGCAAGGATGGGCAGAACAACTCCTCTAAATTAAAAAGAAATGATTCAAGTAATGGGCAAAAAATTCAAATTCATATTCTCCGAGTAAATAAAGAGCTTTCATCCATAAAACAGGTAGGAGTTTCTGAAAATAAAAAAAATAGATTGCTGATATTAAAACAAAAATCAATCGATGGGCTAAATAATAAATCAAGTGGGATTGAAGGCCTTGTTGGTGTTCTTGAAGATGGAATCAAGGAAACCTTCCACACTGTGCAGTAACAAAAGACAGAATCAGAAAATCAGGAAGTAGTGTTAAGATGAGAAGCAGATGTCTAGGCATCTAACATGATTCTAATGGGAGTTACAGAAAGACAGTAAGAAAGAAGAGAGGTTGTAGCTAAAATATAATAGAAGAAAGGTTTTTTTTTTTTTTTGGTAGAAGAAATATAACTCTTTAGATTGAAAGGTTTCAGTAAGTGCCAAGCAGAATGAAGGAAAAGAAAACCCAGTGCTAACTTAGTAGATTTCTGTTTGTTCAGCTTTTTTACCTTTAGATAGCTCCTCTACCGTATACTAGAACTGGCCAATTAATGCTTCTTAGGGGATCCATGGAGAAGCTGGGAGAGACTGGTTCTTATCCTTTCTGAGGTCTCTAGTGCTTAAGCACCCAGTGACCACTCTCTTTTAAGGAGAGTATCAGCCTAAGAAAGAATCCAACACATAGGAGGCCAAGTCTGAGGATGGAAAGAAAGAGACCCAGACCTAATAACCTTGTTTAAACCATCCGTATGGCCACATCTGATTTTAACACTACCCCTTAGGCTTCCCATTATGAATTGAATAGTTGGAGATGGGATTCTGTCACAAAAGTCATGGTAAAATACTTAATATCTCCTAAGGGTATTCTAGGGCTCTGAGGATTAAGAGAAGATCCTAAGAACTTCCAGAGAGAAGAGGAAATGAATTATTTACCAAGGTGTAAGAATTACAGTGATATTCTACCTTTGATCTGTGACCCTGCATGATAGAAGATAGAGAAGCGGTGTCTTCACAATGCAGGGAGGGTGGGGAAAGGTTTTGAAGCTAGAATTCTATACTCAGCGACATTAACAATTAAGCCTGAAGGCAAAATAAAGATTAATGGGAGTGCAAAAATTTAGGAAGTTCATGAGTAGATTATAATAGTATTTCAGTGATATGAAAAAGGAATAAGGCTTAAGAGAATTGAAGGAAGCTAGAAAGGAGGTAAAATGTCATTTGGAGTGGGTGCCTGAAAACATCTCCAACTGAAAGTGATTTATGTATTTCTTGTGTACCACTCCTCTTGGTTCTTAAGTGAATAGTATCTACACATTTAGAAAAAATCATAGGAAATACTCTTTATTGGTTTTCCATTTTCAGAATCAACCAATATGGACAAAGCACAGAGATGGCCTTAACTTTTTTATGAAGACAAAATGCATATGCTTTAGAATGAATGCAGTCATTGCAATTGGGGACAAAGTGATTTGCTGTAAACAATTATGAAATAAGTGTAACTGCTCTGAGGAAAATCTGGTGGAGTGGTGTCTGAATAGAGAAACGACTAGACTAGGAGTCCACCTTAGAAATAGGGCAGAGGGAAGATGGGGACACATTGGTTGGGAACATTGTTGTGTGTGACCTGAGAGCCTCCTCAGAGGAGAGGCTTAGGTGTGGCAAGCCAGCCGGCTGGGACCAGTGTTTGCTCTCCAGGAAAGCATTCAGACCATTAGCCCCTCCGGATTTTCTCCCTCCTGAGGCCTGGTCATTACCCAGGATTGAATGTGTCATTTTGTTGTCTGGGGTGGTTTTGGTTAGAAGATGCAGAATGTAGTCACTTTTCTGAGAAGGAGTATTATACATGATAAAATGATGCCTTTTTAATGGACTGGTGTTTTATCTTAAATATTTAAAAAGAGAAAGGGAGGGAGAAAGCTGAAATGTCCCGCTTTCATTTTCCCCATGTGAAATCTGTGTGAAAGGGCTTAGCCTCTTTCCAGAGAAATGAGTCTAACTCACAAAGTGCATAAACAACAGAAAAGAGAAACAAAAAAAATGCTAATTGGTGATTAAAGGAGAGAAGTTCAGTATTTTTTGACTGTATGGCAAAAGCTTATATTTTCAAGAATAAACATTTCTAATGAGGTCCAAAGACTACAGGGCAAAAAGAAAATGGCATAGTAAAGACTTTTTTAATAATCCAAAATAGCTAGGGAGAAATAAAGACTGTTCTAAAGCTCAATGCGCACCATAGCAACTCAACTGGTTGAAAGATGAAAAATTCAGCCTAAATGTTAGTTGTTCTTTTTTTTTTCCTGAACCATAGCAAATAACTTCTTCTATGTCACCCCTTTCTTCTTCTCAATGGCTAAAAGCTTGGCTTCTCTGACTTCAGATACTAAAAGGGAAAGGAAATATGAAATCCCTAGGATATGAAATGGACTTTATCTCAGGCCATGGTTGGGCAAAGGAGAAGGAATGGATTCAACTTGAAGTGAGGAACCCAAGAGGATTCCAGAGCTATGCTACCAAGAGTAGGCACGCCTGCTCCTGTTCCCGGAGTGTCATCCGGGGACAACTTTATGAAACCCACACATGGGAAGGCAGGATTATGTCTTAAATAGTATATAGGAAGAAGCATGGAGAATGTTTTAAAAATTGATATATTAAAACAAAAGAATGATCCAAGGATCTCCTTCTAGGAAGGAGTTCATTAACAAGAAAAAATGCTCAGTGAAAGACCATGGGAAGAAAAGATGGGAGCAGAGAAAAGCCTCACACAGGTCTTAGGCGCATGTGCTAGCCCTGCTAGGGTCATAGTGGTGAATGGCCTTTTTTAAGAGAACATTCTGGAGATTTATAAGTAATATCAGCTAGGAGTTCTTGGAAATCTTTGTTAGTGTATGACCTCTCAAACATATCAATGGGCATATTTGATTTACACAAAAAGACGTGGAATCTGTGGAGAAAGGGGGTGATCCCCCAAATAACAGCTGATATTTAGAGAGTCCTTCCTTTGTTCTGGGCACTGTGCTGAGTGCTTTTGATGTATCAGCCCATGTAATTCTTACTCTAGTCCTGGGAAGGAGGGGGCCTTGTACAGAGGAGGCTTTGACAGGTGGAGCAACTTGCCAAAGATCTCACCAGAAAGCCCCAGACCAGGTGTTTTTGTCAGCTCAGGCTGCTATGGCAAATATCAAAGACTGGGCACTTAAACAACATGGTTATGGAGGCTGGGAAGTCCAAGATCAAATTGTTGGCTGATTTGGTTCCTGGTGAGAGCCCACTTCCTGACCTGTAGACAGCTGCCTTCTTGCTGTGTCCTCCCATCACCTTCCTTGGTGTGTGGGCACAAAGAGAGAGATCTGTCTTTTCTACGTACAAAGGCACTAATCCCGTCATGAGGATCCCACCCTCATGACCTCATCTAAACCTAATTACCACACAAAGGCCCCACCTCCAAATGCCATTGCATTCAGAGTTAGGACAACATACGAATTTGGGGGAACACCAGCATATTCATTCCTTTACATTGGATTTTGAACCCAGACCTTTGAGTTGAGAGCCATGCTTTGAACTAGTCTGTTATTATTATGTCATCATTGCTGCTACCATTATAGTATTAGAAGCAATATTTTCCCTCGATAAACAGGAATTTTACCAATGCAAGGAGTAACATAACTTTAAGGACCTACGTTTCTTTTCGCCTCAGCCTCAAATAAAATAATATTTAATAAATGAAACTTAAAATAACACCTGTCATTTCTGAGTACTTAATGCATGCTGGGTAATGAGCTTTTTGTGTAGCATCTCATTTAATTATGTTAGCAACTGCGGCGCCTGGGTGGCTCAGTCGTTAAGCATCTACCTTCGGTTCAGGTCATGATCTCAGGGTCCTGGGATTGAGCCCCACATCAGGCTCCCTGCTCCGCAGGAAGCCTGCTTCTCCCTCTCCCACTCCCCCTGCTTGTGTTCCCTCTCTCGCTGTCTCTGTCTCTATCAAATAAATAAATACAATCTTAAAAAAAAAATTATGTTAGCAACCCTGGGAATTATTAAGTAAAATGATTAAGGAGGTGAGTCAGCATCACACAGCCTGGTTTCCAGTGCCACTTCTGCCATTTACTAGCTGGGTGTCCTTGGCAAGTCTTCTAATTTCACTGAACCTCAAGTTCCCCATCTATGATATGGCAATAATAGTCATACCACCTTCATCCTAAAAGTGGTGGGGCTTAAATCACTAATCAGAATAATGACTGAAACATAGTGATTGCTCAACTGTTAGCATTTCAAAAAAATTATTCCCATCTCTAGGTGAGAAAACTGAGATTCAGAGAAGTTAAATCACATGCCAAGGGCAATGCTTCTTATGTAGCAAAGCTGGGATTCTAATCCCTAGATACTTCAAGGCTCAGTCCTTGCTCCTAAGCCCTTTGCTTTAATGACATCCTAGGGTCTGGCCTTACAACTCTGTTTTCTAAAGACCATTCAGGATGTTTCCCCCTGCCCCCCACGTATTTAAACTCTGCCATGGATTGTCTATGAACAGGTTGCCTGGTGTGCCTGGGCATGTCAAGGTTAAGGCAATGAATAAATTAGGAAATCGACACAGTTGCAGGTGACCCATTTTTAAAGATCGAATTTAAAAGCACTTTGTCTTCAAAAGAAACTGGATTAAGCAGAACTACCCTGTTTAGCTAAAACATGGACCATTATTTGAAGAAGCATTTAGGATATTTTATTTCCAATGGTGGCTTGTTCTTAAATGCATACTGTTAAAGAAGAGAGCAGAGCTTTTAGTTTTAGTGACTTTGAAGTAAAAAAAAAAAGCACTATAGATTCTATAATCCATATCCAAAGTGCAGAATAGCATGAATAAGTACAAATAAAGCATGTCCTGAATTGTTATATTCAGGGGAATCTCTTTGTAAGGTAGCATTAAAGGGAGGTGTAATAAGCTCTTTATAGGTTAACTATGTGACCTTAGGCTTTTATTTTCTGTATTTTTTTTGCTTTTTTAAAATGTTTTGGGAAACCATGGAATATTAGAGACCGTAAGTTGGATAATGATGTACATTTCACTAAAAGGAAAAGGATCTAACTCATCCAGTGACAATGTCCAGACTTTCCACCCCAAACCTGCTGGGGATCTCATCACAGGATGGCATAAATTTTGTGAATTTGTCACATTCTGGGACCAATCCAAGTAGGCTCAGAACACTTATTTGTCAGTACACTGCGAGTGGTTTCTTCTCTTACATGTGGACTCATAAACTCACAAACTCCTGATCATAATATATAAAGCCAAAAAGCCATCTAATAAACATACAGCAAACCATACTTGCCAAAGGCGTAGACACATGCCACTAGCCAACCCATTACCTCCCTGTAGGCACAGACAACAAATTTTAGTCAGCTGGTTGTGAAGCTGTAACCAGCCAAGATGAGTGAGTTACATATTTTAAATATTCAGTGGCATGAGGCTAAGGTGGTTGTATATTAAGTCCACCAAAGAGTGACACTTGCCACAAGGACCAGATTCCTTAAATAGCACTTGGCTGGGCACTGCTCTGCGTGACCTTGGGCAATTACTTGCCTCACTGTGTTTCAAGTTCTCTATCCATAAAAATGTATGAATAAATGGTTCAGCAAAGTGCTTGAACCATGGGAAACCATTTTTTTTTTTTTTTTTTTTTTACCATCCATGCCTTAATTGCCCAACAGGCTCTTTTTTTTTCACATAGAAATCATCTATCTTCTATCTCTTTAAAGTGACTTTCTATATCTCTGATTTTAAAAGCTTAACTCAGAGGAAAACAACTTCCCTACTTCCAAGTTCTGGTAGGTTCCAGGCAAAGAAAACAAGGATAATGCGGCTTTTCCCCCCCTAAGGATGTCTGTGTAGCCAATAGATTGTTTAGGCTCTTTTGGTTTTGATAAAACACATAGCATTCTGTCAAAAGTCTGTAGAAAGGGGACCTGCTTATGTAAGTTATCCATCTAACTTCCCAAAACTCAAGTATCCTCTGGTATTGTAGTTTCTTTTCTTTTCCTTAAATATTTGTAATCTAGATAAAAAGCATCACCTTGTCTTGAGTTTTCCCCAAGTATGTTTCACTTTCCTATGAAACAGAGGGTGGGCATCAGCTTTGCTGCACGCCACCCCCCCCCAACCTGCTGCCAGAGAACAAAGGGTAGACAACAGGGCCTTCATGCTGCAAAGACAATGGATAGTAACGGACACCTGCTTGATAACCATTATTGTGCTGTGGTGTTTAATTCAGCCGCCTCTGGTTTTAGCTTTTTATTAGAAAACAACCTTTGCATCCCTCTGTAAATCTTCTACCTCTTTTCCCTCTTGGCCTCAGACTGTGTACTTAGAAAGCATTACCCCCCATTTGGGGTCAGACATTTGCTGGGGAAATATATGAGCCAATCTCTTTCAGGATAAGGAAGCCATTACCCATGGTAATGTGGAGTCCGACTCATAATTTAGTATTTTATTTTGAGAGTTTGGCGGCCATTTACTTGTTTTCATTCAAATCAACGAGTTAGAGTTTCAAAGTAAATCATTTTCCTGTTATGAGCCCTGATTTCCCAGTGTTTCCCCATGACGTTTCTATGAAATGTGTTATCCTGGATTAGTACAAAATCAGGCACCAGTGCCTCAGCATTAAATATCACACGGCTGTATTAACTTTTTATGAGATGAAGCTGAGCTGCAAAACATTATGTGTGGATTTTGGAGAGGATTGTTTCTGACTGGTGAGTTATGATGACTGAGTTTTTATCTATAGTACTAGAGTAGCGCTGATCGGATTAATTCATTTTAGGCATATAAACCTGAATTGTAAAGACGAGCAATATGTTCTCATTGCAAGCAATTCTTTGTGGGTAATGGTGTAACTGTATGAGTTTTTTAAGCTATTGAAATATACTCTGGATGATTGGAAAAGGCTTATATTTCTCGATTCCCTGGGATACTAATATGCATATCTCTGAAAGGAAATGGAATATAATGGCCTTGCCAGGGCTGTCTGTAGTTGATGGGACACCCAGCGCCATCAAATCACGGGCTGCACTAAATGTGATTAGGAGCTGTCACAATACATTTAGCCCTCATCGGTTAGAGAGAGAATCTGGGCCAAAGGTCATTCTCTACAGCAAAGTGGGCATTTAGTGCTTTTATTTGCGCTAATGGTAAATGATAGTTAATGAAAATCATTTATAAACCTTGTCCAAACCAGTGTTTCTCTACTGAAAACGGTGGCTGGCTGCCTCTTGGAAGGGCTGTAATTGCAATACGGTTGACGCCATGTGATAGTAATTGGGCTCACAGCTTAATGAACTCTGTGTCCGGGAACTCATTTCCACATAGTGGGAAAACAGTTCCCTGATGGGAACTCATACTCCGGCTTTGTCGGGTGGACCTTTGTCACTTTGCACTTTGAAGTGAAATATTAGCACCTTTGAAATGATGTGCCCAGTCCAAGGCCTCATACTTTTGGATCATGGTTGACACATACCCTAATGATGATTAATAGCCTTTTCAAGTATACTAGTTGTTTTAAAGGTCATTTAATCTTTATGTAGCAGCTTAATTGAAATTTTATCCTTCTTATACACCTGGTGTTCATTTGGGGAAGAAGAGATGTGGTCGCTGCAAGCTGATGAGAAATAATTTATTTGGCATTCCTTCTCTTTCCTCAGGTTTTCACTTTATTCATTTGAAAAAACTTCACCTTCGTTTTACTTCTTTTGCAGTAGTTGTGGTAAAGTTTCTCCCGGCGAATCCAATGCTTGGCAGCTTCTTGGCTTGATTCCATTCCATTTCATTAGCCAACCGCCGGGAGGCAGCGCCCAGCCGCTTAGCCTTACCTTTGGAATCACGGACCTCTGAGCAAGAGAATGGTGACCCACTTGAAGGATGGGTATTTGAATGAAAGTGTTTCTGAGGACTTTCAGCAGTCTGTAGAAGACTCAAGATTTGGCGTGATTTATACAGAAGACCTAATAATCACTAATGTTTATTGAGTCCTTACTCTATGCTAACCCCTGCTCTAGGTCTTTGATGTAAATTAACTCATTGAATCTTTGCAAGAATCCTGTGAGGTCTGTAGGGTCTCCCCATTTTACAGAAGAGGATGTGGGAAAGACAGGTTACATTACTCCCCTCAAGTCAGGTGGCTAAGAAGGGGGATCCTGCTTAGCCCATGTGGCATTGTGTGCAAATTAGGGGAAGGCTCTCCCTCTGGTGATGGCTTGGCTGGCACAGCACAGGATGGATGGCAGCCCCTGTCTGCACCCGTGCGGCAGCCTGGCCGGTGGTGGACAGACCCTGAATCTGACTGCGACAGGTGCAGTGGTGCTGTCCAGTGGAAATAGAGTGCCATCTTAACTTTTCTAGGGGCCACATTTTAAAAAAGAAAAAGGCAAAAAGATTTTTATGGATACATTGTATTTCAACCTATAATCAATATCAAAACTATTGAGATACTTTACATTCTGTTTATTTTATTTCTGTCTAACCCTTCACAGCCATTGGGCATATTATACTTCTCGTATTTTTTCAGTTAGTACTTAGACCCATTTCAGATGCTCAGTAGCCACATGTAGCTGGTGGTTCGGACAGTTCTAGAGCCCCAGGTCTTCACCTCCCAACCCCGACTTATTCTGAAAGAATAAGCTGAATTCCCTCAAACCATCCTCAATTAAGGAAACCTTATAAGAAACACTTAGGTAGATCAGAAATTCCAAACATGGTTCCCTCTGGCTGCTATCAGGGTAATTACAAAAGCTTTGTTTTTGCATACAAAGGGTACATCAGCACTATTATTGTTAATGTAGTCACATCTTGGTGATACAGAGTCTGAATATCTATATTAATGGGTTGTCAAATTCTGTGGATCCTTTAGTTGGCCATTCCTTCTGTCCTTTGCATTTCAGCCACGGGATGGCAAAGATCTCCAGAGGCATTAAGACCCAAACCAAAAAACTTTTCAACATCTCAGCATCTCTGATAAGAGTAATGTGGCCCCGAAGCTTAAAGACATTTCTGGATGACTGGTTCAGGGACTTTCAATGATGTTTATACTCTGTAGAGTTAGACAAAGCTACCAGAGGCACAAAAACACAGGTTGAGCCTAGTTTCTTGTCTTCTTAGGGTGCCTGCTAGCATGATTTAATTAATTAAATTTAATTTATGGAATTTTTTTTCCTTAAATAATCTACTTCATTCTTTTTGGTAATAGGGTATGAATCAGACTGAATGTCATCAGTTTATAACTGGTCATATCTTTTTGGAACGAGTTCAAGATTCTTTTGAAACTCTCTGGGAAGTGGTGACATCACTTAAAAGGGTTCGTAGAGCTTTAATTACTAGTTGATTACTACAATTGCAGACTGGGAAACCTGCCATATGATGGAGAGTGGTACTTGGGTGGCCTGGCCCAGTTTTCTTGAAGCAGGGACAGTTGTGAGCAGTGTAGCATTTGGGGAAGAAGATAGGCCTTAGGATCTTAGGTTTGGTATGCCCTCTCTTTGTTTTCTTGTCAGTAACGTGGGAGAATGAGCCCTGCTACCTGGGATTGTCATGAACTAATGAGAATTTAGGTGAAGCATCCAGCTTTGTGCCCAGCAGAGATTAGACAGTCTGTAAATTACAGCCATCATCATTACTAATGGAAACATTTGGCTTATTTTTTTGAGTTGGTTATACTTTTTTCCCCGACAAAACGTAACTAGTATCATTTATGGTTTATTTTTAAAGAAAAGTATTTTCTGGTTCTCAGGGTCATGATCTCACTATACAGCTGTGTTATTAGAAGCACAATAGTATGTTTCTCAGAAAAAGAATGAAATAAGTTACCAAAATAAATTAAGATGATATTAATTATTTAAGACTAGTGAGAAGTGTTGGATAAGAAGTAGAACTTTTTGGTGTCATGAGAGTAGAAAGATTGCTTAAAAATCCAAAAACATGTATATATTTTCACTGAAAAATGGTGTTAAAAGATATTATGATTTCTTTTTTTCTTTCTTTTTTGCTCTTTTTACTCTTCCCTCCCCCTTCCTTCCTTTCCTTCCTCCTTTCCTTTCCTTTCCTTTCCTTTCCTTTCCTTTCCTTTCCTTTCCTTTCCTTCTTTCTTTCCTTCCTTCCTTCCTTCCTTCCTTCCTTCCTTCCTTCTTGGAAGGAAATGGGTTTTGATTGGTGGGGGGGTCTTCTGTGTGAAACAGGGAGTTCTGTGACTATAAAAGTTTAGCTTCCAGATCAGGGTGATATGGGTGGATTATGACTGTGTGGATATTTTTATTTGAGAAGTACTATTAGTCTGACCTACCGAGGTCTGGATAATGGGTATAAAATTCAAATCTCCTTATCTTAATTTGCATGTGCTATTGAGCTGTGTTGCTTAACTCTTTGGAGTGGCTACCAAGGATCTTTCATAGAATGAAATGCATTTTAGAGTAAGAGTCAAAGAAATACAAGCACTGAGATGCAGTTGGACACTGCATCAGTTAAGATACTCTTATGTAAGCAGCAGATCCCAATTCTGTCCAAGTTTTGGTATAAAAAGGGAGTTTAGAACAGGGACACTGAGTAGATGGGAGGATGGGTAGTAGACTAAAGGAGGATGCTTGGTAATAGATTGGGAACAGGTAGTTCTTGGCAGCCAGCATTAGGATCCAGCATTTAGAGTGTGTTTTATCATTTATGATCTTGTGGCACTTTGCTCAAAATTGGGAGTTACAGTAAAGTGTCCAGTGGCTGCCCCTGGGATTCGCTGGGGTGCCTGGCTTTATAGTTCCACCATGACTGGAGAGTACATCTGGATGCTTAGGTTCCAAGGCAGTCAACCAGAGAATGTCCACTACAGGTGCAGTTTCCACTTAGGAGCCACTGCTGTTAACAACTGCTTCCACCTGTCTGAATTTTCCTGTGGCTCTTTCCTAGTGCTGATGCCCTAATTCATCTTGCCCCCTTTCATATGTTTAGAAGGTCTGTGGCATAGTCAGCTGCCATGTTGCGGGTGCTTTGGTGTTCCAAAACTTTGACCTTCTTGTGGCAGGCCACAGTCTCAGCAGCTGTAGAAATTTCTCTGCGGAATTTCTGTTGAACATTTCTCTGTGCTATTTCCCTTCCAGTTTTCCTGTTGTCTATCTCTCATATGCCAAAAAAAAGCAAGAAGAGAGACAAGAAAGAACAAGTGATACTGCAACTTAAGTCTACATCTGTAAAATTAAAACACAGCACAATTTGTAATTATCTTTACACGCTAAGCTTCTCTTGGCAATTAGTAATGTAGTTTTATCCCTCTTCGTATTTTCTGTAACACTCTTACACAGACACACACACACACACACAAAATGACATGATTATGAAACTCTCATTGAGGTGATTTTTTTTTTTCCTCCAGCAATGAAATCTGATCAGTGCCTTTGTAAGTCAGTGCCTATGGACGGTGTTGAGCATAATTGTGTGGTTGATGGAAACAGTGGCGAGGCTGGCATGGGGTTTCCCACACATCTCTTTGAGGTGCTGCAAAGATAACTGTGACATTTTAATATAGTGTCAATACACATTATGATTCAGAGAGCATTTTGTGTAATGCTAGGCACCTAATAGGAGGTCAATAAATTCATGTTCTGATTGATGCGGCACCTGTAGTGCATAATTATTCATCTTTCAAGACAGTGATTAGGACCTAGCTGGTAATAGAAATTGTGAAATACCATAATTTTGTTAGACTTGGTTCCTTCGGTTCTTTTGCCATTTTTGAACTCCTTCAGCCATAGCTGTGGGAATAAGACATTCTCAGAGTGAAGATATGAGGCAAAGGATCTGAGTAGAAGACACAGGTTCTGTCACAGTGTCAGGTCCAAATGGTCATATATTCTGAGGAAACCAGGCCAAACCCTAAAACACACTAGAAATTCCTGCATATGTCCCCCCAAATTCGTCAGTCACTTATAGAACTTGGCTCTGTTTTTGTAGGCTGTCATCTATTTATCTCCTCGTGATTTTCCTTAGATAACTCTTGTTCTAATTTTCAGACACGAGTATTTGAACCCACATCTCCAGAAATGGGGCCCTGCTAGTTTTAAGCTGAGGAAATGGAAGCTATTGTTGGAAAAGAGATGTTGGTTATTGGGAACCTGCCATCATGGGGGTAATTTTATTTTTTATTATTTATTTATTTTTAAAGATTTTATTTATTGGAGAATGAGAGTGCACGCACATGGGGGGGGAGCAGAGGGAGAGGGAGAATTTCAAGCAGACTCCCCACTGAGCATGGAGCCTGATGTGGGGCTCAATCTCATGACCTTGAGACCATGACCTGAGCCGATATCAAGAGTCAGATGTTTAAATCGACTGAGCCACCGAGGTGCCCCCATGGAGGTTATTTTAATCTCCTACCCACAAATGAGTCTGGTAACACTCTTTCAGTGGCTAATGATAGGAAACTGAACTTAACCAATAACCAATTCAAGAGAAATGCAATGTGTTGACTCATAACTTGAAGTTCTGGGGTAGCACTGGCTTCAGGCTCAATGGACTTCAGGGCTCAAATTAGAATTTAGTTTCCCTTTATGTCTTGGCTCTGCTTTCATTGCATTTGCTCTATGCTCACACTGTGTCTTTCTTTCCCATCACAGATGGCTGCCATGTTTTTTAGGAGGACTTTTTGGAAGTCCCAGCAGCCTTACTAGTTCCAGCTGGGTTGTACGTTCATTCATGGATGATTCACTATGGCCATGGTGAATGTCAAATCCTAAGTGGTTCAGGTCTGTGTTATACACTTTGTACCTGGAGTTTGGGGTTGTAGTCCCTTTCCAGCTACCTCCAAGTACGTTCCTAGTGGCATACTGGATATATGTTATCTTTTAAAATATAATCTAACACAGATGAAATAGTAGGACATAACAAAACATTGAAAGTCGCTATCTCTTGAGTGGTATTGTAGGTGATTTAAACTTTTTTGCTTTTACTCTTTGTGGTTTCTAAATTTTCATATGTGAGAGTAAAATTTTTACAAGTCGAAAAATTATCTTAAGTGTAACTACAACATAGGAGTAAAAAACTATTATTGCATTCTTTAAGAAAATAAGATTTTTTTCCTCCTACCTCTTTATTTGCATTTTTTAAAGAAAATCTTTCTTCCAGGTAAGTTAAATATTTACCTGTGCTGTATCATTTAAACATTATTTCTTCAATCCACTTGGACTGTATTGGGTGTGTGGTATAAGGGTAAGATCCTAATTTGATTTTCTTTTTCCAAACTAGCAAATTTGTGACCTAGGATGTGATCAATTCTGGAGAATGTTCCATGGGCACTAGAGAAGAATGTGTATTCCGTTGCTTTGGGATGGAATGTTCTGAATATGTCTGTGAAGTCCATTTGGTCCAGTGTGTCATTTAAAGTCTTTATTTCCTTGTTGATCTTTTGCTTAGATGATCTTATTCATTTAAAAACTCATTCTCCATTGATTTGGAAAGTTTACCATTTTATGCTTCAAAAGAAAAAAAAGATAATCCTGCCAAAGTTCCAGAAAAATTCTGTCATTGACCTTATGTCAGCCAACCTCACATGGCCAAAGGAGAGAGAAAGCAAAAGTGAAGATTTAGGAAAACAGGAAAGAGCCAGCTACGTTTCCCTGCTTAGAAAGTTGTATGGTTCCTTGGAAGGTAACACCACTTCCAAAAACCAAAAGTCTATAGTCATGTGACAGACCCATTGTCTCTTTCCCCAAATCCTTCCTACTCTAACACCTGTTAACGTAGGGAAAGGCAGTTGATTAAATATGGAAGCTATTTGTAAACACTGTGGAGTACCGTAAATAGCCCAGCTAAATTTGCATCTTGTCCCACGTGGCAAACTTCACAAATATATAGAACTCTGAGAAAAATATTCTTTATTGTCCAAGATGGCCCGTGTCTGTGCATAAAACAGACATTTATTAGAAGCACATTTTAATTGTTCATGTATTTATAGAGAACCCATTTTAATTTAGCCAAGAAGTGTTTATATTTCAAATGTTATTCTTATCATTTTGGAACAATTTTTGGTATGACCTTAAAAGGAAAATTTTAGTGTAATACAGATATGAAATCTTGTGAACGATTAAAAAGAAACCTTCCTAGCATTCTCCATAAGTGTGACCCCTGAAAGAGAAATTGCAATGAACATATGTTGGCGATACAATCGGAGAATTTTTAAAGGCTTGATGATCTTTCAGTTACTATGTTAAAATCATACATGGAACCATCCCTAAAGTTATTTCAATTTTAGAAGTTCCACTGAGGTCAATAGGACTCTTGCTTGGGAAGGACTGCATTTTTAAAGATAATATTAAATATTTTGTACTTACACAAGTCAAGAATACTGTGGATTTTTGCCAATAAAAGACTGTAGAGTTTCATTTCTAAGTTCTATTGCAGTACTCCTATTTCAGTCCACCACCATCCTGACTCCGTTTTCTTAAATTGCTTTTCATGCAAATATCAATGTTACTCTTTTTAAAAGACCAATTGCATTCAATGTCATGTCTCCCTCACTTTGTAGGGGATAAAATTTCCATGAATGGGCTAGAGTTTTCTCTCTTGAGGTGTGTGGACTGAATGAGGCCATCTGCATAGATATGTTTAGCATCTATATAGATGTTTTTAGAGTCTGTTTAATTAATAATCAAGACTCAGGCCTATTGATTAACAAATTAGTTTCTCTTTTAGTGAATTGTGTTTCCCACACTAAAAAGCAGAATTCCCCATGCCAAATCTCAGAATTCTTAGGAAATTGTGTACTTGAAGTCAGTTGTCATGTTTAGTTTGAGTCTCTATGATAAAATATCTAATACATGTCAGATGCTGGCTCTCCCTGGGAATTAGAAGTGGAGAGTCCATTTCACATCTCAGATAGGTATACTGGAGTGAGTTCATGATTATATTCCATTTGATTTTCTGGTTATGAACCTGCAGTTGAGCCCATGTTTGGGACTGGTAAATATTAGTTTATCAATATTCCATTCCTCTTGGCTTTTGTGCCCAGCTGTCCTGCCAGGTTATTGCCTCCATGTTGAATTTTCTCCTTGCTCTTCTATTTTGTCAGTGGGAACACATGAAGCACTTTGTATTCTGCTTATTCTTAGGTTTTTTTTTTTTTTTTTGTCATGAGGTGCTATGCACTTCTGAAAACAGGGTCAGTGTGTTATTAACTGAAGATTATTTGTCTGTTGTAGATACTCAGTAAAAAAAAAACAAACCCAAAAAACAAAACGAATGCCACAAAATGCATTATTATTTGGGTAAAAGCTAGTATATCTTATTCTAGTTAAAAATATTTAATATGCCTTATATGTATATGTGATATCTATGATATAGGTGACATATATCTTTGTATCTCTCTATGAATATTTGTTTGTTTTTCCCCTCACCAGCCAGAATTGTCAAAATTTCTGTAGCCCCAGTGCAGAACTCAGGACCTTTAAACAGTTGTTGCTAGATTCAGGCAGATGGATAGAAACCCAGCTGAGAGATGGGATAAAGCCTCATAACAAAGGGGCCCATTTCTGGGTGGAGAAGGGATGATGATGTGATCCCTTGATTAGAAAGATACCTTTCACTCTTGGGTTATGTCATGGGTAACTCTGTGTGTTAAAGCTATGTAGTACATGTAAAAAAGTCACATGGGAGTCATTGATCTGATTGAGTGGCTGATGGGGAGGAGCTGCCCCAGACTCAGGACTCTCAAATGGCCACCATCATCAAGGACCCTCGAGGGGTAAAGGGACTGCTCTTTCAGGAAATTCATAGAGGCAGTTCACCCAAAGAAGGAAGCTTGTTCTAGAATTTACACCTGACCCCAGCAGCAGCAAGCTTCTTTCCAAAATTATTATATTTGTGCATTTTACAGAATTGATATAAAGAACACATTTCTGTTAACATGGAACTTCAGCTAGTCACTTTCCTATAAACAAGCTGAGCTTTGTCATGCTAAGAAAAAACATGACATAATATAATAAAAAATAAGTAAAATAGTATAACTCTTAAAAAAGAAATATGATTAATTTCTAGTACAAAAATGACCATACCTCATTTATTTATATGTTAAACTCAATGAAAATCTGCATTGTTATTAAAATAATTATAGATTTTAACACTGTAAATGTTTATATATGTACATGAGTATAACATAATAGATTGTAGGGGACAGAAACAATGATTATTTTAATAGCTGGCACCAAAGTTCTTTTCAGTGAAGAAACCATTTTTGTTTAGGCATTATCCAGAGAAAAGTGAAGCCTCACAGGCAAGGTGTGTAAGAAAAATAGTCAATGGATATGTAAATGTATTTGTGTATGCAGTGAACAAATATGGTAGTCATAGAAGTGGATGAAAGAGAGAAGAGTGGACAGAGGAATGGGCAGAAATAAATGAACGAGACAAGACAACGTGGCACAAGGTTGGAGTCTACAAAGAGAGGTGGTCAGGGAGACATTCCCAGTGTTAGGCTGGCTGAGGGATATTTGAATATGAAAAAGTCTAATCATCAGACTTATGTGTGTAGCTGCATTTTAAAGTCATAAGTAAAGTCTATCACACATCCTGATGCATGGTTGGGCTTATCACAGTGTCTGAAATCCATGACTGGGCTGGCGCAGAGCTGAGAGGGCTGCAGCATGAGGTAAAGTCTCATCTGGGATGTGGAAGACATCTGGTGGACCCATTGTGACCTTGAGGCAAAAATCCCCTAGGGATTTTAAGAAAAATCTCTTGCACAGTACTGAGCTCTCTAGAGATCTGGGAAAACAAGGTGGTACCAATTTTATCTAAATCAGAAAGGAAAGAATGGGTGGAGAGGTGGATAGGTAGATATGAAGAAAGATGTCCTAAGCAGAAAGACATTGCTTGGTGAATTCAGAGTTCTACCACCTAGACTTTCCATCTCTACAGGACACTGGTATAATTCTGGCCAATATCACAAGAAAAAGAAGGAACTTGAGGGCAGTTTGGAAGGGACTTTTAGAGGCTTCTTGGTTCAGAGGAGGTCTCCATGGACCCACTCAAACAGCCAGTGTGTGTAAATGTGAAGTCCTCTTGGGATCCAAGCAGGAGTAACCGAATACTGCACATCTCTTGCTCTCTTCATTCCAAGGGGACAGTTCCCTTTAGGGTTCTATGAATTATCCACAGCTGCCGGTCCCCAGAGACAGAGACAGACAACAATACTTCATTTCTTTCCTCTCACTTAAAACATTCCTCTCCAGCCAATTTCCTCAGAAACACTTCTCTGCCTCTTTAGAGGGAACTGAGGATGCAGTTCACATCAATGAGTTGAATTAATTAATTTGATTGCTGTAAAATAAGGGTACTTGTTGATTCATTTTGGTGCTCTTGATATATATAGCTTCAAAACATTGGTTTCAATGGTCTTTCTCTTCTTTAGTTTCCTGTAGGCTTATCACCAAACATCACCAGAAGTCAGTGAGCTTAATTCAAATGCACGTGAGGAACATTCATGGGTGTCCATATGGAATTTTAATTATCCTACCTGGGAACAATTTATTCAAACTTTTTATTAATAGAGAAGATTTTTGGGGCTTACCTGGTGCTAAGGAGGGTTACTTCTTCACAAAAGAAATGTAAACAAGTACTTAGTTTCTCATTTGGTAATCTTTTTTTGGTCTTGCATGGACTGGTTGTTTTACCTGTGTTACTCTTATAATGGGCCTTTGTCGTATCCTGCTTATGTTCCCTGAGGCACCTCACATCCCTTTAGGATGCACAGTAGACACTGCATGAACCCGTGCTGAATTGCCTTCAGCCATGAAGGCAATGCTTTGATGACGTAATGCATATAATCTCCTAGCCAAGCTCTTGTGAGAATCTTGTGTTGAATCTTGATTATAAACTTTTTGAATCCATGGATGGTGTCATTTCCTTATCAGTTTTGAATTGCATGCATCTCCTGGGCGGATCCTTTGGTGGACTGATCACATAATGGAGAAATAGGTAGAATAGCATAGTTGCTAAGACTCCCTGGGTCATCAGATGGCTTGCTTGCTGCTTAGTAGCTGAATGACCTTGGAAATTTCTTGCTCCTCTGCACCTCAGTTTATTAGTTTATAAAATGGAAATAATAATAGTTCTTCCTGATAAGTCTGATAGAAGGATGAAATAATATATGCACAGCTCTGAGAATAGTACATCACGTAAATTCTATAATTAGCACATTAGCTATTATTGTTATTAGTAGCAAAAATCCTTAGTGTTTAATGTGGTGTAAGTTAGGGTATATCTCTTTCTTCTTCTTTTCATTCATGAAGTATATGCTTATTGTTTCTCTGGACAGTGACTTGCTGTGAAAACTAGAGATAGAAATTATGAATTTAGGGTTTTCCCTGAGTGACACTAGCTTTCCCCCAGCTCCTGGAAGCATCCACATGCCCAGGACCGGGGCTGTTCTTGTGTTAAAAGCAAAAAGGCCTAAACCTGTCCAGGAACTCCCCACCTGCGTCCATCATTCTTTGTCTAGCTGCAGCCCGAGTGGGCGCATTTATCCATTTTGATTAGAAGGTGAATCGATAGTCAAGCATACAGATTCCCTCAGGCTCAGTCCCAGAGCTGCCTTTGGCTTAAGGCAAAGGAAAATATTCTTTTTCTCTCTTTGTATCATTTCTTACTGCAATCAGACTTTGGATGGAGAGCCTTGGGGCTCTAATCCTGGGTGATAAATTAAGAGAGGATGCACATTCCTCTAACACCTGCATCCCCTTCCTGTCTTTAGATCTTTTGAGGACTCCAGATCCACTGTTTGTTTATGCCCCAGAAACGTTTTCAGGGAATGTGATTTAGTGTGGCTTCAGGGACTCTTGATAGTTATAATGATTTTGACCATGTGAAGAATTCTAACAGGAGACTCATGTGATGAGTCATTCAACAAAGTTTTATTGAGCACTTACAATATTCTAGGCCCCATACAGAGTGCTGGGGATGCAGCAAGGCCACTGCGTTCTTGGTACTTAGTTCCAATTGTGGCGAGACAGAGGTGCTGCATATTTCCATGGGCTGCTTCAGCTCTGATATCTGCCCTTTTCAGCTCTAATCTGCCTGGGAGACTGATCGGAATGGTTTACTTACATCAGGGACAAGCCAACTGTGGTCCATGGGCCAAATCTGGCTCGGCACCGACTTTTATATGGCCTATGAGCCAAGAATGACTTTTGTAGTTTTAGATGGATGAAAAAAAAAGTTCCAAAGAAGATTTTATGACATGTGAAAATGCTATGAAACTCAAATTTCAGTTTTCTGTAAATAAAGTCTCATTGGCACGCAGCCATACCTGTTGATGTACGCACACTTCTGGCTGCTTTCTACCCTACAGGAGCAGGCCCAAGGAGTTGCCAGAGAGACCCTATGGCTCGAAAAGCCTGAAACACTTACTGTCTGACCCTTTACGGAAAAAAAGTGCTGATCCCTGGCTTTTGTCCATAGACTCCCTGCCCTCTTGTTGTTGAACTTGGCAAATGGGGAGCTGCTGCTGGAAATCAGAGGAGGAGGAGGGACTTTGGGGCATCTCTTCTCTAGCTTTCTCTCTTTGGAGTCTTTGTGGGTTGGCTGAATGAGCTTCTGAAGGCCACAGCTCCTACCAGGTGGTCCTCGAAATACAAAACCCGTTCCTTCTCTGTGCTGCCGTCTGCCCCCTCCCTCGCCCCTCCAGGCCCAGGGGTAGTAATGTCCCTCACTGTTCCTAGGCCCTGGGGGCTGCATTGGCCTGTGATTTCCCCACACACTGCCTCCACTTCTGTACCTAACCCCTTCAGTAGGGGATGCTCCCACAGCTCAGTTTGCCTGTAATATCTATGTCTTGCTTGGACCCTAATGGAGAGAGCAATAATAAAGAATTCAGAGGTCTAGGTAAGTTTCGATGGTGAAAATAAAATATTAAGTAGAGAACAGAGTGAATGGTCAGGCCTCTTGTGGAGGTGAGGTCTGAATGCTAAGGAGAAGATAGAAAAAGATGTCGGGAAATGCCAGTTTGTGAAGAAGTAGCTGGTGTAACCTTCTTAAGACTGTTGAATTACAGAAAGGGCACCTGTAGGCTAGAGGACAGTGTGTGATCCAAGATGTAAGGGGCAAGTTGTGTGGTCTTGTAGGTGTGTGCTAATGGTTTTTATTATAAGTGCAATGGAAATATTTAAACAGGGATGGCACAATCTGATTTATGACTTTTTAAAAAAAATCACTCCAGCTCTTGTTTGGAGAAGGAATTGTTTGGTGGCCAGAGTGGCTTGACAGACACAGGTAACAGGGGGTAGTGATTGCAGCAACGGGCAGGTCCACACCCGGAAGGCCATGGCTGCTGTGGATGCTCTGGGGTCTCCTTCCAGAACTTGGGAGAAGTCACCATGGGCCGGGTAGTAAGGAAGGCTAGAGTTGGAGGCGGGACAGTGGTGATTGGAATGAGGTTTCCTTAAAGGTTTGGTATGTCCTTCTGGGTTTTCCATGGAGAGGACACTGTATTTATTTCTTCAGGTGATAATGTCTCATTTTCTGCATTTATAATTCCTTCTAAAGCTTTACAAGCCATAAGCGACCCTCTCTTCAGAGAGCGAAGAATAAAAGCTAGTTTGGGATATTTTTTTATATCTGGTTTCTGTGAGAGCAGAAGAGGAAAAAAATTTTGCATTAGCACAGGCCGTTTGTGATTGTGTTTTGATTGCACTGACTGGTTTGATTGCGTTCTCTGTACGTCTCTGAATTGTTCCTTTGGGTTTCTCGGTCAGAGAACTGTGGTTAATTTTTGTATTCTATTTTCAGAGTTTCAGCCACATTCATTTACAGCCCACGCCTTACAAGCCTGGTATTCATTCTCTCTGCCCTCCACCTCCCCACCTCTAAACACACACACACACACACACTCTCACACTCACTCACTCACTCTCTCACACTCTTAGGGCCATTGTAAAATTAGATCCTTGCTGGCATCTTGTGGTCATTCCCAACATCCTGGAGGAGGGAGATGTCCTCTAGTGGGATTGCATTGCACGGTGGCGGGAGTACTTTGTCGCTTCCCTTCCTGCCCCTCTTCCATGTAGTTTTGGTCAGGCCTGAGATGTTGCCCTTTTCTCAGCCGGCAGCTTCCTGCTACTTGGATGAACAGCGTGAGCCCAGAAGTGATCTTCTCAGACACCCTGGGCACTGTGACAAAACTCTTCCACTGTTTGCTTTTACCCACTTAGAATTTTCTTTTCTCCCAGCTTGCATGTTTTACTTAGTTTTGTGCGTTTCCTGTGGTCTGTGTGGTAAGTTCTCCTGGGAGGTGCTACACATAGTTTAAAGCAAAGCCATAAGCGTAGGTACAATTCATTCATTTATTTAGCACATACTTACTGGATGCGTACTGGGTAGCAGGCCCTGTGCCAGTGAGTGGAGAGTCTTTGTCTTCAAGGAGCACATGATACTGTGGGGGAGTTGGGCACCTAAGCCAATAATTATAATTCAATGTGGCAAGTGAAATAGAAAGATGATGGTTATTATAGAAGCCAGAATGTATAGTGCTTGACAGCCCAGATGCTGGAGCCACACAGCCTTGGTTCAAATCCCAGCTGCACCACTAATTATCTCTCTGATTCTAGGCAAATTACTTAAAGCCTCTGTACCTTATTTTCCTTATCAGGAAAAGGGAGATACTATAAGGGTTAAGAGAGCTGACATCACAGAGCAGAATAGCTGTAGCAGAACAGAAGAATGCCTGGCGTAGAGTAAATGCCTAAATAACCGTATTCTATTATTATTAATATCCCCTCATAATCCTCACAGGATTAAACTTTGAAAAGGAGGACGGAATTTAACATGGTTAAGTAGTTACCACTTCATGTGGAATCTGGAGAATTTTTCAGAGCAGTTAATAAGCCAATTTCTGGTTTGTGAGATCATTTTTAGTTACTAAAAATATGGGATTGAACCCTTAAAAACACTTTCAAAATATTTCCCTGCCTTGAATTCATGCTTCACGTTCAGACCCCTGAGTCTGGATTGCTGTGTTGCAAGAAGAAGAAATGAATCTTTCTGTTTACTAATAGAGCCAGTTGCACTGATACTAGGGAACATTTTTCATCATGTAATCCTGGACTTCGATGCCTACCTTTTAAAATTAGCTGTCTTCCTCCAGGCTTTCTAAGGAAACAGGTGACTGCAAAAACTGGATATATTGGTTTTAATTCCCATTTTTCAGCGTCACCCCTCCTAAGCAGCATATGCAGGGAGAGCCTTCAGAAATTCCTGCAAGTATGAAGTATAGAGAGCATAAGCATCTGGTGCCTAAACATCAGCGGCCTTTCCGCCAGCCAGTAATCCCAATCTTCCAAGGTTTTTCTGAAATCATTACACCAGCTAAGCTCTTATTGACACATCCTTTTCCTTGGCATCTTGAGGGATTGTATCTGAGGGATGCCATTGAATCCCCATTAACTAGCACATATTAGCTGCTCAATCATTGCTGAATAAACAGATGAATAACTGATTTTAGCGTTTGGGTCTATCATAAAGTATGTTTATCACCTACCCACATAGAGAACTTTCTATTTCCTTCCTTTTTCTGCATCTTATTCGTAGACAAGAAATTACCGTATTTTATGCCTCTGGTGGGACTGCCAAATACAGTTATGCAGTTTTAGTATCGCATAGAAGTATCCAGACAGGAAGACAGGTCAGCACTGAAATTCAGCCCATACTCTACTCACCTGGTCATGTGCCTTTGCAAGGGGTTCTTTTTTTTTTTTTTTTTTTTAAGATTTTATTTATTTGAGAGAGAATGAGAGAGAGAGCACATGAAATGGGGGGAGGGTCAGAGGGAGAAGCAGACTCTCTGCTGAGCAGGGAGCCCGATGCGGGACTTGATCCAGGGACTCCAGGTTCATGACCTGAGCTGAAGGCAGTCGCTTAACCAACTGAGCCACCCAGGAGCCCTTTGCAAGGGGTTCTATCTAACCCACGGTAGGGGTGTCTTTTCTCCACCTTGGCATGACAGTACTGTCCACTGGCCAGTCCAGGTGTCCGTGGGGTGGGGGGCTTTTCTCTCCCATGGACAGGCACCATGTAATGACTCTTTAGCACGGAGGTGACATCTTTATCTAATGTTTGTACAGGAACCATGCAGCCTCATAGTGGCCATGGCAGTAAATTCAGTATTCCGTCACCGTGTTGCATGATTACCAAAAGCAGAGAGGGGTTAGGAAGAGTAAATAAGTGCCTTGTTTCATTAAGCCTGATGCCCAAAGTGCAGATCCATCATAGTAGGATCCTGTTCTGTCACCCAAATCTGTGATGTACTCTGCACTTCAGAGCAGTTTGCTACTATTTTCAGATGGTTTCATCGTCATATGGATAACTGATTACAGTCTTTTCCTCTCTACTAGAGTATTCACTTGAGAAGCGTGCTTCTCAAGAACTGTGCTTCTTTCTTGGCTAGTGGTAGGATTTTAGATATACTTTTTAGTTTCCCCCAAAAAGGATGGATTATAGGAATCAAGTGGGTAACTTTAATGAAAGAAGGAGGCTGGTGTGATGGAGAGAGGACGTGTTGGAGATGAGGACAGACAGGTGAGTCCTGACTCCTGAGGGGAGCAGTCACCAACCCCGTCTCCTGGGGGACTTCTGGGCATTCCAGTGCTTTCAAAGAAGGTAAATTTTGGTGTGAAAGGTAATGAATTTTTAAATGTTGGCTCAAATTCATTCATTCTTTCCTCCCTCCCTCCCTCCCTCCCTCCCTCCCTCCCTCCCTCCCTCCCTCCCTCCCTTCCTTCCTTCCTTCCTTCCTTCCTTCCTTCCTTCCTTCCTTCCTTCCTTCCTTCCTTCCTTCCTTCCTTCACCAGAGTGGGTGGGGAGAGGGAGAATCTTAAGCAGGCTCCATCCTCATGGATGCTTAACTGACTGAGCCACCCAGGCACCCCTCAAATTCTTTAAAAATATCATGGAATTTAAGAAACAAAACAGATGAACATGGGTAAAGAGGAAAAAAGAGAGGAAGGCAAACCATAAGAGACTCTTAACTATAGAGAACAAACAGAGGGGTAGGTGGGGGATGGGCAGATGGGTGATAGGGCTTAGGGAGGGCACTTGTGATGAACGCTGGGTGTTGTATGTAAGTGATGAATCACTAAATTCTCCTGAAACTAATATTACACTGTATGTTAACTAACCAGAATTTAAATAAAAAATTGAAACACTAAAAAAATGAAATAAAACAATACGGGACAGATTGCTTCCACAGTGGGATTCAGCCCTTTTGCTGAGCTTGTGACTTCTAAATTAGTTGGGGTGCGTACAGAGCAGAGGCCTGGATAGTCCTGTTCTGCCCTGTCCTGTTCCCAGGGGGCCATCTATGACAGACAGTCATGGTGTTGGGAGGTTGGGAAGCATGCGGCTAAGGATTAATAGTAGGGGGCTTACCCATGAGGCTGTGTGTGATGGGAGCGGGGGCAGGGATGCCTGCTCACGGAACAGAGGGCCAGCATCTCTTCCCGGAGCCTGGCCCTGGCCCTATGCTGTACATTGCCACATCCTGCACAGTTGGCTAAGAGCTGATCATACCCAAGCCCTGTGGAGGAGGAGGCCCGGAGACCTATTCGGGTTCTCCAGGAGACTAGGAATAGTAGGGGATATATAGATACATATGTATATGTACAGATATTTTTATATTTATACAACATTTATAAATACATGTATTTATAAGTATAAAATATATGCATATAAATGTATATATGCACACATGCATATGTGATTTATTTTAAGGAATTGGCTTATAGAGTTGCAGGCCTGGCAAGTCTGAAGTCTGTAGGGCAGACCAGCAGGTTGGAAAATCAAACAGGTTGGAAATTTAGGCAGGTTTTCTGTTATGGTTTTTTTTTTTTTCCTTCCAAGTTTTTATTTAAATTCCAGTTAGTTAAGATACAGTGTAATATTAGTTTCATGTGTAGGATTTAGTGATTCATCACTTACATACAATGCCTGGTGCTCGTCACAGCAAGTGCCCTTCTTAACCCCCATTGCTCATTCAACTCCCCCCTCCCACCCCCCTACACGGCCGGCCCAACACCGCTCCAGCAACCCTTAGTTTTTTCTCTATTGTTAAGAGTTGGTTTTATGGTTTACCTCTCTCTTTTTACCCCCTATGTTCATGTGTTTTTTTCTTAAGTTCTGCATGTGAGAGAAATCGTCTGGTATTTGTCTTTCTCTGACTGACTTATTTCCTTAGCATAATACTCTCTAGCTCCATCCCCTGTGTTATGGTTTTGAGGCAGAATTTCATCTCTCAGAAGTCTGTTTATGCTCTTAACACTTTCCATTGTTTGGATGAGGCCTACCCATATTATCTAGGCTAATTTCCTTTACAATCAACTGATGGGAGAAGTTAACCACATCTCCCTTCACGGCAATACCTGGACTGGCATGTGATTAATGGTACTGTAGCCTAGCCAAGCTGACACATAAAACTGACCATCATATCCCAGTTTGTTATCATGATGTTGGAAAATGGAAAGCATGAGGTTAGGTGAGGGTGGGAGTCCAGTACAACACTTAGCACAGGGCCCCACATGCTCTGTCAACATTGCATTTGAATGCAATTATTTAATTCTGACCTCAGCCAGAGGAGCAACTATCTTTGCAGTGAATAAAGTTTAAAGCTTCCAGGCCTCTGGCTTGCATAGGATCCTTCCAAAGTGCTGTACCTAATTTTGTGCTGATAACATTGAATTCTTTTTTTTTTTTTTGGTCATCCCTCCTTATAGAAGTTCTAGACCCTTCAGTATCTGATCTGCCTCTTTGAGCTCTACCACTATTTCTGTGTGCCCTCCAGCTGGTCTTTCTGTGTCTTTGAGCCTCAGTTTCTCCATTTGTGAGTTGGGAAGACAATGCTAACAATATTCTGGGGTTCTTCCAAGGATAAGAGAAGAGGCTGTGCAATTATGAACATAGAAAAAAATCTAAATGCTTCTTTCTAGTTTCTGCTTCTCAGAAGTGTTCTAATATTAGGTATTTTGTTAGCTAAAAAGTAGCACCAAATTCTTGTACTCAATAAAATAGGTAATTTAAAGTATGAGAATGTACAATTCCCCACTCACAAGTGACATAAAAAGCTATTTTTATTTTGAATAACTAGCTTTCCAGATGCTTCACATTGGAAACGTAGGCATCATGGAGCCAGGGGTATGGTATCTGGGGCCCTCATTAGGTATTGCCTGGAGCCTGGCACTGTGCTGAGAGTCTCACACACATGATTATTCATCCTGCTTCTCATGGCAGTGGTGAGGTAACTGTCATCATCCCCGTTTTACAGATGGGGGGACTGAAGCACAGAGAGGCTAAATTCAACTTACCCGAGGTCACATAAGCAGCAAAGCCTGAGATTAAAACCTTATGGTGTGCTGTTCTGTTAGCTTGAGATCTAGAGGTAGAAGGATAACTAAGAGGAGCTTCCCAGAGTGGTGAGGAAAGCATTTGCTTATGGCAGCCATTTAACCCAGTAGAATCAGGTCCTGGGCACCTGCTTGAAGAACGAAATCCTCTGCTTCCTCTCCGGGAGTCACCTCAGGGCTGTTTGGGATGGTTATGCAGAGGGTGCACTGCCCAAGGCTCCTGAACCTGGACAAGCAGAGGCTGAAATCTCACCTGTGCTTCACTATAAATAGAGGCCCCCTGTAGAGGTGCATTGGCCCAGAGAGGAACCTTTTTCTCACTCACACAGTTTATTTTGTAGAGCGGCCTCTGTCTGGCCAGTCTTGCAAATTCTTCCCATTCTTCGACAATTCCCCATTCTCACCATTAACATGCTCTCCCTGTTCCTTTCTAAACATTTCAGTCGTCCCAATTTTATGGGCCATCTCCTTTGTGCAAATCCTCCTGACATCCTGGTTTACTGTGCTGTGGTCTTAATTCCCTCTCTGCGATACTTCATTCATTCATTCATCAGCACACATCTATTAAACATTTGCTGTGTGCCCCCATACTGTTCTAGGTGTTGGAATTAGCATAAGGATAAGCTCAGAGGTGAGTGAGAAAGTCTTAGTCATCAAGAAGTTAAGATTTGGGGCACCTGGGTGGCTCAGTTAAGCATCTGAACTGTGAAGTCTGAACTGACTTCAGTTCAGGTCATGATCTCAGCATCCTGGGGTGCTGGGATCAAGCTCGCATCAGGCTCCACCCTCAGCGGGGAGTCGGCTTGTCCCTCTCCCTTTCCCTTTGCCCCTCCCCCACTTGTGCTCTCTCTGTCTCTCTCAAATAAATAAATACAATCTTTAAAAAAAGTTCAGATTCATAGAGGGAAAATGATTATCAAAAAAATAATCATAACAATCATAAAGTTGTGTTGCGTGTTCACTGTGTGCTGGGTATGTTCTAAGTGCTTTGCTTGCATTCATTCGTTTGAACCTTCCAGTAATGCCACGCATGTTGGTATGACTAATGTTCCCATTTCATATTAGATGGAACCATGGGATTGCTGTCATGATTGAGGTAGGTCAAAACAGGTGTAGACTAGCAGTTTAATATGGTTGAGCCTAAGAAAGGTGGACCCTATGTATAGTTACATGCCCAAAGCCATTCACATAGTGGTGGAGTGAAGCTCTGAACCCAGGTGGTCTGGCTCTGAGCCCACAGCCCTAACTCCATGCTGTACTGAGCTGCCTGATAATTGGAGTGTTAGTGCTCAGAGGAGGGGGTAGTGGTGCACTTTGCCTGGAGGAGTCAGGGAGGGCTTTTCCAACGTGGCACCTGTACCCTTTTTTACCATTCCTTGACTTTGTGGACTGTTTTTACCCTATATTCTCAGGGTAAAATATATATTCTCTATATTTGCCCTTATATTTAAGGGCAAAACCTCGTTATTTACTCTCATCTCCTATGTCACAGCTCCTGGCCCAGAGCCTAGCTCTTAGGAAGGACTCTGTAAAAAATTTTTGTTTGATTAGTACTTTTACTGTCAGTGTGTCTAAGTTTTCTAGAGAGAAGAATGTGGAAAAAAAGAGTACAGAGTTGAAGATAAGAATTTAGGGTTTAGGGCACCTGGGTGGCTCAGTTGGTTAAGCATCTGCCTTCGGCTTGGGTCATGATTCCAGGGTCCTGGGATTGAGCCCCATGTCGGGCTCCCTGCTCGGTGGAGAGCCTGCTTCTCCCTCTTCCTCTGCCCCTCCCCACTGCTTGTGCTCTCCTGCCCTGTCAAATAAATAAATAAAATCTAAAAAAAAGAAAAAAAAGAATTCAGGGTTTAGGAGGAGGGAGAGAAGAAATTCAAGAAGTAACTAAAATATTAGGGAAACTGAAAGTTTCTCTGAATAATAATAAATTTAATAATAATTTAAAAATAATAAATAATATAATAATCTAAATGTTCCTAGATAGGCAAAAATTAGATGTTTAGAATATAAAAGAATAAGTGAATTTGATTTTTATTTGATTTTTATTATTTTTTTTAAAGATTTTATTCATTTGAGAGAGAGAGTGAGAGCATAAGCAGGGGGCGGGGAGAGGGAGAAGCAGACTCCCCACTAAGCAGGGAGCCCAATGCAGGGCTCGATCCCAGGACCCTGGGATCATGACCTGAGCCGAAGGCGGATGCTTCACTGACTGAGCTACCCAGGCGCCCCTGAATTTGATTTTTAAAGGAGTAAAATTTTTACATTACAGCTTCACATTTTCTAATTCTTCTATGTGTTCTAACTCAACCTTGCTGCATCACTGTATCCTTAATGCTTGGTGCCTTTATGATGCAAGGGTCATTTAGGAGGAAATCTCAAAAGGTGCTTGGTGTCTAAGTGTATAATTTCATGTTAGAGCTGAGAAAATAGAGTTGTTGTTTTTTTTTTTTAAGAGATCTGGGTAGAGATTAGAATAGGGAATCAAGATTTAAACTCATTTCCATAGTTTCTTTAAGCAATTGTGGCAGCATCCCCTTTATTCGTCCTTAATGTTTTCCCCAAGGAGAACATTTTTGTATGCATATAATGGTGAATCCATTGATGATATATACATATGCTCATTATAACATAATCTAAATCTGCTAATTATGGAGTAGTTTGTGTCAGCAACAGGATTTTATACTTCTGCCTTCTAGTGTGTTCCTACTTTTCTTGCCAACCATGGACACACAAAGGAATGACCGAAACTTCCTGTAAAATTTATGAGAAGGTCTTATTGTTATGATAAAAGATTCACCCACCCTCTGGTAGATTTTAAATTTACTCAAATTAGGTTAAATCACAATAGACAACTAAAAAGCACATTGTTACTCTTTTTGAATTCAATTCCAAGCAAATCCCTGAGGCTTATAAAGTCCCTACTGACCATTTGTAGTATCCAGACTATCCCACTAAGTGGTCAAAATGCCAGCAGATATGTGGTTCTCCAGTGAGGGGAATGGGGACATTTTTGGTTGTCACAGCTGCAAGCATGGAGATTGCTAATGGAATCTACTGGGTAGGGCCCAGGGATGTGGCTACACATCATACAATGGGCAGGACAGTCTCCCACAACAAAGACTTAGTCAGCCCAAATGTCAATATGGCAAGGTTGTAAAACCCTGTCCTGGATCATTATATAGAAAACTGTCTGATATTAGATGCATATATATCAGGACCTTAACATTTAATGGATGGAAGAATATGTAGAAAAAGTCTAGCTTGTTTATGCAAGTGGTAGATTACTTGCTTTTGATAATTGTATGCTAATGCACAAAATGGTTGTTTCATTTTCAAAAAATGACTTAAAAATAAAACTCATCTGTTCAAAAGTGTATTAGCCCTTTTGCCCCATTTGTTTTTTATCTGGAGTTTGCATTCTCTTCTTAGAACTTTATTCTTAGAAGTCATGAAGAAGCGGTGAAGTAGACTAAGAAGTTTTAAAGTATACATATTTTCCTGAGTCAGTACATTTGTTTTAATATTTAAAGTCTTCATAAAATTCTGAGGAGCCTTTCTGAACAATGCAATCTGTTCTGGACAAGAGACATCTAGGAACCATTTCTACCTCTGGTTTAAACCTCTTTCTTACGTTTCTTCTCAGACTGCACTGTCTTGTCCGCCAGCATGAGCTTTCTGACACATCTCCATCAGCACTGGAGTTCTCTTGTTCTCTAAACACCGAGAGATTTGTTCACTGAAAGCATCTTCTTCTGCTACTAGGTAATGCGTATTATCTACAGCGTTCTGACACACGGACTTCCTTGCTTTTGCTTTCTGACTCGTAACCGGGAAATCCTCTGGACACATCCCACTGCAGCTCTCTTCAGAGCTCCGCCTTACTTTGTTTCTATTTGAAATTCTCCCAAGGCTTGGGTCCAGATGAATGAGTCCACGAAGCCTCCCTTACTGCTCTGTACCTCCTAGGCATCTCTGGTGACCTTGTCCTTCACAGCTCTTGGCCCTGCTAAGTGAGTTTGGCACCTGCAGAGTAGCATCTGGTCAGTATGATAAGCTACAGCATTGCCTGTCAGGCCATCCTTCACCTTCACATTGTTTTTTGTTTGTTTGTTTGTTTGTTTGTTTTGGGGGGTAGTTGTTGAAACTGGAGTAACCACCACATCCTCTTTTAGCAGGCATCTGACCAGGTCTCTCTCTGCTGGTAATGCGCTTATCTAGCCATTCTCTTGTATGTGTGTATGTTCCAGTTATTCCTACCTTGGGCACCAAGAATATGCAAGTGTAGAGTCTTCAGTACCTTCTCATCTTGGCCTCTGTTCCAGTTAACAACGCTTAGAGGAGGAGGCCTTTATCATGGACTTTCCAGAGTCTCTCCTGCTGAACAGAGACCCCTGACTTGGCACAGCCTTTGCTGTGACATTTTAAAAACACTTGATGTTTATTGTTTCTTCAGAATTCACAAGGGATAAATGTTTGTTCTAGATAAAGGCTGGAAGATATTTATATAAAGATTGGAAGTAACATAAGTAATTAGAAACGACTTATGATTTTTTTACCATTTACTGTTAAAAGTTTAGACACAGTGTTCTCTATATATATCTGAGCATAAATGGACATGGATTTTTTTTAAATCAAAACAAAGATAGTACTGTTATTTAGCCCATTTTACTCAAAGATCTAACATCATTTACCCATATCCTATGTAGTTTGAGTAGCATTTTTAATGACCGCATAGTATTTTAACAGATATTGAAACAGTATTTTAGCAGATAACTGGAACATAACATACATGCACATATATACAAGTGTAGGCACATATCTGTTTCTTTATCAATTGCTTTTGATCTGAGTTTATATTGGTTTATATTTGTTTTATCTTTTTCAGTGTGATAAGTCCCAGCATATCTGTTCACATCTGGTTGCTTATTTCAGAAGGTAAAGTCCTATGCATGCAATCGATTCATTAAAAGGTTGTGAATGTTGTCTTAGATTGCACAATATCTTCCTTTTTATGGCTGCATAATATTCTGTTGTATCACATCTTCGTAATCCATTTGTCTATGGATGGACACTTAGGTTGCTTCTGTATCTTGACTATTGTAAATAATGCTGCAATAAATGTAGGGGTGCAAAACTTGTCAAATCACTATGTTGTACACCTGAAACTAAGGTAACATTGTGTGTCAGCTATACTCAAAGAAAATTAAAATACAAGAGACTTTGTGATCAATGACTGCTCTTACTACATGGATATAAATAATAAAGCTATGTTTTTTGAAACTAAAAATAAGGCAGAATGTTTTTAAGGTTTTTGATACATGTTGCCAAATAACCTCCAGAAAAATATTTGCCACTTACTTCATTGTCTTATTCTGAGTTGGCCATAACTTTCACCATTCATCCTTGATTTTTTATCTTTCTTCCAATGGCAAGTTTTCTGCTCTTTCATCATCAGTGACCCTGTATTGCAGAAATATCTGCTATTCCAATTTTTTAAAAAGTGTTCTAACAAGGAACAAAACCTGGATTTGATTAGATGTGATCCTGTGATTTCTGTTACTGGATTTATCAGCAATGAGGGATTCCATCATTCCTTTCCTGACATTGGATTGTCTTTGCCTTTATAGCCCTTTGAACTTTTGTGGGTGCTCCCAGTTCAGGGGGAGTGGGCCTCCTGTGTGAGAAGGGAGGCTCCAGAGATGGCCTTGGGCTTGTGGCCTGGAGGATGAGCCAGGCATATCAGCCTTACATAGTCAAGGATGTGTTTTACGGCTCTTAGCCCACAGTTTCAGTAATGGTGTGTGGGCCGTGTTCTCTGTCTGAGGAGTGCTGTGGTCTCCAGTGCTTTGGATAGGAAGGATGAGTTGATTTCAAGTAGGCTTTCTTATGCTTGGGACTCTGCTATGCTGTTTCTCCCTGGGACCTCAAACTTGAGAGATGCTGGTGAGACATTTCAGCATTTCCTGGAATACTGGTTACAATGTACTGCTGTCTCAGGTCAGGGAGGTGTCGTCAGATTTCTGTATCTTTGTTTAGCTCAAATGCAATCATTTGTGGCAACTGTGCCTTCTAGTTTATCAGAGATTTGGAACCATTGCCTGGTTTCAGTGTTGATGATGTATTATATTATTCATTATTGATGTACTCATTTTTATCACTGTATAGGAGATTGATTTTAAAAGCCTGCACTTATGGCATGGTACACTTCAGTACACTTGCATGGAGCTTTCTTTTTTTTTTTTTAAGATTTTATTTATTTATTTGTCAGAGAGAGAGCACAAGCAGGGAGAACAGCAGACAGAGGGAGAGGCAGGCTTCCCATTGAGCAAGGAGCCCAATGCGGGACTCGATCCCAGAACCCTGGGATCATGACCTGAGCCGAAGGCAGCCGCTCAACCGACTGAGCCACCCAGATGTCCTGCATGAAGCTTTCTAAGGAGAAAAAAAGAAAACGACAAACTTAATGTACAGTCCTAAACATGTGTTGGATAACAAAAAAAAAGCCTTAAAAATGTGTTTTTAATTTTGAGCATTAACTGATGTGCAGCTAATTTAAAACTGTAGCATACCTGAACAGAGGCATCGATGTATTATCAACAATGAATGTGGCATCATTCTGATGCATACCGATATTATCCGAAAAATTTTATTTTAGCCACTCTAATTATTTCAGTCACTGAGCCTGGAGATAATTTTCTGAAAACTAGATTAAATATCACACGATTCACCATTTTAAAAGTATGGAAAGAATCGTATTTTTAAGACACCATTTTGAGAGCTTTCTGTATACTAGACCCTGTGGGGTAGTGCATTTTAGGCAAAATTCACAGTAGAAATTTGGTGTCCAAAATCTAAATACACACAAAGCTTTCAATAGTTTTCTACATCTCCATAAATCTATGAAAATTATATACATGGGAAATCTTGTGAGTGTATGTAAAGAACTTCTAGATATGTTCCTTCACAGTAGAAAAAGATGTAATTTGAAGCCTTAGGATGTGTCAAATACAGGAGGCCAAAGTCACTATGATTTAATGAAAAACAAATTTGAGTGTTTTCAACAACTCCAAACTATATAGGGCTGTGGGAGTTATCAAACAAAGCATTATCTGAGAAGAGTCTTTGTAGATAGGAGGGAAAACAGCTCGATGTTGACAGTGAATGCCAAGTTTTAACAGTTAGCTTTACTAAAGCCATTTATTCGCAGCAATTCTCAGTGGGGTTGATCACACTTCTAATAATACTTGTGAATCTGTGTTGCAGAGCTACTCTAAACATGAGAAAATCATTCACAAAGTACTCATTTTAACTCATAAGCTTTAAGCGATTTAATAATGGATTGATGGCTTCATTTAAAAAAAATTGAAAAGTAGGTATTTTGATTGAAATATAACCAGCGGCAGTTTCAAGTTTTCTTAAGGTAGTAATCTGATATAATTGTGTCATCCTCAGTGTGATAGTGTGGAAATTGCAGATTGAATACAGCCCTGCTTCTCTGTGTTCAATGAATATATTGCTGTTAAGCTATATGTAAATCACATTTAAAAATCAATTGCATCATTTTAGATACATTAGAGGATCTGTGTGTGAAAGAATCCATTTGGGGGAGATTTTATAGACTGATGTGTCATCTCCTAGTTTATAGTATTTAAATATGGATTTTCTTAGACTTGTTTAAAGTGTGCATTGTAGTTAATCATTTTGACACCCTGACTTGTCTTGGCCTCGTGGTTATTGCACATTTCTGGAGAGGAGAGGCTGTAGAGGTAAAACTGGATCTGGAGCTGACAGCTAAGAGAGGGAACAGATTCCTGCAGGTGTATTTTATTTTTGTTTGATTTTTTTTTCAAGCTTAAGTAGAGATAATTTTAAAAATTATGCTGTTCTCCAAGACTCATGATGAATGACAGATCTTTCTGCCTCTCCTCTTATCTCAGTTCCCGCTCCTTAGCCTCAACCAGTCCATCTTTTAGAGGTATTTCTCCCGAGTTTTACCTCTGTGTTTCCAAAAAGCAAGGTTATACAGCCGATTCTTGATTTGTTTTCCAGTTTTCGATACTATCTATTGACGTTCTCCCTTGGGAAATAGGGACGACTTTGCTCTTTCTCTAACCCCCAATAAATGGGACACCTCCCCTATCCTAGGTGTATTATAATGTTTTTAAGAACCAATCTCTAGTTCCATAATATTTGATTATGTAAGTGTCATAGAATATTCTTTTTCATCCAAGGTGCCATGTAACAAAAGGGAAATTTCTAATTGAGTTGTAAGACTGAACTGAATGGCTGAGGACTGCTTGTACAGTGGTCATGAAGGAGAGTTTGCTGGGTTGGAAATACTGCTGAGAGAAATTCGAGATCAATTATATGGAAAGACAGACTCAGAGTTGAGTGGGGCAGCGACTGCAGAGGAGTATCCTGGGAACATATGTGGACCCTGGAGGGAGGACTGGCCCGGAGCCATTGTTATTCCTGTTCAAGATGACCATGCGTGTGTGTGCGTGTGTGTGTTGTAAGACAGGGTGACAGTGTAGAGGAGTGTGGAGTGGTGGAGGTGGTCTGGGGGACTGAGTTGTTTTTTGACTTCCAGCCATTCCTCTATTCTCTGCTTTACCTGCATCTTTCACGGGCAACCGTTGCCCCTCAATCCTGGGTCCTTTGGGGGCCGGCTGTACACATTCTAAGACAGTGTTAACTCCCTGCTGACACTTCTGGGGCTAATTTCATCTGCTCTCCAGTTCTCAAGATTTACCTGTTGTTGTTTTTTCTCCTCTTCTTTCTCTTTTTGCATTAAATTTTTTTTCCTACTGTTATGATTCATGTGGTTTTGACTCAGAGTGGTGGTAAATGTATGTATTCAATGTATAGCGTTTAGCTGGTATCTCAAAAATTCATTTGAATATAAAGGTATTTGAAGGCAGTGTCTATCCATAGGATAAGGAGGCAAATAATTATTGATCTCTTTTGCAGAAACAGAGCTATTTGAATATTTGTGTTTTTCTTTTTTTATGCTCCTAAACTTGAGTCAGCTGTTTCATCCTTCTTGGAGGTAGAAGGGAGGTGAAATGATCATATTCAGAGTTCCTCAAGAGGTGCTTTCCTGAATAGCAACCACCATGGAGTCATACCACATATTCTACTTGCACAAACTCAACAATTCAAAAGAAAAACGGCTTACAGAAGATTTCCCTTTGCCCCATGGAGTTCCATGTACTGCCTCCCTCAAAGATTAAAAAAAAAAAAAAATACAAAGAAAATTTAAGAGAATCAGTTCTTGGCTTGTGCGCTTTCAAGGACACAAGGGTGGAAATTTAAAGATGAATTAAGAGATTTTTAAAGGGTCACTTTTTCTATATTTAAGTTTTACCTTAAAATCTGATTTTTTAAATAAAGTTTTTTATTTATTTGACAGAGAGTGTGGGTGCACAAGCAGGGGAAGGGGCAGAGGCAGAGGGAGACGCAGACTCCCCGTTGAGCAGGGAGCCCGATGCGGAGCTCGATCCCAGGACCCTGGGATCATGACCTGAGCCGAAGGCAGACGCTTAACTGACTGAGCCACCCAGGTGCCCTTAAAATCTGACTTTAGACCCTAACTCTGTATCACATGCGAAGCCATTATAATCATTTTACTCCACTCTACAGAACCAAAATACTAAATGTATTCTTATTCCTGTGGCTGTATGATGTCATGAAAAAAGTTGAATCTTATAATTCATACAACCTTGGGTTCAAGCTCTAGCTATGCCACAGTGGACATATTATTTAATTTTCCTTAATCTTTAGTCTTTTTGCCTCCAGAGTGATTACAGTTATAAGCTCCTTAATAGGTTTAAGAGTTAAGGCTAGGCAATATTTTAAGCACTGTGAAGTGCTATGTATACAGTAGATGCTTAAAAGATTAATATGTTGGCCCCACAGCTGAAAGTTCATTTATTATTTTTCATGGATCAGGTATCTCATTATTTTCAAGATTTTTATGCAGGCCCAAGAATATTCACATTTATTGAACCCATAATACCTCACGTCATTCTAATAAGTTCTTTATATGTATTGACTCATTTAAGTCTTAGAACCACTGTGAGTTCTCAAGCTACAATTGCCATTCTTATTTTATACATAAGTAAACCTAGGCCCAGAGAGGTTAAATAACTTATCTAAGGTGGCAAAACTGCTAAGTGGTAGAGCTGGGATACTTGAACCGAGGATCATAGTAGAATTTCCCAGCCTGATTTAGGAGAAGAGATGAACTCTACCTTTTTCTTATTCTTTGACCCTCTGGAAAATTCCTGTATGTTTCTCATTTTAATGGGAAAATCATAGGAAAGTTCTTTTGGGTAGTACATGAAATAGTATATATAGGTTACATTTTTTTGAGTTATAAATTAAGGAAACCAAACTCAAAACTAGTTTGGGGAAAAAGGGGAATTTGTTGGGATTCAAAGAATGATTGACTCACCTTTGGAAAGGGCGCATATGCAAGCTAGGCTCAGGAATAGCTGGCATCAGGGAATTGAATCCCACCAGGGTTTTCTTCATGTTCCATTCATGCCTTGCTGTGCATGTTGACTCTTGCCTTTCTCACTATGGACAGGCTTTCTATTCAGTGCAAAAACTTTGCTGCTGATGACCCAAGTTTAACATTTAATATAACTGCAGCCATGTGAGAGGGCAAACTTTCCTTCTCAGATGTGGTTTAACGAAGCCCAGCAAGGGACTGAGTCGGGGCCTCATACTCAGAACAGCTAACTGTAGGCTAAGAGTAAAGTCATAGACAATGAGGCTTCTCATGAGGCAGTCCTGTAGACTTGGGGTCATGGAAGGTGAGGGCAGGTAAATCAGATAGGAATACTTTTGGCTGCAAGTAACAAAGCAGTGTAAACCAGTGGTGTGGCTTAATACTTATTTACTATTACAACAAGAAATCTGGAGTTAGAGTTGAACCTTTATTTCGATGACATCATTAAGAACCTTGTAGCATTCTCTCTTTTTCACTCTGTATTCCCTATATAGGATTTTCACAGTCCTGCTTGTCATCTCTTCATTATATGGCTGCCAGAGGTCCAAATACCTTATGCCCATTCAAGGTGAGAATAGAAAAGGTTACATGGTAGCAAACTTTATTCTTCTTTCATTATGTTTTATCTACTTTTTTCAGAAGCCCACACCAGACTTCCCTTTATGACTTATCAGCCAGCATAGAGCCATGTGAATATCTCTACCTGTGAGGGAGTATGGGAAAATGAGCAACTAGCTTATTAGCCTCCACTGTGAGAAGCAACAACTGAGTAGGGGTTAGGAATGGCTATTATTTTAGCCAGTCAACATTGTCTGCTCAGTAGCACATTAAAAAGATCATATACCATGATCAAGTGGGATTTATCCCTGGGATGCAAGGATGGGTTCAGCATACGCAAGTCAGTAAATGTGATGTGTCAAATTCATAAAATGAAGGATAAAAATAATCATCTCACTAGGTGAGAAAAAGTTCAGCATCATCTCATGATAACCACTCTCAACAAATTAGGTGCAGAAAGAATGTACCTCAACATAATAAAGGCCATATATGACAAACCCACAGCTAACATTGTACTTAGTAGTGAAAAGCTTAAAGATCAGGAACAAGACAAACGTGCCTGCTCTTACCACTTCTGTTCAACATAGTATGGGAAGTTTTAGCCCGAGCAGTTAGGCAAGAAAAAGAAATAAAAGACATTCAAATCAAAAAGGAAGAAGTAAAATTGTCTCTGTTTATAGATAACATGATCTTATGTAAAGAAAACCTCAAAGACTCCTCCAAAAAGCTGTAAAAACAAATAAATGGGGGTGCTTGGGTGGCTTAGTTGGTTAAGTGTCTGCCTTTGGCTCAGGTCATGATCCCAGAATCCTGGGATTGAGCCCCACATCAGGCTCCCTGCTCAGTGGGGAGTCTGCTTCTCCCTCTTGCTCTCCCTCTGTGCTCTCTCTCTCTCTCTCTCTCAAATAAATAAATAAAATCTTAGAAAAACCTAATAAATGACTTCATTAAAGTTGTAGATTACAAAATCAACATGCAGAAATCAGTTACGTTTCTACACACTAAAACAAACTATCTGAAAAAGCAATTAAAATCCTATTTATAAGGGTGCCTGGGTGGCTCAGTTGGTTAAGAAAATCCTATTTACAGTTGCATCAAAAGAATAAAATATTTAGGAATAAATTTAACAAAGGAGGTAGAAGAGCTATACACTGGACTATAAAATACTGATGAAAGAAATTGAAGACACAAATTAATGAACAGATATCCCATATTCATAGTTTGGAAGAATTAATACCGTTTAAATGTCCATACTACCCAAAGTGATCTACAGATTCACTCAATCTCTGTCAGTACTCCAGTTCACATTTTTTACAGAAATAGAAAAAAAAATTTAAAATTTATAGAGAACCACTGAGGACCACAAATAGCTGAAGCATTCTTGATCGAGAAGAACAAAGCTGGAGGCATTACACTTCCTGATTTCAAACTATACTAACGATGTAGTAATTGGAAGAATATGATACTGGCATCAAAACAGATACATAGATCAGTGGAACAGAATCATGAGCCCAGAAATAGACACATGTGTAAATGGCCAACTAATTTTCAACAAAGATGCCAAGAATACGCAATAGGAAAAGGATAGCCTCTTCAGTAAATGGTGTTGGAAAACTGGATGTACACATGCAAAACCTTTATCCTACATCATACACAAAAACCAACTCGAAGTGGATTAGAAACTTGAATGTAAGATCTGAAACTATAAATCTTCTGGAAGGAAACATAGAGGTAAAGCTCCCTGACATTGGTCTTGGCAGTGCTTCTTAGGATTTGACACCCCAAAGCACAGGCAACAGAAGCAAAAATAGATAAGTGTGACTATATCAAACTAAAAAGTTTCTGTACAGCAAAGGAAAGAGTCAAAATGAAGAGGCAACCTATGGAATGAAAAGAATATTTGCAAACCATATAATCAATAAAATGTAGTATCTAAAATATATAAGGAAGTTTACAACCAAATAGCAGAAAACCAAATAACCCAATTAAAAAATGGGCAAAGAATCTAAATAGAATTTTTCTGCAGAAGACATACAAATGGCCAACAGGTATATGAAAAGATGCTCACCATCACTAATCATCAGGGAAATGCAAATCAAAATCACAATGAGACACCACCTTACACCTGTTAGGATGGTGATGATCAAAAAGCCAAAAGATAACATGTTGGTGAGAGTGTGGAGAAAAGGGAACCCTTATACAGTGTTGGTGGGAGTATAAATTGATACAGTTGTTATGGAAAACAATATGGAGGTTCCTCAAAAAATTAAAAAGAGAGCAAACATATGGCTCAGCAGTCCCACTTCTGGGTATATATGCAAAGGAAATCAAATCACTACCTCAAAGAAATATCTGTACTCCCATGTCTATTGCAGCATTTTCCACAATAGCCAAGATATGGAAACAACCTAAATGTCCATCTGTGGAGGAATAGGTCAAGAAAATGTGATATAGATATAATGAAATATATATATGTGTATATATATATAATGGAATATGTATATAATGGAATATTATATATGTATATATATAATTATAAATATATATATATGGTTATTATACATATAATGGAGTATTATTCAGCCTTACAAAAGAAGGAAGTCCTGCCATTTGTGACAACATGAATGAACATATACAACACGAATATTATATCAAGTGAAACGAACCAGACACAGAAAGAAAAGTAATTGATCTCACTTGTGTGTGGGATCTTAAAAAAAAGAAAAGAAAAAACACATAAAACTGAACTCATAGTAACAGAGAGTAGAATAGTAATTATCAGAGGCTGGGGCATGGAGGAGAAGAGATTTTTTGAGAAAGGAAAAAAGAAAATAGAATGGTGGTTGCCAGTGGCTAGGGGGAGTGGGGTCATGGGGAGTTATTGTTTAAAAGGTACAGAGTTTCAGTTATGCAGGATGAAAAGGGATCCGGAGATGGATGGTAGTAATGCTTGTTCAACAATATGAATACATTTAATATCACTGAACTGTACAGTTAAAAATGGTTAAGTTAGTAAATTATAGGGGGAAGAAAGAAAAAACAACTCTGGGTGAAGGATTGGGCAAACTTATCTGTTGCTATGGGAATGGGAGGAAGGGTAGTAGGCAGTGTCTCACAGATGTGTACGACATAATATATAAAAAGTTATGAACTTAGACCTCAACAATTTGGAACTGCCTTCAAAAAGACCATACCCAGCCATTTGCACTCTATTGTCACCTCCCAAATAGAATTTGGGCCTTTCTGCCTTTGGGCTCTGTTCACGGGGACTTTGTTCCCAACTCTTTTGTTTTTTTTTTTTGCTTCCATAGCTGCCAGAACTTTTAGCCTTATTTCAAGGCCCACTTCAGTCTGCCAAATTCACGGTGGCATCCTGTTCCTTTGAATTCATACCACTTCTTGACCAAACAACTCTTACATAAGATGCTACCTAATGACGACTTACATTTTGCTGTTTTGCCCTATAATGTAGCCTTTGACACCAAGGTGTCTGATGATCTCATCTAATGAGACTATAGATTTCTTAAACAGAACAGCCCTTCCTCTATTACTTTGTAAAGAGTGTATCAAAAAGCAGAATGCATAGTAGATACTCAGTTTATGTGGTTAATTCGTCTTTACTGGAGTCTTTAATTAAAGCCCTGATTTCTCCATGAAGAATAGTTTTAATCTATGGCATGGCTTTGGGTGCTTTAGAAGCAAGAACTGGGGGAGAAAATGCCTTTAGTGCACCATCTTTTTGCCTCGTTCAAACTTTGCTTTAGGGCATCTACTTAAATGACATCTTTCTCCTCAAAACCTCTGATTGTTCATCACTACACAGGTAACAAACAATAAAGACTATTTCTCTTCCTGCTCTGAGTTGCTATTGGGTTTGTATTATGGACCAAACAGTTGCTAGGCTTGTCTACTGTGCTATTTTGGTCCCGCCTGTTTTTGAAGTATTTGCAGTAATACCCATGGATTGTTGAATTTTACTTTCTCTGGAGTCAAGTGACTATTATGCATTGGCAGAAAAGGAAAGAAAATAATGTAAGCACTGCAGTTTTTCAAAAGAAGTCAAGTTCTTTTGAGAAAGGGAAGATCACAATGGGAAGTGTGCTGTTCTGTGAAGAGGTGAGATGCTGCAAAACAGTGGAGCCAGCAACGGGCTCCGTGTTTGCTTCGTATTTGATGAATGAAAATTCTATTTGTACTCAAAGATGATAGAATTTGAAATGGTTGTATTCCAGCCCCATAATATTCTTGAGAGTGTGGCTGCATTTTTTTTGTGTCTTTTTTTCTTTTCTTCTTTGATGTCCAGCTGGTATTTTGAGACAAGAGTATGATTATGGAATTGGATTTGAAGAGCAGCACTAAATCATTCTCACTTGGTACTTGACCTTCATCCTAAACGGAATAGATTTCATGGGAGAAATCAGGTTGGGGAAGATATAATTTAATTCTGCCATGGGTCAAGCAGAAGGTTAAGTCTTTTAAGTTCCTCATTCTATGATACTGTTTGGTGAGGTTTTGAAAAAGCAGTTTTTAATACTGGGATCCTTTCGTGCCTGTCCCATGTTTTTTATTAATTACTGTAATACACAAGCACATTTGCAGTAAGTTTTCCTTGCTAGGATTTCTTCTTGTATCTTTTAGGAAATGGGCATTATTTTTCCTTTTTTTGTGAATTAAATTTAAAAGTTGTACTCATTCTACATTGACATGCCAGGTGGCAACTGGTTAGTACTTCAAAAATATAAGGCTGTGATTTCACCATCTGTTTAAAGAAGTTACTGGATTCATTTGTTTCCTTCCTCCTCTGCACCTCGGAATAAGATGACTGATGAGGATTATCGTGAGTTGTCTTCTGTATCTTTCTTCTTAAGGTTTTATGTAACCTGGTGTTGGACACTTGCACCAAGGAAACCTCAGCTTCTCTGCTCCTCAGAGTATGCATTCTGGAGGAAGTCCTCCTCTGTGACTGTGCTCAGATTTGCCATGGCCGCAATATGGCGCTCGTGTATTTTTCCCTTGGAGGAGAAATCCTGTCTCTGGTGGGTGGACTTAGTGGATCTTAACTGAGGCTACTAACATCCCAAGCGTGCTTGCTTTGGAGGCTTTCTTTGTAGACATAGTTGTGTCTCTACAATCTTCTCATTCTTTAATGAATATATATTATTTTAACCTTTTCTCTAGACATCATAGCCAACTCTTGTTGCTTTTCCTTCTTTTACCTCCCATCTCCTGACATGTTCAAAGCACAGTGCTCTAAATGGCACACACCATTCTAAGGAGATTGGCTTGTAATGATTTCCTTCCCTCAAAGCTGTACCTTCCATGTGAATGTCAGCATGGTGCTGACCTATTGCCGCTCCTTGCAAATCTGTTTCCTGACTCTGGCCTCCACCTTTGCACCTACTGTGTAAGGTCAGATTTAACCTGTTACCAGTCATTTTCCACTCACCCAACTCTTTGTTCAGAATGGCCCTTAGTTAACATTCTCCCGTCTATTTGTGTATTGGTTTGTGTATTGGCCCTAATAACCGCTTCCTTCAGATATGACCTGATTTACATGGTGGTTAGTCTTATTTTGGGGAGAGAGAGTGTAGCCATGGTGCTAATGCCACCTTCCTATAAACTGCAGATTATCGGTTGGGCTAACTGCCTCTGGGCACAGTGAATATAATGGTTTGGGCACATTTGGGAGTGCTTAACGGCATAATTGTATTAATTTTCTGGAAAGCGTGGGGTCACAAAAAGCCAGCAAGGCCTGAACTGATTCTAGTATACGATTTTCTTATAACAAAATAATGATGAAACAACTCTCTGTAGCATTCCTGTGACATATGACTATAGATTGAGATTTAAAAGGGACCAATGAAAGCAGATATCAAAGGCACAGTTCTTCTGTCCAGGATTGCACCGTAGGTCCCCTGACCCACATAAAACTCAGAGGCTCATGTGAGGCCAGCAATCTCAGAGTGCCACACAGGAGCTCAGTGTCTGAGGGCAAGGTCTTGGTTATCTGCTCTCTCCCCTATGGCACCTGGCACAATGCTGCATGCCTGGTAAGCATTCTTAAAAATTTGTCAGATAAAATGATGAGTTCAGAGGTAGAGTGAGTAATCCATATACCACAATGTGTCCTTACACAGTACATGAGGCAGCATGGTCCACAGCATGGCTGAGACCGGAAGCCAGACCCTCTGTTCCCATTCTGACACTCATTCCTCTGTATCACAGTATCACTTCTGTCCCCATCCCCAACTGTATGCCCTGGATCCTCACTAAGGTTTCTCCAGAGAAGACAGTCTGGTTTGCAAAACCTTAAATTTCAGGGACCTGACTTCAAGCTGACTGCCATCCCATGGTAGTAGGCAATGTGGTGTCTTGAATCCATCTTGAAGAAGCAAACCATTGCCAAAATTGTGTAGGTATTGCCCCTCCCATCTTCTCTATTCTCTTGATTTGTGTCACCATAACACTATACATCCTTTAAGGAGCAGTTGGTGCCATTATTAGGAGAGGTGTATGGGGAGCTTACATTGCTTTTCTGGTGGTTTCACTTTTTTAAAAATGTGTACTTTTGGCTTCTTTTGCTCTATCACTGTCCTATTAGTAGCCAAAAGACCCAGGTGGGTCCAGTCACTCTTGACATCTAGACATCAAAGATTAATTCTTTGATCTGACACACACACTATTGAGCATCTAAGTGCCAGGTACCATACTAGGTACCGAAGACAGAGTGGTAAAACCAATGGACAAAAGTCTCTAACTTTGGAAAGATTGTGTTCTAGAAAGGAGAGGCAGACAAATACATAAACAGAAACTATAGTATATCAGATAGTGAGTGCTGTGGAGAAGAGTAAAGTAGGGAAAGGAAACTGCTGGGTGAGGGGGTAATAATTTTAAACAGTGAGGTCAGGGCAAGACTGCCTGGAAAGGGACATTTGAACAAAGACCTGAAGTAGGTGAAGAGCAGGCTGTGTGGAAGCTAGAGGAAGAAGATATGAGAATTCATTCTTGACTTGCCCAGATCTAATATCCCATAACACACTGGATCAAAGGTGAACTTATAAGAATTCTGTTATATAGCAAATGCAGGGGAATTGCAATAGGACAAAAGCCAAGACAGGTGCCATTGGATAGTGAAGGACATCTCAGCATGGCACAGTGCCAAACCGAGAGGTCGCAACTCTCTGCAAAGGACGTGTGTATGCTCTGTGTAGCTAACAATGGCCCCCACTCAGGTTGGTCAGTTAGCTCCTGGGCCTCTGTAGGTATTTGGGTTCATGACTCTGAGTTCTAATATCTGCTATTTTGAAAATACCAAATGTTTAGAAAGCTGTAGGAGTGGGATCCAAGGAATGTTTCCAGATTTCTGCTCCTTTATCTGGAATCCAAACTAGTTTCCCATCCCTTTTGCTTTTCCCTTATTCTTAAGCCTGATCTGCCACTAGGTCAGTGGAGCTTCCTGTGTTGAGTATGTCTTGATGTTCCAAGACATGAGACCAAATGACCCATGGGGCAAAATGCAATGGATGGTGTGCACATGTGCACGTGTGTTTGTGTGTGTGTGTGTACAAATGATGGGAAACCTATAAGCAATAGGAGTATAAACCAGAACTTGAAGTCATATTTATTAATTCAGGTAGGAGGATTAGGGAAGGAAAACTTATAAAACTAAAAAATTAATCTCCTTTGTTAGTTGGTTTATCTCTGTGGCCATAACCCTGTCCCTTAGGAATACACCTTTCAGACATAGGTAAAAGGGAGTGTTTCTTGCCTGCTGTGTACCCTGTTGAATTAGATGTGTTTTCTGTCGCAGTTATTCCCCCATTAGGTGTCTGGGACTGAGAAGAGTAAAGCTGGAGATGTGGTTCGGGGTCATCACCAGACAGATGGTGATCAATGCCATGGGAATGAGTGCACTCTCCCTGCGGGCATGAGTGTGCAGGATGATGGGGCTGGGCTGATGCAGATCCCCTGTGGATGGCCGCCTGTGGTCAGAGTCTGAGAAGTGTGTGCACAGTGGAAGTGGAGTGAAGACATTTTTAAGAGTTAATCCTATCAAATGCTGAAGAGGGGGCAAGAAAGGTGCACACCAAATGAACCCACTGAATTTAGCAGAAGTTCTGAGTGAGAAGGCCAAGGCCCTCTGACATGAGCACAGCAAAATGCAGGGAAGGCAGCTACAAGAAAAAAACGGTCACAGAAGCAGAGGAGGGAAAGGTCAGTGTGGTGCTTAATGCCGCCATAACATTTCCAATGTCTGTGAATAGCTTGTTTTTGTTCTTCTGCGTGGTGGTTCGATGAAATCAGAGAGATCGCTCTCACATTAGTGAGCTCTCCTTTGATGTAGCCCACTTCTGTGGGAAATCCATTTCCAAGAGGAGACTCTGTTGTGCTCTGTTGAAAATCAGCCTCGGGAAACTCATATGGGAATTCTGAGGAGAAAGGAAAAGCTTCTAGGGAGATGTTTTGAAATCCTTTGAGCTGCATATAATCAGCGCAAACTTTACATGTATATTGACTGTACATTAAGAGCACTTTAAGCAGTAAAGACCTCAAAGGCACTAGTCCATTATGAGAACAAACAACAATTTAAAGCAATATTTTCCCAGAGAAAAGAATCAGGAGGAACAAAGATGCCAGAGTTGGGGCTTTTTTCCTCCTGTTCATTTGTGAGAAAATGTGCTTTTGATTGATATCTACCAAAGACTGTGCTCAGCATAGCATATTTTTGATGGTTAATGAATGTTCCGAATAGTAATTTAAAACATTTGGGGTGGTGCCTCTGGGCACTTTTTCCAATACCTCTTTTATTCTTTCCAATATCTGGAACATGAAGACTAGAATGAAAATAATTGCACTCTCTCTCGTCTGCTCCTTTCCCATGAGTCTGAGTGCTCATACTCCGTGTATCAGCAAGACCTTCTATTCTCATGAATTCTTCGCTTTACATTTTTAGTAACAGGGCTGGAACTTACTCTGTTTAAAGGAAGAATATGCCATCCTGTAGAAGACAAGACCCATGGTGTACCCAGTGTACCTCCTTTGGCATCTTTTTCTTTGGAATTCTTCTACAAGAGGGATGTGGGGGGATGTGTTTATAAAAATGTGAGGTTGCATTAAAGGAAAAAAAACCCTCAGTTTCTAATTCACGTCAATGTACTGAAATGAAAAGATTTCTATCCCCATTTTCACGTGTTTTTCTTCTTCCTGTTTGTATTTGATTTTTGCAATCACACATTTTACACTGGTGGCATCAGGTAGCAAGACACCACACAAATGAGATGCTACTGAGGACTAACAGACCATGACAACTTAATAGCATCTCAGTGATGTGTCCAGCTTATATCTACTTAGATTTGTATACAGCATAATTTCATATGTAACTTAACAAAATAAAAATAAGAAACACCACCATTATATAGCAGACCACTAATTTCAGGCTTCATTTACACACAAGTAATCCTCTACTCTTAAATAAACATTAAAGAGCTTTCTGTTACACTCTGTTCTGTGAAAAACATTGGTCATATAATAAACCAGCCAGCTAAAATATTTGTTGTTAAATTAGATGAAGACATTTAATAAAAAGAAATGTGTGATAAAATGAAAGAGCCAGAATACATCATTGCTTAGCACTAAGATATAGTACCTCTTTAAGATGTCACAAAAGTATTTCAGATACTGTACGATATTTTCAGGGGCATAGTTTCTAAACAGCATGACACTTAAAGCATGCTAGAATCCTTGAAGGCTGCACAACCTTCTCTTTTACTGTGGTTTCTGTTTTGCTATTAGTAAAACTGAGGAACAGTGAATATTAATAATAATAAGCTGCCAATTTTTGAAAGAGTACTGTTTGCCAAGGGAGTATGCTGGGGATTTTGCATATATTATCCCTCATACTGTCAGTAATACCATTCCCATCATACAGATGAAAAGACTGAGGCAGAGAATTTAAGTAACTACTCAAGAGTTTATGACTCATAGTGATAGAGAAAGGACTCAGATGCAAGTCCATCTGTCTTTAAATTTAAGACCCTTTCCACTCAACCAATTACATTAGAATTTCTAGTTGTGGGGTCCAGGTAATAATAGCGGAGATTCTAACACAGAGGAAAGACTATACTTGCACCATGTTTTTTTTTTTTCATGAGAACAAGTAAAGAAGCCAGCTTTGACATTTGGCATTTTTGTGGGGTTTAATAAAGAGATGCAGACAGGAAAAGAAGGATTCATCCTTTCCCATTCTTTTCAGGTTTCTGTTTGAAGTTGCTTCATTCCTTCCAAAGAGAAGAAGGGATATATTATGTATGCAAATATGTGTGTGTGTATATGGGACAGTTGCTATGTGTGTCTCTTGTGTCCTTAAGAGTGGAAAGCTATTTAAAATGACAGATATGTAGATGGAACATTTATATGGAAAAATATGTGGAAAATTTTGGGCAAATCTGGGTGCCCACTGATAACAAGGGCTGAAGAAAAAAGAACGAAGCATTATGAATATAGAATATAATGTTGAATAGGTTCATGTCTGCAGTGTCAGAAATCTCAGTGTGTGTGTGTGTGTGTGTGTGTGTGTGTGTGTCTGTGTGTGTGTGTAATCTCTGTAAGCCTAAAAATTAAGAGCAGAAGTCACTGGGTTTGACATTTGAATGCTTAATCTCCAGGTCTCTGAGCAAAGGTGGTAGAAGGCCATTTTTGGGGGGAAATGGGTGAGTGGTAGGGATACAGAAGGACTTGTTCTTATCTCATTTCACATCCTTGATATTTGAAGTTTAGGCCAAATCTTATTGTGCAAGAAGCTGGCCTGGGTGGAAGATGTCACAGATTGTCGATAAAGGTGATTCACCATCTAGAATGTTTAGTTTCTCTCCTTTGCTTTCCGTGGTTTTCATAGTAATGGAAAAATCCTTTTCTACTTCTCTCTGTTGCCCAACACATGAATCCCCCACCCCCAAATAATCTTATTTATATCCTTTTTTAATATTCTGTGTCTCTACTCCATACCCTGCCTACAAATCACCCCACCTGCAATTTATGGCTTTGACATCCATGGTTCTTTGCTAAGCCTTGGGAAATTAGCTATCCCACCACAACAGAAGGGGCGCTGGTCCTGAATGTCACTAATATCACCAACACAGTTGGCTTGGAGGTGCTTTACTGGGTTATATTGTTAATTTATATGGAGTTTCAAGGTAGGCTGATACTTCAAGTCACCAGGTGAGGCTAAAAGAATTTAATGTTATCATTATTCCTGTTTCACGAACTGTTGGTTGCAAGGAGATTCTGAAACTTTTAGTTGTTTTAATGCATATTCTTTTTGTTCTGTAATGGGAAAGGATTGCTACTGATGGTTAATTTGACCTACAGTGAGTTTCGAAACATTAGGCATAGACAGATTTTACTAGGTGAACAGAAATTTGTTCTCTGTCTGGATTGGTATAGAGCTTAGAAAAGTGCATGGTCATTAGCAGGACTGGAGCTAGAGACATGGTTAATCATAGAGCTGTTAGCCTGAGGAGTTACTAGCCAATTTAGGGTCCCTCCACTTTCTAAACTAGACTGTTCTTTGATTCTATTAATTGCAGGATGAATGAAAATTTCAGGATAGTGAAGAGTTCCACATGGTACCTTATTCACTGTCAAGGATAATGCTCACAAAGTATTTCAGTAATCCCCCCAATTTTTCCAGCTTTCTTCCTTATTGTGGGTCTTATCAATAATTCTGTGGGTGTGGAGACCTGAAGTTGATGTGCCCCCTCGGTGACGGGGCAGACGAGGGCAAAAGGGAATCTCATGGCCAGGGCTCTGGGCAGTTGATCAGTCTATTCAGTGAGAGAAAAGGGATGGCCTGGACCTTTTATAATTTTCGTGGTGTATAATTTTAACCCCTACCTAATCTGATTGTGACTTCCCCCCATGATGTCCTTGTATGATTTTCTTTGAGATAGGAAGGAGAAAGTTCTTCTCTACTCTATTTAGGAAGAAATAAAGATAAAGCAGTTAGGAATCCTCTACAAAGGGTATCTGCAAGTATTATTGCTTCTTTCTCAAAGCAAGCAGGCAGATATCTTATAAGAAAGGGCACCATGGTCTTTGGTCTTCCTTGCCTAGTATGACATTACTCTCCTGTGTCCCCACAGAAAGGAAAAAGTAATACAAAAGTAAGGCTAATGGCATTTCAAGCCCCGTGGGCACCAGAGGATAATGCCATTTGTAGATGAGCTTCCCATTGGAAGAGATGAGGGAAGAGCGAGTAAGGTGGGGAGGGGGATGAATAGTCCAGGACAGGTGGAAGCAGAAGCTGCAGTCAGAGTCTGAGACACCCACTGGGATTGTCCCCAAGGCACCTTTTTATGCCTCGAGACTGCTTGCCTTCCCCTTCCACTGTTTTATGTTCTCTCATGGGCATAGAACCCCAAGAAACCTCATAGACACATAACTCAAATAAGAAGCAAGATCTATACAATGCCACTGAGGTCACTGTGCCTGCTTTTCATTGGTTTTTCTGTTTGCTTTCCATTTGGCCTACTTGATTCCCTTTATATTCTGGGCACGTAGAGAAATGCATATTTTTGTAGTGGGCCTGTTCTATCTATATTTGAGTTTTCGGGAGGGCATGCCATTTGGAAAAGTTTTACTTAGTAATAGTGAAGGAAAAAAAGACGACTTTGTGTTTGAAGTAGTAGCCTTGTTTCAATGACATTTAAAAGATGGATGTTCACCATCGTGCATCTTTCCAGGCTAAGAATCCAGTGTATCTTGAGAAGATGAATGTACTGGGGAGGCTGGTTAATACGTTATCTTTGTTTTGCTGCTGGCTAGCAAGGGAGAAGTGTTATGACGGCCAATATGTTGTCCTGCTCTTGTTTTTATGTTCATGTAAAGTATCCAATATGCTGAACACCAAAAATTTCCTATGGTACTTTAGTTCCTGGAGGAAAATAAAAATAGAATGGAAAGATTGAATGAAACATAACCTGGCATTTTCAAGCCCCTTCCCCTCATTCCTGAATGAATCAGAAATAATTCCTGAATAAATCTCTTCTGGTGCCCGCAGATGGTATTTTCTGGGGGCTGAAAATAGTGTGCTCATGGCTTCATTTCGGTAGCTTTTAGTCAGAGGCCATCTGAGGTGGGAGTTTAGAAATCTGAAGACAAAACTGATTTGCGAGAGCAAATTCTCTCATGAAGACAGGACTTTGAATTTGATCATTTATATTTGATCAGATTAAAAAGGCAGAGGACTTGGAGATAGTCTGTGTTTTACTTTCGGTAGCTGAGGGAGAAATGAAATGCTTACAGGTTGGAGCCATAATGATGAGAAGGTGACTGGCTATTGTGCTTTTAAAACAACTTAAAGTTTGGGAGAATACTTTAGAAGTAGATAAAAGTATTAAGACCATTTAAACTTTCATCTCCTCTCCTTGCTCAAGGCATGCTGTAGATACAAATCAGAGAGAGAATATATACAAGTTAGGATGTTTTAAGAGTAACAGGAAAACCCAGCTCAAACTGCTTGGCCAAAAAGGGGAATTTATCAGTCATATAATTTTCAAAGGCCGAAGGTGTAGGACGGGTTTCGAGGGATATTTGGTCCAGAAGGCCACGGTGTCATTAGGACTCTGACTTTACTGCTTGTGATTCCCCCCCTCCCCCCCCCGCCGCGGTGTTCTGGTGTCATTCAGAGTCCGGATTCCCTCATGGTAGCACATAGCAGCTGCTATTCCGGGCCTCCTGTCCACACAAGGCCATCCAGACAAATTGAATGTGCCCTTGTTTCTTGATTCTTAGGCCTGAGATTCATTCCAATGGTCTACTTGGTTGGCTTAGCCCAGGACACATGCTCGCCCCTGGAGGTAAGGCTGGAGTCCTCATTCCCAGAGCCACAGAGTCTCAGATATAAGTGGGGAATGCCAGAAAGGGCTGAACGAATGCTTTGGAGACGACCCCCAACTGTCTCAAGGCACTAAGGCACCAGGATTAAGAGCTTTGTAAGTTTCATAGGCCAGGGAAATAGGGCTTCAAGTTCACTTCCTTTTCTCATCACTCCTTGTCTGGATTTATTTCTGATGATTGTTAACATCATTGTCTGTTCAGTTCTTCAAGATACCCAGACGTCCAATCCTCCACTTTACTCTGGAGTGCAGTGTGGTATTTCATTGTCAGCCACTCACTTGGCTTTTTCTTTCTTAGCTTAAATAACTCTTGGTGCAATTTAAAATCCCATTTTTTTTTCTTATTTAATAGACACTGAAAAGAAAGGACAACTGGCCTAGCCATTATATCTGATACCCTCATATTTGTTTTCAGTGTTTTACTACCACTTTTATTAGTTTTGTCTCCTGATGTCATGGTAAGGTAAATGCCCTTGTTTCCTGTGGTCTCTAGCTCACTGAATTGAGGCAAGTTTAACTGACTTTTCTGAGGTCATACTCTCAGTTACAGGAGAGAGGTGTATTAATGGCCACAGCTCCAAAGTTGTAGGAGTTGGTAAACTGTAGCCCATTGACCAAATCCAATCTGCAGCCTGTTTTTGTAAATAAAGTTTTATTGGAACATAGCCACATTCATTCATTTATATATTGTCTGCAGCTGCTTTCATGACTGTGATTGCAGATTGAGTAGTGCGACAGATACTGTTTGGCCTGAAAGATCTAAAATGTTTATTATCTGGCCCTTTACAGAAGAAGTTTATTGACCTCCTAGATTGAATGAGCCACATTCTTCACTTTAAAAACTATGAAAGATTTCACAGCTCAGTAGTAGACTCTTCCCAAGCCTTTCTGGGTCTTTAAAAGTGATCAAAGAATGTCGGAGGTGGAAAAAATCTGAAATGATTCATCTAGTCCTGGTCTTTCATTCCACAGATGAGAAACTGAGACTCAGGGATGATACATGACTTACGCAAGGCTCCAGACATATTGGAGGGAGACGAGAGTGTCCTCTGTCTTCTACACCTGGGTTTGTGTGCCGGAAGAGTACCTGCTACCAGGAAGGAGATGAGGTCTGAGATATTTTAAGGAGAATGTCAAGAGGAGCAGTGAAGCTCTGCCACTTACTGGTTTGGGCAAGTTATTTAATCTAACTGAACCCAGTTTCTTCATCTGTAGCATGAAAATAACAGTAGTCTGTGCTCCCTGGGGTTATGCTATGAGTGCGACATCCACTGTAAAGCACATAGGAATAGCTCAATAAATGTTAGCTGGGGCTCTTATCATCATCATCATCATCAAAAACAACAACAACATTATCATCATCATCAAAATCATCAGCAGGCTATGATAATTAGTACTCATCCTTGCTTCTTTCTTGCCTGTCTTGGAGGAAGAGGGGTCATCCTCTTCTCCAAGACCTAAATGCCTCCTTGGGGACTGGATCATTTCTTCTCAGACCTTATTATATCAGTTATCCCATTTTTCTGTACCTTCTTTTGCTTCCTTTACGCTATTCTTTCAAATTACTAACAAAATGCTCAAGTCTTAAATAGTGTCGTGAAGACATTTCCATCACCTATTTCATTTTGGTACAGTGTCGCATTTCTCCCCTTCACATTGCTGCCCCAGTGGTTTGTGTTTCACTTTCTTTATACTCCCTTGAGTTCCATTCTAAATCCAACTCTTCTAAAACTGTCCTAGCCGAGGTCACAGACAAATCTGTATGACTATATATAGTCTTCATCTGTCCCAATCTCATGTAGCATTAAAAACTCTTGACACCCTCCTTCAGGGGAGACTCTTTTTTCCTTTGCTTTTAAATCATGATCTTATTTTGCTTCTCTTCCCGTTTCCCGATACGTCTCTTTCCCAAATTAGCCCCCTCTATCTTGTGTATAATGTTTTCCAGGTTCTGTCCTTTGAAGCTCTCCCCAGCATTTGTATACTTTGTTTGCCATGTCTTCAATGGCTCTCTATGGAACTGATAAATGTCCCTCTCTGAATGTAGCTGTAGAATTTATAACTTCCCAAACACTCCTCCCAAACTACTTTTCTACTTAATTCTTCTTCCTCTTCTTCTTCATCTCTCATGATATTCCAGTTCCTAATATATATCAAGCACTTGTTATGAATCACGTTCTGTGCTCAGGGCTTTAAAATAAGATCATTATTAAATAACCAAAGTCCATACTTTGTTCATAATTCCTTAGTTTTTATCTTTTTCTGTTCCAGGACTCCATGCAGGACATCACATTACATTTGTTAGTCATGTCTGCTTAGACGCTCCCCTTGACTGTGACAGTTTCTCAGACTTTCCTAGCTTTTGATAAGCTTGATAGTTTTGAGGAATACTGGTCAAGTATTTTGTAGAGTGTCCCTCAGTTGGGATTTGTGTTTTTCTCAGGATTAAAACTGGGATTTTTAGGTTTTGGGGATGAAGATCATTTTCATCACATCATATCAAGACTGCATATTACCAGCATGACTTATCATTGCTGATAGTTAATTTTGATCCTTTGACTGAGGTAGTATTGGTCAGGTTTCTCCACTGTAAAGTTACTTTCTTCCCCCTTTCCATACTGTACTCTTTGGAAGGAAGTTACTACTTCCAAGGAAGCTCACACTTCCTCAGTGAGGAGTTATGCTCTACCTCCTTGAAGTTGGAATATCTATATCAATCATTTGGAATTCTTCTACACAAGAGATTGAGCTATTATCCCCCATTTAGTTATTATTCAGTCGTTTAGTTATATCAAGTTATGTCAGTATAGACTCAAAGATACTTATTTTATACTTTGGTTATAATCCCCTTCTACTTTATTTTGTTGTTCCCCTTGTTCTAGCTTTGGCCATTGGGAACTCTTTCAGTTGGCTTTGTTTCCCTTTGACACACTCCCATTGTGTGTGTGTGTGTGTGTGAGAGAGAGAGAGAGAGAGAGAGAGAGAAGAGAGAGAGAGAGAGAGAAAGTGTTTCTTTTTGGAGCACCTTCTTATTTTTTAGCACCACAAAATGCTCCATGCTCATCTTATGTATTTCCTATCCTGTTTCTAGAATCAGCCATTTCTCCAAGGAGCCCTGGCTCCTTTTATTGGAGAATGATATTAGAAACCAAGATCTGGTTTCTAGGTATGCCCTTTTTACTGGAGTATCATTTCTTTTAGGCCTGCTAAACAGACAGAGCAGGAACATATATGTGTGTATACTAACCCATGTATATACAAATACCTGTAACTATTTCTATGTGAGACCATCTGTATACACGTTAAGCTAAACATGAGTTTGATGCTGATGTCTCCAGCTCTAATCCATTACCACATGGATCATTTTTGACTTCTCCTTTTGCTTGTTGATAACCTCCCACTCTAGTAATGGCTTCCACCTTCTCCACTTCATTTTTTTTTTTAATTGTTCAAGGCTAGTAGACAGTCATAGTGTTATCAGAATTGTTAATCCATATCCCTGTGGGAGAAATCTTTATCAACTAGAGGACAGTGCTAATGTACAGTTTTTACTGCCTTTTAGGCTTATAGACCACTCATTCCAGAAGTTACTTAGGTTGGCACTATTTTTCCCTATCTGCCTGAGGAATGTTTCATACATTTGTAATACAATTAGATTGTTGTGTTACTTTTAGCATTCCATCTTGTGATCTCACAACCCCTAAATGATTTGTCAAAAATCTCTACATGTTAAGGTCACATTTTGTGCTACGAAGTTGTATGGTTTTGACAAATGCATGGTGACATGTATCCACTATTACCTTATTGTACAGCATAGGTTTACCACCATAAAATTTCCTCTGTGCCTTATCTATTCAACACTCCCTTACCAACCCCCTGGCAACCATTGATCATTTTATTGTTGCTATACTTTTTGACTTTTCAAGAATGTCATATAATTTGAATCATACTGTATATAGTCTTTTCAGGCTGGCTTTTTTCCCCCCAGTTAACAGTATGTCTTTAAGATTCATCTATATCTTTTCATGTCTTGATAGCTTACTTCTTTTTATTGCTGAGTAATATGCCATTGTGTGGAGGTGCTACAGTTTCTTTACTCATTCCTCCTTTGAAGAACATCTTGGCAGCTTTTAGTTTTTACCAATTCTGAATAGAGCAAGTTTTTGTATGGACATAGTTTTTCAAGCAAGTTAGGTGAATCCTTAGGAGCACAGTTGGTGAATTGTATGCTAAGGCTATGTTTAACTTTGTAAGAGACTGACCAATGGTCCTCCACAGTAGCTGTACTAATTTTGCATTTCCACCATCAGTAAGTGAGAGTTCCTGTCACTCTGCATCCTCACTAGCTATTGGTGTTGCCCGTGTTCTGGGGTTTTACTCTAATATGCATGCAGTGGTGTCTTGTTTTATTTTTAAAAATTTTTTAAAGATTTTATTTATTTATTTGACAGAGAGAGAGAGAGATAGCAAGAGCAGGAACACAATCAGGGGGAGTGGAAGAGGGAGAAGCAGACTTCCCGCCGAGCAGGGAGCCTGATGTGGGACTCGATCCCAGGACCCTGGGATCATGACCTGAGCTGAGGGCAGACGCTTAACGACTGAGCCACCCAGGTGCCCAGTGGTATCTTGTTTTAATTTGCAATTCCCTAATGACAGATGATGTGGAACATCTTTTCATATGTTCGTTTGCCATCTGTATATCTTCTTTGGTAAGGTGTCTGCTCAGATATTTTGCTCATTTTTTATATTGGGTTTATTTTTTTATTGTTCTTTGTATACAGCAATCCCCCCTTATTGGCAGGGGATATGTTCCAAGACCCCCAGTGGATGCCTGAAACTGAAGAGAGTACCAAGTCCTATATTACTGTGTATTTTCCTATACATATATAATCTATATAATCTATACATCTATAATAAAATAGAACAATTATAAAAGTATGTGGTAATAAAAGTTCTGTGAATGTGGTCTTCCTCTTTGTCTTCAAATATCTTATTGTACTGTACTTACCCTTCTTCTTGGGATGATGTGAGATGATACAATGCCTACGTGATGAGATGAAGTGAGGTGCATGACGCCGGCATTGAGATGTGTCTTAAGCTACTATTGACTTTCTGACTCTGTCAGAAGGAGGATCATCTGCTTCTGGAATGTGGTTGACCACAGTCCAGATCATGCAGAAAGTGAAACCATGGATAAAGAGAGATTTTTGTATTTTGGATACAAGACCTTTATCTGATGAGTATTTTATAAATATAATCTCTTACTCCGTGGCTTGTCTTTTCATTTTCTTAGTGTCTTTTGCAGAGAAAATTTTAATTTTAATCAAGTCCAACTTGATTAAAGTTTTTTCTTTCATGGATCATACTTTTGTGTTTTCTTCTAGAAGTTTTATACTTTTGCATTTTACATTTAGATCTATGATCCATTTTGACTTAATTTTCTGAAAGGTGCAAGGTATGTGTCTAGTAGGCTTTTTGTTAGTTTTTCACATGAACATCTAATTGTACCAGTACCATTTGTTGAAAAGACTGCCCTTTTGCCATAGAATTGCCTTCATTGCTTTGTCAAAGATCAGCTGACCGTATTTGTGTGGGTCTGTTTCTGGGCAGTCTATTCTGTTCCATTGATCTGTATGTCTATACTTTTGCTAATACCACACTGTCTTGATTACTCTAGCTTTATAGTAAGGCTTGAAATTGGGTAGTATGAGTTTTATAGGCAGCATATTATCACTTAAAAATATATTTTCAGTAAATTTTTAGTGACATATAGCATACATGTAGTAAAATGGCAAAATGATAATATGTGGCCTTATAAAATACATTCAAGTAAGCAGCACCCAAATCAAGAAAGAACATTAGCGTTTTCAGAGCTTCCTTAATTCTCCTTCCAGTTACTAACCCTCCACCCAGTGATAATCTTTCTTTTGATTTGTAACAACATTTATTCGTTCAACCTGTTTCTGTAGGTTATTTAAATGGAGTCATGCAATATGTACTATTTGGTGTCTGGCTTCTTTCCTCAATATTATGTTTGTGAGATTTGTCCGCCTTTTTGTGTGTAGTTGTTGATTGCTTATGCTTATTACTGTATAATTTTCCATTTTATGAACATACCACAATTTATGTATCCATTTTTTTCTGTGGTTGGAAATTTGTATTATCTTCAGTTTTTTATTATTATACATAGGAACAATATAAAATTCTCATATGTATCATTAAGAGTTTATATGCACATTTCTGTTGGCATATGCCTAAGAGAGAAACTCCAAATCATAGGGTATACATATGTTCAACATTGATGGATATTGACACTCAATTTTCCAAAATGGTGCTCAATTTATATTCCCACTACCAGTGTCTGAGAGTTCTTGTTTATGCAGCATATATTGTAATCCTCAAAATATGTCTATGTCATAGTTACAATATTTTATTCTCATTTTACATTTGAATAAATCTGAGTCTTAGACAAGGTGAGTTGACCAAGGTCATGTACTATTGATTTATCTTCAAGGCAGTCTGAACTCAGCCCACATATACTTTTAGTGATTCTCCTTTCTTCCTCTTGTAGGTTAAGAATGCTATTATATACAGATGATCTTCTTTAAAACTTCCAGAGTTCATTTTAGATAATGCTGAATACCAGCCCAATGTACGTCAATTTCTGCTATGGCCAACAGATGGCGCTAACAGTAGTTTAAAACTTGTCACTGAGCTTTGAACAAATGAACTCTGATACAGCCTCTTAGAACTGGTCTTTTCTTTATGTTGGTCTGAGCTGATCTAAAAGCTAGAAATCTTGGGGTCATTCCTCTTTCTCTCCCACCCCCACCTAGTTGGACCATTAAATCCTATCCGTCTTACTCAAAAGTAATTCCTGAATATGCATTCCCCATCCATTCTGTCCTTCCTCTGTGTTTTAAATATGAGTCCTGCATTCATAAATAACAGCACTCATCACAGATAGCAATTTATGTACCTACATGCCCTGCTATGTTTTGACTCCTCATGGTAGAAACTCAGTCATATTTATTGTGTGTTCTGGGCTCTAGCATAGTGCCTGGCCCAGAGAAGGTGCTCATGTTTGAGGATCAAATCAAGTTCTTTTGGCAGACACCAAAAAGTTAAAAATGACCATTCTTTCCTGCTGTCACATAAGCTCAAAAAACATTTAACTTGCCCTTTCTGCCCTGAATGGCCTGGCATCATGCTCTGACCTCTGGGAGAACAGAGCTCATTATTATACAGATCCCTGGCCCAACAGTATGGCTCATTTGTGCATTCCATCTCTCTTCTGAAAGACTGGAGATAAGCCAAGGTACAAGGTCATTTCTTTTTTCTTGGGTGGTTGCCATAGAAGTTCTGGTGGCAGACTGTAGGCATGACCAAATTGTCCACTTACCCTGGTTCAGATTAAATTGTTGATAGTTAAGGACTGGGAATGGGGTAGGTCAGTTTGAGATCAGGCTGCAGAACCACCAAGCACAAGTCTATCCCTGTATGAGAAAGATGCCTGGTTATTGGACCATTTGTTTGTGGGCTAGGACTTTCGCTTTAGTCACATAGTTTTATACATTTGGAAGAGGGTAGATAAAAATGTGATGCACAGTAAATTAAAAAAATACTTTCCTGCCCTGATCTTCTCTTCCATACTCTCCTCACAGTTAGAACTTTTCAAGGTTAGTGTTGATATTCTCTACCACTCCTGTATATCACTATGTTGGGGTCAGAGCCAGACTGCTTGGGTACAACTCCTGGATCTGCCGTTTCCTTTATCTATGACCTTGGGTAACTTACTTAACTTCTCTGAGCCTCAGTTTCTCATCTGTAGAGTGGGTCTAATAATAGTGCTTTCCTCCAGTGGTTGTAATGGGGATTGAAATGATTTAATATATAAAAAGTCCTTGAACAGTGCCAGCTCATATGAAGTGAGCTTGGTAAATATTGACTTTTTTTTTTTTTAAATCAAACCAGATACAGCTATTTTGTGATGCTATCTAGAGCATAGAAAGCATTTCATTTATTATGATGTTTCATGTTGTGATAGCTTTTATTACTGGGGTGAAAATCGCCAAATGTAAATGAACTTACATCTGCAATATTTTTCTCGCCAATTGTACTGAGTACTTTCTCCGCTCTTTTCCAGAATAGACTCCTATACTCTCTACATATGTCATAATAATTCCTTATGTTTATATGGCATCTTAAAGTTTACAAGCTACTCTCACAAAATCTCATCTGAATCAGAAATCCTTGCAAGATGGACAGGGCCTGTTTTATATTCATTCCTCTGTTATTTATGGGAAAGCTGTGTGTAGCTGTGATTAAGGGGATTTTGTGAGATCTCAAGGCCAGTGAACGATGGGGCTGGGCCTGCCATCCTTCTCATTCTGGTACTTCCACTCATTGTCAGGTTCTGGGAGTTTGTGGATCATTGGGAAGCTGCAATCAAATACCTAGGTGTCCATTAAGAAAATGTGTGTATGTACGATAGCTTCTACCCAGAAATTAGGTATTAAGACTTCTCGTAATAGGAAAATGCACATCCCAGGACACTGAATTTGAAATAAGGGATAGCAATAGAAGTCCCAAATGAGTCTATGAAAGCTTTTAAAATTTTGTGTTTGCTAAAATAAGTTCAAACAGCACCGTGAATAAGGACCATATTGGTGAGAGAGTACACATTTTTAGTGGGTAGAAAGGTAATTCCAGGATTGCTCTTCCCAGTAGCAGTAGCTTGTATGTTTTTTTTGTTTATTGGTTTATTTTTGGTAGATATAGTGCATACCACAAGGGTTTTTTTTTTTTCCCTGCTTCACCAACCAAATATTCAATGCCTTTCTGGTTTTATGACTCCGAATTATTGGTTTCTGCCTTCCTGGGACCCACATCTGTCAGACCCTCTTAGATGTCTCTCAGCTTTCTTCCTTGGCTCAGACACAGACGGAAGGCAGTAGAAGGCTCCATTTCTCTCACCCAAGGCTTCCGATAAGACCCCTTTTGTTTTTCTGTTATTTCCTTCACCTCTTACATATGTCTTCAAACCCCAGGACATCTTTATCAATTTACCTGTTAAAGACTGATTTAGCTTATTTTAGAACTAAAACCTCCACTGTTTCAGAATAAAAATATGATGAGTGCCATAATTTTGAGTAAGATTTCACTCAAATCAGTGGAACAAATATGCATCCAATTTCTATATATGCTGTCACAGGTCCTCAGGAAAACTCCCTTTGAGGGCCTAGAACTTCATAATTCATCCAGATTCATTATGATTCAGTTCCCTTTTCATGAGAAGCCTGTGGAATGAAGTATCGCTATTGTTTATCATTCTTAATTAAGGTCCCCCATAGTTTTCTGTTTTCATAACCCCTTCCCACCCAGAACTGTAATACTAAAAGTCTGTTAATGGAGCTGTGTTTGTGTTTGAAAAATGCTTGCTAGCTCCCAGATATATCCCTGTAAGAATGCTGAGAAGAAATCGCTCCCATTGTATTGCGAAGTGGTTGAAGCAAAGTTGTCATTGTTGAGCTCAAGAGTTCTGAGCAAGGAAAGTGATGAAAGAATCAGCATCTCTCTCCCCTCCTCCGAAATGCAGTGGTAGGTGTGATGGTGTGCAGTGTCCCCTTCAGGCCCTCTGTTTACCAGCTGCAGCCAGTATGGGCCCCTGACAGTTCCCAGATCTCATTGTCTTTCCCTGGCTGCTGGCTGTTAGGAGTGGCTTTGCTCAAGGCCCTGATGGCTCCCAGGAGGGATGGGGTAGCCAGCATCCAGTGACTTTGCCTCTAGAGCACAAATATCGGGCCCCCTGCCTCCGTGCAGGATGAACTATAAAGGGCCCGCCAAGGTTTCCAAGTCACCTGTGGGGTCAAGAGACCTCTGTTCAGAGTGTATCTCGGGTCAGCTCCCCCGCTCTGCCTGATCCTGCTTCCTTCCCTTCCCTCCAGAGTTGATCCCAAGGGCATGCCCAATAACCCTCTTGCACACAAATCTCAGAGTCTCAGAGTTGGTTTCCCAGGGAACTCAGCCTCAGACAAATAGTCTGCTTACCTGTGCAGTGGGTTGGCTGAAAATTGAGGGCAGTGTCCCTCAGCGTCCACCCTTATTGCCAGGCAAACCACACTGGCCCAGAGCTGCTCTGACTCTTAAAATCTGCACTTGGCAGTGAGCTGAAACAGTGCATATGACATCTGGACGTTGCTTGGGGTGGGACTTCATAAGGGATACTGGCAGTATGCAATTGTTTGATATCTCTTAGTGAAAATTTCTCCTTGTTAGGCTCAAAGAAAAGAAAGGATGGTATAGCCTACAGGGACCTAAATTTGTACTCTAAACACTGTCCTCAGTGCTGAGGTTGGGCATTCAACAGTGAACAGAAGAGACACATCCTGGTCCTTGGCCCGGTCCTTGTGGCCGGGAGAGAGGCCAGTTAGGAGGTGGTTGTGCTATGGCCAGATGTGCTGTGACAGGGGCAGCTGGGCTGTCCTGTGGGATGCAGATGAAAGGCAGCCAAGCCAGAGTTGAGGAGGGGTGTTACCTAGACTGCTGTTTTGTAAACGCTGAGAACTGGGTGTTGGGTTGGGAAAAGTCCTGTGGGATCTTGTTTAGGTGGCAGAGGTTTTATGGAGAGGCTTGGGAAGAGATGGCCCCCTGGCAGTTTGAGTAACTGGGAGATGTCCATGGGCACCGGGGGGGGGGGGGGGGGAGGTGAGGTGACAGCAGGCGGTCGGGGTGGTGGGGGGAGGTCAGCAAAGGTCAGAGCCTGTGGGACTTAGGAAAACAGGTTAGAGAAACTGACCTGGATCCTCAGAGCAATGGAGAAGCATCAGTGGATTTGAGGAGGGTAGTCTCCCGACCATATTTGCTTACTTCATGAGTTTAATATTTGGGAACTGAATTACGATCATTTATAATATAGATTAGTATAGTCATGTTGACTGAAAAAAAGCGAAGCCAGGGCCCCCGAAGTAATCAGAATGAGGGATTACTCCCCTCGGTGTGTACTGGTTGTGAGATGCCTGGCTTTAAAGATATGAGTCGATTTCAGGAATTCCAAGGACGGGAAGTGGAGGACGCGGCGGCTGAAGGGAGGTAGGTAAGCCCCAGGCTCCGAAGCAGCCATTGCTGTGTGTGCTCGTGTGCATTTGGGTATGTCTTCTGCTCTCTCTCTGCACATCTTTTCTTTTCAGTGTGTCTTTGTCTCTGTTTCTCTCTCTCTTTTTTCTTTCTAACTCTGTGTCTTTGTTTCTCTAATTTCTCTCTCACTGGGTTTCTTTCTGACTCTCTGGGCAAGGCAGGCACCGTAAGCATGTCTATTAAAGAGATTCCCCTGCAGGCAATTTCCCCAAACCCCTTTTTAGCCAAGAGGGTATTCCATCTGGTTTACCAAAAATGCCTGGAATGACATAGCTGAGTGGTTGTGAGCTCCCAGACTTCACGGGAAAGGACTTTTCTGTTGGAGATTGTTTTAGGACTGAACAGCAAGCATAAATGCGTTTCTTTCTGTTATTTTACTCAGGTCTAAGCTTCCTTAATTAAAAAGTAATTATATTTCCCCCTGAGTAAAAAGTTGATCTAAATTCAGCCGATGTGCTGACATTGGTACTCAACAGGAAGGTTTCCCCAAACTCAGATCTGCTGTGGATGCCCCAACCCAGACCCCCCAGTGAGTCCCAGTTTTTCTGCAGAAACTCATTCTCTTTCAGATTCCTGGCTTGTGGGGGAGTAACTGACGGCAGATATTGATCTGTTAAGAACAAATGAGAGAAAATGACCAGAACAAATGAACGTTGGGGAACCAAATCATAGAAATTTGTCCCCATCAAAATTCCCACCCCATTCAGCTGTTCTTTATTTTTGAGGAAATAGTAATAATAATAATAATAATAATAATAATAAGGGATATTGAGTGATATACTTGTTAACGTTTGGGGCTTTTTTTTGTGTGAAGTTATTATTGGAGCCACTGCTTCTCTCTTGATGTTTGTTAATGTATTTTTTTCCCCCAGCTTCCTCCTGTTTGAAGTAAGATGTTGCTTCACTCTGGCAATTTGGATTGCCTAATTGATGTTGCCAAGGAGGAGAGCTCTCTTGGTTACTCTGTCACTCTTCTGCACTTGGAACTGTCTTTAATCCCTTTAATGATTATCTTCATGGCATGCAAGCACTTCTGATGCTGAGAGTCGAATAGTAGCTAAGGACAGAGTGAAATCTTAGCTGGAATGTTTGGGGGCTGGAGTTCCTTGAACAGACTGCTTCTTGATTAAGCTGGAATCCTCAGCAAAGTGCTATTCTCATAGTCATTAAATGAAGTTTACTTAAACATTTTTTATACAAATGAACACCTTTCCAGGGTGATGAGGCTTTGGAAGGGGTGTAGGGGAGAGAAAAGGAGTTGGGAGAGGTGGCAAGCGCTAGGGTCAGATCTGTCATAACTAGGGTGACCTTAGGCAAGTCCGTGCCCTCCCTGGGTGTCCTCTGTCAAAGGAGGTCACTAAGGTCCTCTCCACAAATGTAATATTCTGGATGGATGCATTTGGAGACCTAATCTGAGCAAGTTGTTCTTTCTCTTAAGCAGTTCAGTTCTCCTAAAATGAGATGACAGAAAGAAATCATGTCCATGGAATTGCTGATTCTCTTTCCTTGACTAGGGGTTAATTGATGTGTTTCTCATTTCAGCGGCAGAGGAGTGCTATTTAGCATGTTATTCCTTTTCTCATTATCCAGCAAATGGATAAAACGATGCCTGCATATGTCGGTATGAGTGTGTGTGTTGAGGGAAGGATGGGTTTGAAGGAGCTGAGAAAGAGCAGTTGTACCCGCAGAAGGTGGTGGTCAGCTTAGGGACCAAGTGGCAATTTCCCCCTCTCTTTCCCCACTCTGCTTCTTACATCAGCTTCTGTGCAACAGCTGCTACCTTCTGGAATCCCTCCACCGCCCTGTTACTATTTTCTAGACCTGCCAGGTGGGAGTTACCTACCAAAACTTTTTAAAAAAATCTCTCATAGGTCTCTGTTGCTCGTAGTCTCACTCTGTACCTAGCAGGTCCTCAGTAAAGACTTGTTGAATGGAACTGAATAGAAGTAGGTTTCAAATGTTAGCTCTTAGATGCAGCGACTCTTTTAAGAAACCCCAAGTATTGACATCCTTCGGGGTAAGGAAGCCTCAAGTAAGCACACGGAGTTCCCAGAGGAGAGCAGTTTTCTTTTGTGCTGCAAGATCTGCGGACTCATTCCATTGTTACTCTTCTGAGTGCTCCAGGCCGTGGTACATTTACTCGCTCTTGCCAAATTTGTAAGGAGCACCTATTAATACTTCTGAATTGTGCATAGATGAATGGCTTTCATCTCTACTGTCACCATCCTGTGACAGGCTCCAGAGTTTCTTGCCAGCTCTGCACAGCAACTTCCTCAACTCGTGGTTTGCAGACTTTGAGAGGACTTTGTTAAAACACAATTACTGCCCCCATCCCCAGTTCCTTATTTAGGAAGTCAAGGGGGGGCCCCCGAGAATCTGCTTTTTCTCAGTTCTAAGGTGGGGCTGTTGTTGCTGGTCCTCAGGCCTCACATGGAGAATCTGTGCTCTCAGCAGTCTCCTTGCCTCCTTTTTTGGCCTCCGGAATCTATCCATGTAGAAGCTAGAATGATCTACTAGAAACAAAGTCAGATGGCTTTGTCCCGCCTCAGTACCTCCTCATGTCCTCTCTTGGCCCAGGAGGCCCTGTGGATCCTGGCTCATGAGGCCACAAGGTCTGACCAGTTGCCCTGCCCCATCTGCGTATTCCCGATCTTTCTCCCGTCTCACCTGCCTGCCTGCCTCGGTTGGTGCAGGAACCCAGCCATACTCCCTGCTCTTCCCGGCCTCTAGTTCCTCATGTGGTCTCGGCTCTCTGTAGGAAGCCTTCTTCTTTGCCCCTTTGCCCCCTTTTCACCTGTTAGTTTTTGTATATACTGTCCTTCTCAGCAGCTGCTTGCTTCTTCAGAGAAGCCAGACCTGACCATGGGAACAAAGGTCATCTACCCGCTTATTGTCTTGCAGAGAAGCTTTTTTTTTTTTTTTTTTTGGTCTTCTACAGTCTTTAGCATACTGTTTTAGGATATTCATTTCTGATTTTGCTTTATGAATAGCTGAATTTCTGTTTGGGTTGGAAACCTCCGTGGAGGAAGGGGCCATATATGTTTTGGTCACTGCTGAATTTCCAAAATATAGCAGTGCCAGGCACGTGATAGTCACTTGATAAACATTTGTTCAGTGACTGGACAGATGGATGGATGGATGAGGTTCTGGAATGCTTGGGATTTGTAGGAAAAACTCAGAGGAACAGGAAAAAGAATTCCTGCCATGTAGCATTTGGCTACAGCTGTGTACACTGGTTTATCTGTCAATGAACATATCCAAGGTTTATTTTTGAAATTTTTGCTTAAGGACTCAGAATTGCCTGGTGCAGTCAGCACCCCCACCACTTTGCTTCAAAACATGCGTGTCCCTTGAAACTCCTTTCTTCAGGCAAGCTGATCCTGAATTTAATAGAACCATGTCTGTGACTCAAAGAACTGGTCTGTATATCTTTGTATTGTAGTTCTCTTTATCCACGATCAAGTCAAAGTTTTGAGAAAGCATATTTTTGGCTAAAAATAACAGGATTCTTTCAGAGAGAGTTTTGTGGGATTTCAAATGCCTTCCTTTTGGGGGTTGTCACTTGTCTTTTAGCATGAGCTGTTTCTCTGGGGACATTTTCCCTTCTTAGACTCCTTTCCCTCCTTGCTGGTATCTTTTCTGGCCAATCTTCTCTTCCATGGAGCTTATAGCATTCCTTGGAGTTCAGGGGTAGGTTGGATCAAAGCAAATTCTCAAATTCTGAACCTGAGGCTGCTACTTACTCATGTACTTTAGGACAGTCCATCCTCCCTGCCTACATATTGAATCTCAGTTCATCTCTTCAGTTGTGTGGACTTGAGGATTTTCAAAGGAGCAAGTGACCACATGGGCAAAACTGTCAAATTCAGGTACCTACAGGGTCAGGCCAATTGTAGCTGGGGCATATGAGGCAGGAATTCATGGTCTTCACCGTTCGTGGTCCATGCAGAAAGGTGGTTCCATAGTGATATATATATATTTTTTACCTCCAGGACTTTGAGGTGTGTTCAAAGAACTGGGCTTCAGAGGTTCGTGTTTTCATATGGAAATAACTGTTTGAATTTGGCATTGACACAATTCACCCAGGTGCGAAGAAAACAGTGTCAGATACTCTTAACAGGTAAAACTGAATTGGGGAGCCAGAGAAAGATTTCATGCGCCTGGAGTTAGAATGGTAACCTCAGATTAGGGTTGTCTGTTCAGGGTTTTTTGTTTTGTTTTGTTCTTTGAAATAACATGTTTCCTCCTTGTGGAGAATCACCCCTCCCCCCATCATTCCTTGTGGTTTAGGAGCTTACTGTTGGAAGATAATTCTGTATGGCTCTCTTGCATTTTTGCACATCTTGTATCATCTGGAAGATAGAGACTGGGTCTCCCTCCATTTGAAGGATAGGTTTATTTTCTGACCAGAATAATGAAGACCTAACTCTGGGATGAAGGGTAGGCAAGTTCACTAGCAGCACCCAGTCGTGAACCAAAGCAATGCAGAGCTCCCCAGAGAGTAACATGAGTGCAGCTGGAGAAGACAGGCACTGGGGGGGTGCGGGGGAAGGCTGGACCGTGGGGATGCTCTAGGGCTCCCAAGGCTGACCCCACATCAGGATGTTAGGAATTTGGCATTGTAGAGCTTTACATGTAATAGAATCTAAATTGCGGGGCTTGCTCTCATGACTCTGAGATCACTACCTGAGCTAAAACCAAGAGTCGGATGCTTAAGTGACTGTGCCACCCAGGGGCCCCATCCACAGTGTTCTTGTACCAAATGGACTTTTACCTTTCTAGTAATAGTTTCAAGTGGTGGTTGGGGAAGGTACCTAAAGAGGGAGTAGATAAAACTTATCAGTTGTAGCAGGGGATATTAATAGATGCAAAGGGAGAATCAGAGGCAAGAAACAAAAAAGTGAACAAAGGATCAATTTAAATATTAAACCTTTTATGAAATGGACCTATGCAAGGGTGTTTCAATTCATTTTCCAGACTTTCTTCTGACTTCTTATCCTGCAAACCACGTGTCTGTCACCTAAACAGTGCTCATCCCTGTCCAGGCCTCCTCCCTTTCCCTCTGTTGCCGTGTCTACTTTTGTGTACTCCTACTTGCACACTCCACCTGAAATAATGTGCCCTTCCCTGCCTAGCTCTCTGCATCTTATCTCACCCTGGCCAGCCACACCCAGGGCTTAATGAGACCAAATCTCTTAGGATTCCTGAACCTAATTCTAACATGAGGGGTGGTCCCCATTTGCCTCCCCCCCACAAGATCAAGCAGTTCTCAGACACCAGCAGCACGTCTGCGAATTCAGCTCAACTCTGACACTAACTAGCTGGAGACAGCATCAGATTCCATAGGTTAAAGGGTCAATCCTACAAGACTGTCCCGTACCCCCATTTCAGATGCCAGTTGCAAGCCCTGGGCTGTAGCTGTGCTTCTTCCCCACCAGCAACACATTGTAGGTTCCAATGACATCCTCCTTAGTTCTTTTAATTTGCTAGAGCAGCTCAGAGAACTCAGGGAAATACTTATGTTTACCACTTTATTCTAAGATATGCTAAAGGATACGAAATAACAGCCAGATGAAGAGATGCACTGCACAAGATATGGGGAGCTCTGTATGTGGGGTACAGAGCTTCCATGTCCTCTCCAGATACACCACTTTCCCTGAACCTCCACATGTTCACCAACCCAGACGCTTGTCCAAACCCAGTCTTTTTGGATTTTTATGGAGGCGTCAATACATAGTCATGATTGACTAGGTCATTGGCAACTGGGTGATTCAACCTCTATCCCCTCTCCCCTTTGGAGGTAAGGAGATAGGACTGAACATTCTAACATTGTCATCACATGTTTGGTCCTCCTGGCAACCAAGCCCTGTCCTTGGCTGGGGTCTGAAAGTCACCTTCATTGTCACCTTTATGGCTCTGAAGGGTTTTCAGGAACTGAATGAAGACCAAATATATATGAGAAATATATATTGGTCATCTGAATGACCAAATATACATTTCTTTTAAATAATTATATTGCAGCCTGGATCTAAATTACCACCAAATTCATAAATCCCATCATCCTTCCAGTAGGTACCATTTCTTAGTTTCCCTTTGATCCAAAGGAATAAAATATGTTGAGTGATGCTTCTCACCTTTCTCTCTCTTCCCTCCCCCTTCCTCTCCCCAAGTTAATTTTCAGATTAGTTTCTTGAGACTGGCCCTGAGACATGTTTCTAGTGAGATGAAGATATATACAGAGTACACAAAAGTTGGCATCTCCCACTTTTTTTTTCCAGAAGAATTTTCACTTGAGAGTAAAATTTTAATTGGACGTCTATACTTTCAGATAAGCTTTTGTTCACCATTTGTCATGAATTTACAGGGGGAAGGAAAAAAAAATCAATATTCTACAGTACTTCTTTCATCCAAAGGCGGTTGAAAGACTTTAGCTGCAAAGTGAAAAGATCAGAAGAGAAACAGATTTATAAAAAAAACACCCCATCTTAGCAATGTCATTTGGAAGAACAGACCCTTTCTGAAGCAATTTCTGATCTTCTTTCCAAAGGCGATCACTTTTAATGGGCGACCATGAAGATGAGAAGCAAGAAGAAGAAGGTACAAAGAGAAAAATGCAGAGTGCAGTTTTCCGTTCTCTGCAGTTTTGGGGAAAGAGCTCCCAGCTGTAAATGTGGACAATTTGCAAACATTTAAGCTGGACCTTCTGTGAAATTTAAATGCCTTTGCCGATCAAGACAAACAGCATCACCCTCTGTTACAATTTCAAGCAGCTGGGAAGTAGAATATAGAGCTGAAGTTCCCAAGACTTGCTTAAGGGGCCCCTTCCTTGGTGCCCACCAGATTTCTCTGTAGTACAGTGATGTAGTTTTACCACTTTGTCATCAGTTGTGGCCTGACGAATATGTTTAAGAATTTCTTGGTTTTCTGCTGTCTGAATCCTCTGGCATTATACATGAAATGGTTTTCTTTTGTGCAATAACTGCTACCAATTTGCCCTATCAAAACCTACTTTCTTATTTCAGGTAAAACAACCCTACTTAAAGTTTTTAAAGTTTCAGTGTTATCAACTTAAAACTTCGATCTCCTATTTAATACCTATTTCTTCACCTTACCCATCTTTCCTCCCTCCAAACTTGTGGCCCTGGCTCCCTGGGAGTGGAGGGTTTGGGTCACTCTCTGTTCTGTAACACACTTTTCTCGACCTTTTTGTAATGACCACTTTGATGTTGGGTCAATGAGGAAGGAGATGAGATGAAAATGTTGCCGTGAATGTCCGCCTATGGTGGGGTTGCATGACTCTTCTTGGTTGAAAATACCTGCTGACCTAGTTCATGACTTATTTTATGAGCTCCTTGAGGATGGCGGGTGACTCCATTAGGCCCTCTGAACAAAAAGACCTCCCTCCTATGTGGCTTCTTGTACATGACTCAACCGTATATTCTAGCTGATTCCTAGTTAGAAACATCACATCACATTGCCTCACCCAATGCCTGTGCCTGCCCAGATTGCGATACAGTGTTACCTGGCATGGGTGATGTTTCCATCTTTGTGGCCAACTGGCAAGTTCAGATCTAACCTACATGTATCTTGGGAACAGGAAAGTTCCCAAGTTTTCCCTTCTTATACCATCTCTACCCAGTGCTCTTTGCCTGCCTCCAGTGGTACAGGGACTTACTATCAAGTTCGGTGACTAAGCATGTGGTATTGGGGGCACACAATGTCATCTCTGCTCTGCTTGAAGCCTCCCTCCCCTCTCATTGTTGGGGTGGGGAGAAAGCTTCTCTGAGAAATCCTCCAGTGCCTCAGCCTCCTTTCTTTCAGATTTGTTCTTCATTTAGGTCAGGTGTAGGGAGGCATGGACTGGAGAGGACAAAGGTTAATGTCGGTTCCTCTGAGACTTGTTACCTTTCAACAAACGCTGTGGGAAGATGGTTAATTCTTTGACCTTAGAATGTGTGAACCTAGGTGCATCTTCTCTCAGTTACAAGGAAAATAGCATCATCTTTTTATGCTATAGTTATTGCCTTTGACTAAAAAAGAGAGTGAAAGGAACAGTGTTGGAAAGAAGTAATGCATATTTTCCTTGGAATGGGCCAGGAAATGGTGACAGAAAACTCATGGTTATGGAATACTGAGACCTTTAATGGGAGGGACTAGTCTTCTTCTCCCCAGAGCCCTGGACAGAGCCTGGCACACGCTCTGGGTAAATGTTGAAAGAAGGTTCCACATTACCAAGGAGTTAGAAGGCATTGGTGTGATTTTGCTGTGGAAAAGTCTGAGCTGAAGAAAAAGTAACCTTGGAAGAAACATATTCCTGGTTTTTCTCCCCTCCTCCTTCTCTTCCAGACCTCCAGTGTTTATTTCTCCTGCCCTGCCCGCATCTTACTGTGCAGTGGGAAAATTGGAATTGTCTTTGAAGTGACCATGAATAGTGATGATTGTCAGTACTGAACAGTTATTTCGAAACCTTGGATTTAGCATGGTACGGCAAAGTGAGTGTCACAGGCCCTCACATCTGGAGCATGGTGACTTAGGGATGTTCACTGAGAACTAGTGGTTCATGGCTCTGCTGAGGAAGGAAATAAATGTCAAGCAGTACTTACCTCTGAAACTGGGCAAGAGGGGCCTCTGTCCTGGGCCACACACTTTGGAAGGCCTTAGGTTCAGCACACATACAGTGTATATTTTTGGTAAAGAAAACACGATGCCTCTGTTACTCAGGATTTGGTACTCAGCATTGGCAGGTAAACATCAGCTCTCATGACTGCTAAAACTGTTCAGGCCCCAGGGATAGGCTTTCCCACATCTCTTGGTCATTGTTCTCAAACAAAGGGTGACTGTATCTGAATGCTGTGAGGATTTGTGGGTTGTGCTATCAGAAACTGGGCACTGCTTTTGAGTGTGGGGAGGATTTGAATAGCAAAAGCACTTAGGTAAGACAAAAGACTAATTAAACTATAAAACCTTTTTCTCAGCATAAGTGCAGTTGTTTATTACATTAGCAAGTATTATTTTTCAATAGTACTGTACATTCATTTTCTTGCTTTTCTTCATGGTTCCGGAGGTACTTATGAATTAGGGAGCTCTTTGCAGTAGATGCACATGGTGAATGAAGCACATTTTGCATTATTAACCAACTACGCATCCCCAAATCACAGGTCCATCAGCGGAACACCCAGATGTGTGCAATAACAATTAAATTTGGTTGTCTCCAGTGTTTTGCTGACTTTCACTTGTATAAAAACCATAACCTCACACACATTTAAAATTTTATAATTATGAAGTATTTCTCAAGGTAGGAGAGTAGAACGTATTTTATTTAATGATTCATTAGCTTTTTTTACATTTTTTTTTTTTTTTTTAAGTAGGCTCTGTGCCCAGCGTGGAGCCAACACAGGACTTTAACTAACGACCCTGAGATAAGACCTGCACTGAGATCAAGAGTCAGAGACTGAACCCACTGAGCCACACAGGTGCCCCCGTGATTCATTAGCTTTATACAGAACTTAAAATATTAAGTATGGAATGTAGGCTTTCATTGGTATTCTTGCCCCTGCAATATTAGGCGTGGGCCTAATTTAAATCATCAGGTCATACTAGTTGCCTCATTAAAATTTAGCTTACTTGCTCTTCCCTAACCTGTTTGTCATTCACAGTGGAAGGAGAGCTATATCTCTGAAACTCTGACAACATTTTATGGAGGTGGGATATAAGATGATGGCTAAGGTTTTTCCAACTTTAAGTACCCTAGTCTTTTCCCATGGAGTTCAAGACAAATTCTTCCTTTAAAAAAAAAGGTGTGTGTGTGGGGGAATGTGGTCTCTTAAATGTTCTGTTTGTTGGTAAGACTCAATAACAAACAGGCCAGATTTGGAACTTCTTACTATATATTTAAATACAGTTTTTTCTCCCCAGCATGGATGCAAGCCTAGTCGGTTAGGCAAAATACACATTTTGTCTAACCATTCAAGGATCGTTTCTGTCTTGAACAACAGCTGTGGCAGCAATAATATTGACGGATGATGTGGTAGCACTTTACAGTGCTCGACGTGCTTATGTATATTTTACCACCTGTTAATGAGTTAGGGAAGAAAACTGTGGCTTCTGACGTTTTGATAGATTTAGTTGCAAAGTTAATGGCAATGTGGAAGGGTTGGCACCTCTATTTATTTTTATATTCTATTAACAAACTAAGCCCAGACATTAATTTCCATCTGGGTTATGCATTTCAGAACATTTTAGATTTTGTTTTCTTTTCATGGAAATGAAAACATAACTGTAGTCTTCAGAGTATGTTTATGCTGTGATGGTTTATTTTTCATTCTGGCAAATCAATAGCTAAGTCTCTGCGGAAAGCATAATTTAGCGATTAGAGTGTTTGACCTTTAATTTTTCAGAAATCTTTGGGGTATTATATTTGTTGCTCATAATGGTAGGTTTGGGGTCTGTATCTGGCTACATAAAGGGAGACAATGGGAATATAAGCATCAGGCAAGTTGTTGAAAAATCTAGGTTCTGAGCCCCACTTGACCATTTCTGAGCCTCATCTCTTCTGTCTGCTAGCAGTCATATGCCCCATCTATGTGACATGGCTGTTGTGGTGAACAGACTGAGTGATCTATGTGAAATACTTTGAAAGCCGCTCAGTAGGGCAGTAAAATATATCAAAAGTAAATGATACTGTTATAGACCAAGGTGAGCAAATGATGGCCTGTGTATCAAACCTGGCCCTCCATTTATTTTTGTGAATAAAGTTTTATCAGATCACAACCACATCCATTTATTTATGTGTTGTTGATAGCTACTTTCACGCTACAGTGGCAGAGCTGAATAGTTGTGATGGAGGACCGTATGGCTTGGAAAGCCTAAAATATTTGCTAGTGGCTCTTTGCAAAAAAGGTCTGCCAACCCTGTTATAGTCCATAGATTATGTGGTTGGAATTCTCAAATGTGAGGAAAATATAAACATCTAATGTCAGTTTTTAGGAAGAGCTGTAATCATTTGCACTTGATGAGGGAAAGCTCTTTAATGAGGAGCAGCAGCTGATAAGTAAAGAAGTAATGATAGAATTAGAAAATCTCCATTTTTATAGTCCCTATGAAATAATTGATCCAGACAAGGATTGTCAGTGGTTATTAAAACCTTTATATAAAGTATTCTTGGGAAAAAGTATACTCATGCTGAGTGAAAGCACGATGATGCTGCAGATCATTTGCTAATTGTAAAAGGAAAAACATAGCATTTATAAGGGAGAGATCTTATAGTGACTACTTTATCCATGTAATCAAACTTATCACTAATAGAGAGACAGGCAGATGTGATGTGCCTCCTAACATGATGCAATATTTTGAAAAATCATCATCTATGAAGGGTTCTTGTCAGAAATGGGTAAGGTGAATTTAATCAAGACTTAGACATAATTTCCAGCTTATAGGCAATACTGAGAATAGAGGAATCATTTAAATGACACCGAAAGGAAACATTCAGATTCCAAATCAAGAATATAGAGTTTCCTTTAGATTACTAGAGATAAAACAACCAAATATATTGTGGGAACTTTGACTGGGTTCAATGTGAAAAAAGGCAAGCTATAAGAGATATTCCGGGCCAGGTGGGGAAATTTGAATAGGAACTAGATTTTGAATATTATTAGAGTATTATGGTTAATTGATAAACTCTTGTTACTGTGATAATGTTATGTGGTTATGCAATGTATGTTGAAGTTTTCTGAGTCACTTTCAAATTCTTGGGACAAACATACACAAAAACACATATATAGGGGTGCCTGGGTGGCTTAGTCGTTAAGCGTCTGCCTTCTGCTCAGGGTCATGATCCCGGGGCCTGGGATTGAGTCCCGCATTGGGCTCCCTGCTCAGCAGGAAGCCTGCTTCTCCCTCTCCCACTCCCCCTGCTTGTGTTCCTTCTCTTGCTATGTCTCTCTCTGTCAAATAAATAAATAAAATATTAAAAAATATATAAAATATGGTAAAATGCTAACAATTCAGATCTAGCTGATAGGCATATGGGAATTCATTATAGTATTCTTTCACCTTTTTTAATTCAGTAAGCAGTTATCATTTGCCTACTTGGTGGCATAAAGAGCCGAGGGAATTGGCATCTACTGGAGGGGAGACATGGGTTCTCAGTATGCCATAGTGTTCTCTATGGTGTCCCCTGTCCAGTCCTTCAGGTTAAAGAATTAGAGGGAAGCATTCTCTTTTCATGATTTTTTTAATGCGGGTGTTCATTCCTACTGGTGATTCACCTTCTAGCTTAGGGAACCCACCCAAGCAATATTTTTCCCTTAAAAAATTTCATCTTACTAGCTGTCACTTATCATTCCAGCCTGTCAGAATCTTTAGAATTTTAATTCACTCACTCAATCTGCAAGTTCTCTTTTCCAATCTTGTGACATCTGAATGGTTATTTCGTTTGCTTTCTGTGTTTTCATCCGAGTTGGTAATGAAGATATGGAATAGTACCCCCTTCCAAGCCTTCTAGTGCGTGCTCCCTTCCAAGCTGTCATGGATCTGCTCCTCAGCTGTCTTGGGGCCCCCTGATTCAACCAGTTTACAAACAGACGCTGCCAGCTCTCGGAGCCCCTGTGAGCCACTTCAGATCCTGTTCGCCTCAGCACTTCTTTGAAGTGCTGCTCTGACCTGCTTGGTTGTGGGCTCTCATTGGCTCCCATGGGCTCCATGCAGGTGGCGGCTGTGTTGGCTCTCTTTCCTCTCTTGCACTCGCCAGTTTGCTCACTCCTATTTCCCTTAGACCCACACTCTACTTTCTGGAAAGTCAGGTAAGGACAGGTTCCCAGTGCCCTGAGTCTACATGGCTCCAGTGTGTCCCCAGGAATGTGGTAAAGGACTGCCAAATGCCTTTCTCAAGTCAGGACCAATTTGGGGGGTGTCCTCTTGAGTTATCCAACCAGCAGTCTTTTAGTGCATACTCATGAATATGAAGGCCACGTAGTACAGCAGGAGATCAACTCTTCTAAAATTTAATTTTGTTCTATGCAAATTAGAGATTCAAAGTGTTTTTAAAAACAATATACTGTGGTAGTAATATCTTTTCTGTTTTGAAAAGCAACAGACAAGTTTTTCTTCTAAATCAGTGGTTCATGATGAATCTATGTGTACAAAGGTTCTATTTCAAGTTTCTTCTTGCTCCTGCTGTTACTTTACTTTTTTTATACATCTTTTTATTCATTTTTCTTCCTGTTATTTTAAACATTTCTAAAAGTCAAAGAATGAGATTAATGGACTTAAAAGTTTTTGGTTATAAATTAATTTAAAATATTATTACTTTTAACATATACATGGCTAAGTCATTCATATCTTAACAGTTTAAAATATTAAACTGTAGCATTTTAAGTCAGTAATGGCTCACTGGGAGGTAGTATAGAGTAGTGGTTATCAGTGCATATTTTAAATGGAGATTTTTTGAGTTCACATTCTTTCTCTGCCAATTAACTAACTTTCCCTCTGGAAATTTACTGTATTTAATCTCGCTGTGCCTCAGTTTTCTCATCTGTATAACCAGCATGATACTATCAGTACTTACTTCATAGGGTTCTTATGAAGATTGAGTGAGTTAAAATGTATGAAAGAATTATGGAAGTACCTGGCAATTAGTAAATTCTCAGTAAATGTGAATAGGTGTTATTATGATTATTAGTTATTATTAAATTTGTTATTACCACTACTACCACCATGATGACTCCTTTTCTAGAGGTCATTTGCTGTACTTTATAAATCTACCTATAAATGTGATGTAAGCAAAAATAGTCTCCTGAGTAGCTAAAATAGGTGTCATAAAATTATAGTACTAAATGCAAACTCCTTATTTAGATCTTCATCCAGAGCTTATTTGCTCTTATGCTGCATTCAGTGCTAATGGGTTTTTGATCTATTTTCCTGGATCACAAATAATTGGGAGCATCTTATTAGAAAGCTGGGGGGGTGGGATTGTTGCTGAGGTATAATAAGAGAAAGCTTTGCTGTAGTGGGTGACAAGTCACCATAAAACAGGAGTTAATACATTAGATAGTCATAAGAACCCTAAGGCATGATGGTCATGAATATTAATTCACCTAACAAAAATTTATTGAGCACTGACTTTGTGCCAGGCACTGTTCTGTACAAAGAAGATACAAAGGTGGATGTGATTGACAGGGCCCTGACCCTAAGAAGATTATATTCCATGGTTGGGTGGGGAGAGGGGGTAAGTACATACATTTGAACAAGGCAGTTCCAGAGCATTGGAAGTTCCAAGAATGAAGGCACAGGGTCATGTGGTAGAGAGCTGCCGAGGTGGGAGAAGGCGTAATTAGTAGGGAAAGACTGAGGTGAGACCTGAAGGATGAAAGCAGGATTGTCAACAGCCAGGGGACAAGTATTCCATGTAGAGGAAAAACCAAGTGTGAGGCCACAAAGTATGAATGAGTTCAGTGGATTCAAGTTACAGCAAGAAGTCCAGAGAAGCTGAGATGTGGCTAGCCCAATGGCGGGGGGGGGGGGGGTAGGAGGGGGAGCAGTGTGTAATGTGAGGTGATAATGAAGACTTTGGAAGGGCAAGCCCACAGGAGGTCTTCAAGTTGGCAGTAAGGATATGTAACTTCATTATAAGAGCAGGAGAATCCAGTGAAAATTTGTAAGAAGGAGAGTGATATGATCGAATGTATGTATGTACACAATATACTATGTACATATATATGAAGATTGTCATTGCTAAATATAGAAGGTACTGGGAAGGGGCGAGATTAGAAATAGATAAATGAGGAGACTGTTGTAGCAGTTTAATTGAGAGACCATGGTGTTCTGAACTAAGATGCTGGCACTAGAAAGAGAAAGAAGTGCTCTGTTTGAGATTGGTTTTAGACATTGAGTTGACAAGATTCCTGGAGAGGTAGGAGGTGCCAGTGGGGGGTAATCAGCAGGCAGGAATCAGAATCAGGGCTGATTGCTGTTCTTTGTCTAGATGGATGGTAGTCATACCACTTCTGCGATAAGGAAGGCTGAAGGAAGGGCTGAGAAGGATGGGGTCAAGGATGCCCTTTGGCCGTGTTTGGTTTGGGAAGTTATTAGCCACATGGAGGAGTCAGGAAGGCACTAACTGTGTGGTTCTATGGAAAGAAAATGAAGGACAGATGTCTTATATATGTCAAGACTATCTGAGGATTGATATATGGGAGAACATAGGAATTTAATGAGGCTATAAGCTTTTTGAGGTAAATATTGGTGAAAGTTGATATTGGTGTGTGAATTTTGAAGCCATCAGCTACCTAATTAGGCAAGAGTTCATTTTAATATATCTATAAGGGCCTATTAAAGGTCTTTCTAAGTGAGGTATAGGCTTCTTTTATTAAGAAGATGGGGAAAACCCAATTATTTTTCATATGAACACTCTGGTTCACTCTAGGCTCTCTGATATTTACCAAAATTAGTCTTTTAAAACTTTCCAAGAGCTCCTAGGCAAGTTCTTTCCCATTTGTGCCTCCCTGTTTTTCCTATCTGAAGAACAGGGGCAAGTGAACTCAGCCATCTCAAAGGTATACCAGACACTAAGTCTTTTTCTAGAAATCTGCATCTAAGTGTCCCATTTAGTTAAAGCAACCACTGTGGCTTTTTTTTTTTTTAAGATTTTTTATTCTTAAGTAATCTCTACATCCAATGTGGGGCGTGAATTTATAACCCTAAGATCAAGAGTCAGACACTCAACCAACTGAGCCAGCCGGGCGCCCTAAAAGAACCACTCTTAAGAGGAGCTCAGAATGACGAAAATGTTGAAGGAATGGCAAAACTCTGAGTTTTATTATGTGCACTTACCATGGTGGGTAAGGGCTAGAATGCCAGGATCATCTGGCCTGGGCCCAGGCAGATTGAGTTCCGTGTTGGCTTGGGGAGTGTGGAGATGCATCTCCCATCATAGCTACGGCAGCTGAGGCCTTCTTAGATGTATTAATTGGCAAAACTGGTCCAGAACCTTTTCTCAGTCTGTGAAATCTGCTTCGGAAGGGTATTCTGTCCTTTTTTTTTTTTTTTTTTAATTTAAATTTTAGGTGATATTAGCTTCTTAACAAGCAAACTGCCTTCCTTCCCCTGAAACCACCCTTGTAAGACTGCCTGCTGATTTATTTTGATGGTGAGAGCAGTGATTTTATTTTCTTTCACTATGTGTGGGATGGCTTCATGGCAGTTATGTTTAAGCCCCTTGGTGGGAGAGCCTGCTGAATTTGTAAAGGTGTCATTATTTACTCTTTTAATATTCTCAACAGTGGCAGTTGCGTTGCTTATTTGAAATAAAGGTGTTGAAGTCAGCACCAAGAGAGCTTTCTGTAGGCTATCTGTAGCACACAGTGTTTACTGTTTTCAGCCTCAGTTTCTTCTTGACCACTTGAGTCGCATGTTGACTGTTTACCAAATATTGACTCTTTGTATCATATGGGGCACATTGCCTCTTGTGATGGTTGCAAATTCCTTGAACTGATCATGTCAGAAATGAAGGGAAGAAAGGAGTTTGCATGATTAAAATAAATTTCAAGATCTTGGATCAGTCTCTGAAGACTGGAGAAGAGAGGATGAGCTGAAGTCTATCCGCTATGGCCAGGAGATGACAAATTTCTTTCTGCAACTAGACTGTTGAGCTAGGGATTTGTGGCCCATTAAAAAAAATATCAAAGACTGAGGGCAAACCTGATTTGGGGAAAACTCATAGGCTGATATTTCCTTGGAGACTTTTCCAAAGAAGATGGAGATGATAGACCTATTGCAGGTGGCCTACTCATTTTCTGAACCCTATTCACTCATCTGCTTCTGCTCTTCATATCTGCCCTCTCACCAAGGCTGCTTCATTCTTTAAAATGGAATAAATGCTGAATCTTCCACTTTTATTGTTAGTACCCTTGCATGCATTTAGCTGGAGGGAGACAGTGTATCTGGGCTTTTATACTGTCTTTACCTCTCAGAAATGTGGACTTCTCTTAAGTTTCTTCTTGCAAAGTGGAGACCATGATTTCTACCTCAGTGGCAGAGCTAAATACAGAGAGGAGGCATCACACACCGAAAAGTGCATGGGCTTTTGAGGTAAAACAGACATGGTTTGCATCCAGGTTTTGTTTGTTCTTGGCTGTGTGATTCAGGGCAAATTGATTTTACCTCTCTGGGCCTCGGTTTCCCTATATGTATAATTGAGATAATGCCTATGTTGTAGGTGGTTGTAAATGAAGTATGGAAAATAATTAGCACAGTGCATAGCCCCTAAAACATGCTCAATAGGCAATAAATGCTATTATTGCAGTTTTATGTATATATATCCCCTGGGGCCTGACTCTGAAACAGCTTATGGTATGTCAAAATTCAGTATAAATTAGGCTGGCCTTGAGCTTGTCTAGACAACAGTTATAGTTAGCACCTCATCATATCCTGGTCTCGTAAAAAAAGTTTCATAGCATCATCCCAAAGGCAACATTGCAGCAGGCCCAAGAATGTGTAGCCAGGAGGTTTGTCTCTCATGCAGAACCCAGCAAGCACCAGATACTTTTGCTGCAAGGGCATCTTGCTGGAGTTTGGCTGCCAGTTCTCGGAGAAAGATCTTGATTCAAAGGAGTCTCAGTGTCAGGATCACCGAGGCCGATGTCAGCTGAGTACCAGCCTCGAGTGTTATTTTAGTCCATTTTTCATCTGTGAGTAGGTGGTTATAGATGGTCCACAGTATGGGCTTTCAGGTCCTGGAGTTGTCACACCATGGAGGCAAGGGACATGGATGTATCAGCTCTTACCTGGATGTGCCTGGTTTCCCAACAGAGTAGCATCTATCCACGAGGGCTGTGAGGGCTGATTGATGTGGCATAAAATAAGTGTTCAGAAAAAAAAATAAGGGGTCAGTAGACAAAAAATTTGGTAAATGAAAGGAATATATTTTGGAGTATAGAGATAGATGTACTTATTAGCTTCAGATCTCCTATCTCACACCCTATTTAGTGTGGTAATAACATCAGAACCTTTTATTGAACTCCAGCACTGTGCTTGGCACTTTATACATATTATCTTTAATCCTCCCCAAACCCTGCAGTGTCCTTGACTGTAATTCAGTGCTGCAGGTAAAAACAAAAACAAAAACCCCGAAGCTCAGGGACATGGCTGCATTGTGGACGCAAAACTAGCAGAAGATCTGGGCTTCATTCAGACCCAGGTCATTAGGATGCCAAGTCTGGGCTTCTGTACTCTTGGGGTGATGCACATTGCATTCTCGGGGGGGGGGGAAAGGCACCGTCTAGAATGGTACTTTGAAAACCCTATCTCCACTGGGTTGATCTGAGGAATGGTGAGCTGGTGGTTTTGCCTAGAGAAGAAGTAACTTCATATAATGCACTAATCTATGCATTACAAGAAAAGGAAAGTGGATAGAGATGATGTTTAATATTCGATAAATGGTAAGGCATGGATACCAAGCAGTCTAATGATCCAGGGCTTGAACCTGAAACAGGGGCCCGGGGGCTACCTTGTATGGCAGCTGTTAACATTTTAGATGCTGAATCATGGGGAGGTACAGAAAGTTCTGAAAGAGAGACCAAGGGCGGTCAGGGTGGGGGACACCTGGAGGGATTCAGGTACAGCAACCATTTTCCAAGTAGTTCAGAAGTTTTGGTTTGCTTCATTTTTTTAAGTACTTTGGTGTCTGGTATGCCAATACAGTTGCTTACCCGCTGAGCATCAGTGTTGTCGGGGGGCGGGGGGTAAAGCTGCTGAGAGGCCCCACACTGCTTCCTAACTTGCCAGGTGATGAGTTGTACACCTGTCCGTGTTACTCTAAAGCCTTGTTTGCTTTTTAGTGAAGGGGCAGGAAGACAAGTGGCTCTGCCAAAGAATCTTTTGTCGGCCTCAGCCGTTTTCTTGTCTCAAAGCCAATATTGGTAGAAGTAGAAGTAGTTCTTTGTTTTTTCAGCATTGTTTACTTTCCAATATTTATATGGAGTTATCTATCATGCCCTACCTTGGAGCACTGTTTTATAAAGGATAAGCAAGTTTAGTTCCTTTGGCCTCTCCTAAATTTTAAATATGAGAAGAATTTTCTGTGTTCTTTTTTCTTCTACAGTGGTTGAGATTAGAGCCAACAAACTTCTCAACCTCTCTGATTGTCTTCCCCATGACTGATTGTTCTTCCAGATTCATAATTTTACGGAAAATGTTCTGCAAAACACATTGATTTTTATTTAAATTCAACAATGCCCCAGTGTCCTAGATGATATTAAGTTAAATGCTTGGTTGATTTAAAAATGCAGGAGGTGCCGGTCTTGTTTGATTTGGTTCCCAGATCCTGCTTTTGTCCCAATTCCTTGTCTAACACAAGTGATGTGAGGCTGTAGGGAGTCGCTCCTCCATTATGTTGCTTTTTCTCATCCACATTTCTCGTGTGTGCTGGGAAATAGAATAACTTTCTCACTGAAGCTTTCTCCAACCCTCAGCTTCTGGATTTTATGTCTCCCATCCCCTTTTCCAATCCAATAGGAAGCTCATCATTTGGCAATTTCCTCTGAAACATTGTGGTTCTAGGAAAGTGACCCTGGATTGATCCCCACTAATCAAGGGGGGACCGTAGGACCAACCTGTCTCCCATTATGACCCATTCTTGATCTGAGCCAAATCCTTTGAAGGAACTAGACTGAAGTAGCCAGGACCATCCAGTGAGCACACAGGGATGTAGTATCAGACAGGCAGGCATCTGGTGCCCATTCAGTTTCCACAGGTGCCTGGGTTTTCTATTGGCACTTAGGCCACAGGCAGCTAGATCCAGAGGTGCCTCTAGCCACTTGGTGACTTCATTTTTAAAACCAGACCTGAGGAACTGGTTAGGCCATCATGTCTGACTCACAAAGCACTGGGGCACAATATCTTATATTTATAAGGCACTCCTGCTTATTTGTGCTTATTTGCCAACACGAGTTGGTAATAGTTTTATGCCTTGAATGTATGAGTGGAGAGATCTTACTGAATGGCATTTCTGAGCCCGATAAAGCTATTTGCTATTTAGAGAACATATTGATATAAATAAGGACACAAGTGTATTTGCCATCACCCTCCTCTAACGGTGGAAGAAGGCCTTGGTAGAGAGGGTGGTAGAATAGGAGCCAAGAGATGTGGGACTTCACAAAGCTGGAGAGAACTGAGTCCACAGACTGCTTTGTATCAAGGTTTCATGGTAAATGAGACAGGGGGTCATTCTCCGAGGATTTGAGTAAAGCTGAGATGTCTGTTGCCTTTATAAGCAAACTAGATGGGTTGAGGTGGTGTGTGTGAGTCTAGAGGAGGTGGTCATGCTGAGGAGCAACAATGCAAAATGATGGTGGGGAGATGAATGCTGGCGTAGAGGAAGAGCAAGAAACAGCAGTTAGGGCACTTTTTTCCGGATGGCAGTCATGCGCTTGGTGATCCCTACTCAGATGGGTTTCAGGAGGAGAGCAAGAAGAGAAGGGGACAGTATTTAAAAATCTAGGAGTCACGAATATCTGAGAAGGAAGAGGAACAGACTTACATAGTGCCGAGTTGAGAGAAAGTAAATGATAAAGGCGCCTCTAAGAGAAGGTTGTCTCATTCTTTCTGCTCAAGTATCAGGAAGAGAAAGCAGAGGCCATACAGAGAGGGCCACCCAGGGAGAGACTCTGTGGTGCAGGAGACAGTTCCTAGAGCTACTCAAAGAGCTATTAGGGCAAGGTTCAACCAGCAATTCAGGATTGGGTTCAAAAGGAGTTGACTACCGCCCATAAGGCGACTGGGTGGCTCAGCTAGTTAAGCATCATTATCATTGTCATTATTTTTGTATACAAATACTTGGGATTATACATGGATAAGAAGCATAATTGAGATTCAAGGGCCAACATTTCCTGTCCCCAAATTAGTCTTGCTTCAAGTTTCTACTCATTTGCACTGTTGAGAGTACAGCACCATGTTTCTGCTTTCTCTTCCTGATACTTGAGCAGAAAAAATGAGACAGCCTTCTCTTAGAGGCACCTTTATCATTTACTTTCTCTCAACTCATACTTTTTGTCCTTTCTTGACTTCAGCCTAGTGCCTTCTCTGACATTTATAATCTTTACCTTTCTGGTCTCATCTGCTCACCCAAATATTTAGACTTCTTGTTGTGGCCCTGCCAATCAATCCCAGGTCTGAACGGTGTAGCACTTAGCTGGGTGTTCACCTCCTGGCTCTAGCACTTACTTTAAGCATGTGACTTAACTTTTCGGAACCTCAACCATCTTTCAAATGGTTATTGTAAAAACTATCTCATTGAATTGTTGTGACACCTTAAAAGAAAAGTACCTAAGTATTTTCCCCATTTAGAAGGTGCTGTGTCTTACACTGGTTTCCCTGGAAACAGACTCTGAGGTGGAGAGTTACATGCAAAAGATGTTTTGGGGCAGTGGTCTCTGGAACCACATTTGCAAGGAAGTGAAGGCGTCAGGATTTGACAGAAGGAGAAGTTGAACTGCAACGCAATTTCAGCCCTTCAAAGCCTCAACCAAACCCAAAGGGAGACTGAAATCAGGGTGATCCTTCAGGATTCTTAGAAGGGACCCAGCCACTGTTCCTGCATCAAGCAGTCATTAGGTGGGGGCTACTTAGGGGGGTTGGTGTTACCTGGAGTATGCAGTTCACAGTAGGCAGCACTTCTGATAGCTGAGGAATTGAGTTCCTCCGTCCTGAAGGGATCTGGCCACACCCCACAGTAGCTGCTCCGTGCTCAATAATTTGGGATTGCCTCTGCTCTACTCTACTCTTGGGCATCCATTTCCTTTCTCTCTTCATAGCACTGTTTCACTCTGATTAGCTTTTTCCTCTAGAGGCACCAAATTCCAGTGTTGCTTTTTTTAAATAATTGATGTCTAAGAGCACTGTAAATGTTCTCACTTATCGTTTTCAACTTTTTTGGGAGGAGGTGCAGATCAAGGCAACCAGTTATTCATCTCTTATTGTCCAATGAATACAGACTTAAAGAAGTGGTATCTTTCCTTTTTTAATTTAAGGGCCACTTCTCATCACTTACCAGTGTTGCATCCAGTCAGAGTGCTGTGATATAAAGGACAGAGAAGGCTGTGTCTATGCTTAGCTGGAAAGGAGGCTGATCAGTTAGTGATGCCTGCCACGGGCATGGGTGAGGACACAGGGGATGCTCATGCTCCATTTTTGCCATCCTAAGTGTACAGCCTTGTTTCCCTTTCAACGTTGGATGATGTTAGAATGCTTTTGATTTTCCTTAGTTTTCCCGGGTAAATTGCTGTACCAATGCTTACATCTAATTAGCCCCTTTAAGTATAATTAAGCCATATGCCTAGCATTGTTTCTCAGGTCACCTTAATCACTTTATCTACAACTTCATCTCCAGGAAAGCTTCCATTAAATAATTATAAGAGTTTGTTAAAAAAGAGTTGGTTACTTTCATGAGCACTTGTTCATTTGCCTTCCCATTAAAATCTGAACTCACCTTTTGTGATTACATTATATTAATGATTATTTGTTTGTTTTATGGATTTGCTTAGTGCACCCCCTAAGGAGCACTCTTTCTCTGCCATCCTTGCCTGTCTCAGATTGTATAAGCCCCCAGAAGGCAAATACCATGTCTTTTCAAATTACATTGTACAGTACTATGCACAAATGAGCAATTAATCCTCAAAACACTGACAGTGGGAGAAGGAACTGATGATATCTTAAATGATTTAAGTGATGTCTTTAATGTATTGGTTATCCCAATTTTTTTCCTAATAAAAACTGCCAGAAAAAAATGAGATAATGTTCAAAGTATATTGAGTTTTTCTGAACTAAATCACTGGTTAAATTAAAATTATTATTAAAAAATCAGTCATAGGTGTTTCTGTCTATACCCGCAAACTGTTATTGTTGGATACCTCTACCAGGCTCTTTAAATTGTCCTTATGAAGTTAACAGGCTGAAGAATAACAGTGGTGGCAATGGGAAAGTCAAGGTCCCTTACTTGATGTGGGTCAATGGTTGACAAAGTTTTTCTGTAAAGAGCCAGATGGTGAAAATATTTTCAGCACTGTGGGCCATATGGTCTCTGTCACAACTGGTCAGTTCTGCCTTTATAGCAAGGAAGCAGCCCTAGATAATACATGAACAAATAATCATGGTGATGTCCCAATAAAACTTTATTTACAAAAACAGGAGCAGATTTGGCTTGTGGGCTGTGGTTTGCTACCACCTGATCTAGGTGATAAGATTAAATTCCACTGACTAGTCATGAGCTGATTCAGAAATAGATTACTAAATTGAACCAAAGGCAAGAGAGACACGGTTTCAAAGTCAAGAACATGAACATAGTTTTAATGAATTTTGTTCATGTCATTTGTTTCCTAGTTTGGTTACTCCTGGGCATGGTACCCGTGGTAGGTTCCATAGGGGAAATTCTTTATTTCAAGTGTCCTAGGCACTTCCATTTTTAACATCCTGGCCTTCAAGTGGTTTCAGTGTGGGCTCCTTACTAATTAACTCCCAGATTTGGAGAATCCACTAAATATCTCTGCAACTAACCTTGTATTTCTTTCCTGTATGAACTAGATTGTGTTATCTTTCCTATTGACCTCACAGGATTGTTGTAATGGCCAAGTGAAATACTATTCAGGAACATCACATTTTTATTTAAAAAAATCAAGGAATATTATATTTGCTCAACCCACGCTTTCTCTCAAGCTGAGCATGGTATACTTGGCATATATATATATATATTTTTCTGGGCAGGGGTTTGTGTGTGTGTGTGTGTGTGTGTGACAGAGAGAGAGAGAGACAGAGAGAGAATATCTAAATACTACTGGATAACTGAATGATTGTCAGGCTTTGCTTCATATTTGACTCACCTGCAGCACTTTGAAAAAGTCCAATCTGGCAACATCCCAGATTAACTGAATCTGAATCCTTGGGTTGGGATTTGGGCATTAATATTTTTTAAAATAACCCAAGTAGATTGTTTTCTTTTGGTGCTGTAACAAATTACCACAAATTTAGTGGCTTAAACAACATGTTATTAAAATGTTGTAGGTTAGAAGCCTGACACAGGTCTCACTGGGTTAAAATCAGAATATCAGCAAGGCTATGCTCCTGCTGGAGGCTCTAGGGGAGAATGTATTCCCTTGTTTCTTCTAGACTCTAAAGGCCACCCTCATTCTTTGATTCATGGCCACCTTCCTTCCTTTCAAAGCCAGCAACAGCATCACTCCGACCTCCTTCTGCAATTCTGTTTACCTCTGACTTAATTCTTGTCTCCATCTTCCCCTCTTATGGATTCCTGTGATTATGTTGGGCCCATCCAGATAATCCAGTATAATCTCCCTATTTTAAGGTCAGCTGATAGCAACTTTATATCCTTCTGCAACCTTAATACCTTTTTGCTCTGTAACCGAACATATTCACACGTTCCGGGGATTATGATGTGGACAGCTCTGAGGGACCATTGTTTTGCCTACCACACCAGGTAATTCTGATTCTGAAACGGAACAGGATATGAACTCTAACCAGCTGGAACATATCATTCCCACATGTGTTCTGGTGTTGGCTAAGGCATATGCTTTCATTCCTTCATTGACTCACTCACTCATTTACTCATTCTTTAAATACATGGTGAGTTTCTCTTGTGCTCTAGATATTGATGCTTGGGATATAATGGTAAATAGATAGCCAAGGTCTAGTGAGAGGAATATATAAATATTTTAACATATATTACATATAATAAATATTAAACATCTATTTATTTAATGATGCATTTATTTGAGAGAGAGAGAGTGCATGCAAGCTGGGGGAGGGGTGGAGGGAGAGGGAGAGAGAATCTCAAACAGACTCCCTCCTGAGCCTGGAGCCCGATGTGGGGCTCAATCCCAGGACCCTGAGATCATGACGTGAGCTGAAACCAAGAGCCGGACACTCAACTGACTGAGCCACCGAGGCTCCCCCCAAACAGTATTTAAATAGAGAAAATGCAGGTGTCTTGGATCCTCACATGAAGGATCCTTTCCCAAATTTTGAGATCAGGTAAGCATTCCTTGAAGAAGTGATGTAGGAATTGGGTGGGCATAGAATGCTGAATAATAATGGCCTGAGTCCCTCCTTCAGATGTTTAATGCAGTATCTTTAATGCTCACCACAAATTTGCATGGCAGGTACTGTAACTGCCATTTTGCAGATGTGGAAACTGCGTCTTAATAGTTTTAGATTAAATAAAATAATAGTCCTCTATTATTGTATGAAATAATGACATGGGTTTTATACTAAGGCATCAGAATGGCCATCCTTCTTTTAAATTCTACGTTAATTTATTACTCTCTTCCAAGTCCAATTTTATTTCTGAAGAGAGAAAAAGGAGCAGATACCCTGATCGAAACTCTGTGGTTAACAACCTGCACATGGCCCTGTGTTTAGCTTTATGGTTTGTTTTCTGTCTGAACTAGGAGAGCACCATGTTCTTTGTGGAGGTGCAGTCAGCATTAATTTTATGAGTATGACAGGACTCCAGCTTGTGTTTGACAACACAGTAGTTCATTGGGTATCAAAGTATATTGGACTGAGGGTCTAGTGCCTTCTGGATCTGAGCAGTGAAGGACCATTGCCTTCGTTGACTGGGCCTGCTGCTTTTCAGAGGGTTGAGCAAGAGAACCCAGAACAGTACTCTTAGTTCTTCCTTTACACGGTTCTTCCTTTACATTAACCAAGTGTAGGTACCTGATACAGGTACTTGAAATCTTAGTTTGCTTATTACCAGGAAACATGCAGAGTTTCTCTCTCTGTTTCAGGCTGTTAAAGTGAAATGGTCTTGTTACTGATGGCCTGCACAGCAATTCCATCATGACAGACACCAACAAACACACATGGAGAGAATGGTCTTGCTCTAGTCTTCAAATAGAGATCAATGACTATTTTATTTGTTCAACCCTGCCTCTCGTCCATGGCTGCAGCCTCCATCATGAGGTAGCTGGAATGATTAATGATGTGTTGGTGATATTAATGCCTCGTGTTTTGGTACTCTAATTATAGGAGCAGATTGGAGCCAAGCTTTAGAGTGGGGTTGAGATTGAAGGATATTTAAAAAGCAGGTGATTGGTCCAACACTTCCACTTCTTTCAATTTAACCATAAATCAATTGTGAATGATTTTTCCACTGTAATTTTTCATAGTTTTTGAACTTGGGTAATGAGCATCCCTGTCCTGGAGTGAAACTGTGATTTACCTAGAGCTTGTTGGAAAGAAGATGAAGATTTATGAAGGGGCTTAGAGGGAAATATATTGCATTTCTCCATATCCTCTCCTTGTCCCCCGCCCCCCGCCTTCCTGTACTTCAACCCCAATAAGTCTCAACTTTCATGCATGGCATAGAGTATTTGGGAAATGCGAAAGCTCCAGTGTGTCTTGACCTACTTTCCAGTGAATGTACAATTACAAATAAGAAGTTGATACTATATAAAGTAGTAGTACATTCCACACTGAAGAGAACATATGGAAAAGCAAAGACTGTGTTTGTCTCAACAGTACCAATTCTTTTTCTCATTTGCCGAATATGTTGACTGCAGAGTTTTGAAGAATATGGGGCAGCTCAAGGTGTTGCTACTGCCCAAGAAGCTGCCATGCGTCCTGCGAGCGAACTTCTCAGGAGCCCCCGGTGAAGGGAGAGGCTTCAAGTGGAATCACACTGACAAGTTTTCTTTCCTTAACTAGGACTGCAGCTTACCTCACTGTGGGTAATGTGATACATCCGTGCCTGGTGAAAATCTGGCTTTCAAGTTCTGGAAAAGCATAGTTGTTTTTTTTTATATTTGTATAATTCTCCTTTTTTAAAAAAGAATTTTATTATCTGGGAAATGAATTGACAACAAAGAGCTTGTTGAAATAGATACTTTATAGAAACTCAAATACAACAAATGCTCTTGTTTTTACCTTTAGACCATAGCACATGGAAAGAAAGATCCACTAGGACCTTTGAGATATTCACTTTTTCTCTGACTACAAGACTGAAGTCCTGTGTATCAGAGCAATGTGTTACATTTATGATATGCTTAAAATATGAGGGTCATTTATTGACAGGTTTGTATTCCAATTCTGTGACTGTCTGGAAGCAATGATTCTTTTCCTTTCCTCCTTCCTTCCTGGGTGCTGACTTGTCTGCATTTTTTCTAAACCATTATTATGTATCAAAACACTAAGCTAGTCCCAGGTGGGGAGGTGATTTTGAAAATAAATAAAATTCAGTGTGTGTCCTCAAAGACTTATTCTGGTGGGTGAAAAGTCTAAGTTCATGTTGCAGACAATGGAGTCCACTCTAAGGAAAAAAAGAAAAAGTTTATTTGAGGGCATTAGGTAGCTGACAGTCTTTGGGAAGCCCTGGGAATCCGTTTTTAATGCCACATCACCAAGTATGAGGGCTGCCAGGAGAAGTGCCCACCCACAGCCTTGCTCTCGGGGAAGCCACACTGCTGCCACAGAAGAAATCCATGCTCTCAGGAAGATCCCATCCCCCCAAATGCCCACGAAAGATCAACCAGGACCTTTGAGATATTCACTTTTTCTGTAACTACAAGACTGTTGAGGGATCTCGCATTGCCTTCTTTTCATTCCAAATCTTTCAAGGGTATATCTAATTGGCAACACCTAGGCCACATCAGTTATCTCGCCAGCAAAGAAGTCTGGGAAATGTAGTTTTTAGCTTTCTGGTTTCTGCTGCAGAGGAAGTTACTCTAGAAGTGTTGGAATGCGTATGGAGGAAATCCAGAGTGCCCACCATGGGAAGACACACAGGTTAGGAGATAACCACAACACATTGTGTCAGTGTTATGCTGGAGTGGATAATAGTACTGTAAGGACAGCCTAATGAAGGCACCTATCTCAGAGGGGAGGAGGGACATTTAGGGAAACAGTGGGGTAGAGTTTCACTTACTAGGGCTTGAAGGGTGTCATGGTTGTGTTAGGATAGGGGAGGTTTGCGATGCAGAAACAAACAGCTTCAAAATCTCGGGCTTTCATACGCAGCTCATGCAATGTCAGCTCTGTGGGCGGGACTAGGTATAAATTTGTGAAACCTGGGGCAAACTGAAAATATTGGACCCCTTTTCCAAAAATTAATCAGAATTTCAAAACAGTGATGGCAGAATATTAAACCAAACACAGAGCATAGGTTCCTTTGTGATTGTATAGATCTAATGCCTCTGAAGCTGGCCTGATGTGGGGGTCCAGGAGACTCCCCAGGTAAGCTTTCTTCCATTGGGTAACTGGCTACAGGAGGCAAGGAAGTAGAGTCTCTTGTATGCTCAAGGAGGGGGGAAAGACAGATCATGGTGAACCAGTGGTTTCCACCCAATGGCTCCAAGAAAAGGAAATGACAAAATGATAACTTTCCTCTTTGAAAATACTATCTGTATTTGAATATTAGTAAATGTAGCATGGCTTAAAAATTCAAGAAGCTTTTTACCTAGCGACACACTTTGAACAGAATAATCTCAAAAAAATATGTATATATAGATTTTGCTACATCCAAATGCCATTCGAATAATTAGTAGTAGTAACTAATAAAAACTTTGAGGAGGTTTGAGTTTAATGCTTTGGAGCAAGGAAAAATGTTTCTGTTCTAGGACACATGTCTTAAGATGCAAATTGTATTTAGGTGGGACAAATTCATATCTATAGCATGCCCATTCAATTATGTATTGTCTATGGCTACTTTCGTACTACCATGGTGGAACGGAGTTGATGCAGCAGAGGCTGTATGGCCCACAAATCCTAAAGTATTTACTGTCTTCATCTTTACAGAACAAATTTTCTAATCTCTGGTCTAGATGTCACCAAATATCTGTTTTGATATGAGAAAATTTAGGAATATTGCCTTAAGGTGACACAAGGCTGCTTTTTAAAGAACTGGCTCTGTCTACTGCACCCAGAAAATCCCCAGGGAGAGCCTAAGCCAGCTTTCAGCTGCTGCGAGAGAGGTGTAGTGTTTCTCTTTTCATTCTTGAAAAGCTGTCTACAGGGCCACCTTTGGCAGAGGTCATTATGCAAACACAGAGTCATCTCTCCGTGACACTATGTGCAAGGCATTTGCACAAATGTAAATTGTATTAAGGCCTGAGGATAATGTATATACTTTAGTCACTTTATGAAATTGTTCAGTCATCTGGGTGTCTTTCACTGTGTTTACCAGGAAATGGGAAATAGAGAATTGAGCAATTTTCTTGTCAATTTGATCAATGTAGACTGGCAACCTCAGTGCCTTTCGTTAAAAAAAAAAAAAAAAAAAGCTTTCCCCCACTTCAGTTGTTGGAATTTATTTCTTTTACTACGTTACCCAGTTAATTACTTCAATTTTCCAGTCTGTCTGACCATTGAAGACTCAGCCTGTTTGAATTTTACATGTGGCTGGTACAATTGAGGTCTGTTCCCAAACTGTAAGCTTTTTCAGTGTAGGATTCATGTTTGTTTATCCATCTACTCACTTGGTCCTTTTGATGTGCAGCCTGAATTGTTCAAATTTCACCTTTAAATCCATCAAATACCACTGTAGAAACACACAAAAAACGGAGGAGAGACTTTGGAATGGAAGACCAAGAACTGTAGGATTTGGAGAAACAGCGCCCTGTTGGTGAAGGGAGGGTGTGAGGAGAAGGGGCCCTGCAGGAGGCAAGCCTTGGGAATTGTTGTGTGGGGTGTGAGAGGAAGCAGAAGCAGCCAGTGCTTTAGAAGGCACCAGTCAGTGGAAGGGGAGTGATCACGGGGCTCGGAAAGATCGACAAGGGGGAGGGAATGTTTAAAGGACGGTTAGGGGCCAATAAAGTTATATTCAGGAGTAGCCAGTCTGAGAAAATAACACTGGTTACAAATTCCAACATTGTCCTGGTTGAAGAAGGGGTCTTGAACTGGTTCTAGCTAGTCCTACCTGGTCAGGTGTGGGGATTTTCTCCTCCTGCTCCCACCTCCTCCTCCTGGTATTCAAGAACTCCTTACCTCCAGGGGTTGATGAGTGTCCTTATTGTTAACCAAGGGATTGTCTATGTGGAGAGGGGCACATGGGGTGAGGAGCAAAGTTATAGGATACAGACAAGTGTCATCCTTGAGTGGACATTAGCAGGCACTGTGTTGCCCACTGTGAGTTGGTTTTTCTCAGTGGCATAGTGAATGATGGCATACCCTCACAGTCTCATCCTCTGGCCATAGATGGTACTTGCTTTAGAGGGGATGTTGGTTTCAGGTCTCACACCTTGCGGCTTACACTGCTCCTCTCTTGCCTCTTTTCCTGCTCGTTTGTACAAATGGGGTTGGCACATTTTGAAGGGTGGTGTTTGAATTTATGGTGAAGTACTTTTGCAATCTTTGTTTCCCCCGGAGTGACTCACTTGACATTCTGGAAGAGGGCCCTGGGGAATCTGAGGAAGGAATTCCATGGGAAGAATAATACTTTAAAATACTGTAACATGCCCACGGTGGTTATTAGATTTGATGATTTAGAATTTATTGATGACTTCTGACATTGAATTGGAGAAAGCTATGTCATAGGACCAAAGTTCAGAGAATATTCAAAAGGGTTTTCTTGTTGGTTGGTTGGTTAGCCGTTCTTAGATAATGAAGTTATAAGTGAATACAGAAAGGTACTAGAACATTACAGAATGATAGGGAAAGATCACATACAGGTACAGATCTCAGTCACTTGGAGATCTGGAGGCAACTGTCACAATTAAAACTGAGAATTTAGGAGTAACAGAGGAAGCAGAGCCTGAACCAGTGTCCAGTGGTTCAGGTCCTGAGGAGTGAGGTGGAGAGAGGATATTGGTCAAGAGGTAGGAAAACATTCCTACAGAGGTTTTGGAAATGGCTGACATCTTTTAAAAGCCCTTGCTTCCTACAAGTGACCTTTCTTCAGTTGTAACAGGCTTTCAAAAATTTGATGAGCAGTAGTAGTTAACTTGTGTCTTGGAAAGAGGTTAGCTGGGCTTCTTAGGGGGAATATGAGGTTACTCTAATTAAGAGGATTTACTGAACAAGGATAGGAGTGGTATAAGTCTGGCATATCCTGAAGACACTTAGCAAACCAGTAGATTAAAATCAGTGCTTTCTAGGAGTTGGTATATGTTTTGAGGGTCTCAGTGCAACCTAGTGTCTCTTGTGCTTCTCTTTGAGTGTTAAGTGCATGAACTATTTACCGTTCAGTTATAAATTTGCAGGCTCAGCCTCTTTTATCTCAAGATACCCACCATACTGGTGGAATTACAGCCCTTTTGGCATAGTTGTAACAAAATGTTTTAATTCTTCTTCTTCCTCCTTTTACCTCATTAAAGAGCTTCTTGACCTAGACCCGTGCGGATTTTAACATACACACAATCCCTTAAGGATTGTTACATATGCAGATTATGATTCAGTAAGTCTGACGGGGGTAGAGGCTGGAGATACTGTGTTTTTCCCAAGCTTCTAGGGGCCACTGATGCTGCTGTCTGAGGACCATAGTTTGGATAGAAATGGCTAAATGAAGGGGAAGTTGCTTGGTAGAAAAAAGGTTGAGTTTTACAGTCAAGTCAGAAAGGCCCAGGTGGTTTGATTCTGGCTCTGAAACTTACAATGCCTTGAAACATGTATGACTTGGACACATTTTTTAAAGCTCTTTGAGCCTTGTTTTCTTATCTGAAAAATGGGGTTAATGCTACTGGCTTTACAGGTATCATTCTACTGTGCACATTTTCCCCTACATCATCTTGTTTATTGTTTTATCTCCAGTGCTGAGCACAGTACCTGGTATATCACCGATACTCCATAAATACGTTTTGAATGAATGATTGAGTGAATTACCAAATAAATAGACTTGATTATGAATTTTATAATGTAAGTCGAATATGCAGCAAAGTGTCTGACTGAGAGACATTTCAGTAAATATGGTTGCTTCCCCATCTCTTCCCTTTCCCTCTGAAACAGAAAGCTAAATTTGGATGCATAGCTCACAAACTGTTGAAGCAGCAACATATAAAACAGGTACTGTCTTTGTGATCCCTTAGTGAAATAACAATTACACTTCAGTTGATAGAAGTTTGATGGATGGATGGGAGAGTAGTTTCACAGTGTTGTTGTTACACATAAATGGACAAGGCTAAATTAGGCAATCACTTCCCACAAATTGATCATCTAAATATGCCTATGTGTCTTATCTGCTGCTGGAGCCAGGGAGGGAAGCAACTGTGAAAAAATTTGAGGGTTTTTAGAATTCTGTGGATTCAGAAAAGACTGAAACCAGGTGTATAGCTGATCTTGGGAATATGAATGTGACTTAACTGGCTCGCCAAATCATGGATCCCTCTTTCCCTAAGAGGTCAATTTTATTTAAGTATAACAAATTTGGTCCTTTTAAAGTGTAATAGGTATGGAACTTAAAGGGCTAACATTAATTCACATATTTGTACAATTTAGTTTAATCAGATTGCTTTCCTCACTTTCAGTCAGTTAACACTATTTACTAAGCATCAACTGTGTGCCAAAAACCCAAGCAGATGCTGCCGAGATGCAGTGAGGAAGGCAGAGCTGGTCGTTGGCCTTCTGAACCCTATTTTTGAGAGTGGGGCAGGGAGATAGAGAAAAATAGGAAAATAGACCAAGGGCTTTTTACTGTTCGGTTGGCTTTCAGAAGAACGTTCACTGAGGTGACCTGTCACATATTGATTAAATGGATGTAAAACCAGTTCTGGTAGTTATTTGTAACGATAACTTTAGAGCAGTAAGTGCGCTAGCTTTAAAAAAACAATTCTTATTTTTAAATTTATGATGGCAGAGAGTTTTGCTGCTCTGTTCTTTGTTCTGTCCTCAGCACTTTCAGTGACAGGTACATGGTAGGTGCTCAATAAGTAGTTGTTGGAAGATTCAGAGAAAATTGCAAGAATGTACTCTTAGTGAATTCTTGTTAATGTTGACTGAGGATTTATAGTTTTGTGTATATCTAGGACTAATACATTATCATATCTCTATGTATCCAGCGTGTAGATCCTTGCCATAATTAATTTATTAATTAGGGTAAAAAGACAAAATACCCATGAAGTATGATGCTGTTTTTATACTGAAGCATTTGAATAGGTGCATCAAAAAATTAACAGTAAACAGATCTTTGGACAGTTCTTTATATTGGCAGTTCTCTTCTTAGGGCTTTTAATTTTTGTAGTAGCTGTCACTGTCCTTACTGGCAGTTATTATATTTTAAAGTGTTTGTTGAAGGTTGACAGTAGATTGAGTTTGTGTTTTCATTTTGTTCTGAAAGCCACTGATTCTGAAGTGTATTATTTCTTCACGTGCATTACTATTTTTGAAACCTTGGTGTGGTCCTCACCACTTCCAATTTCTTAAGTACAGGATTGTCGGCAAAGCTGCCACCTACTAATTGGTCTTGTTCTTATATAGTATCGCATTCGTTGCCCAAAGCAGGAGGTGCTGTAATGTCAACAATGAACTCATCTGGTCTAAAAAGAGGAGGAAGAACATCTAGCCTAATATGAATTCTGATTGACATGCAGTTAAATAAACCATGGGAGTGGAAGATCTCTGGTTACTGCTGTGATTATGATCATTCTAATAGGGAAGTAAAAAGATTTCATCACACAGTGTAGTAATGAAGGCTCATACCTGGCTGATGTTATGGGATCAGCATTTGCACCCACAGGTCAATCTCATCAAATCTTAGGCAGGAAATCTTGGGCAATTTCTGAATTAATAATGAGTGAGCCCAGGGGATGGCTTCTTAGTCAGGCAGATGGGACAACCCTTGTTTCTAAAAACATCCAACCATATTGAGATTAGGAATACTTAGAAATGTAAATGGCATCAATTGAAGTATTGTCCCTTTGTGCTTTTTTTTTTTTTTTTTTTATAGCTTCCAGACAAATATTTAAAAAGAGGTGGAGGAGAAGAGGAATATAAACAAAAAATACTGTCAAAACAAGTTTTCTTGTTGTTCTAGAGTGATAGTCATTCCAGAGATACTGTCCCAGGAAAGCAGTCTTTTCTCATTAGAAACCATGAAAGTGCAAAATAATTGCTCTTACAGTCTAATAAATGAAATATGAGCAGAAAGGCTGCTGGGAGCCCTATACAAATAAGCAGATGACCTTGAATGATGGGCTCTTTATCTGGGAAGTAAAGGGTGGAGACTGAAGGGACTGAGGGGATGAAGCCAATACAGCAGGAGGACTGGAAACATGGCCCTAGGCAAATGAACCCATCACCAAAGCAGAGGAAGAGAGAGGAGGGGCGGTAAAAGGAAAGGGAAAGTGAGGGGCAGGGAAAGGGGGGGAAGGGGAGGGTTAGGGAGTGGGAGGCCAGAGCACACATGCTCTGCCTTTAAATTAACCATGTGGTTGTCATTGGGCAAGGCTAGAATCAGTCCCTTTCCCATAAGCAAAGTGAGGAGACTGTATTAAGTGGTTTTCTGATTGTCTTTTGTAGATTTTAGGGGTGCAGGGAGGGCCCTGATTCTCAGGGAGTAGGTTTGGTTCAAAAGTGGCTGAAAACCAGTGATCTAGGGATGATCTCCTGACCTAACAAATTAGGACTTTTTGACTTTTATCATCTTAACAGGGAAGGATGATGGTGAAAAGCAAAATAACACTTCTATTTTATGCTTGTAATTAAGTGAAAAAGTATTGTTCTTGCTTAGTAATCTGTATGCGGTGTGATTTGATGATTTGCAATTAACACTTGTTGTTTCCAAAATCTCATTAATCTCATGCATACCTTGTTTGGAAGAAGGGTCCCTGAATTCATGTTGACTCATTGGACTCATTCCTATAATGTTGTCCAGGATAAAATAGGGAATGGAAGGAATTGCTGTATAAGGGATGTCCCCAGTAAAGTTGCATGTTACATAAAGGAATTTAATTTGGACAGGTTATAAGCTTAGTATTGGCACTGGACTTTATTTGATGGGATTATTTGCTCATCTCCAGGAAGGTAAAGATGGTTTAATAGATTGGCACCCATAAAGATGTACCGATGTTTTACAGGCTTATTGGTAGAATGAAATGTAGCCTCAGAGTGACACATTATGGGGGAGGGATAGGGTGGCCAAGAAGGAGAAAATGCAGAGACAAAATTTTCTTTTTAAAATTTAAATGTAGATTTTTATTCAAATGATTGAAAATCAGTAATGAAAAATAGTTTTTTAGGGTTTCCTCCTGGTGTGGAGAAGGATGTAAGATATAAAAGAAGGGGAGAATAAAGGGGCAAATTGATAGTAGAAGAGCCAGTTAATTCCTGTGAGCCAGTTGTAGGATGAGTAAATGACTAGCCCTGAATAGAAAAGACGCAGAGAGAGAGGAGTCTGTAGGGCAGGCAAAAACAAGATATTGACCAGAAACCCTTTTCTGTAGTTCACAATGCTGACCCCATTGTAAGGATCACAGGTTTCTAGATGGTGGATTGGTCAGCTAGGTACAGTGAAGAGAACAGCGTTAAGATTCACCCCAACTCATTAATAATGAAGAGTGCCTCTTTAGAAAAATGTTCAGACACGTAGCTTTAGAATAACCAGAGTAATATAGTTCCTTTTATTTTATCTTTGCTAGTGTTACTTTAATAGAAAACTGATATTTTAAAACTTCTTAACTGGAGGAAACAGTTTATTTTTCACTTATGGCAATTCAGCGAAACAGCTGACTCTTTTGCTAACCTGATGGGCACACAGACACCTCTTCAAAGAACTGACAAATAAATATTAGAGAATGAACAAAAAAGCAACTGGAATGTATATTGACTTTATCAAGTGTGTCTGATAAGCGGCTGCCACCTGCAGGAAGACCTGCTAGAAGAAAGTCTGCTTTTACTCCCCTAGCCCTCCAGCACCTTGAATTTGCAATAGCTGCATCTTATTCTTCAGTTAGTTTCAGGGTAGGTTTGTATTGATAGTATTTATTCTGACAAAGGTCAGTAATTATCTCAAATATCATCGTGTTACAGCCACCGCATTAAAAAATGCCAAAAGCAGTTATTGAATTGTTTTCATCTGGCAGATAATGGAGATTGGTTTTTGACCTGTCATTATGTCTATAAATAGTTAATCCCATTATTGTAAAGAAAATGAAGCTATTAGCCTTATTTATAGAAGAAGGGTATTTTCAAAGAGTGAACAGTTGGGGCTGGAGGACACTTTCTCGTGCTTTTAAATGCAATTAGGAGATTCTAACTACGAAATCAGAATGGAAATTTTCTCTTCTAAATGTAAGTGGAACACATTATGTTGGATATCATTATCTGTATAGGAATAGTTACAAGATCAATATATTTTGAAGCCAAAGCGTTTTCTCTAATCATATCTTTTGCCTAACCCGTTCAGCTAAGCATTCTGAGACCCCCAAATCTTATCCTGGAGTTATTTGTCAGGCTTATATCAAAAGCTTAGTGTGTATGCTGTCATAATTATCACCTGGGTGATACCTTCAAGCCCTAAAGGAAGAAAACAGGTATAGTTGTAATTTACATGCTTACTTCTTTATTCTGCTTTTCCCTAAGTACTTTACTGTTGTCAATAAAGTTACACTTCTGTGACTTCCCAGACTTGTAACAGTTTAAGAGAATGTCAGAATCATTTCTGACATTTTAGGGCTTGATACACATGACTGATGGTGTTCTGCCTAACACAAGATACGTTTTGCTACTTGAAAGCTCTAATGTACTTGAAAACTGATGCAAAGAACTGATCTACTTGTGGTGACAAGTCAGTGTATAGTGAGTTAATTGCATGCTGAAATTCTCTTTTCAAGACAAGTGAGGATTTTATTTTTCAACACAGAATGGAGAATTTGTGATCCGATATCTTAGGTAACTGGAGACTTACCCCTTGGATGTATGGTTTGGTATGTATGTATAGTATTTTGTGTTTGGTTGCATTTTACAGAGTAACTGTCCTCTGCTTAGCATCATCACTTAAAGAGAATGAGGTTAACCATCATAACTGTGAATGGCCTGACTTTCTGAATGGGAAATTTCCATCGAAAGACTGCAAAAACACTGATCCTTGGGTTATTTTCCAATTTTCTAGCTATTTAGTTGACTATAAGGCCACCATAAATGTTTCTGCCTTCATCATTCAAGTCTTTTGTCCTATTAATTGAGCTATAGCATCTGTCTCATTGCTCTTTTTGCCCCACTTCAATCTCTAGAAATTGCATAGATTTCTTTGCTGTGAGTTTTCCACTGACCCTAACTTCCTAGAATGCCTTCTGTCTTCCTAGATCGCGTATATTCTAAAGTCCATCCTTTTTCTCTGTAGCCTTCCCTGACCAGCTTGGAGACCACCTTGACTCTATCATCTACTGAACTAAAAAATGTGTCATTGGTACCCCTGGAGTATGGTCGTGTCTTACTGTTTCTCTGTGTGCCAGTCTGCCTACAATCCAGTCTCAGTTCTGAGCCCTAGAAGGTCAGACTCACTACCATAATTTTGTATACCCCTTCCTCATCCAGTATATATATTTTTATATAGGTGAAGCAGTTGGACAAATTGAAAATTAATGATCTGAGTCCATCTCTTTGCCTTTATATTAGGGTGATACCTTAAACCAGAAGATTATATACTTGTTTACTTAACTTTCAGTCTCCAGAACCTAGAGGTTATCATGTTGTAGGCACTCAGATTACGTTGAACTGAAATGAATTATCTCTACTGACTTGGATATTCAGGAAACAGCATTCCTTGATAACTCTGCTTGTGAACACTATTTGTATTTAACTGAAGGTATGCTAGCTGAGACTGTCATGGCGATGGCTTCTGTTTTGGCTTTGGCAAAACCTTTTGATACTGATGATGGCTTGACTTAAACCACCACCTGTGATGAGAGGTGCTATTTACACCCACAGGGTCCCCCCCCCCCATTTTAAGGATTTTGAAATAAGATGACCAATGTCTCAAAATATTTTTAATTATATGAATGGAACATATCCACTGTGAAACTTTAAGCATGGCTCTTGATATTAAGGCTTTAAATGGAGATGTGTAGCTTCATTTTCAGATTTCTCAATTTAAATTTAAATTAGCTTTATGTAAAGAATTCTAGAATCATTGGCTAAAAATGAATAAAAGTGAAGTAATTTGATTGGTCAGCCTGGCAGTATTTCTCTGTATTGACTGGTTGAGATACAGCCTCAGTCAGCTCCTTCTGATGGTATTCTCCACATTTGTTACACAAAGCCTTTCTGGGATATACAACAGTTGGTGACTTATCAACAATGTCTAGACAGGGCATTAAAACTTATAAAATGCCATTTTCATTTGCCTTGTCTTTGTCAGAGACATGCCAACCATCTTTGTGAATAAATCTACCAAGAGTAAATCCACTCTCAAATTTCCAGGTAGCTAGATGTTAATTTCCATAGTCTTTTAAGTACAAAATACTGAGATAAAATGTACTGTTATTAAAATCCTGTCAAAGGAGTAGGGGCAAGAGAAATACATAACTTCTTTCTCCCACCTGAGTAGTATTCTCTACAGGCTTCATAACTGAAAGGTCCTTCCCTGAGCCTGAGAAATTTGTTGGACATAGTATATAGCCTGGATTTTACACTCAAGTAAATATGCTCTGTGTGTTCCCAAAAAGGCCAATATTTATATATCAAGCTCACCAAGTTAAATTTACTTTCCCACATTAAGCCTGCATGATGAATGGCTTTATCTTGCCTATTACAGCCTGTTAAATCATAAATCCCCGGGCAGGAGAAAAAAAAAAAACGACTTGAATGAAGAAAATCACTGAGGGATAAACCATTACTATTTTAGATGGTTATATTGAATCACATTTGCTAACAATAATATGTAGAATACCTTAGAAAACCCATTTTATCTTATTTTCCTTCCATTTCAATTTCTGTTGCTAACAACAAAAAAGGAATGTTGATATAGGAATATCTGACTAACCCAGTATTTCCATTTCCCAATTTTGTTACCTACATAATATACCGTTCCTTGAACCAATTTTACTTATATTCTTACTTGTTGGGTGAATAAATGAATGAAGGAAAAAACATGAGCATAAAAGTATTTCCGTGTTCTAGCTGGAATGCCCCCTTCGCTTACTGACATTTTAACCTATTTCTTGGTTTTAAGGGAATTCCCTATTTCTCAAAGGGCCCTTCTGTTGTAATTGGTTGGAGTTCTTCTCTTCTCCTACCATACTTCCGTAGGTCTTTGCATTTTGTTTGGGTAACTATTTTAATCTGCTTCATATTTAAGTAGTGTTAATGGTCACCTAAAAAGTGTCTTGTTCAATGTAAAACTACTCATTTAGTGTTTTTTTAGGCTTCTTTATGTTCCACAAAGCAGATCACAGGGCATTTAGAAGGTAGGATAGCATCAGAGTGACTGTGTCATTTGAAGTCCAAACTGGACACTTTTGAGAGTAATGGGTGTGGTATTAGTAATTATGCCAGGACAACAGGCATAGGCCAGGACCCCCCGGGTAAACCAGATGTATAGGCTCCTTAGGAAGCACGGATGGTAATGCTTATTTAAGAAGATTAAAACATGAATGAGAGTTGAGCAGGTGGCACTGTGTTCAGGTCTGTTTTCTGATACCTAAGAATAAAGTAGACTTAAGTGGATGTTGTGAATAAATATGTTATTAGTATTCCTACTGGGGTTACATATGTAAAGACAAGAGAAGAAACATATATGGTAAAATATTGGGTGGCTCAGGCTCCAGTTCTTGCAGATGAGAATAAAAATAAGATACATGGTTTCTGTTGTACAGGTTTGTTTTGTATACTGGTTGCACTCAGGAAATAATTGTTTATAGCTTAGTGTCATGGCTGTGTACATATCTGTCTTCATTACTAGACTGTGAGCTCCTTAAAGGCACAAATGTGTGTTATTTATATTTGTATCCCTTACAACTCCTTACCTATGCATAGTCAAACACTGTGTGCTGTGGCATTGTGTAAATTTTAGGGAGAGTTTTGCTAGTTCAATCTTTGCTTAATGAAGGCTCTGCTATAAAATTCTTGAGTGGTGAACTCTCCACTTATAAGGAACTTATTTTCAAAAGAAACCATTTTATTTTTGAATTGCCATATTTATGGGAAAATATCCCTTTAACTTAAGTGAAACATACATCTTATTATAATTATGACTTGATTTGTCATATTTCTTGAACACTCACTCTCTACATGGCATTGTGAATCTCCTTGCCAGTCCTCATTTGACCTTCTGGATCTACCCAGAATAAATCTAATCCCTTTCCTTTCATATAGTTGAAGTCTGCTATCATGGTCTCCTGAGTTTTCTCTTATCAAGTCTTAGCTTTACCAGGTTTTTAAATCCTTTCTCATGTGAGTTACTTTCCAAACTAATTGCTACTCAGTTCATCTTAAAAGTATCCCACTTTGAAAGTCTCTCTTAAAAAGGAACACCCAGTTCAGAGCAAAATCTGGCAGGTGAGGTCTGAGCAATACTGAGTATGGTAGTTTATTACCAAGATTGCCATACAGTTATGCAGATTTGTGTGCTGTACAGTGGTGCCTGGCAAAGGTGGTATCGGGTGGCTAAATTCTAGCCTTCACTCCACCCACCGAACCACGTGTCCTGGCTCAGGGCTGTGTCTCCATAAAGGACCTCCATTGTCTTATTAGCATAAAGGCATGGTATGGGCTTGCCAATACCAAGTCAATTATGCTGACCCTTTCTCACCTTGCCCACCTCCTAAACTCTGTCCATCTTTATAATATAGCCTAAGATTTCCTATGCTGTTTTGGCAAGTGCATTATTTGTGCATTATTTTGACCTTGTGGCTAATGAAAATCCCTGGTTCTTATTTATATGAGCTTCTGTTAAGCCAGATTTCTGCTATTGTGTCTGACATTGATATATATCATTGAAAAGGATAAAAACTTTCTGCAACTTATACAGATTTTCTTCCACAATGACTTGAAGTCATTAATCAACACTCCTTAGGAATTTTTTTCTTTCAACCAACGATTAATCCATTTCATTCCTAGTCATTTCTTCATCTTCTTTAAAAGGAGATCTTGAAACAATAAAATCTTCTGCTAAGCTTGTTATTTTATGTCCATGGTATTTCCCTGAATCAACCAGGTTTAGCAATCCTATCTAGGCAAACAAATATTCTTTGTAATCGCTTGTTCTTTTGAAGCAGCTACAATTTATTTAATATACACATTAGAATTTAATTAAGGCTTGATATCAAGCTCACCAGTTTCTGGAGTTTTTCTTTCTTCATTGCACATCCTCATTGCTTTAAAAACATCAGGATGTTCATTTCTCTCAGGACACCTGAAATCTCTCCTGTTCTTTTTAAATTTGCAGGTGGGGATCTGTGAAGATGGTTACCCAGTCACTTATTTTGTCCACCTATCCCTCTTAATTCTTTTCAGAGCATCAGAGCAACCAAAGAAAGAAGGCTAGAGGACCGTTGAGGCTGGATCTGTGATTCCACATTCCCCAGAGATTTCTGAGAGAGCAGGTGCAGAGCTTCCTTCTTACAGTCATTGGACAAGAGTCAAGGGATAAGCAAGAGAGAAGGTGGTTTGCTTCACCATAAATATTGAGATTGTCAAGTTGATGACTTCCAAGATTTTGCGAGGAGCCCACATCTCCCTCCTTGCCACTTTTGCTCTTTGTAGGGTCCCCAATCCTGCTGACTCCATTTTACTACATAGGTAAACTGACTGCCTCACAGGATTGACATGCAAAAGAAGAATGTCCCTTGTACTATAAGAAACTTGAGAAGAAAGGACTCATTCTCATATCTGAGGAGAACTAGCTCATTCATAGCTGGTCTATTAGTATAAAAGATATCCTTTCTGTTTACTCATGGTTTCCCACTGCATGGGAAACTCCAATTGCTTAATCTCTACGTGTGACTGAAAGAGTACTCAACAGTGACTAGAAAAGCAAAATTTTATCTCAGAGAGGAAGACTAAGCAGACTGTGTCAGGCAGGGTGTACTAGACTTTGCTGCAATAACAAATAACCCCCAGAACTAAGTGGCTTAAAATGAGATTAATTCTCACCCATGCTGCATTTTCCCTGAGGATTGGTGTGGGAGGGCTCTTCTCTATGGCATTATTGTTCTTACTACAAGGCTCAGGACGATAGAAAAGCCACTAACTAGGACAATGCTTGTTGCTGGGATAGAAAGGAATGTTAGGAAGCATGCACTGGCTATTACAGCTTCTGCTCTGAAGTTACACACCATACTTTTCTCATAGTTTAATGGCAAAAGCAAGTCACACTTAACTTCTTGTGGCAGGAAGTACAGTCCCGCTATGTGTCTTAAAAGAGAGAGAACTGAATGAATTATCTGTGAACAACCAAATAAACCAGTTGAAAGGTTTTGTTATTGATATAGAAATAATGGAATTGACAGATGCAAACTTTACCAAAAAGGACAGATTTTTAAAGAGATACAATCAGAATCCCCAAATTCAAGAATTAAGAAAAAAAATGCTTTGAAAACTTAAGAATTCAGGAGATATTTGAAAGGAGAATAGTCTCTTCTGAAGACTGAATTAGATTCCTAGAAGAAGAATCATAGCACAGAGCAAAAATACAGAGAGGTGAAGATACTGAGTAAAAAAATATAAGAGACATAGAAGGCAGTTCCAAGACACTTAACTTGCAAAAAAAAAAAATTTCCAGGAGGGGGAAAAAAATGAACAGATGGAGGAGGATAGTAATTTAAAAAGAAGAAAGAGATGAAAAGTTTCTTAAGATAAAGAAAGACTTGAGATTTCTGTTTGAAAAATATAATCCAGGTCCAGGCTAGTTTCATGAAAAAATTATGTGTGTGTATGTGTGTATACATATGTGCATGTACATACACATACATATATCTATACATATTTGTACACATATATAAATACACACATGCATGTAAATACACCCATGAATACATGTGAGTATGTGTACACTGGAGTTATAAATACATAAAGGTGTATGATTATGTGTATACAGGAGAATACACGAGTATATATGTATATTCTATATCTCCTAGAAATTCTGGAAGGACAAGGAGACAGAAATTTTTCTAAGCTTCCAGAGAGAAGAAATGTCTTAGTAGGGAAAGAATCAGACCAGCACTATCCTGCAACCATTGAAGCCAGAAGTCAGCGGGATGTCGAGAGGCTATCGAGAGAGAGGAGTGGTGTCAGGAATCTCCTCAGAGATTTCATTCACCAATCAGAGAAAAGACAAAAATAGTCTGACTTGCACAGCCTCAGACTGTATTCTGTTCTTGGACTATATCTGTGAAAGTGCTTGATGAACTAATATAACCAAATGAAAATTGAATCAGAATAGGCATTTCAAGACTGGGGAGAACAGGAATGAATAATGAATTTCACAATATATAGTTAAATATTTATTCATCAAAATAGCTCTACAAAAAGAAAAAATAGCTCTACAAAGGTGCTATTTTTTTTTTTTTGCCCAATTTATAAATGGGGAAACAGAGACTTTGAGAGAACTGACTGGCACTCAGAGCTGGGATTCAGGCAGAAGCGATTTGAGTGTGGAGCCCATGCTGTGAATGGCTTATCCATGTGACTTCCCTTCATGCCTTGGCATCTCAGTCTGTTCAGGCTGCTCGAGCAAAATACCACAGACTAGCCAAACTATGGTATTCCCATAGTTTGGCTATTGTGGACATTGCTGCTATAAACATTGGGGTGCATGTGCCCCTTCGAATCACTGTGTTTATATCCTTCAGATAAATACTTAGTAGTGCAATTGCTGGGTCACAGGGTAGTTCTCTTTTTAACTTTTGAAGAACCTCCATGCTGTTTGGATGAAAGGACACAAGCATTCAGACTGTAGCACTTGGGCAGGGTAGAACTGCTTGAGAAAAGCACAGAAAACCAAGAATTACCAAAGAAAGACACATTTGTCAACAAAAGGTGTTTGACAAAAGATACCAAATACAGAACCTAAATATCAAAAAGAAACTAGAAACACATGACAGAAGTTTATGTAAGTAATGTGACCAGACAAAATGACATAAAAAGTAAATAACTAAATAAAAAAATGGGCAAAGTATATAAACAGGCCATTTACAGAAGAAGGAATGCAAATTGGCAATAACTTATAAAAATATCCCTTACCTCATTTGCAATCTAGATAGCCTAAATTAAAACTACACTGGAACAAAAATTTTCCACCTTTAGGATTGGCTGCAATGAAAAGCACATATAACATTTACCATATAATTGATGGGACTTTGTTATATGTATACTTTCGTATGCTTATGGTCACAGTATAAATTTATACATTAAGTAAACATAATGTGGTCACATTATGAAAATGAAAAGTATACACACCCAAGAAACCCATTGGGTAACATAGTTCTATAGCAACCACAGCATATCACATTAAGACATCAGTGGACAGGTAAATGTTTAACCACTGGTTCTCAACAAAGAAAGAGGATGAAAGGAGAGGAGGAAGGGAGGGAAGGAAGGAAAGGAAAGGAAGAAAGAAAATCTCTCCTTTGTAGCACCTGCCACTTTCCGTGCTGTAAATACTCCCACCTTGGCCAAGTTCAAGGTATGACTGTGCAGGGTTGGGAAAAGATGCACACAATTGTAGGGGCACACTCGTAAGACGTGTACCAGAACCCAAATTATAACATTACTACGATCTCTTAACTTTTTCTTCTGTTATCTCTCTGTATTGTTAGACTTGTTAAAAGAAAAAAAAAAGCATTAAATACTTTTGTAGTTTTTGACATTCTTATAAAAAATTTTTTAAAAGAGTGTACTTCACTAAGTCTTCTACAGGTACCCCATAAAATCAGTATTTTTAGATCTGATTTATTGGGTTCTGGAGTCTCAAACTCAGTCAAGTGCTCCATTACTATTTTCTCATCTATTAGACATTGTGAAGAAGTCTGACAGCTCTCTTAATAAAATGAATCTTCAGCACTCCAAGGTTGGCAAAGGAGTGAGTGATAGCTTCATAGCTAACCTTGCAGGATCTGTGTGTGATTGTATTAAGGGAGTGGTCAGGTTTCCCTTCAGTTTTAATGTCACCATAGTACAAGTTTCATGGAGGCAGAGACCATGTTTGTCTTATTCTCCAGAGTTGCCAAAGGGGAGCCCAATTCCTGGCACTAGAGAATTAATAAATAATCAATCAGCTAGTAAATAAACACATTTTTCTCTTTGCCACCCTCAGCCCTTTTTGTTTGAAAACTATCTTGATAGAGAAAATAACAACAAGAGTCGTCAAGCTCCTTCTCTGCTACGAACATTAACTATACTACAGTTAGCCCAACTATCTCTACCCATTTTCCTTTTTGCCTTGAGTTTAAAAGAAAGACTTATGGAAGAAAAAGGTGCTTATGTTTCTTTATGTTTTTCTAAAAAATCTTTGCTTCTTTCTCCGCTTAGCCTTACCCTTTTGTGTGCATCTTTCACATTGCACATTTTTTCTTTCTTCGTACTCACCCTTTGAAAATATAAGCTTGTCAGCAAGCTTTCTCTGAAGCCACTTGGTTAGTGTTATCATTTAAAAATCTATTCCTGTTATGTTTATTTGGATCTTTATGAGAGTATTATTGGAATTTCTCCTCTTAACAATCTCTTACCTCGTTTGAGCCATCTTCCTTCTTAATTTCTCAAGCAATGATGTCATAGTTCTATTTGCTTTGGACTGATGAGGAAAGAACTTACGGTTTCCCAGCATCCTTAGCCTACTGAACGTGGCTGTCACTAGCTATTGGACTGTTTTCCCCAGTTTTATACCTGTCTTTGTTCCTTACCTCAAAAGCCCTTGTGCTGTAGTATATGGGACAGACATTTCACTGTTTCTTCACAGTTTAATGGTGTAGGTCGTGTTTGCCGAATGCCCACTGCATGTCTGTCTGAGTCAGTGTTGCCTATTTTATTATAAGCTCCTAGGAAAAACAAATGTCAAGATGTCTAATATAGTGCAGTTCCTTTGGGCACTTAAATGCTGTATGTATTTGTGTGCGGTGTATGTGTGTAAAGAAAATATTTTGTTTACATGTTTTTAAAGGAAAAGGTCTGAAATAGTTTGGTATTTAGGTAATTCCAAGTCCTTTAAAAATAGTGTAGTATCTGTGAGCCTTGTGCGAGGGAGCAAATCAGCAGGTATGGAGGGTTATGGAATAAACCTCAGAGTAACGTACAGTGTGACTCTTTAATATTGTACAAAGTAGAAATTTTACAAAGTAAAAATTAACTGTAAGAGTGTTTACAAACATTGTCATGTCTCTAGGCTGCCTGTATTATCCTTTTTTCAAAGGCCATGAAGAGACAAGGAACCAGGAAACAGGGAAAGAGGGAATATTCTGTGTTAAGTAGTCTAGCAGACAGGAGAGATGCATTTTTCTGTTAGTTTCAGTGCTAGAGAAATTGAAAACTTACATATGAGGGAAGGCCACATGGAGTCTAGACATAATGCTGGAGGCTAGATGATTTTGAGCAAAGAACCCACCCAACACACACACACACACAGAGAGAGAGAGAGAGAGAGAGAGAGAGAGAGGGTCAAGGAACTCAGGATAGCATGAGACCTAATCAAGTTTGTATTTATGATCATGCTTAGATTGAGTAGTGACTGATAACAGTGTAAAATTTGTAAATGTAATGCCTCATTGTGCTTAGGTGTTTAAATTTCTTTTTCTATTGCTCTGTGTATTGTTTGACTAAATATAAAGAAAGGTAATTGTTTTAATAAACAGGTCTGTTTTGTGGGGAAAAAAAAAAACAACTTTACCTGAGTGGAATGATGATACTATTTATATCTGTTTTAGTCCATGAAACCATTGTTAAGCCACTATACTGCTCAACTGGCAACTGAATATCTGAATTGTATGCAGTGTTTAGGAAGAAATAAATAGCCTCATTCTATAAAGCCATGGCCTATAAAATGACAGTAAAACTTCATTGTAATTAGCTCTTACACTCTGATTAAGAACATATAAACCTGCCAAAGAATCTTTATCTTGAAATCTGTGGCCTACACATTTCTGTTGTCTGAGCTCAGGGGACAAAGCTTCAATCTCCAAGGAGTCTGGGATTATTCACTGAGTTACTGTCTGCTTCACTTGCAAAAATGGACATTCTCTTTGTTCCTTGCCAGATTCCCAAGGGGACATGAAGAATGACGTCTTTAAAGCTCTGCAGAATATATATAAATAATTGTTTTAATTGAACACTCTCCTTGGGCAGACAAATAGGCCCTATGATTTGACAGGTTCCTTTTCATCTCCATTACCTATGATGGAAATGCATAAATCCCGTTCTAACCAGCTCATATGTTAATATCTTCAACAGGATCCTGATAGATCTGCCAACCTAGATGGATGTGATTTCTAACCAGCTTCACATTCCAGCTGTGTAACAAACTAGAAGGGCAAGGCAGATCCAATTTGGGCTTTTCACTTTGCCAAGCATAGTAATGAATTCATCTCCACTTTCTCCTGTGAGAGCACTGAGAAGAATTTTAAAAGGCTGAAGTGTTTTAAAATGATGACCAGACATGAATTTGAGACATAGTTCAATTACACAAGTTATTATGAGGACACCCACTAAGTGCAGGACATTCTACTGGGTATTCACTAGGGGAAATGTTTCCAAATGCCAACAACGCTCAGTCTCTTCTCTCAAGAAATTTAAAATGTAATCAAGGAGATAAAGGGGGTACATACTTAATGTTAGTAAAAGCAAACTGTGACGAGCCGGAGCATGTTACTAAGGGGAGACTAACTCTGATAGAATCAGGCATAAGTGTACAGAAAAGATGATTGGAAGCAAGCCTTGAAGAGTATAAAATTTATCACTGTTGTTATTTCTGCAGTTCCAAAGCTAAGGACCTACCTAGACAGAGGTAAAAATGGCTACCCAGCATTGCCATGTTTTGAATGAATGGCCCTGAATGGGTCGGGTCAGTGCCTGACCCCCAGTTAGTATTCATTTGTCTTTAAACAAGTGAGAAACGTGGGAAGCATGAGAGAAGAAGCTGAAGGAAAGAACTCTGTGAGAGAAGGACTGAGGCTCCCTATGGGTCTTCCAAGAGCGTGGTTAAACGGAGACGCTATGCATGCTTACCATAGACTTTCTGAATAGATTCATCTCAGTGTGGTGCTCATGGAGCCTGGGTGGGAGCTTGAGAGAGAAGGGGAGATATTAGAGCCTTAGATCCTAAAGGGAGACAGGATGTGAAGAATAGGTGAAGGAAATGGGAGTGGGATCAATGAGAGAAAATAGGCAATGAACAAATTTTAACAAATAGAGCGCTATTTTCAGGCCTACATTTAAAGGGAACTTCATATTTTAGGAACTGTCAGTTTTGTTGATTACCTTGGATTCCAAACATTTTATGCAGTTTGCTTTCATAGAAGATAATGCTGAATTCCTGAGTGTTTTACACCTTGACAGTGTTGATATTCTTAAGCCTTGTTTATCCAAACAGTGCCTTGGGATAATTTTGTTTGTCTACCTAAATAGAATAACATTCTTTTCCTGCAGACATCAAACACATTACTGTTTGTGATCATAAAGGCTGTCGGTTTCAGGACTGTCTTGGGAAAAGAAAAAAATTCTAATTTTATATAATTAATCAGAATGTAGGTCACTTCATACAGTAGGTTTTTTGTTTTTACTTTTTTAAGAAACTTAGTTGTTCCTTTGGATTTTACATAATAAAGTCGTTTTTTTCTTGCCCCTTCTCCCTTTGTCAATAAATTAAGACACCGGCATATCAACTTCATCAGTCATTAACAACAACAACAAAAATAACACCAACCTATTGTTTTATATTGACTATATTGATGAAATTAATATAGAGGAAGAACACTTTGCAAGCCAGGAGTTTAGTAGAAACCAGAGCTTCAGGGAAGTTTGCTGGTCAGGAGTCAGGAAACCTGTTTCTTGATTCTGACTTTGCTACATACTTGCAGAGATTGACTAGTGCCTTTCTCTCTGAATCACTGTGTCCATGTTGGTAAAATTTAGGGTTTAAAAGCTTGTTTCATGGTTACAAATAATAACAACAACAGACACTATTGAGCCCTTATTCTGTCAGACACCAAGCTAAGCCCTCTGCTTGTACTGTGCCACTTAATTCAAATGACATCTTCTTTGAGGTAAAATCATTATTACCTGTATTTTCAGTTGAGGGAATTGAAGGCAAAGTGTATTGTGGTCTAACATACTAGGCATTGCACCGAGTGCTTTTCATGTAGTTTAGCTCGTTCTAATTGTGATCCTCACAACAGCCTTACATTCTAGCTCCATTTTAGAAAGAAGGAAATGGAGACTCAGGAAGCAAAGTGATTTGTCCCCCCTCTCCCCAAAAGACCATGGCAAATCCAAGAGAAATATCCAGGTTTCCTGACACCGAGGCTGTTATTCTTCCACGGTACCGTTTACATTGAAACTATTGGAATTCAACTTTTTTCATGTCTGTAATTTTTATGTGTCAGAGAAACCTAGGAATTTGGCAACTTACAAAGCCAAATCTGGCCCATCAATGTGTCTTCTTTGCCTGCAAGGTAATTAAAAAATTTATAGTTGCCAACATTTTAATGTCAGAAAGCTTCCCACAAATAATCTAGATTTCTGGCTTCTTTTGAAAAATGGAAAGATCTGGACTCCTGAGGCCCTGACCCTTCCATGGCAAATGACCCCTGGAGCTGAATGGTGTGCTCTCAAGTTTCACACAGTGCCCACCCAGCTCTCTTCCTTTGTCTGTGTTTCCTCCAAAGTCTTTGTGTTCATAGGAGTTGGTGACTTCTGGAATAAAGATTTCTGCTTCTCCAAAATTAAGGAATTTGAAGGTTTCTTGGATAGCACAGCAAGTTGAGGATCCTCCTTAGGTTCTTCTCACGATAGCCATGCCATAGGAGTGAAAGTCATAGTGGTGTGGTTTCTGTTTTGCAGGGCTTTTCCAGACAGAGCATTTCTTCAGCATAAGTGACATTTCACAATCAGGAAGGCAAGCTGAATCGTAATTGGCTCTGTCACCATTTGGGTTTGATGCTGGCACCTCCTGTGTTTGCCCTGGTTGAATAATCTGTTTGCATCTGAGTAGACCACACACAGACAAATGTGAACTCTGTTTATATTCATTTCCTGCCTGGGAACTTGGTTCCTCTGGGTCACAGCTTTGGAACGATTGATAGGTTGGAAATTTACTGGTATAGATGTGGGTGCAAAAACTCACTTAAACCCATTTTGGAAGCTGACCTGAATAACCTTCTTTGAGCTACAGTGAAAGGGACATTCTCATTGATATCTCCAGTGGATTAGAGCAAATGCAATGAACATCGTGTCTGAATATGAGATGTTCAATGTAATCAAGACATTTAGTGTTCGCGTTTTATAGATGAGACAGTTGAAACCCAGAGTTGTGTAAAGTTACATTGGTTGGGGAAGTACCTATTACATATCCTCAGCACCTCTCAGTGATGAGCAGAATTCCCTCTTATTTCCTGGGTGTCTCTCAGGCAAGTCAACGAGCTCCATTTCTAGAATTCCTGAGGAAAGACAAATGTACCCATTCTGTTCCCATTTCCTCTGAGCAGCAGTCTGCAAAGGACCAAGGGGGAAGGGATTAAGTTTAGGATCCTAGGTCTGCTCTGGGACCAACTGTAGGGGCTTCCTAGGGCCTCTTTCCCCATTGTGACAATGTGGCAGAATCTTTGCAGTACCGATCTCAGTGACCTGTATATGTAGATTTTTTTTGGCATTTAAGATCTTGTTCCTAGCCTCCATCTTCAACCAGTGAGTTAGAGGTAGGAGTGAGTCAGGAGTAAATGAGGAAAAGACTGGAAGCCCTCTAGGGAGAGACTCAGTGGCACCATCTTTATCCAGGACACTTCTCTGAGATCTGCCCTTGGAAGCCTAATCCAAGTTGGGCAGCTACAAGGTATCTCCTATTACAGTGAGTACCAGAATTTCTTAATAGAAAAGATAGGAATTTTAACTCAATCTTCAGCACTGTACTAGGCATGATGAGACTTACAAAAGGAACATGTGTGAAAAACAGCTTCAGCCTTCAGGGAGTTCATACTGCAGGTCAAGGGCATGCATAAAGATGTTCAGATAGGAGTTTCTAGTCTTCTTTGATGCACTGACCAATCAACGTCATAAAAACACTTCATGATAAATAATCCCTTGTCCATTCCGGATTCATAACACCTGGAAACTGTCAAGGACAAATGCAGTTTTGGGGTAAAGGAAAGGAATTGCTATAAAACTAAGGTGGGAAAATGTTAAACTGCCTTAGACTACAGTAGAGACTAGGTGGGATCAGAATTGACTTCAAATAAGCCACCCTTTAATATTCAGGTACATCAAGGCATTAATGAGGCTACCATGGGGTCATGTTTAATATTATAACTTGCTACAGGTTACATAGCCAGTCAATGAATGCAAAGTTGAGCACAATTTGGGAAAATATGGAATATTTTTAAACGTGACTCCTAAGGAAGTGCTGAAGTATTCCTTCTGTGTGGGTAAAATCTTTGGCAATCTGTTATATCATTTTCATGCTGTAATGGCACTCATGCATGCAAGGAACCCAAGGAGTCAGTAAGCCTAATGGAAATGTGTTACCTTTTTCCCTTCTGCCATGACTCTCTTTCAGTAGACTTGGAGCCTTGAAGGTGACTGTAATTAAGCATTCATCCCATTGGCATTGTACTTCTCACCTGTGAGACAATTGAGTACCGGGCTTTTCCCATAAATAATGTGCAGAATTCATCTGAATGGACCAGATCATCTAGAACTTCACTCTGAGACTTGATAGCTCTGGCGGTTGTATCTATGTATCATGTAAATGATTGTTTCCTGAGTGATTTTATCTGGATGACAGTTCATTTCTGTGTAGATAGGGGCAGAAGTTAGAAGTTAGAGGGAGATCTTGAAAGTACATTGTGTGTGCCTTCGTATTTGGTGCTTAGAAGTCTCTAGTTGTCATTGTGCTTCCTTTCCATGCCCTTCTTGATTCTGACTTCTTTCTGGCCGTTGTGACAGCAATTTATTATTCTGTTTGCAGTTCATTTCTGGACGAATTACCTATTCCTCTGTCCACTTGTCACTGTGGCTTCTTCAAGGTCCCATGTGGTTGGGGGTGGGGTGAGCAAACCAGTCTAGGCTGTGCAAAGGGCTGGACTTTCTATTCAAATTAGAATTATTTTTAGAAAGCTGCTGTAGAATTAAGTTTCCTCAATCAACAGGACTTACGTAAAGCCATATGTTGGTGTGATTTCCTCAGATAAAGCCTTAGAAATGTTCTTTTAGAATCCCTCACTGGTAGACAGCTGCTGTGGGCAGGCCTGTCCCATGGACCAGGAGCTGTGGCCAAGCCTCTGAGGTGCTGAGTGTATGAGGTTTCCAGTGGCCATTCACTCTTGAGGCACTAGACACAACCAGCAAGGATTGAAAGGATATTATAAGGAAATCTCTCAGCAGTCAAGTTGGGGATATGGAGTGATCTGTTTAATCAATACCTTATTTGGATTGTCAGTTGTAAAAGGCTTAGAAAATAATGCAACAGAATACTCAGTTCTGAAATAACACTGAGTGTCATTTCACCTTTCTTTGATTCCGAAGGTCCTTTAGAATCCTTGTATCCTGAGAGAGCCAGTTAATAAAGGTTTGAGATCTAAGATGTCTGATAAACCATACTTTATTCCAGTTGGGAAAGTAAATATGTAAGTGGAAAGGGCATAAAGTCCTCCTGACCTAGGAAGGGGATGAGAGCCCGAAGCAAAGGTAGGGGTGTTTGTAGTTAGGGGTGCTAGTTTTTATTACTGTGTGCCTCTGCTAATTGTCCCCTAAACCTTCACTTCTGGAGCATAAGATGGGTCAAGATAGGGCTTCCTTTTTATCTGTTTTGGTCCCTTACCTATTAGTACCCAGTTCTCTGATGCATTTTGAGGTGCTTAATCAGAAGGCTACTGATTTTCAGCAAAGGCCCAGAATTTTCAGGAAAGATCTCCTGGGGATGGACTTGACATTGCTCCGTCTTGCTCATCCAGCTCACTTTGTCTCTGACCGGACTCTCACTCAAAAACAGGCTAAGAGAGCACATCTGATGATGCAGCATCTCCTGTCCTGTGTGGCTAGAGGGCTGAACATGCGCCACAGGACTCTGGCGTCCTGACTTGGTGCCCTGTCTCAGTGCCAGCGCCCAATCTGGGTTTCCAGGCTCATCCTTCAAAGGGTTGAAAATAGCATCACAGTTTCCTTCTCTTAGGAGCTTTCTCACCTTTGACAAGCCTCTGGGACAAATGGACCTGACCTCTGTGGCTTCTTGTCTGTCAGCCCTGATTGAATATTCACTCTGCAGAGCATCATGCCAGACATTGTGGAAAATTATAGAAGAAGGAGGTGATGCACTCCTGGCCTTTGAATGTCTTATCAACTTACAGGAGAGACAGAACCAGCACAAAGCAAAATACATGAAAATTCAAATGTCAGCCAGACACATACTGTTCATTATTTATAAATCCAATTAAAGTAGCCTAGGAACACGTATTTATGTTCATGTATCAATATATACATAAAATTAAAGCATTTGCTGAAATGCCTTGAAGTAACTGGAATTGGAAAAAGATAGTTTTCTTCTGCCTAAGTTTGGTTCTCCAGGAAAAACCCTGAGACAAAGATTTAGAGCAAGTAGTTTATTTGAGAAGTTTCAGAAACACCCCCAAGAGGAAAGGGAAAGGAAGATAAGAGAAAGGCAGCCAAGAAAGGGTGTGTTCCTGAGCCAGCTGCAGATGATGATGGACACTCATGCTGAAGCGTATGGGGAGATAATGGGGAACAGCTAAGAACATGCACCTCACCAGTATCCCCTGGACTGTATCAGCCTTGGGTCGAGGACTCCTCTCAGAATGGGTTATCCATATATTCCTGGCCTGCCAGGCCCAGACAGATAATTTTTGGGGAAAACTCTCACGCAAAGAGATGCAGCTGATGGCAGTTGGAGGTTGGCCTTGGAAAGACCTGAGGGATAAGAGCGGAGTATTGACAGCCTCTGCTACATTTACAGGTATTAATGGGAACAACGGCTTGGAAAGGAGAGGAGAGAGAGGTTTTGCACATTAAGGAAACCACTGTCTATGAAGGCCCGGATTAACAGTGGGTGACATTGAAGCCAGAACCCATAGGCTTTCTCATGTGAGTTCCTCGAAGGAGTGTGGTTCAAGTGAAACAGGGAAGAAGGTACCAGCTGAAGCATACTGAAGATGGAAGGTGGTTTGGAGTCTGAAGATCCAGGTTGTGATGGCTGCTCCAAGTTTGGATGCCTGGTGTTCTAGTAGGCATATGTTGGCTGCAGATCATGTTGGGGCTAGCCACACTGTGGATGATAGACAGTCACTGTATCTGTGGCATGGAGACCTGATTCATCCACAGGGATCAATGTAGAAGAATGAAAGCTGCCTGTGAGTGGAGGTGCTGTGAGTCAACATGGGCTTCTTCAGGTCACCTAGGTTGAAGAGGCAGGTGGTGACCAACAAGCAGTGGGGATTTTATCCCAGGTCGCCTGCCATATTTATAAAGGATAAGACTGGCAGCATTGTTGGGGAAGTGGGGAAAGGGGCGTTCATGGTCAGTACCTCTAAAGTGGTTCTGATATAGTGTCCTCTTGCATTGCATTGCATTGTACTGCATTGCATTGTATTGTGTTGTGTGTACGTACCTTCTCTGGAGAGCTGGCAGATGGGGACAGTTAAGCTTGTCAAAGGCTGCAGCACTGCAGAGGGCTCTGGTTCATCTGACATAGTTGTTGATGTATTGCTACAGAAGGTCTGCACCCTAGGCTTTAGCAAATGCCCCTGCCAGGACTCCCATGTGTTGATGTTTGTTAATGGAAATGTCCATGTGTTTTACCTGATTTTTAGCTGCCCTGGCAGATGTGCCCAGGAATGAGCTCCCAGAGATTGCGCCTCAGGGGTTAATTACTCTCTGATATATCAAATTATATGATTTGATGTGCTCTATTCCTTTTTTTCTACCCTGTATTGACACACTAGGCAGAGAGGATCTAGAATAGAAGTGCCAGGATATATTAATAATTTATTGATAGCTTTTATGTGGGGGAAAACCCCCATTAAGACATGTTCATGTATTCTTATATACACAGTAACATAGCTTGTCCATGGAAGAGGGAGAGGAAGAGTGTATCAGGTTGGATCTTGTCAGGAGATAGAAGCTAAACAAGTTACTTTAACAGAAGGAATTACTATGAAGACTTGTATGGGAGGGAGAAAGTTTTCCTCAGTTCCTTCAGGGTCCCTGCTTCTGCCTGAAAAGCAAACTGACAAGGACAGATTAACAAGAGAAAAGCATATTTATGTAGTAGAAACGTTACGTGACATGGAGCCTTCACAAGGAAATGAAGACCCGCCGCACTGGTTAGAGCTGCGAGTTTCTCAGCGAGGCGGGATGGAGAGCGGGCCTTCGTGGGGGAGTGTGATAGGTCAAGGACTAGGAGGTAAGCATCGTAACCTGGTGGAAACTTAGCAAGGCCCTTGGTTAGGATTCCTCTGGGTGTCCCTTTGTCTTTAGAGATGAGGATGCTCCTTTCCTCCGGGTATTGAGAGGCCACCTCTCCCAGGAGCGCTTTGTGCCCTGTTTCAGGGATGAAACTGAGGAAAGTTGAGGGGGCCAAGGACATAGTGACCCTACTGCTTCTGCTGTTTCCTTAGACTTCAGTTTAAAATATTCAGGAGGCCAAGTTGGCACCTTTTGGGATGGCATTTCTTGAGCCTCATCACTTGTCAACCGGGTGTTGGATAATCTAAGAGGTGCAAAGAGACACTGAGCTTCACAGAGGTCATACGCTGCAGGAAGCTACTGTACCTCGAGGGCCGGGGGAACCAAGGGAAGAAGTTAGGATAATGAAAACTTAAATACTTGGATGATGGGCCTTGCAGAGGGGGAACCCAGACTTCCAAGGAGGGGACACTGGACAGCTAGCTGGGCTGGGAATACAGAGAAACGGCAAAGTGGAAGCAGGTGCTCTGACTGGAACCAGTAGCTGTTGCCAGGGTGGAGTCATGTGATTCGCTGGAATCACGTGTCAGAATAGGAATTCTGGAAGGAGCCATTCCCCCCCCCCCCGCCCCCAGCAGACCCAGCAGGGAGCCTGTGGCCCAGGAGAGATGTGCTTTGCAGCATCCCAGCCCCAGCACTATGAAGCAGGGTGGGTTTGGAGATGAAGCACAGTTAGGTTAAAAACTAACACAAAGAGAGAACATAAACATGTGTATACACACAAAAGAGAAAGAACAAGAGAGAAAGGGAGAGAGTTCATGCACATTTGAGTATGAACTGAGTGAGAACAAGAATGTAGCCAACCTGGGATAAGGAGTGTTTCCACTTGGCTGGAGAAATAATCATAGTAATAGCCTGCACAGAAGAACGTGGTGCAGGGAGGAATAACATTAAGGACCCTTATTTAGTGTGGGGTGGGGTGGTGAGTAAGTTCTAAAGTCAGGGCATTAGGGGAAAATCACATATAAACACTAGAATCACACACTAAGACTCTGAGAGCCTTTTGAAATGAGAAAGCATTTGTATTGCTCATCTTGTGCTTGGTCTGTGACATACATGTGCATCCCGAGTGGAACGCGGGTGGGAAACCCCTCCCCTGTCCCACTCATGTTACTACTTTCTTCTGCTCTCTCGCCGAGCATGGAGAGAGGCATTCTTCTAAGTTATGAGTATGTGTGCTACAGCTTCCCCTTAAATTATACCAGGTATGTGCTAAGCACTCTCTCTCATATGCTGTTTTATGTGATGATCACATTGACCCTAGAAATGCTATTATTAGGCCTCCTTAACCAAAAAGAGATCAGGAAGGTTGACTCATGTGCTGTGGGCACAGCCAGTGAATGAAAGAACTCAAGTGTATCTTGCTCCAATGCTGTGCTCTATAATTAGCATAGTCCTGCTCCCCGCCTCTGAAGGTTCTGCCCCGACTTTATGTCTAGGGCAAATCATGTCATCTCTAACATCAAACTAAGGGGCCTCTGCAAGGTCTTTAAGGAACAGTTGACCGGCAGTGTCCAATATGGCAGCCACTGGACATGTGTGCTATTTATATTTAAATTAAGTAGAATTAAGTAAAATTTAAAAGTCAGTTCCTCATTGACACATGAATCAGTTCCTCAGGTAGACCCATTTCAAGAGCTCAGGAGCTACTTATGGCTAATGACTACCATCTTAGCACAGAACATTTCCATCCTCACAGAAAGTTCTGGAGTACATTCACAGTGAGTGAGAGCTTGATTCTCAACCTAGTTAACAAACCCAGCTCTGTATCTGACTGGTTGTGCATCCATGGGCAGGTTCCTTAACCTCTCTGTGCCTCAGTTGCCACATCTGTAAAATAGAAATAGTCAAGGTAGCTCCTCACCAGGTTCAGATGAGATTTAAATAAGACACTATTTGTAAAGTTCTTAGGATGATACCTCACACATCATGGATTCTCAATACATGTTACCTAAAGGGGGAAAAGGTCTCTTAGCTCTAACATTATATGATTTTCTAAAAATTCCACTGTCAGTATTTACCTTCTGACATTTTTTTTTTTTTTGAGGAAGAGAGGAAGAAGTTTGAAGCAGGGGAAGGAGTATCTTGATAATTGATATTTGGAGTGCTTCATGGAGTCAGGGAATCCTACAATAACTCATAAGACTATTCTATGTGATATTCATTACTATAATTCTTACCATGTACCAGGTTTTGATCTAAGAACTTAACACATACTCCCTCACTGAATCCTCCAAACAGGCTTATGTTCTACTTCTTCCATATCCTCATTTTCAGTACCCTCCACATTTTACCACTTTTCTGGGTAAGTCCTGCAGGAATGGGGAGGAAAGAATAAGATTTACCAGGGGCGCCTGGGTGGCTCAGTCATTAAGTGTCTGCCTTCGGCTAAGGTCATGGTCCCAGGGTCCTGGGATCGAGCCCCACATCGGGCTCCCTGCTCCGCGGGAAGCCTGCTTCTCCCTCTCCAACTCCTCCTGCTTGTGTTCCCTCTCTCACTGTGTCTCTCTGTCAAATAAATAAAATCTTAAAAAAAAAAAAAATAAGATTCTACCCTTATAAAGAGAGTAGAGAAACCAGTAACTGTCAAGGGTATATTATCTCAGGCTAGGTGTTTTGTGTATTTATCTAATTTAATGCAACAGCCCTGATATTTTCCTCATTTTATAGATGTAGAAATAAGCCAAAGAGGTGGTTAAAATTAGCCCAGCATCACACCGCTAGCTCAGGGTAAAAATTGGGAATCTAACATAGGCCTAAATTCAAATTCCACATATTTTTCATAGCATCTTGATGTATATTAATAGGGAAGATAATATTTTTGCATGTTCAAGTATAATACAAGGAAAAAATAAAAGAATATAGGTAAATTGCCATAGGAATTAAGAGGAAGAGGGATTACTCCTAGTCAAGAAGTCATGAGTCTTCTTTGAAGAGGTAGCATCTGAAATAGAGCTTGAAAGTTGGTAATATGTTGGTAGGTGGTATCGGGGGCAGAAAATTCCAGGTAGATGGAGGAGTACAAGGACAGACTCTGGTAGGGTGAGGATACAATGAATAGTTTGCAGAAGGGGCCAAGGATGGGGTTCTGCCTGGGTGGGAAGGACTCTTTTGTCACTGACATTCTTAGAATCACCAGTGCACGCTCATAGTAAAAAGTAGAGTAACTCTTAATTTTATTATTGATTTTAAATCCCCTACAGACAGTGTGCCCTCTTTGTAATGTGTGGCCAGGACAGACCACTTCCACCGGCCCCTGCCGTTCGGTATAACACTGGTAACTGGGTGTGTTTGGATAAGTTCCTCTTTCTCTGACTTTCGTGGTAGCACTGCAAGTTCCTATGATACTCAACCTGTGTTCCTCAGTGGTGTGCGGCCTACCCCCATGTTCCAGGGAGATAGGTTCTACGAAGGACAGAGGGGTAGTCCTGGACTTCCCATGAGTTTTGGGAAAGGGGGGGGTCACAAGTGGAACCAGGTGTCTGGCACGCTTCAGGTCTGGAGTTCTCCTGACCCAGGCATAGAAACTTTCTTCAGGATCTGGATGATGCCTTAGAGTCAATGAGCAAGGCTAGATTGAACCAAAGGGCATGGACCACGGGCCTGGAGGAATCTTCTTAGAGATTTATTACTGGGTGGGGAGTTGAGAGTTTGAAGTTGAAGACTGAAATCACTAAAGAGAAGCCCAGGCGGTTGTTGATACCCCTCCTACCCCAACCCCCTGCCCTTTCCCCGACCACCACCCTGGGGCAAAGGAAGATGGAGGACCTCCTGCTAATTTTAAGCTGAACTTTGCTCTCTGTTATGTAGTATTTCAGTGACAGGATCCACTCAGGAGAGTTGGGGCAAAGCTGGCTGAGGTTCTCAAGGAGCTGAGTTTTGAGTTCAGGTGCCCGCGTGGCAATGGAATGATGCTTCCTGACCTTTCAGACCTTTGAGACCGCTGGGCGGTCTTAGACTTCACCTGGAGCCTCCTGTCCAGGATGCGACCACCTAGGGGAATTCCAGGGAAAGGTGGCAGGTAGAGTATCCTTTCTGAGTTTTATTCTCTCTCGTCCTCCCTTCTCTTCTTTCCATGTGTGTTACTCTGTTGTGTCTCCTTCTCCTCAAGATTCATAGACCAGTGATGCAGGGGTATTTATTTTATGTTCTTGTCAACAGAGATATCATGGACTGAAAGGTGATGGGTATCCCAATGAGCTCACTACAAGATCTCAAAGATTCCAAGCCACTGGCTGCTCCCAAGCATAAAGCCACCCTTCTGGAGAGGCGGCAGGAAGGAAGCCTGGAGGAGGTGAGGAAACATCACTCTTCCCTCTGCCCTTGACTCCATCAGCCTTTAGCTGCAGATGGTTGGGCCCAGGCCTGATGGGCTGTTTCCCATGTGTCCTTCCACAGGCTCCACTTTTGGCCAGAGGACAGACCACCTTCTCAGGTCTCTGGGGGAACTGCTGAAGGACAGTGAGGGAGATGTTCCTGGTCCCCAGGACAGAAACACAGCAGCTGGAACCAAGAAGCACCTGGAGTGGGACTCAAGCCAAGCACCCCTTCAGACTGAAGCTCTTTGAGCTGCATGTGGTTCCTGATTGGACTGTTTTTGCTTTGCTGCCACCTGCATAACACTGTTCTGGATGCTTTTGAATTATTGGCTTTCTTTCCTTCCCCCCTCCCCTTGTCTTTTCTTTTTTCTTCTCTTGGCCCTGAGAATTGTAAGAAAAGAATTGCTTTAGGAAAGTATAATTCTGTTGCTGAAATTAGCCTTGTTTATGAACAAATTCTGTCCCTGAGGATTTTCTGAATTGCAATCCCAGGTTACCTGGTAAATGGGGCTGCATGATTTGATTTGTGTAGTACTATTAAAAATACATTTTCTTTCTTTCTTTCTCTTTCTTTTCTTCTTTTCTTTTTTTTTTCTTTCTTTTCTTTTCTTTTCTTTTTTTCTTTTCTTTTTCAAGTTTTGGATCCAGGTAATGGCCTGAGTCCCATTTGCTTAGCTACTGAAGTGATCTCAATGTGGTATCGCTTGGAGTTGAAATATAATCAAACATGTATTATACCTGGGGCTCTTGCACGCTATTTGATATATATGTTACACTACAAAGAAACACAAACCTTGTAGGTTGAAATTTAATTCCTGTCTGATCCTGCAGTTAGAATGGTGGAGAAATTATAAATATCAAAAGTGGCTCCAAGCACCCTGAATGAAAGCTAAGCAGCAAGTGGATAGTGCCATTTTCCAAGGCAAAGCAGGAATTGGAGATCAGCTGACCTCGTCAGCAGGGTTGCTCAGGTCTGTCTGTGGATCTGCTCATTTTGGAGGAATCCAAGAACAAGGCCTGCTTCTGTGTTTGGGTTTACGGAAATTGTGGTGTCTGGCTGAATGCTCTGTAACTGTGCCTGCCTTGCAATAAAACACCTTTGGTTGACTCAGCAACAAGGTCTCTGTCAATTTCCTGCACCACTGTGTCCTCAGTGCTTTGTCAGAAAGTCCGGGGTAGACCTTTGGAGTGCTTGACCTGTCGGAGATCGCAGCCAGACGCAGCTTTACTGCTCTTTCAGGAGTGTCTCCAGGGCCATCTCTTGTCTCCACGCGGGGTCCGTGTGTGTGTGGTCAACTTCCCTTCCTCATGTTATGGTCAGCTCTAGACCTCTCTAGTTATGGTGTAGCCCAGGTAGGCCAGGGTGCTGCCATCTCGTTCTGGAGCCCCCATGTATTTCTCTGAGACTCTAGGACAAGCTGCACACTCTTAGAACTTTAATTTCCTTACAGCATGGGAATAACGATCCTTCCTGTAGTTATGGTCGTAAGTACCTGTAGAAGGACATCACATGGATGACACTGTACACCTTGTAAACATACTGGGATGTGGTGGCATTCCATAAATGGTGATCCTTCTGTTTGTTAGCAAAGAATTGAAAGAACACTCTAAGTCCTTATGGTTGACTACGTAGTTGAATAAGAACCCAGTAGCCTTTGAGTAGCATCTTAGGCCTCCTTGCTTTAAAGCCATTAGCAAGAAAGGTGAAGATTCATGGGACAGAAGTCAGGAGAAGACAGTTTGCAGCTCACTACCTTGACCATGTAGCCAAATACGTTGATTCCTCCCTCGGTGCAATATTGCAGGTGTTACCTCCTTCACAGAGACAACACTTTTGCTTTTATAGAAAGTGAAATCTACCGGGCACATAGATGTAGGAGAGACCATCTCTCCCACTTGTTTGCAACATCAGGCCCATACCATCTGAGGGCAGGCGAGTCTCTAGATACTAACAGAGAGGTCTTCTTCACCATGGGGGAAGAATTTGACCCATCTCAGGCCTCATCAGACCGTGTCTGCCACATCAGTAGAAAGCACTTTTTGAAACCCCGCCCTGCAGTCTCCAGCACCACACCTGAGATTTCTGGATGACCAACATGTGAAGCAAAGTTAAGAGCTAAGATCATTCATTTCATGTAGGGTGGCAAATAAAGTCGCTCTTCTCTGGTTGCTATGGTGTGTGTTATAGTCCTACAGATACCCCTGGACTTCAAGCCACACAGAGTAGAAAGAGCATTTTCTACTTTCTACCTTGAAGTCATTAAAACGATAATAATAACAACACAAAAGCAGATAACAATTACTAAGTATTTACTTTATGCTGGGCACTGGGCAAAGCACTTTGCAAGTAGTGGCTCATTTAATCGTCGCGACAACCATATGAGGTAGGTACCCTGAACTCCCATGATCTGGATGAGAAACAGGCATGAAATTGCTGCGTAAGTGGGCCAAGCTCCCCAGCTGGTGAGGATCATATCTGTAAATCACCAGGTCTGCCTGACTCCAAAACTTGGGTTCTTTACCATTTTGGTCAGCTGCTTCCTCACCTTGGACCCAGTGCCTGTCTGCTTTCTTGGCTTCTTACTGTGAACCTTACCTTTGGAACTGCATCGTCCTTATTTATAACTTGGGGCTATTAATTATCAACTTTCTTACCTGCTTCCCACAGTTACTCTCTAAGCTCTTGGCAAATGTATGCCAACTAATTGTAAATCGATATGAAAAGTAAAGGTGTTCTTCTGGATGGGGTCCAGGTTCACCCTACCTTATGCTGAATTCTATTTCTATCTTGCATTCAGAGGTTTCAGTGCATCTTATCCAGAGGAGATCCTAACGGATGTTAATGTTGAGTCCAAGAACTTTCTTAAGGGTAATGAGAGAGCACCATGTACAGGGCAAATATTAGATTCTTGAACAAAGCGATGCTGACTCTAACCTTAGTTCCTACAGCTGTATCAAAGGACATCATTTATGTCAGACAGAAACAATCTCTTCCCAGTTTGCTCCAACAGCTCATCCAGAAGGTGGTGTTACTGTGTATCTGTTCAAAGGACAGAAGGTGGTGTTATTGTGTATTTGTTCAAAGGACCGCTGGACTTTAAAGCGTTTTGCGTATTTGTAGGCAGATTGTAGCAGATGCAGTTGGTACCTTGTCCACATTTCCCAGGACTTTCTCTGGCTGTGGGGGCCTGGTAGTCCCAGGCCAGAAGTGCTGGGGTATTCATTCTTCTCCCCACTGAGACTAGCCTCAACCCCACTGAAGAGAGTTGGTGTATAAATGATCCAGCTCCTCACCCTTGGGTGGGCCAACTGAGGCCTGGTCTGCCCTCTGCCCTGGCTCTGAGCTCCCCAGTGAGGTGACACTCCTCTTGCCCATGGTGGGAACTAGTTTGTTAACCCGCTTTTGTTGTCTGCCTTTCCTTCCTGTGTCATTCCCTTGCTTCTCAACCTGTGTTTCCTAGAATCACTTTCCCAGTAAGGAGTTAATCTGCTCACAAATTTCTGTTTTAGGGTCTGCTTCTGTGGGAGCTCAAGTGAATTCAAAATTCAGGTGCTGGTCAATTATAGAAATAATAACGTCCCAGAGAAAATATAGCAGTATCATTTGAGACTAAACCATTTCTCCACCTGTCCATCTACTGATACCTCTGCTCTGTTAGGAACTGGAAAGGAGCCTTTATAAATCTGTGATCCACTTGCCAAAGAAGTTTCCTTCCTGTGAAAACAGGTACCTTCACAGGTTACAAGATACTTTTCCTTTAAATGAAAGACTCAACTAACATGTGAGACCAGGCAAGAGTCACCTGATGGCAAATCAAATTACAGTTCACCGGCTAGAACAAGTAATTAAATATAAGGGGGTAATGGGAAAAGGAGGGAGTCACAATCCCAGAGCCCCCCTTTCACCTCTCAAGGACTCCCATTTGCCTTTGAATCACTTCTGCTTCAATTAACATTGATTGAGCCTGCCTAAAGTGCCTGGCTCTTGTCAAATCCCATTACACGGGCTCCAAGACACTCTGTCCGCAAGCCTTTGTTGTTCTGGGACATTTTTGTGGGCATATTGAATATTGTGTGGAGTAGCTAACGCATTGATCAGGACTATTATACAAGAGGTTTGCTTTTTCTGGCTTGGCGTTTTGTAAACGGGATTTCATCTTTGCCATTATCATTATCAACTCGAGCCAATTCTCTAAGTTCAAGTTATGATGCTCTAAAAAGCATGTCAGACTGACTTACTGTAGCTTTTAAAGATAAACGTTGAAAATGTCAATCTTAGAAAGTAAGAGATATACCTGTATCTTTGTTAGAGGCATCACGCACCTACTTTATGTATTTTTGTTGTTGGGAGGAGGACATATGAAAAAAAAGTTTCTTCTCTGTGATTCCCAGTAAAGATTATGATGCTTATTTTATCAGAGATGTAAATGGAACCACAGTATCTATCAGAGTCTGCCTTATCTCTTTTCTTGTCAGTCTTTGCTAAGGTCTTGGAGGGTGGGGCTATGTTTTATGTAAGATTAGGACAAGAATCCTATTAAGAAAAAAATCAGAGAATAACATCATTCCTGAAATGACCAAGGCTCTTTTATGTAGGGAAAACATTTATTGCTATTGGTACCTTTTTAATACTCACATTTTAAATCTCATTAATTATTAATTTTTTCCTATTCAAATGCTACTTTTGCCACAAATAAAACATACTTTATGAATCATATCATCTTAAATATTTAAATGCTGATTAGAAACTTAAGTAGACAAATTCTCCTAAATATTTCAGTAGAACCTCTACCATTTCCATTTAAAAGCTTCACAAACTTTTAAAAGCAAACAGCACACACGTGCACACACACACACACACACACACACACACACACAGTCATCACCATGGGATTCAAAATATACCTTCACTTAAGTGATTAAGAATGATTTATACTATGGGCACCTGGATGGCTCAGTTGGTTAAGCTACTGCCTTTGGCTCAGGTCATGGTCCTGGAGTTTTGAGATCAAGTCCCACATCGGACTCCCGGCTCAGCGGGGCACCTGCTTCTCCCTCTGACCCTCTCCCCTCTCATGCTGTTTCTCTCTCTCTCTCTCTCAAATAAATAAATAAAATCTTGAAAAAAAGAATTATTTATACTATGGATTTGATTTATGTCTTCATTATTTATAAACTTGTTTTATCCCTTCCCTTTTTTTATGCTTATCAGTTTTTATATTTTCCTAGAATTATAGTAATCTTGCAAGACTTGAAAGAAAAAGAATGTGGCCTTAAACTAGCTGAGTTTTCAGCTAGTTTTCAGCTAGTTTCAGCTAGTTATCAGCCACTTGATTTTTGGTTGGCATATAAGATCTTAGTGGATCTCTTCAAAATGGATTCTATCCTGGGCTGGTATTTTCTGGCCTGAGTTTTTTCTTAGAGTCAAAGTTCAGTTGCTATGTCAGCCCTTGAAAGCCCTTGTCTTGTAATGGCAACAAGGACCACCCTCTGTGAGCTTCCATGTTCATCAGATCTTAGTCCAAGACAGTGAGCCTTTACTTCCTCATGCCTGTTTTCTCAGTATTTTGATAACAAAATATCCAGCAACTTATTCACTTAGGGGATGAAAAAAGGGGTCTGGACAGCAGATTTTCTTCTTTTTTTAAAGATTTTATTTATTTTTTTGACAGAGAGCGACAGTGAGAGAGGGAACACAAGCAAGGGGAGTGGGAGAGGGAGAAGCAGGCTTCCCGCTCAGCAGGGAGCCTGATGTGGGGCTCGATCCCAGGACCGTGGGACCGTGAACTGAGCCAAGGGCAGATGCTTAACTGCTGAGCCACCCAGGTGCCCCCAGATTTTCTTCTTGATCTCTGCTTCATGCATCTGTCTCTAACACAAAACTGACTGTTATGTGTAGCCTTAAGAGTGGATCACTTCTCTGATCAACCAGGAAAAACTTCCAACTTTTCTTGAGTTATTTGACTTAAAATTCACTGTAGCTGTTCTTTTTTATTGAGAAAAAATATAAAAACAAAAGAAACAGAGCATCTATATATATCAAATCCCTAACCTACTTATTAGGAATTTTTTTTTAAATATGTCCTTTTTGTTTTTAATGACCTTTTTGCATACCTTATACTTTTTCATTGTTGGGTACTATTATGGACTTGAGCCATAGATACCAGTTATTCCAGAGAACTATAATTGTTCTTGTTCAAATTATTGGAATGTGGACACCCCCTTAAATAGTCTCTCCTGTCTTTTCAGCATTACTCTTGAGATATTTTTGAAAGTCTCTTGCTTAAAGGCAACAAGATGTTCCATACCTGTATTGATTTTTCTCTACTGTTAGCTAAGATTTTAGTCCTTGAGAAGCCCTGAGTCTTATTAGTAGAGAATAGCAGTAGGATTGCATATCAGTTTTATCCCCATGAATGTGATAATAGACAATACTAATTTTGGCCACTGTAATGCAAGTCTGGAATAATAAGTAAGATTATAAGTTTTCATTATCTTTTTCTAATATAAATGCTAATATTACTAATTCTAAATTTTTATCTAATATTAATTTTTAAAAATTATTTTCCTATATCATGCTTTCTTGGAATATAAACTCAAACTATAATCACATGGCTTTCTCATTTATTAGCCTTGTATGTTTAATTGGTTACCATTTTGTACTTCTCTTATTGACAAACATAAGATAAGATCTGAGTGAAGATAGGCATGGGATACAGTAGACAGATCGGCTTTCTCATCTGTAAAAGGAATGCTCTCATTAGGTTTAGGATTGAGATTTTTGTCCTGTAGGCAATGGAATGAATACCACTTAGAATTTTTATCACTGGTCTAAGGCAGTGATTCTCAAAGTAGAATAACTGGGAGGTGGTGTTAAATGCAGATTACTGAGCCCCACTCTCAAGTTTCTTATCACTAGGTCTGGGGTGGGACTGGAAACTGCATATCTCATAAGTTCCAGGTGGGGTTAATGCTGATCGGTGTGTGACCACACTCTGAGGACCACTGGTCTAAGGAACATAAAGTAAGGTTTATTGGCTAGGTGGAGCAAGCCTTTGGTGCTTGAACTTTGAGGCTGTTTATGAAGCGGAAGATTAAGTAAGAAAAGGTAGTAAGTAAACAACTTCTAGAAAGATAAGTCTTTGGGTTATAAAAATTGGAATTATCATTGTGAATCTTGCATATTGAACCAGGTCTGCTTTTTACTCCTTGGCTCCATTTTCTTTGGGCAACTCTGACTGCTTATCAGCTATAGATCTCTTACCTACAAGCACAGAGAGGTATGAAAACATCAATGAAAGAATCAACAGAATTCCGTAATTCACGTAGGAAATTACCTTCACCATAAATATACAATAATGAAATTTCTTATAAAAAATTCTTTGGTGGGAAAGAATTCACACAAAGGGATTTTGTATCTATAGACCCAGATTGTAAATCTTGATTTTATGTGAGGTTGAAGTGTAGACCTCATCTCCCTTTACCTGACATCTGTTATAGCAGGAAGTCTATCTTCCTAAATGTTTAAGCAAGTGCCAGGTATGCTGTCACTTCAAGATGAATAGTAAACAGCCATAATAAATGGATGTTGTGGGTGACATTAATAAGACATTTGCAATCCTGCAGGAAGAATCATGCTGGAAGATAAATAGATGCATTTATTTATACTATTGTTAGGAACTTGAACTTCTGACACACAGAGCAGGTGTTCAGTCTATTTTGGAACTACCTGACAAAACTCCTTTGTTTTCTTGTTCCTCTGGCTGCCCCCAAAATGTGGATGTTCTTCAAAGTTCTGCCTTCTCTTCTTTGTTCCTTGACCTCTGTATTTTTCTATCAGTGAACTCCTCCACACACTTTAAATTATCTCCAGAGGGGATGATTTCATAGTCCCACCTACCCACCCCCCTCCAAAAAAAAAAAAAAAAAAGGAAATAGAATCTTTATTTCCAACTGACTGTAGGACATCTTTATCTGGATGTCTGTCGCAACTCAAACCACTTGCCTGTAGCAGGACTCAGCGCTTCCTCTTCCCAACCCGTCTTATCCTTGTTTTCTCCCCTCCCGGAATATAAACCACATTACTTGCTTCACTAAAACCTCCCTCTTTATCATCCCAGATATCCACAATATTCAGCCTCTAGTATGTCTCTCTGGTGTTAATATCTTTATTCCATCTTCTGACAAAACTGTATCTCCGGCACCCAATGCTGCCATTCAATGATTGTTAAAGCCTTTTAACCAATGTTCTCATTTTCAGTCTCTCTGTACTGCAATCCATCTTAAATATCATTGCAACACAAAATTTCCCCCACATCACGTCACTGATCCTGGCATGTCCTGATCTAGAATCTTTCATGACTCCTAATAGGTAATGAGGAATGTTCAAACTCTTAATGCTGCCATTCCATATTTTTCAACACACAGCCCCAACTTACTTTCTCACTTTCCTCTCTTACTATTCACTTATGAACCCTCTCCATTGGTGTAATGTCAATCTTTAAACATGCCTTTAAATTTAATCTTTTGATTGTGTTACACCTCTTTCTTCATATCATCTTCTACCTTTTTGACCTGTTGAAATCCAACACTCTTTTTAAAGGTGCGTAAGAAATGCTAGTTTCTTATAGAGTGTTGCTTGATTCACACCAACCAGTATTACTTTTTCTTCCTTTTAAGTCCTACACTACTCTGTGGAGCTTTCACCTGCAACTTATGCTTATACCTGGTATTCGTGATGATGTAGAACATTATTTGTTGGATCCTGAACTCCCAAATCCTTTCTGTACATCTATATGGGAAATATTGAGGTGGACTTTCCTGGCAAATCCATGCTGTTGAGAGCCTTTTCTTGGCCAGGCACTGGTGCAGGCATTGGAGACCACAGTATGGTCAGAATTTCATAGAGTTTATGTTCTAGAAGAAAAACAAATACAAGAAATAAACTAATACAGAGTGTTATTTGTACTGATAAAAGAAAACAAAGTGATGTTGAAGACACTTGTGGATGTGAAATGTATGTTTTAGGGAGGATTTCTCTGAGTAGATGACATTTAATCTGAGACCAGAAGAATGAGAAAAAAACAAACAAACAAAAAAAACAAAAACAGCCAGCAGACGACTGAGGGAAAATGTTCTAAACTGAGGAACAGCATGCAAAGGGCCACGAAGCAGGAATGACCTTGGTATATTTAGAGAGAAGAAAGACCAGCAGGATAGAAGATAGTTATTAATGTATGTTGTATGAAATGAGATTGAAGTAGAAGATGGAAATTCATCACGTTGGGCCTTGTAGACTATGGGGGTGAGTTTGGATTTTATTCTAAGCATGATATGGAAAAACATTAAAGGGGTTTAAAGTAGGATAATACTCTGTGGAAATGAGTTATGGTGGCCCAATAGAAAACACAAGCACACTGTCTATCATCCTAACCTGTAAACTCTTAACATGTTATTACTTGTAAACTCTAGGTTGGGTGAGCTGGCTGGCCTGTAGTTGGATCTCAAAAATTCCTGTTGTTTTGTGGATCAAAAGCAAGTCAGGTTACCACTTTGGCCTCTTTCCCCATTGACCCCACCTTACCTTGGCCATTGATATCTCTGCATCTTATGGCAAGAAAAGACAGGAAAGAATAAACTCAAAGATAAATATCCTAAAGATGCCCAGGGACCATCTTACTATACCAATGACATGGGAAAACTTTTGGAAAAGGGAAATTCTAAAAAGTCTAGGAAGCCAAACAGTCTAGGCTATGTGGATTCTATAGTTGTAAAATTTTTGTTCATAACATTGCAGCATCTATGATTACAGCAAAAACTCCATGCTCTATCCACAAGGTCGAATAGTGATCTTGGTCCGTGTCCTATGTCAGCATCCTTTCTCGGGAATGGACAAAAGAGGTTCTTGAGCTCTTCATAGAGGCATTCCATTTTTTAATTTTTATTTTTAGGAATGGCATGTATATAATAGGTACAAACTATAGAATTGCTAGACTAAGCCAAATATTTTGTAAGCCACTATCTTTATTTTTTTTTTTAAGATTTTATTTATTCATTAGAGAGAGAGAGAGCACACAAGCAGGGGGAGAGGCAGAAGCAGACTCCCTGCTGAGCTGGGAGCCCGATGTGGGGTTTGGTCCCAGGATCTGGAGATCATGACCTGAGTTGAAGGCAGATGCTCAACCATATGAGCCACCCAGGCGCCCCTGTGAGCTACTGTCTTTAATCAGAGCCCCAGAGGTAGTCACTCCAGAGTTTTTCACTATTAGTAGAATTATTTTTCTATTGTTTTTTGCTGAGCCCAACACAGTCCATACCTTTTTTTTTTCCCTATAAGTGACTAACTTTGTTGTATAACTCACTGGAGTAATCTCTTTTCAAAATTTTGAAAGATATAATGAGAATTTCTCTGATACTTTTTGAATTTACATCTTCACTCCTTTTAAAGGTATTCTGTGTCTCGTGACTGCTGGATTGTTCTACCTGACTAAGTAATCAGATAAGATTATTTGTTGATGAACAGTAGTAACTTAATGTATCATCTTTCCCAGATTAAAAAAAAGTTGTTTTAGCCATAATGACCTTAAAATAAGAAATAGTTAACAAATCATAGTATTATCTGCCATAGTATATGCTTATGTTGCTTCAAGCATATTCTAATTCCTGTGCTAGAATCAGAGATGAATGAGGACTAGTTGATGACTTTAAAAGATCAGTCTAAATTCCAGTAAAATCTCAGGGAAGGGACTTTAAGGATTATCACCCAATGCTTAAATTCCCTCTGTGGAACCTGGGGTGCTTGGGTGGCTCAGTGAGTTGAACACCAACTCTTGGTTTTGGCTCAGGTTTTGAGCTCAGGATTGTGAGGTGGAGCCCTGGGTCGGGCTCCCCAGTCAGTGGGAAGTCTGCTTGAGATTCTTTCTTTCCCTCTCTCTCTGCTCCTCCCCTTGTTCAAGCTCTCGCTCTCTCTCAAATAAATAAATAAATCTTTAAAAAAATATTCCCTCTGTGGAACCATTTGCTGCCTAATGGTGATCCAGCTTCCCTAGGAAATCCTCAGTTTTGGCAAATTTGTTACCATCCATGGCAATCAGATCCATTTCTGGGGAGTTCATCCTTATTATCAGGTGAAAATCTGTGTCTCCATAACTTTACTCATAGATCCTAGTTCTAACTCAGGAAATTCAAATTCAGATGCCTACAGAGGCTTAGCAGATAGTACACATGAGCTAGGTAATCCAGATATAAAAATTTAAAATTCAAATATTATAGTAAATGACATCTGGTATGTGGCCACATTGTATTGAACACAACAGGGAATGATAGGGACTGTGATAAACTGAAGAGTATGAATTTTCAGCTCTCATATATTGTTTCTTTATAGAAATGTGGGCCAGATATTGATTTTTTCAAGTAAATCAGAATATGGACTTTTTATGGGTCATCTCCTGACTTTTAAATTTGCAACAAATTCAAATGTTTAAAACGCTCTGTGGGTGAACACTGAGAGCCAAACCACGCATGTACAGCTAGATTTGACCTATGGGTCATTAATTTTCAACCTTTGTCCTAAGCCCCATAGCTACAAGGAAGGAATGTGAATTTTCTCTCCCTGGACAGCCTATCAGGCATTTGAAGACAGCAGTCACCATCATTCATTACCACAGTCTTTTCCATAATTTCTTCTCCAGCCAAACTCACAGGATATTCTTGACCTAATCCACAAACAACTGCTATTAAATGATTGTGATTAGGTGACATCCATATAAGAGCTATGAAACAAAAACTCAAAAGTTATTCTTGGAAAATCTTTGCCAAACTGTGTTTCTTATCTACATAAAAAGTTATTCTTCCAGAAGACTACCAGAGCACCTATTTAAATTCAAATCTTTTTGAATGGTGGAAATTTTAGGTTGATAGGGAAAATATTTGGGGAAAGGTTTCCTCAAATCACCCACCAATTCTATTTACATATGACTTTAATTAGATAATTAGAATGTCTGTTTTTTTATAGTGTATTCAATCATGTTTATGCCTGTGCTTATTATTCTCCACTTGCCTTGACGCCTAGATCCACTCTCTGCACATGGGAGCCCTGACTTGGGACATGAAAGGATGATTACTCTGGATCACAACACTCAGGACCCCTTGCTCAATGGCTTCCAGTAGGGTTTGGCTAATGGGAGGCACCAGAAAGATATCATAGAGCAGTAGGCAGGGTATTTCTTCCACGTCCCTTTCTTGCTTTGAAGCCCCGTCTCTGATAGTAGCTGTGTCTCTGTGTGATCTCAGCCTCCACCTTAGAGCCCCTCTGTCATGGCTCCAGCTTTCATGAAACTTCTGTCATGCTTATTTTCTCTCTTGTCTCTTTGGCTCTAGCAGGGATAATGACTTCCTAATGTTGGTAATGTCTGGATGCCTTGTCGCCCTTTGTTCCTTTCTTACCCTGGCTAACAAGTACCTCTGTCTCTTGATTTGAAACATTTGGGCCAGTTTTGTTATTCTGTCTCTGACAGATACATTCTCCTTCCCTTTCTCCTTAGCTCTTAAAATGTCATGTCTTTATCTTTGTATGAATCATAGGTACTCACCTCTGAAGAAAGGAGTTTAAGTATGTAGTTAGGAGTAGTCATATGTGTTTCACTGTCTTGGTTTCATGGTCTTGGTGTCAGGAACTACTTGGGTAAGTCACTCTCCACAGAGTCATGTTTTAAATAACTAAGGAGCTTCCACTGATCCACAGAGTATAAGACTATTTTAATAAGCACATAGGGTTAGCATGCATCTCTAGCATGCTCAGGTGCAGCCTCTGAACATCCAGAAACCATAGCTCTTCTTAGTTTCTGAACCAGACCTGACTTCCTGGGATGTATCAGAAGCTTTATTTTCTCCTCCAGGATGGGTCTGGAGTAAGTCTTGCTTTTCTGACCAAGTGTTTGAAAAGATGCCCACCAAACCCATCCTTTACTATAATTTCTGCACTCTGGGTCTGCTCCTATCTATTCTCAGTTCATGCCTGGAGACCGTCTCTAAATCATGCAGGCTTCACAGAACCATAACCCCGCCACCAACTCAAATATACAGGGCTGCAAGGATTCTGAATTCAAGCCTCTTAGGGCACTGGAATTTGGTCCTCTGTGGCCACATACCATCTTAGTCCCCTTGGCTCAGGTCACACCCAATTTCTGACTTTTTCTCTTTCCCACTGCCCTTCAAAGGTCCAGCAATGGCTTGGAGGAGAACCTGAGCCAGTTATGGCAGTGACAGGTCACCTTCTGTAAACAAACATTTTATGAGTATTAAATGTCAGGGACCAATAAACATAGCACTACAGCCAGTCCTGCATCTATAAAACCCACTAACAAGTAATTAGGGAGAGATGAGTAGAGGTTTTATGTTTAGAAATTTAGAACAACCCATAGCAAAATCTAGTTTTAAAACAATGTAGGTTTTAAAATCTGCACTAATAATTTTAATATGGTCTCATCTTTAAAGCACTCTCCAAGTACTAATTCTCCCAGCATGCTTCTGAAGTATGTATTATTACCACAGGTGTGTGCCAGACTGGGTTATTTTTAAAACAAATTCGTATAATGAATAAAGCATTCTGTTTTTACCTTAATATTTAAATTGGAATTTTGGGGTATCATTTAAAACTACAGAATCAAGGCAATTACAGTTTTATTCATTGGGTTAGGATAGAATAGGTTATATGTAGACTTTTATAACACTGCAGTCAGTGCCCATTAAAAAAAAAATGTATATTCCTACAGAATAACCCTGCAGAGCCAGGATTCTCAACCAGCACAAATTTTGTTTCCAATGTGATATTGGTAATTTCTGGAGGCGTTTTTGGTTGTCACAGTGGGGAAGAGAGGAGACAGTGTGCTACTGGTATTTGGTAGAAACCAGGGATGCTTCTAAATATCCTGCATACACAAGTTAGGCCCCCAGAGCAAAGAATGATCAAGTCTAAAACGTCAATAATGGCAAGGTTGGGGTTAATTCCTATTTAAATGTTTGGTAGAATTCTTTATTTTTTTATTTTATTTTTAAAGATTTTATTTATGAGAGTGCACATGCATGTATGAGCAGGGGCAGAGACAGAAAGAGAGGGAGAAGCAGACTCCCCACTGAGCAGGGAGCCTGATGCTGGGCTTTGTCCCAGGACCCTGCGATCATGATTTGAGCTGAAGGCAGATGCTTAACTGACTGAGCCACCCAGGTGCCCCAAAAGATTTTTAATTTTTTAAAGTAATCTCCACCCCCACCACAGGGCTGGAACTCACAACCCTGAGATCAAGAGTTGCATGCTCTACCAACGGAGCCAGGCAGGGGCCCCAAATGTTTGGTAGAATTCTTAAGTGAAATCCTCTGGCCCTGGAGATTTTTTTCTTTAGAAGGTTTTGAATTATAAATAGGTTATAAATAGACCTATTCAGATTGTCTATTTAATATTGGTTGGATTTTCATAGTTTGTGATTTTTGAGCAATTGTTTCATTTTTTTCTAATTGCTAAATCTATGAGCATAAAGTTGTTTATAACATTCCCTTAATATCTTATTAATGGCTGCAGGATCTGTAGTTATCTTCCCTACTTCATCCTTTTTTTTTTTTCAAGTTTTTATTTAAATTCCAGTTAGTTAACATACTATTAGTTTCAGGTGTAGGCTATAGTGATTCAACACTTCCATACAAAATCTGGTGCTCATCACAACAAGTGCACTCCTGAATCCCCATCCCCTGTTTAACCCATAATCTCCACCCACTCCCCTCTGGTAAGCCTCAGTTCTCTATAATTAAGAGCCTAATTCATTCATGAAATTGGTGATCTGTGCCTTCTCTCTCTTTAAAAATCTTGTTAGTTCTAGTAAAGGTTTTTTAGTTTTATTATTTTTTTTTCCTGAAGAACCAGCTTTTTGATTCATTGATTTTGTTTTTGTTTTCATTGATTTCTGTTCTTTCATAATTTCCTTACCTCTTCTTGCTACGGACTTATTTTACATTTCTTTTTTTTTAATGTCTTGAGGTAGGAACTTAGATTATTAATTAAACTTTTCTTCATTTCTAATGTAAGCAGTTGGTGCTGTAAATGCCCCTCTCAGTACTATGTTATTTATGCCCCCATAATATATGTTATGTTGTGTTTTGTTTTTATTTAGTTCCATGCATTTTTTAATTTTTTAAAGACTTTCTCTTTGACCTATGGATTATGTAGAAGTATGTCTGTTTGTCATGGTTTTAGAATTTTTCCTAATGGCTTTCCATTATTGATTTATAGTTTCTGTACATTATGATCAGAGAATATACTCTACATAATTTTAATTATTTTAAATTTGTTGAGGTTGTTTATGGCCCCAGTATGGTTTATCTTAGTAAATGTTCTATGTGCAATTGAAAAAAAAATGTGTATTCTGCTGTTGTTGGAGTGTTCTACTGATTCTGTTGGTGGATTGTGCTGTTTAAATATTCTATTTCTTTGTTGAATTTCTGCCTAAAAATTCTATTGGTTGCTAAGAGGGGATACTGGACAATTTTTGTAGTAAAATATATATATATATATATATGAACATACATATAAATATTTGCACACAATTTCAAGGAGTTTCTAGATTTTCCTTTGCTCTTATAGGGACAGTCTCTAAAGTCTCTGGTCTTGATAGAGGTTTTCATTCTCTTTTCTGCCATGAAGAACAGAGATTGTCTGATGAATTTTGAAATGGGGCAATAACTATGTTGGGAAAAAAGACTTTGTCTCAGAGAACTGATGAGATGATGTTGACAATTTGTATGTGACACTTCACAGTTTTGTCCATGTTTGGGCATGGCTGCTTTAATACAGCAGAAGGGGCTCCATGAATTGTAATTAGGGATTTTGATAGTTATAAACATCCTATCATGTTTATGATAGTCTTAAACATCTGAACATAGGGATGCCCTTTAGACACCACATGTGGCGCTCCAAATGTCAATCATCTATCATAATGCATCAGGCATAAAGTATATATATATGTTCAGGGTCTTGGTATGTGTTAACTCCATTAAGGTTAATAAATGACAGATAGATCAATTGAGCTTGTGGTAAGGAGTTAAAGATGAAGCCTGTATCATGTAGATATGGCTGCATACCAAGCCACTCCAAAACTGAGGGGCTTAAAGTAAGAATCATCTATCATTGTGTACAAGTCTTTGGTTCAGCTGCTTTCTGGTCTCAGCTAAACTAAGTCATGTGTCTGGGATAAGTTTTATGTTAGGTTGGCAGCTGTGCTGATACTGGCTGGGATTTTGACATATCTGAGCTGTTTGTTGGCCATTGACTAGTCGTTGATATTGTCCTTAGCTGGGACAATGTGGATCTCTTCCATGTGATCTCTCCCCTTCCGGGGAACTAACCCAGGCTTGTCAAGTGGCAGTGCTGGAGGTTTGGAGATTGAGTGTGCACATGTGGAAAGTGCCTTGAGGCCTGGCCTTAGAACTGACTCGGTGTCTCTCCTGACATGTTCTACTGGGCACAGCAAATCATACAGCCAGTCCAGATGAAAGGAGTGAGGAAAAAGACCCCCTCCTCTTGATGGAAGGAGCTGCCAAGCCACATTGCAGTGGGAGAGGCTACAGCATGGCCATTAGTTGGTCATTAATGCAGTTAGTCTTCCACCAGGCCCTTTTGCAGTCACTCTTCCCTGGATTCCTAGATCTAGACTACTTGGAAGTAATTTGGTTTTCAATGACTTAGCCTTCTTTAAGAAGCTTCCTGCTACTTGAAATGATAAAGAACTTCCTAAGGTCTTGTTCCATGTGTTAAGTAAATTGGGTGCTATTTTCCTTATTGCAGGTGATTTTTTGTCATCATCTGTTAATAAGAATAAGACTACACAACAAGGAGAGAGAGAGAGAGAGAGAGAGAGAGAGAGAGAGAGAGAAGGAGAGAAGGAGAGAAACAGGTAGAGGAAAGAAGGCAGAAAAAGAAGGAAGGGAGAAAGAGAGCAAGAAAACAGCTTTGTATATAAAATCCAGACTTCATGTGGATTTCCAGGGCAATCACAGCACTTTTTTATTCTTTTAGGCAGAATAGACCCCACTTGTTTTTTCAAGATAATCCTGTCAAATGTAGTGGCTCTGTTGGAAGGCATTAAAATTATTATGCAGCATGGCCAGAATCCTTTATGTTTGCAAAATGTTTTATAATCTCCTTTATTTTTATTTTTTGTGAGGAGTTTGGCATTTTTGCTCCTGTTTAATAGCAGAATAAGGGTGGTTAAACTCTTCCTACTATCCTCTCTTCAATACTATCATAGAACTAGAATGGTTTTTGAATGTTCATGAGATAAAGGATTCCTGGGGGCTTTTCAACTGGTCTCCCCAGAAGAGAAGGTTCTGGAGACTCCAGAATGTCCTTTGAAATCCCCATTTCAATATTTTGTCACTGTGATAAGTAAGTCCTTCTTTATTTGCAACCCTAATTCTTGTCATTTCTTGTTCAGTCTTGCCAGGGCACACAATATGTCAGCATCCTCCTAAGACTACCAGTAACAAAATAGATGTTGTTATAGGGATCTCATTGGAGAAGGGAAAATTTTTCTCAAGTTGTTGGAGATTCCTAGTGAGAGCTCCGTAATGCAAAATCAATCTGAGAGGCAGAGCAAAACAGTATATATATGCCAGAAAATCAGGTTGAAAAACTGGTGTTCATTCATGTAGTTAATCAATCACACACCTTCCATGTGCTGTGTACTGTTCTAGGCCTTGAGGTGATAAATAGGACACATTCCCTGCCCTCAGAGCTCCCATTCAAGTCCAGGAAAAACAGACTTGTAAATAGATAAATTACTATATCTGTCACAGGTAAACAGGTGATTGCTATACATTCTGTCATACATGCTTTTTTTTTTTTTAACTTATCATTCTGAGGACAGAGAGGGTTTTTAGATACCCTGACCTATTCATATTTGCTATCTGCTGTAGTTAGATGTCTTGGGTCTTCCTTGCATGAAGCTATTGTCTGCCCTTTAAGGCAAAAATTATCCACCGTATTCTAATTCCTCTAGTTTAAGACTTCATATAGTAGATAGTTTTTTTTGAGTTTTTGTGAGATTTTGTGAGTTTTTTGCACAGTAAAGTATAAAACTGTTCACAGTGTTTAAAAAAATGCATACTATTTTAAGAGCAATAGGAGAACATATTTTTAAGGAATGACCTGTCGAAAGTTTGAGAATTCATAAATTAGGTTTCCACAGATAAAAGAAAGTGGACAACTTGGTATAATAACTTGGATCAGTTGGGCAGTTGGGAGGGGTTAGAGTGGGAGGTTCTGCTTTATTTGGATAATTGAGACCGGATTAAAATGTCAGATGAAGTTTGAATAAATGACTCAGCTTCCTGTGAAGTTGTTGTGATGGGCTTCGTGACCACAGAAAACCTGCCATCAAGAAGATACATGAAAGAGTGAAATGAATACATGCGCAGAGATTAGGTCAAATCATTAATCAAATTCCCTAACTATGCCTAAGAAATCCCTGCACATAAAAGTGCCCCAAGCATATAAAGTAGAGATGGTCTCAGACCATTATCAAGTAAGGATACTTGGTATTAGCATCTTTGTCAAACAAAGGGAGAATTTGTGTTTTTGGATGAATTCAAGTGGGAAGAAGGACCGGTCAAATACAGATTTTCCATTACTTAGCCGAGCAAGGCACTTTTAATGCACACTTTATGAAAATGTGGTCACTGATCATATTGTCTCCATCACTTGTAAGGAAGATGCTCAGAAACTGCGACTAAAGTTTGCACCAAAAGAGACACTGATTTGGGTGTGTCTCAGACCCTGTTTCATGTACAGCAAAGAGGCATAGGGTATATATATAAAAAGCAGTACCTGGGATTTACATGTTTGTAATTATGAGTTAGATTACTTAAGGTCTTGGATATTCTTATGACCCTGAGGCAATGAGGGGCTCACATTTGTTGTCCTGTTCTAGAGCGATGGGTCCATTTTCTGAGTGCATTAGTCAGGATAGGCTGGCTTATGCTACCATAATGACCATCTTCTAATCTTAAGTGTTTAGCACAAAAGATATTATTTCTTTCCTCTTTGGTCAGGGAGGAAAGCAGGTATAGTGTCTTTTCTATGGGTATCTTTCCAATACTCTAAAGATAGTTAACATGCAAAAATAAAATTTAGCAGAACTGCAAAAAGATGTTTTTGTTCTAGCTTCCATTTTGGCAATCGCAGCACTGGATATAGGAAGGTGCTTTTGGTTCCCCTCCAAAATAGAAGACACATTCTTTTGGCAAGATTTTCCATTCTCGTATTTTAGCTGAATGAGGCTGAGAAATAGAAAACTGTTTCATTTATTGCATTTAATGATAATTAAAGAGGATCTTGCAGCTTTTCTTGAAAAAAGTTAAAAATAAAATTGAGAAATTGAAATTCACACAAGCAAAGCATGTTACTATAGAAAAATGACTTGTTTCAAGTAGTACTCATCAGCTCAGAAATTGCCAAGTGTGATTTTTCTTTCCATAACTTAGTAATATTTAGAAATCCTGAATATTTTAGCTATTTTGCAGTGGCTAATTTGGCCTGGTGCAGTTGACATAAACCACGCAGTTACTTTGATTTACATCAATTGAAACAACTGAAACTTGTTTTTATATCAAATTGAAGATCTCATTTTCCACTCTTAAAATCTTTGTGAACTCTGTTGCAATGAGATGGAATTAATGTATAGTTTCTCCACCTCAGCACTGTTAGCATTTTGGGCCATGTAATTTTTTGTTGTTGTTGTGGGATGGCTGTTTTGTGCATTGCAGAATGTTTAACAGTGACCTAGACTTTATTCACGAGGTGCCGGTAACATTCCTTCTCCAGCCTAGTTTTGACGACCCCAAATGTCTCCAGATATTTCCAAATTTTCCCTGGTATCTGTCCCTGCTCTCCCCCAGAGAACCAGGAGTGTGTGTCCAACCAAGTTGAAGGTAGCCAATATTTAACCAATTGAATTTGTAATTTTTATTTTTATTCTCACTGATAGAGGACAATTTGAATTTTTAATTATAAATGTGGTAACAGGAGAGTTCCTTTTCAAATACATCTGATTTCCCAATCCCATGTAGAAATTGTTTGCAGAGAAGGTCATAGAGAAAGGACCCAAGAAGTCATCTATTTTAAAACCCTTTTGACAGATAAGGAAACTGAGGCTCAGGGAGGTGACTTGCCCAGGATAGAGGCAGCCCATTGACAACTGCAGTGCGAGGTAAGTAGTTCTGTCTTTCTAACGCTCTGAAAGAATGTTTTTGACCTGATGATTCTCTCCCTCATGCAATTTTATGCTATATAGTTTCTACAGAAACAAGGCCATGGTACACTGGAATAATTTGATACCACTTTTAAAGAGGCTTAGGAAGAATAGAAATAGGGGAAACCAAGGTGGTTTTCATCAAAGGTCTCTCCTTGCAGCCACTTTATCTGGATCCAAGAACTGTGGTCACAGGACTGCAGCTCCCCCCTACTGGGGATTTGAATTCATTTGCCCCATGCAGGTTTTTCTAAGGAAGCAGGGATTTGGTGTGAATTATTAATGCTACTTTTTAGAAAGTGTTTAGCAGACACTGTATTGTTATGCATTTGCCATGCACTTTTAATGCTGTGAGCTGGAGTATTGTAATGTCCAACCCGAGAAAAAGTGGAGCCCAAGACCCATCAGGAAGCCAGAAAGATGACCCTTCAAGAGAAATAAAGCTAACATCTTAGAGGTAAATATATGTTTGGTGCAGTCACATTAAGGATAATAACAGAGAATCATAGAATTAAGAAATGGAAGGGATTCCTGATAGCATTTGGATGAGAAAGGGCAAATATGTAACATTCGGATATCACTTCCCCTTTTCATGCCATGACAGACATTATTAACCAATCATGACACCCTTGATGGACACAGGCTCATTATCCTTCTCAAGACAGCACTCCGGGAAGTCACTACCAATTGATTGGCATTGACAAGTAAACTGTGATTTAAAGACATTTTTTACCTTAGACATAAGCCTTCTGGGCATCATTTTTTTTTTAAGGTAATTACCCCAAATCATGCAACTTGTCACTTAAAGTATTAGGAGCCAGAGTATGATTTTTTTTTTTTTTTAACTCCCTGGCTGTTTTTTTTTTTTTTTTTTTTTTTCCCCTTTCTATCAGGCTGGGAGATTGTGCTGGAAATTCTTCCAGGAAAAGACATTATCTGGGGGAACAAACATGTGTCAAGTACCAGTCAGGGCAACAACCTGGGAGAGACGGGTGGTTATAGATCAGTCCAGCTTTGCGGGTACTAGAGGATGGGGAATGGCCGTGTGCTACAGAACCTGGTGGTCCAGGGTACTCAGCAGCCAGTGTGCTTTGCAGAACATCGCTAAAGAGGTGATAGAGTTTCCAAATCTATGGACTGCCCTGGATGTTAGACAAACAGTGTGGCTTCTTGAAGACTACTCCAACCTCCTGTCTTGATCAAGGCAGTTCTTTCTTTTAAAGGGGCAGAGACTTTCTTGAGGTTCCACATCTAATTGGGAAGGGAGAATTGAGAGGGGATCCGGAGGAAGACAAATAAGCAGGACTCAGAAAGAAGAAGAAGCGTAGAGTTCGGGTTCCCCGGCAGAGCTAGGGGCCCTGTCAGGAGGCTTTCCGGGTCTTTACTCTCATGTTATTAAGCTCCTCCAGCACAGGCGCCCTTTGCCTGGTTGCTGCTGTCTGTTCTGCCATCAACTGCTCATTCTTTCGCTCTGTTCTGAAAAACATTTCTTTGCCCCATTGCTATCACTTCTAGTTTCTGTTCCTTTATGAGACCAGTTTGCTGTAATCTCTCACAGCTCTTACTCATTAATCCTCTCGCCATGTTTCCTTTCATCTCCCTCCTCCACTACCGACTTCATGCTCTCAGAATTTGCAGGTTCAGATTTTGAAGGAAGGGAACCTGATTGGTCAACTATCTTATAATTAGAGGTTCTCAAAGTGAGGCCTCCTGAGCAGCAGCAGCAGCATCATCTGGGAACTCATTAGCCATGCAAATTCTTAGTCCCTACCCCAGACCCACTGAATCAGGAACTCTGGGGTGGGGCCCAGCAATCTGCTTTTAACAAACCTCCAGGTGATTCTAATGCACATTTAATTTTGAGAACCATAGTCTAATCCCAGGCTTATGGATTGGCTACTCTTCTGGTCAGATCCTCAGCTCTGGTCCAGTGAGAAAGAGCAGAGAATGGCACAGTAGAAAACATGGTTACCCATGGTTGCCCCTTCATTGGTGACTATGGATGTTGCAGATGCTAAGACTGACATTTCTGGGATGTCTTCTAATACAACACAGAATCTGGAAGCAAAATTCTATGTCTTAATTTTATCTCTGCTCCTTGGAAGTTTTCTGACCATGGTCAAGTCCCTTTTGTCTTACTTTATTCATAGGTAAAAATTAGCAATATTCACGCTTGGGAATCTGTAAGGATCAAATTATGATGATAACCTAATATTGAAATAGACCTTACAGTTTATAGCACACTTACTCATATATTCCTCAGTTGGTCCCTTGGGTAAATGTAGGCAAAAGTACTTGTAAACTGCCATGTGCTATAAAACTGTAGCTCTTGTGGTTACTATATTTCCCAGGAAAGCTTGAGGAGGAGAGATGTTTCCTGTGGTGCAGGCTGGCCTGTACATGCAGTGACCATGAGCTTGTCCCATGAGTCCTGTACTGCAGGATTTGATGTTGTAAAGAGAACACCCTGAAGCTCTTGTTTCTAATGCTTGACTGAGTAGTCCCCTGCTATTTGAATTTACTTAGAACCTGGCTCTTCTTTGATGAAAAGTGCATTAACCACATGCATTTTTCAGAGAACATAATAGACCTAAAAGTCATAACGTTGAGAACTTATTGGAATTTTATTTATAGTGTGACTTTTATTTATTTCTTTATTTTTATAGTATGATTTTTAATCTCCAGAAGTGAGTATCTCCATACTCTGAGTTCCTATGGTATCTGTAGTTAACTATTTCTCATAGGTCAGTAGTTCTCAAAGTGTGGTCCTTGGACCGGCAGCATCAGCATCAAAAGAATCACTGCACAGGTCTTCTTAGTTGTACTGAGTATTTTTTGAGGGGGTGGGGGTGGCTCTGCCTTAATCCTTTCCATTATCTTCTTTGTAGTGTCTTGCACACACAGAATGCTCAATAACCACTGACATATTCACAGAGTGGTGGAGTAAGATGTAAGGAATGTCACAGTGGGCGCCACTAGACCTCAATCCAAGTCTTGGATTTGTTGCTGAACGGTTAACACAATAGCTAGTGACCGTGGAGAGTTCCGACACCAATGTGTCAAAGTTAGGATATTTAAGATTTTTACTTCCAGTGATGCTTCCTGTTTTGGGGATTCCTGGTTAGTGAATGAAAAGTCACCCCTCCAATCCACTTGAGCCCTGAGACCCAATCGTTTGTTTATCTTTGCTCAATCTCTTGAACCTGTGTCCCATTATGAACAAGTACCCCTATATTTTCACCTTTGCCACTGAGTGATCGCTCCACTTCTTGGTGTCTCAGTGGCACCCTGGTTTTGCAGGGGGCCACTTGCCACCTTCAGCATTCTTCTGTAGGGGTAGCTCCATCCTTCCTGCCTCCTCACTGCCACATTCAAAGCTTTCCACCCTTACCAAGACATTAAAGACTTCTTCCAAGCTCAGCCTGGCCTCCCTGCAGCCATTCTCTCTTCCATGCAAAGTCATTGGCCGTCAGCATTCACCTGATGTGGGCATTGGTCATGGTCCATTGCCTCCCCTCACATGGGGACACCTCCTAGGAGCTCTTGGTGCCCTGCTCCTTTACCTGTGTGCTTTTCTATTTTGGGAGTCTCAAACCTAGTACAGTCTTGATCACAGACAAAGTGCTAGGTAATTTCTTGTTAGTTGCTTTTGAAGGAAAGTACATCATGAAGATAGTTTAGGGTCACATGTGGGAAGAGTTAAACATGGGTTCTCAAACATGTCGGTGGTGCAATCTAAATTCTCAAGCAATGCTTTGGCATATTGATTTGGGGCTGAGCAAGGTAGGTCTTTCTCAATATTGAGGATGCTTTCTGACAGTCACATATTTATTTTCTCACTCCTCTCAGAGGAATTTTCCAGACAGATTCTGAAACATAATTATTTTAGCGTAAAACTCAGACATGAACATCATTTAAAACGTTTAGAAGTATAAAACGTCCTGTATAATTGGAATGTCTCCATAATTCCAATTATGATGTTGGCTATTGTTTTCAGATACTTACTGTTTATCCATTTTGACAGTTTACTATTTATAGAGGTTTTTTTTTTTTTCTTTTTAATCAGTTTTTACTTTTTACCAAATGTCCTTTGGCATCCAATGAGATGATTATGTAATTCCTCTTCCTTGGTCTAATGATGTAATGTATTTTGTTAATAGATGCTCTAATATTAAACCTCTGTTACATCTCTGGGATAAATTCTAGTTGGTCATAAAGGATAAAAAATTTATTAAAATATTGACTGCATTTTACTATAGTTTCTGCTCAGGGATTTGCATCTTAATTTTAAAGAGATTCTGTTTTCAACTATAATCCCTCACAGAGAAACTTCTTTTCAACTTTTTAAATACTGTTTTGTTTATAAATCCATGTTCATGGTTTAAAAATGCAAACAGTACAGAAGGACATAAAATGAAAAATAAAAATTATTCCATCTCAGATATGCTCTAACTTTACCTCTCACTGTGAAAACAACTCTTTCAATGATTTTTTGTAGAAATTTTTATGCACAGAAAAGTATATTCAATTCTGTGTGTAAATTCATTTAATATGAATTAGGTTTTTCATATTATCTAAGTTGGATGTTGTTATTTATTAATGAATATATTTTGAAGATCTTTATATGTTGCCAAAAGTAGACTAAGGAGTGCAAATGTTGTATGATGCAGCATTATTTATTTTTTAATTTTTTATTGTTATGTTAATCACCATACATTACAGCATTAGTTTTGGATGTAGTGTTCCATGATTCGTTGTTTGTGCATAACACCCAGTGCTCCATGCAGAACGTGCCCTCCTTAATACCCATCACCAGGCTAACCCATCCCCCCACCTCCCTCCCCTCTAGAACCTTCACTTTGGTTTTCAGAGTCCATCGTCTCTCATGGTTGGTCTCCCCCTCCGATTTCCCCCCCTTCATTCTTCCCCTCCTGCTATCTTCTTTTTTTTTTTCTTAACATATATTGCATTATTTGTTTCAGAGGTACAGATCTGTGATTCAACAGTCTTGCACAATTCACAGCACTCGCCATAGCACATACCCTCCCCAATGTCCATCACCCAGCCACCCCATCCCTCCCACACCCCCAACACTCTGGCAACCCTCAGTTTGTTTCCTGAGATTAAGAATTCCTCATATAAGTGAGGTCATATGATACATGTCTTTCTCTGATTGACTTATTTCACTCAGCATAACACCCTCCAGTTCCATCCACATCGTTGCAAATGGCAAGATCTCATTCCTTTTGATGGCTGCATAATATTCCATTGTATATATATATATACCACATCTTCTTTATCCATTCATCTGTCGATGGACATCTTGGCTCTTTCCACAGTTTGGCTATTGTGGACATTGCTGCTATAAACATTGGGGTGCACATACCCCTTCAGATCCCTACATTTGTATCTTTGTGGTAAATACCCAGTAGTGCAATTGCTGGATCATATGGTAGCTCTATTTTCAACTGTGTGAGGAACCTCCATACTGTTTTCCAGAGTGGTTGATGCAGCATTATTTAACTCGTCTCTTACGTGTGATCATTTAGGCTATCCAGATTTTCAGCATTATAAATAAAGCTGCAGTACATACCTTCAGGTACATATATTCATGCAGTGGTGGAGTAAGATGTAAGGAACATCACATTGGGGATCGCTTCTTGCCCTTTTGGTTAAGATCAAGTGTAGGAACGTCACATTGGGAGCCACCAGACCTCAATCCAAGTCTTAGATTTGTTGCTGAGCAGTTAACACAACAGCTAGTGACCGTGGAGAGTTTATTAGAGGCAAAATTACTGACACTGGAGTCACTAATTCTTAATGTTATGATGGGTATCCCCAAGTTACTCTTCAAAGAAGTTGCACCAATTTGTACTTAGAAGTGATTTGTTCTTGGCATGGGAAGCAAGTCCATGGTTCACACTGCTGGATGGTAGTCTTATTTAAGGCTGGGAAACCTCAGGTCCAGCCTCCACCGAGCTCCTAGCTGGCACCTGGAAGGGATGTCATTAAAGTTTTCTTGGCTCCTTTCATTGTAAGGTCTCTACCTTTCCTTTCCAGGGCCTTCACAGAAAAACTAAAGAGCCTTGATTTCCACTCACATCCTGGAAGAGCTCTACCTCTGAGAGCTTTTAATTTCAAAACTCTCTTCCACAGCCTCCAACAAATTTGAAGCTGTTTAGCTTTCAGAAGGAAAAGCATTTCCGGAAAGTACTAAGGACGAACTGGTAGCAAACATTCCCATTTGGTCACCATGCAGTTGTGCTTTTAATAAACTCTAAGGAAGTGCCCCCAAGTTGCCCTCAATTGCTGCCTCTTTTCTTGTTCCGCGGGGGACAGTGCCCCTGGGCGGCCTTTACCCTGCTAACTTCTGCCTGTTTTCCTGTCTCTGTTAACAATTAGGATGTTTCTGTTTTCTTGTTCGTTGCCCCACTGTGCCCTCCCTGCTCTGTTGACATACTTTGTGTCTCCTCTTTTATCCCAGGCCTCCCCCATGGCTTTTCTTTTACGAACGAGGCACAGCGGCCTTTCCCTTTCCGTCGGAATTCACCCAGGCTGTGTGTCTGACTATCCATCTTGGCTACGAGAACTATGGCCAGGGCATTTCTACAGCAAGTGAGGCTTGTCTCCATTTTTAACCTTAAACTTCTGACTTTTCCCATTTTAGTTCCACGGGACCTCATTTCAGCTCTTGTATTTTGTTCATGTCCGGTTGGCCAGGTTTCTGGGGCTCCGCAAGATGTACATTCAAACAGCCCCGATAATTAACATCCATAGATACTGAGGTGAGAGAGGCAGCATCAGGCTCTGGCTCTTTCTCTCACTAGCTGCTCGTGTGACCTAACCCCATGGGTCCATGTGAGCCTCAGTTTCCATACCACCACCATGGAAACAGTTATAGTATGTCTATCTCATAGCCTCATGGGAAGCATTTCATGCAAAAGTATATGGAAAATGTTGAATGGTGCCTGGTACACAGAGCTCGGGAAGTTCTAATAAAGTCACCATTGTTGTTATTGTTATTTACAAATGGCTTTTTGTCATCTTGTTGGAGCCTCACAAAATGCATGGGGATGAGCAAACTAGACCATGAGAGGTTAAATAACTGCCCACATCATTATATACATTTCCCTTTTAAGTATCAAATCTTTTAGCTCTTCTATCAACTTTATGGATTTTGGTGTCCATATGAATGGTCTAACTGAAATGAAATATATATTTTTGTAAGTCCATTTGTTTTGTATTTTTCAGTACTCAAACTGACTCCTCAAAGGGGACTAAATCACCTTCAAAGTGCTGTCTTACGCTGAGATTCCCAGAAAGTAATTATAAACTGGCCAGCTAAATGTTATATGCATATTTGATGCAGAAATGCTCTTTTATTTCCTTCTACTTCTCCTTATCATGAACTGGGTCACCATATTGCCCTCCATCCCATGGCTAGCATTCCTGTACCTTCTCCAGTCAAACACTGATATTACCTCCATCACTACCCTCACTGGTTTCTCCTTCGTGAATATTTTCAAAACTGTACTGCTGCCTCTCATATGCTTAATTCAAACCCTAGGCCAGCAGAAAAGTTTCCAAATCCCAATCTCTTATGATCTCAAACTGGGACTACCTTGGTCTATATTATAAAGTGTATTTGCATGTGTATTGCATGTGATAGAATGGTCCCTCTATCTCCAAAACTTTTTCATTGTAAAGCATAGTTAGGACTTCTTTTCTTTCTATCTGTTTTGATTTTTCTTCTTATTATTTTGATTATGCCCATTCCAGGTTTGGCTCCTCTTAGATATTCTGAACAGAATGGATTTCAAGAGATGCCTTGCCTTAGCCACATAAATGTGTACTTAAGATCTAGCTAGTGGGGGCACCTGGGTGGCTTCGTCAGTTAAGCATCTGATTTTGGCTCAGGTCATGATCTCAGGGTCCTGGGATTGAGCCCCAAATGGAGCCCCATGTGGAGCCCTGTGAAGGACCACGTGCTCAGTAGGGAGTCTGCTTCTCCCTCGCCTTCTGCCTCTCCCCCAGCTTGAAGTGGAAGGATGTGCTCTCTCTCAAATAAATAAAATCTAAAAAAAAAAAAAAGATCTAGCTAGTGTATGTTGAGACCTCGGCCTGTGCCAGGCTGCGTATCATAAGTTCCATTCCCAGAATCGCCTTTACCCCTTATCTCAGTACCGTGAAATAGACATTTTTATGCTTCCCCCCCCTTTATGATGAGGGGACTGTGGAAGAGTAGAGTTTAAGGTGATAAGAGAGGGGTACTTCTGCCAACTTTATCCAAAACACAAACCTCACCATGGTGGAGCAGAGGTGAGCTTGGCTCTTCTAAGTCATGAACGATGCCACCAATTCCATAGCCAGGCTCAGGCGCATGCGGCTGCCTGTCCCTTTCTATTATCAACCTCAAGAAGAGCCCTTTCCTTCTTACCTTTAACCCCACTGCTCTCTTCCCAGAGCTTTTGTTACCTGGGGACTTCCATCCTTATTGTAGAAGTACCTCGGACCAATGTGAGGACTTAGTGATATAAAAATAAAATGGACGCTGCCAGCTGGAAGTAGGGTTGGACTGAGGTACCAGAATAAGGAGGTCATGATCAGGGCACCACATCTAGCCCCAAGGATAAAGTGATATTGGGAAAAGGCCACTTGGTAAGTTAATGTAGGAGGAATGTTCAAAGGTTTGACTGTGCAATTTGGAGTCCTCAGTGAAAGCCAAAGTCAAGGCAAAGCTGAGGAACAAGGATGGGGATACTGGGTTGACCATGATAAACTTGGGACTCCATTTGAAGTCATTTGAAGAAGTCACATCTTGACACTGTGAGCTGCCTTTGTTAATCTTTAATTCTGCTGGTTGTGTAAGGTTTGCTGTATGCCGAAAGGAAGCCACGGGCTTCTCCTTTGCCAGCTGCCTCACTGAGTCTTTGTAGGAACAAAAATAAGCACTGGGCACTGACCTCTCCATGTATCATGTACCACATGGAGGCAGAGATGGAAAGAATATGGGCATCAGACTCTCACAGAATCAGATTCTGATTATGTCACTTTCTTGCAATGTGACCCTGAAATATTTGCTTTTGTATTTTGAGCTTATTTCCCCTTTCAGCCAAATGAAGATTAACATCTAGCCTAATTCTTGTGAGGATTAGAGCTAATATACTACATGACTATCATATTGACAAATGTCAACCGTAGGTCAATATGGATGAAGAGATAAGACACAATGAAAAACTGGGATAAACAAAGAGGGGTGACTTGTTTAGAGGATACAGGACTAAGTCAGCAAGTCAGCCAAAGGAATTGGACTGGGAATGGGTCAATCAAAGGTACAGAGATCATTTGGGAGTCTGTCACAATAAATTTGGTAAAAGATGATGTTGGCCTGGAGTAGGATTGAAGAGAAGTGGAAGGATGTGAGAGAGTCTTAGATTTGATGGTTGATAGGTAGTAGTGGGTGAGATGGGGAGGAGTCATCCATGTGATCGAGGCTTCTGGATAGTCCTAGTAGAGAGATAGATGGTGGGGCCATTCATGTGACAGGTAGTATAGGAGAAGGGTTAGGAGGGGGCTGCTGGGGATGGAAGGTGAGGGATGAGGAATGTCCCGTTTGGACATAGTGAATTTGAATGTAGATGCAAGCTCAGAAGGCACAACTAAAGAATTTAAGAGTCCTGGGGCACCTGGGTGGCTCAGTCAGTTAAGCATCTGCCTTCGGCGTGGGTCGTGATCCTGGGGTCCTGGTATTGAGCCCCACAGCAGGCTTCCTGCTCAGCTGAGAGCCTGCTTCTCCCATTCCCTCTGCCCCTGGCCTCCACCCCCACCCCCTGCTCATGCTCTCTCTCTCGCTCTCTCTCTATCTCAATTAAATTTTTAAAAACTTAAAAAAAAGAGTTTAAGAGTCCTTTCACAAAGTTATGAGTGGGATAAAGGGAAATCAATAGTTGTGTCCTGAGATTGAGCCCCAGATGGAGCCACACATCGAGGGGCATCATACTCTTCATATTCTGTTCTGCCACTTGCCACATTTCTAAAATACCAAGAGTGCTTCACTGTGGCATCAGCAATAATAGAAAGTTATTATCACTCCAAAGGCCATTTGGGACTCAGTCACATGTCTAAGAATTATCACTCTGGCATCAGCAATAATAGAAAGTTATTATCACTATCTGTATGTCTAAAGATCAAAGAGAAAGATGGCTCTCAGAACTTACTTTACCAATAGGAAAGAGCCATACAACAAGAGGTATGGCTTTAGGTGTAGTGTTGTGGACTTGTCAGAGTACAGCCTAGCAGGGAGGAAACTGGGGGAATAAAGATCCCAACCTCTCTAGCCCCCATCATTGGAGTTCCTGCCATCTAAATTCAAAAGGTTAGGGGTCTAGTTGATGTAGCTCGTAGAAATAGTCTCCTAGAGTCCAGAGCACAGTAAAGAAAGGTGGAGAGTGTATTTGCAGGACAAATGAAATCCAAACAGTACAAGGTGCCTCCAAGACATCCAAGTGGAAATGCCAGTAGACTATGGCCTATGTGGGTCTAGAACTTAGAGAGATAGTTTGGGCTAAAGCTACAGATGTCAGTGGTTTAAAGTGGAAATGCAATCCATGAAAGTGGTTGCCATCTCTTAGGAATAGCATGTGAAGTTATAACAGAGCCCCAAAGATCCCCAGTATCCATGGTAGAAACTCTCTGCTGAGTCAACCTCCATTGCCTCCTTGGAAGAATGACTAGGGAACTTCATAGCACATTGGTCTATTAATTTTTTAAAAAAGCCCTTTTATGTTATAAATCAAACTGTTTGCAAGTCATTGACTTCACAAAATTTGGTGAGTCAGTGATTATTTTTAATGTTTGTTGCTGTACAGTTTTCAAGCTTTCCATCCTTATTATTTCTTTAAATGCCTAATCACCACTCCTGGGACCAACATGCCTCCTGCTAATGATGTGTATTTGCTGAGTCTGGTTTTTTTTTTTTTTGTTTTTTTTTATTGTAAGATCCCGTCATCTAGTTTCCCACTTCAGACTGGCAGGTAAGCAGGTAGGACATGGTTCTTCAGCTGTTGGAACTTCCTAAGAGAAAATGGAGGTGGAAAACACAGATTTGGGAGAACTAAAACATTATGCAAAATGAATATTTTATAAAAGAGAGAGCAAAAGCAGAGAAAGGATGAGAAGAAATGAGAGATAAGAGCAATTCTAAAAGCTTGCTGCCAACTTGAACAGGATGCTGAGATCTCAGTGGGACTGTGTAGAGGCAGGAAATCTACAAAGGAGAGATGGCCTTTGGAATTGAGGTCAGAGGGGCTTACGGAGCAAATAACAGCTTTCAGGTGTTATGTTGGTAGCAGGGAGGGGAGCTAGTGTTACTGCTATGTTTGAATTTTAGGTCAGGAAACTACACTGACAGCAGGGTCTCGTCTACCCAGGCAGAGTTAACAATACCTGAGTGAAGAATTCAGGGTCTAGGCTAGGGTTTGCAGTGAGGCTCTCGCGACCCAAAGGAACTTGGAAATCAGAGCGTGAGCAGAAGGCTAGTTAGTTAAGCTTATTGGAATCAAATGGTGGAAATTAAAGAGTGAAACTGCTGCCTGATGCTCACACAGGTGCCTGTGCACTGGTCCACGATGGGCACATTGGGTAAGTTTCCATTCTTTCCCTGCACTGTTGAGGTCACGCTCTGGCAGTGTACCAGAACTTCCCTTTAGCAAGTGTAAAGAATCTGCTGTCTTCATACCATCAATTGTAAAACAGAGTCATTAGTGTGGTAATAAAGGTAAGTGGAGTGCTACAGGACTATCAGGATAGCCTGGTGGAAACTTGAAATATGAGGATTTAGTTTGGCACAGAGGGGCAAGGTTACAGGTGGAAGGATGGCATATGGAAGAGCAGAGTAGTATGTATGGATATGGGTGAGGAAAATAAGTCTTCATAATAAACAGAATTTTATGTCATTTACTCTAGAAGTTAAACATCTCAGAAAACCCCAATAAACATTTACTATAGTTCTTCAGTCATTTAGAAATCAAATACCTCAACCTTTTTCAAATATATGTTATTAGCATCCCTCTTAGTTAGCTTTCTCGGATTTGCTAACTTAGGTCCATATCATTAAGGGCTACAGTAATGGAAATTATAGGGAACTACAGGAAAGCTCACAGGAGAAGCATAGAGTCCAGCCTTGAGTCTGTGGAGGTTTACCAGGAAAGTGACACCTAAGATGTAGCTGAAAGGTAAGAGGTAGCCAGGTATAGAGGGTGGAGGGGAGATAGGGAAGAGTTTTCCAATTAGGGACTGAGGTAGATATTAAACATGGCCTTAATTTACCTGTCTCTGGATGAATTAGGCTCATTGCCAAGTAACTTTGCAGTGTCCCCATCCCCCCACTCTTGGCTCAGACCTATGACTTCCTTTGGCCAATGAGACTTTACTAGACATGATGCAAGCAGAGGCTTAACTAAGCAATTTTGCATTTGTACTTGCCCTCTTGCACTCTGCCATCATCACAAGACTCTACCTAGGTCAGGATACTAGAGGATGAGCACCATGGAGCAGAGTCTAGTTGCTCCATTCATCCAGCTGAGGCCATGCTAGATCAGCCAACATCCAGGCAATCCTTAGACATGTGACTGAGTCCCACCTAAGGCAGGAGAGCCACCCACATAAGACACATGAGCAGTAAACACGTACTGTTGCATTCCAAGAAGTTTTGCGGATGTTATACAGCATTATTGTGGTGACAGATGATTGATAGAAAAGGCCTGGGGGCCAGTGAATGAATAGGATACTTAAATCACTGAAAAGAATTCAGTGAATCACTGAAAAGAAACAGTAACCACTCCCATTGGTTATCTTAATATGCTGTCTCTCAACTGCTGTGAAACAGTTTAGAAACAGTTCCCACTGTATGATCAATACCAACAGAAGGACTGTTGAAGAGTCTTGAGGCAAATTCTGATGTGGGTCCTATTGACCTTAGTCAAGGAAATTGAAGCCAGCTTAGTGGAGTCTTAAAGCTGAAGAGCTAGAGCTAGTCATGGAGGAAGAGTTCAGTATATTTGTTATTTAGTATCTCAGAATAAAGATTTATAAACAATTATAAACGATAATAAACAGTCCCCTCTTTTGTTGTTTCTCCAAAATTAGAATACAACTTGATGTTGAATGCAACTCAGATATGCCATTTAAACATGGAATCTATCAAGTGACTAAGGCTCATGAAAAACAAGGCAATTAATACCCTGCTTCAGTGTTAACACTTTATGACCTAAGTAATGAACCTAGTATTCTAGTCTATTGGTTCTCAGACTCTGGTGTGCATCAGAAACACTTGAAAGCCTTGTTAAAAACTCTGCTGGGAAGAAGTGAAACTCTTACTTTTTGCAGATGATATGATACTTTATGTGGAAAACCCAAAAGAGTCCACCCCAAAACTGCTAGAACTCATACAGGAATTCAGTGAAGTGGCAGGATATAAAATCAATGCACAGAAATCAGTGGCATTTCTATACACCAACAACAAGATAGAAGAAAGAGACATTAAGGAGTCGATCCCATTTACAATGGCACCCAAAACCATAAGATACCTAGGACTAAACTTAACCAAAGAGGCAAAGGATCTGTACTCAGAAAACTATAGAATACTCATGAAGGAAATTGAGGAAGACACAAAGAATGGAAAAACATTCCATGCTCATGGATTGGAAGAACAAATATTGTGAAAATGTCTATGCTACCTAGAGCAATCTACACATTTAATGCAATCCGTATCAAAATACCATCAACTTTTTTCAAAGAAATGGAACAAATAATCCTAAAATTTATATGGAACCAGAAAAGACCCTGAATAGCCAGAGGAATGTTGAAAAAGAAAAACAAAGCCGGTGGCATCACAGTTCCAGACTTAAAGCTCTACTACAAAGCTGTAATCATCAAGACAGTATGGTACTGGCACAAAAACAGACACATATATCAATGGAACAGAATAGAGAGCCCAGAAATGGACCTTCAACTCTATGGTCAACTAATCTTCGACAAAGCAGGAAAGAATGTCCAGTGGAAAAAAGGCAGGCTCTTCAACAAATGGTATTGGGAAAATTGGACAGCCACATGCAGAAGAATGAAACTGGATAATTTCCTTACACCACACACAAAAATAGACTCAAAATGGATGAAAGACCTAAATGTGAGACAGGAATCCGTCAAAATCCTTGAGGAGAACACAGGCAGCAACCTCTTTGACCTCAGCCGCAGCAACTTCTTAGAAACATTCCCAAAGGCAAGGGAAGCAAGGGCAAAAATGAACTATTGGGACTTCATCAAGATAAAAAGCTTTTGCACAGCAAAGGAAACAGTCCACAAAACCAAAAGACAACCGACAATGGGAGAAGATATTTGCAAATGACATATCAGATAAAGGGCTATTATCCAAAATCTATAAAGAACTTATCAAGCTCAACACCCAAAGAACAAATAATCCAATCAAGAAAAGGGCAGAAGACATGAACAAACATTTCTTCAAAGAAGACATCCAAATGGCCAACAGAAACATAAAAAAGTGCTCAACATCACTCGGCATCAGGGAAATCCAAATCAAAACCTCAATGAGATACCACCTCATACCAGTCAGAATGGCTAAAATTAACAAGTCAGCAAATGACAGATGTTGGTGAGGATGCGGAGAAAGGGAAACCCTCCTATACAGTTGGTGGGAATGCAAGCAGGTGCAGCCACTCCAGAAAACAGTATGGAAGTTCCTCAAAAAGTTGAAAATAGCTCTACCCTATGACCCAGCAATTGCACTACTGGGTATTTACCCCAGAGATACAAATGTAGTGATCTGAAGGGGCACATGCACCCCAATGTTTATAGCAGCAATGTCCACAATAGCCAAACTATGGAAAGAGCCGAGATGTACATCAACAGATGAATGACAAAGAAGATGTGGTATACACACACACACACACACACACACACACACACACACACACACACACACAATGAAATATTATGCAGCCATCAAAAAATGAAATCTTGCCATTTGCAATGTCGTGGTTGGAACTAGAGGGTATTATGCTAAGGACAATAAGTCAATCAGAGAAAGACAAATATTATATGATCTCATTGATATAAGGAATTTGAGAAATAAGACAGAGGATCATAGGGGAAGGGATGGAAAAATGAAAGAAGACGAAACCAGAGAGGGAGACAAACCATAAGAGACTCTTAATCTCAGGAAACAAACTGAGGGTTGCTGGAGTGGAGGGGGGTGGGAGGGATGGGGTGGTTGGGTGATGGACACTGGGGAGGGTAGGTACTTTGGTGAGCACTGTGGAATTGTGTAAGACTGATGAATCACAGACCTGTACCCCTGAAACAAATAATACAGTATATGTTAATAAAAAAATAAAGAAATAAAAAACTCTGCCGGGCTCTACCCCCACAGTTTCTGATTTAGGAGGTCTGGGGGAGGTCCAAGAATTTGCAATTCTAACAAGTTCCCAAGTAATGATTATTCTGACTGGAGACTGTGCTTTGTGAGCCACTACTTCCATGACTGTGATGGTTAATTTTATTTGTCAACCTGACTAGGCCTTGATGCTCAGGTTGGTCAAACATTGCTCTAGCTAGATGTTGCTGTGAAGTTATTTTTCAGATGCGATTAACATTTAAATCAGTAGACTTGGTGTAAAGCAGATTATTTCTCCGTAATGTGTGTGGGTTCATCTAATCCATTGGAGACCCTGAGAGCAAACTAAGGTTTCCAGAAGAATAATTCTGCCTCAAGACTATAACCAGCCTGTTGGCTTATAGTTTGGATTTCAGGATGCAGCATCAACTCTCTCTGTCTATATATAGATAGATAGATAATTTATAAATATGTATAATTTATAAAATGTATATAAATATATATAATTTATAAAATATATAAATATGTAATTTATAAAATATGTATATAAAACATGTAATTTATAAAATGTATGTATATAATTTATTTAAAAATATGTATATATTTTCCTGGACAACACTGATTAATACAGTGACATTACAACATGTTCCTTAAAAAAATTAAAACCCAGAACATGTTTTTCTCTACTTTTTCACAATTTGGAAACCTCCTCAGGCAGAAGACGACTCATTTCAGATATCCCATGTTGGATGGAACTTTCTTGACTCCTTCTGTAGTCAGTTTTCTTGTTCTGCAGGCTGAACTACAGTTGCATTATAAACTGTTCACCACAGATGATATTCTAGGGGGCTGGACATCATTTTAACTTTATCTGCATTATGAAATTATTCCTGAGGCCTGGTTCATAATTAACATTTAATAAATATTTTGAGTGAATAAATGAGTGAATTAATGGTTCCTGTTCTTATTGAAGTTTATCAGTGTGCCAAAGGGCTATAAAAATAAAGAACTACCAATTAGCCCTAAGATATAGTATAAATAAAAGCATATTTTTTCACTTTACCAGGCTTACCAAAAACCTATGAGGACAAAAGCCACCAGATAAATAAACAAGCTGTTGTAGTGATAACTGAGCTAGTGTCCTGATTTGCTCATGGGCATTAGTCATATAACTGTAGGCTCATTCATCCTTTCAGCAGGCATTTACTGAGTGCCTGCTATGTACCTGGCACTGTGTCAGATGATGAGTCTATTTTCACTCATTATGGCACTTTTTTTTTCAGTGTTCTTAAAGAAATTTTAACAAGGAATATTAAGACAATATATTTTCACACATCTAGAAAATTAGACATGTTTTTCTTACATTTTAGAAATTAAAAGGAAATTAAGTAAATGGCACTAGAATTAGAAAGAATGAGCAATTCATTAGGCAATGAGAATATTAACTAGGAATTGGGAATCTCTTTCCTAGTTTAATATGCACTTGAGCTTAATTGGCTAAGTTTTGAATATGGGGTGATGAGTTGAGTTGTTAATACAAATCACACACCTTTTTTATACTTAATAAAATCCAAGAGTCTGGGATGCATTTGCGTTGCAGACAATTTATCTGCGGGAGTCAGTGAGTTGAGTAATAGAAAGGGATAATAGGAATTCAGTGGCTGAGAAACCTATAAAGTAAATTAACGTGTGCCTTACTTTATTAATTTATAACAATAATGTAATGGATAAATCAATGAGGAGTGCTTTGAGAGAAATGGATGGAGGGAAGAGTTCCTCCTTTTTGCAATTTGTTGAAATCATTTCCTGTGCCGAGGAAATATTGGCCAGACATAAAGAAATGTCTTGCTTGTGGCATGGAGAAGAATCCTGTTGTGTAGCAGAATGTGTGGGTGCTCTGCTCTATCCTTTGGGTCTTATGAGTTTAGAGAGCTCCTTTTGACTTCCAGATGCTAGTATTTGCTTTTTGTTGTCTGAAGACTTTTTTCCCCAAAGCCTCCACTGTAAGAGGCCAGCACTGCTTGGAAAATAACCTATTTCCTGCTTTTCAGCAGCCCTCAACCAATGACTGATAGCAGTTGGTGTATAAATACCCCAGCTCCCTAGTTCCTTGGGTGATGTAACTCCTGGGTATTATTTTACACTGTTCCCCAGAGTTTTCATTCAGGATTAAGTTCCATTTATCTTCAAGGGAAGCTGGCCTGACGAACTGCCTTCTCTTCACCATGTCATTTCCCCACCTACTTAGTAATGCTTCCTGCATCTGCCGAGTAAATGCTTGCACTTGAATCCCTGCTTAGGATTAGATTCTGGGGAAACGCAAATTAAAATAGGAACAAAGAATGTCAGCTCTTTGTGCCTGTTGCTCATTGTAGAACCTGGGCAGTGGCCTGATTTTACAGGTTCTGTAGTTCTGACTTGAAAGTACTGGTTCCAGAATCCCATTTGTTGGCATCCCAGGTGTGTGAGTTTTGAGTTGTTTTGGGTAGGACTCTGCGTACAGAGGAGCATTCTGAACAGAGGAGGTCTTTTAAGGGCTTCCTTGTGTCCCCTCTCCCTATCAGTTGTGTCTTGTAGCCGTCTCATCACACACACTTGCAGAAGACAAATTGGTGCTAGTCAGACTGAGCTTTGTTCATTTTCCACTGCCAGTCTTCAGTGAAGACAGTAAACATATGTCTGAGTAACTTTAAAGTGGAACATTTTCCTCCTTTTACTCTGGACACAACCAGCTTAATTAGCACTTTGTGCAAGCTACATAATGCCTGTTGGATATGCTCTGTCTCTGTTGCACTTAGGGAGAGAATGTCCCTTTTCAAGACTCTGTGTGTGTCTCTGTGGGGGGAAGTTGTGCAGTATGAATTTTCTCTCAGCCACCATCTTCCACCTTCTCTGCTGTAAATAGTCTCCTCACTGGTCTGCTTCTTCTCTGAAACTGCAAGAATCTATTTTCCAGTGAGCAGCCAGTATGGTCAGTTAAGATAGAGATTCATGACATTTCTCCATAAAACCCTCTGATGGCTTTCTTATGCCATCCTTGTAAACTCTAAACTGTCCTGCCATATTACAAGGTCTCCCTCCCTCACACCCTTCAGGTCATTGCTCAGATGTCACCTTTTCAGGGAGGCCTCTCCCGACCACTCTATTTGAATTTGCAAGTCCATCCCTCAGTCTCCCTATCTTTCTTCTCTGCTATACTTTTATAGCTTGTATTGCTATGTGATTTACTGCATGTTTGCTTATTTGTTTGTTGATTATCTTACATCACTAGAACAGTGCTTCTTTCCCTTAACAAAATTCATTTGAGATTCATCTGTGTTGTGTCTATCAGTGATTCATTCCTTTTTATTGGTGAGTAGAATTCCACTATGTGTATGCACCTAAATTTGTTTGTCCATTCATCATTTAAAGGACTTCTAGATTGTTTCTAGTTTTTGGCAATTATGAATAAATCTGCTATTAATATCTATGCCCAGGTTTTTGTGTAAATATGTTTTCCTTTCTCTTGGGTAAATACCTAGGAGTGGAATTACTAGGGCATATGGTAAGTATAAGTTTAATTTTATTAGAATCAGTCAAACTGTTTTCCAAAGTGGTTGCACCATTTTGCACTCTCTCCAGCAATGTATGAAAGTTCCAGTTGTCTGAAATCTTTGCTAACATCTGATTTTGTAGGTTTAAAAGCATAGTGGGCCCTTTAAGAGAGTACCTGAGACCCATCACTCTATTTAATCAGAATTTCCAGGTGGGGCCCAAGTGCAGGTCTTTTTTTTTTTTTCAGTAAAATCTATAATTAAAAAAAAACTATTTGTATTAATATAATTTACCTTTTAGAATAGTTCAGGTTAACAGAAAAATTGTGGAAGTATAGACATTTCACACATATTCCTTCTCTTCCTACATAGTGTCACCTATTGTTAATATTCTAGATGAGTGGGGCATCTTAGTTGTAATTGGTGAACTGGTATTGGTACATTATTAACTAAGGTTCATAGTTTATATTAGGGCTCACTCTGTGCTGTACAGTTCTGTTGGGTTTTGACAAATGCAAATGTTATGTATCTACCATCACAGTGTCATACAGAATAGTTTATCTCCCTAAAAATCCCTTGTGCTTCACCTATTCATCCTTCGCTTCAACCCGCCCTGAACCCCTGGCAACCACTGATCTTTTTTATTGTCTCTAGGTTTGTCTTTTCCTGGATGTCATATAGTTGGGATTTTATACTATGTAGCCTTACTGGCTTCTGTCACTTATTACTATGTATTTAAGTTTCCTCAGGTCCTTTTAAAAAGCTTCTCAGGAAACTGTAATGTACAGCCAGGTGTGAGAGACACCAAATTAGAAGATAAGCTCCCAAAGAATATTTCTTTTCTTTGACTATGTTTTGTTGATTTGTATATCCCCAGAGCCTGGAGCACTTCCTGGCATAGAACAGGCTCTCATTAAATATCAAATGGGTAGATGAATGAATGAATGAATGAATGAATGAATGAATGTCAAACCAGGTCCACAGAGACCTGAATACTCCTCTTGAGTGGTTTCACATCAAAGGATCCACTAAATTAATCATTTTGATTTGCCTGGAGTTTGCACTCCCTATTTTGCTGTTCCCATACTTGGTTATTCCTCAAAATACAACACACCTTGAACTTCCCCGTATAATATTTGGAAATGTTCTCTTTCACTCCTTCTAGACTTTCCACACCTAACTCAGATTGTATTTCTTACAAAAGACCTCCCCTGATACCTCAAACCCTTCTCTGTAGACTCTTGAAATAATTAGTGCTTTTAGATTCACTGGACACTGTTAAGTGCTATCTATTCTTTCTATTTGGTTGCTGTCCTGAGATCCTATTCAAACTTGATTGTGTTACTTCCCTGTGTTTCAACCTGGTCCCCCCAGCCAGACTCTAAACACCCGAAGGGCAGGGGTTATATTGTTATTCACTTTATTTGCTTTAATGCTCCCTAGAACCTAGCATCATACCAAGCTTGAGAAATATTTGCTAATTTGATTGATTTTCTAGTTCAGGAAATGATGCTTTGTGAGGATGGAGAATGATGCTATGGGAACAGTGTGGGTCTAGGCAACCAAACTGGGGCACCAGTCGTCGAAACTCTCTGGGCCTCAGTTTCCTCATTTACATAATTATGTTTATGCTAAAGTTTCTAATTTATTCTCTATTTGTACCATTCTATGTTTTGATGATCATAGCAACAATAGAGGAATTGGGCAAATGACATAATTGACCTAAATAGATATAGTTTCTGCTGAGTTTATATATCAGTCTTTGAGAACAACAAACAGGAATAAAACTGTTAGCTTGAGATAAGTTCTAATTTTCATGGAAAATTTTCGTGAGTTATTTTCCTTTCCCCAATGCCCTGTGCCTTACCTGGAATACCTTCTTTCCTTCTCTACTTTCCCAGTATTCAAAGGTACATTCAGGTTCCACCTCACAGAACCTTTCACAGTTTGTAACTTTATTTGCTTTTCACTTGTTCGTGTATTTTTCCTTCTGTCTACTAGCTTCGTAAAAGAGGAACTGCACAGATCATCATTGTATCAGGGCCTGATATATGGTAGGCCCTCAATAAACATCTGTTAAATGAATTAATGATGTTAATAGATGTGCTCTGAAAAAAAGGATTTTATCAGTACATAAGTGCTGGAAACACTACATACTATACCATGCCTACTTGGGGTGTCACAGTCCTGTATACAAGAAACCTGTTTAATTTTGTCACCCAAGATTTACCACATTTATTTGATTATGGACCTTCCCCCCCTTTTTATTTTGCTTGAATCATCTATTTACTCAATAATCACACCCACATTAATAAAAACAGTATTAACTGGTATTAAACAACTCCCATGTGTCCAGGATTATTTTAGGCACTTTATATATATGATCTTTAGAACAGTCCTAGTTTTACTATTTTTATTTGAGAATTTCAGATGAGGAAACAGAGGCATGGGGACTTAAAGTGATTTCCTATGTCACCCAGTTCCTTGAGAAACCAGTAAGCAGATAGCTCAGTATAAAAAATGCTGGTCTAATGGCATTCACAGGCTCTGGTGCAAGACTGGCCTGCATTTGAGTCTAGAATGGGGTGGATTCTGGAATGGATTGCTGCTTTCTAAATGTGGGTCTGGAGGACTTCAGGGGAAGATGGTGGAGAGGAGGACCCTAAGCTCACTTCATCCCATTGATACAACTAGAAGACACCCAGATCAGTGTAAATAACCCAGAAAATGACACTAAGACCGGCAGAAAATACTCTCCACAGCTAGATGTAGAGAAGAGGCCACATTGAAGAGGGGAGGAAGGGCAGAGGCACAGTTGGGAGCAAAATGGACTGTGGTCATCTGTGGGAGGGAGGGATGCCCTGAGAGAGGAGAGATAGAGATCCTCACAGTAGGGAGCCCGCGTGGGGCAGGTGAATTCCCATAACATTTGGCTTTGAAAACCAGAGGGGCTGGTTAAAAACTAGAATTTAAAAATTAGTGGGCTTGGCTCTGAAAGAGACAAAGCAGGGCAAGAGGAAATAGCACAGCAAACAACCCCACACAGATAAAGCATGGAAGTGGCAGTCTGAAAAACACCTGGGGTATACAAGAGGGAGAGTAGTTTACTTATCTCAGAAGTGTGTCCCAGATGGATAGAGATCTTGGGAGACTCCTCTAGGAACAAAGGAGCTGGCAAGTGCCATATCCCTCTCCACCCCCCTGCATATACACATGGCCGTCTGCAGGAAACAGCATAGCTCCAAGACTCAGTACCTAACTTGCTAACACTGCTGCTCCCCACCCCCATGAACATTGTAGATCCTCTCCCTCCAATATGCTTTTGGCCCAAACCCATCCAGACTGGTACCTCAGGCCTGCCAGTGTGCAAGCAGCCCCCAACAGGGGCCAGCACCACTCCAAAGTGACTCCTGCCCTGGAGGGATAGGAAGATAATCACGCATACAAGTCACACGGTGGCCCCAACAGTGGGCTGGAAGCAGACGACTGGTCTGATTGCAGACTCTGCCCAACAATGAAAGCCTCTCAGGAAAAATATCCCGCAGTTTGGTGCTACTACATCTCTGGAAAATACCTGGTCAGACTCAACTCAAGCCCAAGGCAGCCACAGATTGGCCTGCTAACACCACAGGGAGAAAACAGTGCTCAAAACAGGCAAAGAGAACCATGGAGACAACTGGACTAAAGGAAAAAGTGGCTCACCAAAAACAGCAGGGCACACACAATACTCATGGGAGACATGCCTGAAATGCCAGGTTCTGGAGAACAGGCAACACTGCACTGCAGGACACTAGAGGAACTCTTCTTCATAAGGCCACTACTTTCAAGAGCAGGAGGAGACATAGCTGACTTTCCTGACACATAGAAGCAGACACAGAGAGTTACATAAAATGGAGAGGCAGAGGAATATGTCTCAAATGAAAGAACAGGACAAAAATCACAGCAAGAGAGCTAAATGGATGGAGATAAGTAATATGCCTGATACAGAATTTAAAGTAATATTCACTGGGGCTCCTGCATGGCTCAATTGGTTAAATGTCTGCCTTCGGCTTGGGTCATGGTCCCAGGGTCCTAGGATTGAGCCCTGTGTCAGACTTCCTGCTCAGTGGGGAGCCTGCTTCTCCCTCTCCCTCTGCCACTGCCCCCTGCTTGTGCACGTGCTCTCTCTCAAAAAAAGGATAATATCTTTTTTTTTTAAAAAAAGTACTGGTCATAAAGATACTGGATTCAAGAAAAGAATGGAAGACATCAGGGCAACCTTTACAAAAGAGATAAAAAGAACCAATCAGAGATGAAAAACACAATAAATGAAATTAAAAATACACTAGATAGAATAAATACGCTAGCGGAAGCAGAAGAACGAATCTGACCAGGAAGACAGAGTAATGGAAAATAATCTTCAAGCTGAGCAGGTGAGAGAAACAAAAAATTATGCATAATAAGAATAGACTTAGGGAACACAGTGGCACCATCAAGCATTACAGAGATTCCCAGGAGAAGAGAAAGAAAAGGGGGTACAAAATTTATTTAAAGAAATAATAGCTGAAAACTTCCCAAATCTGGTGAAGGAAACAGAAATCCAGATCCAGGAGGCACAGAGATCCCCTAACAAAATCAATCCAAGGAGGTCCACACCAAGACATATAGTAATTAAAATGGCAAAAAGTAGTGATAAAGAGGGAATCTTAAAAGCAGAAAGAGAACAGAAACAACTGTATACAAGGGAAACCCCATAAGTCTATCAGCTGATTTTTCAGCAGAAACTTTGCAGGCCAGAAGGGAGTAAGGTGATATATTCAAAGTGCTGAAAGGAAAAAATCTGCAGCCAAGAATATTCTATCCTGCAAGGGTATCATTCAGAATAGGAGGAGAGATAAAGAGTTTCCCAGATGCACAAAAGTTAAAGGAATTCATGACACCTAAACCGGCCCTATAAGGAAAGTTAAAAGGGGACTCTTTAAGTGGAAAGGAAAGACCATAATTAAGAATAAGAAAAGTGGGAAGCACAAAAGCTGTGAAAATAAGTATATCTGTAAAAACTCAGCAAAGGGATCCCCCCAACCCCTGCAAAAAAAAAAAAAAAAAAAGATGTAAAGTATGACACCATGTACCTAAAACATTTTGGGGTAAATAAAGAATAAAGAATAGGTTCAAACTTACATGACCACCAACTTAAAATGGACTGCTATATGCAGAAGATGTTATACACAAACTGAATGGTAACCACAAATCAAAAACCAGTAGTACCTATGCAAAAAATAAAGAGAAAGAAATCTAAGTATGTCACTAAAGAAAGCCATATAATCATAAGAGAAGAGAGCAAGGGAAGAAAGGAACAGAAAAGAACTACGAAAACATCCACAAAATAAGTAACAAAAAGGCAATAAAATCATACCTATCAATAATTACTTTGCATGTAAATGAACTAAAGGCTCCAGTCAAAAGACATAGGGTAATGGAATGGATAAAAAAGCAAGACCCATCTATATGCTGCCTACAAGAGACTCATTTCAGACCTAAAGACACATGCAGATTGAAAGCGAATGTTTGGGAAAGCATTTATCATGAAAATGGAAGTGAAAAGAAAACCAGGGTAGCAATACTTATATCAGACAAAATAGACTTTAAAAGAAAGACCATAACAAGAGACAGAGATGGACACTATATAATCATCAAGGGAACAATCCAACGGGAAGATATAACAATTATAAATACGTGTGCACCCACTATGGGAGCACCCAAATACATAAAGCAGGTAATAACAAACATGAACAAAGTAATCAATAGTAATACAATAGTAATAGGGGACTTTAATACCTCAATTATATCGATGTACAGATCATTCAAACAGAAAATCAGTGACAACCGTCTCTTTGACATATTGGGCCAGTTGGATTTAACATATATATTCAGAACATTCCATCCTAAAACAGCAGAATACACATTCTTTTCAAGTGCATACAGAACATTCTCCAGAATAGATCACATATTAGGCCACAAAACAAGTCTCAACAAATTTAAAAAAATTGAAGTTACACCATGCATCTTCTCTGACCACAATGCTATGAAACTGTAAATCAAGCACAAGAAAAGATCTGGAAAGAACGCAAAAAACATGGAGGGTAAATAACATGTTACTAAACAATGAACAGGTCAACCAAGAAGTCAAAGAAGAAATAAAAAAACAAAACAAAAAAAAAAACAAATGGTGACAAGTGAAAATGAAAACACAGTGGTCCAAAATCTTTGGGATGCAGCAAATCTGTTCTAAGGGCAAAGATTATAGTGGTGCAGGCCTACCTCAAGAAGCAGGAAAAATCTCAAACAACCTAACCTTATACTTTAAGGGGCTAGAAACAGAACAAAAAAACAAAAAACAAAAGACAAAAAACTCCAAACCAGTAAAAGGAAGGAAATAATAAAGATTAGAGCAAATATAAATGAAATAGAAATAAAAACAAACAAACAAACAAATAAACCCAAAATCCCAAACCAAATCACAGTAGAACAGATCGATGAAACCAGGAACTGGTTGTTCGAAAAGAACAATAAAATTGATAAACCTTTAGCCAGGCTCCTCAAAAAAAAAAAAAAAAAGAAGAGAGAGAGAGGACTCAAATAAAATCAGAAATGAAAGAGAAATAACAACTGATGCCACAAAATACAAAGAATTGTAAGAGAATATAATGAAAAATTATATGTCAGCAAACTGGACAAGGAGAATTATATGCCAGTAAATTGGACTAGAAGAAATGGAAAAATTCCTAGAAACGTATAACCTCCCGAAACTGAACCAACCAGGAAGAAATAGAATATTTGAACAGGCTGATTACCAGCAATGAAACTGAATCAATACTCAAAAAACTTCCAAAAACCAAAAGTCCGGGACCAAATTGGTGAATTTTACCAAACATTTAAAAGAGCGTTAATACATATTTTTCTCAAACTATTCCAAAAATAGAAGAGAAAGGAAAACTTACAAGTTCATTCTATGAGGCCAGCAGTACCCTGATGCTAAAACCAGATAAAGACACTTCCAAAAAAGGGAACTACAGGCCAATACCTCTGATGAACATAGACACAAAAATCTTCAGCAAAATTTTAGCAAGCCAAGTCCAAGAATACATTAAAAAAAATCATTCACTACAATAAAGTGAGATTTATTTCCGGGATGCAAAGGAGGTTCAACATTTGCAAATCAATCAACATGATACATCACATCAGTAAGAGAAAGGATAAAAACCGTATAATCATTTCAGTCAATGCAGAAAAAGAAACTGACAAAGTACAACATCCATTCATGATAAAAATCCTCAACAAGGAGATTTAGAGGGAACATACCTCAACATAATAAAGGCCATACATGAAAAACCCATAGCTAACATCATATTCAATGGAGAAGAACAGAGCTTTTCCCCTAAGATCAGGAACAAGACAAGGATATCACTCTTAACACCTTTATTCAACATAGTACTAGAAGTCCTAGCCACAGAGATCAGGTAAGTGAAAGGAATAAAAGACATCCAAATTAGTAAGGAAGACATAAAATTATCACTCTTTGTGGATGACACGATACTATATATAGAAAACCCTAAATACTCCATTAAAAACTGTTAGAATTGGTAAATGAACTCAATAAAGTTGCAGGATACAAAATCAATGTACAAAAAGTCTGTTGCATTTCTACACATTAATAATGAAGCAGCAGAAAGAGAAATTAAGCAAAGAATCCCATTTACAATTGCACAAGCAATAATAACATACCTAGGACTAAACTTAACCAAGGAGTTAAAAGACCTATACTCTGAAAACTGTAAGACAGTGATGAAACAAATTGAAGATGAAAGAAACAAATCGAAAGATATTCCATGCTCATGGATTAGAAGAACAAATATTGTTAAAATGTTCATACTACCTGAAGCATTCTATAGATTTAATGTAATCCCTATCAAAATACCAGAAGCATTTTTCATAGAACTAGAAGAAACAACCCTAAAATTTGTATGGAACAACAAAAGATCACGAAGAGCCAAAGCAATCTAAAAAAGAAAAATAAAGCTATAGTTATGGAAATCCCAGATTTTGAGTTACACTACAAAGCTGTGTAATCAAAACAGTATGGTACCAACACAAAAACAGGCACATAGATCAATAGAACAGGATAAAAATCCCAGAAATAAAACCACAACCAGATGGTTAATTAATCTTTGATAAAGGCCGTAAGTGTATGCAGTGGGAAAAAGAGTCTTTTCAACAAATGGTGCTGGGGAAAATGGACAGCTACATGCAAAAGAATGAAACTGGACCACTTTCTTACACTGTACACAAAAATAAAGTCGAAGTGGATTCCTAAATGTGAGATCTGAAACCATAAAAATCATAGAAAAGAACACAGGCAGTAATTTCTCTGACAAGCCGTAACATTTTTTTCTAGATATGTCTTCTGAAGCAAGGGAAACAAAATAAAAAATAAACCACTGGGGCTAGATCAAGATAAAAAAGCTTCTGCACACCAAAAGAAACAACAAAACTAAAAGACAACCTACCAAACAGAAGATATTTGCAAATGACATATCCAAAAAAGGGTTAGTATCCAAATTAAATAAAGAACTTATACAATTCAACACCCCCAAACCAAATAATCCATTTTAAAAATGGGCAGAAGACATGAACAGATACTCCTCCAAAGAAGACATACAGATGGCCAACAGACACACGAAAAGGTACTCAACATCACTCATCATCAGGGAAATGCAAATCAAAACCACAGTGAGATACCACCTCACATCTGCTGGCATAGCTAAAATTAAAAACACAAGAAACGACAAGTTTTGGTGAAGATGTGGAGATAAAGGAGCCCTTGTGCACTGTTGGTGGAAATGCATACTGGTGCAGTCACTGTGGGAAACAATATGGAGGTTCCTCAAAGAGTTAAAAATAGAACTATCCTATGATCCAGGAATCACATTGCTGGATATTTGCCCAAATAATAAACAGTAATTCAAAGGGATATATGCACCCTTATGTTTACACACACACTGGAATATTATTCAGTCATAAAAAAGAACAAAATCTTGCCATTTGCAACAACATGGATGGAGCTAGAGAGTATAATGCTAAGCAAAATAAGTCAGAGAAAGAGAAATACCATATGATTTCACTCATATGTGGAATTTAAGATGAAAATAAATGAACAAAGTGAAAAATAGAGACAAACCAAAAAACAGACTCTTAACTATAGAGAATGATGATTATCAGGGGGGAGGTGGGTGAGAGGATGGGTGAATTAGGTGAAGAAGATTAGGAGTACACTCATCTTGATGAGCAGTGAGTAATATATAGAACTGGTGAATCACTACATTTTACACCTGAAACTAATATTACACTGTATGTTAATTATACTGGAATTAAAAAATAAATAAATGTTGGTCTGTTCTTCATTTATCCTTATCTGTGTAATAATGATGATCATACTCACCTGAAAGAGTGTTTGTAGAAATTGAATGAAACAATGTATCTAAAGAAGGTAGCATTGTCAGTGGCTATTGATAAATGTTGAGAAATTTTAGTTATTATCAGCAGGGAATTTTGCACAAAATAGCACTTGATGAATGTAAGTTACATTTTTCTGCCACTGTCCCTTTTCATCTTTGAGTCTTTGGTGGTTTTGTTTACCTTGAAATTTCTAATAGCAGTGCGTTAGTTATGTGGGACATAAAACAAACAGCCTTAAAATATTGTAACTCTAGTCAATAAAAGTTCATGTCTCGCTCACAAAAAGTCCAAAGTGGGCTTTTCTTGATGGGGCAGCTATGTTCCAAGCTGTGACTCAGGTCCTCCACTGCATCCTCTGCCTTGAGTGCAGACAAGAAAAGAGCAAGCAGACCATCTCAGGAGGTTTTAAAAAATAATTATAAACACAACACTTTTTTATTGCCCAGTTTTTTTGTTTGTTTGGTACACCTCCCAGGTACCTTTATACACGCCACAAAGGAAACAACATGTCTACAAGTTTACAGCGATGCTCCATGTTCTCATCTAACAGCACTTGCTGATATTTACAGCCAGACTGATGCTCCATCTGACGTGTACTCAAGTAAAGCTGGTTAATGATGACCATGAGCAGGTGCAGAACTCGAAGCTATCAAAGCTTTACTTCCTTGATTTTATAAATGATGAAGCCCATCAATCCCATTCCTACCCAAATCTCCTGATAAACTTGGGTAGAATAGGGCTTCGTGGGGACCCAAACATTTTTAACAAGGCTTTGAAACATCTTGTATGAACCCCGGCGCATGCCGCGGGGGTCTGCCTGGCCAATGACTCGGAAAGACCACCGAGTGCCACACTGCCTAGTTCGGAAAGCACTGACCCTGGAGGAAGACTCAGGAACCCCATGCACTTTTTGGTTATATTAGGTAATTGAAAGTCCAGTCTGTCAAAATGTCCAGTCTTTTGTAATTAGCAAAGTTGTGAACATGATTTGAAGTTAGTTTTCCCATCTAGAACTCGAGCCTGTGGCAGTTGGTTTTCAGTGGGAGAGGGTGAATATACTCATTAAAGCCTCACTATATTTCAACTCCCTCCTTCTCACCATTCTGTAGACATTTAAAAAAAAATAAACTTTTATTATGTTTAGTGCATAGCCTGATGAATTTTCACAAAGCAAAACACAAAGTAAAAAGTCATGTAATACAGATTCTTTGGGTTTTGTCCATTATGAAATATTTTCTTTCTTTCTTTCTCTCTCTTTTCTCTCAGTACTTTAAATATTTCCCTCCACTCTTTTCTTGCTTGCATGGTTTCTGAGAAGAAGTAGGATGCAATTCTAATTTGTTCCTGTATAGAAAATGTGTTTTTCTCTCCTGCTTCTTTCAGGATTTTTTTTTTTTTTTGTCTTTGATTTTCTGTAGTTTGAAGATGATATTCCTAGGTGTAGATTTTTTGACATTTATTCTCCTTGGTGTTCTCTGAATTTCCTGGAGCTGTGGTGGTGTCTGACATTAATTTGGGGTAAATTCTCAGTGATTATTGTTTCACATTTTCTTCTCTTCCTTTCTTCTCCTTTTGGTGTTCTCATTATGCGGACATTACACTTTTTGTAGTTGTCCACAGTCCTTAGAATTCTGTTCTCTTATTTTTCATCTTTGTTCTCTTTGCTTTTTAGTGTTTGAAGTTCCTATTGCTATATCCTCTCGCTCAATGATTCTTTCCTCAGCCATGTCCAGTCTATATAAGCTTATGAAAGTCATTCTTCATTTCTCTTACAGTGTTTTTTTAAATCTCTAGCATTTCTCTTTCATTCTTTATTGGGATTTTTATCTCTCAGCTTACATTGTCCATCTGTCCTTTCATACCGTCTACTTTATCCATTAAAGCTCTTAGCATATTAATCATAGTTGTTTCCAATACCCAGTCTGATGATTCCTATATCCCTGCCATATCTGGTGCATATCTGGTTTAGTAAGCATCTTGAGGCTTGCTTTGGCTCTTCAAACTGTATTTTTTCCTTTTGGTATGCCTTTTAATTTTTTCTTGATAATCAGACATGGGTCCTGGGTAAAAGCACCTCCAGTGAATAAGCCTTTGCTGATGTGGTGGTAGGGTGTGGGGAAGGGAAGCATTTTATAGTCCTGTGACTAGGTCTGTCTCTCAGGGACCCTGTGTGTCTGGACAGTGAAATTCACAAGGGTTTCTCAGTTTTTTCTCCCCATTTAGGTGGGACAGGATGACAGCAACAGACTGGAGTTGGGTATTTTCTTTCCCCCGGGCAAGTTAGGCTCTGATAATACCTCATTAGGTTAGGTTCTAGTTAACTAGTTCTCCCTGAGGACAGGCCTTGTTAAGAAGAAGAGTGCTCTGGCTTATTTCAAAATGGTTCCTTATTCTCGTTCCCTGCAGGAAGCCTGAGGGGATTGATTTTTTTCAGATATTTACTATGGGAATCTGGTTGAGCTCCGAAAGGTAAATCTTAAAATGGGGAGGATCTTCCCTCTGCCTGAGTCCCCCTGGAGTTTTTCACTCTGAGAGTTGCCCACGCTGAGCCTCCAGCAATTAGTTCATCAATTACAGTTCAAATTTTCTTACCCCAGCACTGGTTCCTGTGGCAATTTCTTCATGAGTCTCTACTCTGGGAAGCTGTGATGATCTGTGTTCACCCATCTCTCCAGGTGTGGGGGCCGGAGTTTGTCTTTTGTCTTTCCCACTCTTATGGATCCAGGGGGAGCTGTTGGGACAGAGCGGTGACTTCCAAGCTCCTTAAACCTTCCTCACCTTCATTACTGATGTGTATTTTCACTTGGTGTAGAATTCTAAGTTGTATTCATCTCAGTAATTTTATTTTTTTAAATTCTAGAATTTCCCCTTAATTTTTCACAGATTCAAGTTCTCTGATGAAATTCGGATCTTGATTCAATTTTCTTGAACATACTAATCACAGTTATTTTACAGTCTGTGTAGCTCACATATCTGGATCACCCGTAGGTCTGTTTCTGTTAATTCTTTTTCCTTTGGTACTTTATACTCTTGGTAATTCTGAACTGAATACCACACATTTTGTTACCAAATATTAGAGTCTATGGATGCTGTTATATTTTTCCATTAAAGATTTTGTTCATTTTCTGGCCAAATGATTAGAGCTGATTTGAGGCAGAGTTTCCAGTCCTCCTAAGATCTGGTCCATTTCTGCTTTGTTCTAACTATGGAGTGTGATCCTACAGAGACTCCGCACTGAAGTGGACCCTAAACTTCTGATTTTATCCCCCAACGTGATATACTGCCTAAAGGTCTGCTTAGCTCCCAGTTTCCCAGCAGCTGCTTTCTGCTCTGGCTCTCCTCAGTGATTTGTTTCTGGTTCGTAGCATCATGGTCTCTTTTAAGTTCCATCTCCCTTAATAACTGCCACACCTTCTAACACTTTTGATGGCTTCCAAGAGATGTTTTTAGTTTGTGTGTTGTTTTGCTTTGTTTTCCCATTCCATCTAATTTTTCTAATAGTTCTAAGTTGAAGGATTGGTCTGCCAGAGCTGATACGTTAGATCCAGAAGTGTAGGTTTTAGAGACCAGATCTAGAAGTGGTATACATCATATACTTTCAGATTCCATTGGCCGGAAGAGATTTCTTCCTAGATCAAGCTGGGCTACAAAATGTAGTCTTCTCTGTGCCCAGGAAGAAAATAAAGCAGTTTAGTGATGATTTAACATGTTTTTCTGCTGTAGGCAATGACTTAAGGATTTGTTATATACTTTGGAGATTTCAATGTGATCTTTATGCATTTTCAGCCCAATTATAAGTTAATGCTTAAAAGATAGGGAAAGGGGCCATAGAATAATCTATGTATAATTTTTTTAAATCCACATTTATTAAATTCCTTTTTTATTCAGAGCACTATGCTAGACACATTCACATCTGTCCTCTTCTCGAATACTCACATGGATCCTGCAAAGTTATGTGTTATTATTTTCTACATTTTTTTTAATATGGTATGTGTGAGACTGAAGTGGTTATTTAATTTGTGCTTTGTGATGTGGAGTAAAGACTTATTAATTCATTCCATAAGATGATGTTTCCTTTTTATTGTTGCAAGTCGCTCTTATTACATCTAGATGCAAGATAATACAGTAATTGAAACCAAGAGCTCTGGAACTAGGCTGCTGGGTTTCACTCCCGTCTCTACCACTTCCTGATTGGTTCAACCAGCAAACAATTTACTTCATTTCTCTTGCCTCAGTTTCCTGCTCTGTAAAATAGAGATAATAATAGATTGTTGTATTGAATAAATTAATTTGAAAAGAGCCTAGAAAGTGCCTGTTACATAATAAAAACTCAATAATTACTAACTATTAACATTATGTGGAAGCAGATGATTTCATTGCTATTTTTATTACTGATTTACATAATGCATTGTAGCTTTGTAAGAGCTGCCCTAGAATACAAGTTCTGTGAGTTCAGGGACTTTGTCCCTCAGGAGGAAGTACAACACTTGGCACCAACAAAAGATGTAGGTTATTGAATTTCAAATCATAAAAGAAGAAAGGTGTGGCTGCCTTTTTTCATTTATTCTTGTCATTTCCAGGCAATAGTGTTTATCATATATTTTTCCCTCTTTTATTTGCCTTCTCCCCCTTTTTTTGCAAAGAACCTATTTTCCCCTGTGTTAAAATTCTAAATAGCTTGGAATATATCAGTTATCAACTTATCTCTCTTGAATTGGAGATTACTGCGGTGCATGATTAAAGTGTTGGGAGGAACGCATGTAATTTTGGTCGAGGTAGTAGATACGTACTTGCTAACATGATGTAAAATGTATGCATTTACACTGTCATAAAACAACTTGTATTGTGACTTGTTTCACAATATCTGTACGGAATACTGAGTACTTTTGACAGTTCTTTCCTGTTTCTGACAGATTTTTTTTTTCCTTTTTAGAAGTAAGGAAGGCATACATTTCTGTACTTGTTTTCACTTTTGCTTCACTTATGGTAGCGTCTCTCTCTTATCATACAAAATATAGTTATCTGTCAATCAGTATTTACGAAGCACTTAGTGCATCTCTACATACACATCCCTGCTAGGGTCTGACGATGAGAAAAAGAACATGCAAGCAGAAAGAAAAGGATCACATCTTAAATTGTTGGAAATGTGTTAACCTATTGCAAAAGTGCACTGAAAACAAGTGAGGTCTTGTTTTCTTATTATTGTTAATATTTTGGCATATTAGTATCTTAGGGCTGCTCTAAAGAATTATCATAAACTGGATGGCTTTGAACAACAGAAATTTATCCCCCCTCAGTTCTGAAGTCCTCAAGTCCAAAATAAAGGTGTGATTGGATTTGGTTTCTTCTGGAAGCTCTAGGAGAATCTGTTCCATGCCTCTCATGGCTTCTGGTGGCTGTGAACTGTCCTTTGCATTGCTTGGCTTATCGACACATGATGCTAACCTGTGCCTTTGTTTTCACCTCACATTCTCTGCTGTTTCTCCTCTTCTGTTAGTATCTTCTCTTATAAAGGCACTTATCATTACATTTAGGGTCCACTCAGGGGCCAGGATGGTCTCATATCAAGATGCTTAACTTAATTATATCTTCAAAGACCATTTCTTTTTCCACATAAGGTTACATTCACAGGTTCTGGGTAGACATATCTTTTGTGGAATCATCATTCAATCTACTACATTGGGTATGTGTCATTTTTCCTTGTGTTTTCTCTTGTTTCAGGTTCATAGAAATCTCCCTCAAGGACAAGGAACATATATTGTATCTTTTGGGTTCCCTACAGCCCAGTCAAGCACTCTACCCAGTCAAGCCCTCTTAATGTATTGAGATGTATATGTATCTTAATGTATTTTGAAAGCTATTAAAGGAATGGATGGCACACATATGCATACAGAGGACTGAAACAATCTTATGACATATAATGACACAGTTAGAGCTTAGTGCTAAGACTGACAAATAGGAAAATAGTGTGTGTTTTAAGAGTGGTAAATGCTATGATTTGGCTAATTGTATATAGAAAGTCATCTTATGCTAGTCTAGGGGGTGCTAGAAAGGCTTCCTGGAGGAGGAAGCATAGCTAATGAACTTTGAAGGACTGAACAGGAAGTGAACTGTGAGAACAATGAAGATGAGTATTCTAGGCACAGAGAACAACAAATGCAGAGATTTCCAGTATGAAGCTTCTGGAACCATCAGGAAGTATTCTGTGTGACTGGAAGACATGACACATGAGGTGCAGGTGTGACTCATAGGAGTAGAGGGTAAATGGCCAGAGATAACACTGGGGTTTCATGAAGGCTGCATCATGAAGGATCTTATATGCTGTAACAAAGTGTTTGTATTTATTTGTAAAAATAAGAAAATCATTGACATGGTGGCTGAGGTATCTTCAGATTAACTTTTCACAAAATGGTGGTAGTTGGGAAAGAGATTGGGCATTAGTGAGACCAGAGGCAGTTGGTCCATTTTACATTGCTAAAATAATCTGGGTATAAATGATGGAGTGATGGTTGCCTCAGTTATGACAGTCTAGGCAGAGAGTGCAAGTATGGCATTTGAGCATTATTAAAATGATGTGGGACTGTTGGGGCATGGTAGCCAATTGGAGTTAGGCCATATGGAAAAGAGAGGGGTCAGGGATGATTTTTTTAAAAGATTTTATTTATTTATTTGACAGAGAGAGACACAGCGAGAGAGGGAACACAAGCAGGGGGAGTGAGAGAGGGAGAAGCAGGCTTCCCACTGAGCAGGGAGCCCGATGTGGGGCTCCATCCCAGGACAATGGAATCATGACCTGAGCCAAAGGCAGACGCTTAATGACTAAGCCACCCAGGCGCCCCTCAAGGATGATTTTCAAACGTCTGATTTGTTTGACTCTAATAGACAAGTAATGGTATCATTCATGGCAACTGAGGACAGAGAATGAGGGGCATTGAAACTTTCTGTGCCTCATTTCCCTCATCTGTACAATGACTAAGTAAACCCTACCCTCCCTATCTCACGGCATTATTAGCAGCAAATAAGGTAAAGCATTTTAAATATTTTTAAAATTATAAAGCAAGCTCCCCAATTTTTCTTTATGATTGATTTACATTTAACCAAAATTTATAATTCAAACAAAACAAAAATTATAAAGAAGTATATATAACTATATGAGGACAAAAGTGTATTTTTTAAATAGAAGGGACTTCTCTTTTGGAGATGGCAAGAAATACGTGTCTACAGTCCAGGTTCTCCTTTCCCTCTTTTTGCTTTTCTTTTTTTTTTTTTTTTAAAGATTTTATTTATTTTTTCGACAGAAAGAGACACAGCGAGAGAGGGAACACAAGCAGGGGGAGTGGGAGAGAGAGAGGCAGGCTTCCCGCAGGGCGGGGAGCCCGATGCGGGGCTCGATCCCAGGACCCTGGGATCATGACCTGAGCCGAAGGCAGACGCTTAACGACTGAGCCACCCAGGCGCCCCCTCTTTTTGCTTTTCTATGCTACACTGTGATTTCATCATGCCAGAGACTGAAGAAAAAAATCCACCACCACTCTCTGATGCCTGTTTTTCTCAAACCCACGGTCGCTCTGCAGCTTCCCACTCAAGGTTTCTTAGTACCTTGAAATTTCACCAAGCGACCATCGCATCTCCATCCTGGTGCGGGCGTGGCCCTGCTGCCCTCGATATGCACACACACACACACACACACACATGCACACACACACACATGCAGGGTTTGAGCTCAGTAATCCCCAGTTAAGATCTTGGGCACCATATCAGTTTTCTCATCTACAAAATGGGTGTAATGTTTATCTGTTTCCCATGACTAATGACCAAATGAAATTAAACACACATAACATGTGTAAATTGCTGCTTACTATACTTGGCAAAAAAGTAACCACTCAGTAAATAGTACTTTATTGTCACTGTTTTGCAATACAAACTCTGCTGAGAGATCTACCTTGCGCTTGCAAATCCTTCCTGCTCCCCAATTTTATAAATTACTGGAGACCCTGATGGGCTTTGATCTCTGCATTTGGACTTCCCTGTGTCACAGATCACTTATTTTCCCTACTCTACTCCACCCCCTGTCTTTTTTAATTTCTGTAACCCTTAGGGTCTATTTCATAACATTTAATACTAAATCATTGAACTGTCTGCTTTATGTTCACTTTGTCTTTTTGTTTTGTTTTTCATTTTTTTATTTGAGTATAGTTGACACATAATGTTACATTGGTTTCCAGTATACAACTTAGTGATTTGACAAGTTTGCACCTATGCCCTGTTCACCACAAGTGTAGCTGCCATCTGTCCTGTTACATGGCTATAACTTCACTTTGTCTTTTTAAAGTAGGCCCAGAATTCTTCTGGTAGATGTATCTAGCACAGTGTGGGGCACGCACAAGGTACAACAAATTGGAAGGGTTTGAGAATCAACATATCGTTTTGATTTTCACAGTTCTTAACGTCTCTTCTTCGGGGGTCTTATTGAAGTTCTCACTGTCCAGTCCTCTCTCTGTGTACTAAAATCAAGCTTCATGCTTTAAAGGAAGAAAGAAAGTGAAAAAAAAACGAGGTGGGGGATACCACTTTTTAAAACTTTGATCTCAAAATGGGGGAGAATGTTGGGTTTTAGAACATTTTGATCTTCTTGGATTTATTTTTTCATTCTCCGACAATTCAAAAATTGCAATAATAATTGCATTGTTCTCTAAATGCCCTAGTTAGAACCAGAGCCAAGATTATTTCATTCTACTATTAGGAAAGAGCTGTAGGAAGGAGCCCATAAAACATCCTTGTTTTCTTTTTTTTTTTTTAAAGATTTTATTTATTTATTTGACAGAGAGACACAGCGAGAGAGGGAACAGAAGCAGGGGGAGTGGGAGAGGGAGAAGCAGGCTTCCCGCATAGCAGGGAGCCCGATGCGGGGCTCGATCCCAGGACCCTGGGATCATGACCTGAGCTGAAGGCAGACGCTTAAGGACTGAGCCACCCAGGCACCCCCATCCTTGTTTTCTTGATATGAATGCAGATCACCTCACAGCTAGAGGAAAAGCAGCCTCAGGCAGTGGAAGTATTGGCCAGACTGCACCAAATAGCTTCAGCAAAATGCCTGGGGCAACAAAGAATGGTGGCACAGAAAGGCTGCTTGGGATGGAAGGGTATTTTTGTAACAACTCCTTAATTTCAGTTTGCAATTCTATTCAGGGAATCTAAAGGTTGTATAACAGAAGGAAAAGACTCAGGCAACCTTTTGAGTGCAAGCTCTGGTCTGTTTAATAAGAGCAAATTTACTTACCCTCTTCAAGCTTAGTTCTCTTCTCTGTGAAATGGGAATGAAAACATTTTCTTCCAAAGAAAACATTTAATATCTTTCCACGTAGGTATCTGGAGAGTAATAATAATCAGACAACAATCTGTCTCTGAGGTATTTGAGCTCTGTAAGCTACTTATAAATGTTTTGGCAACTCTTCCAACTTTCTCCTGAAGTATAATTAAAAAAAAAAAATTAAAACATGACTATCATGTCAAAGACTTATTTAACTCATTAATGAAAGAGGCAGCAGGATATTAAAGCTGATTCAAAGAGAATTTGAAAAGCTAAGTATCTATAGGCTCTAAAAGAATTACGCTGGAATAAGATTGCTAAATTTAAATATAAAATTTGTTCACTTCCTACAGGGCAATAAAACTGGTAAAATGGTAAAAATATAAATAATAAAAATGGTAACTTTTGGCATTGCCATTTCTACTGTTCAGATATCGTTTGTATTTTTATCAAAGATTAAAGTTAACATTTAACTTTGAAGATTATGAGTTCTAATCAATGGTAAATAGTCAAACAAAGGCACCTTCTTCTAGAAAAGTAAGTAATCATGGGGAAGACCTGCTAGACAATATTCCTATGACATCCAAAGGACACACAGTTATTATTTTATCTTATTCCCATGTTTTGAAAGTATATTTTAATATTACTTATTTGTTTTCAGTTTTTTTTTTTCATTCTCTTTCCTGATTGGAACATTCAGTTCTTCTGTTTTGTATTTTATTTTCTTCTCTCTGACCCTGTAAGTCTACATGTTTCTAATTCTCTTTTCCCATCAGTTATTTATTGCCAGATTATATCCTCAGATCTTTTCCTATTTTGCTCTCTCACTAAGTCATTATTTGAGTCTGCTTTAGTTCTTATGCTAAAACCTGACTGGAACCTAATTGGCAATGCAGGACTATTAGCTTCCTTTTAGTATTAGAGATGGGTGATATTTGCTATTCCACTTCTGGTATCTCAGTATGGTATAAGGAAAACAAATCTCAAACAGCATTCTTCCACACATCTGAAGTCTAAAGTAAGCAAGCACAAAGCTTTATTCTCTGTCCTTTGTCTACTCCCAAATCACCTTGTTTGAAAATTTCACTTAAGGCAAAAGTGTAATATTTTATGGCATGAATTTTCTAACTATTATTCTTTTTAGAATCAAATGATCAAGAACTTTCTAAACTAGTATCCTAGGACCCAGTAGAAATTAAACTTAGGGAACCATTACTAAACCTGGAAGGAGTGCTAGATTTTTTAAAATTTTCTGTTCATATAAAAGTAGGGATATATCAGCTGTATTCTAGCCTGCTCTTGTATCTTGAACACCGTCATTTTCACCGATGAAAGCCTGTATCTAATGTCCATTATGCTTATTAATAAGCCATTGATTTCACCAATGAAAATCTATTTATTTATGTATCAAAAAAGATTTTATTTATTTATTTGTTAGAGAGAGAGAGAGCACAAGCAGGGGGAGCGGCAGACAGAGGGAGAACCAGGCTCCCTATTGAGCAGGGAGCCTGATGTAGGACTTGATCCCAGGACCCTGGGAACATGACCTGAGCTGAAGGCAGATGCTTAACCTACTGAGCCACTCAGGTGTCCCTGAAAATCTATTTATAATATTCATAATGCTAATTAACAAACTTCTGTGTTGATCAGACATAGAGCTAGCTGAAGCCTTATAGATACCACCTCTGGTGCATTGTCTTCTGAATTAAGTGTCCACTAACCACCCCTAGAATAGCCTCAAATAGGGAAATTATGCTCTGGGGCCTAGAGGCATGACATTCATTTAGATTACACGATCTAGGTTGGAAGTAGTTTAAAATAAAATATAGTCTACATCACAACCTGGACTTGGCCTGTTTCTAAATGGAGTTATCACAACTTACCAGTCTTTGTGGAAGGCAGGGATGATATGGTACTTGCTACTGTGCAAGTTTTCTGTCTCTACAGTCCAGAAGCTGGGATAATGGTAACACTTTTTTGGAAATATAGGTCCCATTTACCAAACTTCGTAAGTTTGGAAGTTGAATAGGAAGGCATGGAATCTGAACTTTCCCCTGGATGATTGGGATATCCCTTAGGGGGAGACCCTGTCACCCAACAACGACCATGCCCTTTGGCTACTGGGAAAATATGAGGAAGTGAAGCATTCTGACCTATTATAAAGAAAGAATATCTTTTTACATTGCTAATTTTTTTGGGGCACTAGTGTCTGTTAGAGTTAACTGGAAAAACAAAGACCAAAAGCAACTCTGGTTTAAATTCTTTTGTAATTGTGTCAGGTTTTATATTATGATAAAATCTTAGCCTCCTTACAAGGAGGTTAAATCCCTTGTTGATTCAGAGTGAATTTAGTTTCTCCAAAGATGAGCAGGATGAGACAAAAACTGACCCATTTTTTTTTCTCCTCAGAGTCCAAATTCTTGCGTTTTTTTCTTCTCCTCTCTATCTCAAGAAGGTTTCTCACAGCCAGCAGTGCAGAGGCATGCTCTTGCTGCTTGGGTAGTGGAAAGATTCATGGCTTCCTCCAACACATAAGGCCCTGGATTATTTTAGGCAAAAAGAACAACCTGGAATGATTCATTGGGCAGTGTGCATGTTGTGCCCCGGCCAGAGCTGTTACCTATTTATGACAATATAATTTCATTTGCTTTCAGAAATGCACTTTATGCCCTGTCTGTCAGACTAACCCAGAAATATGTCCGCCAGGCAAGATGCTTAACCTCCCCTAGCAATCTACGCTGCATAGAGCCGAGTGGCAGGAGTAGAACTGGCAGTTGATCTTGATTCTTCTTTATAGAAGTCAAGGGGTTGCAACAGTTGCTGAATTTCCTCAAATTTGTGGGTATGAAATTTATGAATCCATGCTATATCATGATCTGCAGGCAAGGATTTATATTACCTACATTTGGAAACACAATTGAAGTGATTATGTAAATACTAGTGTTAGAATCATTTTTTTTTGCCACGTGAATGGTGGTGTACAGTGTCTGGTTTTTGTGTGCTAACCTTAGCCTGGGTTTCACCTTACTTTATTTGACTTTTTTTTCTCTTTATATTTATTTTCTAAGTCTTTAAAATTTTTTAATGTAATTTTTAGAGATTTTACACATACAAGTGATTTTAAGGCAAACATAATGGGCCCTGATGGATGCCCCTTCCACTCCTATCAGGTCATATTTTCCCACGGCTTGCTGATTCCTTTCCTTTGCCTTCTTTTCTAGAAAGAACCATTATCATGAATGTGATTTTTTTTTATTCTCATGCATGTTTCCATATACATACTTTCATACATATCCATAAATGAGGAATAGTTTTGCTATGCAGGTTTTAAAATTTTATAACTACTATATAGTTTTCTTTTGTATGATTTTGCCATAATTTATTTATCCATTTTCTTAGGATGTCCCCAGTTTCTCACTATTACAAGCAGTGCTGCGAAGAACATTCTTAACCATGTTTCCCTGTGTAAGGGTTCTCTAGAGGATCAGACTTCAATGGAATTGCTAAGTTTTTGGATATGGATATCTTCAACTTTATCAAATATTGCTGAATTGCTCTCCAAAGAGAAATGTTAGAGTTCTTTATATATTCTGGGTACTAAAGTATTGTTGGTTATATGCACAGCAAATGTATTTTCCTGTCTGTGGCTTTTCTTTTCCTTTTTTTCATAGTGAGTTTTAAAAGTAATTTTAATTTTAATGTATTCAAAGGTATGGAGTTTTTTATGTTTTGTGCACTTTGTGTCTTATTCTAAAGATTTTTTCATTATACATGTTCATGAAAATGTCATCTGATCCCTCATCCTCTGGTTCTTTAGTTTATGTGAGCACACTTCATGGATTGCCCTATGTTATATGAGCAGTGGTGTAATCTATGCTAATCTAGATGCAAGAGTTAGTACCCCTTGATATTCTCAAAATGCATTAGTGAGCAAGGTGGATTTTATAGTATTGACAAAGGAGGAGTTCACATCTACTCCACATTAGAGAAACCAGTCCCTCCTGTTAGTTCTTTCTGTTCTTTCTCTTTGTTAAATCTTGACCTTACCAGCACTCTCTCTACCAGAATTAGTCCTGCTTTTTTCTCCCTTTGGGGAGCAAAAATAACTCTCCTCTTTCCTTCATGAAAAACTCCACCTGTTTTGCCATAAAATATGGGTAACAGTTGACTTAAAAAATTACAGGCAACAAGAATATAAAAGTGTCATCTCAATCACAATGGGTCTCTCACTTAAAGAAGTTCTCACAAACATTCATTCATGTAATCATATTTATTAAGCATTAACTAAGTGTCAATCATTATGCAAGATACTGAGTGAACAAACAATGTCCCAGGTGGAAAAGATGGAGAGGGAGATTTCAGAAGGCTTCTCTGAGGAGGGGACATTTAAAGTGAGGTGGGAAGAGTAAGGAACTAGCTATTCCAAGGGGAGGGAAATATTTAACAGGAGGTTACTTGACAAATGCAAAAGCCAAATGCAATGAAAAAGAGCTTGGCACGTTGGGGGAACTTGGAAGGATGACAGTTATAGCTAAAAGGAAATCTTGAAGGAGGAAAATGATATGGAATGTGGATAGAGAGCATAGGGGTGAAATTATTTCGTGCCTTTTAGGCTTTCATAAAGAGAGGTTAATGATTTGATTTGGGATTTTAAAATATAGCATTGGCTGTATTTAGTAGACAGCCTGGCAATGCACAAGAGCAGAAGAAGGAGACCATGTAGGAGGCTCTGGCTGGGTCCAAGTGAGAGGCAATGAAGACCAAGATTAGTTTTGTGAAAGGTGAGATGTAGAGAGATACACTTAGAGGGAGAGATGACAGAGTTTTCTGAAGAGATAAATAGAGTAAGGAAGAAAATGTAATCAAAGATGGTTCCTGGTGATGTGGCATGGATAAAGATGGGGGACATACACTGAGATAGTGACAACTACCCAGGTAGGTTTCGGGCAGGACAGGGATGGTGTAGGCAAGCATTTTGTCTATTGCGTATCACTTTCAGATGCCTATGAGGCATCCATGTGGAGACATTGAGTATTTGGTTGGATCTAGAGCTCAGAGAAGAGGTAAATTTGGGAGCATCAGCTGGTAGAAAAAGACTTTTTTTCCATTTCATGATGGAGCAAAAGATACATAGATATGAAAAAGGAATGAAGGGAGATCTTTTTTTAGTTTCAACCTAAACTTTATAATCCAGTGACTACCAGTCTTAGCCTTGAATTTCTGTGCATGGATAGGGATCTTGGACAGACTGTATCTCAGAAAGCCCAGGGAAAGTCAGAAGTTGGCAATTGTCCATTTGGTCCTATTTACAAATCTCATTGTTTCTCTAGTTTTTTGGGTTTTAAGAATTTTCAGAGGTAAGTGCTAGAAAGTACTGCACCAATGTACTACAGAATGAGGTTGATTGCACATTTTTTTAATGTTTTTTACTTTTTAAAAATATTTACTTATTTATTTGAGAGAGAGAGGGAAAGAGAGCATGCACAAGCAGGTGGAGGGACAGAGGGGAAGGGAGAGAGAGAATTTCAAGCAGACCCTGCGCTGACCACAGAGCTCAACATGGGGCTCAATCCCCTGAGCTGAAATCATGACCTGAGCTAAAATCAAGAGTTGGCTGCTTAACTGGCTGAGCCACCCAGGGGCCCCTGATTGCATACTTCAAAGGAAAAATTGAATTATATCTTTGAAGGTTTGTTGAGAGATTTGTATCATAATAGATATCTGCTAATAGGTAGCAAAAGTCGCATGCCTGTGTTTATGCAACATTAATAATTACAAAACTTTTACTTGGGATTCTATTACTATTCCCTAAGTGGATTTTTCAATTATTTCGGTGCAATTGGCAGGGAATTTAGCACTTCAGTAGATTGTGCTTACTTTTTCTTGTTGCAGGTAAATTGATGACCACTTGAAGGTCTCTGGCAGAATGTTCTATATGGCCATAGATATATATATATGCATATTTGCAGCTTATATTTTGTGTTTATTATCAGTGTTTACTCCACTTATATTTACCTTCAGCTGCTTGCAGACAAAATTCTGGTTGTCTAGTGTTACTGATGATAAGTATATCTATTAGTCAGAAAATATTGGGTGCTTACTATGAACCAGCTGCTGTGGTACCCATGAGAGTTACCAGCAAACTAGGTCATCATTCTTGTGTCTAAGAAACTTACAGTCTGGCAAAGAAACAGGTTTGTAATTACCTACATACATCGCAAGATAGAATGGAAAAATGGTTATACAGATTGAAAAAATATATGCTGTGTCACTTCTGGATAACAATGACTGCATGGCATGGGTTTACAGAATATCCCTAATGAAATGAATGACAACTAATAAAAACTAGCGAGTAAACAAAAAGTAGCTCACTGGTAGAACAAAATAAGGAAAAGGGAATAATTGAATGCCCTACATTTCTCAAGTGGCAGCTAAGAAAAGAACTAAAATATTGTAGCATGACATGGCATGTCACTGCACCACAGCTATGGAATTCAAGAAACAATATTGGTGAATGTGTTCTTCAAGGTAGGTTAACAGTTGAAACATACAATGCTGAAACCTCAGTGTTTCACATGCTACGTGCAACTTCCTTTCTCACTCATTATGTACCCAAATGGTTATTCCTGAGGTTGCTTCAAGGTTCTTTCTATGTGTGGATTCTTCCTCTTCTAGATTCTCATAGTACTCTCCATTAAAAGGAAGAAGGGTAGAGAATCAGAAATGACAAGTTTTTCTGGAATAAGCTTGGAAGTGGCTGACTTCACCTGGCCAAATATCCTTAACTGCCAGGGATTCCGGGATACATGGTCTTTCTCTGTGCCCACCAGGAAACAGAAGGGTTTTGGTGATGATAGCAGTCTCTGCCACAGAGTCTACATAATCTTTATAATTTCCATTAATCATGCCCAGACTGGGGAGAAGTGTTACAAAGGACTCCCTACCCCCCTGCCTTTCCCTCTTTTGACTGGGGGTAGTGAAATAGCTAAATGAGAAGTGAGCAACTCAAGATGACCCTCCCTGGGGATGAAAGGCTCCAGGGCTCCCCCATAAAGTGGGGGGAGTAAACCTGAGCATCCAGCACAGCTCCCAGGGCCTTGGGATACACTGTTACGTAGGTGGCATGGACCCTGGTTTAGAATGGGCATCTGTCAAAATCAGGAGACAGTAGAGAATCCAGGTCTTCTAGTAACAGCTGCTCACAGCCTCCACTGAGCTCCCTTTCCTTGTCTTTTAGCTCCTCCACTCAAGCTTGCTAGGTCCACCAAAAGGAAAACAAAAACAACTGGCTAGGACCTGGGATGCCCAGGCTTTATTTGTAGTTTAGAGAGATAGAAATAGGTCTCAGTGGAAAGGAGTTTAAAGGGAACTCACTCACTCACACCGTAGCGGATCAAACAGAAACTCTGGGCAAGTGTCTCCTGATAACCATGAGATGAAAAAGAAAACCACGCGGCAGTTGTGAAAGGCTCCACAGAGCGGGGAAAAACGCATAACCGGAAAAGACAAAGAACCTCATCTAAAAGAAAACTATAACTCAGGGAATAAAAGAAAATCCCATGCATATTCTTTATGTTATAGAAGAAGATAAGAGGACTGAGAATTCAATTAAAAAAGAACTCAAAGATGAAATCACAAGGTCCTGGGGTGTGTGGTTAACAGGGGCACATGGGTCCTGGGTAATGTTAAGCCCATTCTCAGTCCCCAAGGCACAGAGTAGGGCAGAAGAAGACAGAGACTCCACCTGAGGGGCAGAGAGGCAATCATCATCATGCTCTTCTATGTATTCGAAGGAACCTAGTATTTCCTAAAATCAAGGACAGGAATAAAGCCTGGCTGCCAGTAGAGAGCAGAACTGAAGATTGGGAAGCCCCCAGGACTCACGCTATTTCTTGCTTTTGCTGCTGTGTTGTAAAACTTCTCTTTCTTTGAAGAGGCTTCACAGGTTCTCAATGCACGTGGAAGAATATGGTTTATGTTATGCTCCTAGCAACAAATAGACAAACTAGCTGGCTCTGAGTCACAGTGCCAAATTCCCAGGAGAAAAATCTGATAGATCCAGCTTACGTTATGGCCAGTCAACTATAGAAGAGAGACACAAAGTCATAACACCACAGTAGTTTACAATTCCTGAGCGTGATCTGGATGTCCACCACTGTGCCAAGTGCTTACGGTGGGGCATCTCGTACAGCCTACACATGGGAGAGATAGTACTGATACCATTATTTTATGTGGAGGATGCCACTGAAGCTCAGGAAATTTACGTTAGTTATCCCGTGTCACACAGGGGTCTTGTCTCAGAGTCAGGCTTCAAATCCAGGTTGTGAGCTCCAAAATCTGCCCTCAACCTTTGTGCTGTATTACCAGTACACCCAGGGGCCAGTTACCTAAAGGATGGTCAGCCTGTGGATTAAACAGATGCCCTAAAAAATTGAACATTATTTTCCTAAAATTTACTCGAGTTGCATTCTTACAAGAAGATTTCCTGGGTCATGGGTTATATTGCCCAGTGACTTTCCTGAAAAGTTGCTCCCATTTACATCCCTGAGAAGTGCACAGAGGTGCTTGTCTCATCATAGTATTGCCAACATTGAGTACTAATATTTTGGTTCATCTTTGCCCATAGAGTTGGAGCTGGATTGGGAAGAAGCTATTCTGACTGGGGGCTTAGGGGAATTGTCACAGGGAAGGTCAGTGAGGGCACAAAAAGAGAAGCAGAAAGGCCTGGAAGTCCATGGGCTATTTGGAGAAGGCAGAGCCATCTGGGCGACTTGAATATAGAGTGTAGAGGGGCTGCATTGAAGAATGATTCTAGAGAGCCGTGAAAGCCAGGGTGGAGTATTGTGACCCTATTATAAGCATTTTATTTAAAGATTTTATTTATTTATTTGAGAAAGAGAGAGAGAGTGTGAGCGCACACACATGAGTGAAGGGAGGGGCAGAGGGAGAAGCAGACTCCCCACCAAGCAGGGAGCTCCACTTGGGGCTGGATCCACATTTTAGAGGCGCCGGCATTTTCTCCTCAAACTCCAAGGCTCTGGCGCTGTCAGGTCAGCTGTGCGGATCCACGGACCTGAGCACGACTTTGGCGGGTCCTACGAGGTGGGGGGCTCATGACCTGAGTTCATGACCTGAGCCAAAGGCAGACGTCCAACCGACTGAGTCACTCAGGTACCCCTATCATAAGCATTTTAGAGATGAGAGGTGATGTTATTCTAAAAGAAAGTAGCCCCTAAGCAATCTTTGTGTGAGATATCTGCCCATGATAGTTCTCTTATACATACACATTTAGGTATAGGTATATATATGTCTGTATACCTATACCTAAATGTGTATATATATATTTATATATATGTATACCTATACCTAAATGTGTATATATTTATATATATATGCCTATACCTAAATGTGTGTGTCTGTATATATATATATATATATTCTTTCCTTCACCACCTCCCTGCCCCTCCATACAATCATTTTCAAACAAGTAACCATTTTGTTTAAAAAATGCTGATGGGGTTCATATAGGATTGCTTGTATTAGGGTAAAATAAATTCACTAACGGGATGACAGGTGCGAGGGCTTTTCGGCTTTGAAATGTATCTAACTAGCGACATTTGCATTCTATGAGAAATCTATGCTAATATAACATTCACACTCACAGGAGAAGTTTAAATTGCAAATTTTGAAAAGCTTGAAGTCAGTAAATAATATTTTGGGGAGAGGGGTGGTAGCGCCACGGCGACATCGGGGAGGAAGGCTAAATGGGAGATGTGCTTTTGCCCAGATGTGAACTCGCTAGGAGCTGAAATCACCTGGGAAGCCTGGTGGACCTCCGCTCCTTCTCAACAGTGGATTGCCCACCTTAGAGTGCATCAGAATCACCTGGAGGGCAGGTAAAACCCAACTGCTAGGTCCCACCACCCCCAGCCCCCTGAGTTTTTGACTTAAGTCAGCCAGAAGGGGGAAGAGGGGGAAATTCGAGTTTCCAAAAACATTCCCTGGTGATGCCCATCCCTGGGGGCCACACTTTCAGACCCATTGCTCTAAGAATGTCTTAAGAGCATATTTGCTGGTTAGAACTGGTGGAAGAGAATAACCAAATCATAATAATAAAGGTTCTGCCTGATTCACTTAAGTCCGGCTAATGTTTACTCCATAGCCTCGACAGGGGCCTTTAATTCTGGGACAGCCCTGACGGAAGGAAGAAGCCAGGGCAAGAGGTAAGGACAGAGAACTCCCTCACCCTCCTGGGGACCAGCCCTGGCCCCCAGCTCCTCCCTCTTCCTCAGAGTTACCAGTTTGGAGGACAGAAATCCAAGTCCCCCAGGCTGCGGCCGTCTCTGCTGAGAGCCGCGTCTCCCTCAGCCTCCCTTGGCGGCTTCCGAAGCAGCCAGCAGCTCACCCTGGGTGATGATGTCAGACTCTCTGCTCCATCACACCTGGCTGAAGGAACCAGATAGGCTCCATGGGACGAGACCTGAGGAAGGAGCACAGTCCTGACAGGTGAACCAAAGACACTTTTGTTTTCTGGGCCCACGCCGGCTGCCAGCTTTGTGGATTTCTGTCAGTCAGCTGGCTGCTACACTTCCCTGCTTCTCTATTTTCCCGAAAAAGAAACCATTAGTGATTTGCAAAGCTGCTCCAGAGCACATGCGGCTTTAATGTGAGACTGAGATTGAGTTAGAATGGGGAGCCAACTCCCTACTTTGGCGGGAAGCCACCTTCAGGGAGTGGAGCTTATTAGTTCGGGCAGCCATGGGGGCTGTGCAGGTAGACAGATGCCTCCTTGGCAGTGGCAGTCCCGCCTGGGAGCGCTCCGTAGAATTCCTGGGCCATGCCCTTCCAGGTGCAGCGTGGGCCGAATGTGTCGCTGAGCAGGGGCTGAGCAGCAGCTTGATGTCCACCCCCTTCAGGCAGGTGACTCACCTGGGATGATTGTCCTGTCTGATCCTCCCCTACTTGGGGCCCCAGTGATTTTTTTTTTCTTTTTTTACCCATCATGATTGCTACTCTTTGTTTCTAGGGGAACTCATAGTGATATCTTTGAGAGTTAGAATCTTTAAGGAAAATGTTCTTTGGGTCCAGGGGATTCGGAGCCAGATCTATGCATTTCGGATCAACCCAGGTGGCGATAGGCTAACCTCAGCATCTGGTGTTGTTTCTCGCCCTGTAGTTTGTTGGGTGTGTGGGGATAGGGAACAGTGGCAGGGGAGGGGGACTTCCTCTCTGGTTATGATTTATTCACAGGTCAAAAAGTTTGTAAAGGGAGGGTGTTTTTCTTTTTTCTTACATTTTCTTACATCTTTCTTTTACATTTTTATAGTTGTTTATAGGTCTAGAGAATGGTCTTAAGAATATTCTCCTTAGGGAGAAGAGTAAGCGGGCAAGGTTCGATATCTTTTCTGTGTGGAAGATTGAAAAGTGACCCCAGAGACTCACTTTGGGTTACCTGGGCAAAAAGTTGGAACTAGGGTCTGTCTGCTTCTAGCAGGAGGGGCCCACCCCAACCTCAGCTTCTCATAGGACTGTAGCTCCTCTCCTCCCAGGGAGACTGCATCTTCCATGGGCCCAAAGCCTCCACGTGCTGGGCAGATGGTGCTGAGATAACTCTTGTAAATAGCCGACACCCACATTGAGACTAACTGGTACCAGAGTGGTCTGATTATTCACCATGGGCAGAGTTCTCATGCTTGCTCTATGACAACATTTCTCAGTGTTGACATTACTGACGTTTTGGCCCAGATAATTCTTTGGTGCAGAGGGCCGTCCTGTGCATTGAAGGATGTTTAGCCACATCCTTGACATTAACCCACTGGATGCCAGTAGCAACTCTCATCCCCAGTTGTGACATCCAAAAATGTTTCCCGATAGAACCAAATGTCCCTAGGGGCTCAGAATTGTCTTTAGTTGAGAACTGCTGATCTATAAGGATCTATAAGGAGCATGGGTGGGAGTTCCCCAGTGGAACAAATAACCATTACTGCGTGACCAGGTGATTGTTCAGGACCCAGTGTCCTCATAGTGAGAGTGGGAGTGTGGGGACTCAGGCCTTCTCTTCCCTCACTGACCCCATGCCTTAGTTCTGTTTTGTCTAAAAGCAGGGCCCCAGATATGGGTTCAGGTAGTTTACTTGGGAGAACAAGGAAACACAGGTGAAAACAGAGGAAAGCTAATGAAATGTATGTTAATTAATAGATTACTGTCCAGAGGACTCTGAGCCAATTCTATGCATTTTGGATCAACACAGGTGGTGATAGGCTAATCTCAGCATGTGGTCTTATTTCTCACCCTGTGATTTGTTGGGCCTGTGGGGTTAGGGAGCGGTGGAACCATGAGGCTCAATGACTCTGGGACCTTCTGAGGAACAATGTAGAATGCCCTTCAGTAGTGTCCTTCCAAAGAATGGAGAATTGGGCGCTATCCATTCACTTCCATCCCACAGTTGGTAGAGGACGTGAATTTCCCTGCATTTCTTGGTTGCAAGCTCAGGTGGTGCTGGGAGAAAACCCTCCGGCAGAGTTGAAGAGAGATGGCAGGTGCTTGAGGTGATGGAAACTGTCTAGCGTAGCTGTAGGTGAACTCAGGTGCGCTAAGAGGATCAATAGGTTGGGACCTAAACATCATCTATATCCTGTCTTTGTGAGTTTCCTCTTTCCTTAATAGAGTCTGTTTCTCAACCCATAGCCTATGATATTGAAGGAATTTGTTCCAGTCCCTTAGGACACATCAAAGGACCCCGCTTGCAGGACATTCTCTGTCATTCTGTAGGCTAGGGAGATAGTTTTTGGAATCGACCTGCTTAAAGATACCAAAAACTACAAGTAGAAGTAGGGAGAAGAGAAGCGCAGTGCTTTCTGAAAATGCCGGGGTGTCTGAAAATTTGCTTTGCTGGTGGCCCTGAAAGTGTTAAAACGAAATGTTTATTTTTTTTTCCATGTTATCCGTCCTCACAGGGGTTTGTGATTTATGGAGGCCGTGAATGTGTTAAAAGAGCATTGGAAGTCCCTGACACTTAGTATGCAGACAGCATGCTTACTAGATACTCTGTATTCTAGCAAGTCTGATGAAAGATGGGAATTAGAGTTATTGCTGTCTTCTGTGAATGAGGAAATTGAGACGCAATGTGGAAGGTCTAGAGGGATTTCAAAGACCGTCTCTGGTTTTGTGAGAAGCCACAATAGCCCAGGATTATTGCTCTTGCTTATGGGCGGACAGGTTTGAATGCCAAGCCGAGGGGTTTGGATTAGATATGACAAGCCACGGGAAGCTTCTGAAGCCTGCCTGGTAGGGAAATGACATGATGAAAATGGTGATGGAGGGCTTCATTCTCACAGCTGATGGAGGACAATTATTTCCGTGGCTGCCTACCTACAGAAAGGGCTGGAATGGGAGAGACCATCCAAGAAGCTGTTACAATAATACAAGGATGAGATGGTGAAGATTGTAGCATCAAATCTGAATCTAGATAAGATTTTCAATCTTCAGGCAGACCTTTCTAGATCTAAAAATAGTGAGGCAGTATCAGACTGTCCTGTTATTAATATAGAAAGTGTTCTCCGAGGAGTTTCCCTGTAAGCCGTGGAATCATGTCCTGTTGTAGCTGGAAAGATCTAGGGTCATCTACTCCAGTGGTAGCTAACTTGGATGCCTAAAGAGCCCCAGACAGGTAAAGTAGCATGTGAAGCAGGTATGGGTTTAATTCCTGTACTTACATTGTGTGGGTGTAGAGTGTTGGCCACTGTGTTGTGGTATGCTGGAGCCAGCTTGTACCAGTTCCTGAGAGCCAACCGTTAACTTTTCAGGAAACGGGTAAGATGGGTGATGCTCCAGTGGTAGCTTGAAATCAACCATGGCAGGAGTATTTACACCATCAAAACTGGCAAACAGTACCAATTAGGGCTCCCTCTCTCCCCAGAGCTGGCCCTGTGACAAATGAGCGCATATGTGCCCTGGCCAGAGTAGGCATCTGCCCCTCTCCATCAGCCCCAGTAGCCTCAGTGGTTTGGTGGACTCATTGTTTCCAGATGTTCTCATTCTTTCAGGAGTCAAACACCTTCATTTTGTGCATGATGTGATGCAGGCCTAGAAGGAGGTGGCATATTTGAGGAAGAGCTAGGACGCCGGAGTAGAGAGACAGAGGGAACAGATACATCAGTCAAACAGCGTAGTATAAAAGGTGAATTTCTCCCTTCTCTGTCCATTGCTGTGAGAGAATTGAACAAATGGCACTTTGCATAATAGGAAAAAGCACAGAGACCATGGTATTCTTCAGCCGAAGTATGTAACATTTCTTCCATATTACCATTGGGTTAGGGATGCGTAGCCAAAGAACTGACGAGAAGTGGTCAGGGGCTACCAAGTAACTGAAGGCAGTGTTCCTCCTTCAAATACTCAGTTACTTTCACTGGAGAGCAGCTATAAGTGCAAATATAAGCAAAATTAGACACTTGGAGACTTAATTCTCAAGTGGATCATCACAGTTCTTAAATTTCTCCTATATCCATGGAAACAAATTGTCAATTTCTGTGATCCCTCTTAATTTAAACCTGGAGGACAATTTTGCCTGGCAGACGTGGATGGCTGATGCTTGCATTACTTTAATACTATGTCAATAGACATAGATTGTGGTCTCTTCCATTCCATCCCCATCCCCCCTCCGCCCGATATTCAGAACTTCTTGTCATTCTAGGCAACTCACAGGCAAGTGGAGAAGGATCCTAAACTGAGCTAATCTCATAAGCAAGGATCTGAAGTACACTTCAGCAGCTACAAACATGCTGAATAGCAAAAGAAGGCTCTCCTAATTGGCTGTTGTGCGTGTGGAAGGTCCTGGGGAAAAAAATAACAATTAAGTTAAAAGCTACCTTTGCATCATAAATCTAAGTACCTTGAAAAAGATGACTTATTTTAAGTTAATTGCAAAGACTTTTTGTGATACAGAATTTTGAAAGACTTTCTTCACACAGAGAATAATATAAGCACGTAGTTAGATTCTTTCTCTTTACTTGGGAACTTTAATTAAGGTTTTGTGTTCTATAACCTTGTCAGATCACTGTCTTGGCTTGGTCTTAAAATAAGTTTTATGGCCTTCTTGACCTTCATTTACCTTAGAAGTAGACACAAGCCAACTTTCTCTTCCTCAAAGCGAAAGTAGAAAAGGTCTGTACATTTGAAAATACTGCAGCCTTACTTGGCTGGCGACTTGGGATTTAATAGTTCTTCAGAGTTCTCTTGGAAATGCTTGCTAGTTCATTAACTACTGCTATGCCCTTCTTGAATTGCTCTCTATGCCACTAGAAGTTCTGTTTTTTCCAAAACCAGTTTAACACAGGAGACCATCAGAAAGAGAGTGATTTCATTGACTGGAAACAGTGACCAGAACCACATGATTTGTGGATGAGATGAAGTCAAGCCGGAAAGGAAGGACCGAAGTTCTTCCACTGGTCTCTTCTCTGCTGAGCACATGGGACGGTTGCCCTTCTTAGACCCTCTGGCAAGTCCAGGCCCTATGAGCAGTTCTGACCAGTGAGCTGTGAATGGAAGTGACAGGTGCTACTTCTGGGCTGGAACATTTAATTGCTGATGTTAGAACCTCTGGAACCCTCTCCCTCTGGTTTGGTAGTTACTGATGAGCAACACTGATATTTGATAGCTGGTCTACCAGCTGGGCCTCTGAGGGAGTGACTTTGACAGCAGAATGCCTCCATCCCTCTCCTCCTCTGGTGACCCACGATGGCTGTGTAGGAAAAGCAAGAAATGGTTTTGGGCCACTGAGATTTGGGGTTTATTGTTACTGCAGCAAAACCCATCCTGTCCTGAATGATACATATACCCAGCAGACCTGTGATTCTGGAAGAAGTGTCTCAAAGTGGAAGGAAGTGCCTTCCACACAACATGCTTTGTTTTTTTCCCCAGTCATCGCATGACCAGGGTAGTGTGAGCTCCCAGAGCCCTTCAACCATGCAGAACATTTATAACCAGTTTTGATGACTGTTACTGTGACCACTTTTCTCTTTCAGTTCTTTTTCAATTGACATTTGAGCTGAGACCTGAGAGGTGAGAAGAAGCCAGCATGCTTATGGTTAGGTTGAGGTAAGGTTTTCAGGCTAGAGCAGTAAGTGCAAAGGCACAGGGGTGAGAAAGGGTTTGATGTGTTAACTTGTATGAGAGGGAAAGAGATTTACTGTCATGGATGCTATGGGTGGCCCTCCCAGGCCCATTTCTAGGATAGCACTCAGTGAGTTGGTTGCTAACGGCTCCCAGCAGCCACCTTCCTTGAGCATTGCTCTCCATCATTTGGAGTCACCAAGGAAAGAAGGTCCTAGCCTCCCCCCCTCCCTCTGCACCAAGGAGGGGTAGCCCATAGCCAATGGGGGACAAGTTGACTTTGGGAGCAAAGTGCTGGCAAGGTAACTGCTTTGTAGTTAGTGTCCCAGAGCTTCTCTTCACCCCCAGTCAGGCAAAAGCTGGACTCCTCTGAAGCCCCATCCTTACTTAGCCCCCTTTCCCTTTTCTATTCTGCTTCCCTCATTTTGCTATGTTTCTTTGACAAATTGCATGCATCCAGGCCCCTTCTCAGGCTCTGCTTTTTGAGAATTTAACAGAAGACACGTACCAAGATAGGAAAGGGTCCTGTGGGCCCAAAGGGGGGAAGCACTGGTTGCTCTTGACTTCTCTTGGAAATTCCTTATCATTATTAGGGCACTAAATCCTCTTAAGTCCTACAACAGGGAAATTTGTTTAACCTCAAATAACCTATGCAACTTTGTGAAATTAAGGAGGTTGGGTACAGAATCAGGAATCTTAGCTTCAGACCCCCTGCTTCGCAGTTATTCGTTGTGTAATATTGGGCTAAGTACCTAATCCTGCTCTACCTCCCTTTTCTCTTGGAAAAATGAGAATCTATTCAATGCTGGTGGAAAGACAAGTATGTAAACTGACATGGCCACTCGGGAAAATAGTCTGGCAGTTTCTTATAGAGTTAAACTTAAACTTATCCCCAATTCTGCTGGGTTTCTACCCATAGAGACAATTGACAATTTATGTCCACACAATGACACATGCACAAATTGTCAGAGCAGTGTTATTCCTAGCAGCACCAACATGGAGACAACCCAAATGTCCATCACCTGTGGTATAACCATATGATGGAATACTATTCAGCAATAAAAAACAAAGAACTCGTACATGCTACAATATGGGCCTCAAAAACATTGTGCTATGTAAAAGAAGGCAGGTGCGGAAGGCTTTGTGCATGATTCCGGGAATGTGAAATCCCCAGATCAGAGGTTGCTTGGGCCTTGGGTGGGGGGGGTGGGTGGGTAGTGGGGTATGACTGCAGGCACCAGCGAACTTTTGGGGGTGATGGAAATGTTCTAACACTGGATTGCAGAGGTGGTTGTGTACTGCATAAATTTCCTAAACATCGTTTGCATTGTTTACAATGGTTGAATTTTATGTTATGTACGTCATACCCCATTAGAGCTGCTATATAAAAACCTTTGAGAATATAAGTATGTGTGTGTGTGCTTTCTTACTCTGACATCCCCTAAAAATATTTTTTTTTTGGAGATCTGGGAATCAGTTCCTTATAAATGAAAAGAAAAGTTCTATGTGATAGTGAAAAGAAGGGGGGGTGCTGTAATAGTTACCTTCTGGGGTTCCTGTGAGGATTACATGACATTCAACGCACATCAGCTGTCAACGCTATTTTTGTTGTACCTGAGTCAGCATTTCCTCACTGCTTTTTAAGAGGAAAACGTTGTTGTTGTTGTTGTTGTTGTTGTTGTTGCTGGACTACTTGACAATGGGATATCTTCAGATCTGTTATAGGAGACATCCTGTCCATTGGCTATTTTCCCATTTAACACTATTTGTTTTCTTTTTCTTATAACTTGAGTATGGCATATTTAATTTGAGAAAAGCTTTTTTATTCCCTGTGTACAGTCAGGTTGCAAAACCCAGTGATCTCTCAGTATTTCAGAGCCAATAAGATGTTAACTTGTGGGTTCTAGGAAGGACACAGAATTCTCCAACAGGCATTACATTCTGATAAAACTCATATTATTTTTGAGAAATTGAATACAGTATGTTGGGCCAAATGTCTCTGAAAAACCAATACATGCATTCCCTTTATGTCTCTGACATTAGACACACAGAAAAATCCCACCTAGATGACCTTGTAATTTTACAAGGCAAATATATCTGCTGGTGTGCAGTTTTTGGCTTTAGCCAGAAATGATTGTTAATTTTGCCCTTAAAAAGGCAGATTACCAAAATACATTAATGTTTTGGGCATGTGCAGTATAGACCAATTTGGCCCAATTTAGCCCTCGGAGCAAGATTGCACCCAAACAGAAGTACTTGTAGAAATGAATTGACGACTCCAGTAGTTTTAAATCAATGCATGCTGGGCAATCAGACTCCCTTATCGCTCCCCAAAATGACCTGCTTAAAGAAAATTGAAGCACTGTTATGGTTGAGATAGCTGTGCAATCCACATGCTCAAAGTGGTGATCACCTTCAAATTTAAGCACTTAATTTAAGAGCTCCAATAATTTTAAATTGCTATGTGCCTCAAAGAGTGACAGACGGTTACCAGAGTGTGCCAGTATTTTTAAAACACTTCAGTGTTCGGTGCAATAGAGTTCTGTGGAAAGGTTCACAGCAAGTTGAAGGCAATTTCCAAATTAACACTGAAAAATGAAAAGCGCCATTGCAACAAACTTCAGGTTGGTTTTCTTTTCTCTTTCCCACCCCCTCCTCACACCCCCAGCCCCAAAGAAGCTGAGTCACCCCTCTTTCTGTTGGATTGAAGAACCTGAAGGATTTGTCAGGAGCTAAAAATAAGTCTGGCTTTTTAAGTATGGAACCTCCCGGCGAAGACACACTTGGCAGGAGAATAGCTCTGTAGAGAGAAGTAGGGAGGATGGGCGCATGGAGCCAAAGGGAGAAGGTCAGCTTGCGTATTCGGAGTTCGGAGATCCCTACCAGAGCTCTGAAGCATTAGGGATTAGAAGCTGGCCCGCAGGGTGGTGCAATTTAGGGGATCCCATCTGGATGGTCCAGGCAACCAGATGCTATGTCTAGAAGTGCCTCTGTATCCAGATTCCTCCCCTCTCCTGTCCTGAAGTTCTTTTGCATTCCACGTTCCTTGCCCCCCAAACCACCATCCCCCACCCCCGACTGTGCCTTCCCCTGGAGATTCTGCTCACGGGGCCAGGGCCCCACTCTCCTCTTTCTGCCTCTTCATCTTCCTCTTGCCTCTTTCTGCTTTCTTCTTCCCTTCACAGGAGGGTCCTTTGCGCCGTCTGTGGATCTAAATTGCTAATAATGCCTCAGCTCTGGTCCCTCCCTCTCCCCACACTCTCCACTCTTCTCTCTATCCATCCCATCTCCACAGTGTTTTTCTGTTTTCTAATAGGGTTGAATTTTTTCCCTCCCGTAATTGGATGCATAGTCAACAGATGCTTTAAACACTTAATTAAAAACTGAAGCCTTTTAAAAAAAAGTCAATTTTATTTTGCTATATTCATATACAGTAAACTATACGTATTTGGGTATACAGTTCAGGTTTTTTTTGACAAACGTGTGCAGCCATGTAACCACCACTATTATAAAGATGTAGAATATTTGTCACCCCCCCCCAAATCTTGTCCCTTTGTAGTTAATTCCTCTGATCCTGGCCCTGGGAAAACACTGATCTGTTTTCTGTCACTGCAGATGAATTGTGCCTGATTCTTTGCCAAGGAAAGGGCAGTAATAACCCCCACCTTACCTGCCGTCTTGAGAGTGAGTGGGGACCTGGTGAATGTTTCCCAGCAACCCTAACGGCAACAGAGAGAAACTGCCTACCTCTTTGCCCCCAAAAGCCTGAAATAGTCTCCTGTAGGACTGAATTTCCCTTGAAGTTTTGTATTTTAAGTTAAAAAATCTTGTTCCCCGCTTTTACTCCATTTATATCCTTGTTTGTTGTAATTTTAAAAATGACATTTTAAATGACTTACCATTCAGGAAGAAGGATGCTCCTGGAAAAGATGCTATATTTTCTCTGTGGTTTCCAGCATGTTCTAACCTACTGAGACTCCCCAGAGTGAGGGACTATCTTGGGGGGCTCCTCTGAAATGTTCCTCCTGGCTAGGCCTACCACAGAGCTGTCACTCAGGATTCTTAAGCTCTCATTAAAGTCGTGACCAAAGCCTCGTCCAGCAATGTGGGGCTTCCCAAAACAGTCCTTGGGGAGGAACATAGCTTGAGAAAGCTTTCACTTGGCAATATGGATAGAAGGCAGGGAGGAACCTCATCTGCAAGCTTATCATGGTAGGGGCTACCTCCGCATGTGGAATTCTTTGACTTTGTGTTTATAGGGTTTATTCAAATATCATCACTTTTATTATAATTAAGCCACCTTTACTGAATTTCTTGTATGCACTGGGCACTGTTCTAGGTGCACAATTGCTCTTTGCATTTAATTTACAAGGTGATTCTGCAAAATAGAAACTAACATCTTCGTTTTGCTGATGAAGAAACGGGGCCCCTCAGAGGCATTTTAAACAAGTTGCTTAAACTTATACAAGGTCCCACAGCAAGTAGGGGGTAAAACTTGGAATCACGTCAGACCCCAAACTTGTCCACGAGTAGAATCTCTGGATTAAAAAACATCTGGTACGCAAAAGGTGAAAGTCTAATGAACTCCTCCCAGATTTAGAGGGCCTTTACTTTGTGTGATGAGATGCTTTCGCCTGGAGTCTTCAGTGATACTGTGTGTGTGTGTGTGTGTGTGTGTGTGTGTGTGTGTAACCCCCTCTGACCTCCCATCCATCACCCCCCTCCCATCTTCCTCTCTCTGCCTGGTTCAAAACTGGACAATGGTGGTTTTCTCTGGAAAGTCAGAACTCTGGGGAGGGCAGGTGGCTTTGATCTTCCACAAGAACAGGATCCTGGAAGGGGAATGGGTGAATGATAAACCATGAAGCCGGACTGGAGGGCATCCGTCAGGTTGCGCTGCGGGATCCCCTTGATGTGGGCTGAAAGGGGTTATGGATGCCAGTTAGAGCAGGGAGGGCCTAGGAAGTACTCCTTGATTTGAGAGGCTCTCATTCTGGCACAGGCAGGTAATCCAGAAATAGACAGGGCCTGGCTTCTGTGGGATGTGGGGGCGAGGACACAACATGTCCTTGGTTCTGGGGAAGGATCTGGTTCCAAATGGAAGCTGAACATCTCAGTGCCTCCTAGCTCCCCAGCAGCCCCTCCGATCCCCATAGAGGGAGGGCGACTTTTCATTTGGAACAATGCTAATGGAGTCATTCGGGTCAGTGTCTCCGAGATAAAATCTGTCACTCCCTTCAGCAGGCTCATTATTTCTACCTTCAGGCTGCAAGGAGACAGCAGAACACCAGGGGAGAGGGCTGTTTGCTCTTAGGGCTGACTCTCAAAAACAAAAACAAAAACAAAACAAAAAAACACACAACCCCCAAACCATACATTTATATATATGTCTGTGGTCTTAAAGGTGTGATGAATTCTGGGCAAATCTTTTGTCTTAAACAAAGATGGTGTCAGTGTTTAAATTCTTTGCATAAATTTTGTTGCCCTGAAACTCTACCCTCAGTCCACTTCTGGATATGTTTTAATATTGCCATTTAACAGTGACAACAAAAAAGAGCTGCATACGGGGCCAGACTCGGCCTGGAATTACACCCCGCATAGTTCTAATTGTTCAGTAATTTAAACAGAAGAGTGGCATTATGTTGACTCGGCGATTTAAAATTATGCTAAAGCAGGATTTTGCCAGCTGGATCCTTGGCCTCATTCAGGAACATACTTGGCTGTGTGCAACGGGGACCGCTAATCCATGAGGGTAGAGAATATTATTTATTTATTTTTTTACAAAGGCAGAGTTTTCCAGAAACCAGCAAACAATCACCAATCAAGGTACTAGAACTTTAGGATGAGTAGGGATGCTGTGGTAATTCAAATAGTATTAGCACCTTGTACTTTATGAGAGAAAAGGAGGCATCTATGAGCTCAGCTTTCATTCAGAAGTGAGAGGCTACCTACCTTCATGTAACCATAAAGGCAGGGGCACGTATTCTGGATTTTTCTTCTCCAGTACTTTTACAGATACGTTCTTTCCTAACAACGTGGCTCAGTTCTGCACCTTCCTAACCAGTACCCCAGAGAAATGTTGACATTATAGTACCGTAGTCTTGTGGATCTCTTGTTTGCAGCCATTCGAACTCAAATGCCTGTAGGGTTTCCTGGCTGTAGGCTGACTGAGGACTGCAGTGAACTGAAGAACAAGGGGCCAGTGGTCTATCTTCTATCATGTAAATCCATGTGACTGATAATGTGGCCTCATTACTGACTACCTGGCCCCCACCTTCCTCCCCTCACACCCAGAGCTGATTTTTGTAATGTGTGAGAATTTGGATTCTGTGTTGCCAGATCTTTACAGTTTTAGTTCTGGATTATAGTGTAAAATTTCTCAGTATTTAAACATAGGCAACTGACCCACCAACAAACAAACGGACATTGTGTAGGCCAGAGAAAATGCTTCTACGGGCCAGACAGGACTAGTGGACCTCTAGTTTTGACACCTGGTCTCCAGGGTCTTGGGTCCCCATAATTTGCTGTCTGTCTGGGTTCCTCCCATCTTTCACAGTAAGGGTGTGTCTTTCCTTCTCTGGGAGGGGGCTGTTAACAGGTGGTGGGAACAGGTACTTGGCATTAGAGTTGCTTTAGTTCAGGTCAAGCTTTGGCACCTTGTAGCAGAGGGGTCATAAACAAGTGGTTCCTGCAATCCGCACCACGTGGGTGCCCCATCAGTGAAATGTCAATGAGTGTTGGCCTTGCCCATTTCTTGGTGTCTTTGTCCGGGTTTAATGCAGAATGGAAGTGAATCTATGATACTTTGTAAACTCTTGAGCACCACAGAGGAAAGCAGCCTGGGCTAGTGGTCAAAGGTGGGCGTTGTGTCCTGTTAAATATATAACCAACCAGCTGTGAGAGTTGGTCAAATTGTATGATCTTTCAGAGTTTCGGTTTTCCCATCTGTAAAGACCAGGTTTTCTCAGGGGAGGCAGTGGAGTGACAAGGAGAAGGCAAACCTGAGACCAGGTCGAGGCTCTGGCAGTTACTTATTGTGTGATCTGAGCCAGTCATGTAATCCTTGCTACTCTGTGTGGTCTGGTGGCATTTTCGTCTCCTGGGGGTTGTTAGAAATGCAGTTTTGGGTCCCACCTCATACCTGCTGAAGCAGAATCTATTCCCCAGGGCGTTTGTAAGCCCATCAGAGTTCGAGAAGCTTTGGCTTAATCTGATGCTACTTAAAATGTGGTCCTGGGCAAGCAACATCCTCATCTGGGAACTTGTTAGAAACGTGACTTCTTGGGGCCCTCTCTTAGACCCACTGAATCAGTCTTCTGGGGCTGGGGCCCAGGAATCTGTTGTTTACCAAAGGCTTTCAGTTATCCTGATGCACCACTAATTTAACCTGTTTGAAATTCGATTACCTCCTCATCTCCAGTGCATTTGCAATAATAATAGGTATATCATTGGGGTGTCTTAAGGATGAAAAAGACATGGTATAGTATAACAGAGTGTAGTACAGTAGAATATAATATAACGTATTATAATGTGTGTATGTAGAGAGAAAATAATCATATATGATGAGCAGAACTTGGTAAATAGTGTGCAGTGAAGAGTGGAAAAGAAATTGGAGACAAGGTAATTGGTAAGAGGCTGTGTCGGTTATGGTACTTTGGTTTCAAGCCAACAGAAACTAACCCTGGCTAACTTAAGCAAAATGGAATTTATTGGAAGGATCTGGGGTAGGACAGAATTACATTTCAAAGAAAAAATGAGCCTTCAGTGCTTGGGAAAGGCAACAATGAGGGAAGCTCCAAGGATCTAGGAATGGTTTTAGACAGGAACGAGCGGTCTCTTCAGGGCACCTCCGTTGAGATGAATCACTTCCAATTGCCCTTGAGCCATTCCACCCAAGATGCAAATTCCTGATGAAGAAACTGCCTGGCAGGCTTGGGTCATCCAGAGGACAATGCACCTGAACTGCCAAGCTTCGTGGGGATAGAAGAGTTTCTCAAAGGAATACCCCGTTTTATAAAAGAAACTGTGTATGGGAACCAGGCAAGCAAATCAACAGGCACCCACTGCAGATATTTCTAGCACCAGTATTCTAACATTCTGCATGGATGGGCCTTGGACTTGGCACCGTGATAAGAAATCCTGGAGCAGCAAGCTGAAAGACAGGTGCTAGTTCTTTCAGAAAATCTCCTGGCTCTTCCCTTCCACTGCGCAGCTGTAGGACTTTGCTTTATACCCAGACTTGAGTAGCTTTGCCTCGGCGATTAGGGGAGTTGTGGGTGCCATCGGAACTGAAGTGCACCTTCACGTGCACCACTGTGGCTCACGTTCCTCCCTGCTCGTGGTAAACCTGTGGGGTTTTCCCAAGAAAGAGCAGCCTCTGTCTTGCCACTAATGAAGCCATGATATACAGCAAAGCACTGGAGAACGCACACTGAGTGTCTTTTGCTTTTCTCCCACAGTTTTGTAAGTGATTATTTATAAAAACATGCTCATGTCTGAAATTTGCCGTATTGGCTCCATGCTCTGTTTGTTTCTTATGAATGTTTTGTTCACGTGGGACACATGGCTATGCATGGCTTGAGTTCTGGCTCTATTATTTTTTTCTCCTTTTGATTCTACCAGTTAATCACAAAAACGACCCTTCTGTGCATGGGGCTTTTCCCTGGCGTGTGTCTGTGCCATGGTAACAGTGGCTGGTAATGGTTTGTCTGTGAGGGGAAATCGGTGTGAATGCTAGCTTATTTAATGTGCATGAGAGGGACGAAGGGGTTTCAAGAGTCTTTTACAATGATTGTACTGATGTCTTAAGGGTAACCTGGTGCCTCATAACATTTGCTAATCAAAGCACGGAGACCTGGGGAGGCTGGGAGGTCCAGTGGTGACATACAGTACCTGCCTATTGAACAGTCTCATTCCAAAACTGGCCATGAACTCTCTTTTTCACGTCTCCCAGGTAACTTGGGGTTTCTTTCATTGTGCCTTACAACAGAGGTGTGATAATCGGGGGTTTAATCGGTGATTATACCATAGGGTTCTGTTTAAAATTGTCAGTAGACCAAGCCAATGTCACCAATACCAATTCAAAAAACAAATTGGCTTTGATTTGAAGTTGTATGAAGGAGTTCCTGAGCTCGGTATTAAAGATGTGTTTACGTCTGCAGGAGCTGGATGGCTTGTGGAGTGCTCTACTGAGAATAGGTACAGTGGTGTCTCCTCTTAGGAAAGGGTTCTCATTCCAAAGTCCTTGTGGAAGTTCGAAATTGCATACGGTCAAGAGTACCCTTGAAAATCTCTCAAATTTCAAATTACATTCAGTGTCTATGGTTTTGTATATACATTTATGCAGCGACATTATCTATAGTATATATAATATTATATAGCATATTATGTAATAGGAAATATATAATTATAAAATATGTGCATATGGTGTGTGATATATTTAATATGTAATATATAAATAATGCTAAATATGTAATATATAATGTGTTATACAGTGTGATATATGTTATATACTTATGTATTGTTTATAATACTTATTGTACATACTAGTAAATATCTTCATGCATTTATAACAAAAAAATACAAAACTATAAATAATGCATATAAACATATTTATATTTATAATACACAATATAGATTGTCCATGATACATTTATATTATATATGTACTGTGCAAATGTATAAGCTTATATATGTGTGTGTGTGTATATATATATATAGCATCTATAGTTGGATATATGTTCAAAATATAATTTTATAGAATTTTAATTATGTAAACAAGTAGATCTACATTTGAAAATCTGGAAGTTATGGTGCACTGGATTAACTTATATTCACCTCAAGGTCTTGCTCTAGAGTAGAAATTGTCTTCTGTTGGTTCTGTTTGGCATTTCCTCATTTTATCCTGCATACAAGTATAATCTGAGTTCAGCATTTGGTATTATGCTGGCTCTTCAGCCCAAATGCTATGAATTTCAGCTCTGCATAAATAATAAAGCACGGGTCATATTTGAGGTCTAGTTGTCTACCAATCTTAGTTTTGAACCTGAGGAAAATTTGGGAGCATAAGAAGCCAAAAACATTGCTGGTCTGCTAGAAATGCCTTCAGAATTGTGATTGTTTAATGTCCATTCAAAGAAAACTGAGTCTTCCTGGCAAATGGATGATATTTGAAATCCTCATAATTTATTTACTCTTATTTTAACCATCATAAAAATGGTCGTCTATCAATTATACATGAAACTGAATATTAAAAGGCAGAGGAGAAACATGCTGGCATGCACTTCCTTTCAGCCTGATCACCTCACATTATGAACAAGTTTGTTCTGTCTTTACGTCCCTCTGCAGAAAAAGCACACATATATTACGTATGTCACATATTATGTAAGTCGGTAGTTATCATTGCCCCACACACCATCTTCCTGCCGACTCCAATTCGATTTTCATCAACAGCTGTTTCTCAAAAACAGTGTTTAGAGATTCTCTATCCAATGACCTCTACGTAATTGAGTATATTATGCACCCTCTCTTTTCGTTGTCGTTATGAAACAAAAGAGGCCACCTTGCAAACTAAATTTCTTCCTGTCCTTCTTGCAGAAGATGATACAATGGGAGTATTTTATGATTTGTTGGTAATTTTTATTCTTTGCTCTAATTTGTTATGGACTGACTGTGAAGATTTTAAGTTGGTTTTTGAGTGTGGTTCTTGGAAGCCATCTCATTCTGTTAGACTTATACTTTGTACTTGGTCACTGAAAAAGTAAATCCTGGTTGCGGGGGAAGCCCAGGTTAGGATGTGTAGCGAAACAGGTTGTATTCCAAATGAAATTTTCCACTTGCCTCTCGCTAGTACCTGTCCGTGGGGTAGTCTAAGGAAACTCTGCTGACAGAATTCGTGCCTTCCCAGGGCCCCAGCTACGCACGATACCTACCATTATGACAGGACTCTTCTTAATTGTCATTTCAGGTGGTTCAGACTTAACAGGAATAAAACTGAAAGCAAGGGTTTTTTTGTGGAATAAGAGTAGAGTTCATCACGGCTATTAAAAATTCTAATGACGTGAAAGCCAATTATTGTGACTTCAGGTAGTTATTCTGAATGCACTCAGATACGTGACAGCTGAGGTCAACATTTCAGCCACAGACAGCTCCATTAATTAATTACCGCTTAGGATTCTGAAGCTTGCTTACATGCTTCAAGGGCCATGTGGAATACTTATAAGATATATATTCCGGGCAATTGCAGACAGGCAAACTAGGTACTCAATAACATTTTTTTTCATGTCCTTGTTTGACATTTATTTATTAGAATAAAGCTCAGACTTAAATATTTTACCCTATATTCCATTTTCCCTTATAGAGAAACTTATATAGAAAAACCTATAGCAACTTAAGAAAAAATAGTGTGTCTGAAGAGGGCAGCCTTTCCACAGTTTCTTGGAATTTACTCCACTTAAATACACATCACATTGGGCAGTTAATTTTTTTGAGATTTAATGCTTGTGAGTGCTTTTACCTGTGTGGGCCCTAAATCTCATTCTCTTAAAATTAGGCTTAATTCTTCACCTCACCTTCTTCCTCCCTGTTTTTAAAAAAGTCTCAAATAATGTAGATGGCAACAAAATTCTTCCAAATAGAGGGCTATATTTGGAGGAATTAACCTCACCCCCAGTTTACTCATGAGTATTTTGATGGGATATGATTATTTCATAAAGTTTTAAACTTTACAGTTGTTCCTTACTTTAAGAATTATGAAATCTTTAGTTTCCTGGCAGAGAAAAACCAAAGTACATTTTTCTACTTCTCTTTGTCTTTTATACCCACAAGGAGGATCAGCCACATGAGGATTTGTCAGGAAGAGTCAGAAAAGCGTTCTCTCTGACCTAGTCCATTCAGTCACAGAGCAAAGATGTCCAAAGTTTTCCACTTGTAAACACGCTCATTCCGGAAAGTGTGCATGCCAGGAGTGTTTTGTACGTGGCAATTAGCATGGAGGACAAATTTGGTTCATTACGACAGTGTGGCCATGCTCCCCTTGCTTAGCCACAGCTAAATGGCTAGATCAGAGCCTTGTCACCAGCGCCCATGGTTGGGAGGATCATTACAGCTGAGGTGGCATCTAGTGCTATGTGTGCAGAGGAGAACTTGGTCTTCCCACTGTTTTGTGATGAGATGAAGAGGTAGGTGGAAATCCCAGGATAAGAATGGAGGACTGTATAGTCTCCTGGGATATGTTTTTATAGGGGAAACTTCTGAGAGTTCCATGTCTCCCTGTGATGAAGGAAAGTCTGAGAGACAGAGCAAGCTCTAATCTGATGAACAGTTGAAATAAACCACTCTTAAAATTTAGCAACCACCACCCCCTCCTCAGGCTTTGAAAAGTTCAAGCTTTGAAAAACCCTGTGGATTACAGTGCATTATATAGTAACTATGCTCAGGAGAGTCTGACTGTCCTGAGGATTCTCATGGCTTTGAGGGAAAAATGATTGGGTTGGAGTTCCAGGTTAGGGGTAGTCCCACTATGGGAAACGGGATTCTAGCCAGCTTGTGACCAGATCCTTCCCACTTAACATTTCCACTGTGTGGCACCACTAATATGAATATGCATTGAAAATATTTAAAGTAATATATGAATATTGATAGATTCACATTTTCACAGCAAGTTTGACTTCAGTTCAGCCTCCCCAATTTATAGATGAGCAGAAATGACTTGGTTAGTGCCTTATAATTAGTATCAGTTCCAGGAGGAGGGAAAAAAATCTGCTTGCTCGATTTCTTTCCCCCTAGTTTATGTGGCAGGCAGCCTTCAAGGCGTCGTCCAATGATCCCTGTCTCCTGCTATTCACACCCTGGTGTGGTGAACGCCAATATTATTCCAGGATTGGTCTGTTTGGCCAATAATCACCAATAATCACAGGTGACTAATGAGGAAATTCAAGGTTTCTTTTGTTTAAAAGAACTCTGCCAATCCCTGATACCACTGTGTGTTTTATAAGTTTCTAAGACATTTTGAAAGAAAATCATTAATTTGCTAATTTGGCCAATGAAATTAACTTTGAGTTCTAAGTTTCAGATATGGTAGTGACATGACATTTTTTTGGGAGGTAATGACCTAGTCCATACCTTCCTAATAGATGGTTTTCATACCACAAGTTCCCAAAGGGACAATCACTTCTAAGAGAGGGGTGAGGGGAGGTAGACGACATAGAAAAATGTGGGAAGCAGTTAGCCAATCAATTTTCCACAACACACACACACACACACACACACACACACACACACACACACACACACATGCAAAACCCAGGTACTTTTTAAATTTTCTATCTTTGGGACTATCCTTTGTTTGAAAGTCAAGGTATTGCTTAAGACGTTCACTGACACTCTAAGTTCTAAACCAATTTTCTGAAGAGTTAGAATCAGATTGCTCACTCAGATTGATATACATGGCAATTTAAGAGACTTGTTATTTCCTCAGGGAGGTACTGGAAGACTAGATCCCTGAGATGTTAATAAATACTTGGTGAGAAAATAAGTTGAGTGAGAGAAAAAAGGAGGGGAGAGGTATAGCAAGTAAGCAAGAAATAAGAAAGTAAGTAAGTAAATAAATAAATTCTTTAGGCAACTAATGTTGGGACAAGTTTGATCCATGGATGGGTCTTTGGAGCAGAAATTCTCAATGCCTCTTATGTGCCAAAATGTCCAGTAATTCTCCAAGAGAGAGGTTGGAACAGTGTCCTCTGTGTTAACCTTCCTGCTTTCCTGATACTTAAACATTCCAGTGAGGAACAAGATCACTATAAAAACTCTAGCCCGTGGGCCAAATCGGAACCAAGCCCATCTTTGCAAATTAAGTTTTATTGGAATACAGCCACATTCACTCATGGTATTGTATTCTCTATGGCTGCTTTCATGCCACATGGCAGAGTTGAATAGTGGTGAAAGAGTATGGCCCACAAAGCCCAAAATATTTACTCTAACGTCCACTACAGAAATGTGCTGACCCCTGGGTGGAATCATTTGGGAAATGTAGCATTTCCCAAAACTGACCAGAGAACCAGTTTCTAGACCCAACTGTGGGTTCAGTTTCTATATAACACAGATGGGGGAACACCAAATCAACTCAATTGTTCTTTGTGGTCTGTGGGAGCCTTCCCTCCCCTCCCCTTAGTACCTTGAAAGCAGAATGCTATCCCCTGCCCTGTTAGGCAGGTGCTATAGAGGAGGATTTCTGTTTCTCTTGAGATGTGGAGTGGCAGATTGAGCCCAGTAGCAAAAGTGGATCAGTTCTTTGTTGTAAGATACAGCAAGATCAAGTTGAGTTACAGAGAAAGCTGCATGATAACAGGAAGCTTATCATTTATTTACTGAGCATCCTGTTTGCTGTTTTTAGTCCTATGCAGGAAGGGAGCTGGAGGTTACCTTGTGCTTGTGTCTTCAGGGACTTACAGTTCTCTGTCTCCTTGAAGAAAGTGACTGCGAGACATGTTAAATAACAATGTGGAAATTCAGGGACTTATTTATTTATTTATTTTTTAAAGACCTAAAGGAGGAAAAATCCTGAAACTTTTTTTTTGTAATTCAGTAGTATAATGTCTTCCCCTCCGGTAGGTATGATTCACAGAATACTGTATGCTTTCTACAGATTTTTACTTGTATCATGGTAAGAGCTGAATAATTTTTCTGCTAATAATGTGAATTAGTTAATGTATGGCTGCAGAACAAATTACCCCCAAATTTAGCAGCTTAACAGCAAACCTTGATTATCGTGCACAGTTTCTGAGGGTTGGGAATAAGTGAACAGTTTGGCTGGCAGTTCTCAGTCAGGGTCTGTCTTAAAGTTGCACTTAAGCTGTTAGCCAGGGTTACAGTCTCTGAAGACTTGGCTGGGGCTTAAGGATCAACTTTCAAGTTCACTCATGTAGCTGTTGGCAAAAGCTTTCAACTTCTCACCATGTGGGACTCTTCATAAGGTGGCTCATGACAGCTTTCTCTAGTGACATGGCTTGGACCTACAGAATCCAAAAGTGGTAAACCATGCCCAAGATTATAAGCTAACCTAAAAAGTGACATATCCTTGTTACTACTATATTCTATTGGTCAAGCATACCACCCCTGGTACATTGTGGAGGGGACTACAAAGTGGAATGAATATCAGGAAGCGGGGTCTTTGGAGGCCATCTTGGAGTCTGGAGACCATATTCTGGTTCTTTAAAACAGCATCTGTTGGTGAAGGAACCGCTTATGCCCCAACTCCCTGCCCCTGGTCCAGGATACTCAAAGCCTGAGGCCAGGGAATTGGGCCTAAAATCAGCTCTACCCATGTAAGATCATTGTTAGCTTATAGAGCAGCTTTGTGTAAATGAGAATAAGGTATGTTCCATAAGATAGTTTACTTCTGCTTTTTGAAAAATGATCCTAATGTACCAATTTTATTACAGCAAGGCATTTGACTGTGTCTGCTGGAACAGTGCTGTAATATACCAACGTGGGATTTTTGTGTGTGTTGTGAATGGTTGCCCCATGCAGTACATGCCTGCCCAGCCTGCATATGTGGTGGAGGGAGCAGCACTTCTTGCAATAGAGTTGTGTATGTGTTAATCTCCCTCACTGGACTATAGTCTTTGAGGTAAGAACTGAGTTTCCTCCTTCCTTCCTTCATTTAATCATTCAGGTGGTATATACTATATGTGCATGATAGTACAGTGATGGTTAAAAAAGAAAAGTGTTAAAAAAAAAAAAAGAAACAAAGCCGGTTTTCCTGGTACTTACATTCTAGTGAGGGACATGAACAATGTACAACAAAATAAGTACATGGACAAGAGAATTTCAGATAGTGATAGGAGCTGTGAAGAGTTTACAAGAGGGTAAAGAATAAGGAGTGACGGGGCAAGCTTGCATGTGGTTCTTTGGGGCAGGGTGGGAGGACAAGGAGAGAAGAAAGCCCTTCTGAGGAGAATCTCACCCATCTCTGCAACCCCTGTTGATAGCAGAGTGCTTTGCAACAAAATGCTTACAAAGTTCAAGTGCAGTGAGGGCCAGAGAACTAGCAAAGAAAAGCCCTGGGTGCACCATTTTGATTTCAGTATATATATATATATATATATATATATATATATATATATATATGCTACTTTACCGCATAGAGACAGATGGAGGCTCTATTATTCTACATCTGCTTTTTGTAAGCACAACATAAAGACTTGGTTAGGTCTCCTTAAACAAGATTCCTTTATTTCTCCATCACTGGGAAATAAATAAGACCAAGAGGCAAAGCCTATTGGCTATAGTTGCTAAGTCAATCTTTAGTACTTGGAATTGTGTTGGGATTTTCTTCCTTTTGTTTTTTTGCTTTGAGGCTAGCTTAGATTTCTTTTGCATTTTTGTAATGGAATGAGGACACAATGAGTAGTAACTCATCCAATTTCAGATTTCACAACTCCAGAAGGAGGAGCGTGGAGATTTTGGAGGTGGCCCAGAGAAGGGCAGTGAAATGACTGAAGAAGGACTAGAAACGAGGGCACACAGGGAAAGTTTAAGCAGCACTGGTTAATTGAATTGGGAAAAGAATACCAAAGAATGCTGAGCCTTAAAAGGAGTTGGAGATTATGTGAGCTGCTTGTCATATACCTTCATGATCTGGGCTTTTATTGAAACTGGAAAGATTTAGGTCAGCTTTTAGCTACTAACTATGAGGATTCTCTGTAGCATTAGGAACGTGATAGGACTTCTTGGTGTGATGGTTTGGTCCAGAGTTCTGGGATTCCCTAACTGAGCTCGATAATTTCTTATTAAAACGAGGGTAATCAATATGTGATTGTGTTGACAGAGAATGGGGAGGGGAGAGGCTGTTTCTTGTGTGTCTCACGGACACTCACAGCAAAGCCCTCCGTAAATGCTGAATGCATGTAGCAGCACACACTGGAATATGTGTTCCAGGGTATTGTAACAATAAAGAGGAAATCATGCTTTCTTTTTTTTTTTTTTTAAGATTTTATTTATTTATTTGAGAGAGAGAGAGCATCAGTGGGAGGCGGGGAGAGGGAGAGGGATAAGCAGCCTCCCCACTCAGCAGGGAGCCAGATGTGGGGCTCGAGCCCAGGATCATGACTTGAGCTGAAGGCAGATGCTTAACCGACTGAGCCACCCAGGCGCCCCTGAAATCATGCTTTCAATAGCAAAATTGTTAAAGAGATTACAGAACTTCACCCTATACCCTTTATTCTTTATCAGTTTCCTTTTCTTAACTTGCTTTGTGTGTGCACTCGTGATTTTTTTTTTTTTTTTTTTTTTTGGTAGCTCCTTTTTAAGGTGCATGTGGGTAAAGTCTTTACCACTTAATCTTTACAAAGTTTCTTGCCTTGGGAAGGTTTTTGAGTCAGCTCTTCATATCTTCCTTATTAAAAGTGTTACTGCTGTCTAGGTCCTCTGCTGTTTGGTCTTGTTTCTTGCATGATTCATCTCATTGGGGTTGGAAACATGGTTTTCCATCTGAAATTAAAATCCCAAAAGTCATGTCTGTCATCCAGAGTTCAGTCCATCTGAATAATCCGTGTTGATTCCTGGATCGTATTTGTCAATGACATTTTGTGCTACAATGTTAAATGCAGATGTCTCATTGGCACCTCCTAACACTATTTGTTGGTTTTTCATTTCTCGTTCTTCAGATATGCTCAAGGCCTAATGCAGGAAAGACTCTAGCTACTGAAAAATGTACATGTTCCTAAAGTTCCTTGTCTTATGCTGCTGGGCAATTAGACTTGGAGGAAGCTGGCCAAGCAAAGGACAGTGGTGGACGAAGTATAGCGGCTGGCTGGCTGGCAGGCTTGCTGCAGCATCTGGCAGCCTTCCTCACTTATGAACTGCCATTGAATTTGGTCCATCTTCCAGGTTTCTGCATAGCACTTTTCCCCCTCTTTGTTTAACAGCACACTCTGCATGCTTTTGTCACTACAATGTTTTATACCCTCCTCCTCCTGAGCTCCCTTCTCTGATATAAGTAACCTGGATCTGCGCAAGCCTTACAGCCTGGGGGAGGGAGAGAGAGAAGATGAAAAGTAGGGTATGTATTTTTGCCTCAATATTTCTTTGGATTTGAGCTTCTCTCTGCTTTTGTAGATCATCTAGTTCTTTGGCAGTGACCTCACAGCCTTCCGGAGACATTTCGTGTGGAATCACGTGTACCCATTCACCAGTGCTCTCAACCTCCATGCAGTGTTTGCCATTTCCCTGATTCCTTGCCCTACTGACTTTAACAGTTGGTATTTTCTATGAAGCCATGTGAGGGAACTCCCTACCCTAATATCCTGAGGTCTGGGCCAATGGTGTTACCCTTTCTAAAGCATTATAGTAGCCACTGGAGCTCTGGAATTCGACCAGTTTTTACTGCATTTGTCCTCAGGCATGTTGGTTTCATTGTCACAGTCTCCTATTCGTACTTGCCAAACTTGAATAGGATTAAGTTTGCTGAACCTATTAATTAGTTTGATGTTTCCTGAGCACTTACTATATCCCCAGCACAAGCATGCCTATTTATATGAGTAAATAAGACCCATCCCCAACTCCCATCTTCCCTTATAACCTTGTGGAATGTACAGTCTGCAAGAGGAAACTGCATTTAGAAGGCAATTACAAGAGAGTATAATAGAAGCTTTTGCCAAGAGGTAAGTGTAGATGGCCTGGAAACATACCAGGTTAGTAGCCTGTTCTTGGTATTCAGGGAAGGTTTTCCAAGGGCGGGAGTTGGATATCTAAACTGCAATCCTTACCCAGCCATTTAATTGGGCTGTGGTGGTTCAAGGTTCAATCTATATCAGTAGATTAAAAGTCAGATTCTTTTTCCTCAGGCGTCTTCCCACGATTTCCAGAAGTATTTCTCTGGAGTTTGAGAGTTCATTTTATCTGTTTAGAGAAAACTGCTATCAATAATATCCTTGGGTCTTCATACCTCTACTCATCGTCATCCTTGTTTTTCAGTGGATGCATGTAGCAGAAGTGTGTGCTGGGAGTATTCTGGGATGTTTCCTTGCTTCCAAGACTAAATATGAGTCACTTGAAGAGCCTCTTAAAAATGCAAATTGCTGGATACCACTTCCAGAGATTTGTAAATTCCTGGGGTCAAAGACTTTGCATTTTAAACCAGCATGCCTCATTATTCTGCTCTGGATACTGCCCTTTGGTCAACCACTGGTTGCTAAGGGCACTAGGAGGGGGAGAATGAGGATATGATCAATTACTAATCTGGTTTGTCTGGTGAGTTTATTTTCATCCAGGCTGAAATCCAGACCATGCATTATGGCTAGTTGATTCAAAAAGATACCCAAGGAGACCCAACCAGATTTTGTGTTTTGTGTTATGAAACTGATTTTTGCATGTAATCACATCCAAATTTGGGACATGGTCATGTCCTTACAATTTGTAATTAATGTTGACCAGTTATTTTGTTGTTTCTCTGGCCTTTTACATTTATCCCCAGCACTAGAAAGGACATGAAGTGTGTGAATCACAATAGACTGCAATTACCATTATACGGTTAATTATACTTGTGTCAGTGCCGGAGTGCTGTATGACCTTTAGGAGAAAGTCAAGTGTGGGCATGGCAGTATTGTGACACTTTTCAAGAAGGAAGAGCTGTGCCTTTCACATTGGGTTTTTATTGCATGCAAATCCACAAATGCCCATTTTTCTCTCCTTCCCACTTCAAGATTCCTTAATAATTTAGCACAGATGCTGCAGGTCACACATCTCACTTTTCTTTAAAATATTTTTTGAATGTTGGTGCTCATGTCTTGAATTTGATTACCATAATTTTATTTTGATTAAAAAAAACTAAAGCTTTCAAGCAGAGATAACAAGTTTTGGTGAGGATGTGGAGGAAAGGGCGCTCTTGTGCACACTGTTGGTGGGACTGGTGCAGCCACTATGGAAAACAGTATGAAGGTGCCTCAAAAAATGAAAAAAATAGGGGGGCCTGGATGGCTCAGTTGGTTAAGCAACTGCCTTCGGCTCAGGTCATGATCCTGGAGTCCCGGGATCGACTCCCACATCGGGCTCGCTGCTCAGCAGGGAGTCTGCTTCTCCCTCTGACCCTCTTCCCTCTCATGCTCTCTATCTCTCATTCTCTCTCTAATAAATAAATTTAAAAAATGAAAAAAAATGAAAAAAATAGAACTACCGTATGATCTAGTAATTCCACTTCTGGATATATATCCAAAAAAAAGGAAAACAGGATATCGAAGAGATATCTGCACTTGGTGTTTCTTTCAGCATTATATACAATAATGAAGATATGGAAATAACTTAAGGGCCTGTCAATAGATGAGTGGATAAAGAAGTATATATGTTATATATAATATACATTTTTCACATAAAATGTATGGTATACAGTAGGGTGGTAACCATATTGTAGTATGTAGATGTATCAAATCAACTCTAATACCTTAAACTTATATCATGTTATATGTCAGTTATATCTCAATTAAAAAAACCGTAAAGCTTTATTTTCCTGATAATAAGTTTAAAAATTATGACTACAATTTTAGAAGCCTGTATTATGTCTTGAAACTATGATAAGTTACGTTCTCCACATATGATGTCTCAAAAATTAGTCTGATGGTGAATTCCAAAAGCTTAAGGCTTAAGGAGACTTGAAGAGATTCTCCCGAAGTCCAAATCATTGGGGTAGAAAAGCAGCCAATGGTCCCTTCCCAAAAACGCAGGGAAGCCAGGATCTGCTACAAAATTCAGGCGATGGACTATTCTGGATTACTAGCATTTTCTAGTTAATAGAGGTTTCAGATATGTTTTTTTGGTATTTCAGATGCATAATATTGAAAGCAATCGAATCTTCCCATGGAAATCCGAATCTTTCCATGGAAATTCAGTGTTGCCACTATAATCAGTAATTTATATACTGTGAAAGTATAGAATCATTTAATTGAATAGATTTGGGGCTGGATAAGGAGGGAGCATGGGGACCATCTGAATTATCCTTATTTCACAATTAGGAAAATGGCATTAGAGAAGGTACATGGTCATGCACTGGTAAAGTCTGATACGTTTGAAATTCATTGCTACTGCTTCTCATTGAGGGAATATGATTAAGCTTTTAGCTGAATTTCTAGCTACTTCCTTGGTAGCTCTCCCTTTAACCAAGTTGAAATCAGAAGTGCTTCTCACACTGTGCTATAGGGTCCAATCCCATCAGCCTCAGTGGGGCAGGAGAACTGATCCCAGCCCTGCCTCCTCAGGCAGGCAAATGCAAGAGGGAAGTTGAATTGAGCAGACAGAACACAGCATTTAGCTAGCATGCCAACCTCCCCATGGCAGAGATTCAGGAAAGCTGTCAGGAACAACAAAGGCCAGCACAGAATTACACAGGGGTCCTGAAAGGCAGATGGAATGCAGTGATGGGGAGTATAGGAGTTGGCAGTACTAGATCGGTCTATTGATCATTCTCCAAACATACTAATCACTTTCACGTCTTCATTCCTCTGCCATGAAGTATCCACAAGTTTCTGCAAGGGATAGAAAATGGGATTATAGTCAATTACCTAAGGAGGGTTTAGGCAAGAGTAGCAGCCTGAAGCTGTGGTTAAACTGCATAAGAAGTCTAATTAAGGTCAGTATCTCTGCTCTTCTCTTGGCCTTTTTTCCTCATGTTTATAGAATGGTTGTTCTAGTTCCATGTAGCGTATCTCTATTTAGAGAGAAAGAAGAAGTAGTGGTGAAGGTCCAAGCCTTATCTTTTCCCTTTTATCAGAAAAGCAAAGGGTTTCCCAGAACTCTCTCACCTCCTGCCCCTCCAAAATTACATTATGTCTCATTGGCCAGGAGTAGAGGGAGGGAATGCTGAGACAGTGTGTATGCAGTTTTTATTTTTGTTTTTGTTTTTTGAGCCTCTGTGGTAGAAGCAGACAAGAAAAATGGTGTTAAGGATGGCTGTGGATGAGCTAATCTACAGTGAATTTGTGGCATAAGCCCAGAGAACTGGTATCAATGGTATGGTCAGGTCTGTCCCAAAATGAGCGGTCTCTTTATAATAAGAATAACTGATTCAAATGACCTCATTTATTAATGTGGATATTTGTATACCAGTTTGGTTTCACATGGAAACTTATAATAATGTGCCTTATTTTTGCTTGTTGAATTAAGGCTTATATGTATATATGCTATATACATATACAAAAGGCTTCACACCTATTATCATATTTGATCCCCACAAGAATCGCATGACATAAAAATTATTATTCTAGTCTCATTGAAGAGAAAGTTGAGACAGAGAATTTGGATGACTTGCACCAGGTCAAATAAGGAGTCCAAACTGTGAGTTGGATCCAGATGTTTTGGCTCTAGTGTTTATATTATTATACTTGGTGAGGAGAATGTGTTTTAAAAGAAATGAAACAGAGAGTAAATTGAGACAGTCTAAGATTGTGTTAATTTTTGGAACTGTAGACACTGAATAAATAATTCGTTTAGAGAATTAGAAAGTGAATTCAGTTTGTGTGACAACATTTCCCCTTCTCTTTTTCAGAGACCCTCGGCCAGCAAGTCTTCGGGTGCTCCTTCCTATAGCAGATGGTCCAGTTCACAGCCACATCAGGTAACATGCTCTTTAAGAATCTTGTGCTTGTTTTCCCTGAAATGCACTTAAACGTACAGTTATTTTGTCATTGGGCAAACATGGAGGGGATCAGGCTCTTGCCTGTTCTCACCTTGAAGGTGGTCCCTTGGCAAAAGGCTGTGGAGTTCCTCATTGGTTACTTCTCTTCACCTCCGGTCTCCAGTCAGGGCTACGTGAGGGTCACAGTGAGAGGGAAATGTCCAAGTTCCAAGTTCAAAGCCCTCCTCAGTGCATAGCTAATGAAGTCAACCTGGCAATTACTGAGAATAGATTTTGCCTCTTTTTTTGCAACCTAAGATTCTCTCTCTGTCCTTTCTACTCTAGGAAAGAATGCATATGTTCCCATGTGTGTGCATACATATATATATGTGTGTGTGTGTGTTTGGCACACAGGATCTCTATGAGTGTATATACCAGTATATCTGAAAATGTACTGATACTACAAAGAATCATTTTTTCGCCTTGTTACTCAGGGTGATTAAAGTCTGCATTCGGGTCAAACAATACTGAACCGTATTCAACCTCTTAGGGGAAGTTAAGCCAGCACGGCACTGTTATGTCTCTGTGTGTAAACAAAACAGGATTTTGAGGTTGGTAAGCCATTCACCAGGTGACTACACGGGCTTCTTTTTGAAGCAGCACATGATGAGAACACTAAGTTTAGACTCTAAAAGCTGAGTAGGACTTGAATTCAAGTTACCTTGAGACCAACAGGAAATAAGCTCCCTTTTGTCTTTTGCTTTATTGGTTCGAATTCTCATTTAGGCTTTTCAGGTCAGTTAGGCAGGCTGGAATGACAGTAGCAGAAGCACATTATAAATGGTTTATATTCCCATTTTCTCCTGCATTTTATTGACTTTCTGTAGACACTTAGTATTGGTGATAATTTACTCCAGCATCAGCATAATGTGAGCGCTCTTTGTATTCCCCCTTTTATCTTTTCTTCGTAATTTCTTTGCAAGGCATTGATATCAATAAAAATATTAAAGAAACTAATAAGAGAAAAATACATTCTTCTATTATGCAACATTTTCTCACAGTGCCTCTTTTTTCTTATTTATTTATTTTTTTGAGAGCGAAACAGAGTGAGTGCGCACGTTGGGAGAAAGGGGCAGAGGCAGAGAGAGAGAGAGAAACTTAAGATTTCATGCTGAGTGTGGAGCCCAGTGTGGGGCTTGATCTCATGACCCTGAGATCACAACCTGAGCCAAAACCAAGAATCAGACGCTTAACAGACTGCACCACCCAGGCGCCCCACGGTGCCTCTTTTTATATCGATTGGTTGGTGGAAAAAACTTGAGGTGATGGGTCTGCTTCCATTGGCATCAGCTTTGTGTGGGTGCTGTAGTTTCTGTTAACTTTGGAAGGATATATTGCTCTGTGAGTGTGAGCTAAGGAAAAAGGCAACCTAGAAAGAGGGACAGTGGCTCCAGTCTAGGGAGATTGCTTTGAATATCCAGTTTTCTTTTACTTCCTGCATTTCCTGAAAATGCACACTGGGTTTTAATCAGTATTTTTGATTTCTGTTCTCACACTTCCCAGAGCCTGGGTTAAGCAAGTCACTGGTTACATTTCTGCACTCACCCTGAAGATGGAGAGATGTTCTAATCTAATCTTCACAGTCTAAAGAAAGTGAGACAGAGTATATTGTCCAGGGTTACATGATTTCAGTTGGTCTACAATTCCATGATTTTCCCCCCTAGAACTTACTTAGTTTTATAAGCCAATACAATCCTTCTGCGAACTTCCCAGTGAAATAGTCTAATGTGAATCTATGACTCTGTGCTGGTCCTGCAGACTTTTTACATGCTGCAATGAAATGAGAAAAGTGAAGCCAGGGTAGTATTTGGGACAGTCCTTAATTCTTAGAATGTATCGTTTTAGCTTTCCAATATTACAATGACCTTTTTAAGTGAAATCTGGGAATGATTAGATGGTTCTTGTGTAGTTTTTGATATCCAAGCCAAATTTAAATGGTAACCATCCTGTATACATGTCCCAATGTGTTCTCTAAATTCTTACCTGTAAATGAAATCCAGGAGCAGAAGAGCTACCAAAAAGGAGTTTCATTTTTGCCTTCTCACATGCTGAAAGAAATGTGGTTATACAGGCAGACTTTCAGTCTTCGCAGTGCCATTTGGATTGGGAGGCTTAATTTGATGGCATTTCCAAATGGTAGCCTGATTAAAACTAATATTGGTGACATCTCTTTTGTATTGAGGATCCCCTTTAACCCTAACTTAAAGGAGTGGTACATTTTTTATATTTGGTAGATTTCCTTGGCGTTTACCTGTTGTGCTGGTCATTTGTTTGCTTTCATATCTACTCCATGCCCATCTCTTGACATCTACGTTCCCAGGCTCCCTTGTTAACTGACTGCTAAGTAGGTTCTCCCAATTGGAGGCACCATTGCCTGGTTGGGAAGAGATAGAAAGAGAAATATATTTCCCCCCTCCTTTGCTTTGGGCAGTATTATCTCCATGTTCTGAGCCTCTGTGTGGATCTAGCTAGTGTGAGGCAGCCCTTGATTCTGGCCTCTCAGTACCTTCTCTGTGGTACCCCCCCTCCCAGCTTCAAAGAAGGTGACAGTGTCCCTCATTTTTCCCTGTCTGGTTTTTGGCTTTCCCAGTAGCCTTATGACTAGTTCCCTATATTAAATTCCTTCTCTTTGACTGCCTGGTATGGGCTCTGTTTTTCCAACAATTTTTCTGACTGTTTTCTGATTGATACACCTACCATGGCATGATGCACTTTATTCTTTGGTTGTATAACAGTGGGTTTTAACTTTAACTTTATAAATATTATGTGAATATTTACAGGATCCCCAGACTTGCAGCTGCTGTAAACTCTGAGATTTATTCTCTTTAGCTGGCCTAGTGGGTGGCAATCCTTTTATACCCCTATCCCACACAGAAGAATTATTCCTCTTTGTCACTCGTGAGCTGATCCTTCCCTTCTAAATTTGTGTTTATTACAAAAACCTTTGTCTTCTGTGCTTGCAATATAATAGGCTTATTTCCTTCAGTTTCTGAAAGTACCTACACAAATTCTCAGCTTGAGGTTGGAAGGACAACTGTAACTCGATCCTGGATCCTAGCTTTGTGTCTTCCTCTGATTTTTGGCATCAGCAGAACAGCTCAGAAAAGAAATTGTCACGGATTTATATTCGCTAAGAAAAGTGGACCTTTTTCTATTTGTCTTCATAACACTATTTGTAAACCTTAGATGGGTACAAATATAGGTATAGGAATGAGTGAATTGGTACAGGTAGATACGTGCTCGTTTGAGAGTTAATATCATCACCATTCCTTCTTCAACATTGTCGTCATACCTAACATTTACTGAATGTTTACTCTGTGGTGTCCACTAATTTCTTTTCATGCATTATCTCATTTAATCCCCTCAATATCTCTATGATAAGGAGACAATATTTTATAGGTGAGGGAACTGACAACTTGAACATTTAATTAACTTGTCCAGTGACACAGGGTTGGTTCTGTTAGATTCCAGCACCTTAGTGTTTTCTTCTTTTCCTGTCCATTTAATTAAATTTATTTTTTCAAGTTTTTATTTAAATTCCAGTTAGTTAACACACAGTATAATATTACTTTTAGGTGTACAATTTAGTGACTCAACGCTTCCCATACAATATCCAGTGCTCATCATAACAAATGCACTCCTTAATCCCCATTGCCTATTTAACCCATTCCTCCTGCGGGGCCTCTGCTCTGGTGACCATCAGTTTTCTATAGTTGAGAGTCTGTTTCTTGGTTTGCCTTTCTCTCTTCTTTTCCCCTCTGCTTGTTTGTTGTGTTTCTTAAATTCCACATATGAGTGAAATCATATGGTATTTGTCTTTCTCTGGCTTATTTCACTTAGCATAATACTCTCTAGCTCCATCCACATCGTTGCAAATGGCAAGATTATATTCTTTTTTTATGGCTGAGTAATATGGCTGAGTAATATTGAGTAATATTCCAACGGAATATATATATATATATACACACACACACACACACACACAGCACATCTTCTTTATCCATTCTTTAGTCAATGGACATTTGGGCTGTTTCCAAAATTTAGCTCTTGTAGATAATGCTGTTATAAACATTAGGGTTTATGTATCCCTTTGAATTAGTATTTTTGTATCCTTTGGGTAAATACCTAGTAGTGCAGTTGCTGGGTCATAGGCTAGCTCTATTTTTAATTTTTGAGGAACCTCCAGACTGTTCTCCAGAGTGGCTGCACCCTAGTCATTTAACCAGTGGACAATACTATTTCTCTGAAGTTTTTAGACTAATTTAAGGCCACTGAGAACCATTTTCCCTAATAGTTCTGTTTTCCATTGACCAGAACACAACTTTTTGGCCTTTAGGTATTATTTCTACTCTGAAATTATTTTTGCACAGTTAACTTTCTTTGTTGAAACAAGTGCTTATATCCACTCAAGTATAGATCAAATAGACAATTTTCAAAATATAGATCTTAATATGTTCATTAATAAGTTTTATTTAAAAAGAACCATTTATTTACTTATCACTTATTTATTTATTTTGAGAGAGAGAGATAGAGAGCGTGTGTGCATGCACACATGCAGAAGGGAAGGGACAGAGGGAGAGGGAGACAGAGTCTCAAGCAGACTCCGAGCTGAGCACAGAGCCTGATGTAGGACTTGATCTCATGACCCTGAGATCACGATCTGAGCCGAAACCAAGAATTAGCCACTTAACCAACTACACCATCCAGGCGCCCCCTACACCATTTATTTAAAATCCACTAACTTGGTGTTTTATTTGGAATAATTTGAGAACCTATTTGTAAAAAAAAAAAAAAAAAGTGTCTTTTCCAATGCTTTCAGTTTGTAAGGAATGCTCATAAAGCTTTATGTGCTTACAGATATCTATGAATAAAAGTCATTATGAATTGAAATTTGAATAAATGACACAGATAAATAAGAATGGTGACTGGCTGACTGGTATCTTCAAATCTGGAACCGAAATTGTGATATTTTTTATGCATATTGTATACTTCTCTTTAGAAAACTTTTGTATTTCCCATCACATTTTCTATCTGCTGTTCAGCACATTCCTTATAAATATGAAATAACTATCTTCCTGTAACTTAGAAATGGGAAGTTTTTCTTTTGGATAATTAGCACCAATCCAAACATTGTGTCTTAAAAGCTCACTGTAAAGTTTTGGTCAATAATGATCAATCAATTGACGTCTCTTTAGTCCTTTAAACTTTGTAATGTTGTAAGCTTTGTGTTTAGAGTAGTCCTTGGTAGGTAAGAACATTAACATTCATCGCATTAAAAGGATAACTTGTGAATTTTAGGAAAAGATGCAGTATGTTAATGAATGACAGTTTACTCAGGAGAATTCAACCTGGTATCTCTGTGTCCTTTTCGAGCAGCAGATAGACCTGGCCAAATGCAAGGTTGACAGCAGAAATTTGGTTATCTGGAAGGGTTGGTGTTAAATGAAGGAAGAGAACACATCACTGTGTTCATGTGGTAAGAGAAAATAGCTGTGTGCAGTCCACTTATAAAAGGTTAAAGGGAAGGGCACCTCGGAGGCTCAGTTGGTTAAGCGGCTGCCTTCGACTCAGGTCGTGATCCCAGGGTCCTGGGATGGAGCCCCGCGTAGGGCTCCCTGCTCAGCAGAGAGCCTGCTTCTCCCTCCCCTCTGCCTGCCTCTCTGCCTGCCTCGCTGCCTGCTTGTGCTCTCTGTCTCTCTGTCAAATAAATAAAATCTTAAAAAAATAGGCTACAGTGAGTACCCTTCCTGGATTGTCTTACATAATTTTTCATATTTGTATATGAAAATACGTGTCCTCAGCATGTAGTAGGAGCTCATGCGATATTTGTTGAATGAATGGAATGAATTATATGACATAACAGCAGGGACAGAATGGGGAAGGGGGGGGCCTCAAATCCATATATTCTCTTTTCTCCAAATCATTAGTTTCTACCTTCTCCTTAACTGAGGCTCACATCAAAGCTGATAATTGTGAGTTGATTGAGGTAAATGCATTTCACCTCCTCTCTGTTGTTAGTTCTGGTAACAAGCATTGTGGTAGGAGAAGTATAGGCTGCCAGAGGCCAGGAGAGTCCATACTTTGAATCACTGGTCAATGTGATGTTGCCTTTATGTTGTCTATGTTACGTATTTGAGATTAATGTGGTTGCCATGAGATTTCAGTGAAGAAACCCCAATGTTGGGAATATGTGTACGGTTGTTTGGTGCTCTGGGGTCCATGGAGACAAATGTAAACTTCCAGTTTATTCTTGTTCAGGATTCTGAACAAAATTGACCCCCTTTATCTGTGTGTGCATTTCTTGAACTTTGCAATTTAAATAGAAAACATTTCATATGTTATATAAAATTATTATAATGCTCATCAGCCAAAGACTACCATGAACACACATGTGTTAAAACAAATTTAGAGTTGTTGCTTGTTGCTTGCTGCTCTAAAGCAGACTGCATAGCATGCAAAATGAGGGAAATCTGAGTAAGAGGGCATTGTTGGGTGGGACTTACGGGATTTAGGCCTTGGTTAGATGATTTTGGTGAGCAATAAGGAAGTGGGATTTGTTCTGGATTGACTACTGTTAGGAAGTAGGAGTATTTCTATGATTGGATATCTTAATAATTTTATCCAGAAGGTGGGATCAATGGAGCAAGGCTAAAGATGTAAGTGATAAAGAAGCAACAGTCACTCATGTTACTGGGGCGAGGGGCATGTTTGGTCACTTTTGTGATTTGGACAGTGGTCTTGTTTTTCTCTCTGCTTGGATGTAATTATGGAGTGGCCTTGTTTTTGTCTTATTCAGTGAAGTTTAGGGTTGTGAGGTAACCTTGTCTAATCTGATGTTTATGTTCTGTAAATTATTTCTGTTAGGTAGGGAACTTCTTGGCCTAGATGCTAATGCCAGGCCATCTCCTTTAGACAGCTATATTTTATATATAAACACATATTATACACACACATATATATACACACACTTACATATACACACATATATGTATATACGTATGTGTATATGTATACACACACAATTTATATGATTGCACATATAAAATGGAAGACCTGCACTATCCTCCCCGATTGTTGTATTCCTCCTGATATTTGAGAATTTGACCAGAATAGCAAAGTGGCAACATTCTTAACTAGAGTTGACATCCAGTTGACATCCTAGCATTATAAATCTAGAGATCAGGGAAGATCTGCAATACCAATTCTTATGCATTTGCAAACTGTCATATCCCATTTACAGTTTTTTTTAAAGGATAAGGCAAAAACTGTGAGAAAGCAAACTTGACATAATATAAACCCTTACAAATTTGGACTTGCATTTGAAAATGAATTATTTAGAATGTAGGAAAATAGGATCGGATTAAATGAAATATCTCATTAATGATAGCTTGTCTCCAAAGATGGCACCCCAATGAACCATGCCTCCTAGTACTCACACCTTTGGGTTCTTTCCTTTCTTTGGAGTTTAGCTGACCCTGCGACTCAATGGAGTACAGTGAGGTGACACCCTGAGACTTCTAAGTGTAGTGCTAAGAAGGCTTGCAGTTTTGGTCTTGTGCTCTTACAGTACTTATTATAGGAGAGGCTGTCTGCTTTGTGGAAGCCCAACTATCCTTTTTTTTTTTTTTTAATTTTTTTATTGTTATGTTAATCACCATACATTACATCATTAGTTTTGGATGTAGTGTTCCATGAGTCATTGTTTGTGCATAACACCCAGTGCTCCACGCAGAATGTGCCCTCTTTAATACCCATCACCAGGCTAACCCATCCCCCACCCCCTCCCCTCTAGAACCCTCAGTTTGTTTTTCAGAGTCCATCGTCTCTCATGGTTCGTCTCCCCCTCTGACTTATTCCCCTTCATTCTTCCCCTCCTGCTATCTTCTTCTTTTTCTTTTTTCTTAACATATGTTGCATTATTTGTTTCAGAGGTACAGATCTGTGATTCAACAGTCTTGTATAATTCACAGTGCTCACCATAGCACATACCATACCCACTGTCTCTCACCCAGCCACCCCATCCCTCTCACCCCCCACCACTCCAGCAACCCTCAGTTTGTTTCCTGAGATTAAGAATTCCTCATATCAGTGAGGTCATATGGTACATGTCTTTCTCTGATTGACTTATTTCACTCAGCATAACACCCTCCAGTTCCATCCACGTCTTTGCAAATGGCAAGATCTCATTCCTTTTGATGGCTGCATAATATTCCATTGTGTATATATATACCACTTCTTCTTTATCCATTCATCTGTCGATGGACATCTTGGGGAAGCCCAACTATCCTGAGAATGCCATGCTATAGAAAAGCCCATGCGAGGATTTTGGAGAGTCTGTGTGGAAATAGAGATGCCCAGCCAGCTCCCAGCTGTTTCAGCCATCTCAGCAGAAGTATCAGCCCAATGAGAAGAGATGCCTTCAGATGATTCTAACCCTAGCCACCATTTGATTGTAATTGCACAAAAGACCCCAAGTGACACCACCCAACTGAGCCTAGGTGGTAGTTTGTTATACAGGAATAGATGACTAAAATAATCATTCATCTTAAAATAAAGATTACTGTTATCCATAACAATGGCTAGGAAAATATTGGCAGTTAAAAGGTCAGCTATGCTGGTTTGAATGAATTGCTAATATTCATTTGAATTAATCATGCCTCTTATATGAAAATGAATACTATTTAGTGTTTGAAAAAGTTAGACAGAAATTTCACCCTCTAATCTTCTTTTCGTTACTAATTTGTTGAACAAATATTTCCAGACCTATCAATGACATTTTAATTCTCATTCAGTGTGTAGCTCAGATTCTAGGATTGAAGACCCCAGAAATCCTGAGCTGTATTTTTCTTGCAGTGTCCAAAGGAGTGGTTGGGACATAGTGGAAACAGTAATACTAACCTAATATTCCATGCGATCCCTTCTGCAGTCAGATGGTTTCCATATCACAATTTTCAGCCAATGAAATGGGAGTGGAAGTGATGTGTAACTCATGTTTTGAGACAAGGTGTGATTCTCTAGTCTCTATTGCCTGACACGGGGATAGAGGAAGCCATGTGTTCCAGATAGCGCAATTACTGGATAGCCGAATCTCTACTGGCCTGGATCCCTTGGGTGAGTGAGGGGAGCAGAGTGCCTTGTTAATTCTTGACAGGCAGTAGCACCAGCCGGAAACAAGCCATAGTTGTTCCTAAGCCACTGAGATTTGGAGTTAATTTGGATCTGTAGTACCATCTAACCTCTTGTGACTAATACAAGAGCTTTAATTTCCCATAAGCTCCGTCACATCCATCCCAGGCCATTCAAAATCAACTTTGAAATCTAAATAAAAATAATGTGATTTCTATGTAAACAGAGCTTCAGGGCAGAACTTCTGATTTTTTTCTCCAATTAGATTTATATCCCTAAGTCCCTCAATATAGAAATTCTGGCAATAGCACTGTTTATTTACTTGGGTGATTTGAGCACACTTGACACGAAAATCATTCTCAAATCAGGTTGTTTTCCTATTTATTTTTTGAAGTCATTTTATAGCAAGTTGTTAATAAAATAATTTATTAGATTTAAGAAATATTTATTCAGTATAATATCAATAAAAAATCTAAATTGTTTTTTCTTTTAAAAATGGTTATTATGAAATTTCCAAACATGCATGAAAGTAGAGAGAATAGTGTAATGAACCTCATGTACTCATCTACCCAGCTGCAACAATTATCACCATATGGGCAGCTTTTCAAACATAAGTTTTGGCTACATAAAATTTTATTCTCTTTTGATCATCCTTTCAAAGATAAGATAATAACTACCCTTTCTCCCCCACCTCCAAAAATAGATTTGAATTTTCTATGAACACACTTTGTGGTCATGATCATATCTTCTGTATTTATTGCCAACTTTGCCCTTTAGGAATAACTTCAGGATAGTTTGCTAGAATGGCTTATGTATGGAGTGACCATTTCTCCCTGTTTGACTGGAGAGTCACAGGTTACACCTGCTGTCTTGGGGTAATTATTCATAGCACTCCCTGCTCCCCTGTCTAGTTTGTCCTGTTTTTGCCATTTTCAATCCCCCCAGAGCTGGATTCTGTGTCTTGCCATGCAAGACCCAGAGAAATCTAAGCCAGTCATAATCAGTGAAGCCTTATCTCAACATCTGTGGTTGCTTGCAATATCTTCAGTGTCTGAAATGTCTTTGGTGCCCATAATGGCCTACCCAGGACCAGCTACATAACTTGTGGGGTCTGGTGCAAAATGTAAAAAATGATTGAGAATTTCAAGATTGCAACAGCAAAGCATTAAACCAAGTATGGGGCCCTGTGCTTCGAAACAATATACACACCCTATATGTGGCAGCAAAAGTGGCACACCTATGAAGCCAGCCCTGGGTCTACCACTCCCACTTCCCACCCTTCATCTAGTTCCCCATGTTGACCAATTCCAGCCTTGCTTTCCTGCACTAAACCCTCTGCTGTCATCTGCATGGTTAACTAGTCTCTAACCCCTCTCTATGAGTTGGAACACTGGCTTATCTGCTACTGTACCATCTAATGAGTATTATTACTAATGAGTGGCAGAACCAGAATTTCAACACCAATGTGCTTGGTTTCTAAGCGAATGATCATAACCCTTCTGTTCTTCTGACTCTTAAGTCTTCCTAGCCTAGCTAACTCTTGGCAGAGCTCTCCCAGGATTCCAAGGAATCGAATATAGTCATTTATGAACACATGTCCAGGAAACCAGTGTTGCTTTTGTTGCTCTCCATGTTCTCATTAGTCACCTGGACCTTCTCTCTGACATGTGTTGCTGGTTCAACTGTACCTTCTTTCTGCCCACATCCCCTCTCCTTAATTATTGTGCTTACCAAAACAAGCCTGAGCTTAAACTTTGTGGATCTCCTGGGCTAAACTCTGCATCTAGCTTAGTTTTACTGTCCACTCTTAAATTTGCTTCTCTATCTCACTGGTTTCAGTGTGGCTTGAGCCTGAGCTGGTTTCCCCCATGTAGTTAATTGGAATATACAGACTTTAAGTGTGGGAGCGGGGGGTGGGGGGGGGAGCATGCTCAGTCACAACTGTTGTGTTTTCTCCAGTGCCAATTTTTTACTTTATGGAATTCTGTCTTTCTGATTACCTTTAGTATTACTGAAATTTATAGCTGCACTAAGAGGTGGAACTGAGAAAAGGGAACCCTTGTGCACTATTTGTGGGAATGTAAATTGGTACAGCCACTATGGAAAATAATATGGAAGTTCCTCAAAAAATTAAAAATAGAAATACCATGTGATCTAGCAATTCTACTTTTGGGTATTTACCCAAAAGAAATGAAATCACTATCTTGGAAAGATATCTGCACCCCCCCATGTTCACTGCAGCATTATTTATAATAGGGAAGACATGGAAACAACACAAGTGGCCATCAGTGGATGAATGGATAAAGAAAATGTGGTTGGTATATAGAGTGGAATATTATTCAACCATTAAAAGGAGGAAATCCTGCCATTTACCATAACGTGGATGGACCTTGAGGGCTTTCTGCTATTAAGAAAGGGAGAAAGGAAGAAAGGAAGGAAGGAAGGAAGGAAGGAAGAAGAAAAGGAAGGAAGGAAGGAAAGAGAAAAGGAAGGAAGGAAGAAAGGAGGAAAGAGGTGAAACTGAGGTTGTTGTTGCATGATGGCCATTTTCTGCACATAATTTCAAGTTTTATTTCAACTCTAAAGTGAACAATTCCAGCGAATGCTATCAGAAACAAAGCTGGGGAGGGAGAAATAGAGGACGGGGGGAGAAAAGAATTTAAATAGTGCCAGTGATTCCACCTGACTTTCTCTTTAATAAGCATGAGCCCTGGTGAGTTGAATTGCTGTATCTCATGTTACCCAAAATGGCTTAGTTATCAGAGGCCCCTCATGAAGGGACCATCATGCTGCCCTATATGTGATTTTACTGCTCAGAAATGCATAATTTTTGTATAATGTGACTCATAGATGCAAACCACTCATCTTTGGATACTAAAAGAGATCTGTTTCATCTTTGGAGGAAAAGAGAAGTTGTTGAACATACTGAGAAATATGTATTGATATCCAATGTGATGCCTTCCTAAGGAATGTCAAGTGTAGTTTTGAAGGCATTCAATATTTTGACTTACATACAGACTGTGGACTGTAACCTCCACTAAGCTACGTATATGCTCACTTCAATATAAATGTATCCAGTCAAAAGAATGCACTTGGACTAAAACTCCTTTGAGTTCTTTGAAGATAGTTGTTGATGGAAGACAGAAGTCATTGATGGAGCTGTGTTATCTTAGCAGCCAAATATTTAACTCCTTTGTTTAAGGAGTAAGCTCAGATTTCTTCATGATTCTTTTGTGTTATAGTAAATGGTGGGATTTCCATAGAATTATTAAAATGCATCATTAATATTGAAATAAAAAAATGAGATGTGGAAACAGTGAGGCTCTTGTACCCTTTCTATATTTGTTCATTTAATCATAAATGGAGAATCTAAAGCACCTGTTACTGGATCAGCAGTGAATTGGCTATTATTGGAGCATGAGTAGGTGTTAGAGGCCCCTTGGGAGTAAACAGTTAATAAATAAATGTTTGGCTGTGGGAAGAAGTCATGAGTTGAACAAGAAGAGATTGCTGGGTTCGTCTGATATTAACACCTTGGTGTTAGCCATGATATGCTGTCAACCAGAGTAGGTGACTCCTTCACTTCCACCTTAAGGGAAGCATGGCTACAACAGTGCTCAGTGGTGCTCTTTAAGATGATCTGTGGACTTCAGACTGATGGGGGTACTCAGTAGAATAAATGGGGAGACATCTTGGGACTGTGGAAAATGGAATGTTAGGGAAACCAGTGGCCTTACTTCCCTATGAATCCACTTATCAATATAAATGCCCATTGGCAAATTATATATGAATGCCTGAGGTACAGAAGCCTTCTCTGCTAACATCAAGGAGGGGGATATCTAGAAATACAATAAAAGCCAAGTAGTTGTTCATAGAAATTTTTGGCTCAGTGGAGGTGGGGTTCAGTGGAGATGGACTTAGTGTCTTTCTTCTTGGATTGCTGATTGCCGCCTGGAGAAGCAACAATGGTTTCATTGGATTTGTGGCTATACTGCTCTGCTGGCTCTCCTGTATCACTATAGTGGAGCTTGATAGAACTATTTATCTTTCTTGTGCCCGTAGAATCTCTGAGTATGCCTCTTTGGAATTTGGGAAATAAGATACAGGATGTGATCGCAGAATGTTATGATTAGTCTAAAAAGTCTTTAGTTCTATAGTGGGATACAGATCTATAAGATAAAGATAGCTTTATCTTTTATAGGATGTGTGTGTACGTAATCTTTCACAATGCAGGGGAAAGAAAATGGGAGTGATTGGGCTTGTTATTTCAGGAGAGCTTGGGAATTCTCACCATAATAATGGTAAGAACTTGGACTCTGGAGACACACAAAGCGTAATTTGTACCCCAGCTATGTCACTAGCTTGATCTTGGGAATGCCACTGAATCTCTCAGTGCTGTTTTCCTTGTCTGTAAAATGGAGAAAAATATGGTAGCTAACTTGTAGGATATTGTAAGCATTAAGTGATATAACATTATTAAATGATAAAGCAGCAGAATCCCTAGAATTTTAGTTTTCTATGTAAAGCATACCACGATGACAGGTAAGTCATTTCCACAACTTGGCAGTACAATTGTGATCTGAACGACAGCTCATGCCCATGGAACTAATGCGTCTATGTAGACAGCCTGAGATTTAGACCAGCATTTATTTGTCACCATTCAGAGTTGGATTGGAATCAATTTATTAACCCAAGTGAAGATGAATTCTTTTGACCTACAGGTCAAAATTAAGTGGCCATTTAGTATGAAGGTCATATTAGGTCTGGCTAATTTTCAGAGCATGTCTCCAGGCTAGGAATGTTTGATCAGTGATGTTTATTTTTGTAACTGAAAAAAGGATCCAGAAAACTCTAAGCTGTTAAGGAAACTTAAAAGAAACAGGTGATGCTCCGGATACCTGGAGAAAAACTCTCAACCCCAATACTTAGTATCATTCTTAGAGCTTGTGTTGGCAGAGTTGGCACTTCTCTCCATGGCCAAGCTGAACATTATAAGCATTATATGCTCTAATTTATATAAAACATATTAAATTGCATTTGCATCTCATACTAAACATACTATTTTCCTACAAACATTTGGAAGGATTTTTATTACTTTGCTTTTGCAATCATTTGACTACAAGAACAAACACAATTTATGAGAGACTATCATTTCTTGACAATTATTGTGCATACATGAGCATTCTTGCAAAATGGGAAAAATTGAATCTATAAATTGTTTTCCCAAATGCAGTGATATTTTAGAATACTAAATTTAGCCACTGATGAAGTAGCTCATTTTAAGTTTTATAGATTTTTGTGGTCTACATTTTGTAGATTTTGTTTTATAATTTTGTTTTCATATTTTGGGACCCATAGCTTTGTTTTTCAGTTCTCATTTTTGCAGGGCCTGAGAAAGGTCGTAAGCCCTGGTAATGTGTCTGTTGTTCTTAATGTATAAAATGACCCTGCTCGTGACCCATGTGAGAAGATTCACGTTTACACCTATGCAGGAAAAATTTAAGTTGAAGGTTGAGCAGTTTCGACCATGATAAAAGGAAATCTGAGCATTTGGTTACATTTTATATATCATGGTTTTTGTTTTAATGCAAGCCCATAATCCCATTGTCCAGGTATACTTTAAAATTAAAATTGTTTTGGATTTTTAGAAAGTTAAAACAGCATATATCCCATATACTTTATAACAGTCCTAAAAGGGTCTTGAGCCTCACCCTTAATCAATCCTGTTAACATTTCTTCAGTGAAACTTAAGAATATTCACCCAATGGGACTAAATAAATAAAAAGCTTCAAATTAGTTCACGTCAGCTTTTACCACCAAATCTGTTTATGTCAGATGAAGTTTTGCCGCCAAAACAACTTACGAAAAAACTTTTCCTCCCAACTTTTTGTATCTTGGAACACTGCTAGGAATGACCGACTTGTGATCCATAGGCTATTCTGTGCATTAGGCAACTTAATTTGATGACGGGGCAAACTGGGCTATCCAGGAAATGGATGACTGTTTGCAGGCGACAGAGCAAGTAAGTCATCAAAATGGAGATGAAACCAGGGTGCCCTGACATCCCACCCCAAGGATCTTCTCAAATGTGTGATGGCCTCCGTGGTCATCTGAAGGGCTGTTTCCCTTGCAGCTTGCTTACCCCGTATCGGCGGCCGTCTCCCTAGACACGCCAGGACTCTGGCGCTTCTTAACACAGCTGGCCGCACTTTCGTCTGCTCTTGCTGTGCTGGGTCCTGGTTATGAGATTGCTCTCAAGCAAAGCTCGAAGGCTTAGACATGGAAATATGCGTGACATTTGTTGGATGAGCGAAATTAGCTGTATCTGCTCCTCCCAAGGCCCGTCTTGCCCATGGCCGCCGTTCCCCCCTTCGCTGAAGTCAGGAGAACTGAAGTAAGCTTCCCGCTCTCTCTCCTCCCTGCTCTCGAAATTTCCTGCTCTAGCCACACATGCCAGCACCCGGGGCGCATTTTATTGCTGCAGCTGTTTCACTGGCCTATTTTTGTCAGCGCAGAGGTTAGTTTCAGAAGTGGCAGCTTAAAATAATTCACCTGACGTAGTCTTCTTGGATATCCGAAACCTGAATTATTTTCACAACACCTGAGGATGCTGAGAAGCCTAATTCATCACTTGTGTCTTTAGCAGAAAGCCAACATTAAAATGCAAGTTTTCTCTTTACACGCAGGCATTCACTTGTTCCTTTATTTGTCTGTATGTCCAGGAAGCATTTATCAAAACTCTAGCGGTGAGCTAGTTGCTAAGAAGGTCACATGAAGATCACTGGACAGCTGTCTCTCTGGAAATACAGTGGGGAAAATAATGCCTTTCCTCACTGGCAGAGCAAAGTCATAAATTAGCCTAAGTCCTCACAATTTTCCAACGGAGTGAGCCAAGGCATCATTTTATTTATTATTATTTTTTTTTATAGCCACATAAGAAGCCAGTCAGGGCAGTTAAATGTTGTGGTGGCAGCATTGAGCTTTGGGGACAGGTGGCTTGGATTCAAGAACTGGCTAACAGTTTACCAGGCTGGCTGATGTGGAGAAGGTCCCCATACTGTACCTAGGGGTACATTTGTGGGTACATTGGAGAGACTGCTGATTTTGGTTCTGTTGTCTAGGAAATGAGGGGTGATAATGTTTTGCTGTGGAGATTGATGAAGCCATGCATGCGTGTTAATTGAAGCCGATGGTGGTACAAACAGTAAATAGTCTCCTTTGCTCCCATTGCTGTCCTCTGACCTATTGTGTCATATCTCCCTCTTCTGTCTCTTGCTGAGAGATCCTTTAACATTTTACTGTCCTTAGTAGTAAGGACAGTGTTATTTTCAGTTGTCAAAATGTTCCAGTCTTTTTATTTTTTATAAGATTTTCTTTCTTTCTTTCTTTCTTTCTTTCTTTCTTTCTTTCTTTCTTTCTTTCTTTCTTTCTTTCTTTCTTTCTTTCTTCTTTCTTTCTTTCTTTCTCTCTCTCTCTCTCTCTCTTTCTTTCTTTCTTTCTTTCTTTCTTTCTTTCTTTCTTTTCTTCTTTCTTTCCTTTCTTTCTTTTCTTTATTTTAGAGAGGCAGAGTGTGTGCACCAGCGGGGGTGGGGGGGGCAGAGGGAGAAAGTGAGAATCTCAAGCAGACTCCATGCTGAGCACAGAGCCCAATGCAGGGCTCGATCTTAGGACCCTGACATCATGATCTGGGCTAAAATCAAGAGTCGGACACCTAACCTACTGAGCCACCCAGGTGCCCCAAGTCTACCTTTAATTAAAATTTTACATCAGGTAACCAAAAGTTCTTCAACAAATTAATTGTAAAGTGAAGAGAGGCAATGTGTGGGTTCTATGAGACCTACAAGGAATATTAAATTAAAACCTTTCTTGCCTACTTGTCATGTCTAGGGATACATGTTTGAATGATAAAATTATTTTTAAAAATACAAAAATGATTATCATCAGAAGAATGGTTACTTGCTGGGTGTGTGGGTGGGGAGAGAGGGTTCTGATTGTGATGGGGCCCATGGGTGGAGCTTTTGGGGTACATTGGTGTGATGGTTAATTTTATGTGTCAACCTGGCTAGGCCACAATACCCAGATGACTGGTCAAACATTATTCTATTTCTCTGAAGGTATTTTTCTACTGAGATTAGCATTTAAATGCGTAAACTTTAAGTAATGTCGATTACCTTCTTTAGTGTGGGTGGGCCTCATCCAACCAGTTGAAGGCCTTAATAGAAGAAGACTGCCTTCCCGCAAACAAGAGGAATTCTCCCAGGAGACTGTCTTCAGACTTGAACTGCAGCATCAACTCTTCCCTAGGCCTCCAGGCTGCTGGCTTGCCCTGCAGAATTTGGACTTGCCAGATTTCATTGTTATAAGAGCTAAAATTGCTACTGTAGTTTACTTACGAACTAGGCAGTGGGCTAATATACAAAGACAAAGCCAGAAACTTGAGCTTCCAAGTATCTTACCCTAAAGGATGAATGGAGGTGCAAAGCTGATGCACTGCTAACTTCCTTTTTCACTATTACCTGAAAGCAAGTGGTCTTCTCATGGTAGCATGTGCTAAAAATAAAATTATTCCTGTTAGCAAATGGTCAACTAAGGAACACATCCAGTGGTCAATATCTTTTGTGTGCAAAGAACATAACATTGCTCTCAGTAGGGAGGATTACACATAGGGTATCAAAAGTTAAGGTAAACAAAGATCATAGATTTAATTCAATGCTAAAGTCTCCTGGTCCTTAAAATTGAGATAAGATTGATTCCAACACCCAGGCCATGGGTTTTAGGATTCCAAAGCTCTTCTTTTTTTTTTTCCAAAGCTCTTCTTAAATGTTCTTTGTTATCTCTGTTCCTATTAGATGGATATGGGAATTTTTGTTCACACAAACATGGGATTTCTCTTTGATCCACCCCCCAAAGGAACTACAAATCAAGAACTTGTGTTGCATGTTTTAAGGATCATGGGGGAAGATACCATAGAGCAAATAACTAGAGTATATGAACTAAATTCTATAAAAAATGTTTGTGCACCACCACCATCATCATGTAGCACTGTACCTTGTTTCTCAGCTGCTTCCTGGCTCCTCTGTGGGCCAAGCTAAAAGCCTCTCCTTGTCTCATGGTGACAACTTTATCACTCATCCTTTGTAGTCTTGGTTTCTGCCAGCCCACATGCCCACAGGGTTGCACACCTTTCACACCAGTGGTGTTATTTTTCCAACTAAAGACATTTCCTTCTTAAGTGGAGTCTTGCTACCCACTCTTGGAAATCAATTGCTCACATTCATTACCTAGGATAGTAGCCAAATCCAGCTTTGGAGACAGCTTCCTCCACCCCAGCATATCTCTCTTCTCCAAAAGCAACAACCTCACAAAATTTCCTCAAATGGATGCAGAGAACCTGAGTTTGATTAAATAAGGCCTGGCTAAAGTGTGTTTTCTTTTTTTTTTTTTTTAAGATTTTTATTTATTTGTCAGAGAGAGAGAGAGAGAGCACAAGCAGGGGGAGCAGCAGAGGGAGAGGGAGAAGCAGGCTCCTCACTGAGCAAGGAGCCTGATGTGGGACTCGATCCCAGGACCCTGGGATCATGACCTGAGCTGAAGGCAGATGCTTAACGACTGAGCCTCCCAGGCGTCCCTAAAGTGTGTTTTCTTGATGGTGATTAGAACCACAGGAGTCAGGGATGAAATATCAAAAACCTGTCTGGAAGTGAGAGGCAGGGGGCTTTCTTCTTGCACTCTGAGGAATGGTTTTGCATCTTTGCATTTCCAGTTGTCCCTTCCTGAAATGTACTCCCAGAGGTCCCTCCTGCCTTTGAAACACTTTTCTTCATCCTTTGCGTGTTTCTTCAGTTATAAACAACCCTGAGAACCCTTTGAAAGTTAGCTACAGAAATTTAATCACTGTCTACCTTGATTTCTCCTAGCACTTCTTTGCCTCTTCAATAAAGCAGTTATTTCAAAATAGTATGATTTGAGTTTGCGTGACTACTTTTTCCTACCCAACTGTGAATTATTTGAGATTTGGACTGTGTCTGGTCATAGGTTTTGTTCTGAAGTGAAGTGTGTTTCTTAACATGAGTGGCGAATAAGGGTGTGATAGCAGCATAACAAAACTGTCTTTTATGTGTGAGTTTTCTCAGCATGTTAATGTTTTGAAATGATCAGATGTAAGCTTTCTTACAATTAAAGAAGAAAATTTAGCAATACATCAGGATCCTAAGAAAATGAAAACTTTTGTCAAAGTGCCTTCCTTTAAGTGCAAGATTCTAGAACTGCTAACTTTCCACCGTGTCAGGTTGTTAGGAGAGACAGCAAGTGCAGATATCACAAAGACATTTTCCGCCTGGGTTTTAAAACAAGTCTTGGGTGTAGAAGGGTATTATTGGATTTGTAGGGGAACTAAGATTTTTTTCCTCTGTCCTCATGGTTCTGTGGCTGGACTTGAGAAGTAAATTGACCAAAGACAGTTTAACAGGAGAAAAGCATACGAAGTTTATTTGATGTTAATATTTCATGGGGCATGAAAGGCTTCATAGAAAAGAAATGAATACCCCAAGACTTGGATAGACCTGAGAGCTTTATATGCCACTTTAACAAAGAACAAGAAATTGTGGAGTCATGACGTGACAAAGGGAAAGGGAGTTTGAGCCAGGGACAGTTATTAGGAAACACACTGGGGGGAACTAACAGAAGATGAGGGTCATTTTCATAGGTTTGTTTTTACCCATACATTTTGTCTCTGGTGATAAGAATGTTCTCCTCTTCTTGGAGTCCCTGGGTGGTACAGTTGGTTAGGTGTCAGACTCTCAGTTTCGGCTCAGGTTGTGATCTCAGGGTCCTGAGATCGAGCCCTGTGTCGGGCTCTGTACTCAGCACGGAATCTGCTGGAGACTCTCTCCCTCTGCCCCACCCCACCCCCGAGCTCGCTCTCTTTCTTTCACACACACACACAAATAAATAAATAAATCTTAAAAAAAAGAAGAATATTCTCCTCTTCTTGGTGAAGGAAGGGCATTTTTTCTTGCAGGAAATGATAGATTCTGTTTCTAGGTGGAAAGGGGGAAGTCAGAGAGCCCTTCCTGCATCTGCTGTCTATAAAGTGGCTTCAGGTCAAAAGAATCAGTATTCTGTAGTGGCATATTTTGGGGTGGCGTGTTCTGATCCCCTTAAGATTATAGTTTTAATTTTGATGAAACTGACTGCTAGTAAATGTCTCAAGAACCTAGATCTACAAGGAGGAATGCAAACCCCAAGGTACAGGGCTTGCAAAAGATGGTAGGTTCAAGTGATGGTAGAGATTTAATTGTGCTAATATTTCTCACTAAGATTATTATTGTGTGTGTTAAGGTTCTAGATCAACGTTTCATAAGTTTTGATTGGCCTGCCCCAATTTTATTTTTCCTGTAAAATCTTATTTTTCACACACAAGATGCAAAGTTTCTGAGTATATTTAATATTGAAGCAAAAATGCATGTATCTGCAATTCCTAGCAAGAAGAAGGTTCTCAAAAATATTTGCTAAATGGGAAGAAATTATAACTCTGTGAGTATAGTATTTCCAGAACTTTTTACCTGAGTAAAAAGTTAGTTATAAAAAGCTAGTTATAGCTGAGCTCACCTTCTCTCAGTTTCCTTAAGAATTATCTCTCTCTCCAGTCCTAACTCCTGTGTGAAATATACCATTTTTGTTTCTCATTATGCCTTATTTATTTTCCTCCCAACACAGACTCTTAATCACCTGTGCGTCTGTGTTTCCCATTAGACTGTGAATTCTGCCAGGCCTGGTACCTTGAAGGCACTCCATGAATGCAAGTCACTGAATGAATGAATCAATGTTGAATGAATGTTTGTATCACTTTCCAACCTAGAATGTTAATTTCCTTTGGGAGAGAGAGAAAAATGACAAGGTCTATCCATCAGCAATCTTCTGTGGTTCCACAGGGAAGCTATTTCTAATAATGTCTTATATTTATTAAGTAATAAATAAGTATGGACCAATGTATTAATAGATGTAATACTTGCAACTGCCAAATGAAGGAGTCCTTTTATTATCCCCATGTCATAGATGAGGACACTGAAACTGAGAGAGATTCCACAGTCTTCCCAATATCAAACAGCCAGTAAGTGGTGGAGCTGAGGTTCACACCCAGGCAGTCTGATTTCAGAGCCCATTTCTTAACTGGCATACTTCCAAACTTCAACAAAATTATTTACTGTCAGTGTTGTGCAAACGTCTATGTGCAAATGCTTTCATTACAACTGAAGATGTAAAAGGACTTATAACTCTCCAATAAGCTGACCTCATTGGATGTAACCAAAGACATTCTCTAGAAAGAACAAAGGATTTATTTTAACCAATCATATTCAGACCTATGGACTCATTCTGTCTTATCTAGAGTTGTGGCTTATCATCTTTAATTAGCCTAGCCATCTGAACCCCCCCATTTTTCTACTGCTTGAAAAACCCTGATTCCTCTGCCTCTCTCCACCTCAACTCTTCTGTGTTTCTCTGCTGTGTTCTCTCTTGCCTGGCAAGATAATAAACTCAACAAACCTTCTCTTCCTCCTGTTTTAAAGTTCTGGTGGTCTTTGCTTTATCCTTTGATAATGTGCAGTGCTGTGGGAGGATATTCCAGAAGAATTTCACCACTGTTAGATGCCAAATTCCAGATTTAGAAAGTTTGCTTTTTTTCAATCTTGGTCAAATAGTTAGACAAATCTACTTTGCCTCTGGAATACCATTATCCCATATAGATTAAAACAGAGATAATTATGTAAATTAGTGACAAGATGACTTAAGATAATGCTTTAAATAATGCAGAGCCCAAGTTCTGTATGGGAGTGTACAATAATGAGCAGGTCAGCAAGATTTTACTCAATGGAGCCCCTTTGGGAACCTCTTCTAAAGGATAAAGAAGGACTAGGAATTAGTTTACCAATGGTTTATAACTGATTTCTACTGTGGGTGTAGGTGTGCTAAACATATTTGAAAATAGGTTGTTCTTTTAAGCAAGCTAAAATATGCCCCTATGCCAAATTATCCTCCATATCATATAACCCCCAAATTATCTGGGTTTTTCCAATTATTTTCAAAGCCACATTTTTATGCATAAGCTTTTATGTAATTCTTTCCCAAATAATTGAAAATTAAATATTTGGGAGACTGTGTTCTTAAGGTTTACTTTCCTGTTATGTTACATAGGAAGTGGAGTTTATATATATGTGTTTGTGAGAGAGAGCAAGCATATAGGAACATGCATGTCTGTGTGCTTATATGTATGTGGTGTGGATTTCTGCATTCTGTTCAAAAGGTTCTTATTAAAAAGAAGAAAACTGAGGTAACACACTTTTCAGTATTTACTGCTAGTTACATTTTGACATATTCTTTTAATTTTGTCTCCATGGATTCATTTTTAATTGTATTTCACTATATGTATTTTTGTAAGCCACTTAGAAAAAACAAAGAGTTTTTAACAGATGAAAAATACTTACCTTATTCAGTGAAATCAGCTGAGATGATTCAACTAAAAAAATAACAATGTAACTCCCCTCTGCTCGTTTTAAAGAATTTTTTGTTTTGTTTTGGCCTATTTGTTTTCTCTGTAGATCTGAACTGATTGTCTCATGATAGGTATTCAGGGTTATTATGAATGTTTTGACTGAGTAGATGAGGATAGAAGAGTGCATATAATCTCTGATTTTGTGGGAGATCAGAAGGACACCTTAAAGATTTTGCTCTAATTTGGGATACAGAAGGAAACGGTGCCCTTTACAATTTACTGCTCTTTGAAGCTGGCATTTCAGAGATTTTTTTTTCCTTCTTTAAATTGGATAATTTATAAATGAATGCTCCCCAAAGAACTCTTAAAATCAAAGACAAACTATACTGCTTGAAAATTGATTTTTCACCAGTACTTTTTAGCCTAAATATTTCTCAACTCTGATAATTACTTGATTTTAAAATTCCACATGCTAAAATTCAGGAATGTGCAAATAATGTGGATGAGAGGAAACAACATGGTGAGAGCCTCTCGTGGGAAATATTTCGGCTCCATCTCTCATATCATCTCATGGAGATAGGTCATTATTCTAGTTACACTTATATACTCGACCCTTGAACAAGACGGGGTTAGGGGCACTGAGCCCCCCATAGTCAAAATCCATGCATAACTTTTGACTCCCCCCCAAACTTAACCACTAATAGCCTACTGTTGACAGGAAGCTTTACCAATAACATAAATAGTCACGTAACACATGTTTTGTACATGTATTATATAATGTATTCTTACAATAAAATAAGAGAAAGGAAAATGTCATTAAGAAAATCATAAGGAGAGAGGAAGGAAAGATGGCGGAGGAATAGGGAACCCTATTTCAGCTGGTCCCCGGAATTGAGCTGGATATCTACCAGACCACTCTGAGCACCCATGAAACCAGCCTGAGATGTAAGAAGATCTGGATCTCTACAAACAGAATATTGCAGGCGGTTGGTTGGTTTTGAGGTACGAAGCGGGGAGCCATGATTCCATGGGCAGATATCGGAGGATAAACGGCAGCGGGAGGGAGCCTGGCCGGGGGGATCCTACACGGCAGGTGAGCGACAGCCTCGTGCACTGGGGACAGGGCACAGACTCGCAGACCGGTAGCTAGCTGCGGAGAAAGGACCTTGGGGCAGCCCTCGGGCCAGAAACCCAGAGCGGAGGGGCCCAGTGTGTGAACTGGGAGCAGCTGGCGGTTTTAGAAGCGCAAAGGGCAGAGACATGCCCCGACCTGGAGGCAGGACTGGGGGTGCAGCGGAGGGGTGCACAACCCAGGACCCTGCAGTTTATAGCAGCATGGACAGAAACAGAGATGGTGTGGCCTGGAGAACTCACTGAAGAACAGACTGCGATCTCTCTGCTCTGAGGCAGAGGGTTGGAAATGGTCTCTTCTGCTCTGACTCGGAGGAGATGCGGAAAGCCGCCAGGGAAAGCCACCAGAGAACAAAAGCCCCAAAAACTGATTCCCGCTGAGCCCATCCCCCGCCACAGGGGGGCAGGGCAACTCCGCCCAAACAGGGTTGCCTGAGTAACAGCGCAGCAGGCCCCTCCCCCAGAAGACAGGCTGGGAAAACAAGAGGCCAGCAACCCTAAGGTCCCAAGAAAACAGGTGCATCTTGCTTAGGTTCTGGTCAATAATTTGGATCTATACATTCCCTCAGTCACCCATCAACAGAATGACTAGGAGGAGGAACCCCCAAAATAGAAAAGACTCAGAGATTATGACTTATGCTGCAGATTTACAAATGGATGCAGATATAACCAAGATGTTGGAGATGGAATTCAGGCGAGCAATTGTGAAGACAATGGCTAGAATGGAGACATCAATTAATAGCAACATAGAGTCTCTAAGGGCAGAAATGAAAGCTGAATTGGCAGAACTTAAAAATGCTATTGATGAGATCCAATCCAATCTAGATAATCTAACAGCTAGGGTAAGTGAGGCAGAAGAATGAATAAGCGACCTGGAAGAAAATATAATAGATAAAAAAGGAAAAGAGGAGGCCAGGGAAAAACAACTCAGAATCCATGAAAATAGAATCAGAGAAATAAGTGACACCATGAAGCGTTCCAATGTCAGAATAATTGGAATCCCGGAGGGAGTGAAGAGAGAGAGGACTAGAAGATGTATTTGAGCAAATCATAGCTGAGAACTTCCCTAATCTGGGGAATGAAACAAACATTTGCATCCTAGAGGCAGAGAGGACCCCTCCCAAGATCAAGGAACACAGGCCAACACCCCGGCATGTAATAGTAAAACTTGCAAATCTTAGAACCAAAGAAACCATCTTAAGGGCAGTTAGGGGGAAGAGATTCCTTACGTACAGAGGGAGGAACATCAGAATAACGTCAGACCTATCCACAGACACCTGGCAAGCCAAAAAGGCCTGGCAAGACATATTCAGGGTACTAAATGAGAAGAACATGCAGCCAAGAATACTTTATCTGGCAAGGCTGTCAATTAGAATGGATGGAGAGATGCAGAGCTTCCACAACAGGCAGAAACTGAAAGAATATGTGACCACTAAGCCGGCCCTGTAAGAAATATTAAGGGGGATTCTATAAAAGGAGAAAGACCCCAAGAGTGATATACAACAGAAATTTACAACATCTTCACAGGCAACATGATGACAATTAATTCATACCTTTCAATAATCACTCTCAACGTGAATGGCCTAAATGCTCCCATAAAACGGCACAGGGTTGCAGATTGGATAAGAAGACAGGACCCATCCATATGCTGCCTACAAGAGACTCATTTTGAACCTAAAGATACATCCAGATTGAAAGTGAAGGGATAGAGATCCATCTTCCATGCCAGCAGACCTCAAAAGAAAGCTGGGGTAGCAATTCTTATATCAGATAAATTAGATTTTAAACTAAAGTCTGTAATTAGGGTCACAGAAGGACACTATATCATTCTTTTTTTTTTTTAAAGATTTTATTTATTTATTTGACAGAGAGAGACACAGCGAGAGAGGGAACACAAGCAGGGGGAGTGGGAGAGGGAGAAGCAGGCTTCCCGCGGAGTGGGGAGCCCAATGCGGAGCTTGATCCCAGGACCCTGGGATCATGACCTGAGCCGAAGGCAGACACTTAACGACTGAGCCACCCAGCTGCCCCGGACACTATATCATTCTTAAAGGGTCTATCCAACAAGAAGATCTAACAATTTTAAATATCTATGCCCCCAACATGGAAGCAGCCATCTACATAAGCCAACTGTTAACCAAAATAAAGAGTCATATTGATAACAATATGTCAATTGTAGGAGACCTCAATACTCCCCTCTCAGCAATGGACAGATCATCTCAGCAGAAAATCAACCAGGAAACAAGAGCTTTGAATGATACACTGGACCAGAGGGACCTCATAGATATTTACAGAACATTCCACCCTAAAACAACAGAATACTCATTCTTCTCGAGCGCACATGGAACTTTCTCCAGAATAGACCACATCCTGGGTCACAAATCAGGTCTCAACTGATACCAAAAGATTGAGATTATTCCCTGCATATTCTCAGACCACAATGCTTTAAAACTGGAACTCAATCACAAGAAAAAATTTGGAAGAAATTCAAACACTTGGAAGCTAAAGACCACTCTGCTCAAGAATGTTTGGGTCAACCAGGAAATCAAAGAAGAACTTAAACAATTCCTGGAAACCAATGAGAATGAAAACACATCAGTCCAAAACCTATGGGATACTGCAAAGGCGGTCCTAAGTGGGAAATACATAGCCATCCAAGCCTCACTCAAAAAATAGAAAAATCCCGAATTCACCAACTAACTCTACACCTTAAAGAACTAGAGAAAAATCAACAAACGATGCCGAAGCCACAGATTAGAAGAGAAATAATTAAAATTAGAGCAGAGATCAAGGAATTAGAAACCAGAAACACAGTAGATCAGATCAACGAAACTAGAAGTTGGTTCTTTGAAAGAATTAATAAGATCGATAAACCACTGGCCAGACTTATCCAAAAGAGAAGAGAAAGGACCCAAATTAATAAAATTATGAACGAAAGGGGAGAGATCACGACTAACACCAAGGAAATAGAAACAATTATTAGAAATGATTATCAACAACTATATGCCAATAAACTGAGCAATCTGGATGAAATGGAGGCCTTCCTGGAAACCTATAAGCTGCCAAGACTGAAACAGGAATAAATTGACAACTTGAAAAGGCCAATAACCAGTAACGAGATTGAAACAGTGATCAAAAACCTCCCAAAAAACAAGAGTCCAGGGCCTGATGGATTCCCTGGGAAATTCTACCAAACATTCAAGAAGAAATAATACCTATTCTACTGAAGCTGTTTCAAAAAATAGAAACAGAAGGAAAACTTCCAAACTCATTCTATGAGGCCAGCATTACCTTAATCCCCAAACCAGGCAAAGACTCCATCAAAAAGGAGAATTTCAGACCTATATACCTGATGAATATGGATTCCAGAATCAACAAAATCCTAGCTAATAGGATCCAACAATACATTAAAAGGATCATCCACCACGACCAAGTGGGATTTATCCCCGGGATGCAAGGGTGGTTTAACATTCGCAACTCAATCAATGTGATAGAACACATTAATAAGAGGAGGGAGAAGAACCATATGGTCCTCTCAGTTGATGCGGAAAAAGCATTTGACAAAATACAACATCCTTTCCTGATTAAAACTCTTCAGAGTATAGGGATAGAGGGAACATTCCTCAAGTTCATAAAATCCATCTATGAAAAACTCACAGTGAATATCATCCTCAATGGGGAAAAGCTGAGAGCCTTTCCCTTAAGATCAGGAACACGTCAAGGATGCCCACTCTCACCACTGTTGTTCAACATAGTACTAGAAATCCTGGCAACAGCAATAAGACAACAAAAAGAAATAAAAGGTATTCAAATTGGCAAAGAAGAAGTCAAACTCTCTCTCTTCACAGATGACATGATACTTTATGTGGAAAACCCAAAAAACTCCACCCCCAAGTTATTAGAACTCATATAGCAATTCAGTGATGTGGCAGGATACAAAATCAATGCACAGAAATCAGTTGCTTTCTTATACACTAACAACGCAACTGTAGAAAGAGAAATTAGAGAAACGATTCCATTTACAGTAGCACCAAAAACCATAAGATACCTTGGAATAAACCTAACCAAAGAGGTAAAGGGTCTATACTCTAGGAACTACAGAACACTCATGAAAGAAATTGAAGAAGACACAAAAAGATGGACAAACATTCCATGCTCATGGATTGGAAGAATAAGCATTGTTAAAATGTCTATGCTACCCAGAGCAATCTATACCTTCAATGCCATCCCGATCAAAATTCCAATGACATTTTTCAAAGTGCTGGAACAAACAATCCTAAAATTTGTATGGAATCAGAAAAGACCCTGAATCACCAAGGAAATGTTGAAAAAGAAAAACAAAGCTGGGGGCATCACGTGGCCCGATTTCAAGCTATATTACAAAGCTGTGATCACCAAGACAGCATGGTACTGGCACAAAAACAGACATATAGACCAATGGAACAGAATAGCGAACCCAGATATGGACCCTCAACTCTATGGTCAAATAATCTTTGACAAAGCAGGAAAAAACATGCAATGGAGAAAAGGCAGTCTCTTCAATAAATGGTGCTGGGAAAATTGGACAGCCACATGCAGAAGAATGAATCTCGACCATTCTCTAACACCATTCAGAAAGATAAACTGAAAGTGGATGAAAGACCTTAATGTGAGACAGGAATCCATCAAAATCCTAGAGGAGAACATAGGTAGTAAACCCTTTGACAGTGGCCACAGCAACTTCTTTCAAGATACATCTCCAAAAGCTAGTGAAACAAAAGCAAAAATGAACTTTTGGGACTTCGTCAAGATAAAAAGCTTCTGCACAGCAAAGGAAACGGTCAACAAAACAAAGAGGCAACCCACAGAATGGGAGAAGATATTTGTAAATGACAGTACAGATAAAGGGCTGGTATCCAAGATCTATAAAGAACTTTTCAAACTCAATACCCAAAAAACAAATAATCAAGTCAAAAAGTGGGCAGAAGATATGAAAAGACACTTCTCTGAAGAAGACATACAAATGGCTACCAGACACATGAAAAAATGTTCATCCTCATTAGCCATCAGGGAAATTCAAATCAAAACCACATTGAGATACCACCTTACACCAGTTAGAATGGCAAAAATGGACAGGGAAAGAAACAACAAATGTTGGAGAGGTTGTGGAGAAAGGGGAACCCTCTTACACTGTTGGTGGGAATGCAAACTGGTGCAGCCACTTTGGAAAACAGTGTGGAGTGTACTCAAAAAATTAAAAATAGAGCTACCCTATGACCCAGCAATTGCCCTACTGGGTATTTACCCCAAAGACTCAGATGTAGTGAAAAGAAGGGCCATATGCACCCCAACGTTCATAGCAACAATGTCTGCAATAGCGAAACTGTGGAAAGAGCTGAGATGCCCTTCAACAGATGAATGGATAAAGAAGATGTGGTCCATATATACAGTGGAATATTACTCAGCCATCAGAAAGGATGAATACCCAACTTTTGCACCAACATGGACGGGACTGGAGGAGATGATGCTAAGTGAAATAAGCCAAGCAGAGAAAGTCAATTATCATATGGTTTCACTTATTTGTGGAATATAAGGAATAGCGTGGAGGATATTAGGAGAAGGAAGGGAAAAATGGCAGGCGGGAGAATCGTTGGGGGAGACGAACCATGAGAGACTATGGACTCTGAGAAACAAACTGAGGGTTCTAGTGGGGAGGGGGTGGGGGGATGGGTTAGCCCGGTGATGGGTATTAAGGAGGGCACGTACTGCATGGAGCACTGGGTGTTATACAAAAACAATGGATCGTGGATCACTACATCAAAAACTAATGATGTATGGTTACTAACATAACAATACAATTTAAAAAAAATCGTAAGGAAAATACATTTACAGTACTGTATATATATAAAAAAAAACAGTATAAGTGAACCTGAGCAGTTCAAACAGCTCAAACTTGTGTTGTTCAAGGGCCAACTGTATCTCAATTTTAGCATTTGGATTGAATTTGGAAAAGGAGAAAAATAATAATCATGCTGGAGCATGTGCTCATCAGGTGCTATGTCTGGTGTTTTCTGGATATCTGAGTGTATCTGATTTAATTCTCAAGACAGTCCTGAGAGGAAGGTGGTATCCTGATTTTACAGATGGAGACAAGGAGGCAAAGAGAGATTGGGGAAATTGTTATCTTCAGAATGAATTTAAACAAAGTTTTTATGGCACTTTAAAACTCCTTCCACTATAGAAACAGCTTTCAAACTTGAAGGAATATAAGAATCATCTGGAGGGCTTTTTATTTTTTTTTAAAGATTTATTTATTATTTATTTGAGAGAGAGAGAATGAGTGAGGGGGCAAAGGGAGAGGGAGAGAGAATCTCAAGCAGACTCTGAGCGGAGCACGGAGTCTGACACGGGCCTCGATCTCAGGACCCTGAGATCATGACTTGAACTGAAGCCAAGAATCAGAGGCTTAACCTCCTGTGACACGCAGGCATCCATGGAAGGCTTTTTAAGTACACATTGCTGGGCCCTATGTTCAGACTTTCTGATTCAGTAGGCCTGTGGTGAGGCTGAGAATTTGCATTTCTAACGAGCCCCCAGGTGAGGTTGATGTAGCTGGTTCTAGGGCTGCACTTGGAGAGCCAATGCCCTATAGCATAGAAGATGTCCTCTAAACCTATTTTAGTCATGCCCTGTTAATAAAAAGTAAGCATTCAGTGCCTGAGCGAAATCTTGACAAGCTGTGGCCTATTGTGCCTTACACTCTTCAAACGCACTCCCTGTACCCTTGGGGGTGAGGTGGTTTGCCTGGGGGTCCTTAAACCTACAGGGTAAACATGATGCATCCTCAAAGAGTGCCAGTTTTCTTTGGTGGTAAGTAGTTTAACATGCCATTTTTATATTAAAACAAACACACAGCTGTGTTATCGAGTAGAATACAAATGCACGTGCATTCCTAAAATAAAGCTCTAGATTTCAAAGAAAGTCTGCCTTTATGGTAGAATGCTTCAGGCTATGCTTCGAGTCTCAAAGGGACATTGGCTCTCCTCTGGCAATCAGAGGATTTAGCTGAGGAAGAAAAAAGGTTATTGTACATCGATATTAAATACCTTTTTGAGCTGAGAGTTTCTATCTCTGGATTCAGATTCCTGTCTTCTTTCTGACCTTATAGTGAACATTCCTCAGGGTCTAGCCTTCAGGACCAGGTAAGTTAACCTTTTTCCGAGGACATACAGAAACCCCAGCATTAGAGATGACAATTTTGGTGCTCCTGGATGGCTCAGTCAGTTAAACATCTGTGTTTGGCCCAGGTCACGATCCTAGGGTCCTGGGATTGAGCCCTGCGTCAGGCTCCCTGCTCCCTCTCTCTCTGCCCCAACCCTCTTGCTCATTTTCTCTCTCAAATAAAATCTTAAAAAAAAGAGAGAGATGATATTTCTATTTAACACTAGATGCTATAAACTTCAAATTAAAAAATAAGGAGATTAATATTTTAAGCCTCATTGTCCTCATGGAAGAAAAGGATCAAAAGTTTTGGGGAATTTTTTTCCTTCACTGTGGGTCCTACACACACACACACACACACACACACACACACACACACACACACACACACACACCCAACAAATAGAGCCCTAAGTTTTGGTATATACTAGTTCCTAAGTCAGGAGCCTATTGTTTTAGGCTGCAGTGTCCATTTAAAGTGAGTGGTTCTATTCTTTTTATGCCAAGCATGAGTATGGGACCCTTTCTTTAGGCCCCAGTTTGTGGTTTTGCTAATGACAGTAGCACTTACCTACTTCTAGAAGTTAATATATTACTGCTTTTGAATGGCCCACAAGCTCAGAATGGTTATGCAGTTTTAAATGGCTGAAAAAAAAAGTCAAAACAGGAATGATGCTTCGTGAAAAATTAAAATTATAAGAAATTAAAATTTCAGTTATAAGAAATGCAGTCTCCATAAATAAAGTTTTATTGGAACATCTCCACGCTCATTCAGTTTCTTCTTGTCTACAGCAACTTTTGGTTGCTTTCACCACTTCAGGGGCAGAGGTGAGTAGTTATGACAGAGACCTTGTAGCCCATAAAGCCTAAGTATAGATGATTTGGCAGAAAAAGTTTACAGATCCCTGATCTAAATCGTGCTGGAGACAGGTGCATTTCTGCCTTAGGGAACTGTGTGTCATAGATCCAAAATGAGACCATTTCCACCACTTCCAGAATAAGTTCTCTCATCTATCTGTCTATCCTTACCCCAAGGAAACCTTTTGTAGCTAACTGTTTGAATGCTTGGCAACTCTTTGCAACAAAAACATGAATGTATCTTTAAAATAGGGTGTCCAAAGGGCGCCTGGGTGGCTCAGATCGTTAAGCATCTGCCTTCAGCTCAGGTCATGATCCTGGAGTCCTGGGATCGGGTCCCGCATCAGGCTCCCTGCTCCTTGGGAGCCTGCTTCTCCCTCTGCCTCTCTCTCTCTGCCTCTCTCTCTCTCTCTGTCTCTCATGAATAAATAAATGAAATCTTTAAAAAAAATAAAAAATAAAATAGGGTGTCCAAGTTCAGAACTCAAGGCTTTTAGTGGTGGGGGAGGGAAAAGTACCTCTTACTCATTCCTATACAGATATTTTTAAAAACCTTAAATTATTATGTCAGGAAATTTTCTTGCCCTAATTCTTAGTCTTTGAAAGGAAAAGCTCTGAGAAAGTCTGTGTGGGGTTTTCCCTTTATCTCATAGATTCAAGAAAAGTACAGGAGTTAAAGAATTCGTGAATCTCTCTAGGTGATGATGTTAGTAGCAGTATCACTTTTTGGCCGTTTCTCCAAGGAGAAATAGAATCACTTACTCACACACAAATACCTATCTCCATCCTCCCTTCTCCCCAGAAAGCAGAGCCTGAATCAGGGTTTATATCAGCTAGTTTATTACTGAAGGTGGTCTAGGGAATAGGGACATGGGAGAGGAAAACAGAATAAAGGAAAAGCCAAGGTGAGGGTGCATTCTTTCTTTTTTAGTTTCTTCTTCCTTAAAGAAAAGAAAAAGAAAAGCCTTATTGAGATGTAAATCATGTAACATAAAATTCCCCCACTTAAAATGTACAATTACATCATTTCTAGTATATTAAGAGTTGTGCATCCATTATCACAGTCAGTTGTTAGAATATTCTCATTAACCCAAAAAGAAATCTTATCCCCATTAGTAGTCACTTCCCATTCCCCTCCAACACTTTCCCTGATTCTGATAACCACCAATCTACTTTCTGTCTCTATGGATTTGCCTATTCTGGACATTTCATACAAATAGAATCACATGAGACTGGCTTCTTTCACTTTCCATGTTTTTAAAAAATATTTATTTATTTGACACACAGAGAGAAAGAGAGAGAGCGTGCACAAGTAGGGGGAGTGGCAGGCAGAGGGAGAGGGAAAAGCAGGCTACCCACAGAGCAGGGGGAGCCTGAAGGGGGATGCAATCCCAGGACCCTGGGATCATGACCTGAGCCGAAGGCAGTCGCTTAACCAGCTGAGCCACCCGGGTGCCCTCACTTTCCATGTTTTTAAAGTTCATCCATGTTGTAGCATGTATCAGGACTTCCTATGTTTTTATTGCCCAGTAACATTCTCTTGTATGAACAACCATTTTATTTATCCATTCATCAGTTGGTGGACATTTGAGTTGTCTTTTTGGCTATTATAAATGCTAGGAACATTAGTTTACAAGTTTTTGTGTGGTCATAGGTTTTCAGTTTTCTTGAGTAAATTCCTAGGAATGAGATTGCTGGATTATATGTAACTTTCTGTTTAATGTTTTGTCTGTTTTCCAAAGCAATTGCAACATCTCATTGCATCTAGCAATGTTGAGGGCTTCAATTTCCTCTACATCCTTAATTAACAACACTTGTTATTATCTATCTCTTTGATTTTAGCCACTGTAGAGAGTATGAAGTGGTATCATATTGTGGTTTTGATTTGCTTTTCCCTGATAGCTAATGAAGTTGAACATCTTTTGCATGCTTGTTGGTCATTGGTATTTCTTTGGAAAAACATCTTTATTCAGATCTTTTGCCCATTTTTTAGTTATTTGTCCTCTTATTATTGAATTTTAAGATTGCTTTAAATATATCAGATACACATACTTTATCAGATACATGATTTGCAGTTTTTTTTCTCATTCTGTACAGCGTTTTTTTTTTTTTTTAACTTTCTTAATGGTGTTTTTTGAAACTCGAAAGTTTTAAATTTTGATGGAGGCCAATTTATCTTTTTTTTCTTCTTCTGGCACTTGTGCTCTTGGTGTTAAATACATGAAGGCTTTGTCTATCCCAAAGTCATGAAGATGTACTTCTTTATTTTCTTTTAAGAGTTTTATAGTTTTAGTTCTTATATTTAGGTAGGTCTGTGATCCATTTTGAGGTCATTTTTGTGCACGGTAGGTGAAGAAATGGTATACCTGATTTTTCTGCATATGTATATCCTGTTGTTCTAGAACCATTGTTGACAGACTGTTCTTTCCCTCATTGAACTATCCTGGCACCTTTGTCAAGAATCAACTGACCATATATGTAAAGGTATACTTCTAGATTCTCAGTTCTTTTCCATTGGTCTACATGTACAGATAGGCTTATGCCAGTGCCACACTGTCTTAATTATTGTAGCTTGGTAGTAAGTTTTGAAATCGGGAAGCATGTGCATATTTGTGTCCCCCAAAATTCATATGTTAAATTCTGATGCTCAATGTGATAGTATTTAGAGGTGAGGCCTTTGGGAGTTGCTGAAGTCAGGAAGGTGAGACCCTCATAAATCTGATTAATGTCCAGTAAAAGAGATTCCAGAGAGCTCCCTCACCCCCTTTCCATCATGTGAGGACACAGCAAAAAAAGAAGGCCATCTATGAACCAGGAAGCAAGCTCTCTTCAGGCACCTCAAGATCCTGGACTTGCCAGACTTCAGACCTGTGAGTAATTTTTGTCTTTTATAAGCATCCTGTCTATGGTATTCTTTTATAGCAGCCGGAATGGACTAAGGCAGTGGGAGACTTCCAGTGCTATTCATCTTCAAGATTATTTTGGCTATTCTGAGACCGTCGAATTTCTGTATGAATTTTAGGATCAGCTTGTCGGTTTCTTCCACAAAGAAGCCAACTGGGGTTTTGATAGAGATTGTATTGATTCTGTAGATCACTTTAGTGAGTACTGGTGTGTTAACAATATTAAGTCCTCTGCTCCATGAACATGGAAGTCCTTCCATTTGTTTAGTTTTTTCTTCAATTTCTTTGAACAATGTTTTATTATTTTCAAAGTATAAATTTTACACTTCTTTTGTCAAAATACTTTATTCCTAAGTATTTTTGATTTTGCAAATGGAATTGTTTTCTTAGTTTCACTTTCAGATTTTTCATTGCCAGTCTATAGAAATACAACTGTGTTTTTAAAATTTTTATACTGTGCAAACTTGCTGAATTTGTTTATTCTAATAGCTTTTAAGTGGGTTTCTTCAGATATTCTATATATAGGGCCATGCCATCTGAAAAAAGAGATAATTTTACATTTACTTTTTCAATCTGGGTGCCATTTATTTCATTTTCTTGCCAGATTGCCCTGCCTAGAATCTCCAGTATAATTTGGAATACAAGGAGGGAGAGTGAAGATCCTTGTCTTGTTCCTGATCTTAGGGGCAAAGCTCTAATATTTTCACCATTAAGTTGATGTTAGCTGTGGGTGCTTTTATAGATGCCCTTTATTGGGTTGAAAAAGTTGCTTTCTGTTCCTGGTTTGTTAAGTCCTTTAATCACAAAAGAGTCTTAGCTTTTCTCAAATGTGTTTTTTTTCCTGCAACTTTTGAGATGATTGTGGTTTCTCTTGCCATTTTTTTTCTGTTTTCATGGTGTATTACATTGATCAATTTTCAGATGTTAAACAAACCTTACATTCCTGAGATAAATCCTACTTGGTTGTGGTTTGTAATCCTTTTTATATGTTACTGAATTTAGTGTGAGAGTATTTTGTTCAAGATTTTTGCATTGATATTTATAACAGATATTGGTATGAAATTTTCCTTTCTTGTGATACTTTTATCTGACTTAGATGTCAGGATAATATCTGGCCTCATAGACTAAATTGGGTAATGTTCTTTCCTCTTCTTTTTTTTTTTTTTAAAGAGTTTATGAAGAGTTAGTGTTACTTCTTGTTTAAATGTTTAGTAGAATTTACCAGTGAAACAGTCTGGAAGGGTACATTCTTGAGTTGAACAGCAATATAGTCCTGTGGCTGGATTCTGTCCTATCCCTTTGTAAGACACAGTGGATTCTATTTCTATTCTGCCAAAGGGACAGAAGAGAGGAGCATTTATCTATCCATCAGCTTCCATTCCCCATCAGTCAATAGTTTCCTTGTAAAGTGTTAGCTTCCTTGTGCATTTCATAATTTCCATATATAAGTGCTAAGTGCGTTCTTACAGATACGCCACCCTGCAGAATCAGAGAAGCAGAAGTGCAGCTGAAGAGAGGCACTATAATGTACAACTGCAGGTAGAAGCTTCTAGGTAGAAACTTGTGGTAGCATCAGTGGTTGCAGTAAATGGTTTGAGTGAAGATGTGAATTAGGGTACAAAAACTATTCAATATGGTGCATCCATTGGGGTACTTCAGTCTGCTTGTGCCCTCCATTATCTTTAATTCCTTACGGAGACTCCAAAGTTTGGTCATCTCCCAAATCTACAAAAGACTTAAACGTAAAGGTTAGTGGAGCAAGCTTCAGCTACTCCCTCTGCATCTCATCTCCATTCTCCATCTCTCATTGTGTATTTTCCTCACCTTTACTCAGCACTTCGGTACAGACACGGTGCTGGCCTGGTAGAGTAACTTGGAACTTCATCTTTGAGGATGTGAGTCTTCAGCTGTTGTACCTTTGTTGACCATGGTTTTCTACAATTCCCCATTTACAGTTATTTCTAGAAGCACCAAGAGATGCCCCAGAGAATCCCATAGGTACCATATGTACTCCTTCCAGCCCTTCATTGTATAGTAGCAATCATACCTCTTCATGGTAACAGGATCAATTACAACAGCCAATATAGTAATTCCTTTCCTTGCTTGATGTTCTCCTGTCATGAGGAGCCCCAGATGGCAAGGTGGTAGTTGTAAGTTCAGGTTCAGTGGAATCCAATCTAGCAGAGCCTTAAGTTTTAGCGACAAGAACAAATTCCCCAAACTGGGAACTGGACATGAAGAACATTGTCTATCCTACCCCTTTTTTTCCTAGCCAGTTGGTTCTGGCTTTTAGAGACATATCACCATGTGCATCGGCCATTGCTTCAGTTCCAAGTCCCAGAGCACAGTGTCCCAAACCCACAGGATGTTGTGCCTGGGGTGGACCTTATCTGAGACTTCAGTGAGCCATTTCTTCATGCCATTAGGCTGATTACTTCTGAGTAGTGTGATATATGGTAGGACTATTGGGTCAAGTGATCAAATACCCATAGTTGTACCTTCATAGCCATAAATAGGGTCCTTTAGTTGATAAACGGTATGATATGTTTCTCTAAATTAGGTGTTCTGTAAGTCTTTGCAGGGAGATGCTGATAGAGGGACTGTAGGCCTGGATTGCCTGTAGGCAATCCCATATCTGTAGTAGGTATCATTTCCAGCAAGCAAAACTCCAGGTAGGAGTTGTCTAATAAATTAATCTGCCAGTGAGTGGCTGGCTGTTCTCCTCAGGAGATAATGCCATATTTAGAGTTCAGCATCAGACTCCGCTCTTGGCAGGCTGGGCATTCGGCAGTGACCTTGGTAAGAGTTGGCCCATGCCTAGCTTTCATTCCTGTCACCATAGCAACTGTGTAAGGGTCTTTCTGCAACCTCTGGAGGCAGTGGGTACTTTATAGTGAGCTCTAATATGAAACACAAATAAGAACATGTTTTGTATCTTCTCTAGTAGGTTTACCCATATGCCTCTTCCTCACATATATATATATATTTTTTGTCTCTGACCTTATTCGTTTCAGACAGCTGACCAGTAAGATAAGCCATTCAGCAATGCCCAGAATTTGGGTTATTCTGCATTCCAGGACAGGTCATTTCTTCCTCCATACAAAGTGAATGACCACATGTTCTATTCTCACCTTTGTCTACTAGAAGGATTTCACTTCACCCCTTTCTTTCTGTTTTTCTTTTTAAGATTTTATTTATTTAGATTGAGAGAGAGAGAGAGTGAGTGAGCATGAGCGGGGGGAGGGACAGAGGCAGAGGGAGAGAGAGAATCTCAAGTAGACTCCACACTGAGCACAGAACTGGACATGGGGCTCGATCTCACAATCCTGAAATCATGACCTGAGCCAAAATCAAGAGTCAGATGTTTCACTGCCTGAGCCACCCAGGCTCCTCTCACTTTACCACTTTGAATCAAGGCCACCTATGACTAGGGGTTCTGTGTGGCATCATTCTCAGCTGGTACCAACACATAGGATCAGTCCATCAGGGAACCAGGCCCTAGGTGTTTTTCTTCTCTAGTAGTCGATCATAGGATCTGTGTTCCCCTGCAGCTGTAAGATATGGGTTGAGAGAGATGCATCAGTATGACCTAACAGTTCTAGGAGTCTGGGCCACCTTTTTATGTAAGTTATGTATGCCTTCAAGACCTGCTTGTGTCTGGTTCTGGATGTGCCATTCCCATCATATGATGGATTGCTGCTTATAGCCATCCAATATTATGGTTTGATGGATCTGATAATATTGGTTCACAATGGGCAATTCCAGACATATAATTATTTGGTGTCCTCTGGTCAGGCTCTTAAGATTCTTCTAGAGCTCCTTAGCACTCCAAGAACAGTTTTTCAAATGGTGAATGTTATTCTCCTACAAAAGGCCTGGCCTTATTCTAGAACCTGAGGAATATGCACTTGACTCTTCTCTTCAGGGTTGTCAGGGACAGTAATCTGCATTTTTATTCAATAAGAATACCCCTAGTACTACTAAATCTGTTGGGTCATATGGCCTGAGTTGTAGAACAACTTGCCATGCATCCTGGACCTGCTGCAGAATCTTCTCTTGCTCTGAACGCCATTAAAAACTAGCACCTTTCTGAGTCACCTGATAGATGGCTCAGAGTAATATTCCCAAGTGTGATATAAGCTGTCTGTAAAGTTCAAATAGATCCACCAAATGCTGTACATCTCTTTTAGAGCTATGGGGTATGAGGTGTGACAACTTATTCTTTACCTAGGAGAGGATATCCTGACATGCCACAGACTACTAGACATCTATCCTGCTCGTAGGAATACCATGGTCTGTTAGCTGTAGTTACAGATCTTTGTGGGTCAAGATACCCTGGTTGCCACTTTGGCTTTGCTTTTCCTGACAGTAATTTCATCCATCTTGCCTCTGTCTGTTAAGTAATGCCACATGGTCTCTGCTCTTGTGCAATCCCCTTGTCCTTATTGAAGCCATAAATCCCAGTTCTATGTCAGCATCTCCTACTGTTAGCTCTGTCTTGCAGAGCATAACGTTAGGGAGCTGTTCTTCTCTTTACCAGTGCAACTACTGCTGGGCCACCAGCTAACTCTATCCCTGAACTTTCTGAATTTCTGCTTCAATCTTCTACCAAAACCCCTGTAAGCTTTTGGGAACCCAATGCTTGGGATAGTAGATGCATCCCACTTCCCCAATATGCCATCCTGTGCCTGCCTTGTGCTCAGAAAATACATGGTGCTTTGGGGAAGCTTCTGCTTTCAGAAATCTCCAGAATAGAAGCTAGTCAAACCATCTCCTCTCTGAATTACCCATAATTTCAAGAGGACTCATTTCATATACCTTCTGTCCTTTGCAGCTAAATATAAGAGAGATGGAAGAGATACTAATTTGTTACTGGTTCTTGCTCTCCTTATTTTTCTGAAATCCTGTCTGTCTTCCTCCCCAGCTCAGAGCTTGTTTAGCTCTCATGTCTTTGGGGGGAGGGTGTGTGGAGGTATGGTCATTACTAGTGCTCACTAGTCCTGAGGTTCCTTTTCCTCCTGGGGGTATGGGAAACAGAACTTTGTAGCCCCCATGCAGTCAGGCAGAGCTGTTTGCCTGGCTCTCACCAGTGGTCGGTGGTCAGATATGACATATGTCACATTTGAGCAAAGGCGGTTGTATCAGTCAGCATAGGCTGTCTTAAAATACCACAGACTGGGTGACTTCAATAATAGATGTGTTTTCTCACCATTGGGATGAAAGGTACTGGCAAGCTTGGTTTCTGGTGAGAGCTCTTTTTCTGGCTTGTGGACTGCAACCTGCTTGCTGTGTCCTCACGTGGCCTTTTCTCTGCATGTGCATGGAAGGAGAAAGAGAGAGAGCATGAGATCTGGTGTCTCTTCTTATAAGGGCACCATCTCTATCAGATTAGAATTCTATTCTTACGACGTCATTTAATATTGCTTACCTCCACAAAGGTCCAAATAAAAGGTCTCCAAATACAGTCCCATTGAGGGTTAGAGCTTCAACATGTGAATTTTGGGGACACAGTTCAGTGCATAATAGCTGTGAAAATCTCCTGTGTCATTTTTCATCTTTCTCTTTGCCTGCCTTGGCCACTCTGGGAGCCATGTGTTCCAGATGGTATAGTTACAAGATGGAAGTAAACTGAACCTTGAATCTATACTTAGAAGCATCCTACTTTGGAGAGCCAATGGAGCCACCAAGAATTTTGACCAGGAAACAATATGTATTAAGTCATGGAAATATAGGACTGGTTCATTACTGTAGCATGACCCATTTTATCCTAATACTGGAGGAATGTAGCCCGTCATATGTACACACTGCCTAATTTCTTTTTTTCTCATGACTAGTACAGGGTCCTTCAAATCTAGGAAATTTTATTTACAGTTTTTGGTATAGGAATTGTCATAGGGGAACAAGACACACCATTTGAAATAACTTTAAAAATTAATAGATAATATTTTGCATATTCCTTTCCATCATCAGAAGTTTCCATAAAGATCGTCTTGTTGTATCCACAATATTTCAGCCCAAAGGCAGAGATACTCTAAGTTTGAAAATATTCTTTCATATAAGTTATTATTTTGCATATCATTTTGTTTACTGGTGAAAAGCCTTTCTACTATTTGCAATGAAGAGAACAGTGCCTCTCCTGGAGTGAATTACCAGTTTAAAAATACACCTTTATTTTTAACTTAAAATTAATGTGATGTTCAGATTCATCAAACAGTTATATCTTTAATTTCCCAAAATGTGACATTTTCCAGTCTCTCTCTTGCTTTGGCTCTCAGGTAGCTTTATTTATGTTCTACTCTTAAGGTACACAGAGCTTTCTCACGCAATGAATCGCGTTGAACAAATAACAAAAAAGTTCCTACCCTAAGGAGCTTTGAGTCTGCAGGTAGGTCACCTAATCTAGGATGCAGAATAAAGAACAAGCACTGTGTGTGGGTTAGGGTTGTTGTTTCCAGAAAGATCAGCAGTGAAGGTGTGTTTTTAGCCTAGTGACACAGAATTGATACAGTGGTACAAAGATTTATTAGGTAAAATGACACATTTAACAATAAAACAGGCCATTCGGAAGCCACCAGTGAGTCATTACAGTAGGGATTTCCATTTTAAGGATGGCCTCCACCTTGTAGCAGGGAGCGACAAAGAAATGGCTTACCCTTCAGGAGCTCTCGGCATGGCTGAGCTATTTGTTACTGCTTTTACGTGGTACCTGAAGGGAACACAAGAAGACAGAGAGACAAATGTAGTCAGCTTTCCATCGCCACTAGTGACAATACCATCTCCAATTATAGCCTCCAAGAGATCTCTGAAATTGTATTTCTGAAATGGCCATTTATTAAAAGCTTAAGGCTCTTCTGATAAATACACTGGGAAGTTCTGTCATACTCCTCACAGGGCCAAAGGAGACTGTATTCGTGCTCAGTGCGAGAGCAGGGGTGGTGTGGGCTGACTGGGGAGACGAGGTGCAGCGGAGGGCTGTGATTCAGCTTCGTGAGTAATGAAGTGACAGGCTAGAAGGCAACTTCATTTTCTGTGGTGCGGTGGATCCATCCATCTGCAGGAAGGGAAAGTATATTGAGAAGGCAGGAGGCATATAAAGGGAAAGGAAGTGGCATGTGCTAGTTAAGTGGGTGGTCTTGGAAGTTAGAGAAATTTCACTTTGAATCCTGGACTGAGAGATTTGATACAGGTCAGTTAACGTCTCGGAGTCTCAATTTCCCCATTAGTAAAATGGGGATAAGAATTGTGCCTTCCATAAAAACCCTTGTACCTATTGAATAAAATAACTTGGGTAAAGTACTGAGCATAATACCTGACAAAAATCACAATAACAACAACCATTCACTTCTGTGGCCACCTGTTAAGTGCTTTGTGTATTAAAAATATAAAATCTCCTACTTAGAGCCTAATATATCCCCACAAGTTAGCACACTCACCTTTGTAGGAGGGAAAACCAAGGGAAAGTGAAGTTCACTGACTTGCCCAGGGTTACACAGGAAGTGAGTGGGGTAGCCAGTGCTTTTAGCTACAAAACTGGCCCTCCAAGCACTATGTGACACTGCGGATGGGTTGAATAAACATTCAGGACAGCCAGGCAGAGACTATTAGCTCAAGAGGGATATTGAAGTAAATATTGTCCTTATAATCCATGTGGCACAACTTTAGTGTCTTGGCTGCTTGAAACGATGACAGTCTAGGAGGATGGGTTGGAGGGAATAATCCACAGTGGGTGTTCCAATATGTAAGTGAAGATGGTAAAAATACCTACCATCTTCCTCAAGTATGCTGAGAAGATCAGTAGAGACAATACATACACCCATTATAACATACTAGGCATTATTATACGGCTAATGATCATTATTTTGTTATAGGCTTTATAGTTTCAGCCAGTTTTTTTTCTAGAATCAGATGCTCCAAGCTTCCTTAGTCCCCGGGGCCTGTTTTGTTACTTCGGGGAACTGGAGTGAGTGTTTTATATGAGGATTTCTTCTAAGTGCCAGTAGGCCGAGGTGGTGATATACTTACGTTGGTTGTGATGCTGCTTCAGAGTGTGGAAGGTGGCTGGGGCAGGAGCTGGCTGGTGGACATGATTTCTAGTCATGGCTCCACTATTTGTTAGCTGTGTTCACATTCATCAATAATTTATTCATCAGATACTGGATCCAGATTTAACTAAGACTGGGTCTTTGCACCAAATCTAATAGCCTGGTAAAGAAGACAAACTCAGAAGCAAATAACACAATCTTTCCAAGCATAGGCATGGGAGAGTATGTGGTCTTTACAATTTAAAAGAATGAGGTGAATTACCTGTCTGGGAAACAATAAAAGGATTTTAGTGGCACCCATTCACTTTCATACACATTTTGAAGTGCCTGCTATATATTAGGACCTGTGCAATAGACTAAAGTTATGGGTGGTGGAAAAAACATAAAAACCCCCACAAAGTTATGCTTATCCTGGAGGACTTCACAGAAGAGAATCAGGTATATAAAAAGGTGAATTGCCATAGAGTGGGTTGGACGCAGTAATAGAACCTCAAACATTAGTATCATTGGTAAGGCCATTGTATTAGTGGGGTTCTTGGTGACAAGGAATAAAAATTATCTGTGGGTATTTTAAGCAGAAAAAGGCTATATTGGTAGCTCACTGGATTGCCTAGAAGGATGGAAAACCAGGTTGGCAAAAAGGCAGAAGTAAATGGAATCTAGATAACCCAACCAAGCCTTTGCACCGAATCAGTCCACTGAAGACACTCTGGCTGTCACCACCGACTGTCAGTGCACCATCCTGAACTGTCACCGACACTGGTGCTGGATGCTGCTGGTGATCCACTCTAGACTCAATGCCTTGGGCGTGTGCATGTTTGATACAATGTAGGTCTCCTGCTTTCTCCACAATGGCAAAGGGAGCTGGGAAAGTGAGTCTTTGCCAGCTTCTGTAGTTGGAGCAATTTCTCTTTCCCACTAGGTCTGATAAGTGAGAAATTCTACAAAGGTAGGAGGGGGGCAGAAACTGTCCAGCCAGATACATGTTGCAAATCATGGAAGGTCATGTTTTCATCCTTGCTGACTATCTTGTGCCTACTGGTAAGAAGCAAGTTGATTTATTATCACTTCACATTTATGGAAGAATATGTATAAAGCTACCATTACATGCTATAGTAATTGACCAAAAGAAAATCCCATGTATCTATAGCTCCATAAGCTGTGTGTTTCTTCCTTATTTCCTTCCAAGCCAGGCATAAGATACATACTTGCACAAGCTCCCCAACCGAAAACATGGCTCTGTAACACACAGCTAATAAGCAGGCCTAGGGTTCTTTTGTTCCTTTTTTTTTTTTGGTGGAATAATTACTTTTCCTATTTCTTTCTTACCAATTCAGCCAACATATTTTATCTCAAAGAAATTACATTTGTTCACGTAGGTGTGTGAATAAGCAGAATGACAAGAGTTTGTTTCTGCTAGAATTAGATGGATATTGCAGTTACTTGGGGAAAGAACGTTTCCTTAAATTCAGCTATGAATCCTCTACAGATCAAAACAAAGATCACTTGAAAGATGGTTCTCTTGCATTAATACATATTGTATTTTGTGAGCATGTAACAACCTTTTATTATGTGGTAAAATACTCCTTCTGGCACTGAGGAAAACAAACATATTTTGAACTTCACCAAGATAGGGAGAACAGATAAACTGAATTTTTTGGTCAAACAAAAGGGGATTATGAGCTTTTCAAGTATGTGTGATAAAGACTGAAAAGGAGGTGGATGTTTTTGTAGCTCAAAAGAGTATTAAATGTAGAGCCTCCATTTAAGATTATAAGGAGTTTCCTTTCCTGAGCTCTTGTAGGTGCATTTTTTTGCAGGGGGGTCTGTTAACATTTTATGATCTACTCAGCCCCAGGTTTTAATCTCGTTTTTAGTTTATTTGTTTGCCTAATGGTTGGTAATCTTCTTGAGGACAAAGACCCTTCTTCCTAGAATGCTTAGCTCTTACTATGACTCTTCTGGCATCTAGTTAAGTCAGAAATCAGAACCCCGGAAGGGATGAGTGATTTGAACAGAGACAGCTTAATAGTATTGTGGAATTTAAGTAGATATTTATTTTTTATGCGGAGTAAATATGTCCGTCAAATAGTAGGTTTTGAGTATGTATTGTAAGCCTGGTAGCATGTTAGGCACTGGTGCTAGATATGACATATAACTGCCATGAATCTTCTCTCTTGGAAATTAGAATCCAGAAGAATGTGCTTTCAGGGACAGATAATGTAAAATTATACATGGTTCAAGGGGCAGAGAAGAAATTCCATAATGCATTTCTGGTCAGATGATTATGAATAATCTGAGGAAAGGTATTAATGTGTTTTAATGGAGATGCTGTTGATATACTTATATTTAAAAATATTTCTACAGTTTTTATTTAAAATCTTATCTGGTTAGCACGTAGGGAAGGCAACTTCACACTCCTTACTTCAACATATATCTGTATATGAAAAATGACATATATTAAATTAGGGATATGGAGGAAAACCACAAATTACAGCATGTTCGAACAAAGAGGAATAAAACAAAAAGGTGAAAATGTCTAAAATGGAGAGAACAAATATTAGGAGTTTTCTTGAGGAATAATCAGGGGCCACTGGAAACAACAGCCAAAGATATAATTATAGGAAACATTCTGGATTGGAAAAGAAAATGGTCCTGAAAATGTACATGGAAAAGACTTTTTGGGGGGTTCTAAACATATTGTATCTTTATTTTATTTAAGATTTTAGTTATTTATTAGAGAGAGAGCATGAGCAGAGGGAGGGAGAGGGAGAGGATCTCAAGCAGACTCCCTGCTGAGCGCTGGCTTGAGGCAGGGCTGGATCCCACAACCCTGAGATCATGACCTGAGCTGAAACCAAGAGTCAGATTCTCAACTGATTGAGCCACCCAGGTGCCCCTAAACACCCTGTATCTCGGCAATATTTTAAAAAAGAAGAAAAATCCTCTAAAAAAAAAAAATATATATATGGTAAAAAAAAAATTCCCAATGTATCTATGAAAAAAAAGAAAAGAAATCGAGTGTCATCAGACTTTAATAGGATGTTCCTGAAACTAATGACACAATATTTACCAGTGTCAAAGTAAAAGAATTATAATCCAAGAATTTTGTGAAGCCAGTTTATTTTTCATAATGAAATTAATAGAAACTCTATATTATTTCATGAGTAAGAATTCAGAAATTCGCCACCCACATACAAACCCTTTTGGGGAAAAAACACTAAAAGCATGTTCTTAACTGAGGGACAAATCAAAATTAAATCCTACAATATAGTATTTGAAAAGTGCTATTCGTGCTAGGACAATTCTATTTTAACATGGGTATAATTTGAAATAAGGAAAATGATTAATATAAATATTTTTACTACAGCATTATTTATAATAGTACAACTTGGCAAAAAGTTAAATGTTCAACATTAGGCGAATGTCCCATATGGTAGAATGTAACGTCTTTTAAGTTATCAAATAATTTCTATTAACATAAGAAAATCATATGATGCAGTCTTAAGTTGAAAAAATATATATGTGTGTGTATATGTACATATGGATGTGTGTGCCTATAGAAATATATATTTTTTGCTTTCTTATATAATTTTCCTTTAGGAATTTCTACAAAGAGTATAAATCATCTTTTAAAATTAGAAATAAATGCAAAAATATAAAAATTTAACTTTTAAAAGAAAAATACTCAAAGTTTTGAAAAAAATAGAGGCACATGTAAGAATTTTGTCAAGAATTTAAAATTCTGTAAAGATTTCAGACTTGGAAAAAGATTCTCCCCTGGCCTCCCCCTCCCCCCTTCCCAAATCATAATGTAGCTATATTCACATCAAAAGAAGGCAAAATTGGTATTTGGGGCAACACAGTACAATGCTAACAAATGGCATGAATGAGACAGAACTTTTTATTAATTTTGTGGGGGAGTAAAAAAGAAAATAAACTTTATTTTTTTTAAAAAGAATCAACATACAAGGGTTTTTTTTCATTTGTTCCTATTTTTAGAACCTTTTTAAAATTTTATATTTGACTTTTTTTGGCAAAGTAGAATAGAATAAATGGTAATAAGAATATACTAAAATTGTTATTACATATAATATAAATAATGTAGGTATATAAAAATAGTATATATTTATGATATATTCTAGAATGTTATTCCAGAAAAAGAAAGATGACATTAAGAAGATACCCAGATACTTCAAATGATTTCTTATATCAAGTCCAGATTAATTGTTCTCTGGTGAAAGGGACAAACTTGAAGAGCGGATGAGAGGAAGTAAGCAGGATCCTTGAGGAAAATATATACTTTGTAATTTACAAAAAAAGGAAAGAGAAATGGGTTATGGATGTGACAGACTGGTAAATCTGACACCAATTTTTGGGTAAAACAGGCAAATCAACAACAAATGATTGGTGAATTCATAGAAAAGGGGCAGCAACTGCTAGATTTCAGATCGTGTTTTTCTTTTTTTATTTATTTTTCTTTATTTTTATTATGTTATGTTGGTCACCCTACAGTATATCATTAGTTTTTGATGTAGTGATCCATGATTCATTGTTTGTGTATAACACCCAGTGCTCCATGCAGTACGTGCCCTCTTTAATACCCATCACCGGGCTAACCCATCCCCCCACCTCCCTCCCCTCCAAAACCCTCAGTTGTTTCTCAGAGTCCATAGTCTCTCATGGTTCATCTCTCCCTCCAATTTCCCCCCCTTCATTTTTCCCTTCCTTCTCCTAATGTCCTCCAGGCTATTCCTTATGTTCCACAAATAAGTGAAACCATATGATAATTGACTTTCTCTGCTTGGCTTATTTCACTTAGCATCATCTCCTCCAGTCCCATCCCTGTTGATGTAAAAGTTGGGTAGTCATCCTTTCTGATGGCTGAGTAATATTCCATGGTATATATGGACCACATCTTCTTTATCCATTCATCTGTTGAAGGGCATCTCGGCTCTTTCCACAGTCTGGCTATTGTGGACTTTGCTGCTATGAACACTGGGGTGCATATGGCCCTTCTTTTCCCTACCTTTGTATCTTTGAGGTAAATGGCCAGTAGTGCAATTGCTGGGTCATAGGGTAGCTCTATTTTTAACTTTTTGAGGAACCTCCACTCTGTTTTCTGTGTTTCAAAAGGACAGGCACACAAGTTATCCTTGGCTTGTTTTTTAATACATTAATTACTCGACTTGTAAATTGAGTGATATTTAAAAAATATCCAGGTCTTCATTAGTTCGAGCAAGACATTTGACAGTTTTTACTGATTTCCTGTTGACAAATTGGAAAGCCGTCAATAAAGAACATGGTCATCAGATTTTACTCTGAGACGGCCGGTGTAGGAACACCCAGCCTCACTGTTCTGCCCTTGTATCTGTCCCTTTCAAAAAGGGTCAACAACTTGGATGTGGACTGAAAAGCTATACAAATACCTGAAACCTGAAGATCACGTAATAAATTTGGAGTTCAGGATGATGTAGGCCAGTTGGAACAAATAGCCAAAACCAATCCAACCTCATTGAACATGATTAAATTCAAATTCAGTTGTTTAGGTTAGAAAACAAAGAACAGAGAGGGAGACCTATCTGGACTGTTGTTAAAATAAACACACACAGGTTTTTATACAAACCAAATCTCCTACAAGGGAACACAGTGATGTAGCTATTAAACACTGCAATTTCTTTTCGAGTTGTATTAAGAGCAGGTTAATATGACGTCCAGGGAAGCTGATGGACCTGTCCCAAATTGTGCTTTTCAGTTCACATCAGGTTGTGGCTATCAGGTGCTTCACTGATAAGCCAAAAGGAGAGTGATCAGAGAATTTCCATGAACTAAAAAAAAAACAAAAACAATAGCTATCTGATGGTACTGTGGATATTTGGCGTATGGAAGAAAGATTTTTGGGCTGCCCTGTTAACAATCTTTATTTAAAGGGCTTTTATGTAGAAGAGAAAATAGATTAATTTTGCATTGTTCTAGCAGGTGGTAGAAATAGTTATAAGGATGTGGAATGCAATTCAGCATGAAGAACTTTTCAAACTATTAGAACTGTGTGAAGTTGGAGTGGAGAACCTTAGGAGGCAATGAGCTCTTGTAATGGTTGGTGTTCAGATGTGTAACTGATAGCTCTCCGGGTAAGGATTTTTACATGGAGTGGAAGTTGAATTAAATGGTAGTCTAAAGACTTCAACTCTTAAGGTGGTCTGAGTTTGTAGATTCTGCTTTGAACTCCAAACACTAAATTTTAATATCTTGAAAAATCACCCTTATATTAAAGATGCCTTGGCAAAGATAGTAAACAGAAGCTATGGGGAGGAGAAGAAATGCATTTAGCTTACTGTTCTTTGAAAGAGGTCTGAGCTGAGAGGGACATTATCTGTGATGTATACAGTTGACCCTTGAACAACATGGGGTTGAACTGCACGGGGCCACTTATATGTGACTTTTTAAAATCAGTACAGTATGGTACTGTATATGTATTTTTTCTTGTGATTTTCTTAATATTTTTCTCTAGCTTTGTTGTAGGAATAAAGTATATAATACATATAACATACAAAATGTGTTAATCAGCTGTATGTTATTGCTAAGGCTTCTGGTCCACAATTGGCTATTAATAATTAAGGTTTTGGGGAGTTAGAAGTTACACATTGTAATTTCAACTCCGCGAGAGTCGGTGCCCCAAGCCCCCCAGATGGTTCAAGGGTCAACTGTATAGGTATCAGGGCCTATCTCTACTTATGATTGTTACTTTGTTCTGTCATCCTTCAAATATTTTAATTTTTAACTCCCCTCAGACTTAGCTTTAGCAATGAATAAAAATTTTTTAAGTCATTACATTTTAGTATGCTTTTAAATAACTAGAACGAATTTTGTATCTGAATTAAATTCTAATTCTAGGTGGCACATGATTGTGTTCATGTAAACTTGCACAGCTGAGGCACGTGGGTAATGTTGTTTGGCAACTTTACACTCTGCATTAACACTATAATTATGTCCATGTTTATCAAACAAATATTTACCCTTTGTGAGACGTACTTATAGCATTAATGTGCTTTATCTCATTGAATTCTCGGCAAAATTCTGATAGATAACATTCCCATGTTATGGGTGAGGGGAGTGAGGTGTAGAGAGTTTCAGTTATTTGTCATGGTGATTCAAGCACCGATGTTTACCACTGCACCTCATATCACTACAGTGTAGTGAGATTTATTTTGAATCCTCAAGAATCCACAGTTCATTCCACTCTTCCTCTCCAACCACCCAGGAGCAGACACTTCAGGAATTTTATTTTATAACTTGCTTTTTTTTTTTTTTTAACCAGCTACACAGGAAATGAAAATCAGGCTTTGTTTTTTTGCTAATTTCTTCTACTCAGCTTATTTACAAGTTAACTTTATAAACTTTCAGGACTGCTTCCGAAAGCTAAATTTTTAAAATTATGTACTCAGGCAAGTCTCAATTTGTCATGTTCCCAACCATCATCCTTCCAGTATCCCTAAAATATCTCTAGGTCTCACCCCAGACAATCAACTGGGACCACTCTTTGGAGTCCACGATGGGTAGAGTCCTGACCTGTTCCCTTGGAGGGTAACCAGAGAAAGAGAACATCTGCAGCCTAGTGAAACACAAAGTTAGATAAGAACATATTCAGAGGGATATACATGGAGCGGGATGAATTAATCTGTGTAGGGTCACCTAGCTAATCTGTTGTATTTCTATGGAAGGTTGACTACTGTGGCTGAGCGTATTATTAAAAGTTTTTCAATGCAAATATTGTAAAAGCCATTCTGCAGTCAGCCGATTTCCTACCATTTTATTCATTCCAGCCAGGCAGGATTAGTCATTGATTTCAGCCACAAGGAACTCATACAGTATTGTCACCTGCCTTTGATCGCCTCTCTTGTTCACAGGCTACAGAAGGCAGCAAGGTTGCTTAGTGGGATGTATTAATTCAAGCAAGTATCTAAACACACAGCCAGGCTTATTGAGATAAGGCTGTGACATATCTGTAACAATTTTCTTTGCTCTTCTTGTTTCTATGAGTGAATTTGCTTTCCTCATGGAAAAAACCTTTGAAAGCCACTCTCATTGGATACTCTATTGCAAAAGGAATAGAGATGGGTATCTAAACCATTCATTCTTTATTAGTTTGGGGGCTGTAGGAAAAGTACTTTGGACAGTGAAAACCTCTTTTTTTCTCTCTCTCTCTCTCTCTTTCTGTCTCTTCCTGATTTTCTGTCTCTCTCTGTCTCCTTCCCTCCTTCCTGCCTCCCTTAGGTATATGTTCACTCTTAAGGCCATTCCTCAGTTAAAATAGTTTGCTGCAAGTAACTAGCTACTAAAATCACAGAATGGGAAAAGTCTTGTTGTTGTTATAATTCTTTAGGGAGATCGATCGTAAAGAAAATATTTTGGTGCATGGGTGCTCCAAATTTCCATTGAAAAGTCTCTAGCTAAAAGTCTCATGCTTATTCAGAGACATGGTTATCTGATTGGATACAGGGCTTGGCAGAAATCACTTTTCAGCTCAGACATGGGATGGCGACAGAGTCTCATTACGTTAATTTTATTTACAGGGCAGCCCGGTTTCCTGTGCTGTGAGCTGGGTGCTTATTCAGCTGCCTTGGCTTAGGTGGGTTTGCTGCATGGCGTATTTTTGTTTCCGAACCATTTTGGCCCTGGAAAGATGTCTGGCCTCGTTTCACTTTCATAACTCTGATGAAAGCCACAGAAGTTTCCAGAGAGCCAGAGTAAGCGACTTGTGGGGCCTTTCCTTGAGCCATGTGCATGGCTACTGTAGGGTGGGTTCTAATCAAAAGACCCTCATCTCCTGAGGCTTTTAGCTTTGCAGAGGAAAGGAGTGTTGTCACTGAGTGTGGCATGGACCTCCCTGGGCCACAGCCCTGAGGCGGGACTTAGAGCCACTAGGTCCTAGATTTGCTACTTTCCTTCTTGGTGTGCATAGATGTAGGCTCTTCTACCCCCATTTGCTCTCCCCCAGGATGCTCTGTGTTAGTACTTATTACAGAGGATGTAGAAAGACTGGAAGAGTCTAGATTTGACTTTGAGGCAGCAACTATTGTTTTTGTTCCATTTGTTCATTCATGTACTAATGTGCCTATGTGTCACAGGGTACCTACACCTGTTTTCTTTCATGTGAGCCTCACAATATATGGATGAAGGAGGTGGAGACAGTGATGGTATGCCCATTTCATAAAGAAAGACCAAGTGCTTTATTCTGGTCACACAGCTGGAATTTAAACCTAAATCTCTTAACAAGTAATCAGTGAATTTTTTTTCCTCACTCAGGAATGGTCCTAATTAAAATTAATATGTTAATTATTATATTAATCTTCAGAAATTGTTGTTATATTTGTCATAACATTGTATTACATTTGGAAAACAATTATAGATTAGACTGTACTCAGATTACAGAAGATGGTGACGGTTGCTGAGAAATTAAATCATAACTAAATTTAAATTTATATTCAACAAAAATTAAACATCCTTTCAAGTATTTGCAGCAGACAAAATCGTATTTTACATTGGGTGTGGCTGCAGTGAATGTGCTATAAAGGAAAGGGATGGAGGTCTCTTGACATAGGAGTGCTGGGCTAACAAAGGTCTCCAGACAGTCTTGTTTCTATGATACAGGGCTAGCTAGTCCCAAAAGCTGATATATTTATATTTTAAGACTATGAAAAAGCCCTTATTTGTGCATACATATATACATATATAGGATTTGAACCACTACTGGACCCCATTGCAAACTAACTCTGACAAATAGTTCCTTTTGACCAAGCCCATGTTATCTATGGGTACAATACTAAGTGTTTTGCTTATGTTATTTTGTGATTTACTCTTCACTACCAGGCATCAGGTTAGGTACCATTAGTCTGATGAAGACTTGGAGGCCCAGAGAGTAAAGCATTTGCTTAGTAACTAAGAAACAGGGGTTGGAATGCAGGCATAACTCGAAAGTTCAAGTTAGCATCCAAATCTCCTGGAGTCACTGCCCAAGGTATGGAGCAAGATCTCTTGCTACTATAAGCTGTCTCCCTTTGTCTACTTAGCCCAGAGCTTCTTAGGACTACAATAACTGGGCAGTAAGGGAGACCAGAAACTCCTACTCTCACTACCTGCTCCCTCCCCACAAGAGTGGGAAAATGCAAGTTCCAACTGGACTTGAAATGTCAGGCATTTATGTTTGTTTCAGCGCAGGTTTGCTGAAATAGGAACTTGCAACAATTATCTCTCTCTTTCATACCCGAAGAAAGAAAAAGGAAATAGAGGAAAAAAAGAGAAAGAAAAGCAAGCATTTGCTTTAGTGGGTAGACCTATAAAGGCTAAGATATTTCTCTTATCCTGAAAGATCTGGGTAATTGCCTCAATTTTCCTCTTCTCATTTCATGTGCAGACTTGGCCTCATTTTTTGAGAGCTTTTTCTACCAATAAGGTTCCAATATATTTGAAGTTTTCAATTGTCTCAAGTAGAATGTAATAAGATCTTTATCTTTGGAGTCTCTTGTAAATGTATTCTAAAAGCATCATTAAAATATGCATGCTTAACTTGGCAGTGTTAGCAAATATTCACGTCCCTTCAATGGCACCAGCTTGGTGGAATGATAGGAACTGGGCAGCAAGCGAGGGCTACAATAAACCATTAACACTAAACATCAAGCATAAATACCATTCTTCTACCTCTCTCCCACTTCTTAAAAAAAAAAAAAAACTATGCTAGATTTTGAACTGAACCCTTCTCAATTGTTATTTAAAAAATATAATTATCTTGAGTTTTTTTAGATACTGGAAATTAAGCTTCCATTTTTCTAGATTTTTAAGGTAGACAAATTAAAACAGGGTATTTTCGAATCTATTTCTTTAGCAGCTGAGATTGTTTTCTGTAACATTTTGTTCAAAAACAATTTCCATAGTAGAATCATCAAGCAGAAAATCAGGACTGATACAGAGAAAGCTACAGCCAGATGGGGACCACAGTTGGGTGGCAAAGTGTTTGGAATATAAAGAAGAAATAGTCTGTAAATTTCATAATGGGGAAATTAGATGAGCAGTACAAATTTATGATCTCAACCCTGTGATTGAGCCAAAGGCAACTGTTGGCGCTTGAGTCTCAGTACATCTTCCTTGTTCTACTAGATTTTCTGACTTCAGGGAACCCAGCTGGTGGACGGGAAAAGTGATAGTAATAGTCACGGTTCAAATCTGCAACTAAGTTCACCTAACTTCTCATTATTACCTTAGTTTACTTCAGATTGAATCTGTAGAAATTTGCTTTTATGTGGAGATTATCTTGACATCTAGAAAATAATGTAAGCTATGTTACTACATGTTCTTATATGCGTGCAATATTGAAATATTTCATCTACATTCAGTGCTCATAGATTTTAGCAGATAGAGCTCCAATATACAGCCAAGAAAAGAAGCCTTTTCTTAGGGGTTAGGAGTAGTTGATGGACTGTTGGAAAATTAGCAGAAAGTACTGCTGTGTCTTTTTCTTCTTATTGTTCAAAATGTCATAAACAAGAAAAGGGTATGTGATGCAGAAAGAGCAGAAGAGTTTGGGTTCTGCCTTCACAGGTAGTAACTGGTATTCAGGGAGGCCTGAAGCTCAGTGAGAAGATGATAGTAAAATAACCACTTCCTACAACCCAAATGCAAAATTGAGGCCTGACCCAGGAGAGCAGGTGAAGAAATGGCGGGTCTGCCTTACCCTTTCATTTTTTTGGCATTAGTTGTTCGTTCAGTCAGTCAGTCAGTCAGTCAGTCATTCAGTCATCTGACAATTGAGTGCCTATTTTCTGCCAGGAATAGTGCTAATTGCTGGGGATAAAACAATGAATAAGATTGAAATCGTTCTATTCTCCATGGGATTAAGTGGAGGTTATGGATAAGTGGCCATGCCAAGCCCGTGATGAAATTGTGTAGAGTGATGAGGGTGCATTTAGCAGAACATCTAACCTAGACTGTGGAGTGGGAGAGGCAGGGAGTCATGAGGCTTCCCTGAGCAAGTGAAGTTTGTCCTGAAACCTGAAGAATTGATCAGGCAAAGGAAGATATGCTTAATAAGGTGGGATATCATCTTTCCTCAAACTTTTATCTAAAATATGAGATGCGGGGGAATTAGAAGAATGCTAGAACCATCCGTGAGGGTCTCCTTATCTCACCAGGAGATAAACTGCCGCCTCAGGGCATTTGCTTTCATGTTTTTGTGTTTTGAGATCTTTCAGTTGAATTCACATAATGTGACTGGTAAATTTAGAGCTACTTTAATTGTAGCTATTTCTACTTGGGGATATTCAACAAATCCATTTGTCTGAATAGACTCATTAAGAATTGAACTGACAATCATGTGGACAAGGGCTGATGAAACCTTGATCTTTGGTCTTGCGTTTAGGATGGTAAGAATTTATTCATTCTAGTCTCTATGATCATCTTAAAGTCACTGAAAAATCAGGTCATCTTAAAGTTTAATGGAATCCCCAGAGAAGAATTTTACCTGTCATTGGTTGACACATTTAAAATATATTTTAAAGTGTTTAGGCTCAGTTGGGTTGGGAAGTTTAGATGGAAACATAAATTCTGAAAATGTCTACTATTTCCTATCCTTTGCCTGTATTTGAAATAACTCAAAAAAATATAACTCAATAGAAAAATATTGTGTAGCAGTAAAGAAATCAGCATGAAAAAGAAGATCATCCTATGTTTTTGAATTTGTAATTCTGTATCACCTACAAAATTGCGTGAATTGCCATTTTACATTTGTATTCACTTGTTCAGCTTTCCATGATGCCATTTCAGGGGTATATTCAATAAGTTTCAATCTTCTGCCCAAGCAAGCTGAATGACTCACAGCACTTTAGGTGTTGAATATCACATCAGCTTTTAAGCCACACAAAAAGGTAAATAAGTACTTACTGGAATTATTTAATGTGAAAAAAATTAATAGATCCACAGCAAAGTCCTAGAACTATTGCTGAATATGTTGTAAATAGTGGCAAATTTTAAAACTACAGCTAAACTTTAACTTGCTATTTTTTTTTTTTTAAAGATTTGACACAGAGAGAGAGCTAGAGAGGGAACAAAGCAGGGGGAGAGGGAGAAGCAGGCTTCCCGCCTAGCAGGGAGCCCGATGCGGGGCTCGATCCCAGGACCCTGGGATCATGACCTGAGCCGAAGGCAGACGCTTAACGACTGAGCCACCCAGGCGCCCCTAACCTGCTATTTTAATAAGAGTTCATTAAAATGCTACCACATAGTCTCATGGAAAATATATTTGCTTGGGTTCAATTTAATAAACATGTATTAAACTCCCACTATGAGGAAAGCACTTTACTTTTCAATGTAACGCTTTCATGCTTCTGGATCCACTCTTTAAATATCCAGGTATAAGCATGTCTTCATTCAATTGTAGAATTTTAATTCCTCTATCAGAAATTTTATTTTTTTAACATTTCCCCCAGTTTTATTATATTCTATTAAAAGAATACAAAGTCATCATGGCAAATTAGGAAAATAAATGATCTGTATTCCCCAAAATCTAGAACCATTGTTACATTTTGCTCTTCTCTCTTTTAACCCATATATTTTTTTCTATCTCTAAATTGGGATATTAATATATTTATTATATCTTTTATTTACTAATCAGCTTTTTCCAGATAAGTAAGTAATCACACCATGAACATTTCCCATTTCTTACATTTTTTTTTCAGAAATACGATTTTCAATAGCTGACTAGTGTTTTATGAAATGAATGAAGTTATTTAGTTAGTCCTGTATTGTCAGACATTGTATTAATTAGGGTAGAGACTAAGCAGCTGGAACAAAGAGACCTTTAGTCATTCAAATACAGCAGAAGTTTATTTCTCTCTTGATAGAGCACAGAGATAAGCAGGTGGCCTGGCTGTGATGAGTGGCTCTGCTCTGTGAGGTCCCCTAGAAATCCAGATTTCTTCTGTATTATTTCTCTTCCATCTTCAAGGGTTTTGCCCTTTTTTTGTAGTTGGAATTATTTCACGAGCACCATGTCCTTGCCCTTTATGTGAAGGGCAAGTTACTTCCTTATAAAAATGTCATCTTATAAAACCTGGGGAGGAGAGTGGTGGTGTTATTACAAAATAAAGAAAGGGAGAATAGAATGTAGGGAGCAATTAATTATATCTGCTATAGGCATCTAGATTTTTCTATTGTAAATATTATATAGAACTATCTTGTGTATCAGTGTTAATGTGTACATTTGATAACTGATTTGAAGTAAATATGGAATAATAGGTAACATTATAGTATGCTTTTGCAGCTTTTGATCTATGCTTTCTGATTGCCTTTTGGGAAGATTCTACTTCGATATTATCTTTTATTTTAGTTTTTGGCAATTCTTTAGCGTAAAATGGCATTTCAGGGGTGCCTGTGTGGCTCAGTCAGTTAAGCATCTGCCTTCAGATCAGGTCATGATCCCAGGGTCCTGGGATACAGCCCCAGGTTGGGCTCTCTGCTCAGTGGGGGAGTCTGCCTCTCTGGCTCCCTCTGCCTGCCACTCTACCTGCTTGTGCTCTTTCTCTCTCTCTCTCTGTCAAATAAATAAAAAAAATCTTTAAAAAAAATGGCATTTTGGGAGTGCCTAGGTAGCTCAGTGGGTTAAACTTCTGTCTTAGACTCAGATCATGATCCCAGGGTCCTGGGATAGAGCCCTGCATTGGGTTCCTTGCTCAGTGGAGAGCCCCCTTATCCCTCTGCCTCTCCCCCTGCTCATGCTCTCCCTCTTGTTCTCTCTCTCTCTCTCTCTCTCTCTCTCGCTCACTCTCTCTCTCAAATAGATAAATAAAATCTTTAAAAAAATGGCATTTCATTATGGTGTTCATTTGCATTTATTTCATTACTAGTAAGCTTGTTTTTCAGGATTATTGACCATTTATATGTATTTTGTGATTTACCTCTTGATATCCTTGGCTAATTTATCTTAGAATTTTTTTTCTGATTTATCAGATTCTAACTAACTCTTTTCATAACATATGACATGTATTTTCCTATTTTATATTTTTTCTTTTAATTGTCTTTTTTCTTTCTTACAGACTTTTTCATTTTTATGTATTTGGATCTACCCAAATTTTCCATGATATCTTGTTTCTTCTTCTTTTGTTTTTTGGTTATTTGTTTTGCTTAATAAATCTTACACAAAGCTGAATGAGGAATAACCATTGCCATTTTAAAAAACTGTTATTTTGATTTTTTTCTTTATAGCCTTAAATCTCTATGTGGTTGAAAACTAACAAATATTTTTCTTGAACTTTTTTTCTTCACTGAGTTACTCAATAATGTTTTTTACTGGTTGTTGAGTATGTGCCAGGCACTCTGCTAAATAAGGTACCATAGACCTAAGATAGAGCTTGTGCACTGAGCATAGTACCAATGAATTCTGTTTTTCCCTAAGATTTTGAAATGCCATTTTTCTGCATATAAGTCCTTATATATTTTGTATCTCTCTTGGCTTTCTCTTCCATTAGATTCGGTTACTTCTTACTACGGTATCAATCCTAGTTACAGTTGGGGAAATATGTTCTAATTAATACAAAAAGTCAAGCAAAAGTCAAGACTCAATGAAACAAATCTCACCTAAATTCCTTGTAAGGTGGTGATAATGTTAATCTGAGGGAGCTACTAAGAAACAAAATGAAGCAAAATAAGAAAATCTGTATTATGTTTTTATGTTAAATGCATTTTAATTCTCAATTACTGGGATGGCCATTTTTTATTGAAAGAATCAGTTATAATAATGAAGTCATCAAACTGTCATCAAAATATGATAGGACCCCAGATAACTGGGTATAATAAAAGTGTAATGATAGTTTATGAGCAGAAATTCCAGTAATTGGACAATTGCCGTTACCTACATATTTTTTTTCTGCTTTCATCTTTAATCATTTTTGTACTGTGTAAAATTTCTACATGACTAAGCTCTGATGCATTATGCATATGTATGATTAAATATTTGCCCTCATTAATTGGTAACTGTCTATGTTTGATTCTAGTGCCTTATGCAGCTCTTAGAATTTTTTAATGTTCTTAGACTTATATATATGCGTATTATATAGCCTTCCTATATACGAATACGTACTTGCCCTTTAAAAATTAGTTTGATACATAATTTTATTATCATAATTATGTCTATTACCAAGGTATTTGAGTGTTTCTCTGTTATTTGTCCAAGTATTTCAATTTGTTGTCAGATTTCATGTACTATCATCAGTGAGTGTATTCTGTTATACTACATTGCAATCATCTTATTTTCAATCAAAGACTATTTACAAAATTTAAAGTCTCATAAAAATGAACTACCATCAATTACAATTTGAGCTATATAGTCTTGGCTAGATAGATACTGTATGACTCTTTTTGCAGCCACATTTGAAATCTTTATCTTAGTGATAGATTTTCTGATGATTAGTTCTTTGACTTTCAAAAATAATAATGACTTAAAGGCAAGCATTTTTTCATGATCTAATGTATATTGGTCATGACCTGAATTATAAACTTATGCACAGAACTCATTTCTCTGTTTGGTGGTATGTGAGTAATGCAGCTGAATTACATTTATCTTTCGCTTTGTGCCCTCCTTCTATCATTTATTTGGTATTTTTGGGTGATATACTAGGAAATGTTTTCTATTCCTTTATTAAATTTAAAGCTTTTTTAAAATTTTTTTTACTGATGGTTTGCCATTAGCATTTACACGTGGCTGTACCAAAACCAAAGAATCTAGAACACCAAACTAATACAATTCTCTTTATATAATTTTACACAAAGTTCCAAAATTACATCAGTTCATCACAGTAATCCTGTGAAGAAGTGAAAATGTGTAACAAAGTTTTGTACTTTGTGGACACTGAGAGATTCAGAGATGTTAAGTGACAGCCAAATTTATACAGTTAGAAAATGTCAGATACATTCTTGAATTTCAGGCTCTGACCATAAGTTCGGGACTCTTTTCAGTGTATACCAAAATAGAAACAAAAATGAAAAATCAAGAGAACCTTTATAGTAGGATATTGACTGATTTAACCTTACTGAGTATTGTTATTTATCAAAAATATTGACTTGAATTCAGAATATTGCAGATGTATATACTTAAAGCATCACTAGGTAAATGAAATCGACTACAAAAAGTACTAAAAATTTGTTCATTTTGTATTGAACATTGGCTTGCCTTTAGGTTCTGTTTTACCCTGCTTTTGAATTTATAATTCTAATCTATTATAAGGAAAAGAACTTTGTTCATCTTTGTTGCTTATATTAAGCTTTTTAAATTTAAAATGATTGCTTTTTATCAGTTTCAGATGTGTTGATTATAGGAAATTTTGAATACTTGAAAGAAAATGAATTATAGATAATTTTAGCATCTATGTATACATATATGTGTATATATGTATCTATACATGAACACAGGTATACATACATACTTAAATAGAAATATATACAAACTTTTTTTTAAACAAAATTGAGAGTATACACTCTTGTTAAAAAACAAAATTCAGCCAAATAAATGTGAAGTTCTAATTGGCTTTATTAAATGACTCATGAATCAGGCAGCATCCCATTTAGCAAGTAGAGGGGAGCTCCAAGGAGTTGTACAAAATGGAGGGTTTTTGTAGGAAGGAGGGTGGGGCAAGAAAGTTATAAGCAAAAAAAAAAAAAAAAACGACGATTGTTCCAGAAAAGGTAGTTTTCCCTTGGAGGGCACAGCAAGGGGGTCTTAATGCAGATTGCCTCACCTTCCTTTGGGGAATGAGAAGGGCTCCCATGGCAGACTCTTGGCACTCTTCAGAAAATTTCTGACTGACTTGTTAAAACTACATTTCTGGGAGAGGTTGAAACTTTAGTCAGTTTAGGTATTTAGCCCCAGTTTACTGACTTGGGGCCCTAACCAAAGTGATATCATTTTGGGCCTGTAGTTTTCTTTTTAACATTCTTTACTTAGAGTATATTAAGAGTATTGTTAGAATTTCCCACAGTCTTTGATAACATGATTTTTAAATTTGCTTTATATCAATTCAAACGATTTTCATTCTTCCCTTTACCTCTATCTTCATTGAATTGTTCAAACTATGTTTTTATTACTACTAATAAATGTTACTATAATACTAATAAAATCTAGTAATTTTATTAATTACTACTATGACAGGAAAGAACAAGTTATAGCTTTTAACAAAAGAAAACTTCAGTTAATAATGTTATACACTTTGCCTTGTTAAACAAGATACAGTAGTGATACAAATAATAGAGGGTTTTTTTTTAAAGGTTTTATTTATTTGAGAGAGTGAGAGAGAGCATAAGCTGTAGGGAGGGGCAGAGGGAGAGGGAGAAGCAGACTCCCTGCTGAACAGGGGCTCAGTCCCAGGACCTCCAGATCATGACCTGAGCTGAAGGCAGCTGCTTAACCAACTGAGCCACCCAGGTGCCCCAGTAATAGAGCTTTTAAGCCAACATAAATCAGTATGCAATATGATGGGGGAGGACCTCAGAAGACATGGATTGCTGAGGGATGAACACCTGCTAATGAATAAGACTTGAGGGTCCCGTGTGAAGCTTGAGCCCTGGGCATGCAATGGAAATCTCTAAAGTTCTGAGGATGTTTTGAAGACTGACTTGATCTTGTGGCTTTTCTGGGAATAAGCACTTTTGGAGAGCCAAACCTCATGGTCCAAAAGGGTCACTAGTGCTACATCTGTCACCAGCTCATCCTCATGACAGATGTAGGTCTATGAGAATTTTTGGCTCAGTGACTAGAAGTCTGAGATTAGGAGGTGCCACTTCTCTCCTCTGTTTTGGCCATACACAGTACCTAAGACTTTGTTCTTTTTCAAGGACTTGGCCTTGAATGTTTAATTTAATTGCCTTTCATATTTAGGTTAAAGAAGATGGTGAGAACACTTTCTTTTAGCTCTTGATTCCTCTAACTGCAAGGCTGACTATCCAGAAAACGCTAATAACTATCTTTAAATTAAAAAAAAAAAGTTTAAATTAAGAATGAAAAAAAATGTCGCTGCCTCTCTTGTAAAGTGGTAAGTTGAGAAAGATTATTTTTTTTTATATTATCTTCCTGGAGGAGAACATAGAAGAGGACAAACTCCCAGTTTTGTTTAGAATGATCTGTGACTTTCAATCTAGATCATAACAATTTATTCATATACTTTCACAAATTATTTGGTATTTGTAAATGTTTCTTTGCCATTTTTTAAAGAATTTTTTTTCACCTTGGATGGGAGTCCCTTTCATTAATTTCTCAGGTGGTATTTTATTTTTCTATTTCTTTATCTAGTCTGATTTTTACTTAGTTACTTAAAAGATCTGGCTTGTATGGGCACCTGGGTGGCTCAGTCAGTTAAGCAGCAAAGTCTTGGTTTTGGCTCAGGTCATGATCTCAGGGTCCTGAGATCAAGCCCTGCTTCAGGCTCATGCTCAGGGGGAGTCTGTTTCAGGCTTCTCTGTCTTCCTCTGCCCTTCCTCCCGCTCACTTGTGCGCTCTCTTTCTCTCAAATAAATAAATAAGTCTTTTAAAAATAAATTATATGTTAAAAAAAAGAAGAAGAAAATAGCAGGCGGAGAAGAATGAAGGGGGGGGAATGGGAGGGGGAGATGAACCATGAGAGACAATGGACTCTGAAAAACAAACTGAGGGTTCTAGAGGGGCAGGGGGTGGGGGGATGGGTTAGCCTGGTGATGGGTATTAAAGAGGGCACGTTCTGCGTGGAGCACTGGGTGTTATGCACAAACAATGACTCATGGAACACTACATCAAAAACTGATGATGTAATGTATGTTGATTAACATAACATAATAAAAAAAGAAAAAATATAAATAAAATGTCTGGCTTGTAAATAACGTCCTTACCTGATTTCCAGGGCTAGCATAACATTTTCCCTATTTTCAACCTCAGCTATTCATTTCAATAGGAATTAGGGGTAGAGGAGACGTAAAAATATGGGTTCCATTTACTATGTTGAACTAGATCTCAGAAACATGTCTATGCAACATTTTCTGAAGTAGAGATCTTAATTTATTTAAATATTTCTATTTTTAACATTTAGCTCGTTTCTAAATTTTGCCTTATCAATAACGCTGTAACATTTTATATTTATAATTTTATCCACAGATCTCAAAAGTTTTCTCTGTCTTGTATCAGTTCCTTCTTAGTTTTAAAAAACACACTAATACATTATTTTAAGACAGCTTTTAAAGTGACACAGGACACAGAAAACAGAGATAACCAGTCTGTTGAAAGGGCACTTCCTTCCCTGCCCTCTTCTGCCTCTGCATAATTCAAACTGATGACTATGGAGAATATTCACTAAAAGGTGTAAATTTTAGGGAGATGTTTGTATTCCTATATGTATGTAGTCTCTATCCTTTTAAACATTTACAACAATTAAATCTTTAGCCTATAAGGGAGACTTAGCGTGAGTTAAATTTACTTGATATTTATCAAATATTTATTACATACATTAACAATGAACCAGATGGTGGGAGGACAGGAAATAAAATATGAGACAAGATTCTTGCTTTCACGTACTTACTGGCTTCATTGGGAAGCAAAGGCCTGTCGTTTTCAAACTTAAGAATAAGTGTTGAGTGTCTTAAATGGATAATAAAATCTATTGAGTATAAGAGTAAGCACAAGTAGGGGTGCCTGGGTGGCTCAGTCAGTTGAGCATCTGACTCTTGATTTCAGCTCAGGTCATGATTTCAGGGTCCTGAGATGGAGCCCCACATTGGGCTCCATGCTCAGCAGGGAGTCTGCTTGAGGATTCTCTCTCGCTCTTTCCTTCTTGCCCTTTCCCTGGCTCCCTCTCTCTCTCTCTCAAATAAATAAATAAATCTTTTAAAAGAAGAGTAAGGGGAAATATTGGTGGCCAGTTTAAGTGACACTGATCAATTATTGGATGATGGGTTGTAGTCATTGATATACCAATAAAATTGATTCCAGAGTGGCTTTGTAAGGTCTATTAATTAATATATAAGTAATAACTACATCTGTATTCACAAATTCAGAGATAATACAGAAGTATTTAGAATAAAATAGATAGGTCTCTGTTTACTCACTTCCCTCCTTAGGAGTAACCACTTTGTATATATTTCAAAACCATATATACATATATGGTTCTCATGGTTCTATTTTGTGTCTTTGAGTTTTGTAATTCTGGAAATTGGACTATACAGTATGTGTTGTTTTGCAACTTCTTCATTTATTTTTATTATTTTTTACTTAATAAATCTAGAGAGTCATGTCGTATCTATAAGTCTAAGTCAATATTTCATCTGTAATTTATAATTTCATGAGCTAAATAAATGAGTGTTGCTGGGGAAGTTTGTTACTCAGCAGTATATAACCAGACTATCCAATGAGAACTGGAATTTTGCATGGCTCTAAGCCTCAATTTGTCATCTTCAGACTTGATGTCTTACACACACAGACACACACACACACACACCACACCCACAACATATATGTTTTCTCCTTATTTAATAGTTTTGAATAACCAGATAGTAAGTAGACCAGCAGAGGTTAGGATTGGAAGGAAGAATAAATCATTCCTATTCCATGTGATTCATTTTCCCAGATGCACTAAAAAAGCATCAGATGAGAGCGAGATTGAGGACCCCAAAACTGTGATCTGCATCTTCTTCCATGCCACAAACTATGTTTATAGGTCTCCAACTGCTGAATTTCTTTTCCTCCTCCTCTCGACTGCTCTCACCTCCATCATAATTCCAGGTTATATTTTTCTCAGGGTAAGTTTTATTTTGCTCTTTGTAGTTTGTGGCATGCCTAAGCACCAGGGGTTAAATACATGCCGCTCTTGTCATATGAAACTAACCATGGTATGGGCAGCATTGAGATGGGGCTCTCCTCTATTGAAACCTACCTGGTTGCTGCTGCTTTGTGCAATTGTCCAACAAACCCCACCATCATCGTGCTTGATCCTGACACCCCTCCCTTTCATCACTACATAGGCCCTTTATAAACTAAGAACAGGAATGACTGCTAAGCATGGTTGAGAAGTTTGCCAGTCAAGAACAAACCACATCTCTCTGTGAGCATCCAGTGGTGAAAGTGGATCGTAATTACTTGCAACTAATCATCACGAGGGACTGTACCAAGCATTAGAAATTCACTGACAGGAAGTTTAAGTATTCAGAAATTTACTAGCAGGAAGTTGATCCTTCCCTACATCTAAATAGGGGATGACTAAGAAATAGGGAAGGTGGTAGAAGAAGAAAAGGACAGAAACAAAAAAAATTTCAGAAAAGAATAATCTGTTTATCCACCACTTTGGGAAAATTCACAAAAATAACAATTTCTCCTTTGGAGTAGAAACTCTTTGCTCATTGTTCCCAAAGCTTTGCATTCATGATTTTAAATATGTCTGAGATTCAACGATTTTAATGTTTTTAAGGGAAGGACGAGGCAGACTATTTAGCACCTTAATTCTGAAGAAAACCAGAGAAACATTTCTTGAAACAAATTTGGATTCTTATACTTGAAGAATTAAGTGGAATGAAATCTCTTTATCAGCCCCAGCTGCTTACTCCATCTCTTCATGGAATTTACTTGAATTTCTAGATGTTGACTTAGGTCCCATCTCTAGTTTCTGAGCCGGTCCTCTTTTAGGGATTGGAGCTCTGTTCTTTGCCTTTCCACTCTGGTGGGAAAGGAGCATTAAGCCCCCTTTCCAAGTGTACTGCTTTGTGAATGAGGGCACCGAGGCGGAATCCCTGAGTCCTATGTGTTTCAATGCCCCGGTTCGGATCATAGGATTCTGTGGCACAAAGGTACTTTTTTAGCTAGCCTCCATCGACGTGGCTGCCTTTCCTGTCCCTGTCCCGAGTTCCTCTGTAAAGGCTGTGGTCTGCAGAGTCTCCTTATAACTTTATTCTGGCTTTGCTCTTAGTAGAGTGTCTCTCTCTGGTCAATGTTCTTCATATCTAGACACCCCCCAAATCTCAGCAGCCTGTCTTTACTTCTGAAGTTTAATCATTTCCTCTGTTTCTGGGGGTTGAGACTGGTTCGCCTTCTGGGAACCCTTGTTATATTACCTTAAATCACAGGTTGCAAACTCACATGACTTCTGAATGAAGGGGCTGGGTGAGGATTGATCGGACTGGAAAATACACACCTCATTTAAAAGGGAGTAACCCCAAGTCATATCCCACCGATCATGGCAATTTCGATAAAAGATAGAATCTGAATTCTGGTGTGAAATCTCCTGATTAGAAAATGTTGGTACTAATTCATTTTTTTTAAACAATGACATATCAACCAAATGAACTCCATCTGTATCCTGACCTGTGACGCAGCCATATATGCATGACTTCTATCTTATACCATGTTCCTGAATTAGGCAGTAACTACTGTGTCTGTGCTTTTGTCTAGGTGTCTAAGCCCGTGCTGTCAAGGCTTGGGCATCTCACTAGGTTTTCTAGTCAAGCCGATGCTTCATCTCTAGTACCACCCTGCTGCTCATGCATTTCCCGTCTTGCTGCATGTTGAGCATCAGCATATCCTCATGGAGCATTTCTTTGGAAATACGATTTTCTAATCCGAGAAACTATTAAGCAGCCCTAGTGTGCTAAGGACTATGAAGTTTGTCAAGAATATAAACATCAAATATTAATAAGACATAGACTTTTTTCTCCAGCAGCACAGAGGACCCAACCTAAGGTGAACCTCCAATGGGTAGCATTCTTGTATAATCCCCTCCCTTTGAGTGCAGGCAGAACCTGTGACTGGCTTCTACCAATAAAGTATAGCAAAGGTGATGGGATGTCAATTTCTTGAGTAGGTTGTGTTATATGGCGAAGGTGATGGAGTGTCATGCCCATGATTGCATTTTGTTATATGTAAGAGTCCCTCTTAGCAGACTGGAGCAAGGAAATCTCCTTCTGGTCTTGAAGAATCAAATATCCATTTTGTCAGCTGCCTACAGGAAGGTCATATGATAGGGAACTGTGAGTAGCCTCCAGAAGAGGGGCTCCCTAGTCCTACAGCTGCAAATAAATGATTTCTTCCAGTGTTCTGAGTGAACTTGAAAGTGGATTTTTCCCTAGTCGAGCCTCCAGAAGAGACAACACTTTGATTACAGCCTGTGAGATCCTGAACAGAGGAACTAGCTAAGTTCTGCCTGGATTCCTGTTTTATGAAAACTGTGAGGTAATACATATGTTCTTTTAAGCAACTAAAATATATATTGATTTATTATATAGCAGAAGTCTAATATAGCAGTTTACAGCTTACCATGCAAAACACAATAACCCATTCAACACATAGAACAAGATGAAGAGACGTATACTTGCTTGAATTCCTTTAGGGAGAAGGCTGTACTTGTTTGGAAGAAAAGATTTGATTGGCTAAGTCCCAAGGCTGCATCCAAGGCTACTGTGCAATCCAAAAGAAGATAGTGGTGTTTTCTTTATGAAGAGAAAGGTATATGCCTATAGATATTCTAAAGCTCATCAAGATTTTGAGTCCTTCACTTTTGGGCATATGCTACCTTGAAGTTGATAACTTCTCCCCAGTGACTTCTGTATCCCACAGGGAGGTGGCTCCTGGAATCTGCTTCCTATGAGCTATCACCAGTGGGGAGCACTGGGAGGAAATTGGAGAGGGATGAGAAATGTCAAGGGCTCACTCTCTCCTGGTCCTTCTCTAACTTTGCTGGCACCTTACACAGCAGCTACATGTCCTGCAGTGCTCCTGCTTCCAAGGGAATGGCCTACTGTGGCTTTAGCTTCTAGAGCTTCAAGGTGCAATATTGTGGCCATTACCATAAATAGCTATATGCAGCTATATAAATTTAAATTAATTGAACTTAAAAGCAAAATTTCATTTCTTTAGTTGCACTAGCCACATTTAAAGTGCTAAGTAGCCACTGTTGCTAATGGCTACCATATTGGAAGATGCAGATATAGATAATTTCCATTATCTCAGAAAGTCCTGTTGGACAGTGAGTAGAGTAATAGTAATGTGGCCCACAGGCTCTGGTAACACCACCTCCTCTTTTTGCCATTCTAGTCCAAGGGCGGGCATGGCAGCTTGATGTTGCTAGTCTCTGGGTTTTCTCACTGTTCTGTAAGTTCACAACATTTCTATTACCTGTATAACCAATACCCTGCATTGAGTCCCTCTGTTATAAATAACCAAGTTATTTCTTTCCTAATCAGACGTTGATTGAACTACCAGAAGAGGAAAGGATGGGATAGTCGACATTCCTATATTAGCTACCCATTATTATGTAACAAATTGCCCTTAAACAAGCAGCTTAAAATAATGAACGTTTATCATATCCCAGTGTCTATGAGTCAAGAATCTAGGTAGCTGAGTGGTTCTGACTTAATCTCTCACAAAATTGCAGTCCAAATATTGGCAGGAGCTGAAGTCTCATCTGAAGGCTTAAGTGGGGGAGGATTTGCTTCCAGTCTCACTTATATAGTAATGGCAGGCCTCAGTTCCTTGCTGGCTATTGACTGGAACTCCTTGCCACCCGGGCTTCTCCATAGACTGAGTGTTGCGTGGAATGGCACTGGCTTCTTCTGGAGCAAATGATCAGAAAGAGTATCCAGGATGGAAGATGTCATCTTTTATAACTTAAATTTGGAAGTGGCATACCATCATTTCTACAGTATTTCACTGACCTCACAGACCAACCCTAGTGCAGTGTAGAAGTACACAGGATGGGAAGCCAGGAGACTGAGATCATTAGAAGCCATCTTGGAACCTGCCTACCAGAAGTGCTCCAGAGAGGTTGAATAGATTTGATGTATAGGAGATTGTTCCTCCTCTCTGGGACTTAAAGCAGAAAGGGCAGAAGTCCACATAACAAAGGGTAAAAGAATGTCTTGGCTTAGAGGACTTTGATGGGAAAAGGTCAACCCCTCAGTGATGCTATGTCAATTTTGAATTGTATGTGCCATTCAGATGTCAGAGGCCAGTGCTCACTGTTTTAATTCAAATCTAGGAAATGATGGAAAATTATAAAGGTAATATAGTACTTGCTCTGGAAGACAATTTGAAAGCATTTGGTGTACTTAAAATCAAGATTTGGGGCAATGTCATAACATTCAGATGTAATATTTTCTCCACAAGGACAAAAGAAATGTCTGGTTGGAACAAAACTTACAAGCTTTCAGGGTGGCTGGTTCCATTTTCCCACGAACCAGGAATCTTGCATGATGGCTTAGCAGAGGCCCTGTAAGCCTCGGGCAGCTCTTGGCTGCGTAGGGGTTTTCTACAAGGAAAGATGCCGAGAACAAGATTCTTTATCGGCAGCTGGAAGATGATGGAGTCAGGGCCATGCGATGGGGTCAGGATGAAAGGAGAGTAACTTCATCTACGCGCACACGTGTGTGTGTGTGTGTGTGTGTGTGTGTGTGTGTGTGTGTGTGTGTAAGAGCTGAGGCCGCCTGTTGAACGTCAGCTTGTTTTTCACGTGTAAGTGAACCCGAGGAGCAGGTGGCACTGAGGTGCACGTGTTCAGTGGCAGCGACGCAGTCCTTGTCACTTCCTGAGGAAAGAGATCCTATCTTATCCCCAGTCACGTATGTCTCCAAACATTAGCCGAACACAATCTTGCCCGGGAAATGGGCCACTTAAAAGAAGTTGCCATTTCAGAGAGATACGTACCCATCTACTATTCAGAATAGAAGGAGGCAATTTCTAAGAAGCATTTTTTGTTTTCGTGAAAAGAGAAAGAGACAAAGGGTAAGAATGAGAAAGGGAGAGAGGCTGGAGGAAGCCCAGGATGTAAAGTAAAATTTTTTTCCTAATGAACTTCAGTGAATAGTTTCTTTCTTTCTTTCCTTTTAATTTAAATTGAAAGGCATTTTCATGTTTGAAAGTTCTAAGCTGTAGAAAATAAACCCTGGAAGTAGATTGCCTGGGGTAAGATTTAATTAAACACTATACAGTAAATTAGCATAATTTGATGAGGATCAGCTTTAGTTCCTAGAAACTGCAACAGGCAGAAATTTTAATTTTGTAATATCTCTTAAAATTCCACTGTCTCCCCTCCAAAGTGTAGTTCTGGTAAATAAAAACTAAGCAAGGTATTACCAAGCAGAAGGCCGTTTATTGGGGAGATGGGGCACTGACAGTGGGATATGTGGAGGGGTTTTACTGCAGATACTGAAAGTTTGTAAGAGGAACGGTCCTCCATAAAAGGAGATATCTGGAAAAGGGAGTTGAATTCCTCAGCTTGAAGCAGAGAGGTTATCCAACAGTATCATGCCTCCCTGGGCTGTGGCAACTAGAATTTCAAGCTAAGGCCTTAGTGCTCCTCCCTCCCTCAGTCCCTCTCTCCCTTCCTCATTTCTTTTTCTCTTGATCTCTTTCAGAATAGGAAGACTACAATAAGAGGTAGAAGTTTAAGAAAGAAAAAGGGAGGGAGAGCAGAAAGGAAAAAAGGAAGGAAAGAGAGAAAAAAGAAGGAAGGCAGTTAGGAAGGAAGGAAGAAAAAGAAAGGAGGGAACAAAACACATATTAGAAAAAATCCCTTCTGGGAGTGCAGCTAAGTTTTTGTTGCTCTTTTGCTCTGGCCTGTAGTTCATGCAGCACATGTCCTCGGTCTTACTCAGTATACACCATTTGTTTGAGGCCTAACGGTCCTGATTTAGCTTAACAAGCTAAATATGCTCATTACAGGAAAAAAAAGGAGGGGAAAGGTTCTGTGTTCCAGAAAACACTCTCCCACGGGAGTTTGTAAAGATGAAATCATTCTAAAGAGGGAGCAATGTGGTAGGATTCCTGGACAGCAAATTCTGGAGAATTCTAAGGGGGTCTTTCTGGTAGGTGCATTCTCAGCACCAGGGAGGAGGATGCATGAAACATAGAGGGGCCTCGTTAGGTTTGTGCTGAATGAAATTATGGACAATGTCTTGTCCCATGTTTGAGTGGTTTACATGAGTAAAGGTTAATGAGTCCTCAGGTGTCTTTACTTACCTACACCAAGTTTTAGAAGTAGAGACTTGTCTTTCCAACTCTGAAGATTAAAGTCCTGAAAACCTCATAGTGCGAAAAGTATAGTTGAGAAACTTTACATTAAAAGGAAGTCAGAATTTTCCTTAAAATATGTTGTATTTGTTATAAATGAGTTACAAAAGCCATTATCCTCTTCATTTCCATTTTTCAGCTCTTCTTTGCTGAGAAAATGTCTTGATCTCCCCAACTTATGTTTTCAATGTCATGTTCATAGGTAGGTGTGCCATGAGTGGGGAGTACTGACCATTCAGAGTGGACACTGATCTGATCTCGTCCAGGTGTTTGTCCCTGGCTCGTGGCAATGCCTGTGGTTCCTGGAGTTCCTGAGGAAGATTTGGGGAGTAGAGGTTGCTGCGGGCATCACCTGGTTCACAATCAGTACAGGCCTATTTGTGGATATTTTAATAATGAGTCTGATGGAAGTACAGTGTTCCAGGTGACTATCGGTTATGCTTATGGAGTTGCTTTATTTTGTTGCCAATAGTGAGCGCACATCAAGATGTTTTCTCCCTTCTGTGTCTAGGATTTCTCCTCGATAGTCAATGTCATTGAGATGTTGTTAGAATTTTATGGCACAAAACCTGTCTCCTCTTTCTATGTCCTAACTCTAGCACCTTTCCTTGGCCTCTTAAATCTAGAATAATGTGAATGCTCAGATTTGTCTGATATCAATTTATGCCAAATAGAGACATCAGCAACTATTGCACATACCATTGTTTCCCTCCTCCCAATAGGCACAGAGATTTAGCTTTAAGACATAGATTTCATTTTACCTCATGCTGCTTTGTACAAGAGTCAGCAAGCATTTTAGGGGGCTGGCAAGCAAAGGTTACAAAAAGATAGGGGGAATTCGGCTGCTATGGACTTCTCCAGACCATTACAATTAAAAATAAAATAATAAAATAAAATAAAATAAAATAAAATAAAATAAAATAAAATAAAATAAAATAAAATAAAATAAAATAAAATAAAATAAAATAAAATAAAATAAAATAAAATAAAATAGTAAAGTAAAATAAAATAAAATAATAAAATAAAATAAAATAAAATAAAATGAAATAAATAAAATAAAATAAAATAAAATATAAAAATAAAATAAAACAAAATAAAATAAAAATTAAAACAACCAAACTAAGGAGAAACTAATTTCATTATGGCATACGTTATATCCAATGTTTAAAGCATAAAGTTTTTGATTAGAATTACATATAGAGTGAGGAGCTTACGGTGACCTTTTCACTAAGTATCAGTCCTTAAGTCTTTATCTGGCCCTGATTTAAACTCATCTTCCTCTCTTCTCTCTTTCCAAGTTTTATTGCCAAAATTTCTACCCTGATTCTGCCTTCTGAGTTACCTCCTTCTTCCTCTGTAAACCCTGGTTTCTATTTTTTCTAATTATCCCCAACTGGAGTAATTGGCAAATCACTTATACTGGAACCCAAATTCTTGTGGGCTTGTTGAGAAAGGTTATACAGAAGTAAAACCACATACACTTGAGTTTTGCATAAGGGGAACTCAAGTCCAGGGAAAGGTTGTGGTTTTGTAAGGAAGATCACTCTCACCCTCAAAAAAGCCAAGGGCATTTTTTCTTTAAAGGAGTCCCCACTTTGTTTGTGTGGGAAGTTGTCCAGGGCACAGCGAGTCTCTGGCAGGCCTTTGCTGGCCTTTTGCTTTCTAAATTGGCTGTTGTAAGCAAAAACAGCCCTCTAGATTCTCCCCTTGAGGTGCCCTGCACTGCTGCACTCATCAGCAAGAGGAGAGGGAGAGGGGAGAGAAGGGGGAATATTCTATGTCTTTCCTGGCCAACTTTTTAAAATGAGAAGTTTGCGTTCTTTTGGGTTCTTAAGACAGGGGTCATGAACTCAAAGAACAGGGTGCCTGGCAACTCAGGAATATCCACCTAATTTCCCTTAAGTTTGTTTATGAAACAGATGTACTCTAAAGTCCGTCCATGGATTATGACTTCCTGCAGTCCAAACTGTACTGAAGGGGAGATGGAGGGCCCCTTACTGTCTATAGTGTCCCCAGCACCCTATAAATCAGCAGATGGCCCGAAGTGTATTTTTGGCCATAATTCTTCACACTTTCTTTAGCTCCCATGGCCAAATTTAGACTAGCTATTTATGGATGCATTTTGGGGTCCTTAAGATGAGAAACTTTACAACAAATAGATTCATTTTAAGAATTATGTGGTTGTAAAAAATATTAGGACTTGAATTGGAGTAGCCTCGAGGTTAAGAGCCCAGACTCTATAGTCGGACTGCCTGGGATTCTTGTTTTACCTTTTACAAGGTGTGTGACCTTAGGCAAGTATTTTTTTTTTTTTTAACCTCTCTGAGCCTCTATTTTCTCTTCTTAAAATGGGGATGATAATAATAGCACCTACCTCATGGGTTTTTGTGGGGTTTAAGAGAGGTGATTATTATAAAACCCTTAGAACAGTGTCTGGCAATAATCAACGCTCAATAAACGTAAGCTGCTATTGCACTGTTGTGCTTGTGGTTGTTGATGGTATCACCGTTATTATTATTTGAAGTTTTTATTGGTGATAACTTAGGTCAGGTTCTCTAGAAGCAGAGCCTGAGAGAGGGATTCTGGGGCAAGTATTTATTGAGGGACCACTCTCAGGTGAAATCTGCAAGGAAGTGAGAAAATTCGGATAGGACAAGGAAGAATCTAGGCAAAGATATGGTTTTAGCTGAGGCCTAAACTCAGCCTGATCCCATGGGGAGCTCTGGAGGATAAATCACACCAAAAGCTGTCCTACTCTGAGACTAGGGGACCAACTTTTATCTCCCTGAAACAGTTGGTCATTGGCTTCAGGCTGTCCCCCGGTGGAGAGATGCTAATTTCTAGGAATTTCCTGGGGAAGTGGACCTGGGATCTGGGTGACTTAGCCAGAAACTGTAATGAATTTGGAACCAGCAGCAAGATTCTATGGGTGCATTTCACTTAGAGAAACCTTCCCATTGAAACGGCTGTGGGGGTCCAAGACTAGAGCATCACAGTCAGCCAGGAAAAGCAGAAGGGAGAGCCTTTTATATATTTGCTCAGGGCCTCTTGGATGGAAATCAGGAGCACTTAGTTTGGATTTTCATTAGTATGTAGAGTTTGCAACTTCTTAAGGCTCCTGAACAGCCTCACTGAACTGGGACTGGTGAATAACTTCTAACTGGTGACCCTGGAATGATTCCTTTGCCTGTATCCCCTTGCTTCTTATTGCTGATGCTCAGAAATCATGCACAGTGGGTTGGTGTAAGATGTTATATGCATCATAGTTCTCAAGTGTTTGAGACCTGCTATTTTGGGGCCTAAGGCTGTTTTCTTTTGCTTTGTTTGCTGTCTTTAGGAATAAGAAAAATTGGATAGTGAGGAGATCAGAACCTGCCACGATTCTCAAAGTGATTGGAATATAAAGCATAATTTTCCAGTCTCCTCCTTACCTACTGCTGTGGCACCTCCATCCCCCTCCAACTCCTCATGCCATTCATTCAGAGAGACTCTTTCATTTTGCATCACGCTGGGTTAAGTTCTTTTATTATATTCATTCACTGTGCTGCTTGGAATTGAAGTAGAAAAAATGCTTCCCATGCCCTATGAATTTTTGACCAAGTTGAGGAAAGCCGCTAATTAGTGCCTGAATCTGCAATTAATGTGTGCTATTTGAAAGACAACTTTAACCTTGGATTCTTGAATCTAGAATTAACGGAAGCTTTTGAGCATATGACTAACTCCTCCTTATCCATGTGTGGCTTGTTTACTTTGCAGGCCTATCGTCCGTCAATATTTAAATCCCAGACACTCCCATCCACGGTGTCTTAACCACTGCTTCCCACCACAAACTGGTGACTACTCAGTGTGCCAAGTCATTTTAGCATAAGGTCAAGCAAAATGTAAGAAAGAAGGGAAAGCAGGTAAGACAGGAGAAAGAATGCCTCAGTATCTTCCTCAACAAATATAAAGGCAATGTTAAAGATCTTAGGTTTTAGAATATCCATGCCATTACTTCTTTCGTTCATTAGTACATGTTTTTAAGAGTTGGTTGTAAATGCTGTATGGCCTTTTGTGAGTTAATGATTCATCAGAGAAACCAAGATTTAAAAAAAAAAAACAACCCATTTGGAAGCTCCGTGTGTGTGGTTTTTAAAATAACTTTTAATATTAACATCTTATATATTAGTATGGTACATTTTCACAGTTAATAAACTAGTATTTTTAGACTCTTACTAACTAGAGTCCATACTTCGTTTAGATGTCGTCAATTTTTACCTGTTTGTTTTTTCCCAGGATCCCATTTAGAATACCACATTTGGTTGTCGTGTATCCTTAGGCTTTAAACTGTGGTGGTTTCCCAGACTTCCTTTGTTTTTGATGGGCTTGACAGTTTTGAGGAGTACTGGTAGAGATTTTGTAGAATGTTCTTCATTGGGGTTTTGCCTGATTTTTTTTTCCTGATTAGTTGGAGATTATGGGTTCTTGGGAAGAAGACCACAGAGTATTCTCATCATATCAACAGTATATGCTTTACTGATGATGTTAAGCTTGTTCACCTGGCTGAAATAAGTTCATTATAATGTTATCCCTCCCTCCCTTTTCGTATCGCAGTCTTCGGAAGGAAATCACTAAGGGCAGCCCACACTTGGGGCCCGGGGGAGAAGGGTGTTAAGCTCCGCTACCTTGAAAGGGAGTATCTACATAAATTATTTGGGCTTCTTCTGCGTAGATTTGCTTACACTTCCTTATTTATTTAATCATTTATTTATATCAGCATGGACTCGTGGGTGTTTATAAATTGGGCTATAACCCAATACTGTGTTTTTTATTCTGTTACTCCAATTGTTCCAGCCTTGGCCATTGAGGGGACTTTCACTTGGATCCTGTGCCCCAGTGACATACTGCCATCATTTTGTTTCATGAGCACTTCCCTACTTGCTAACACTTGAGGATACTCCAAGTTCATGTAGTATATTTCCCTGCACTAGCCCTAGAATCAGCCATTTCTCCAAGGAGTCCTGATTCCTTGTTTCGGAGAATGGTGTCAGAAACTAAGATCTGGGCACTAGATGTGCTTGCTGCTACTGAGTGTCACTGCTTTAAGGCCCCCTCGGCAAGAAAGAACTTGGAAATATACATATTTTTACTAACCTGTGTATACACACCCATTAATAACCATTTTTATATTTATTCATCTGTATTAAGCTAAACAGGAGTTCATACTGATGTCTACCTCTAATCCAGCACCACAGGATTCATTCTGGCCTCTTTTCCCCTGGCTTATCTGTAACCTTCCCCTCTAACAATGGGAAACCTGCTCTTACTGCCCACCATCCATTTGTTTGTGTGTTTAGCTCCAATATACGTGTACAGTGGTTTCAGAATTGGTAACCCCTACTTCCATGAGAAGAAACTTTATCAACTACAGTACTCTGCCTAGATACAGTTCCCTTTATCTTTAACCCCATAGCCTTCACTCAGTTCCAGAATGTTCTAGAACATTCTGTTTTCCCCTTCCTACTTCAGTGCAGTTGTCACACACTTGCCAAATAGGTAGATTCTTTTTTCTTGGTCTCAATTATGTCTCAGAAGCTCAGATTTTTCCTTTTACCTTCCTGTGAAGATCTCAAATAGCTCTGAGAGTTATCCTATGTTATCAGCATAAAATTGAATACAGAAATGGTGCAAGGAAATGAGAAAAACATAAAACAAGAAATGTTAAAGAAAAGTAGCTGACTAATAGTGAAAAAACAATGTCAAATCCCTGGCTTGCGTACCTATAAGTAGCTGCGTCACTTAGCAAGTCACAGAAATCCCACTGGCCTTCGTTTTCTTTTATTTACAGTGGGGTCCAGTTTCTCTGGATTGTCATGTGAATTGAATTGGGAAAAGAACATGGGAATAGAAATGTTATAATAGGCTTTCAAGTACAATTATTACATGAAAAAAGGTAAATTCAAAACTTCTGGCAAGGAGGAGTCAGGTCAAGGATGTGAAGTTATGATGTCATAGAACCGGCTTATTTATGGTTCTCCAAAGTTTAAACCAAAGGATAGACCTGACTCTAGTGACCAGAGTATTTTCTTTTCTCCATGGCTATGTGCATGTGCACACACATGATTGTGTGTGTGTGTATACATATATTAATATTTATATTTCCAAGTTAACCTAAGGGATCTCTTGAAGGTCTTGGTCTTGTTAGATTTCTTGTTGGTGTCTCTAACAAAAATTTGGAGAGACATTGTAAGTTAAGATTTTAAGAATTTAAGTATTGTACAAGCCATTTGGACTGTTTTGATTACTTGTCTTCTACTCTTACATACCTACACCTACCTTATTCTTGCTTACTTGATGACAACCTAGATCTGTTTACCATGTCCCTCTTGGCCACATGTAACTAAAAGCCATAATGGGACTCAAAAATCAGAGAGGCTAGCTTCTACATTCTGAGTATGCCACTGTTGTATTGGAAAGATACATGAACTTGAATAATTGATTCGCTATTTAGGCAAAGTTCAGGCCAAGTTCAGCAACCTTGGCAGTAAGGCCCAGGATGGAAAGGGGGATGGGCAGGGCCTCTCCTTAAGGCCACATGTGTGCATGGCACATTTTCAGGGATGCCATTCATCTTTCAACGTGAATGGAACCCCAGAACAGGACAGTGTGGTTTCTCTGGAGATGGGGCCTGTTTTGCTGTTGGTAGAGGGGAGAAAACACATTCAGAAACAAAAACACACTCACCAAAAACCCTTTGACTACCCTGCCTTCCTAGAATTTGATTATTGATGAGTCTGTAGTATGTTTCACCCTGTTTCATCTTTTTTCTTTCTTTCTGAGTTTTTCCTTCATTCAAAGGAAAACAGTCCAAGGACTGGGGGAGTACAATGCCTCACAAGCAGCAGAGTACTCTTCCTGAGGGATCTTGGGGCCCTGATAAATGAATTAACTTTATCATGGCCTACAGTGTTCTTTCTAGATACTGCTATCAGCTTTTTACATACATTCACTCATGTAAAACTCAGGACCCCCGTGGGGTGGGTGTTGTCATTGCTGCTTCTTTGTTTCTTTCCCAAGACCCCTTTGACAGGAACAGTGTGGCTGGGATACCAACTTGCTCTGGAGTCTTTGGGCTCAGGCTCTGGAAGTCCATCTAACAATTTTGTCTTTTTTTTTTTTTTTTTTTTTTTTTTAACTGTCTTAACAAGGGGCATGTGAACATTTTTGAAAAGGCACTACTTCTGGTGAATGTGCTACTGCCCACCCCCAAGGGTGCTTCTGACTTTTTATCTAAGCCCAAGTTTCTTCATCTATAAAATGAACTGGAGAGGATGAAACCAGATAAGCATTTTGTGAAGAACAACTCATTCTCCGTTGATGGCCTTTACTGACTCCTTTCCATTCAGTGATATTCATAAGCTTCCCAAATATAATAGCAAGGCCACAGATTCATCTTACCGACATCTCTCTTGGTTCCTTTCATGTGTTTACCTTTTCTCTGTGCAGTGTTTCATTGTAAATACCTGTTGTACTTTGATAACTACATTAAAATGAAGGCAATGTTTGTAGCAATTTATTTATACAGCTTTTTACTTTCTTTCATCTCAGTTGAATCCATAAATAAAAATGTCTCCTTCAAACAGTTGACTCTAAGAACACTCATATTTAAGAAAAACTGCAAAGGAATATGCTATCTTTATGATTTATTAAAAGAAGATAAATGAGGAGTTAAAGAGATACCTTTCAGCTTACTATCATGAACTAAAGAGAGAAAATATGTCAACTGGTATATATGTCAAAAATGCTGGAGAATTATAGTTTTATTACTCAAGATCTATTTCAGACAAATGGGTGGAGACAAATATTCCCTGTACTTTAACTGTGATTTATTTTACAAGTAAAGCTCTATCTATGCAGCACACTTTAAAGTTAGAAATTGAATTGGATTGTCAGCTGTGGCCAAGCCAAGCAATTCAAACTGGAAAGTAAAACTTTGAGTTGAAATCTCCAGCTTTTGTTAAGATAGAAGGCTTCTATATTGAGACCTTCCTACTAAAAATAAAGGCAACTCTTTGCTTCAGCTGTTTTGCATTCCAGGTTTCCTGGAGTAGACTATCTTAATTTCAGATATTCCCTCCCGTTCTTCCTGTATGTATATGCTTCGTGATTAGAATGCATATCCTTATTGGTTGTTCAGCAAATGGAACTACCATACACATTATATAATCAAAATATTTCTACATCTTAGTTCTCTTTCAGAGCCCATGCTGTTAGCAAGATTTATCATTTCATTAGTTTTGAAACAAAAGTTCCTTCACATAACTACCTTTGACGGAAAATAGCATGGAATAGTATAGATTTTCCTAAACTGAGCTTCCAGGACACTTTTTTCCAAAATGTTAATGAGAACTTTATAGAAAATGTATTATGTAACTGGATACATTTAGGAAATATTGGGTTAAACAAAAATTAAACAGTTATTTTTCTGCAGAAATTCTCAGAACTGTTGCTATGGACTTACACACTGTGAATTTCTTTGTTGTTGTTGTTGTTGTTTTTTCTTTTTTTATTATGTTCCGTTAGCCAACATATAGTACATCATTAGTTTTTGATGTGGTGTTCACTGATTCATTAGTTGCATATTTCTAGGAGAAAAATACGATTTCAGTGTTTTCCAAATTTTTACGTGGGAATTTTTTTTAATCCAACAAGAATTCTCTTCATCTAGTTGTCTATTGCTTTATAGCTCAGAAACCCCCGATTTAAAACAATCTATGATGGTCCTTCACAGTTCAGACTTGACTAGGTTCAGTTGGGTTGTTCTTGCTTGGGGTCTCTTTTGTAGTTGTCATCAAACAGAGGCTGGGCCTGGAGTTATCTGAAGATTTCACTAGCCTGGACATTTATATGATGGGCAGTTAATCTGAGAGCTAAAGTGTGACTGTTAATAAGAATACTTACCTATGTCCTTTCTCCATGGCTTTGGTTTTTCCTAGGATTTCTGTGAGGGAGAATTCTCAGAGGGAGCATCTATAGAGGAGATGTTCCAAGAGAACCAGGGGAAAGCTGCGAGGCTTCTAGTATTTTAGACATGGAGGTTCTAGAATATTACTTCTGCCACAGTTTTTGGTCAAACAAGGCTGAAGACCAACCCATTTGAAGTTACATTTGAAGACTCAAGGAGAGGGAAATTAGACCTAACCTCTTGATGGAGCTACATGAGTTTAGGAGGAGGGGATGAATGAATGGTGGCCATCTTTACAGATTATCCACCAGACTTTTTAATATCTCATGGGGTGTTGACATTCTGTAGACCAGTTTCGGTAGTGATGAATCAACCTGTGTAGGGTGAGGGTGTTAGGGAAGAAGTCCACTCATCAGAGAAGTATTCTGTCACTGACATTGTTTGGAATTGCTGGTGTGTGGTGATAATAAAAAGCATACCGAGTTGTAGATAATTTTATTATTATTTTAAAACTCTCTACAGATGGGATTGCCAGATAAAATATAGGTTTCCCAGTTACATTTGAATTTCAGAGAAATATTTTAGTGTAGATGTTTCCCGAATATTGCATGGGACATACTTATTTTGCCAAAAACTTATTCAAAAAATAAAAATAAAAAAAGGTTATTCATCTCAAATTCAAATTTAACTGGGTGTCCTGTGTTTTTATTTACCAAATCTGGCACCACTATCTACAGATAACAAAGGAGGATGTTATCTCCTTTACTGTGATTATTATTGTTGGACTCCCCCTACTTCCCTCCCCCTCCCAAATATTGCTACACCATTGAGTTTGGAAAAAAATAATGTAATGAAAAGTCTTAGGGTATTAGAATCAGAGAGATCTGATTTCAAAGCCTGACTCCACCATGTACCAGCTTTGTACTTGAAAGTTATTTAACCTCAGTGAGCTTTAGTTCTGTCTACTGGGACCAGTCATAATTATGTGGCAGAATTGCTGGATGCTTAGGTAAGGTGATGTATGTAAAGCCTATAACTCTGTGATTAGGTGATAACAGGCCTGGGGTCAAAAGTATTGCTGATTCCTGTTCCCGCAGATAAAGCAGGAGCAAGAGAGGAATCCCTCGTAGCTTGGTAGATGGTGTTTATTTGTTGGAGAATGACTATGGGTAGGAATCTAAGTGAGGTTTTTGTTTTAATTCTTGCAAAAGGATGAGGGTAGTGAGGTTTCATCTTGGGAGTTACAAGTTTGATTCATACCGTGATGGGGAAGAAAAAAAATTTAAATGATGACAACTCTGCTGTTAATACCAAGACAGGTTCATGAAGTCTATTATGTAATTCTTCTGAATTACCTACTCAATGGTATTTTATTTTGATTTTATTTGCTTGCATATCTACATTTTTATGTAGATTATTACCGAAAAGCTGTTAGAGTGTAATTGACTCTAAGAGTAAATTTCATGGTTGTTATTGAGATTAACCTCACCAAGAAAAATTTGAGGGCAAGTTAAATCTGAATTAGTGCCGTGAAAACACAGTTTTCTCGGATGAAACTTGAACATGCAGGGAAATATTTAGTGGACATATACCCTGCTAAAGACTGTGGTATTCTCTCTGAAGTAGATGTGGTTAGCTCCCATTTTTACAGCTAGAGAAACTGAGGCTCAAATTAGCCTCAAGACTGGTTCACAGTTGCAAAGCTAATAGAGGTCAATATGCCCCTGCCCACCCCACACCCCACCTGTTGTTACAACCCTCATTCAGGTGCCAGTGGCATCCTTGTCATGGAGTGGAGTAACATCATTCAGTGCTGGTATTAGTTGACCTCTCAGCAGCATTCCTCAGTGTTAACCATGGCTGCCTGTTTGAAAGACCCTATTCTGCTCTCAACAATATGAATATCCTGGATCCCTCCCTCTTCTCCAGCCTTTATCTTCCTTGGAGGTTTGTCTTCTTTGATTAGATAATTAGGGCTTGTGATTCCTCAAGACTAAGCCTGGGCACCTTCTCTTCCATCTTCTCCCACCTGTACTTCATCACATAGACAGTTCAATTAGGAGTGCTCACACATCTTCCCACTGCCCTCATCAGAATTGCACCTTTAATTTTATTGGTGTATTTCTTTTTTTATAGCTTCATCTCTGCTTTTATTCAGCATGAGATGCTTAATGCCTTGTACCAAGTAAGCATATAATATAGACTTGAGAATTGAAAGAAAGAAAAAGAAAGGAAGGGAGGGAGGGAGGGAGGAAGAAAGGAAGGAAGGAAGGAAGGAAGGAAGGAAGGAAAAGAAAGAAAGGAAGAATTCAGTATGACCTAAAACCTCTTTTTTTCCATTCTCCATTCTTCTCCCAAATGACTGTTAAAAAAAAAAAAAAATCTCAAAACTTAATTTTGCACATGTAAAATTTTTGTTGCTTATCTGAAATTCAGATGTAACTGGCCATCCTGTATTTTGCTGTATGTTGCTCTGATTCAGAGAGGTTAAAGAGTTTCTCCAAAGTTACACAGCACTCAGAACTGGGTCTGGGACACCACTCTCCGAAAGGTTGAGTCTCTGGCCCCCCATAGATTTGATCCCAGCTCACCTACATGGTCGAACATACTCACATGAATGCTGGTTTTCCTTTGCTGGTAGTGAAAAGGAGGTCTCAGGGAACTGAATCACCTATGTTGGTTTTACAATTCATTTCTGCCCCTTAAATCTAGCCAGAATAGGAGGTATACATCTCTATCAAGGTCTCTGCATTTTTCTCTTTTCGCTTCTATCTTCTACAATGACTCAGCATTTTTATCACTTTTTTTTTTTAAATTTTCTTTTCAGTGTATCTAAGGAAAATGGCCCTTTAACAAAATATTTCAGTTCACTGAAATTTAATACAACTCTTAGAGATTCCATATGCCTAAGATTTGGAATTCTATGTTGAAATGCCAAAAATATTAGTGAAATCCTATATAGCTAGTGGCTTTTTCTAAAATTCCACAAAAGGAGTCCTCTGTTTCCATGTGAGAGTCCACTCACATATGCTGTAGTTGGTGGTGTGGTGAGTGGTACCTTTTTTATTGACTGACAGAATAAATAGAATAAAAAGCCAACATAACCCACAGCAGATGACTAAGTGCATGTTAAACTTAACCAAGACTAAAGGTACTTGTCATTTTAAAATTTTCCTTTTGCTTCCTCTTTTTTTAGTGGTGACGATGGGGGTAGGGTAAGGTAGTGTGGATTGCCAAAGCAAGCAAGAAGGAAAGGCAAAACATAGCATACGTGAGAGATGTTGGGGGAAAAAATCAAGCAATATTTCCTTTCTGTTACAAATTTATGGAGTTCTTGAGTGATGCAACTGTGAGACCTCTTAGAAACTCATCTTTCTCACTTTACAGATTATAGAGATGAGTTGAGGTGTTGTTTCCATGTAGGCTTTTGGTGCCGTCTTAGAAGATGTTGTTAGGCGCTTTGTATATGTTGTTCATCCAGTCCTTACAACAGTTCTATGGGTTGGGCATTCCTCTTAGTATTTTACAGATGAGTAAACAAAGGGCCAAATCCAATTCTTTTTTGTAAGAAGGGGGAACAATATAAAAAGTTTTATGGGTACTCTTCTGTGCCTTAAAGCCGTTCTTGATTGCTTTCCTACCTAATCTCCTCTTCTCATAGCAATGGGAACTTATGCTGCCTTAGCTGTATAATCTTAGAGAAGGAGAACATTTGATGAAAACAAAACAAAATGGCTTAAAGGTTGGCAGAGATTACCTTTCAATTCCACTGAAATTAAAATGGCAGTGGTGACCCTAGTTTTATTACTCTTAAGTAATGTTTAATTAAGGGTTGATTCCATGAGCAGCTGGTTGCATCATATAGATGTGTTCCATGCTCTCTTTTGGTGCTGTTTTCAAGGGACAGCAAGTGGAGATTTCCTTGCTCAGCAATACTACTGCAGTGGGGTAAAAGATATCTTGGTTCTTGGTTTTACTTTCTTGACTAAATTACATGTACACCACCCCACTGAGAGGGCATTTTGCTGTCAGTTGCTAAAAAGAAACACAGGTAAGCATGTGAACCTTGTTTGACATTTATAAGCAACCAGGGTGATTTCAATAAATGTACTAGATAGTAAAGACACCTCCATAAAAGGTAACTGACTGATGGCCTAGCCAAAATATGATACCTGGTAGTTTATGGCAATTTTCTCTTAACAGGAGTAGATATTGAATTTATTGCAAAAGTGCCTCAAGAGTCCTCCTTAATGCTACTGAGGCATTGCCACTTTTTTTTTTTTTTTGCAAAGCATATGGTGGAAGAGAAAATACTTCAGGCCATAAAATAAGGACATTGTGTGAGTGCGTGTGTGCACCAATGCCTATGCGTATGCATGCCGCAGGGAGGAGGGCTTAGTTTAGGGTGCTATTGACTTCACATAGACAGAATGATAGACTGCGTTTTATTTCTTTGTAGAGATTGCAAAATCATTCCCAATACAGAATTTGCTAATGAAAAGAAAAAGAGAGTGATTTAAAGAAATTTATTTGATTTCAGGAAGCAACTCATGGGTAATTCCCTCTACAATATTTTAAACAAATATGCCATTAAAGGCTTACATCCCATTCTCTGTACAACTTCTTTCATTCCTCTTTCCAGATTAAGTTATAGAATAGCAAAACCCAATCACCTGTTTTTAAAATTTCTCTCAGGCATTTTAACTACAAAGAACAATTTTCCTTGCTTCTTCAATGGGCTGCTAGCACAATGTGAGGAAAGAAGGTATGCTCTTTTCAATAAACATATGAGAGAAGCAGGATATGTTTTAATACTTTCTTGGCTGCCGCAAATTAACAATGCAACCTCTGCAAATCATGTGCCCTCTTGATGTCTAAGTCTTATTTTTTTTTTTTTTTTTTTGAGAGAGAGCACAGGCATATATGCTAGTAGGGGGCAAAAAGGGGGGACAGAAGGGAGAGGAGAGAGAGAATCTCAAGCAGGCTCCATGCCCAGCATGGAACTCAACACAGATCGCTCTCTCTCAGGAACCTGAGCTGAAATCAAGAATTGGATGCTGGGGTGCCTGGATGGCTCAGTCATTAAGCATCTGCCTTCAGCTCAGGTCATGATCCCAGGGTCCTGGGATCGAGCCCCGCATCGGGCTCCCTGCTCCGCGGGAAGCCTGCTTCTCCCTCTCCCACTCCCCCTGCTTGTGTTCTCTCTCTCGCTGTGTGTCTCTCTCTGTCAAACAAATAAATAAAATACTAAAAAAAAAAAAGAATTGGATGCTTAACTGACTGATCCACCCAGGAGCCCCTAGGTCTTTATTTTTTAAGTGGAGATTAAAATACCTGTCAAATTTACATCACAGAGTTGAAATAGTGATAAAATGAGAAAAATGCAAATAGGTCCTTTCCGATATATCAAGGCTCTCTGGCCCACTTTGCTCTGATGTGGCATATTTTGCAAAATGGAATTTTGTTTCTAAAACTTTTGGGAATACTATGCGGATAGATGTGGGCAATTGTTGACATGCCATTAAGTTCAATGAATACCAGGCCTTGCTTTCATTTGTTGAGTTTCCTACATTTTAGCACATAGAACTAAGAAATAAGAAGACGCTAGAGGCGTGCGCATGTGTGTATCTTGGCAGAGGGGAGGTATAATTCAGTGTCTCCCAAAAAACACTCAAAGCTCAAAACAATAGCCCTCAATAAAGACAGCTTAACTTGAAGAGACAATGAAGAACAAATAATACCTTAGAATATTGTGGATGTCATTCATGTAAGAAGACAGTGCTGTAGGCCCACTCATGATTAATTGAAGGTGTTTCAAGTTCTTCTTAAATTCCCAAAATGAATGGGTTAGAGTTAAGGGTGGTGGTGGTGGGGGGTTAGGGGGATAATGTAATCACTGATAATAAGAAAACACAATGGTCTTACTTGTCAGGTTGAAAACACTTTTGATTATGTGGATGCATGTTTTAGCACAATGGTATTTTAGACCTTTGAACAATAATGTTTTCTACATGTACTTTCTTCCTGTTGAGGACAAAGTGACTTAATGCTTTATATTTTTTAATTGCTCTATTATTCATTTGCTATGAAATGGACTCTTTAAAGTATACAATTCAATGAATCTCAATATATTCACATATTTGCACAACTATCAATACGACCTAATTTCTTTTCATAATCCCCAAAGAAACCCTAAGCATTGGCAGTCACTCTCATTACCCTTACCCCTAGTCCTTGGCAACCACTAATATCCTTTTTATCTCTAAGGATTTGCCTATTCTAAAAATTTCATGTAAATGGATTATAAAATATGTGCCCTTTTGTGTCCAGCTTCTTTCAACATGATGTTTTCCAAGTTCATTTAAGTATAACATATATCACTACGTCATTCCATCTTACGGCTGAATAGTATTCTAATATATGGATATACCACTCTTTGTTTATTCATCAGTTGATGGACATTTGAGTTGTTTTCACTTTGTGGCTATTATGAATAATGCTGCTGTGGAAACATCTACAAGTTTTTGTGTGAATATTTTTAAAATTAATAGACCTTATTTTTTTAGAGCAGTTTAAAGTTTACAGAAAACTTGAGCTGAAAGTACAGAGAGTTCCTACATACTCCCTCTCCCCCACCCCCACCACTCACCACCACTCACAGTTTTCCTTATTATTGCCATTTTACATTGGTATGGTACATTGGTTACAAGTGATGAACCAACGTTGGTAGGTAATTATTTTTTAAAGATTTTTATTCATTTTTAGAGAGAGAGAAAGCAAGGGGAGAGGCAAGGGAGGAGGAAGAGAGATGAACAGACTCCTCACTGAGCACAAAGCCCTACCCTGGGCTTGATCCCATGACCCTAAGATCATGACCTGAGCCAAAAACAAGAGTTTGACGCTTAATGGACTTGCACCATCCAGACACCCCAATAGATTATTAACTATAGTTCCTAATTTATGTTAGGGTTTATTCTTTTTGTTGTACATTCTATAGGTTTTGTTAAATGCATAATGCCATGTGTCCACTTTTACAATATCATACAAAATAGTTTACTGCCCTAAAAATCTGTGCTCCATCTCCTTCCCTCCCTCACCTTCCCCTCTTCTTTTTCTCCTTCATGTCCCCTAAGCCCCTGGCTGGTCTCTTCATAGTTTTGCCTTCTCTAGAATGTCATATAGTTGGAACCATACAGTCTTTAGCCTTTTCAGACTGGCTTCTTTCACTTAGTGATAATGCATTTAAGTTTCCTCCATGTCTTTTCATGGTTTGATAGCTCATTTCCTTTTATCACTGAATACTATTTCTTTGTAGAGCTCTACCACAGTTTATTCACTTATTGAAGAACATCTTGGTTACTTCTAATTTTGGGCAATTAGGAATAAGCTGCTATCACCATTCAGGTGTGGGTTTTTATGTAGACTTAGGTTTCAACTCATTTGGGTAAATACCTAGGAATGTGATTCCTAGATCATATAGTAAGACTCAATTTAGCTTTGTAAGAAACTGCCAAATGCTCTTCCAAAGTAGCTGTATCATTTTGTATTCCTGTCAGCAAAGAATGATAGTTCCTGTTGCTCCATATCCTCACAAGCATTGCTGCCCATATTTTGATTTTAGCTGTTCTAATAGGTATGGGATAGAATCTCATTAATATTTTAGTTTGCAATTCCCTAATGCTATGTGATGTTGAACTTCTTTCTATATGGTTATTTACCACTTGTAAATCTTTGGTGAGGTGTCTGTTCAAATCTTTTGGCCAGTTTTTAATTGGATTGTTTATTTTCTTATTGTTGAGTTTTAATTGCACTTATGGTTTTAATTTTCTTGGATACATACCTAGAAATGGAATC